>NC_141691.1:1434838074-1436306610 GCF_964263255.1 Lissotriton vulgaris
GGGTGGACAATAGTGGGAGAGTATTAAGCATCCACCTTCAGTGGTTTGGACAATGGTGGGAATAATAGGCATCCACCTTCCTATGGGATGGACAATGCTGGGAGTGATAGGCATCCACCCCTCTATGAGATGGACAATGGTGGGAGTGATAGGCATCCACCCCACTATGGGGTAGACAATGGTGGAAGAGTATTTGGCATCGACCACCAATGGGATGGACAATGCTGGGAGTGATATGCATCCATCCCCCTATGGGATGGACAATGCTGGGATTGATAAGCATCCACCCCTCCTATGGGATGGACAATGATGGGAGTGATAGGCATCCACCCCACTATGGGGTGGACAATGGTGGGAGAGTATTAAGCATCCACCCTACTATGTGGTGGACAATGGTGGGAGTGACAGGTATCCACCCCCTATGGGATGGACAATGCTGGGAGTGATAGGCATCCACCCCCCCTATGGAATTGACAATGCTGGGAGTGATAGACATCCAACCCCTATGGGGTGCACAATGGTGGGAGAGTATTAGGCATCCACCCTTCTAAGGGGTGGACAATAGTGGAAGGGATATGTATCTACCCCCCTATGGGATGGACAATGCTGGGAGTGATAGGCAGCCGACTTCCCCCTATGGGATTGACAATGCTGGGAGTGATAGGCATCCACCCCCCTATGGGGTGGACAAGGGTGGGAGAGTATTAGACATCCACCCTACTATGGGCTGGACAATGGTAGGAGTGATAGGTATCCACCCTCCTATGGGATGGACAATGCTTGGAGTGATAGGCATTCACCCTCCTATGGGGTGGACAATGCTGGGAGTGATAGGCATCCACCCCCTATGGGATTGACAATGCTGGGAGTCATAGGCATCTACCCCCCTATGGGGTGGACAATGGTGGGATAGTATTAGGCATCCACCCCCCTATGGGGTGGACAATGGTGGGTGAGTATTAGGCATCCACCCCCCTTTGGGATGGTCTATGCTGGGAGTGATATGGATCCAGCCCCCTATGTGATGGACAATGCTGGGAGTGTTTGCCATCTACCTACACCTTGCCTCAAAATTGCTGCCAGAATTCCCCACACCCCAATACTGACTGTGGTTTCTCACAAGCTGTGTTTTATGTTGCCTTTCATGGGGCAGTGACGCTTTTGATTGTGGTAGGTGTCCCACTTACTGTCTGTGATGAATGCATTCGTTACAGTTGGTGAATCGACCTTAGGAGTACAGTATGTGGATGACATGCGCAATCGGAAAGATGGCTGCTCGTCTCAAATGCAGTAAACATGATGTGCCGCGAATCGGAGCTGAAATACTGCTCTTTTGGATCCTCTGATGTGTAGGAGGTGGTGACCTGTTCGGCACGTAGGAAGTATGCATCGTACTTGGCTGGCCGGAAACTGATTGGGAAATGCGTCTGTACTACTTCATTTAGCGTTTACAGAGCCTGCTCATAAGGAAAAAGGAGCTGGAATCATAGCGTACGAGTCATTCAGAAATTGGTGACATTTGCGCACCGTACTTCGTCACTTGGATGGACCAGTTCCCGGAATGAGTCAGTCGGAAGGTAATGCTTCAGATGGCTCTTGGAGGGCCTTCCGAACGAGATCGGAATCAGGCCCTAAGTGTTGTTTTAGGTCATTTCTGAAGGAAGAAGCTCGTGGTTGGAAACTGCGTTGCATCAGTCAAGGTAAGTTTAATTTAATTACCTTTTTGGCTTAATTTAGCGGCAGGGCGAAGGTAGTTAAGCAGTCTATAGTGTATGCAATGTTTGCATTTTGTGTTTTTTGCGAGGCTTCGTTTGTAGGTTTGCAAATGCGAAATGCGGTTAGTGAGTTGATTGGTAGGTGTTAGGGTATGTTCTATATGTTTAATAATGTTAAGAGTATGGTGGTATTAGTATGTTTATGTGGGTTTGTTAATGATTTTATTGTATATTTGTGCGGAAGGGACTGTGTTATTTTTTTGACAGTTTTTTGTTGTTTGTAAGTTGCCGTTGAGAGAAGTTTGCTTTTTTTTAAAGGAATTGTGTAATAGTTTCTAATAAATGAATAATTATTTTAAAGTTCCTTTACTTTTTGGGTTTTCCTGGAGCGCTTAAAAAAAAAAGATCATGATTTTAATGGATTTAAGTCTATGGATATGTTGTCGGCAGACTATATTTTACACAGTTGTATATTTACAATTGTTTTGGGGACTTTTAACTAAGTTTTGAGATTTTTACACATTTGGATTTATTTATGGCAGTTTGGATTCAATTATTAAGCAACAAAAAGTAAGTTATTTACAAAGGGAGGGAAATGTAATTTTTTTAATTGTTATTGATATTTTTAAATATATAATATATCTTTTTGTCTATTATTTTTATAAAAAGATAACAATATTTGACATATTTATATTTTAGATGTTTGCAAATAAATGTTTATTTAAGAATTGATTTCACAATTCTGACTTTTCTATGTTTTTATATAATTGTGTTGAAGTAGGGATTTAGCTATTGTTATTAGAAATTCTAGCCCTTTAGTGTTTGGGTAGAGTCTTACTTTGTATTTTAAGTGCTCGAACATTGTTTTAGTTTGGTAAGTTAGTTTTGGACCTAGTTGTGATACAAGTCTTAGTTGTTGATAGCTTTGTTCTTTTTGGATCAATTGTAGTAATTAATGTAGGATTGGTTGAGTTTGGCCTGTTGTGACTTGGAAAGCATTATGCCATCCTTCCACAGTATTATTAGTTTTTGCTTCTTTTTTTAGGGTACTGTTATATACATTCCACCATGGAATATGATATTTGAGCTGTCTCCTGTGTCCATATCTGGGCAGCCTTCCCACCCAGGTATCCTCGAAGTAGTTGAGTAGGGGACTTAGTTTATGTTAATTTGTTTGGTAGTAGGGGCTTTCCATTAATAGACTGTAGTGTTCTGCTACATCAGTTATTGGGACGTAGGCTAGTGCAATTAGGTTTTTAATTTCAGATGCAAAATTGCTATTAGTTACATATTCTACGCTAAGTGTAGATTTTTGAAGGTGTCTCCATATGCATTGAATAAAGTTGTAATAGCAACCTTGTATTGCTCTTTGAGGGTAGTTTTTCAGGATGGCTTGTATAATTGACTGTTCAAAGTCTATGATAATGTTTTGGGGGGTACACAGACAAAATATCGAGTTTTAAATTTCGATATACAATTATATCGAAGTTTAAATATCGATGGGACAAAATATCGAAGGTAAGTAATATCGACAGTCTTAATATCGATATTAGTATGATATCAGTAATATCGAAGTTTTAAATATCGATGTCAATAATATCGAAATAATAACTTCGATGTTACTAATATCAATTTTTAAATACATTTAGTGTATATTATATTGTATTTATTATGTTTTATTATTTATTTTGAATGTAATTCAATTAAATATTGTCTTTTACTACTGTAGCGGGTTGTGGGTTTATAGGGGAATAGGGTGGGAAGTAATTTAATTATGTTGAAATAATTATTAATTAGTAGGAATTATTAAATAATTAATTGAGAATTCATTTTAAATTAATTTTAATTAATTGATTAATTGATAAATATGTTCTGTAGCGGGTTATGGGTTTATAGGGGAATAGGGTGGGAAGTAATGTAATAATAATTAATTAATTAATATATGTTTGTACATATTTTAATTTTAATTAATAATTAATTGGTAATTTGTGTTCACTTGTGTAGTTAGGATTGTTTTTAAGTAAATTTTGCTATAATTGACCACTCTTGGGTGGCCTGTATGCATTGATTTTAACCATGTTTTAGATTGTAACCCGTTCGGGAGGGAATACATTTTATGTTTTGAATTCAGACAATTTTTGTTTAATCACTGTTATTAGTTTATATTCACTTTGTCCACTTGTCTACTTGATATTGCCCTGCTGTAGTTACCATTTGAGTAATTTCCTTGCATAAGTTCCTCAAGTACTTAGTCCTCTTTGTCCATAGGTGAGGATATTTGATCAAGAATCACTAAGACAGGGCCTCTACTCATTTTCTAGTGTTTAGTTCCCCCACCTGTCGCAAGTAACAGGGGTACCTCCAATTTTTGTGACTATATTCTGATACAGTCCATGGATTGTGTATAATTGGTAAAACTGTTTGGCACATATTTTAAATGTTCCGGGCATCATCCATGTCTCACAATTCTGTAGTTTAAGTAAGTTTGCGGGAGATGCATATATTATAATTCTTTTGCGGTTAGATTTAATGTCATTAAGTAAAAATTGCTCTTTATTATGAGTTACAGTGAGTTCAAGTGGTATTTAAATTTCACTGAAAGTGTTGGGAGTAGATGGGGTGGTAGTAGTTAATTTTGTTGTTTAAGCTATTACCTTTTTAACGTTGAGACAAAGGGTAATTGGCCTCTTACATGTTCTGGAACTCTGGAGAGTACGTCTTTTTAGCATTTCAGTAGTAGGTTTTTAAGAGCTAATGCTAGCTTTTTTCAGTCTCTAAAACGCCCCTCAATTATTTTTCAGCTATGTTTGAGGTGGTTATGCTCCTTTTTTTAACTTTTTTTAAAACTTTATTTTTCATTATGTTTCAGAAAACAAAAGCAAAGGAGCAATCCAATACATTTATCTTTGGCAGGCACAATATAGTTATCATGTAATTCTGCATAGTTCACAATATAATGGAAATATTCATCTCGAAATTTCAGCCATGGATCCAATATACAGTACAATACATAACCATGTTTGGCAATTAATGTATCCCTTGCCCCTCACATGCATGTCAATACATCTAGAGACTGGTCTGACACTTGTAATCATCCGAATCCACAATCAACAGAACCTGCTGCTTGGGGAAAAAATAAGGTGGAGCGAAGATCAGCAATGACATATAAAACCTCCTTTTGATTGTCTAGGTGCATTCCATATAAGCTATCCTATACCCGCTGGTACAATCCCCGAACATAGAGTTGTGCAAATGATCAAGATATGTTTTGTATGGGCCCCAGATATCCTTAGTGCGGGCAGTGCTGGGCATTAGGCTAGATTAGATCTCGCTGTGTGTATTGCAATGTGCTAAACTATTCAACTAGCCTTGCAGCTTCGGAGAAACTTTTCTGCCCCACTGTAACTCTATCTCACGTTTTGCTAAGAGAAGGCCAAGAGAAGTAAGCTTTCTGACTGGTTTGGGAAAATTAATCGTGTAACCCATCAACGTCACTTCCCGTATGAGGACAAGTGGGAGTCCAAGGATGTCCCCAAATGTTTTGTGCACCTGTACCCAATAGGAGTGTATGTGCGGGCATGTCCAGGTTAGATGAGCACAATCTGTGTGCTGGGCGCCACTTTCCGGCATGTGTGTGGCCTATAGGGGTCAATTTTATGCAATTTGGCAGGCATCATATATATTCTTCTGAGAAATTTAAAGTGTAATAACTTATGGTGGCTATTTCAGGAAATGTCCTTTGTGACTTTGCAGCAGGCAGTCCACTGGTCGTCCAAAATCGGGCGCCCTAAATCTGCCTCCCACTCCGCTCCAAGTTTATCATCAACGATAGGGACCTGTGCTATACATAGCTTATAAAGTTTGGAACTTAGGTGTGTACCACTTTCATTCTCTATCAGGAGAGACAGTGGTTTTAAGGAGACAGGCTCCAGTGGGAAGCTATCAATTGTGGCTTGTAAAACCCAGTGTAGTCTCTTGAGAACAAATGTATCCATGAACGTGGCCTCTTGGAAGCGGGCGTCCCCAGTAACCGAGAAGACATGCCCGCCCGGCTACGGATCACCTACCAAGCTAATGTTACATTTAGTGAGAGCCTCTCTCCTGTTATGGGAAGCCAACAAGCATTCGGAAGTGGAAGGGCAGAGGAATATAGAACTGCAGTGCCGGTGTAGCGGATCAGCCTAATCCAGGCCCAGCTAGTGGTAGACACTGTTTGTATGTCTACTGGACTCCTGGGTTCGCCCCTGGGTAAAACCGCAGCTAATCTCTCAGGGACGACAAAGTCGGCCTCTGGGTGCAAAAATGGGATCTTTGCATCTGGGTGGTACCAGGCAAAGACATAACTGCACTGTACCACTAGATAGTATAAATAAAAGTCTGGCACCTCAAATCCTCCTCTAGCATACGGTATTATAAGTATCTTCCATCGTACGCAGGGATTGCCGCCTCCCCACACCAGTCTCAGATGATGAGAACGCAGTGTTCTGAAAAAACAGTGCTCAAGGGGTGTGGGGATATTATTAAAAAGATTTAAAAGTGTAGGTAAGACCATCATTTTATTTATGGCGATTCTGCCTGCCATGGACAAAGGGAGTCGTAACCATTTCTCCAACTGGGTCTCCAGTCTCGCAACCACTGCACTGTAATTAAGACACATAATCTAGTCATTATCTAAATGGACACGAATGCACAGATATTTGACTGAACACCATTCCAGTGGGAACTCACATTCCCAAGGGATCGTGCTGCTAGTCAATGGAAAAATAATCGAATTGTGCCATTTAATACCGGACCCAGAGTGTTGTCCAATGCAAAGGATTTCACGAATGATGGGGGCTAGGTTCTGTAGTGGTTCTCTGACATAAAGAATAGTATTGTCAGTTTATAATGAAACCAGAAGAGGAACTGTTTGAAATTGCAGTCCTCTATGGAGATGACGATCCTGAAAATGTCGTATCAGGGGATCCATGGCCAGAATCAATAGAAGGGGCAACAGAGGACATCCCTGACGTGTACCTCGGGTCAGATATAGTGCCCTTAATGCGAAGCCTCGCTGTAGGTCGACTATAAAGTAAGCTAATCGTAGATATGAAACCTGCTGGCATACCCAAATGACGCATTATGGACAAAAAGAAGGGCCATTCAAGAGTGTCAAAGACTTTTTCAGTGTCTAGCAGAATTGCCGCTGCAGGACTTTTGGGATTATTCCTATGCAATACTGCAAACAAGGTCAGCAAATTTAATGAGGTATAGCGATGGGGGACGAAGCCTGATTGCGCTGGGGAGATAATGAACTCCATTAACTGCGACAGCCGGTTGGCAATAATTTTGGCTAATATTTAATAGTTTATGTCCAAGAGTGAGAGGGGCCTAGATGATCCGCACAGTGAGGGGTCTTTACCGGCTTTGGCAAAAGAATAATATCTGCTTCACTTAGTGTTGGAGGTACAATTTGCTTTTCCAAGGCCTCCGCATACACCTCGATCAATTTTGATGCTAGAAGGTCAGAAAAGGCTTTATAGAACTCTCCAGTAAATCTATCTAGTCCTGAGGCGGAAGAGCCGCGCTTTTCTTTAATCGCCCCTCACACCTCTGTCACTGTGATTGGCTCCGCCATGAATTTGTGCATGTTTTTTCTTCGGTAGACTAAGCCAATTTCCGAAAAATAATCCTCTTGTGCGGACACGTCAGCGCTGTGTGGATGTGTACAACGTAGAGTACTAAGAGAAGAATTTATCTTTGATATCTGTGGAAGTCGTGAGTAGTGTCCCGTCATTGTTACGGATCTCCGAGGCCTAAGAGTCTGTACTAGCGTGCCGTCTTGCCGATCGCCCTCCACGTATCTACGAGCTGTTTGATATTTACCTAAATACATGATCTCGCGATCCACGGTATCACTGTATATCTGTTAACGCAAACTGGTCACAGAGGTCTCTAAATGTGCGCCGTCCTTTAGGTTGTGTGTCAGAAGCGGTGGATGTACTATCTAAGTTTGCATTGAATGTGAGATTGAAATCCCCCAATCATAATCAGAGTCGGGTCAAAGAGGGGTGTGAATTGCATGAAAAAATTCCGGGGAGTAAGTGTTAAAGCAGAGGTCTTCAAACATTTGTAGGTTGAGCCACCCCAGCTGAATTGTTTTAAATGTCGGGCCCCCCAACTACCTGACAGGTATTTCTTGAATCTGGTACACTACATAATCGACCGCCACCTGCATATCCCGGGCCATATCCGGCAAATAATGTTCAACACAATAAGAGTGTTTCCTCCTTCTCCATGAATTCCCTCACTACCACTCACCAACAATGCACCTCATCTCTCTATAGCACCTTTCTGGTAAACATTGTGCTACTCATAGTTTCATCATACTAAGGGGCATATGTACAAGCCCCTATAGAAACCACACGTCACTTTTTACGACATTGTGGTGGCGATAGGGGCATTGCCGTATTTACAAGGCAGAGTTAAGCCACATAATGTGGCTTAACGCTGTCTTGTAAATAAGGCCCCTTTTCACGCTATGCTTAGCGTGAAAGGGTAGCAGTGGGTGTTGTGGTGGGCGGTTCATGGCAACAGGCACTGATTTTGATGCTGCACCCTATTTACAAGGGTAGCATAAATAGGAGGCAGCGTTAAAATTGAGAACATGGAAAACGTGGTCTTAGGCTGGCGAATCTAGGAGAAATGCATTTTTTCTCCTCATTGTTGCTTTTTCCATGTGTGATGCCTTGTGCAGCACACATGGAAAAAGCTAAATGCCTAGAATTTGTAATCTTTAAAAAAAAAAGGCAATTTTGTGATTTCCATGTGTGCTTAATTAAGCAGCACACATGGAAGTTTGACAGAATGGCATTTAAAGATTGTTTATATACAGGAAGGTCCCCCTCCTGTACATAAACAATCTTTCCCCTGCAGGCAGGCACCTTTGCACTATGGTGCATTGGTGCCTGCGTTGCGCTACACTGCTAAGTGTAGCACCAGCGCAGGGGAAATGCAAGGCTGCACCATATCGTTGTAAATATGGTGCAGCCTTCCGTTTCTGAAGTGGCGGAGAGAGGCCTAAAGCCATGATGGCTAACATCTCACTCCACCACTTCCTTGAACATATGCCCCTCAGTTATTTGATCTGCATGGTACACGTTCTTTGTAGCAGGCACATTAACCACATCGGTACGGTACGATTTACCGCCCGGTGCTGACCCATAATGAAAATGGGTGTGGTCATGACGGAACGGTTCCGTCATGAGCACAGCTTAACCGATGCTCATGACGGAACCGTTCCGTCATGAGCATCGAAGGGGTTAACCCTCTGTGCTGTGAGGGTGGCAGGAGTGCTCATGTGAGTAAACAGTGAGGTATGCGACAGTGTGAGAGTGGGGAAAGAGGGGTGACTGCAGGGTAAGTGTGGTGACCATATCTTAGACACAGAAGGCTGGAATTATAGCATGATCTGTTTACCAACCAGATATACGACACAAGTTTTCACAGCTGAATCTGGGAGTAAGAAAGGCTGTGGCTAGAAAAAAGGGACCTTGTTTGAGGAACTGGAGAGGGCCATTAAAACAAGGACAGAGCTCATGTTCCCTGCTCTGTCCTAGACAGGAAGAAGTATGCAGTCTTCCGCAGCACACACAACTTAGACTGAGCGTCCAGTGACTGGATAGGACAACTCTTGGGAGCAGGGGCATTCTACTCTTTACTAAACAACCCCTGGCAGTAGGGGCAGTTGTTTGGGCCCAGAAATGGGTGGGTCTCTCTCCAAGAAACCCCTCTCGGCACCTGCTGTTCATCGCCTCCAACTCTCAGCTGAACGGCTGCCTGCAAGAACAGGGAGTGGACACGAGCATGCACATCTGTCAGAGGGGAGGGGGCAATCTTGAAACATGCCCAAAGTACTGGGAATGGCAGGACGAAACAAAGAATGTATCTGTGGGGTAATTGTATCAGCAAGCGTAGCTTCCCGTACTATAGCTCAGCTGTTTAACTGGGTTGTTGTTTAGGTGGTTCCAATGCTTTGTATTCTGGCTTAAATTTGATCTGTTGGCTCCATTGCCGGCGGACCAAGTATTCTAATGCCAGCTCCAACATTTGGCCAAAACATTGTGTGATTAAGGGCAAAGGACTCTATATACCGTTCCCTCAAGTTGTAAATAGTTGTAAAGCAAACAACATAAATTGTATTGTCTCCGGTACTGCCCTACCCAACTGTATGCACCCCACCAACCAATCCTGCTTTCTTTAGCCTGGCTCTACTAAACATCTTATTCGTATAGGTACAGCATGCTCCCGCTGCACTAAAACACAAAAATAATTTTCTCTCCATTTAATGTAGGTTTACGCTATATCACAAACCTAACATTCTAAAAATCGTAGCTACTGCACACATTCACGTTCACATAATTTTGAGGGCATCCTTGTTCTGGTCATTCAGTTACTAGAGCAATAGTGACATTTTAAGGTTTTCATTATTATTAGGTCTTTATTTCACTCCAGTATGTGAAATCATTCGCTACTACAGACTGCTCAGAAACAAGGATGCAACTTGAAACAATAAATCCTTCTTGTGATGTTAAAACAAGCTGACGGTCGCTCTCATTGGAAATTGACTTGTAATGAACTAGGACATACCAGAGCTGCCAACTCGGAAGCTGGAGTTCCGGGTTTGCGTCTCGGCTTCGGCTCATTCTGGGCAAAACACTTAATCTCCCCGTGCCCAGACAGCGCCTGGAAACCCTCACGTGGTGATAAGCCGCACTATATACATCTTCAAATTAATAAAAAAATAATTTCACAGAGAACATGCCTGGCAGCAGTGAAACCTTTTCTGACACGAACTAGAGCAGCAGTGTGGGCAACTGTACAAGCTTCCGTGACTCACGTGACACCTGAAACAGGTAGCAGCAAATACATGACACACGCACGTGATTTCCAACCTTAAAGATCAAGGAGAGAAACAAGCAAAAGCGAAAGGAGGAGCGCGCGCCATCTCCTTCCGGTGAAGTAGGATCTTCAGCAAAGTCCTCACCAGTGAAGCGGTAGTAAAATACAGCAAAGAATGAAGAAAAGGCAAGCAGCAAGCAGTAGTATGCAGGAGCTTTGTGCACCCAAAGTTTGCGGCACTTCCTGCAATCTCTGCTGCTGTCCCCTCATTGGTGGAACGTCAGTGGTGACGTTCCTACATACTGATTGGCTGTTGCTCCTGGGTGCTCCAATAAAAATAAAACCCATTTGCAATGGGTGAAGAATTGCGACGATGTGGACAGTAGAGGACAAAGGTGAGATTTTAGGGTGGAGTGCACGCCCCCCTTGAGACAGCGTCATGCCCCCCGAGGGGGGCGCGCCCCACAGATTGAAGAACTCTGCATTAAAGTGACCCTGTGACCCATCAGAGAGCCCATTACACAGGTATATCGACCTTCTCTATCAGAGATGACCAGTTGGCAGCTAAAAGGGACTCTCTTGTGTATCAGAAGAGCCATGCCTCTAGCATAATTACTAAAATTTGAGAAATATTGATGCACCCCCCAACTAGAGGCGAAGCGAGCCGTCTCCGAAACTGGTAAGTGTGTTTCTTGAAAGAAAGCATCGTCTATGTTATGTCTATTGAGATAATGCACCATATGACACCGTTTACCCTGATTACTAAGATCTCTGACATCCCACGAGCACAGGGACAAATTAGAGGGACCTGTATTTAGACCTAGCTGTGCCATTTGTGAACTTTAAAAAATCTGATGTGGACAAACCGCAGCTGGAAAACAATCAACCAATGCCAAAGACACTCCTTACGATAATCAGGAAGAAAAACATTAAACCCTGCCCAGACCCCCCAGTCCCCTCCCTGCCTTGCCAAGAAAAAGGCATGGCCAACCCCAACCTGTAAGCAAAAAACAGCGTACCAGTCAGTATTACAGTGTAATAGCCCAACATTGTATAGGTACATCAAAATCAACCAACACAAACCCATGGTATCCACCTAGGGGGGTGACAACGCCACGGCAGCTGACCAACTGCGCAATATGTTAGAAAGCTAAGCATAATGTGTCCCCATATAAGTCAGGAGTCCAAAAAGGAGGAAAAGACATAACAATGTCACCCAGTACCAGAGCCAGAAAACAGTTCCATACTTGCAACGGAGCCTTTGTGTGGGGGAGACTGGTCGTCCCTATCATCCTGTGACTGGTTATTGTTGAGTTTATACGTGCAAAATCATTCTTGGACCTCAGTCAGATTGTCAAAGCGCTGCACACAGCCCCCGGCCTCTACTCTAAGTCGCGCAGGATATAGTATGCCGTATTTGAGGCCAAGGTTACGGAGGGTAGCCTTCACCCCAGTAAACTTGCGTCTGGCCTCCTGCACCATCACTGTGAAGTCTGGGTATAGAGCAATCTTCGAGCTCTGCCAGATAGTGTCCCCACGCTCACTGGCTAGGCACAAAGCTGTGTCCCTATTGCAGAAGTTCATAATACGGGCAATCAGCGGACGAGACGGGAGACTGGCTCTCATCTCCTGTAGCCAATCGGCAGGTGGGGCCGGAGGGGCTGCGTCAGGCACAGAAGTCTCAGCTTGTTCAGCCATGTTCGGGTCTCCCCCCATTGTCTTCTCCGCTCCCACTCAAACTACAGTGTCCTTTGCTTAGGGTCCTTGCGACCCATGCCCCTGATATATATTGAGGGACCTCTTGCCACTGCTGCCTTCTTGGGGATGTCACCGATCATGCACTGGGTGGTGAGTCAAGGAGTCGTCCAATGTGCAATACAGCACACATCTAGGACCCCGCCCAAATTGTGTCCAGAACCACCCTACTGCACTAATCAGGACTCTAATGGTGGTCAGAGAGACGTCCCCACCCGGCCAGTGGACATGGGAGCGCCACACCAGTGCTCTCCGCTCAGGCCATGTCACGTGGGAAAGGTGGGCTGCCCTGCACAGGAATTGGCATTTCAAATAGCACCAGCAATCAACCAAGCCAGGCGGTGCCAGCCGGCCAGGTGAAGCCTAGCAGGCAAAGAGACACACAGGCTTCCATGCATGCTGAGACCGCCTCAATCACGAGAACAGCAGAGTGCGGGGTTTAATCTCCACAAGCGCCGCAGTGCCCACTTCTGGTCAGGCCCAAGGGGCCGGGGCCTGCACTGGAGACACTCCAGGCACCAGGAGCAACCGGCAGCCCCAAGCTCACCCCCTCCCAGCAACTCACGGGCTGCCTCCCTACCGCCGCAATAACGACCAACACACTGGAGGGGACTTCAGGAGGCGGGAGACAGCACAGCCGCTACTCCGTGCCTGAGCCAGGTGGGCCACGCCTCAGTCCAAGCGCTCATAAGTAATAAGTGGGGAGGGGGGGAAGTAGAGGAAAACCTCACCCGCACCCGGGCACTAACCGACATCAAGGGTCCCCGATCAGGGTGGAAAGCCACACCCACGATGTCAGCAGCTGGGCTCCGTCGCAATTCACGGTTAAGCCTCCATTTTCTTTTCCCTTCTGGACTACCAGTCACCGCCGTCCAGGGGTTGATTCATGTGCCCCGCGCCACTGAGAAGCCTCGCACCATCCTCCGTTCAGATTCATGGGTGCATCAGTGCCTTCGCCTCCCCTATAATCCTGCTGGAAATGGGGGATAAAGCCGTCAACGCCGGTCAGCTAGCGGAGCTTCAACGCAACGCGGCCATTTTGGTCCGCGGCTTGGCCACACCCCCAGAGTGGCTATGTTCCTTAACATTTAATACAGTAGTTTCTTTTGTTGTAGCATTTCCAAATACATTTGTTGCTTGTCTGTTTTTCTTGGGTGTAGAAATATCCTATATAACATAATAAAAAAAATGTCCTTTCTGGGAAGTTATGAATTTTGCACCTTCAGTCATTTTGATGTTTCAAATGTAATGAGAAATGTATATATAAAATATTAAATGTATTGCTATTGTTAATATTATAATACAGATTTTTATAACCAAAATTATACTCACATGCTTGAATTTGTTGAACATTTTTTTATGATGGGGTGTATCTGTTGGTGTTTGGCTTCAGTGTTCCTTTTTATATCTTGCAACAAAAAAAAAATTATTTGAATAAATGTGTTTAACAGCATTTTCTATATGAGGGGGTTTGTGTGGTTAGTGGGTGTTTTGGGTTGGGATTCTTAGTTGTTTTAAAAGTTTAATTTAGATTTATACTTATTTTTTTGGAAAGGTGATGATGTTTGTAGTTAGGAGATATAATTTAAAAAATATATACATTGATTATTTAATTATTGCAAAAAGTGATTAACAATTATTTTATACAGTTGTAATATTAAATAGATATTGTAATATTTTGTGAAGTTGAAATCAGAGCTTTCAATGAGGAAGTACAATGTTGCAGAAGCAATCCGGCAGAGATTCTCCTTATTCTTCCTTTTGTTTTTTGCTGTCGGAGCATAAAATAATGTTACATTTTCTTTAGTTTATATAGTGTTTGTTTAATTGTGCTTTCAATCTTATTGGGTATTTAAGTTGTAGGTGTGTTTTTTTTGGTTGTTACTATTGTTTTCTATTAATTTGGCAGTTATTAGGAGATGCTAATGAATGTTCAGTTTCTCCAGTCACAGATATTCACATTATTTCAGTCATAAAGAACCAAGGGCCAGATGTAGGTTGGTCGGTAACGGCCGAAAATCGGTATTTTCGGCCGTTACCGACCGGTATACATGATTTGCATGTAGGGGCACAATTTTACAGAATCAGTAACTTTACCGAATCGGTAAAGTTACCGATTCTGTAAAATACCGAATCGGTATTTTTACTGAATCGGTAAATCTCTGATGTAGGTGGGACTCTTCTGAGTCCCAAAGGCCCTACAAAATCGGTATTTTACCGATTTCACGTGTGCATGCACATGTGTGCATGCACACCTAGCCATGTGACAGACAGACATGCCCTTAGGGCATGTCTGTGTGCCACATGGCGCACATGCCTATTTGTGGGGTGCCAGAGGGTGTTAAAGTGACACCCCCTGCACCCTTGCAAAATTCGGTATTTACCGATTCTGTAAATACAGAATCGGAATTTCCCATTGATTCCTATGGGCTTTGAAGCCCATAGGAATCAATGGGAAATACCGATTCTTTATTAACAGAATCGGTAAATACCGAATGTTACAGAATCGGTATTTCCACATCTGGAAATACCTACATGTCCACCACATTGATTTACCGATTTTCAATTACCGGATCGGTAAAATTCGGTAATTAAAAATCGGTAAATCAATTTTACCTACATCGGGCCCCTACTCTCCCCCTTATACGCCTTCTCTGTATATGGAGCAAGTAGTGCAATTTTTTTTTTTTTCTGTTACACGTTTCAACAAGGTGATTATTCCTCTTGATCATCCCTGGACAACTCCACCTGGTCCCAACATATCACATCTAGAAAGACTTTGGCCTACATTTTTGCCAAGCCTTTCATATAAATCTTCTTGTTACTGTTGTGTAGGTTTATAAGCAGTACATTAAAGGTAATCTTTACCCAGTTTGAAGGGAACTGCCACATTTGCTTCCATCACAGACTCAGTCAATAGACACATTTTTGTCATTGTGTAGTAAATAATCATCAACACTGGAGCCAAGTGGGGGGGGGGAATACCTGGTAAATCCACACATAAAGCCATTGGGTCCTGGGCCTTTAAAACATTTGACTGACTTTAATATTTCAAGTATTGTTGAATCCAATACTGACGCATACAGGGTCTCCCTCTATTTAGTCAAAATTCCAGAGAAGAGGTGTTTTTTAAGGAGCTCAGCCGCAGCCTTAGAGTGAGCCCACACATCCCAAAATAGGTACTTATAATACAACTAAAACATGTCTTTCTTTTTCCTGTCCCCACATAATTGTGTGCCAAGCATGTCTTTTTGTTTTGTTGTGTGAGCATCATGTGTTTGGCTCTTAATAAAATAGCCAACGCTGTTTGAGCCTTAGTATAGCTAGACTTTATGTCTTATTATGAGAACAGACGTCGCTGATCTGTTGACTGGAAGCTTGTTGAATTGGCCACTTATCTTCATTATTAAAGTCTATTCAGTGTGTGTTTTCTGTGATGCTACTGCTTCTTTGAGTTCTTGGACTCATCTAATGACCGAAACCTCCATTTTCCTTATTCCATACCCAAATATTGCTAACAGAATAACATTCCTGGTGTGACAAAAGGCTCTCTTAACAAATGATAGCTGTTCTATTATAATGGCATCTGACTCAGGGCAGAGTATAAAAAGGTTGGTAGTAAAATAAATTAATCTGTTAGTTCTCTTCTATAGCCACCTAGATCAATGTACCTAATACACAGTTAAGTATATTTACATATGATGATAATAAAACAATACAGGAGGTATATTTAGTTTCAGATTATTCAAAATGATTGAAATTATTCCTTTTCACTAAAGAGGTCAATAAATTAATTGAGGTCATCCATAAAGGTAATTTACACATATGAGCAATGTAGATGTGTAATCTACTCCTATGCTTTTGAGTAAATATACTCATTTCTGCTATTCACAAAATCTGAGTCTAAAGTTTCTGAAAAGTATAGCCCTGCAAGTCTCCACCCGAAAAAGTTGGTGGACTCAAATTTACTAATGTAAGTTACTACTAGGTGTGGGCAAAATTAGGTGAAATTGTTGCCATGTAGTTTCAGGAATTTTCATCTTACACTTTTTACACAAAATTACATCACTTTGTGTAATTAAGCATGATTAGCAGAAAGATTTACTGTGATCACATGGAACACCAGATCATGAGTGACAGTTGTTTGCAGTGCTTTCGTTTAAATGTGTCCTTGCACCAAACATTGACATAGCGATGTATTTCACACTAAAATATAGCACAAAACGATGGATACAATGTTATATTCCCTATAGGTACCCTATATAGGTACAGGTAACCTTTAACCTATATCCTTCCCTACACTACATTCATAACGGTTCATATGGACTAACCTTTTACCTAGATACGACACTGCATTCAGAACTTAGGTTTTTCCCTAGTTCGAAACTCATACATTATTCATGAGGCTTCTTGGATGCACAGCAGAACTGACAGCAGGATGAACATCTTCTGTATAATATCTATGTATAAAGTTCAAGCCCGACGTCATCCTTTAGGTGGACACAGTAACACAGCAAAGCAGGGCCCCTGGGGAGACCTGTGGGTATACATACATCATGTCTTGCTTAAACAGACAGAGGAGACCATGACTTCCCGGCTGACACACTGACCAGAGATGCTGAGGTTCCTGCATGCAGACACTCCAGCTAGCATTGGTCTATCATCCCACGTGGGGTGTCCAACTAAAGAACAAGACGGGGTCCCATATTCTCTCCTTTCTCAGGTAATGGGGGTGACTAGACCTTAAAGGGATTCTTGGCATAACACCTACACAGATGCTAGGTACATTTAGTTACATCTAGTTTTTTTTTTTTGAGTGCTGCTTTTTTTATGCCCATGGTAGTGACTTAAGTTAGAGATTGCTCCAAGCCAGAGCGCTCCCATGGTCAGGTCAGAAGGTGTAAACACCCGCCGCTACTTTCCCTTCATTTCTACCACAAACCCTCCTTCAGTAATACTCACCGATATCCGGCTCGTATTCCGATAGAATCCGGAATCGTCCAATAGAAGCACCCCTGGGTGGCGGATGATGTGCGGCGTGAGCAGGGAGTGAATCGCTGCCCTGGGAGAGTCTGTACTCGGAGTTTTCGATTGTGGCTGACTCCGGCGAGAATCAAAATGGTGGCTGGAGCTCCTACGTACCCGGAGCAGAGATAAACATCAGGAGTGGCGTTGCGACTATGGCGGACAAGTGGCATCATTGAACCCTGGAGGATTTCGGGGGTGAGTCCCGCGAGTGGCTTTGAAGGTCCCTAACAGCGGCGCGCACTGCCACCACTGCAATCTCCAGGGGAGCCCGCTCCATGAACCACTAGCGCGGGGCAGCCACAGCGATCGGCAGCAAATGGCGTGCTGAGAGGGGCATGTGGGGAGTGGGAAGCCCGTCAGCATGGTGTCCAACCGGCCACTCAGCAACAGCAGCTCCCCGGCCTGCTCTGAAGCGGAGCCCGGGATCCCCGCCCCCTTGGGGCCAGAGCAGCGCCGAAGGCTCCTCTCCACACCAGTGATTTATGGTTCTCCCGGACCTGCAGGATCACCATGCAGCCCCCACTTAGAAAGTTGAGCCCTGGCCGCGTTCCCCGGCCGCCCCACGTCTGCAGCAGCCCCCGCAATTCTGGGCCAGTAGAGAGGGCCCGTGCTGAGCGCCCCGCGGGGCACACACACCCCTCCGCAAAACACCAGATGCAGGCAGCAGCCCTGCAGCCACATTCGAATGAAAGAAACTACCCCACGGACTCTCCTGGACTTCTTTACTTTTTCTTTTGTCCTGGCCGCCATTTTGCTGCTGCTCTTGGCCTCTTTTGTCTGGACCCTGACCCACCATCTTGCCCATTCCTTCGATTAGCGGTGGTGGAGGACTCTCTGGCATCGGGGAGCAACGGAGACCGAGAAACGAGATCGGCAGGCACAGGCCAATGCTGGAAAACGGGCTACGGGGCTACCGGTGGTCGTGGGTACGGGGTACCACTAACACGACCGGCCCGCCATAAAACACGATTTGCCTTGCCCTGCCTAGCCCGGTGAAAATACCGCACGGCTGGGGGATCGTGGGAACCACTTGTTGGACATTGGCCGTCGACATCCACCCTTCGACGCCATCGAAGCCACGGAGACGGAAGCTGAAGCCGCGGACCCTAGTGCAACATCTCCCCCTCCCCCTGTCTGCTGGATCCACAACTGCCACAACAGCAACAGTAGCAGTGGCTCTGCTAACTTGGCCAGTCTTATATTATCCACGGTGAACTATAGCAGAGCTCGGCTGACCTGTCCCGGACCTGCCCCGGATCGGCCCCGTCCCATTTCAGAGCTGCGGATAGTGGCGCCTGACACCTGGCCGAGGCAGGAAAAGTAGAGCCCAGGTTTGCTGCGGTGCCGCGTCATGCCGTGGCGCCGTGGGAAGCAGCTGACAACCATGGGGGTTTATGCAGTTTAAAGTGTTACCTGCGTGCTGGACGAACCGGAAGGGCAAGACCCGTTGTCTAGGGGAGACACCACACCGTCACCAAGCCGCCACCAAGTCGCCAAGTTCGAGGGGGGCCGAGGGGGGCCACCAGCCAACAGGTGAGAAGCCCTACCCTGGTCCCTGTTATCTGGCTCTCTTCCTTTACCTC
This sequence comes from Lissotriton vulgaris, assembly GCF_964263255.1. Lineage (NCBI taxonomy): Eukaryota > Metazoa > Chordata > Amphibia > Caudata > Salamandridae > Lissotriton > Lissotriton vulgaris. The sequence continues at coordinate 1,434,857,036 of NC_141691.1, forward strand.
TGCGCATTTACCACTCTTGACAGGTTAGGAGGAGTATAGCCCCCCCTGCTTAACCAGCGATCAATACCTAGGGGGCCAGCCTTGGAAAACCCCAAGCAACTCAGAAGACTCCCATGGAGGAAGGGTAGCACCCTCAGCTCCACCTCCCCCGGCGAGGTTCAACCGGAGTCGCCACCACCCCAAGACAAAATGCCAAAAACATGCTGCCCATCATCGCAATCACAATCGCAACCTCGGATTAACGACTTCTTTATCAAAACCCCCGTCCAAAAGGGCATCTCCTCTACCCAATCATCTCAGCAGGATACAGACTTAAAAGCTGACGTCCAGACTGATAACCACTGCTCCCCCGGTCTTGCCTACTCCACGAGTCCACGAGTCACTTCATAAAACTCATCAGCTGCTCATCCTCTCCCAGGAGGTCGCCATCACGACTCACGACAGCTCTCTTCTCTCACTGAGCGCCCTCTCTGTAGCTTCAGGAAATCCATCCTCACCAGTCTTCAGCTTAGACTCTACAAACATCACGATTCTAAATAACGCGACTAAGCTAGAAGTTCAAGCTCAAGTCCATGGCAGTACTCCTTTTTCACCATCTGAATATACTGACAACTGCTACACTGCAAACCTAACACCGAAGAGTCCATCACAACTCAGCCCAAGTGCATGCTCAGGGGCCCCTGTAACTAACCGGAACGATCCCCTACCTTCAGACAAGAGCCCAAAAAATGATGGCCCCTCATTATCGCACAAACTATCCAACCGATTCCTGGCCTCTTTAGAAAGTCGAATTGAAGAATCACTCGCCCACTCACCGGGCTTTAGACCTTCCTCAAATTTTTTCAGACTCCCTCCAGAGGACCAGGAATCATCCGTGTTCATTTTGTCGGACCCCACAAACTCTATCTCGGTCTCACTGACATCCCTCCATGCCAAACAAGACGCGATTGCCAAGGCTACGCTACGGCAGTTGCAGAAAATGGAGTTGCAGATCGATCTAATGCAAACTCTAGCCTCAGCACTGTCGGATCTGGGCTCCAGGATATGCACCCTTGAAGGTTTGGCGGGGAAATAGGGCAAACAGAACCTTTGTCCGTGCAGCCCAATAATCAACAAACTCTTGTCCCTTCCCGAAATCCTGGGCGCAATCTTGAACAGTGTAGAGTGCCACAGCATCAGTTAAGGTACATCTGAGCCCACGCCCATGCAAGAGTCTCAAACCCCATCTATCCTCGAAGACCCTTTATGCTCCACCTCACCACCTGGCCCACGCTCTGTGAAAATAGACACATCCCCTCGCGCCGACCAAGCTACCAAAAGTTCGGCCAGTCTTTCATCAGGGACAAGTCCCGGCTCGCTCATAGCGGGCTTGGAACTCATTAAAACCTCATCGGCGCAAGTATCAACCACTCGATCTGATCGCTCCGACAGTACCCATACGGGCCCGACTCACAGCGTTTTCAAGCTTACAACGAAAACTTCACTGTCAAGGAGGGAGAGGAAAAAACTTAAAAAACAATCTAAAAAACAACGCTTACTGAAAAGAAGAGCGGGGCTTGAAGGGTTAGCGGCACCCAGTCTACCAGTTAATAAATCGAGGGGTCTCCCCTACTTCCCCATTTTCTACCCACCTGTGAAACCCGAAATAAAAAATATCAAGAAAAGTACGACCATCACGGGCTCAATGGACACCAGCGAACAACCCGGGCCATCAACCCTGGGCAGTCCCGGGACTACAAGAGCCTCAGATGCGCACATCATAACCACAGAAAACAAATCTACAGGAATAAATACCAAAGATTACAGCGCTGGGAACCAGAATAATCTTGTTCAGATCACTGAAGCAACAACGGAAGACCGGAATAGCCAACCAAATCCCAGGGTATGGCAGAAATTACGAACACGGATATCCATAGCCCATCAGTGGGCAATGCAATAGATTGCAGTGTGCCCCATCGTTTAGAAGACCCAACCAAAGTCTGTTGGGACTCCCACATGCAGCCGCAGAGGCATTTTTTGCCTCAAGTGCCACAAGTCTCGGGAATGACAAGTCAACTGGGGGGAACTATTTATCCACCCGAAGTACGCTCCCAACTCCTGATGGGGACAGCTCCCTTACCCGGAACAGCCAAGAGTCAGGATCACCAGAGCCCGGAAAAAGAGCAGAACTAGTCTTTTATCCACACTACGAGCATAATGGACCACATGATACTCTTAACAGAAGCAACCTCCTCCACCTATTCAATTGCATTCCAGCACTGGCCGGGGTCACCTCCTTAGACCTTACATCAGTCAAGTTCTCCACAATACCAGGGAAAGGGGGCTCAGAGGCCACCATTACAACGTGGTCCCAGGAATCTATTAGGAATGCAATTTTCAAGGAAGTCAATCAATTTGAAAACTGGGGCATTGAAATGTGGGTTCCCACTCAACAAAAATACCCCCATGTTCTCCTCCCACATGCCCCTGCGAAACAGCTCACCAGCGTACTGAAGGGGTCCCGGGGCGCAACCCATGCCTGGCTTCCAGAAGCGTCAAAAGCTGACAATCTCCTAAATATTGCATGCTATAAAAATCAAAGATGATAAGCTGAAAACTCAATTGCCCTGTCCCCCCATGCCAACGACATGCGCTACGGGGATTTTGTCCCAGAGCCGTCAATCAACTTCGCCCAGCAACAGCGATCCTCCTAACAAGAGCACTAACTGGCCCGATTCCAAACTAATTATCACATCTTGGAACACGAGCGGGCTAAAGTCAACCCTTGCTTCAAAATCAGCCATTGAATTCCTGATCAAAAATGACATAATTTGCTTTCAGGAGACCTGGTCTCTGTCTCCATCGCCTCTGCTTGGCTACTATGAACTTTTTCAACCTGCCGCCAAGGTCAATTCTTAAGGAAGACCCTCAGGGGGCCTCTCCATTTTCATTAGCCACAGGTGCAAGATAACGGCCACACCTATCCCTCGGAATCTGACGGCATGGCAGACGGTCCTGATTACCGGTCTGTCATTTCCAGGCAGGGCACGCTCTATCCTCCAAATTAACATTCATCATAATACAGCAAAAACCGCAAAATCAACTGCAACGGATCTAATGATAAAACATCTGGAAGACCTTTTAGTTGAATTTGCATCTACGGAGGTACTGCTATTAGGAGACTTCAACATCAAAGACCTCGCAACCAAAGGCCTCTTAGCAAGGAAAAACAAAGAGCAAGAAGCGATGATCACTTTTCTAACAACCCATAACTTCCGCTCGGCTCAGCTAATCTCGCTGGAACTGCACCCGGACATTCACTTCTTGCCAACATTCAGGAGAATTTCAACTATTGATTCCATTTTTCTTTCACCACTTCTGGGCAATTGTCTGGCCAGGATGGAAATCCCCTACCGTTTGGAGAGTGGCCATAACCCCATAATGGCTACACTGGACCTGCAAGTCCAAGTCGCCCTCGAAACGACAGATGTGGGGCATTCAACGCGGGCTGACTTGCACACCATCGTTAGAAGAATCAAATGGGACTCACGGGGCCCTGCCAAGGTGGGAACCTGGCTCAAGGGCGAAACTCAACTTTAGACACAGTGCCCCGACAGAATCACACTACCGGTGGGACAACACCATTGCTAAGCTACAGGATCTCCTGGCAGGGCCCGCAGTTCATCATAGAACACTCGGGCCATATCCAAAGCAAACCCATGACCCATTGTTAGTCTTCCAACGAAAGAGCCTCAGGAAGGCCGTCCGCCAGCACAAACTGATTGGAACTGTACATACTGCCAAAAAGGTGGCACTGCTGCGGACGACTACAAGAAATCTTTATGGGAGACTAAGAGACTCAAAGTACAGTCTGAGTGGGTAAAAATGTTCGCCCTTCTCAAGTGTAAAAGCCAGTCCCAGTTCTGGAATCATATGAACAAGCTCCGTTCTACCAACAAGACGAGAGGAAACGCAGTCTGTGAAGAAGCTTGGGCCCTGCATGTGCCCAATCTTTATTGCAGTGACTCTGGGAACACTGCGGCAACAGAATCAAGAGATCGCGCCCCTTCCACTCAAATAGAAACTTTTGAACTGACCACTGCAGCCGAGGTCGCCAAGTATCTGCGAGCCATGAAAAAAGACGGAGCTCCAGGGCCCAACGGACTGCCAGCCGGGATATTTAAAAGTGCCCCGGAAGAGTGGGTGGATCTTTTGACTCCCCTATTTAACATGTTCGTGACAGATCAGCTACCAGACTCCTGGTTAGGCTTGACTCTATGCCCCATATTCAAGAAAGGAAACCCCGCGTCACCGGCCAACTACCGCCTCATTGCCCTATTATATCTGGAGGCAAAGGCATACGCTCGGTGTCTTCTTCGGTTGCTTGAAAAATGGGTCGAAGAAAATAATATAATACTATACTACCAAACTGGGTACCGGGCATCGGCCTCCACAATAGACAACATCATTACGTTAGCGACTCCGAGTCAAAAATCAGTACAAAAAAACATCTTCCACTCTATTGCTGCTTCATAGACTACAGCGCGGCTTTTGATAAAGTGTCTCGGAACATCCTGTGGAAGAAGCTGAACAAATGGGGGATTCTGCGTGACCTACTAGGAGCACTAATTTCCCTACATAAGAACACGTGGGTGCGAATTAAAACCGGCCCAAAGACACTTTCTTCAAGAATCGCCGTCGAAGATGGGCTAAAGCAAGGCTGTGTTCTTGCCCCACTGTTGTTCAATCTCTACACAGCTGATTTGGGCACATTCCTGGAGAAAAGTAATCCTCTCCCGCCAAAACTAGGACCCGCTAAAAAGCCTCTTCACATATTACAATATGCAGATGATATTTTAATAATGGACCAAGCCAAATCGGGTCTACAACGGGCATTAAGTATGCTTCATACATATAACACCGCCAATGCCCTGAAAATCAAACAGGCAAAGACGAAGGTACTGGTATTTGGTAGATGCAAGAACAAGAAAAGGCTGGCATGGAACATCGGGCCCGCCAGGATTAACACAATAGTAAAATATAACCATTTGGGAGTCTGGTTCAACGAGACGTCCAGGGCTACAGCTCACTTAGCCGCCTTGCAGAAGAGAGCAGGTGCAATTACATACTCCCTGACCCGGCTGAACCAAACTCTGAGCAGCCCCTCTGCAGAAGCCATCCTGAAGGTGACTAAAGCTACTTTACTTCATGGGCTAACCTACGGACACCAGGCCTTTCCTGGTGCATGCTCCTCCAGTCTTGAGCTCGCCCAAATTTCCACCTATAAAAAACTTTTCAATTTGCCAAGTTTTATCCAGCGGGCAAGACTACAATTGGAGCTGGGTTTACAAAGACAATCACTTCACTGCGAGGCCGACATCCTGAAATATTTTATTAGGACCTTAAAAGCAGGTGATAACACTCTTAAATCCCAGCTAAAAGGAATCCTGTTTATTCCTGGCAATCCCTGGAGTACCCAGATCGAAAAGGCCATAAGAGTGTTAGAGATTGACAAGTTATCTCTTCTCTCAGTCACTATCCCATACTCGGCCTGGAAAAGCTCCATCAATAAGCAAGTCAAACTTATTTCTCAGTCCATGGATCTGCAGGCTCTAAAGACATCAACCATTCTGCTCCCCCTGAATTCTTCGTATCTTCCTGGGATTCCACAAGCATACTGCCAGGAAAATTTGAGTAAAGTCGCCCGGAAGAACATAATGTTTATGCGACTTCCAGGCCTGCGCTCGACGGCCTTCAACAAATGGGCCCCAACAAGCGAGAGGGGGGGCTTGCAGCCTGTGAAAATACCACTCTGAATCATGGCTGCATCTCCTGTGCCCTGCACTAGCAGCCCCCAGAAGGTCCCTTTTGAAACCCTTGTTCTTAAAATGGGGCGCTAGGACGTGCTGGGAGGCATCGGCCTTGTGCTTTACATCTATTGACATTCAAGTGCTTGCAAGATTTGGAAAATTTGTGAGACTTTTGGACAATCTTCTATCACCTCCCTTGGCTGCCAGGTTTCTTCCCCCTCCCCCCAAAGACTCATTACAGATTTCTTCCGCCCTTTGGCCCAGTACTCTTTGTCTTAATTATTTTTATCTGGCCAAGCACAGTAAAACGTTCACACAGGCAACTATAATACCGCTCCTAATAAGCATATCGGTCTCTAAGCCTGGAAAATTGTCTTTTTAGTCTTGTTTTTATTTGATAAATGCGCTAAAAGCTAAATTTTATAACTGTGCTAAAATAAATTTTGTATAGCAATGGTTTTAAGTAACTGTGCTGAATTAATAAACTTGAAACTTGAAACATTCCTTCGTCTTTTAACCCTCTTACCTCGTTTCCCCCTTGACGATCCTCAAATGTTTCTTCCCCATTCTGATTTGCCTTTTCTCCATACCCGTGTATCCCTCCCAACCTCCCTTGGTGCTGTGACTGCCTTCCCCCTCTGACCCCACTTAATGGAACTCTGCTTTTCTGTATATAGAGATAACTCTAATCACTAGTATATGCAATAGACCTTTGTACTCTCTACCATTCCTATGTGACTCTTAGAGTATATCCATTCATATCTCTTCCTTGAGTGACTTTACTATTTGTACATTTGCAATGTTTCTTTCTGTTTGTATCTCTTCCTTGTGTGACTTTACATCTTGTACATTTACAATTTTTTCTGTTTGTATCTTTTATGTAACGCATGTAATCCTTAGCCCTTATGTTTTGCAGCTGGTTCTTATGTAAAGCGCTCTGACACCTTTGGGTAAAGTTTGCGCTATATAAAATCGCATTAAATAAATAAATAAAAATAAAAAAAGGAGTGCGCACTTTCTTTTCATGTGTTTTATGTACTTGTATATTCATGATTACTGCAAAATGGTAGCAATGTACCATCCCTTTACTTTCGTAGTACTGCTAATCATATATCTCTGCTACTGTTGAATGGTTGTTTTAGCACATCTATTTTACACTAGAATAACAACTGTTCAATAAATCCTTATTGAAACGCCCAGACTGTTTATTCTGTGTATCTCTGAGACAAACTAAGGGAGCACGAGTGACTGAGCAAAAAATAGTATATTGTTTCCACGATCCTGGGGGATCAGGGTTGTCATGTTCTGAGGTTGCCAGAAACTATTCTCTCCCTGATAAGAGGAGATTCTAGTGGCACTGTGAGCTAGCTTATGCAAATAGGCTAACATATCCGTTGGGAGTGCTCGGAACCAGTCTGCCACCAAACCCACCGTTTAGGTTATCCGAACATGCAGATCCTGTATAGGATATATAGGAACTACACAACAACATATTTCAATAATTACTTGTAATTTTGTATCATTTTGGTGTAATTAAAAGCAAATTATGTGAATGTTGTGCGCCGTAGGTACTAATGCAAACAAGAAACAGTAGTTGGCCATAATCACAAACTGGATTTTGTAATACATTAATAGTATTACAATAATACTAGTAAAGACCCGAAAATTATATTTACAAACTTATGAATGTAAATCTCCACCTCCACTTCTCCTATCTTTCCTATGGGGGATCCTAAGGCTTGTAAGTTTACCACTAAGCATCAAATGTGGAAAAGGCCAGGGTGGGTGGGAGGTGGCTGACAAAGGGACATACCTACTACTAAATGGGAGGGGTTTGGGGAAAAGTAATGAGGAGTTCAGGGAGTGTAAGGAAGGGGTTGAATAAGGGACATGGACTCAGTCAATAAAATGTAAGCCAATTGTTGTTCACAAACTTAACTTGTAAAGTTACTATAGCCAAAATGGGAACCATAACATCTCATTCATTTAGTGAATATGGTGTTGTTTCCCTCTGAGGGTCAAAGTATAAAATTATAGTTTATTTGTCAATAACACTTTGATCCCTCACCCTCCTAATGATGTTATGCTAAACCATCGAGCTAACGCCTCATTCTTGTCAGAGCTCTTAACACAAGTGGGTTTCACCACAAACCCTAAGGTAGTGTATTTATCAACAGTACCATTGTGATGTTTCCCTGAAGATAACGAAGGGACTTGAGGGACAAAAGAGGAGGGAGAAATTAAAATGACCTAATAATTAGAGCCTAGAACTTTATTTTGGTTATATCTGGTAAGATTAAAAAAGACTAAGGTAGTAATTCTACCCGAAATGTAAGTCAACATGTTTCAGTCCTTTACAAAGAGCCTAAAAGAAGTGGGGCTTTCATTAGGACCAACATCCCTATTTACACTGCCAGAGGAGAAAGCATAAATACGATCCCTATGGTCAGTGATGTGTGTAAGTAAATGTACATGAATTCATTATAAAATCCAATTCAATTTGTCAATTATGTCCATATGTGGAAGAACATAAAAAGGGGAAAAGAACATAATGGAAAAAATAGTGGCAGTTTCTTTCTTGAAGTATATCACAAAGGCGAAAGTAAGTGATGCCAAATCAAAAAAATGTGTATTTAGTCACTCCAGTCGTGTCAACTTTGTGATCACCTTGATAGCTTTACCAATAAAATGACCTGTGTGATCTCTGGTCATGTGGAGTAGCAATAGGCTTACCCCACAGGTCACAGTTGTTTATGTCACAACATGAGTGGTTGGAGGATCAGCATTTCAGGTACGAGCTACAATCAGAAACTACAATCAGAAAAGTTATTTAGAATTACTGTGACACCTTAGAGAAATCCCTATATATGGGTGGCAAGGGGAACATTTGCCTTGAGAGTCTCCAGTTCTCAGCAAGAGGAGCTGTAGCTCATCACAGTTCACTATGGGGTTTCTAACAATCAGTGATGTGCACAGTGGGCCTTATTCACAAATGGCCTATGCACTCGTGGTGGAGGATCCTTCAGTCGTGAGGGAGTCTCCGCACACGAGATGAAATCTGTACGATGATAATTCTCATTGCCAGATTCCACCCCAAGGGCACAGCCTCTGCCCCGAGTGCAGAGCCTTCGCCACGAGTGCGGAGGCCGTTTGTAAATGGCGCCCTGAGTGTACAGCTGGTAAAATCTTCCAAGTTTACAGATAGCGTGGCTCTCAGAATGAGGCCGTAACTGCTCTGTCTTTATGATTATCTGTATAATTTAGTTTGGCATACTTAGACAGGAGCGGCCCATGCAGGTTAGAGTGATGGGTGGGGTGAGGGGGATTCCACAGAGAACTTGACGGAACATTAATTATTTATTTAATTTTCCCTTGTCGTCTGTCGGGTCCCCCCCACCCCGCCCTACCGCTCTTATCAGAACGTGCCGCTCCAGTTGTGTGAAACTGTTAATTTTTAGATACATAAACACTCTAATCAACTCTCTTTCATGAGCTTTCTTTGTGATTCGTATTTGTATTCAATTGTTCTATAGTGTCTTTCGTGTTGTATTCGGAGGTTCCTAATGCACAGCATTCTGACGCATATTGGCTATCTTCTCTCTTGAAACCTGCAAAGAAAAAAATACCATAAATATAATTTAACTCTTTTCTTGTGTAACAAAAGCAGAACTTGCACAGAAATAGCAGCTTGCAATAGCTAGATAAAAGCCACAGTGAAGTATCGAAGAGACGTTATTACATATGGCTGAGATACCCGCCACCCCCTCTCAACACAATCCCCAAGGAGGGAAACCGGAAACAGTTCTTGAAGTTTTTGGAAGAGGGAGGGAGTGACCCTCCCCGGCCGTATTTATTAAAACAAAATTAAACGTTAAACAGTTCATATTAATGTACAATTTCATAACCACATTGCGATGTTTGGCTAACCTTAACAGATTCTCTAATACAGAGGTTCTCCTAGCCGAACTACCAACCTGCAAAACATTTTCTTGAAATAATGAAATTGTACATCCTAACGTTTAAGGGCCAACGGCAAGGTCGTAACCGGTGTCAAGATCCCTAACCAGAAATACCCCCCCCACTTGGGAGGGGCGACAGCACTGAGGCGTACCCCACGTGCAACTACCAATTTCCCTTTGACTTGTCGGGGGCCCCAATAAACTCGACGCCACTTAAAGGTCGTTCGAGGACTCGTGTGAGTATCTAGAGGGTAGCGTAGACCTCCCCCCAAACCCCACACAACTTACCACATCTGCCGTCGCAGACGTCACTGGCCCCGGGAAATTCCCCAGGAGGGGGCTGTAACCCCTCCTACACAGGAAGGGGCCTTGACCGCCTTTCCTTTCCTTCCGGCGGCCTCTCCTTAGACAGGACCGCCTCCCCGTTGAGGGGCCAATGGCCACCTCTCCCGAGCGCTCCCATCCGTGTTGGGTGACGCCCACTCATAGGGATCTTCCAATTACTGCTCACCGATCATGACCTTACCGCCTACCAAATAAATACGACAATGCTACCTAAACCAACAATCCATTGGCCACTATGACCCGAATAAGCATGCTTATAACGGACACAAAAACAGAATATCTTTAATCACAGAACATACATAAAATCGGCCAACTTTATTACACACTCCATTTCAACATGATAATACCACAACCTGTAAACGAAAATTAGAATTATCGAACCATTTTACAAACAACTAGCTGTCCTCAGGGGCTGGTGGGTGGGTCAAAATTGGCTCTTCGTTCCGTCTCGAGCTCACGTGCAGCGAGGAGGTGCAGCTTCAGAGCACAGGAACAAGAGGATGTCTTCCGGTCTTGCGTCCCTTTTTATCCGTCTTCAGGGCGGGCGTAAACCCGCCCCTGCCTGCCCCGAGGGCGTGGCCCGCTGCATCAGTGTCTAGGCCAGCCCACTCCAGGGCGGGAAAGAGCGCGCCCCGGCTACGCCGCTTCGGGCATACCAGCCGAGACGCGCCTCCCGCCCAAAATGGCTACCCGGGGGGATCGAGGTACTCGGCCATAAGTTCGGGGGGACCAAGTGGTCGCCCCTTTCCATATGGCTGAGATACCCGCCACCCCCTCTCAACACAATCCCCAAGGAGGGAAACCGGAAACAGTTCTTGAAGTTTTTGGAAGAGGGAGGGAGTGACCCTCCCCGGCCGTATTTATTAAAACAAAATTAAACGTTAAACAGTTCATATTAATGTACAATTTCATAACCACATTGCGATGTTTGGCTAACCTTAACAGATTCTCTAATACAGAGGTTCTCCTAGCCGAACTACCAACCTGCAAAACATTTTCTTGAAATAATGAAATTGTACATCCTAACGTTTAAGGGCCAACGGCAAGGTCGTAACCGGTGTCAAGATCCCTAACCAGAAATACCCCCCCCACTTGGGAGGGGCGACAGCACTGAGGCGTACCCCACGTGCAACTACCAATTTCCCTTTGACTTGTCGGGGGCCCCAATAAACTCGACGCCACTTAAAGGTCGTTCGAGGACTCGTGTGAGTATCTAGAGGGTAGCGTAGACCTCCCCCCAAACCCCACACAACTTACCACATCTGCCGTCGCAGACGTCACTGGCCCTGGGAAATTCCCCAGGAGGGGGCTGTAACCCCTCCTACACAGGAAGGGGCCTTGACCGCCTTTCCTTTCCTTCCGGCGGCCTCTCCTTAGACAGGACCGCCTCCCCGTTGAGGGGCCAATGGCCACCTCTCCCGAGCGCTCCCATCCGTGTTGGGTGACGCCCACTCATAGGGATCTTCCAATTACTGCTCACCGATCATGACCTTACCGCCACAGGTCCGGATAGTTGACCGGCTATCCGGACCCCCACAAAGCTCCTACCTAAAGGTCATGCTTCAACGTTTTTAACCACGCTAAGAAGTCTCCTATGAGTAACTCATTCCCCACCCGAGACAAATGCACACCATCCCCCGAATACACACTGTCATCATTAATACATCCATGCGAAATAGAATGCAATGTCCCGGAACGGAACAACCTACTCACTTTGTTATTAAGCTTCCTAACAGAGTGATTCAAAGCAGGAATAGAAATAGCCCCCCGCCACACCTTTCGTGGGATCATATGGGACCACGCAATTGTGCACCCCGGAACTCTCCTCGCCAACCAACTTACAGTGGAAAGCATTGCCTCCAGGAGAAGTCGTCTACCGGTGGTGACCAAATCATTGCCCCCTAAATGCACTATGACTATAGACGGCGGTGACCTCGTCCGCCCTAACAAATCCTCAAAATATGCTTGAAACTGGTCAATACAGAGACCGCCTCTTCCGTAGAAGGACACCCTGTACCCGTATTCCCCAGCTACGTGAATCATGTCACCTGCTCTGAATACGTCCGCGGCACGCCTCACGTATGAGTGGCCCACGACCCACACCTCCTTTTTCACAGCCGGTGATGTCTGACCGCTGGCCCGGTGTTGGGTCGACTGCAAAGTCCGCCCCGCCTCGTAGGCTTGCGCAACTGAAAACCAAACAAAAACAAGAGGCGTGAGTACATCATTACAGCTTTACAACATGTGTAACCGCACATACCTCTTATAACAATTGGAGGACCAACGCCCCACTCGTTTCACTTGTTCAACATTAAGACCCCTGGCTGTAGCTTCTGTAGCAGCCCCTATCCGGAAGGAATGGGTCCCAAACTCGCCCGGGTTCAAGCCCGCAGCGGCAATTGACATCGCAAGCACCCGCTGAAACTGAAACCTCGTCAGTGGGGTGGCGTCCGCGTGTCTCAACAAGGTCCCCCCCCATACTGCCACCCTTCGTGCTAGGTAATCTTCTAAACACTTTACCGGGCATATGGAGGACCCGGGAATCCTGCGTATGATTATGCAGTCACCCATCCCATCTTGATCGGTCTTGGACTTGACAAAGGAGACCGTCATTGCCTCCCCTCTGATCTGAAAGTGTTCTTGGCACAAACCCCCCGCCACATCCTGTTTGTTCCTTGCCACCAGTTCGCTTACTCGCATCGCCCCGTGAAATGCTAGCGTAAAAGCGGCTCGGAACAACACCGCCTCAAACGGCGATGAACATGTGGCAGGGAGTGTAGCCAACAACTGGGCCAACCTATCCAAACCTATCGGGCGCCTCTCATCTACCCTGCGACCCTCAAGGCGTTGCCACCCACGCAGCGCTCTCTGTACAACGAAAGACGCCGTTGGGTCCTGGATACTATGAGCCCTGGCAACAAAGGAAATAGCAGCACGATGCCTCTGAGCCGTAGCCACAGATTTCCCAGCCCTACGTAAGGACATCAGGAAATTCACTACCCATTCCTCGTGGCCCCAAAGTCTCTCTCTATCAGACCCCAAAAAGGCTAAATAGGACCTAAACGCCCCTTCCTATGCCTTCCTCGTCCGTGTTGCTAGACTCTCTCCCACGAGGTGACGAAGTTCGGGGCACCGAGAGACCAGAGAGCCTCGGGGAAGGGTGCCGGCCCTGGGTCCGCTGAGGGAAGGAAGCCCGAGAAAGCCTGCATATGAAAACGAGACAGTGCATCAGCCGCCTGATTCTGTACCCCTGGGACATGTTTTGCTCTGAACAGCACATTCAGTTGCATACACAACAAAACAATCTCTTTGAGCAGTCTTAAAATCAGTTTACATTGTGCTGCCTGACTATTGATGCACTCGACCACAGTCATATTGTCGGACCAAAATATCACAGAGTGATCCTTGAACCCTTCTGGCCAGGTTCTCAAGGCCACCAAAATGGGAAAAAGTTCCAAGAAAGCAATATTACTTGTCAGACCATTGTCGTGCCACCATGTCGGCCACCTTTGTGCCGACCATTTTGTGCCGAAGATGGCACCAAAACCTATGCTACCTGCAGAATCTGTCCATAGCCCCAGCTCTTCAGAGGATACAGCTGGTTTGTTCCATATGACTCGACCATTAAAGTCCGCCAGAAATGCTAACCAAATACGCACGTCCTGGCGGACCTCAGCCGATAGTCTCGTGCGGTGATGGCCCTCCTTCAGGCCGACCATAGCTTGGGCAATTGAACGAGAAAAGGGGCGGGCCATCGGTATAACTCTAAGGGCAAAATTCAACTGTCCCACCAACTGCTGTAATTGATGCAGCGTAATTTTAGATCCATTTAGACACTCTTGCAGGGTTGCCCTGAACTTTAACACTTTGTCAGCTGGCAAACGAAAACAACCTTCTCTGGAGTCTAGCTCGATCCCCAGAAACTCGAGGCAAGTCGCAGGACCGACTGTCTTACCTGGTGCCAATGGCACACCAAACTGTTTCATTAATACACAAAATTCGGCCAAGGCCCGGCCACATTCAAGATCCCCGGCTGCCCCAAGGAACAGAAAATCATCAAGGTAATGCATTACATGTTGGAAACCCGTCTTCTTTGTGAAGACCCATTGCAGAAAACTACTGAATTTCTCGAAATAGGCACAAGATATAGAGCACCCCATCGGCATACACTTATCCATGTAATAACAACCCTGAAAATTAAATCCTAGGAGACGCTGATCGTCCGGGTGTACCGGGAGCAACCGGAACGCTGACTCGATATCTGACTTCGCCATCAGCGCCCCGGGCCCCAGGCGATTCAAAATGGCTACGGCCTCATCGAAGGATGCGTACCGCACCGAACACACTTCTGGGTCTATTGCATCGTTTACAGAAAGACCACGTGGAGCTGACAAATTATGAATCAATCGAAACTCACCCGGGTCCTTCTTGGGGACCACCCCTAAAGGAGAACAAACCAAATTCTGTACCGGAGGTGCAGTAAACGGGCCGGCGACACGACCTCGGATAACCTCTTTCCGGATCTTATCCTGCACTACAGTCGTATGCTGCAGGACGGAAAGTTGATTTTTGCATATCCCGACACCCTGAAAGTCCCCCACCGGAATGCGGAAACCATATGAAAAACCGTTTCGCAGCAATCCAGCAGAAGTACGATCTGGGTATTCACTGAGCCAGGGAATCATCGCCAAGGTATCAATCGGGGTTGGTAAAGGCGCCCCTCGGACTATATTAGACCTGTTTGGCGCCTCCCCTACCCCCATTCTCGCCCGTTCTGGCTCTGCACGAGGACTCAGGATGGGACGAACCGCAACCACTACATTCGTGCTTGAATTTACACGATCCCTGTGGCCTAGTACATTTACCTTTGTTGAAATTGAAGCAGAAACCCCTTTTCCCTGTATTACTGGCAGATCTCGAGTAATCGTCGGTACTCGTACCTGACCGAAAGGGCGTCCCCGCATATTGGCGGGAGGACTCGCCAACGTTGCTCCCCACCAACGGCATTTTCAACATTCCTGACTCTTTCATTTTATCCCATGTCAAAGAATCATAACAGTCCCAGGTTAAACTTTTGTTATGCTCCTTCGCCTTCCTAAAGAGATTATCATAACAGAACCAATGGTTACCCTGGTGAGACGTCGAGTACCCCATAATTCGTGACTGATAGATCGGTAACTCAGAAAGCAATTCGGGCCTACGTTCCCCTAAGATCGACGTAAAAATTCCCCATGCATTGCCCCAATTGCCAATATTCTCATTCACTTTAAAGGCGGCCATTTTTGCGCGCCAAACACTCGGATGCATCAGATCCTTCTGACCTTTAACATGCTCCACCTCATAATGATCGACAAGCAAGGAGAAAATGTTCACATATTCCCCCGCCCAAATCTTTTCCTTTATTGCCAAAGGAACATGTTGCCCCAATTTTTCTCTACGAGAGGGTGCTGACTCATCCCTCGCGATCGGCAATGGCCGCTTACCTGCACCGGACGCTGCTTCTGTGGTCGCAACCGGGGCCTGCGGCTTGTCTATCACTGCAGCCGGCGCGGGCACCTTGGCTGCATCTCGCTTCTCGCGCAACTGTTTCATCAGTACTTGTGCCTCGGCAGCCGTGGCGCCCTCGCTACTGTCGCCCAACCACGCTGCTAGCTGTGCCGCCAACTCGGGAGGCATATCCTCAGTGGATGTCGGGGTGACCACGACGGGAATCGGATTCCCCTCCCCCGGTACCGGGGTTGGCGCCTCGAGCGGGGTACAGGGAACCGGGACGTCTCCCCCGGCTGGTCCCCTTCTAGGCCTCTTGGCTCTCCCTCCAGGGGCTGCTCCAGCCGATGGACGCCCCGATCTCCCCTCCCCATCTCGCTCCGCCACCTGCTTTCTCAGTTCGGACATCTCCTTCATGAGGACCCGCACCATCTGATCCGTCGTCATTCTCTTCGCGCCTTTTTTGGGCATCTTTCCGACCAAGTATCGGCTCTTCGTTCCGTCTCGAGCTCACGTGCAGCGAGGAGGTGCAGCTTCAGAGCACAGGAACAAGAGGATGTCTTCCGGTCTTGCGTCCCTTTTTATCCGTCTTCAGGGCGGGCGTAAACCCGCCCCTGCCTGCCCCGAGGGCGTGGCCCGCTGCGTCAGTGTCTAGGCCAGCCCACTCCAGGGCGGGAAAGAGCGCGCCCCGGCTACGCCGCTTCGGGCATACCAGCCGAGACGCGCCTCCCGCCCAAAATGGCTTCCCGGGGGGATCGAGGTACTCGGCCATAAGTTCGGGGGGACCGAGTGGTCGCCCCTTTCCATGCGTCATGCCCTGATTTGCATGTTGTGTACATCGCATTTCCTCCATGCTATGCATCCAGTAGATTGGATGTTTAATGGTGAATTGTTAGTCTGCACCTGCACCTGGAAGGACACAGCAGATGACTTGGGCAGCAATATTCTGATAAATAAAAAGTGGAGCAGTGGTGGGCACAAGGTTCTAGTGGATCCTTAGCGCTATACAGTATGTTTACAGATTTCTTTTCACCATAGAGTATCAAATTGTAAATATAATTTGGTCACACGTGACTGTTGTTTTGGCCAGTTTCAGGCTTTAAACAATAAACAAAATAGAGAAAGAAACATCTCAATATTGTAATTTAATACCCATTAAGCATAAGCACTGAAACATAGAAACTCTACCCCCAAAGAAAATCAAAAGTCACCACCAAAGCTTCAAGTGGTTTCAGTGTTCTTTAAGTACCAAAGCAATCAATTATTTATACTTATCAATTTATAAATTATTTTAGTCAACTCAGAAGCTGTATGAAAAATCACATTCTAATTCATAGTCCATAACTCATTTATACAGTATATGAGGGCTAAAAGCACTATAGAGCATAAAGGCTTACCCCTATGGATGCAAAGAACCTGAAAATAATTCAAAGAAATAGTCTCAAAAAAGACAATTAATTCAAGAACAAATTTCTAGTAGCAAAATGCAGGTCTTCAGCGGAACACAGAAGAGAGTCAGTTGCAACTTCATGATGCCAAGCTATTATAGATAGATACGAGAAAACATCAAAGCACATTTCGGTGGGTAACAAGTGATTGGAAATATCAAGGGTCTAGGGGCCTCATATACAAGGAACTGACGCATCTGCATAGATGTGTCAGTATCCATGCACCAGCACCAAATGTCCTTGCATCACTATGGATGCACTGTAATTTACAATACACTGCTCAGAGGACCAAAGATAAAAAGATGCGTCAGAAATTCTGACACGTGTTGGCAATAAAGTGACGCATTGCTGGAGTTGCTCATGAAAGTCACGCAACTCCAGCACTGCGCCACAACAGATAGGTGAGTCCCATTCAAAAAGCCCTGCGTCATTCCTTACGCCTGGTCTTAGCAGGTGTAGGGATTTTGATGCAGTTAAGGCGTAGAGTGACTCAGTGAAATGTTGTAACTTTCACTGCATCAGTTCTACATGCTTTTTGTGTGGGACACCCACCCTGCATACATTATACCTGACGCAGTTATAATGTGGCGCATGACTTTACAACGTGATGCATCTCCCTAAATGCGTCACTTTGTAAATGCGCTGCAACGTGGTGCATTGTTTAAGCCACTGCTGTGTCACAAAAAGTGACACAAGTGCGGTGCAAAAGTTTCATACAGGGCTTGTAATTCTGCCCCTAGGAACCTTAGTTACAGAATGTATAAAGAACTATGTGTACTGAGTCATGAAAGGCCATATAGGGTTCGGTTAATTTCTAATTTATCAGGAAAAGAATTTCCAGCAGAATCTGGAATTAAATATAAAAATTTGGTATTTTACCTGAACCTTATTTACACCTTGCAAAAGGGAGTACATTTTCCAGGCAGAAATGAACTAAAAAATGGGAAATTATAGGAGAATCATTCTCAATATTCCCAATTCAACTAATAATTCCTTATGTCACAGGAAACCCTCAGGATCAAACTTGTTTTTTCTTGCCGTATTCCCAACACTCCAGTATACTGATTGCCAAGATATCTGTAATTGTGGAAGTTGAGATAATTGATGTGGTATTTTCTCTGTATTTATGTTAATGCTAATATTAATGATATTTATACAGCGCAGCGGTTAGCCGGGGGTGTCCTGCCGCTAGTTACATCTCCTTTGGGAAAAAAATGGAAGAAAGTTTATTGGGCAAATAACCAGGTTTTTAGGCTTTTCCTGAAAGCTAAGAGGTCCGTGATATTTCTTAATTGAAATGGCAAGTCGTTCCAGGCTTTGGCCGCACTGTACGTAGAGCTTCTGCCTCCACATCAAACTTTTTTTATGTGTGGCACTGAGACTAACCTGGCTTCTGATGAACAAAGGAGTCTTTTCGGTATGTACCATATGAACTGCTATTTTAAATAGTCAGGTCCCTTGCAGGGCCTTAAAAACCAGACAAAGGGCTTTAAAGCGTACTCGGTTCATCACCGGAAGCCAGTGCAGGTTTTTATTTCCTTGGCAATAGGAACAAACCAAGATGTGCCACCATGGTACAGTCCATCTTTAAATTTAACAAAAAAATGTGTGTTATGGAGAACGGTGAGAATTTTGATATTTAGCGATGTTTGTCAACGCAATTGAATGCAGTCCTTGAGTTTTTAAATATGAGTTTACAAACTGATAGCAAATGCAGTATGCACATTTAGGGGATCTACTTATTCGGACAATGTTCATATTAGTAGAGAAATTGCCAATGGAACCATCCCCTTTTAGACTTATTTAAAAATAACTGGTTATCTACTTGTGTGATACTAGTGCTTCTTTTACGTGATGAAAATAAGATAGCAGTTATTCACATTTTCCTTCAAACTGTTTTTAGAGTACGGGAAGAAGTCTTACAACCCACATTTAATT
The DNA here is from genome assembly GCF_964263255.1 of Lissotriton vulgaris. NCBI lineage: Eukaryota > Metazoa > Chordata > Amphibia > Caudata > Salamandridae > Lissotriton > Lissotriton vulgaris. The sequence continues at coordinate 1,434,876,002 of NC_141691.1, forward strand.
TAGCACTATGGCCAATGGTCTGCAAAACCACAATTGAAACAACACTTGACCCCAGTCATAGCGTTTCCTCTTTACTGGACACCAGTAAGAATGATTAAACGTGGATCATTTTCGTCGAACTTCTCTGCATGTAGGGAAGAAAAAAAGGAACATTGGGTCATATGATGCTGTCATGCAATAAATTATATATTTCTGGTAGGATGTTGAGAGAGAATATAATTGGGAAGTGATTTATATGTTGGTGGTATATATATATATATATGTATATATATATATATATATATATATATATATATATATATATATATATATATATATATATATATATATATATATATATATATATATTCACTGAAAAAACCATAGGTTATAGACCATATATAGTTAGGAATTCGCATTTACAAAACCTTATTTTACTCACACAAAACCATTGAAATTCCATATATAGTTAGTTGCACTAACTATATATCGCGCACCCGCAATCCACTGCTGATGATGTCACATATTACATCATTCATGACATGGTCAGTGACATCACTGATGACATCACTGATGACATCTCAAATGACATCACTGATGACATCTCAAATGACATCACTGATGACATCACTGATGACATCTCATTTGACATTACTGATCACATCACTGATGATATCATTCATGTGATAATACGATGAACCTCTTCAGACTCTAATATAACCTTAGATACAATCAGTGTAAACAGACACTCACAGACTGTCACTCATCCATGGAGTTACTCACACACCTAGTCAGTCATGCAAAGAATCAATCACACCTCCATTTCCTCAACTATACAGTTATACAAACGTTACTTATTCAAACATATACTAACACATATTTACTCTCTTATACAATCCCTGATACAAGTTCACAATGATCCATACAGCCACTCACACATTCACTGGCTCTTATGCACCGTTATTTATATATGTCAACTCTCACATGTACTGTGTTTTACATATGTACTTACTTTGACATGTAGCACTGAGATATCCATTCACTCACCAATACACTCATGCACACAGTCAACCGCCCATACAGCTGTTTCCACATGCACTTTTGAAACCATACATCTAGTGAATCAACTGCTCACACATCTATGCACAGAGTCATACACCTCCCAGCCACCCACACACACACTCAGTCTCCCATACAAATACTTGGGCAACCAATCAATAACTCATATAGTTGCTCATATAGCTACTTATCAACACATGCAACAGTTTACAGAACAACAGACATAATGATGCACAAATTAAGACAGTTTAGTCACTAACCCATGCACTCAGTGAGACACATTTAATCACTCACTCATACAGTCAGTCATGCACCTACTAAATCCTTCATCCAGACACTTATACATCCACTCATTCTTCAATATATAAGACATAATTTAACTTTACAGAAACATACAGTCACTGGATGTTGTCATCAGTGATGTCATCAGTGATGTCATTTGAGATGTCATCAGTGATGTCATCAGTGATGTCACTGACCATGTCATGAATGATGTAATATGTGACATCATCAGCAGTGGATTGCGGGTGCGCGATATATAGTTAGTGCAACTAACTATATATGGAATTTCAATGGTTTTGTGTGAGTAAAATAAGGTTTTGTAAATGCGAATTCCTAACTATATATGGTCTATAACCTATGGTTTTTTCAGTGAATTTTCAAGGTTTTGTAAATGCTAATTCCTAACTATATATGGTCTATAACCTATGGTTTTTTCAGTGAATTTTCAAGGTTTTGTAAATGCTAATTCCTAACTATATATGGTCTATAGCCTATGGTTTTTTCAGTGAATATATATATATACATACATATATAAACATATATTATCTGTATATCTATATAAATACAAACATAAATGCATGCATACATATACTTATATGCATACAGATGCATGTTATTTACATGAAAGTTGAAAAAACACTAATAAAAGCAAAGCTAAAAAGCCACCTCATTACAAACAGAATGGCTTTAACTTAAACGAGGGTGAGATCTATTGCATTTTCAATGCTTGTTTACTTTGGTTCCATCAAGAAGGCGTTCAGATGTGTCACACATTTGCCATAAATTCTGAATGTTAGCACTCTAGTTGCACATTAGATCACTGTAGTAAAGCTACTGCTCACCAGGGACGTCTGCTGCTGGTATTCAAAATGCATGTTTCAGTCTGCATGTCAGAATTTTTTTAATGAAATAGAAGAGGATTTGAGAAGTCACTCAAAATGATCCCTAATTTTTCTTTCTGAAGCACTAATCATACTTTCTATGGCAAAATTAACCCCCTCATGTTGTTCCTTTCTAAATTGAGTGTTTTCAGACTTACCACTTCATTCCAATCAAGATGGCTTCTGGTGTGCCATACTTTTGTCATAAGTAAGACTGTTAGCGCTCTAGTTGTTCTTTAGAACACTCTGGGACATTCTGTCATTGGGCTATACTTGGGGTACATCTGGGTGATATTTGGGCTACATTTAGGCTCTTTTGTCTCTGGTGGCCATCTTGGGAGACTGTATGTCAGAATTTTTTAATGAAATTGAAGAGGGTTTGAGAAGTCACTCAAAATGTGCCCTAATTTTTCTTTCTGCAGCACTAATCATAATTCATATGGCAAAATATACCCCCTCATTTTGTTCCTTTTTAAATTAAATGTTTTAAGAGTTACCACTTTATTCCAATCAAGATGGCTTCAGGTGTGCCATACCTTTGTAATAAGTAGGACTGTTAGCGCTCTAGTTGTTCTTTAGAACACTCTGGGACATTCTGTCATTGGGCTATACTTGGGCTACATCTGGGTGATATTTGGGCTACATTTGGGCTCTTTTGTCTCTGGTGGCCATTTTGGGAGACTGCATGTCAGAATTTTTTAATGAAATAGAAGAGGATTTGAAAAGTCACTCAAAATGTGCCCTAATTTTTCTTTCTGCAGAACTAATAATACCTTCTATTGCATAATATACCCCCTCATTTTGTTCCTTTTTAAATTAAATGTTTTAAGAGTTACCACTTTATTCCCATCACGATGGCTCCAGGTGTGCTATACCTTTGTAATAAGTAGGACTGTTAGCGCTCTAGTTGTTCTTTAGAACACTCTGGGACATTCTGTCATTGGGCTATACTTGGGCTACATCTGGGTGATATTTGGGCTACATTTGGGCTCTTTTGTCTCTGGTGGCCATTTTGGGAGACTGCATGTCAGAATGTTTTAATGAAATAGAAAAGGATTTGAGAAGTCACTCAAAATGTGCCCTAATTTTTCATTCTGCAGCACTAATCATACTTTCTATGGCAAAATATACCCCCTCAGGTTGTTTCTTTTTAAATTAAATGTTTTAAGAGTTACCACTTTATTCCAATCAAGATGGCTTCAGGTGTGCCATACCTTTGTAATAAGTAGGACTGTTAGCGCTCTAGTTGTTCTTTAGAACACTCTGGGACATTCTGTCATTGGGCTATACTTGGGCTACATCTGGGTGATATTTGGGCTACATTTGGGCTCTTTTGTCTCTGGTGGCCATTTTGGGAGACTGCATGTCAGAATGTTTTAATGAAATAGAAAAGGATTTGAGAAGTCACTCAAAATGTGCCCTAATTTTTCATTCTGCAGCACTAATCATACTTTCTATGGCAAAATATACCCCCTCATGTTGTTTCTTTTTAAATTAAATGTTTTAAGAGTTACCACTTTATTCCAATCAAGATGGCTTCAGGTGTGCCATACCTTTGTAATAAGTAGGACTGTTAGCGCTCTAGTTGTTCTTTAGAACACTCTAGGAGGCTGCAGTAGAACACAAAGGAATCAACTGACAGTCTCTGTCCTTGTTGGATGTACATGTTTTACTGAGAATGTCAGACTTCATTTTCACATGACTGAGAAAGATAATGTGAATTTACAGAAAATATGCTTTCAGTTTAGCTTATAGATCCCCTTCCAAACCACTGTGGGAAAATCATGAGATATTAGTTTTCTTTCAAACAATATTCATGATATCACAGCAGAAGGTTTTTTCACATGGTAAAATCACCTTAGAACCCACCACAATTCCTAAAACGAGTATGGTACCATCAACAAATGATTTATAATGTAACTAAAGTCCGAAAACCCTCTATTAACTACAATGCTTTTTAATGAGGTGCTATCATGTATATTGGTCCCAAGATGGCTGCCAACACTTCTTGGATGAAGTGCTGACAGCCAATCAGATCAGATGTGTGGTTAGGCTCCGCCCAGATATATATCTTTTTTTTGAACCTAAATTACTCAAAATCCACTGGAGCACATATATTGAGACCTAGCAAAGGCACATCGGGCTAACAGTCCCTACAATTTTGCCAAGTTTCGTGCAAATCCATTCAGCCGTTCGAGCTAAAAGTGAGGCCAACCGCCCTATGGAAATTAACATGGGAAAAACGCGTTTTGGGACCCCCCTTTTTTCTCGGCCCCCCCTTGATGAAACCCCCCCAAATTGTCAGGGGCTGCTCAGAAACAAAATGTTCCATTTTCCTTAAAATTTCAGCCAATTCCGTCCACAAACGCCAAAGTTATTAGACATAGAATTTTCAAAAATCCCATAGAGAAAAAATCCTAACTATATATACCTACTGGCGACCGCCAGTAGGTAATATATATATATATATATATATATATATATATATATATATATATATATATATATATATATATATATATATATATATATAATTAAACAAAATGGAATCCACTTAGAAAGTCGTGGTGGTCCCTAAAGTGATGGGGAGCACACAGTGTTGTTTAAATGCCCCTCACACACCAACAGGCCCCTTGGTGTCATGCTTCATCATCAGGGCCTTTGCACCCCGCCACGGAATGCGGCGTGCTACGACTAGCGACTGCGTAGGAGCACTTGGTAGTGAACTATGTGTGGGTGTGTGTGTTTTTTTAGGGAGAGAATGTGAGTTAGTGAGGTGAGGTGAAAAAGTGAGTGTAAAAAATACCTGGCTCGTAGGAAAAAAATATTTATTATGTCCTCGGCTGGTATTATTAAAAAGGTGCAGAGTGAGGTTGATTGTATACGTATTAGGGTATATCAACCATTCAGAGTGTCAACATGTTTCGGAGTACAAAGACTCCTTCTTCAGGACAAGGATATGCACGTTATCCTCACCTTACTCACATGTAATGTTAAAGTGTATTCTACAAAAATATATAAACAAGGTGAAATGTACCTATCAATGTTGTTTATATTAGTAAGCTCAGTTGCGCCCAATATATATATATATACTTCCTCCAGGCGATGCAGCTATACACTCTCTCCTCAGACAATACAGACGTGAGACCACTGTATCTCAGTCGAGGTATAATAGAGCACACAACGTATGCAAGCCATCATAGAGCGCACTTTTACTACTCTGTCCATAAATTCCATCCTGCGACTACTCTGTAATCTTTTCATAATGTATGTAATCAGAATCTGTTATCAAGAGTTAAAAGTTAAACCATGTAGACCAATTGTTAGACGCTTTTGTACTCTGTCCTGGGTTATGCAGTTAAGGTCTCCATTGTTGTTGTGGAGTTCACGTTTCTCAAGTTTAGGAATGTTCCGCGGCCCAGTGGACATCTCTAGCATTCTTTGCAACAGCTGTCAAGATGGGTTATGTCTATGCATTGAGTGAGCAAGGGATGGCTTTGTGAACAAGATATAGACTTACAGGTTTCTAGCTACATTTTCATCTAGAGAATAATTAAGAAGTTTAATTTTGGAATCACAGGAATACAAAAACAACAAACAATTATGCATTCTTCTTGGTTTGGTCACATGCTGTGTGGCTCATTTGCACATTTTCACTGGCACTTGCAAACAGATGTCACATTGGGATGACTGACTTTGAAGACTTCAGATTGGTCCACTCACTCCACAATGTTTGTCCAACAAGTGCCAAAAACTCATGCATGACTCAATGCTCTTATCCATCTGAGCTTAATATCAGTGGTGGTGATGGAGTAATCTCTAGTGCTGACCTAGTATGCCATGGAGAAACATGAGAGGACATGAGCCTCTGTTTATTCGACAGGGTAGTAATACGGGTGGTATGACACCGTTCTTAAAAACTACCCTATCCGTCAAACCCCAAGAAGCAATAGCAATAGAGTGTAATAGAACTGATTGTCGCAAGCGAACATGCTGTGCTAGGTGGCACGAAAGGCTTACAACCCCAAGATACATATTTGCACACAATAGGCTTACAGATATACTTTATCTGTGTGCTACAGCTCTTGTGACCTGTGACCAGGATTGTGTTGAGCAGGAAGGGGATCCTTCCTACACACAACAAAAAAGTAATAGAATTGCAGGATTTGTACCTGTGAGACGCAGAATGCATCATACATGCAAATTACAAGTAATGTGCATTAAGACATATTTGTCACTTCTCCTGCATAGTTTGGGAATGATTAAATACTTGCTGGGAATATATACGTTAATCTTGAAATATGGCATAATCCATGGGTGTATAAATTGGAACACCCCTGTCCACCCATAGAATGGCTGCATGGTGTAAGGCAAGGCAGGGCATCGCTATGTGTTGTTCATGTCCAAAAATGTTTGGTCACTTTGGCATGCAAGGTGATTCAAGTAACCCCCCGTGTGTGGCATTGTAACTAGCAGTTATGGTTTTGTGTTGCACTCCCAAAGCAAGGACAACATCATCCTACCTGAGGTACGTACACAAGTAATGTAAAATATTATCATATGATGTCAGAACATGTAAGCAAACTGCGCATGTACAAAATGTGCCTTCAACATGTCGAACACATTGTGCTGCAAGAATTGGGCATGTGTTCAACTCTATTTCAGGGCCCCATAATGATGAGGGTAATTAGCATCACCCCCTCACTAAAGATGTTCAATGTACTCTCAGTAAAGAGGGGTGCCTTCTCATCTGGACCCCAAGCCATGTTGGGGAAAAATAGATGAACAGATTAGCAGGATGGAGGAGGATGCTTCTCTGATGAGAGGATTGCACAGAATGTTCCTGAAATGGCTGACTACATTTTCCTGCATGTCATTTCCTGTAAGTTGTTTCCTTTGTATTTGTGTTGCTCTCTGACCCATGTGCAGAGTTTCCGCCTCATGTTTGAAGCTAAGAATCAGCAGTCAGGGCAGAGACTACACACTCAGGGTGGTGAGCAACATAAATGCACAGGAATTGAAATTCACGATATGACATACAGAAAATTGAAGTCAGCCATTTGATTATCATACTGTGCTTTCCTCACCTCAAAGAAGCATACTCCTCCATTCTGCTGCTCTGTTTATCTATCCTGCCCCGACATGTCTGAGTGTTTAGATGAGATGGCAGCACATTTATCGAGTGTTAATTGAAGATCATTAGTGAGGGGTGCTTGACAAGAACTTTCAGCTTTATGGGGCCCTGAAACCCAGATCAGTAATGCAGTGTATGCCCAATTCTGGCAGGGCATTGCCACATTCGGTAGTGCAGTGAGGGTGTCCTAATTGGCAAAAAGTGCCAAAAACACTGGGAGGACCTGTGATGCTGGGCATGGAAAAAGACCCAGCAATCATGGTTGTGTCCTCCCAGTCCAATCAATTCATGGTGGTCCAAATTAGCCCACTGTACGGGGGCAGTCTGGCCGACCCTCCATGCTCAGCTGGAGGAGATTGAACAGCAGAGAGATGGGAGGCACTTGAACTGTATTCTTTGTCATCAAGTTTGATGTGAATAGTGAGTGAGATGTCTGTCATGTGTTGTTTGTCACCTTCACTCAACCTGAGTCATGGCTGCAAAATGTATAAGAATGCTGCATCAGTAGATCTTTAGGAATCACTTTTTACAAGGCATTCTAGGACTTGTAGTTTTCTGAACTCAAAAGGACAGAAATTCATCGCAGGTGCATTTCTGAGATTCAATGCATGTGGAGTTACAAGACTAGCTAACCAAAAACCTTATAAAAGTGTAATGCAATGGTCATTATTTAGACTTTTCAGTGTTAGTATGACAGTTTGTAATGTGACTATGGGGCTACTCACAGGAACGTGTGATAAACATAGCAAATTTTGCTTAACGCAACTTTGCATATCGCAGTCTATCGCGACTAAATAACACCGTCTTAACATCCAAATCCCAACCCCGCAACACCATGTGATAGCGGCAGAATAATGCACCAAATTACAGCGTAAATATCAATGCAACGCACAAAAAAGACGAAACTCGAACGCCCAAAATGTTGCGATGCCCCACATCGCAATGTAAAAATCAGCAACAACCAGCTACAGGCCTGCAATTCCGACGCATCATGCGGGAAAATGCACTATAAAAGCAACAAAAAAAACTGCATAGTACCATGGATGCACCCGGACCGAGTTCAGAGGACAACCCAAACCCCACAAACACCACGGAGGACCAGCCAGGAACGCTGCGTGCAGGGAAAGGCAAGGAGAAGAGGAAGAGGAAGATGGGGGTTCAGTCCACAGAAAGACCGGATCATCGTCACAGAGGCGACAGAACACTACCAATAACTCTTTGTCCCCTCCAATGCGTCATTGGCAACCCAAACAGAAATATGGCTGTCCATCGTCAACAACGTCAATGCAGTCGGAGTATCGAGGAGGTCAATGGAGGAGGTCAAGAGGCGCTGGCATGACGTGCAAAGCCAGACCAAACAGAAACTCGTCGACAACAGAAAGTCAGCAAAGGCGACTGGAGGTGGGAGTCCTGCTCCACAGGAGGAGCTGGAGTAAATGGTGGCCACAGTCACCAGTGTGGAGACGGTGCAAGGAGTTGGGAGTCTGGACACAACTCAATATGACCTGAGCCAATAGCAACACAGTGAGTTACGACCAGGGACAGGGGGGATGGTGAGATGGGCACAATGGTACACATGCACAAACATGTGTAGCATACTGTACACACAATCATAGTGGAACATGTCCCTGATACTCGTGGCACACTGCAGCACACATAGAAACACCAAGTAGGGTCCCATCCACAATGTGTACAAATGGGCCCCCTCCATTTCACCAATGCCACAACCCGCACTTGTGCAGAATCCTGAAAAGCAGCGGCTCTGTGAGCCACACTGACAATGCCATTGAAACAGCATGACCAATAGCATGGCTGCAGTCAAAATAATTGACATGGTGCACGATTCAACATTGAGGTGACCCATTGTGGATCTCAATCGTACAGGAGCAGGTCACTCTCTGACACATCCACGTGCACCTACAACCCATGACGTCCATAACACATCAACAGACAAACAATGCACAAGACCACAAAATCTGTCTAAGAGCACAAATGACCCAAGTTGCAATCAACCCAGCACCCGAAAAGCACACAAGTCAAAGGCACATTGCCTCATAGGAATAAGGGTCCGTAATATCTGAGCTTCAGGGGCAACTCTCCCACAATGCAGCACACACACATAACAATCACAGCACATCAACATTGATGGTAATGTGGTACAAAGTGCAACACCTACACCACAGGACAGAGGACACAACAGGTTTTGCTTGTGCATAGTAACTGGCCACTCACATCTGGCATTGCATGACACTGTGAGATGATAATGTACGAGTACGACCACACATCCGTCATGTAGTGAAAATTCCACTTCCTCCCATCAAATAGCCAGCTCCTCCAAAACTGTCACAATGTACATTGTCATGCAGTCTGTATGTAAACCTCTAGAAAGCGTCAACATACATGGGACACTCAGTTAACCTGCATTTCCCCTTTATATTGTAGAGGGACAACCAACACCTACTGTAGAGCAGACCACAAATCTCATCAGTGATGATGAAGAGGACAACTCAGCACATATGCTCAGACACCCTCCAACGGCTAATGGACAGCCTTTGCACCCCACCCCAGGAAAAGGGCAGCCCAGCTGCCTCGAGGTGACCCCACCCCCTGCACAGACCACACAGCAGGGAACAAAAACCATCACCACTGTGTCCCAGGACGCCACTGACCAATACATTGAATTCCAACGCCGTGTGCTGGGTTGCCAGGGGGAGTTGGCTGATCAACTGCGGGTGGGTTTTGAGCTTGTGGCAGCCAAACTCAATACCATACATGGGTGTCTGAGTCCCATCAGGGACCACTTACAGTCCCTAACGGAAACCCACTGTCCGCACCATGCTCCCAGACAATCCTTTGCTGACATCGCTGGGGCCATTACTCGACACAAGAACTGTCTAGTCAGACAGGCAACACCGAAGATAGCACAAAGTTGGCACAGATGCGCAGAACAATGGAGACCATGGAGCCGATGCTGGCTGCCATGGCTGAACACCAGCGAGATGTAGCTGGGATCTTCCATGCCTTGCAGTTCCTCATCTTGCCATTGCTGCCACTGAGCCTCTCCCAGATAACTGCAGCGGGAACTTTGACACACACATCTCCAACCCCTGCTGTGTCAATAGCACACAGTGCTGCAGCCCTATAACCTTCACACCCTGATGTGTCAGTAGCACACAGTGATGCAGCCCTATCACCTTCGTACCCTGATGTGTTAGTAGCACACAGTGATGCAGCCCTATCACCTTCCCACCCTGATGTGTTAGTAGCACACAGTGCTGCAGCCATTACACCACCACACACACCTGAAACACCGGACACAGAAGACATATCAGAGGAGTTAAATGTGGATGGTAATGACTGTGTGGGAAAGGAGGTAGTAGCATCCATCCTCGCCATATGGCCTATCCCTGCCTGGTTCAGCCCTATGCATCATGCCCTGGGACAACACCTCCCACTGTCGCCCAGAACACTCTGCAACATTCACCTGGACCCAGACATGGACTGCCATATCTTCACTGGTTGGCAATTCCTCAGGAATCCGGCTCTGGACTGCACTCTCCCTCTTCCAATTCATTTTTCATTCCCCAAAGGACTCTGGTTGGCCCGCCACTGGGCTACTATGTATTGTGGGCTTGGCATGGCCATGTACAGCTCCAGCATTCACCAGAATGTGAATAAAACATTCAAAATCACACACATGTGTCATGTCTATGTTGCCTTAAGAATGAAAGTATGGATGGATGTAGGAACATTGATTGCACAAGAAGGTAGACCCTGGTAAATGACATCAACACGCATGTTTGACCCTGAGCCACATGGCCAATTTGATGACCGTGCAGGTGTGAACTAGCTGTGGCCTCATTGCACTTGAAAAACAATCTTGCAACCCCCCAACGTAGGCATACTTCCATGTATTAAATAGGGCTGGGTGTAGAAATGACAAATTTGGCAGCAGGACAGTAGTGGTGTCCTCCATCACATGTGACAAGAGAACGTCACTTTGCATACCTACTCCCACACATCTGTGTGGACACAGTCTGTTTTGATGTATATCATCGCTCTACATGGTCAAAAGTTGGACACCATACTCACATTGCTGAAGACATGTAAGTGCACAGGTCTGCCAGTAACTATCCCAAACACAATGTCTGGCTCACAGAGGTGGAGCAGTCAAAAGGGACCCACCCCCATTGTACATGCATCAGTCCGTCCCTCCCTGTGTATGGACAACGCTCATTGAGGCACATGAATTGTCATTCTAATCAACACTCATCACAGTTGGACACTAGTGAAGTTGCGTAGACTTTATTAGCATGTGCGTGTCAGTACGGGCAAGGCAAGGGCCACAACATGCAGGGAAATGTTTAAGACACTTACACGCAGCATGGGAACATGTTGAGGTGCAAGAAACGGTGAGGCAAAAATGTACACAAATCATTACGGATGACACGCGCTCGCTTAGCCCACCTTGCCTTGCTGGACAAGTCATGTGATGTTTGGCGTCTGCTCATTGTCCGTGTCAGGGGACACGACTCACAGGCCATGGGATCCGCATAGTGCTATACCAACAGACTGCGCCGACTGTCTGCTCTGCTGACAGTGAGCAGGTGAAAGGGTCCTACAAGGTCACATGTCGTACTACATTGCAGTATGTCCGAATTGAGAACGTTGTGCTGCTCCACCCATGGGACTGCATTACCTTGCACAAGTGTGTGTACACACGCGTAGTTCCACACACATGCATTCTGGGTCCAGGCGAAGGCAGATATGTCCACTGTTGTGGTGGGATGTGTGAGCATTCCCTAAGATGCAACAAGGTGTGGGGACCTGTACTGTGGGTAACAATCAGATGTGGCTGCAGGAACGTAGTTACTCGTCCATAAATGCGAGCGCAGCTTCATGTGCAATCTGTTCCAAGAGTACGTCGTTGTCGAGTTCAAGGAACACCAGGGAGAGCCCATTGATTAACTGATCCGGGCAGATGTGCTCAGTCCACGCCATTTCACCAATCCGCAACACAGACCAATAGGGGCGAGCCTTAATGTGGTCACTGCTCATGAGGAGTTGTACATTCTCCCATGCACAACTGTCAGCACATACGGCAAACATCACGCATCCCATGCACGGGTATTCTGGTGACACTCCTGTTCTTGGGCCAACAGCGGGCACACTGTCAAGTCATAATCCAATTTTTCTACAGTTGCGTTGGATAGGCAGACCTCCATGGGCCACTCAAATGTGCATATCGACAGTGGAACCAGGGCTAGACGCAGGTGACGTAGGCAAGATGGAAACTCAGACGGAAACTGTTTCGCAACACTGCCATTGGCAGTGATCCCAACAGATGCAGCATTCGTGCACGGTACAGTTCCACGTGACAGGGGTTGTGCATGTGCCTTGGATTGCCTGCCATTGCATTTGTTGCTCTCTTAGCACCGGCAATCCTCTGACCGGCGGCAGTTCGGTGGACGATATGCCACAGCTCTGTGCAATGAGTTGTATGTGTGTGCAACGTTTGGACATATGGGTTGTTTTTAACTAATGTGTCAAGGGCATCCCTTGCAGGTGTAGCTAGAGTAGGGACAAGTGTGTGTGGAGTGTGGACACATTGGTCTTTTATTGGCTCAGTTCGTGGTGTGGGAGTCATCAGAGACTGGTATGGTATCTCACGCAGGGTGTGCCAGCTGCAATCAGGATTAAGGTTGGAAGATCAGTTGTCCTTCTGCCTTGTGTATTGAGACAAAGGAGCTTATGTACCTAATTTTGGTCTGACTACTGCTTGCTTTTCTTATTTGTAATGGGGCCTTTGCACTGAATTTGATGCCAGGCCTTAGATTTGGGGAGCGCCAATTGAAAAACACAATCAAGAGTTGGCATTTATGAATGGGCCAAGGGCCCGATTAGCCTTGTGCTCCTTGTTGAGTCTCTCTCTCTCTCTCTCTCTCTCTCTCTCTCTCTCTCTCTCTCTCTCTCTCTCTCTCTGTCATTTGATGAGTGCCTGATGCACCTACTTATCTTGGATATTGTCTTGCAGGCTATGATTCACAGATTGTCCAGGGATGCCACGCCATGACTCTTCAAAATAGTTTTTTGGAGACAGATTTGAATGTGATATTTTGTTTGGACTTTCAAAGGTGAATGAATGAATCAGATTTTCTGTACTCACATGTATGTTGATTGTTGTAAAGGTGCGACATCAGGAGAATGCTTTTTCAATTTTTTTCAATTCAGCGATGTCATCACGGACTTCGTCAGCCCACACGCCCTCGCCTCCGAGAACTACATTCTTCTAGGAGACCTCAACTTGCACCTTGAAAACAAACATGACAGCAACACTACCACTCTTCTGGACAACCTGGCCAATCTCGTACTCAAACAACTTGTTGACACCCCCACCCATGTAGCCGGACACACGCTCGACCCTATCTTCACCTCCAGCAAGCACATCTCCTTCGATCGCACTACAGCTCTCCACTGGGCAGACCACAGCTGTGTTCACTTCAGCTACAAAACCACCCTGACTCACAACCGTCCACAACCTATTTCTCGGAGAAACTGGAACAAAATCACCTCCGACCAACTCCTCACATCACTCAACCAATACCCTGCCCACCCTCTCAATGGACCCAAACCAAGCGGCCACCAACCTCAGGCAATGGATTACCCACAGTGCTGACGAATTTGCACCCCTGAAAAAGCACCAGATGAAACCAGCCAACAAAAAGGCTCCCTGGTTCAATGACGAACTTAAAAAATCCAAGAAGCTATGCCGCACCCTGGAAAAGATATGGAGAAAAAACCCAACCTCCGACAACATGGCCTCCCTCAAGACAGCCACCCACAAACACCACCAACTGATTCGATCCGCCAAGAAATCAGCACTCAAGGATCGTCTCGACAACAACACCCATAACAGCAAGGAACTCTTCAACATCGTCAAAGAATTCACCAACCCCACCGCAGCATCTAACGACATCACTCCCTCCCAAGACCTCTGCGACGCACTATCCTCCTTCTTCTACAACAAAATTGCCGACATCCACAACAGCTTCGAGAATACTCCCAGCGATCAACCCTCCCTACCCCCCCAGATCCTACTCCGCCAACTAACAACCTCAGCGCCTGGAACCCAATCACCACTGAAGAGACCATTCGCCTCATGAACTCAATCCACTCTGGCTCGCCTACCGACCCCTGCCCCCACCATATCTTCAACAAAGCTGACTCCATCATCGCACCCCAGCTCCGTGATGTCATCAACTGCTCGTTCAACTCTGCCACGTTTCCAGAAAGCTGGAAACACGCCGAACTCAGCGCCCTTCTGAAGAAACCCACAGCAGAATCCTCTAAACTTAAAAACTACCGACCCATATCCCTCCTCCCATTCCCAGCCAAAGTCATTGAGAAAGCCATCAATAGCCAGCTCGCCGCCTTCCTTGAATCCAACAACTCCCTTGATCCATCTCAATCTGGGTTTCGAGCCAAACACAGCACCGAAACCGCCCTCATTGCAGCGACCGACGACATCCGAACACTCCTGGTCAACGGAGAAACAGTGGCCCTCATCCTACTCGACCCATCCGCCGCTTTCGACACAGCCTGCCACAGCACCCTTATACATCGCCTCAGCATTATCGGAATACTAGGAAAAGCCTTGGACTGGATCATCTCATTCCTCGCTGGGAGAATGCAAAGAGTCCAACTTCCCCCATTCTACTCAGAGGCCACCAAAGTCATCTGCGGCGTACCTCAAGGATCCTCACTCAGTCCCACCCTCTTCAACGTCTACATGAGTCCTCTCTCCTCCATCGCGCGTCATCACAACCTCAACATCATCTCTTACGCCGACGACACCCAGCTAATCCTTTCCCTCACCAAAGACCCCAACACCGCCAAAACCAATCTTCACGAAGGCATGAAAGAAGTAGCCGAATGGATGAAACATAGCCGCCTAAAACTCAACTCAGACAAAACGGAGGTGCTCATCCTAGGATCTTCCCCCTCAGCTTGGGACGACTCTTGGTGGCCTTCCGCCCTGGGCACAGCACAGCACCCACACCCACAGATCATGCACGTAACCTTGGCTTCATCCTAGACTCCTCTCTCTCGATGTCCAGACAAGTCAACGCAGTCTCGTCCTCCTGCTTCAACGTACTTCGCATTCTCAAAAAGATCTTCCGCTGGATCCCCCTCGAGACAAGAAAGACTGTCACCCACGCACTGGTCACAAGTCGACTGGATTATGGTAACACACTATACGCCGGAATCACAGCAAAACTACAGAAAAAACTCCAGCGCATCCAAAATGCGTCAGCGAGGCTCATATTAGACATCCCTCGCCAAGATCACATCACCGGACATCTAAAAGACCTCCACTGGCTTCCCGTCAACAAAAGAATTACTTTCCGCCTTCTCACCCACGCACACAAGGCCCTCTACAATCTAGGACCCGAATGCCTCAACACTCGACTGTCCTTCTACAAACCCACCCGCCAACTAAGATCATCCAATCAAGCCCTCGCCGCAGTCCCGCGCATCTGAAAATCCACCATGGGTGGCAGATCCTTCTCCTTCCTGGCTGCCAAAACCTGGAACTCACTCCCCACCCACCTCTGCCTTACTCAGAACCACATCTCCTTCAGAAAAGAACTTTAAAACCTGGCTTTTCGACAAATAATGAACCCCTTCCCCTAGCGCCTTGAGACCCTCTGGGTGAGTAGTGCGCTATACAAATGCTCGAACTTGAACTTCATGATTTTGTGACGTTGCTGTGCAATATCTTGGTCCGGGGGGGTTGCCCGGGGTAGGGCCCAGGTAAGGGTTGTGGGGTGGTGGCAGTGGGAGTTGTGGCCCTCTAGGGTGTCCGACCTGCATGATTAGTGGCTCCATGGCATCTGTTGCCCTACAGGTGTGGCTCTGGGCTGGGCTCCCTTTTCTGGTGCAGTCTGTCCAACTTTACGCCAGGTCAGAGCAGGTGTTAATTTCCTGCAACTAACGCGCCTTATTGCCTGTTTTGGGTTCTTATCACCGATCTGGCTGGTGGTTGAGAATGTTTCGGAGTGGTGTTGTCGCGGCTTTTGGCACAGGAATGCCTACTCTGCATCTCATTAGCGATAGTTGCGGAGGTCACCGGGGGCAATGTTTTTTTGCGGCTGCTATCGCAGGTAAACTGGTAATGTGGGGTGATAGCACCAGCTAGTGAATTGGGAGATAAATTTATCATGACTTTGGTTGCGATAAAGTGTCGATAACTCGGCGATAGTTCCTTGAGAATATCCCCCTATGTGTTATCACACACACTTTTTGTCTGTGTTCTTTCTCATAACTTATATTTGTTGCTAGAAATCAAATCAAGGCTGACATTGTGTACCTTTTCTTTTACTCCATATGATACATATATTTCCAATATTCTAAAAGCATACATTTTCTTAACAATGTCATGTACGTCATGGTCAAAAGTCAAAACATATATAGCAGTACTAAGGAACACATGAATGGCAGTGTTCAGTACAAACAAAGTATTCTTGCAATTGATAAATTGTTTTTACCCATGTGCAGATTCTGATGTTCCCATATGGGAAATACCTTTTATTAACAGACTTCTTTTAGGATTATCCCAAAGGCCTGACTCACATAGGTTAAATCACTTTTTAGATTAAGGGGCATTTTTCTTTGCTATTCCAAATATGAGAACTGCTAGTAAATTTATGACTGTGGAGACTGTGCAATCAGGGCAGAGAACTCTGCTCATGAATTGATAGACCTGGATACATCTTTATGTGTGATGATCTCCACCCTGACTGTGTAGTCCCTGCACCTGTTAATTTACTATTGAATAGTAATTTGCGACTACTCAACTCAACATATACTTAAATGGAAGTTTACCTTTGTAAATAATGAAGTCAATACTGGCCTTATCTGTCAAATTCTTCAATTTGTGAAATATTTATCCTCATGAAAGCCAAATCACACATACGAATATTTGTTAAAAAATCACATAATATTGTTTACCTAGGTCAAGGAACAACAATGTCAACATTTGTTTTATCTCTTTTTTAACTTTGGGCCTTAAAAGTGCTCAGTGCCTACATAATTGTTCTACTGCATTTCTCAGTAGACCAGGTGGGCTAAGTTACATCATGCCAGGTCTGGAGGTGGCACTGTACTTCCACAGCTCATAGGTCGGTATGTTGTCACAACACCACCAGCGAGGAGGAGGGAGGAAGAACAGTCACCCAGTAGGGGTAGTTTACCCTAAACCAGCATAATAAAGAATCTGGGTAGAACATGAGGAGCATGAAGGGGGGAAATTGAAAGGGGCACCACCTGCCAGGGAGAAGAAGATGTTGGCTCTCCTCCTGTCCCTTAGCTGAACCATCTGCAGTGGTGTCCTCAGAGCAGACAGCTAACAACATCTGAGCCTGCCACAAGCTCTCCCAAACTCCTCTTAGCCCCATTTCATCAGGACCACCAGCTATGCCCCCTGCCACTACTCTCCCTCTAATTACCCACAACAAGAGTTGAAGGAGACATCTGCCCCAACAACCCACACCCCTCAGGTAGATCACTGACAAAATATTGATGTGAAGAATATCAACCTACCAAAATATTGAGGTAAAAATATCGAGGATCAGAATATTGACTTCCTATGTACAAACAGGTAAGTGCAAAAATATTGAATCCAAAATGTCAATGTTAAAAAATATAGGGGCCGATTAGGATGGCAGACGGATCACCACCGCCATGCAGGCGGTGGCGATCCGTCCGCCATCCGTGCCCGTCCGCCACCTATTTTCCCCTGCCATTTTACAATGGCGGGGGGGACCGCGGCAGATGGAAAGACCGTCCGCCGCTTTTCCGCCGCAGTCACCTTCGGACCGTGGCGGAAAACGTCTAATATGGTGGCGATGTCTATCAGACACCGCCAGCCATATTAGGATGTGTGAAGAAGTACAAACCAATTGAAGGTAGATTAGAGATGAACTTTATTCTTAACAGAGGAAGAAAGGATCCCATCCACATCAGAGATAAGCAGGCAGCAACTGTCTCTGTGCTGGACAGATTAGAACCATAACAAGACTACATCATCAGGTTCTAAGGATAACATTCTAGTAAGGGTGAAGCACAGAAGTAGAAACACAGAGAGAAGGACACCACACACCTTCCCCTGAAACACAAAAAAAACAACAAGGATAGAGAAAAAAAAAATATTTCAAAATATAATCATTTAGAGCAGAAGGAGCATGACATAAGCGCCCACTTTTCCTGGTGGGAACATCAGACATAGCATCAGAATTAGGATGTACGCATTTCTTGGCCCGACTGATGTTCGTAGCTTGTCCCCCAGTTGAACCTAAAAAGGGAGCAATGCGATTTAAATTCCAGATTCTTCCATCATTTAATTTAACAGCATTCCGAAACAACTTTGAAACAACAAAAGGAGAGGAAAACTTAGGACCTGAGGATCTGAGCGGAAGACGAACTCTCACCTGACCACCAACACAAACCTTGGTGGGAGAGACTGCATGTCTGCTATCAAAGTTCACTTTTCTCAACTCAGATTTCACCTTTTGCTTTAGGACTGGATTCTTGTTAAGAGTACTAGTTTCCACCCCCAAATCCTCATCCAAGTCTGAAATAAAGATGTGTTCGGAGTGCGACCATGAAAAAGTACAAAAGGCACCTCACCTGTGGAGGAATGTGGTGTAATTCTATAGATCATGACTCTCTCCATAAGATTATCCCTCCAATCTGAACCCTGGTCTTTAGAAATCTGAATGGATTCCTTAAGAACCCAGTTGAACCTTTCCACCATTCCGTTACTTTCCGGATGGTAAAGTGAACAACGCTTGTGTTTAACACCTTTACTAGACAAAAAGTCCTCCATCTCTTTTGAAACCAACTGTACCCCGTTATCAGTAAGGATAGTTTCAGGGAACCCCTCCCTACTGAAAACCTCTCGTAGAAACTTGACAACATCTTTAGTCTCAATGTTTTGAGTGATTTTTATCTCTGGCCAACGAGAGAACATATCTACCATGACCAAGACATACCGTTGAGAGTTGTTCCCTGAAGAAATGGGACCTAAGATGTCCAAAGCAACATCTTGCCAACAACGCACAGGAGCATCCCTAATAACCATCGGTTGTGTTCTTGTTTTACAAACCTTATCAGAGGAGTTACATTCAATGCAATCACGGATCATACGTTCCACAAGAAGATCAATACCTGGCCACCAGAAATGCAAACGTATCCTTTCCTTGGTTTTGGATATACCCTGATGTCCCTGGTGGGCCAAGAGAAGAATTTTCTTTCTGATCAAAGAAGGTGGTATGAGTCTAGTACCTCTCCACAACAAACCCTCCTTCAAAGATAGCTCGTTTCTGACGTTCCAATATCTCTTTGCACTATCGCTCAGATTCTTGAGACATGGCCAACCCTCACTCACCAACTTACAGACCTCTTGCGACTCAGGGTCTGTACATATTGCATCCCTCCAATCACACTCCTGAACAATTCCTTCTACAACCTCACACACCTTAAACTCATCAATCTCCCATGAATCCTCAGATGATTCATCATTCTGATCATTTTGCTCCACAACCAACCTAGAGAGACAATCAGCAACCTTATTGTTCACCCCCGGTAAGTACTTTACTTCAAATTCAAACTCTTGAAGTGCAATAACCCATTTACAGATACGTGAGGAAATGGCATCTAGACCCTTTTTATAAAAGACCTCCTTCAGTGGTTTATGATCAGTGTGAACCACAAAAGCATTACCCCACAAGAACTTCTTCAGTTTCTTAATGGCCCAATAAATACAAAGCGCCTCTTTTTCAAACACTGAGTATGACAACTCTGGACCAACTAAAGACCTTGATAAGAACAAGATGGTAACCTCTTTCCCATCTCTCACTTGCTTAAGCACAGCACCTAACCCCCGGGAACTGGCATCTGTGACCAAAATAGAACCATTGTCAACATCAAAGCTATGTAATGAGGGAGCCAGACTTAGATCTTGTTTAACAAGTTCATACTCCTTTTGACAAACCTGAGACCAAGAAAATTTCACACCTTTCTTTAACAAAGCCCTCATGTTGGAAGTTTTATTGGCGAAGTGTGGTATGAATTTATTATAATATTCCGCCATACCTAAAAAGGTGACTAACTCTTCCCTAGACTTTGGTGTAGGCAAGCTATGTATGGTCTTTACCAACTTGTCTTTAGGTTTGACACCATCAGGAGTCAAACAATGACCTAAATAGTCAATTTCAGTCAAGTTAAATCTACACTTGTTTTCTCTCAAAGTCAAACCTCTGTCTTCAAATCGTTCCAAGACAGACCTAACTCTCAAATCATGCTCACCCTGCGATGACCCAAAAACAAGTACATCATCTTGATAAATTTTGACTCCGCTGATACCTTTCAATACATCCTCCATCACTCGCTGAAAAACAGAGGCTGCTGATATCAAACCAAAAGGCAGGCGAGTAACTTTAAATGTTCCCAAAGGCGTGATAAAAGTAGTGAAACCCATGGAAGCCTCATCAATCCTCACCTGATGATACGCAGCCCTCAAGTCCAGAGTGGAGAACATGCAGGCATCCCCTAACTGAGTCAACATGGTGTTGATATTAGGAAGAGGGTATCTATCTGCCACAACCTCCCCATTGAGAGCCCTGAGGTCAACACAAAAACGAATCTCGCCTGAGGGTTTGCGAGCTAAAACAACTGGCGAAACCCATTCACTCGCCTCAGTCTTAACTATAATCCCATCATTCAAAAGCTTATCCAATTCTAATCTCATTGGCTCCTGCATGGCCAAAGGAACATTACGTACTTTACATGCCACAGGGACAGCATTTGTCTTCAAGACAATATTATGAACGTACCCAGAAAGACAACCAAGTTTGTCACTAAAGACTCCTTCAAATAACTTTCACCAATCAGGAAAAGACCCCACACTCTTGCATACATCAGAGACCTTTTGAACTGAGACCTCATCACAGCCAGACGTAGATGGAGTCACATCCTTTAAGGAAGAAAGATTGTCCCCAGAGTGAGAGACTATATCCCTTAACACAATGCAAGGGTCTTCACCAGGAAGTAAGGCAAGGTGTAAATCAGCCTGATGAAACCAACTTAAGATGCTGTCACCCCTACATGAGATGTAGATTTTACCTGCAGTGAGTCGTCCCTTGTAGTCAATATGACCAATGAAGTAACCCACAATTTTTATAGGTTTTCTACCATAGGCCAATGGCCTTATGTCAGGTTTAAAAACTTTTACCTTTCCACACAGTTTTTCATCAAAGAAAGTTTCAGGTATTAAAGTAATCTTTGCCCCGGAGTCAAATAGCATCTTGACTTCACAATTGTCAATGTAAACAATATCAACAGCCCCCTTGCATTTTTTTCCTTCGGATAAGGATATCTGACCACAATGTAGTTCACTAGAATCAGGATCATAGTCATCATCAAATATAGAAATTTCCTCACAATGTACTTCATCAGAATCAGAGTCAGAGTCATATCAACCAATACCTCCTTCACTTGCTTTTTCTTTCTGATCACCTGAGATCTTCAAGCTTTAGAGTAATGTCCTACATTACCACAATTATTGCATTTAGAAGACAAGGCAGGGCATGACTTATCATTAGCTAAATGATCTAAGGCATTGCATCGAAAACACTTTAACTTTGAATTGTTAGAGGCTCTTGAAAAATTGTGAGAAGAAGAAGGTGTACTGTATGCTTTCTTAGAGTATTAAGAGTTGATCTCGGGTCTGATCTCTCAGTAGGTTTATTTTTATTGACCACAACAACCTTTTCCTCTGAGATCTCTTTCTGTTTCTTAAAAACTTTCACACATGCATCAGAGTGTTCTAGTCTTTTGGCTATAGAAATAACTTCGTCTAAGTTGGATCATCTTTTTGCCACAGTTCGTCCTTAATTTTTTCCAGACAACATCCTAGCATGAATTGGTCACGTAACCTTTCCTCTAAAGTACCATCAAATTTGCAAGTGGCAGCTAACTTTCGTAAGGCTGTGACATAAGTCTCAATAGACTCTTCCTCTTTCTGCATGCGTCTGCCAAAGTGGTACCTCTCTAAAATGGTACTCACTTTTGGTAGATAGTGTTTGTCTAGTTTTTTTATATTGATCTCAAATTCATTTAAATTGTCAGCCTCTTCAGTAGTTAATTCAGGCAAATGCTCAAATACATCTTGCCCTTCAGAGCCTAAGCAGTGCATTAGCAGTGCGGACTTCCTTTCCGCAGAAAGAGAAGTGCCACATACTCTCGCATAATTTGAGAATACCTTTTTCCATTTAGACCAGCGAATAGGAGGATCACCTGGTTTTGAAAGGAAGAACGGCGCAGCTGTGACGTTCTGCATAACTTTAGCAAATTAAAGAAATACAAATAAAAATTACTATGTAAGATGAGAAATGTCAACTCAAGTATGAATGTAACTCATAGTACTTGTAGAATAAATGTAAATATACTATGCAAAACAAATGACATATCAATGTAACTTATAGTACTTGTAGAATAAATGTAAATATACTATGCAAAACAAATGACATTAACAGCAGTAATATTGAGTATTAAATTTGATTACAACCTGCAAAGAAAACAATTATTAATTATGTATCAAATGTCAATGGAAGTAATAGCTGAGTGTGTCAGCGCAGAAGGAGCTGAGTGTGACACACGTAGAAGAAGCTGAGTGTGTCAGCGCAGGTAACACACAAGAAGCTGGGTGTGTCAGCGTAATGTATCAGGTAACATATTAGGGAGAAGCTGAGTGTGTCAGCATAGTGTATCAATGCAGGTTAAGGAGGAAAGACACACCGAGATCACAGATTTCTTTAAAAGAAAACACAGTTACCTTCACCCTTCGTTGTTAAGGAAATGAATGCAGTACAAAGTGTTGCTGAAGGATTAACAGCGCTACTCAAGCGAAGGACTCAAATGTCATTTTGAAGAATTAACAGCGCTACTCAAGCGAAGGACTCAAATGTCATTTTGAAGACTGTCAACACTTGACAAACAAACTTGTTGCTAAGGCAGAGCAACATTGCCAGGTAATCGCGTTACTAAGATCCAGTGTGATGACAGACGCACTGTGATGTAAGACGCGACGTCCAACAAATCAAAAGTAGCGTTAGTGACGTCACTGCTTGGAGCGTGAAGGCGCGCAGACGCCGATGTTTACCAGCTTGAAGCAATGGAGCGTGAAGGCACGCAGATGTGGATGCTTACTTTTGAAATGAAATACACGCTGAGATGATGAAAGAGCATTGAAGAGGCCCCAACCGTTATGTATTGAAACGGAGAGACACTAGGTAGGAAGTGTAAGAAATAAACGTTTTAAAACAGCAATTTCCGCATTATACTCAGAAAGAGCACAAAGTATTACAAGCAGAAGGCAAATGTTTTAAAACAGTATTTTCCACATCATAGCGTGCAGCATCACAAACAGCACTCCAATCCAAAAAGCAGGGTGTAAGAATAATGAGTCAATGAAATAGTGCTTCTTGGCAGTCTTGCCGCTTTGGTGAAATAGTTAGTAATGAGACAATGAAGTGGCGCTTCTTGGCGCTTTTGCCGATCAAGTCAAAGAGTTAGCCAAAATTGCTCTAGATCACCATAAATAAGCAAGTATAGGAACAGGCAAGGAAATCCAGATTTGAATAAGTCTGAAGATATCCGTTCCTTTTAAGTGAAATGAATAGCAAATAGAAAGTATCAAGCCTCAGGTAAAAGAAGATTAAGGCAATAAAATGTTATGCTGCCAGGCTTTAGAGTTACTGTATGACAAAGGAAAATACCTTGGGTAGAGGCTTGGTGTTGAGATCCTTTTTAGTGAAGTTTTCTGTTAAGTGAAATTTTCTCCAATAAATAAAGTTGATAGAAGCAGTGAGTTCTCATCAGCATCCCATCCTCGACGCCAATGTGAAGAAGTACAAACCAATTGAAGGTAGATTAGAGATGAACTTTATTCTTAACAGAGGAAGAAAGGATCCCATCCACATCAGAGATAAGCAGGCAGCAACTGTCTCTGTGCTGGACAGATTAGAACCATAACAAGACTACATCATCACGTTCTAAGGATAACATTCTAGTAAGGGTGAAGCACAGAAGTAGAAACACAGAGAGAAGGATACCACAGGATGGGCTTTGGGGAATGCCTTTCCGTGGCGGCAATGCTTTTGGTTTTGGGTTTTGGGGTACAGGGTTATTTTTAGGTTTCAGGGTTGGGTTTGGGTTTTGGGGTACAGGGTTATTTTTAGGTTTCAGGGTTGAGTTTGGGTTTTGGGGTACAGGGGTATTTTTAGGTTTCAGGGCTGGGTTTGGGTTTTGAGGTACAGGGGTATTTTTAGGTTTCAGGGCAGGGTTTGGGTTTTGGGGTACAGGGGTATTTTTAGGTTTCAGGGCTGGGTTTGGGTTTTGGGGTACAGGGGTATTTTTAGGTTTCACGGTTGGGTTTGGGTTTTGGGGTACAGGGGTATTTTTAGGTTTCAGGGTTGGGTTTGGGTTTTGGGGTACAGGGGTATTTTTAGGTTTCAGGGTTGAGTTTGGGTTTTGGGGTACAGGGGTATTTTTAGGTTTCAGGGCTGGGTTTGGGTTTTGGGGTACAGGGGTATTTTTAGGTTTCAGGGCTGGGTTTGGGTTTTGGGGTACAGGGGTATTTTTAGGTTTCAGGGTTAGGTTTGGGTTTTGGGGTACAGGGGTATTTTTAACATATATACTTACAAATTAATAAATTAAAATTAATATAATTAATTAAATAATATTTAAATTATTATTAATAATATTATTTTAAAATATTATATACTTACCTATACTTACGTTGTAATGGTATGCGTTGTAATAGTACCTGCGTTGTAGTTTAATGCATTGTAAAGGTATTCGTGGTAAAGGGTCCTGCGTTGTAAAAAATGCGTGGTAATGGTATGCGTGCTAAAAGTATGCGTGGTATCAACATATATCCCCCTACCGTACATGGACTCCATCTACATTCCTTAAGTAGGCCAAATCTTTCTACACCCCAGCTGGGGTCCACAGAAGCTGAGCTTTCCATTAAACCAGTAAACAATGATAACACAGGACATGTTTCTAATGTGAGTTTGCTGTTTTCCACTGCTGTTTCTAGCAATGACGTTATATATATTATCAACTGCCTTCAGAGGGACCTTGCTGCTCTCCCTTGCACACTGAGGTTCCTGATTTTATTCAGAATGCCTCTGGTTATTTTGTTATATTGTTTTATTCTGTCTCATTACATTCCTCTATAAATCGTACACATGCATTTTATTTTGGCTGAAACAGACTTATCTTGTTTCTCCATAGGCCTAATGTTGGATTTTTGTATCATTACTTTATTTTTTCCTCTGGATTGGATTCATAACAGTTTTCTTTCTCCTTTTGAATGGACAGTCTTTTCCAGATTGTTCTTCACCAGAACTTATACCTGAGGTGCTTACGTGCCATTCTTCTTCAGGTCCAAAGAGACTTGTCCCTTGTGAACATTACTACAATTCCTGTACATGATTGTATTGTTTGTGATAAAGTTCCCCATTACATTTGTGGTCCAACTGAAACATTACAAATTGCATATGTTTTTAAAAGTGTATGGGAGATTTTCTCTCTCCACCTTCCATGCCCAAGGAATGGGATGTTTCTAATATGATATCTGAATGAGAACTGTACCATATATTTGAGATTGAGAACTTGTTTTTGAATTCTGCAGATTAGGGTGAAATGTTTTGTTAACATCCTCATGCACACTACAAACACAGTGGTCCCTCACAAGAAGATTAGGGGAGAAACAATAAATATAGAGATGTAATGAAATCTACATTGCGCTGTTCAATTAATATTTTGAGAATAAGAGACAAAAAAATAAACTGGAAACACAAAATCTGTATCAATCAGAGTATGAACATACAGAAAGGAAGAGGAATTGCTTAAAGCTTGGAAAAGAATAATCAAATTGGCAAGCATAAATGAAGAAAAACACCATAGCACACTGAAATTATGCATATGGTTGTGATAAGGCATTAAGGAATCGAAGACTTTTGATTCCATACAAGAAATAATGGGATCATCATCAGGACATAGAGTTACATGCTTGACTTAAACGGCAACTTCAAGGTCAGAGAGACACACAGTGAATCGGCAATTAAAGGGAGCAATTGCTGCCTGCATAACCGAAGATGGTGTTCCAAGGAGACGTGAGTTAATTAACTCCCATGATGGGTCAGAATTGGAGTCCGGGCGCCTCAGCACAGGCCGCTGTGATATTAGCCGATTATTATTATTTACACAAATACAAAGCTAGTATTGCACATGCTTTTTTAAATTTCGCACAGTGTGACCACTGTCTGACAACACCTGTGGGTAGTCCAAAAACATATGATTAAAAAGTTACCTTATTTTCCTAGTGATGTCCCT
Source organism: Lissotriton vulgaris (assembly GCF_964263255.1). Classification (NCBI taxonomy): domain Eukaryota; kingdom Metazoa; phylum Chordata; class Amphibia; order Caudata; family Salamandridae; genus Lissotriton; species Lissotriton vulgaris. The sequence continues at coordinate 1,434,902,801 of NC_141691.1, forward strand.
ACAGATAGTTTTTCATAATATTCTAAACTTACACCTTCGCCAGCAAAGAAAAATATGCTCACACAATCAAAATTAACTTATTTCAATTTCTTTATCTCACAACTAGCCATGCACTGTTATAAATGTGTGAAGTAAAATGTTGAGCTTAAATCTGTTTGGGAAACATGAAACTGGCAGGTCCAGGACACTGATGCTTTATTTCAGGTCTCTCAAATCCCGCACCAAATTATGCTTTTCAAACAGAACAATACAACAAACTACATGTCTTGGATTGGCTAACATTACAAATATAAATATTCCAAGCATTCTCTCAGTTGCAAAGTTTAATGATTGGCAGCAGTTTATTAATGTAACAGAATATATAAATGAGATGGTGCAGAATGGAATTTTTTTTTACTGCAAGCAGGCCAATACCCCCGGTATATTCAGCTGCAACACTTGGGAATGATCACTACTTATAGCCTAGAAAAGCTATGCCAGCAATGGGAAGAGCATGCTACCTTGTCCACAGTAAAAGATTATTTGTCTCTATTTTCTGATAAAATAGATTTCCAAGATTTTCTGTTATTTTCCCTCGTACTAAACATTTTATTTAGGCCACATACAATAACATTTGGGAAATTCCTCAACAAGAAACTGCTGAAAGGGTAAGAATAATTGAAGAGGAAATTTTTGAAAAAGCATGGGCTGTTGTCGATAATAGAATAACTACATTGTCCACACTTATTTACTACTTGAATATTATTGTTTCATCTGTGTTTGATATGACATGTCTATGCTTTACCATAGTCCACAGTCAATTGAGATCAGTTTTACAGTTAAGTTGGACACTGCAGGTTTTAAAATTGAATAAAGTGCCATGGAAAATATTTAAATGCACTGAATTGTTTTTGCTTTATACTTTGGAATGTGTGCACAAAATCATGTTGAAAACGAAATCCACTGACACGCTGCTTAATAAAAAATATTTTGAAACATTGCCCTTTACTGTTGCAGAAACTCCTTCAGCTACATAGCTAATTTACTGATTCATTTCTTTTATTTATATTAACGTTTAATTTCATGTCATCTCTAAAAGACTTTCTTGTGCGCATGTATAAAGAAATAAGCACACAATTTTTACATGAAACTTGGGGGTATATTCACAAGAATGTGTGCTAATCATCACAAAATTAGCTTAACTCAACTTTGCACATCTCAGTCTATCGCAACAAAATCCCACTGTGTTAACATTAAGTTCCCAACCCGGCAGCACCATGCGATAGTCTCACGATAACGCGCCAAATGACCACGTAAAAATTAACGTGACGCTGAAAAAATGCGAAACACGCACACGAAAAAAGTTGCAATGCCCCAAATCGCGATACATAAATCAGCGACAACCATTGACAGGCTTCCAATTCCCACGCTTCATGCGGGAAAATTCTCTTAAAGAGCATAAAAAAAAAACCACCAAAACCAAAACAAACTGCATAGCACCACGGATGCACCGGACTGAGTGCAGAGGACAGCCCGATCCCCACAAGCCCCACAGAGGACCAGCCAGGAATCCCGTGATCAGGGAAGAGTAAGGGGAAGACAGGGTTCAGTCCAGAGGAAGACCGGATGATCGTCACGGAGGTGATAGAACACTGCCAACAACTGTTCGCCACCACCACAGTGTTACTAGCAACACAAACGGAAATATGGCAGTCCATCGTGAACAACGTGAATGCAGTCGGAGTGATGAGGAGGTCAATGGAGGAGCTCAAGAGGTGCTGGCATGATGTGAAAAGCCAAACCAAACAGAAACTCGCTGCCAACAGGAAGGCAGCAACGGCGACTGGAGGTGGGAGTTCTGTGCCACTGGAGGAGCTGGATGAGCTGAAGGAAATGGTGGTCACAGCCACCAGTATGGAGACGGTGCAAGGAGTTGGGAGTACAGACACAGCTCGATGTGACTTGACCCAACAGCAAAGGGTGAGTAACGACCAGGGACTGGGGGGACTGGAGGAGATAGGGGCAATGGCACACATTCACAATTAAGAAGAGCACACTGCACACCCAAAATCATTGTGGAGCATGTCCCTGATACCCTTGACACACTGCATCACACATAGAAACACCAAGTAAGCACCCGTCCACTATGTGCACAAAGGGGCCCCCTCCCTATCACCAATCCCACAACCTACCCATGCACATGTGCTGAATACAGCAAAGCAGCAGCTCTGTGAGCCACACTGACATTTTAAGTGACACTGCATGACCGATAGTGTGGTTGCAGTGAATATACAAGACTTGGTGCACGACACAACACTGAGGTGGCCCAGTGTGGATCACATCCTCAAAGTAGCAGGTCACACTCTGACACATCCATGTGCACATACAACCCCTGACATCAACAATACCTCTGCAGACAAACAATGTACAATAGTACAAAAACCATCCAAGAGCACAAATGACCCAAGTCGCCAACATCACAGCACAGGAAAGGCATACAAGTCAAAGGCGCACCGCCTCAAAAGGATAAGGGGCTGCTAAATCAGAGCTGCTGGGGTGACTCCCCCACAATGCAGCACACAGACATAGCAATCACAGCACATCAACATTGACGACAATGTGGCACAAACTGCAACACTTTCACTACAGGACAGAGGACACATCTGGTGCCGCTAGTGCATAGAAACTGGCCAATCACATCTGGCATTGCAGGAAACTGTGAGATGATAATGTACGAGTACAACCTCACATCCATTATGTAGTCGAAATGTCCACTGCCTCCCATCAAATAGCCAGCCCCTCCAAAACTATCACACTGACATTGTCATGCTGTCTGACTGGAAACATGTACAATGTGTCAACATACATGGAACACACTGTTAACCATCACCCCTTTACATTGCAGAGGGACAATCAAAACCTCCTGCAGACCAGACCAGACATCTCAATGATGATGAAAAGGACCCCCTGGCCATTTGCTCCGACACCGTCCAACGACTTGTGGACAGCCTCCGCACCCCATCTCCACAAGCCCAGCTACATCGAGGTGACCCCACCTCCTGCACAGCAGGAAGCACCCACCAGCACGGCTGGCTCCCAGCACCTCATGAACAGACACATGGCATTCCAATGCCGTGTGTCAGACTGCCAGAAGGAGCTGGCTGAACAGGTGCGGGTGGGATACGACCTCTTGGCAGCCAAACTAGATGCCATACGTGGGTGTCTAAGTCCCATCAAGGAGCACTTTCAGTTCCTAACCGACAACCACAGTCCTTTCCATGCTCGACAACAATTCTTGGCTGACCTTGCTGGAGCCATTACTCGGATACAAGAACTGTCTAGTTAGACAGGCTCCAGCGAGGACAGCACAGAGTTGGCACAGCTTTGGAGGACAATGGAGAACATGGAGCGGATGCAGGCTGAAAGGATGGCTGCCACGACTGAACACCACCAAGATGTAGCTGATATCTTCCATGCCTTGCAGATCCTCATCTTGCCATTGCTGCCACAGAGCCTGTCCCAGATGACTGCTGTAGAAACTTCGACACAGACACCTCCCCCTCCCGTTGTGCCATTGGCACACAGTGATTCAGCCCTACCACCAACACCCCCTGATGTGTCATTGGCACACAGAGATGCAGCCCTACCACCTCTGCCCCCGATGTGTCAGTGGCACACAGTGATGCAGCCATAACACCACTACACACACCTGATACACCGGACACAGAAGACATATCAGAGGAGTAAGATGTGGATGTAATGAATGTGTGAGAAAGGAGGTTGTAGCATTCATCCCCGCCATATGGCCTGTTCCTGCCTGGTTCAGCCTTCTGCATCATGCCCTGGAACAACACCTTTTACTGTCACCCGAAACAATCTGCAACATTTACCTGGACCCTGACATGGACTGTCATATCTGCTCTGGCTACCAATGACACAGCAATTAGGCTGGTGGACTGAACTCTTCCTCTTCCGATTAACTTATCATTCCCCAAAGGACTCAGTCTGGCCCTCTACTGGGCAACCCTGTAATGTGGGGTTTGCATGGTCATGTACTGCTCCAGCTCCGACACCCCACAGAATGTGAATAAAACATTCCAAATCACACAGATGTGTCATGTCTATGTTCAATCAAGTATAAAAGTATGGATGAATGTAGGGACATTGATTGCACAAAAAGGTAGACCCTGGGAAATGACATCAATGCGCATGTATGACTCTGACCCACATGGCCAATTAGATGACTGTGAAGGTGTGAACTAGCTGTGTCCTCAGTGCTCATGAAAAACAACCTTGCAACCCCCCAATGTAGCCCCATTTCCATGTATTTAATAGGGCTGTGTGTAGAAATGCCAAATTCTGTAGCACCCCTAAAATAGTGTCCCATCCCATGTGACAACAGAACATCTCTTCACATACCTACTTACACTCAACTTAGTGGACACACCCTGTTTTGATGAATCACATTGATCCACATGGCAGGAAATTGGACACCATACTCACGCTGCTGAAGACACGTAAGAGCACAGGTCTACCAGGAACTATCCCAACCACAATGTTTGACTCATAGAGGTGGAGCTGTCAATAGGGACTGACCCCAAGTGCAATGCGTCAGTCAGTCCCTCCCTGCGTATGGACAATGCTCATTGAGGCACATGATTTGGCATTCGAATCTACACTCATCACAGTTGAACACTAGTGCAGTTGCGTAGACTTTATTAGCATGTGCGTGTCACTACGGACAAGACAAGGGCCTATGCTTCAGCCACTAACGGGCAGCATAGAAACATGTAAAGGTGCAAGAAATGGGGAGAAAAAAATGCCCACCAATCATTATGGATGGCAATGGTCTCAGCCCACCTTGCCTTGCTGGATGAGTCATGTGATGTTTGGCGTCTGCTCCTTGCCCCGTGTCAGGGGACACGACTCAAAGCCCATGGGATCTGCACAGAGCTGTACCACCGGACTGCGCCGATTGTCTGCTCTGCTGACAGTGAGCAGGTGCAAGGGTCCAATAAGGTCACATGTAGTACTACATTGCCATGTGTGTAGTCTCCCTCCAGCAGTATGTCTGATTGAGGAACGATGCCAAAAGACGCTATGCAGCTCCACCCATGGGACTTCCCCACCTTGCACAGGTGTGTATCAACACGCGTATGTGCACGCACATGCATTCTGAGTCCAGGCGAATGTAGACATGTCCACTATTATGATGGGATATGTGACCATTCCTCCAAGATGCAGCAAGGTGTTGGGACCTGTGCTCTGGATGACAATCAGTTGTGGCTGCAGGAAAGTAGTTACTCATCCATGAATGCGAGTGCAGCTTCCTGGGCAATCAGTTCCAAGAGTATGTCGTTGTTGATTTCAACGAACATGAGGGAGAGCCAATCCATTAACTGGACAGATGTACTCCGTCCACGCTGTTTCACCAATCCGCAACAAAGCCCAATAGGGGAGCGCCTCGATGTGGTCACTGCACACGAGGACTTGTGCAATCTCCCATGCCCAACTTCCAGCACATACACCACATATCAAGGAATTCCATGCACGGTATCATGGTTACACTCCTGCTCATGGGCCAACAGGGGGCGCACACACAAGTCGTAATCCAGTTCTGCTACCATTCAGTTGAATAGGCAGACATCATGGGCCACTCAAATGTGCATGATCGACAGTGGAACCAGGGCTGGACGCAGGTGATGTATGCAAGATGGAAGCTCAGACAGTAACTGATGCGCAACACTGCCACTGGCAGTGCTCCCAACATATGCAGCATATGTGCATGGTACAGTTCAACATGACAGGGGTTGTGCATGTGCCCAGGATGTCCTGCCATTGCATTTTTGGGTCTTGTACAAAGGTCACTCTTCTGACCTGTGGCAATTATGTGGATGATATGCCACAGCTCAGAGCAATGATTTGTATGTGTGTGCAACATCCGGACGTGTGGGTTGTACTTAAGTGTCAAGGGCATCCCAAGCAGGAGTACCTCACACAGGGACTTATGTGTGTGGGGTGTGGATACGTTGGTCTTCCATTAGCGCAGTTCGTGGTGTGGGAGTCGTGATCATTTGGTATGGTATCTCTCTCAGGGTGTGCCAGCCTCATTCAAGACCAAGTTTGGAGGGGCAGATGTCCTTCCGCTTTATGTATTGAGACAAAAGAGCTTTTATTCCTGATGTTAGTCTGACTACTGCTTGCATTTTTGGAATGTGATGTGGGCTTCGCGCTGCAATTGGGGCCAGGCCTTAGGCTTATCGTGCACCAATAGCGATACACACACAATTGTTGGCATGTATAAGCCAAGAGCCCAATTGGCCTTGCGCTCCTTGTACAAACTCTCTTTCTCTCTCGCTCTCTCTCTCTCTCTACTCTCTCTCTCCCTCTCTCTTTCTCTTTCTATCCCTCTCTATCTTTCTCTCTCTCTCTCTCCCTCTCTTTTACTCTCCCTCTCTCTCTCTCTCTCTCTCTCTCTCCCTCTCTCTCTCTCTCCCCTATGATGAGCGCATGACACACCTTATCTTGAATTTTGTCTTGCAGGCTGTGAGTTACAAATTGTTCTTTGAAAAAAACGCCATGACTCTTCCAAATAGTTGTTTTGAGTCAAATTTGAATGTGATATTTTGTTTGGAATTTCAATGGTGATTGAATGATTCTCCTTTTTCTGACCACACATGAATGTTAATTGTTGTGATTGTGCGACATCAGGCGAACTGTTTTGTTCATGATTTTGTTAAGTAGATGTGATATATCTTTGTCCGGGGGAGTGCCCGGGGTAGGGCCTGACGAGGGGTGTCCTGGGGGTGGTGGCGGTGGGTGTTGAGGCCCTCTTCGGTGTCTGAGCTGCATGTTCGTTGGCTCCATGGCATCTGTTGTTCTTCAGGTGTGGCTCTGAGCTGGGCTCCCTTTTATGGTGCAGGTTGTCATCCGACTTTACACCAGGTAAGAGCAGGTGTTAAATCCCTGCTGCTAACGCGCCTTATCAACTGTTTTGTGATCTCATCGCCGATCTGGTTGGTCGTTGTGAATGTTGTGATGTGGTGTTGTAGCAGATTTTTGCACGGGAACGCCTACTCTGCATCTCATTAGCGTTAGTTGCCGGTTTCATCTGTGGCGATGTTTTTTGTGGCTGATATCACAGGAAAACTGGTGATATTGGCTGTTAGCATCAGCTTGTGAATAGTGCAATACGTTTCTCACCACTTTGGCTGAGATAAAGTGCTGATTACTCAGTGATAAGTCCTTCAGAATATGCCCCTTGGTTTTTACCCTTTTAGTACAAAAGCCATGCATGACAACAGGTAACCTAAATTTTTGTTAGTCTATAAGACTTTGAAACATCTTTAGGAAACTCCTACCTTTGTAGAGAGATAACACTTCATGGTGTATGTAATGCCTTCAAAGGTTAACCTTGGGTGCTATTTGAAGGGGGTTTCCCATGCCATTGATAAAGCCTGAAATATTATTAAATTAAACCCAGCATTTATTTCATTTCAAATGATCAGGGCTGCTGTAGGATGAAACCAGTTGTCTCTTATGTAGTGACTGTTTCTAAGGTGGTGACTTGATGTATGAATGTCTTAGTTCCTCCTACACATTCTCCTGGGGAACTTACTTGGTAGAAGGTCCCTCTTCACAAATTAACTTTGATCAATTGAGACCTGATGGTAATGGAACTATTATATGATCTCCTGTGTCATGAATGCATGATACATTATTTCTGAGAGTCCTTGTTGATGGAATTGAATGAGAACTGGTTTCTGTCCTTCCGGCCTGTGTAGCTTAAGAAAGTGAAGCCTCTGTGTTACTACCTACTGTGCTCATTTGAGTTTGCCAATACCTTATGCCTTGCCATGCAATTGCTCTAGTTTCTAGACGTAAATCTGCTTGTGCACCCTTTGCAGTTGCACCAATTATGTAGTCCTGTAATTCGACCTCCTGTGCTGCAAGATGCCAACTATGAACCAATGCTGAATGCACCTTTGGCTTTTGGTTCCTCTACAGAGCATGCACTTGCACTGCAGTTGCCCTCAACTTCTGTTAACTGGGCTGGAGATGACTCTCATTGCCATTTGGGTCTTGTTCAACTGGCTTCGGTTCATGTGGTTTCTGCGAATATGTGATGTTACAATTTTGGAAAAGGTGATGGACAGAGTTTCTGAATGATGCAGAATACTCCTACCCAGTCTAGAGATCAGGGCTTGATCCATCACCGTTTTTTAGCTCACTGCACCATCCCAGCTCAGAACCTGGCTACATGCAAATTAGTCTGTTCCTGTCTCAGTGTATGACGGGCACAGGGCAGACCAAACTACCAAGCCAATTCTTCACCAGAAAGGAGACAAGCTACCGGGGACCGGTTTCTGGCATTTCAGCCGTCATCGGCCCGGCTTGCTTGAATCCTGATGGTGCAATGAGCTAGGGACTCACGTCTGAGTATACCCTCCCACACTTAGTGTGGATAAAATCAATTTTGGAAATATGTGATGTTACACCATGAGCGAATACCACGCGGTAGGTTACAATGCGGACATTACATCATCCACGTTGTTACAACACATGGCTTTACATTGCAAATCATTTAAACGACTTGCGCTAGATTGCTCGCTGGACTTAGGAATAGTATAAATTACTGTTCCTACTCCAGTTAGCGCAACAGCAGGGAATGTGTTGGATTTAAAATCCAAGACATTTCCTGGTCTGTTGCGCCATCTAGCGCAAGTCGTAAAAATGACTTGTGATGTAATGCCATGCGTGGTAACAACGCGGATGATGTAACGTTCGCATTGTAACCTACCCGCGTGGTATTACTAGCATTGTAAATGCTGTTTCCTGGTCTCTGCAGATGTGAGTTCCAATCCTGGATCCTGACAACATTCTGAATATGGGTGTTCCAGATATGTTGGAGATGCATTATTTTAATTAGGATGCCTCTAAGGCTATTTGATTTTTACTAGTTTACGTGGTTTTCACTTGGGCTCTCGTACATGTTGTTTATTGTTTTATTTGAAACTCAAGGCTTTTCAAACAAACATAACGTACTTCTTTTATGTATTTTACATATTATTATTTATTTCTCTTTGAGTCGTCCCTTTTTCGACCAGGAAGGGGTGTTTTGTGGCTTGAATTCAGTTTCCATTTTAGTTCACACGCTAACTTAGCCTCATTTTCTAACAATGTGTTGTTTTCTATGTTTTTCTATTGCAAGAACCTTTGCACATATTTCTTCCTGATAGGCACTGTAACCCGGTAGTCTGCCCAGTTAGTTCCAGGGTCACACAAATTCAGAGCATGAGGCATTGTTTTATTTCTATGCTAGCAAATAGATGACTATTCTGCTTCGGTCTAATTTAAATGCTGCCCTGCACCATTGGCAGAGGTTCAATAGCTTACTGTTTTATTATAAAAAAAGCATCCATGCTGAAGTCGGTGAGAGGTTCACTTCTGATGGAGTACTCATGGAACACTTATGAAAGATGCAGTTCCACTGCCCCCAACCTTCAACATGAGACAGAAGACAGTAAGTACCCTCAGAGATGCAGTTGTGGATGTACTGATCCTAGCTTCCTGACATACACTGCCAAGGTGTGAGGTTAGGTCATTCCAACAGATCATGCAGTTGGGTACTCCTGATATGCTCTCTTTAGCAGAGAGCCTAGCAATAGATAGGAGTAGCATTAGCAATGTTATGGACAATTACCATGATTGAATTGTTTGTATTTTTCACTGGTCAAATAATGCTCATTACAATAATGTGTTTCATATTTTCTACAATCGCCGTACATGTTTTATTTACAAGTATTATAGCTTTTCAATAAATGTTTGAAAATGCAATATTGAATCTTTTCTTTGTGACTCTTTGGGCAGACAAGTGTGACAAACAAAGGGACCATGATTTCCTTGGGATCTTTAGAGTCATGTTCTAGGTTACTGACATCATTTACAACTCTGGAGGTTTAAAAGTTTAGATGCAGTACTGTATGCCAGCGAAACAGACCAACATTTACTGCTTATATATGAAGCTCGGGGCATATTTATGACTTTTGTGGCACAAGGCTGCGCAGGAATTCATCCTGCTGCACTGCCCTTTGTCACAAGGAAAGGACAGGAGCACACTGTGTTTATCCAATATTGTGCATTCCTGACCTTTTCTAATGCACTGGCACCAATTTGGCAGCTTAGTGCAAGGTAGGCAAACTGGTGTTGAAGGCCGGATTGTTTTGTGCAGGGTGAGACACCTTCCTATACAAAAAAATCCTGAGAGGCTTTTTCCACATGGAAAGAGCACAAAATGATGGGAAATAAATATATTTCTCCTCTTTATGCCTCTCCTGTGGAGGTGCATCTTTTTGGATGATTCTCAGGTTTACAAGGTCTTGTAAATCTGGGAATGCATCAAAAACATGGGAGTTGCGTGGAAAAAACCCAAGCAGTGCCCATGGAATGCCTACCTAGGGAAGACATTACATTAAATAAGGGGGGTTTTACCCAATATAGTCACTAGGGACCTGGGTGCTATATGATACAGAATACGGGGTCCCAGTGAAAAGGTATCTCAAGTACACAAACAAACACTTTGGAACACACAATATTAAAAAATCACAGACTAATAGTTTTGCACACTGTTATTTATTCACAATGTGCTTATTCACATTTCCTATGACAAATTCATAACACAACTGTTATAGTGCCCCAGGGAATGGGAGGGTGAGGGACGGTGTTTGTGTGGGGGAGAGATGTGCAAGGTAGGTCATCATGACAATGATATCAATATATGATTCATAAACAGTCAATACAACTCGCTTCAGACCACTGAGCCAGCACATTGGACGAGCTACTAATGCTCACAATTAAAAAGAAACCATGATAGCGATGCTACTAATTAATAATTGAAATGATGGTTGCATCGACTGGTGAATGGTAATAGCCGTCGATGTTTCGACCCCAAAATTACACTGGTAGGTATACTTCACACCTTAGAGCGGAGTTTTCATCAGGACAAAAGAGCCCTGGGGGACACTGGTTTCTCTATGAAAAAATGGAATAAAAATGTGTAATATATTTACAGTGATAAGCAAATTGAAATTAAAACCGGCGCACAAAGGCGCCCCAACACAATCTAATGGAACAGGAATTTATTCACCATGGAAAGTTGGGCTAATAAGCTCACAACATGAACAGGAGAACGGGGAGTGTCACTTGATCCGAATAAGATTGCCGGGATCGATATGTATCAGATCCAATAAATTCTCTTGCGAAAACCCACTTCCAGGGGATGTCAGAATGATCATCAGATTGCTATGAAAGAGAAATGGACATAAAGGAAGTGTCAATATTGTGTCCCTTCGATTCAATACTAAAACTATTAAGTGCAAAGAAACTGATCAAACGCACACTTGAGCTATTACTTAAATTAGTTCACATGTGGCTCAGATAGTAACCAAATGGGAGGTAATTATCCCCTCATTGAGGTTGTAGCACCACAGAGGAAACTTACATAGAACCAAAAAGGGTCCAGGACTGGCTCATAGTAACATAATACGGATGTCTCCATACTTGAGCTGGGGCCCTGATGGTGTGGAGACAGATAAGTATGACTTATTTTTACATAGAGCATTGCACACCAACAACATATACACACTTATGAATGTACACCCATACCCACCACTAAAGCCTATGTCAGATTCCGGCAACAACTCCATGGCTGAGCATCGTGGTCAAGTAGCAGCAGCACAGGATGGATCTGGAAATGGCGTTCAAGGCGGAATTCATGGTGGAACCTTGAAAATGGGTGGGTTTTCACCTTTTTTTTCCTTCACTCTGCTAACTCGAGCTGGGAGGTTCCCCATCACCGTTGCAATGACAGAGAGACATGTTGTAATCTGGACTGCGAAAATCTGGACTGTAGTTCTGCCCCCTGCCGAATCTGCCTATCCCGTAGTTGACACGGTTGAGAATTCCACAGAGCTCTTTTATCTAAGGAATTGCAAACATCTAAATTGGGGGGTGGGCCGTCAAGCTGGCGAATAGGAAGATTTTCGAAAAAGCGATGGGGTGACCCAATCCACCAAGATCTAAAACAGGCCCTTAATTGTTTATTTATAGAGCTAATAAGTGTCAGAAGTATGGTATAGAGAGCTAAATCAAAAACAAGTTATCATTGGCAGCCCATGAAACATCATGGTATATGACAGGGTAAGAGAATCTTGACTTACAACTATGTAAAACTGATGTATGTATGTTAAATTTTCCATTTTAAAATCAGGAGAGAGACACCCTGCACATTGGTAAATCAGGAACCTAGAAAACTGCATGTAATCTCATAAAAATAAGCACCAAATTAATGTCTTAAGACACCTCAAACACTCATAATGTATTGAGTTAGACTGTGAAAGAGGGTAAGCAATGGTTGAACTCCAAAGTGTTTAAAATGAATATAGAGCATGTAGATTTTAATATTAGATTCATGTGTATCGATGTATGCATGGAGTAAATTTTAGGTCTGACCTAGAGACAGTTTTGTTGTCTTGTCCTTTTCATGTAAAAAAACATAAATTTAAATACATACTTATAAAATCATGCAACTTCCTCTGTCCGCATTTGAACCCAAAGCTCTCATTTGTGGCATCCCTCAAGTTTTGATACTTTCTCCACTTTTATTCAATTTCAACATGCACCAAAGTGGAAGCAAAAGTTATATATACACTGAAGAAACATAATTGATATCTGGGTTTGTGAAGGACCAATCTAATACTTCTTTCATACAGCTTCTTGTATTCTGATGGATGTCACAGAACTGCTTGAAATTAAATCTAGTGAAACTTGAGCTGCCAGTTATCCCTGAGGGCACAAGCACCATGGATTTTCTGACCTGGCCTTCAATAATGGTTCCCTGCCCTCCTCCTGCAACTACACTCAATTACAGGGAAATCTGTCGTCATGTCAATTTATCGTTGACCCTAATGCTTCCAGAATCTGTAGCATCTTCTATTTCCATCTGAAAACTGCCTTAAATATTCTTACATTCATACATAATTGATTTCAATTTTGCCTCAGTTAAGACAATTCAACTCTTAACAACCCTAACAAACCTCAGAAACAATGCAACTGCCATTTTGACTTGCAAGGTTTCAAAGATAACAATAATTCATCGTTCTTAAAACAATTACATAGGTTTATGGTTCATTAAAGAACGGTTTTAAGTACATAGTCCATAGATCCCTAGAACCAGAACTGTCACCCCTTCAGCAACCGTGACTTCTCAATTGTAGCTGCTTGGAAGTCGAATTCTCAAAACGTATCAATTCATTCGAAATTTCTACTCATTATTTTCAGGAAACACTTGAAAACTTTCTTATATTTAAATAATCTTAGGGCAACTGCCACTACTCTTAGGTCATTTTAGCACAAAGAAACTTTAGTGTTAGTGCTCAGTACAAGTAAACGTTATCGTAGCATAACATTGGCTTTAATTCATCCATTTTCATCAGTTAGTCTATGCAGCTCTCATTCACATTTTGCTTCCGTCCACCACAGTATTCAGCAAAGGGCAATGGGTCAGCCCACTTCAGCGGATGGCTCTTATACTGTGACAGACATAATTTCGCCTGATCACATGTGCACATCACTCAAAAAGAATGATGTTCCAGTGACAGGGCCAATACATTCTCCTTTGCAATACATTTTATTTTACATTCTTTATTATTTTAAAGTCCTTGTGTGCTTAACCTAGGTATTCAGGTTGTAGTAGTTCAAAAGCCCTTTTCTTGTACAAATGAGAATCACATTTCCTCTAATTTACATTAAAACTGAAAGGTTCTCATCACCTGCACTATGTACACGTACCTTCTAGGAAATACTAGCACTGGCTAATTAAAATTATATATAGTTATTCATCTTTTATTTGTTTATTGAAAACATATTCCTTTTTATGGAGAGGGGGACACTAGGAGCTGAATATTAGGTCCAGTGACCCTTGCTCCTGAAAAGTAAGTAGTACACAAAGGGAGTCATTGTTCCTTGTAGAGGATGAAAGAGGTAGAAACTTTTTTTCGTGTGCTACTCCATCTGTGGGGGACCGTGTGTGCTCATCATAATGCCCTCACACACCCCGAAGGATGTCATGCTTCATCATTTAGGCTTTGCTTCTCGTCGGTGCGGCGCTGCAATGCCCTACTGGTCCACCAAAGGGTCTCTTTATCGGAGATCTTTTGATGAGAAGCTGTTTGGATGCGTGGGTGTAAATGGCAGTGAAGTTTAAAGTGTTGTGTTAAAAAATGACTGGCGGGAGAGTGGGTACTATTTATTAGAGTGATCCCTCTGTCATTGTTAAAACAAACTGTGTAGTGCTAGTCTAGTGGATATTATGTCCCTCTGTAGCTGAGTATGTGTCCCTAAAGGACATATATAACGGTCAACTTGTTTTGCGTTGTATGTGGCCTCAGAAGGAGATCCAAAGCGCTTCTTCATGACCAAAGGAAGGTACATTTTAGTATCAGTGGTGGCTTGACCTAACCAGTGCCACCAAGTTTGTAGAAGGGAGTAGCGCTTCTGAAAAGAGAGAAAGTGTAGGACAAAAGTATAGTATGGTTAATATCTTGTCATGGTAGGTTGTCTCGGTCATCCATTGGAGGGCCTGGTGTGCATACTCTTAGTGCGAGTATTATCGCTATAGGTTGGTATGTGTATAAGTGCATGTATAATTACACGTACATGTATTAATGAGACTTTGTTTTTAAGAAACAATTGTTTAAAGGCTAGGTGCAAATAAAGCCAGAGAGATGTTGCCTCACATACTGAAAGGGTTTTCCCTTGTTTCCAAGAGTATAGGGTCAATGGAAACCTATGTACGTAAACGCGAACACAGGCTCCCATTAAACAAAGGGGTGGTTGGGTAAACCTTGAACCCTGTGGTGGGCATCTTGAACCTGCATGGTTGGGAAGAGGGGCCCTTTGGGTACCCCCACAGGCCCCATTCAGATACCTCCGGGTGAGGAGGGCCCACAATGGGCCCCCAAAGACTAATTCTAGAAGCTGTTTCGTCTCGGGCAAACTGAATCAGAATAGCTGTCTGAATCAGTCATCGTAATCACTCGTCCGGAAACCGTGCCCATAGACCTGTACGAATCGGCTTGGGAAAACTGTTGATTCAGTAGGACACAAGGATTCCAATTTGGATTCAACAGTACCCAATCCCATCTGGAGCCCTTCCTAATGACAATGAAATCGGGCCATTAGTTGCAGTGTTTTCTGAGTCTTTTTTTATATCTTCAGATGTATTAATAGTACTGTTTTTCACTAGTCTGTAGTTTTGGGTTTTCCTATTCTATTTTAATAGTGTATTGTTATGTTATGTTAAATTGTGTTATGTTGTTAATATTTTGATGGTTAATTGTTCTGTATATGTCTTTTTGGGAATGTAATGTGTTTTGTGGGTGGATTTTCTAATCTTCTTTAGAGGCTTTATCTAGAAATGTGTCCCATGGTCATTGGGAGTTCCCATTTTTTTTGTAAAGAAAGTCAGTTGTGGCTTTTACTAATCCAATACTTTTTATTTTTGGGTTTTGCCTGCAAATGCGCACGTAGTGCGCATGCGCTAAAAAACCCTATGAGTCTTACTTGGGATGGATGACCCGCCCTCGGCTCCCATTGGCTAGCTCCATAAATGGAGGCTAGCCATTGGGAGCCGGATCTGTCCGTCAAGGCCGGACCAGATTCAGGGGCGTTCCCGCGTTTTTTTCCCTGGGTGTGGTTTCACTCTCCGTTGAGCGCTTGAGAGCGCTTTCTCCTTGCTGCTAGCGCTGCTAGCGCTTGGTGTACCTTGGCCGGTGCCCACCCGGCATCCTTTCACCCCGTGTGGTGACCGAGTGGCGCGAGTGCCACCCCGCTCATTTGCCGCCTTTATTTACCCATGGTTGCGTGTGCCGACTCCGTTTGGATATTTAATTTAATCGAGGGAGCCCACCCCTCTTCAGTCCACATCACCGCCTCATCCCCAGGTCAGAGGAGACGCCGAAGGAGCAAGCGCTGACGTCACCCGGGAGCCGCGCTGCCATTGGTTTAGGCAGCAGGAGGCTCGCCGGGCGACCTGCGCGGTGATTGGCTGCTGGGAGGACCGAAGAAGCAGGAAGCAGCCTGCCGTGCCCTGCCGAGGGTCTCGAGTGAAGGGAGAGCCCCGGGAGAAGGAGCAGAGCCGCCGCGAGACACCCGGTGAGTTGGGCTCTCCGTGTGCTGTCGTGTGTTCCCGCCTTCCCCCCCCTCCCGCTGTCCGTCGTCGTACCTCTCCTCGCTTCACTTGCTTGCTTTCTCAAGAAACTATGGGCCAGCGACTATATTCGTGAACTGCGTAAAATGGACGGAGAAATAGCAGTAGGTCAGACTGCAGTTTAGGCAGAGATATTGTCCTTCTACTTTGCCGACAGCACAAAAGTTCCCCCATTTAAAGCTTGTTCCCCTCGTCGCTCTGGTCTGTGCCCACCATCCCTAATATGTGTCCGGCATCTCTGTTCTGTGCCCCCCCATGCTCGCTTGTCAGCCCCGTGCCTGCTCTTCGCATCTTCACCCAGCGACCGCCTCCTTCATGGTAGCTGTTCACCCTGCTGGTTGCTGCCTCTATCTGGAGTCCCCCATTTTAGTTTGTGACCTGCCAGTATGTGACAACCCCTTTCCGGTACCGGTACCACTCTCCCCACCACCCTCCCCATGGTCCCGCCCTGGCCCAGTGTCCTTTCTCTCCTCCGTCACTCCACGCCCCCCACCCCCTCCTTTCCCCGCACGTCTTTGTCTTAGAGGGGAGACCTGCTCAGATTTCTCTGCAGATTGCGCCGTGTCTTCTTTCTGCTTCTATTGTGTTGGTGTTGTTGATTTGCTGGGGGAATTCAGACCACTTGGTTATGGCATTATTAAGGGGAATTAACGGGGGTGTTACGTATTTGGGGAGATCCCTGGAGTAGGCGTGATACGGAGTGGGATTTCAGTGAGTGACACACAGGGGACGACAGGCGGGGGTGGGTGGCATGTTATCATGGTGGGGGGGGTCTGCGCGAAGCTCCCGCATGACTTGGTGTGTAGTCGGAGATCCTGGGTGGGGTTGCATATACATTTGGGGGTCTGGTATAGAAAGGGGCGGGGTGGGGGGATACACGTGCAACCTTTCTTCGTTTATGCACCCACAGTGGCTGCAGCTGGAACAGACAGCAGCCATTAGCCTGGAGATGGTGCATTGACAGAAAGGAGCCAAAGGGAGGGAAGGGTTAGGTTAGAGAGCAAAGAGAGCATTGATGGGGTAAAGGGCTGACATTGTAGGGTCGTTTGGGAGGAGACAGGGGGTTGTTAGGGGAAGAGATTGAGCAGAGACATTACATTTACTCGTAATAGGGAAGGGGCGGTCCAGGGCATGGTGTTTGTGCAGTCGGTATATTTCTAGGGTGTGGGCACAGCTCCTTTGTGTGCCCCGTGAAGGGGTGGTGTGCACAGAGTGATAGCTTACGACAGAGTGATAGCTTACGACACTCAGGCGGCAGCGAGTGCAGTGTGGTGGTGTTTGTGAAAGCACGGGGTCAAAGTGGGGGTTCAGGGCCTGGTGGAAGGTAAATGTTTTGATACCTGTGCTCAGTTCAGGGGGGTTGTCTGGGATGCTGTGTGAGTGCGGTGCAAAGATGCAGGTTCATTCAGGGCCTGTATTTGATAATAGTGGGTAGCTGAACGTAGCTGTGGTGTTGGGGGTCGTGCCTAGAGGTAGTGTAGGCCTTAATGAAGAAGTTGCAGGGCCTTGGGGTGTTCTGGCAAGTGCAAGAGCGCTTGGCATCTGTGAGGGGGCATCGAGTGAGGGGACTGACAGTGCAAGTGTTAGGTGTGAGGGCGGTGGTGTCCAGAGCCTTGGAAGGGTTGTCACTTAGCTCGGTGCCGTCAGGTGAGGAGACCATTTCGCTAGCCCTAAGCCTTCACTTTACAACTACGTGTGATCTGGGAGTTGTAGTCATGAGATAATTACACCGCTCCAATTTGGCTGGTCCCTCCCGTTAGCAATGATTTCCAATGGATCACTGCAGAGCTGAACGCACGGCGTCCTCCTGACAGCGTGGATTTAGGAGACCATCCTGGGTTTGGGGACTGGGATTTTTCAGGTTTTAATTTGTGGTTGCGGGTGATGGGCACCAGCGTTTTTGAGCACCAAGAATATATAATTTTTATAATCAATCTATGACCTTCAACAGGTGCTTTACTTCAGGTATTGCAATGAGTTTTTTCCCCTTATGTGGATTTGTGTGACGACTAGGTCGTATTTGGTGAAGTGCTATTGTAAAGGTATCGCTTGCACTTTTTCGTGATTTGTACCGTTCTGCCCTCCGTTAGAATCATCCCCCCTCGTTTTTGTGTCCTTCTTCCCTCTGTCTGCCTAGTTTTAGTGCCAATCTGCCCTCAGTTATAATTGTTTCCCCTAGTTTTTGTATCCTTCTTCCCTCTGTCTGCCTAGTTTTTAGTGCCAATCTGCCCTCAGTTATAATTGTTTCCCCTCGTTTTTGTGTCCTTCTGCCTGGTGTTTTGTGCCCTTCCTCCACCTGAACTGAGCCCTTTAAAATAAGGCCATGCTCCAAAAAGTACCGCAGCCCCCTGCCCTAAACCATAAAAAACTGCCCCCTACCTCCGTGAAGTACTCTGACTCTGCTCCCTACCCTCCCTTGGCGCCTAAAACTGTCCCCTGCCATGCACCCTACAAAGCCTCCACTTAGTAAACTGTCCCTTCTCTGTGTGCTTCAAGGCCGTAAAATGTAAGCCTAGGCACAAATGTAAGCCTAGGCACAAATGGATGGTTGGATTCGTGGGGTAAAGTTTTATTTAATGTGATTTTATGTAGCGCGAACTTTACCCGAAGGTGTCAGAGCGCTTTACATAAGAACCAGTTGCCAAACCTAAGGACTTTGATTTACATGCGTTAAGTAAAAGATACAAACAGGAAAACAATTGAAATTTATTTATTTATTTAGCGATTTATAGAGCGCCTGGTGACCCGGAGGCATCCCCGCGCTGTGAAATTAGTGGAGACCGGAGGGAAGGGGCAGGGGTACTATTTGGGGAAAAGAAGGGTTTTCAGTCTTTTGCGGAAGAGGAGAAGACAGGATTCCAGACGCAGGCTGCGGGGGAGTGAGTTCCATCCTGAGGACGCTTTTACTGCAAAGCGTCGACCACCGGTGCGTACCTTCCTGAATCTAGAGACAATGGCCAAGCGTTCGTTGTCCGAGCGCAGGAGTCTGGGGGCTTTGTAGGGGGTGACCATGTCTTTCAGGACAGCGGGGCCTAAACCGTTGATGAGTTTATGGGCGGTGCACAGAGCCTTGAATTCTACCCTCTGACGCACTGGAAGCCAATGTAGGGCCTTGAGGGCAGGTCTGGCCGAGGCTCTGGGGGGGAGACTTAAATGAGCCGCGCCGCCGCTTTTTGAGTGCGTTGGAGTTTGGCCATGGTGGATTCAGGGGCACCGAGGTAGACGGCGTTGCTGTAGTCTAGCCAGGCAAGAATGAGACCTTGAACCAGTAGTTTCCTTGATAAGGGAGGAAGAAGTGGAAGGATCTTGCGGATGGATCGCATGAGTCCAAAACAGATTCCTGCTGTTTTGGCTGCCTGGGTCTTCATGGTCAGCTCAGGTTCCAGCCAGACTCCCAGTGTCTTGATTTCTTTTTTCGGGGTTGGCGCCTCACTGAAAACGTCTGGCCAGACCGAAGGGGGAATGGTTGTCCATTTCTTGCCCATGAGCATGATTTCAGTTTTCGCTCCGTTGAGCTTTAGAGAGGACTCGCACATCCAGTTGTGAATGTCCTGGAGGCAGTTCAATAGGTTATCTGGGTGGTTGTCAAGGTGAGATAGTGAGACGACCAGTTGCGTGTCATCCACATAGCTCACTATTTTTATCCCGAAAGGGGCAACGACATCCTCAAGAGGGGCCATGTAAACATTAAACAGGGTGGTACTAAGCGAAGACCCCTGGGGGACTCCGCTTGAGAGTGGAAGGGGGGCAGAGTGTGAGTTGCCGTCCCAAACCTGGAATGAGCGGCCTGATAGAAAAGAGTCTATCCAAGCGAGCGCAGCGCCCGCGATTCCTGCCCTGGCCAGCCGATGGAGAAGGACACGGTGGTCCACCGTATCAAAGGCTGCACTGAGGTCCAGGAGGATCACAGCCACTGACCCTCCTGAATCCAGAATGCACCGTGCCTCCTCGATGACAGTGAGGAGTGCGGTCTCCGTGCCATGGCCGGGGCGGAATCCAGTTTGAGACCGCCGCAGGAGATTGTTGGCTTCGAGGTACTGGGATAGTTGCACATTAACCAATTTCTCAGCCATCTTGCTAATGCATGGGAGAAGCGAGATCGGTCTGTAGTTGGCCATGTCCGCGGGGTCCAGTTGAGGTTTTTTAAGAAGAGCCTTGACAACAGCGCTCTTCCAGCTCGGAGGAACAGAGCCTTGCGATAGAGAGATGTTGATTAGTTCCATGATAGTGGGAGCTATGGTAGGGGAAACTGTTTTTAAGAATCTGACAGGGGCCGGGTCAAGAGGAGAGCCGCTTTTCATCTTGGCCAGTGTTGAAACTACTTCGTCCAGAGATATTGCTCTAAATGTGGACAGCTGAGGATGTAAGCTGTTACCCATAGGATTAGTGGCCGCCTCTTTGTCCGTGTGGTTGGATGGACTAGGAGGTGGGAGGGAGGCTAGTATCCGGTAAATGTACTAGATGTAGTCACACAAAGAAGAGACTGTTGATTCTCGTTATATTTCTATATACATATGGAAGGGATGTACTGCAAGAGTCACATAGGAATGTTAGAGTAGAAAGGTCTACTGCATATACTAGTGAATACAGTCATCTCTATATACAGAAGAAATGAGTTATATTTAGAGGGGTCGGAGTGGGACGCAGTGGGTGGATGGATGCATGATGGATGGATGTATGCATGATGCATGGATGTATGGGTGGATGCATGGATGGGTTGTTGGTTGGATGGGTTGGTGGATTGCATCAATTGTTGAGGGATTGGCTGTATATATGCATCTATCCATCCACCCATCCATGCATCTATCCATACACCCTTCCCTACACCCATCCATGCATGCACCCATCCATGCATCCACCAACTCATCCATGCAAGCATTACAACAACAGCCCGCAGCTCTCCTTCGTCTCTCCTCGCCCCCCCTTCCCTGAGCCCGCAGCTCTCCTTCGTCTCTCCTCGCCCCCCCTTCCCAGAGCCCGCAGCTCTCCTTCGTCTCTCCTCGCCCCCCCTTCCCTGACCCCGCAGCTCTCCTTAGTCTCTCCTCGCCCCCCTTCCCTGTGCCCTGCTATTGTAAATGACAATGCCATTTATTTATGTGAAAAAAAACATAAATAAAAATAATGTCAAAAGCAATGCCAATAGCTCTAACTTTAACAAAGGCAAAACCATTGCATTGTAAATGCTTGTTCTCCCTTTTTTCGGGTTTCCTGGAGCGTTTCTTCTTTTAAAACACTTTTTTGTTTATTTATGATTCCTGCATACTTTGGATTGCTTTGAGGGATCTCTTTTGAATTATTTTTATTTTTGCTATGGGGTCAACAATATTTTTTACATTTTTGGTGGATTACTATTTTTGACTATGTGGATACAGAGGAAGATTTGCAACTACAGAACAGTACGTTTTATTTATTGAATTTTCTTTCGGTGTGAAATGTGATATTGTGTTGTTTTTGTAAATATTATGTAATTGTTATTTGGAATTGTGTAGTTTATGTGTGGAAATTAATTTATGTCATGATTGAGTTTGTTTTTAGTTTTTGGTTGGTGACAGTTACATTTTTATTTAAATAAATATACATAACTTTATTATATTAGTCTTCAGTAACATTGGATTTTTTAATTTTTTGACTGATGTAATAAAATATTATATTTATTATTCTAAAAAAATGATTTCTTATGATGGTTTAGATTTTGTGATAATTGTTTAGGACTTTGGTTATGTTAATATTTATTTCATAATATGCTTTTGCTTAATATGTGTAAGTAACTTACTAGATTGCCCCATTTGCAGTTGTTGGTAGCTTTGCTCTTTTTATTATGCTTCTATAAATCTAGACAGTGTAGACTTGGTTCTGAGTAGTGTGAATTGGAAGACATTTTGTCATCCTTCCAGTGTGTTGTTTGTTTTAGCTTCAAGCTTCACCTTCTATGGGAGCTCGCCGCTCTCTCTCCAGACCGAAGCCACTGCAACCACGAGTGAGGTAGCCAAGTTAAAACAAAGGGTCTGATGAAACTGTTGTTACTACATTAACTTCAAAGATACATGTTTTGATCCTAAAAAGGCCTCTCAAGCAACATCAATAAATATAAAAACTATAAACTCGATTCCCTTCCAGGAAGTCGCCTACAAACAGTCAGCCATTCTTTAGCTTGTGCCATTTTCCTCCTGCCCAGGGCACAAGAGCCCAAACCTACAACAGTGAAAAGAAACAGAGGACTTCCACTCGGTACCGCCAAAGGCCTGCAATTCTTCCATCAGCCACTATATGTAAAAGAGCAGCCATCTTGTAACGCAATGCCATACTTTCATCTCTGCCATACTTAGACTAACTGACTCTCTGTGCAGCCCCCTTTTATTCTTCTTATCTCATTCTTCAACAAACATATTCCCTCCCCACTGGCCTGTTCGATTCCCTCCCCTCTCTTTTTAAAATACATTTTCGCAGCTACTCCGCAAAAGGATTACAAACTGGATCTTCCACCTAGAACAAGGGATATCACATAATGGCTGGACCACACATGAAACTTGCAGGAAACAACGCATATGCTATTCAATACCCCCATCTATCTAAAAATGCTTCTAAAACCTTCAAACACCACCTTCTCAGAAACAACCTCGAAACACTGTTCCTAGACCCCGCCATCAACGCTAAGAAAGGTGTAATAATCAATTACCTTATATTTTTACCAAGAAAAATGGCCAAATGGCAAACTTCCTTCTCCAAGCTACTAACCATCCATGGCAAGAAAAATATTCCCTACAGAACCAGTATTACAATGACACCCACACAAAACCTTAGAGCCACCCTGAATATAACTTCCTATAAAAATGGCACTGTTCTTATTCAAGCAGCCAACAAGGACCTAGAATTATGCGACAAATACTTATAACCCAAGAGGGGCGGAGCTAGCTCGGATTGGAGAGGGCCGCTTAGATCCCGGGCTCCGTCGACCCGGCAACATATCCTTCATTATCCTGGTTCTCCCCGTCATTGCCAACAAGATTTGCAGCTGTGAGGGTTTGTGGGGAGGTCCGTCGCCTGCTGGCCGAGGAAGAAGGCTGCCGGCCGCACGCTCGAGGAGCTTTGCGATGGAGCAGATCGGGACGGAGGAGGCCGCTTAGCGCCGGCCTCGCACTGTTGGGCGTCCCAAAGACGTGACTCTGCATGCGGCCTAGGCTGGTTGGTACGGGCACTGCGGTCGTGACCCCCCCGCAAAGCTGAGCGGAGATTGAGGCTGGAACGTGGGCACTATCCTGCTGTTCCAGAGGTGGGGGCTGCAGGTTCCTGTGGAGTGTGGTGGCTGGCGCTCGACAGCTGTGGGCTGGCCTGCGCCACTGAAAACAAGATAGTGGAGATTGCATGCTGGCAAGGGGTAAAAGTGGAGGTTGGTGACCGCCCCAAATCTGCCTGCAGTTAAAATAACTTATTGGAGTGACCAGTGGACCAGAGATTGCTTCCGAGTGTGGCGGCGGTGGCGTCGGGCTGGCTGTGGTGGCGGTGAGCTGGTGGGGTGTCCTTTACCCCACGTAGGGCGGTGCTCGCTGTGGGTTTGCCTGGCAACGGCTGGCACTCTTGCTGATGATTGAGGCGACCATTGTGAGCGATCTTGGCGGCCTTAGCTCTTGAACTTTCCGGCACTGCTGGACATATTAACCTCTGTGTCCCCGAGGCAGTCAACATACAGCGACGTGTGGGGGCATTGCGGTAAGGCCCCGGCCCTGGCGCTGCCCAGAGCGGCGCAGCGGGGGAGCGTCGGCACTAGACTGCCCTGTGGTCACCTGGCACTTGGAGGAGGACGAGTGCGGAGCATGAACAATATCTTGGCCCTCCATCGCAGCACTTGGGCTGCACTGTTCACAAGGTGAGCCCTGGGGTCTGGCTGAAACCCTGCCTGGTGCTAATTCACTAAGGGCCAAATGTAGGTAAATCTTATTTACCGACACTAAAATACCAAATTTTACTGATTCTGTATTTTAGATTCGGTAAATAAGATGTAGGTAATTATTCAGTAATTATTAGGAACCTATGGCAATTATCGAATCGGTAAATACCGATTCGGTAAAATTACCGAATTGACAAGGGGGACAGGGTGTCACTTTGACACCCTGTTGCACACCTGATTCAGGCTTGTGTGCCATGTGACACACATACATGCCCTTAGGGCATGTCTGTGTGCCACATGGCACAGGTGTACATGCACAGATGTGCATGTACACAGGAATTCGTTATTTACCATGCAATAGTATTACATGGTAAATAACGAATTCTTAGGGGCCTGTGGCACTGTTTGCAGTGCCACCTACATATAGAGTTACTGATTCGGTCAAGTTACCAAATCGGTATTTTACAGAATCGGTAAATTTACCGATTCGGTAAATTTACCGATTCTGTAAAATTTAGGCCCCCTACATCTCAATCACCAAATACCGGTCGGTAACGGACAAAATCGGCGTTACCGACCGGTATTTGGTGACCTACACCTTGCCCTAAGTTCTGGAGACACCTCTTGGGGATACTGCTGGCGGCCCTAAAGACCCTGCTTGGCGGTGTGCTCACACGATTGTCTGGCCGGTGCCGGTGGGGGTAGGCCAGTTCTCCATCCTGGCGACACGCACTGGTGGGCCTAACCGCCATTATGGGGAAGACGGATCGCGGGCAAACAAAACTGCCTTTCACACAGACACGATCCAAATCCCAAGAGGAAGGCACTGAGAGTGAGAGCGTCCGTGGCAAGCCACCTGAAACGAAGCAAGACCTAAAAAGCATGTTGAAATCCATGGATAAAGGGCTGCAGGAAGGTATCACCTCCCTCGGAGTGAAAATTGATGCACTAACGTATAGAATGGACAGAATGGCTGAGAGGTTTGACAAGCACGCTGAGCGGCTCGACATGTCTGAAAGAAGGATCATGGAGGTGGAAGAAGCGCAGACGACCATAGATAGGGACCACAAGCAATTGGGCAGGGTCCTGCAGGTACTCCAGGACAAGAAGGAGGATTTGGAAGCCCTCTCACGTCGATCCAACATTCGTATCCTGGGCCTGCCGGAGACAGCACAAACGGGCGGGATGGAGACCTTCATTGAACGCATGCTGGTTTCCTTATTTGGTGCGGAAGTCTTCTCCAACATGTTCATTATTGAACGAGCGCACAGGGCGATGGCCCCCCGCCCGAAACCGGGAGCACCACCGAGGCCAATAAAAGCTACGTTTCTAAACTACAGGGACAGGGATGTGGCCCTACGGGCAGCAAGGGATAAACAGACACTGTTGTTTGAGGGATCGGACATTGCATTATATCCTGACTTTACCACGAAGGTTCAGGAGGCGAGGAAACACTTCGTGACGATGAAGCGCCAACTGCGCGAGCAGGGGCTGGACTACGCTATGTTGTACCCCGCTAAATTGAAAGTCATTAGGCATGGCCAGGCCCTTTTCTTAACAGAACCCAAGACATTGCAAAAGGCGCTTAAGGACTGGGTGAAGGAGCAGCGGAAAACGCCGGAACGAGATCTACTGGATGAGGTGGCGGCCCGGAGGAACAGGAATGAGGGCCGTTCCATAAAGTGCTCTACCACGATGGCTGCAAGGTTTGGAAGACACAAGACTGCCGGCTAGCGGGATGGGTTGGGCGGGGGACATTGTGTACTCATTTGACCCATTTCTTTTTTAATGGTTCGTAGCCACCTCTGCCCACACATGGTAACACCTAGCTGGTTATTTTATTCTTTTTTCATTTGGGGTGGGGGGATGGTTGGGGGAGGGCACAAGAGTAGACTATTTCGCGACCTAGTTGGGGGAGGTCCGCTGTGGGAGGGGATGCTAGTGGACAGGGGGTTTGGCAGTTTGGGGTTTATGGCCATGGGGTGCGTGTCAAGACATACTGTGCAAGATATACAATGCAGTTGTTCACTGTGTGTAGGATGCTGCACGACTTAGCTAGCTATGAGTGATCCGCCCGAAGTAGGATCTGGGAACAATGTGGCGGGGAGCCTGAATGCTTTAACGTGGAATGTACGGGGCCTTAACGACCATCAGAAACTTAGGAAGGTTCTCAATTACTTGGTCAGACACCGGGTGGACCTAGCTTCACTAAAAAAGCAAAACTACAAAACCACCTCTCTAAGAACAGCTTTAGGTTACTGGCTAGGGGGCTAAGGGGGCAGATCAATGCCGCTGGCTTTACGTCCCATGCCCGTGGGGTTCTTACATGGGTTAACCCTAGGTCGGACTACTCCTTAAGTACGGTGGTGGCTGACCCTGACGGCAGATTTGTTATATCTAAACTGGTTGGGAAGGGACTGGAGATGTTGGTGATTTATGTTTATGGACCTAACTTTGACAACCCTGAGTTCTATATTCACTTAGCTGGAGTTGTTCGGGAGACTCCCAGTCGGACTGTACTTTGGGGCGGGGACTTTAACATGGTCAGACGCCCTGACTTTGACCGTTCTAGTGGCCCGGACAGATGTCCTGCAAAAGCAGCTAGGGAATTAGATAGGATACTTATCAGTGAGGACTTGGCGTATGTTTGGCGTAGTCTGTACTCAGCACAGGAAGGGTACACACATTATTCTGCCTTGCCCAACATACACATGCGCATTGATTATTGGCTAGCGTTGCCAGGATTGCTCTTTCTAGTCTGCAAGTGTCAGATACTGCCCCGTACCCTCTCCGATCACTCGCCTATACTACTTTGCTTTTCGCTACCGCGGAGGGCTCCTCCCCCATTCACTTGGAGGTTTCCGCCGTACTCGCTGCTCGACCCGGTATTCCGGGAAGAGATGCACAAAGCAATTGAGACATACTTTGAAACTAATTAAGGTTCGTGGACAGTTTCCAAATGGTCTGGGAGGCGTTTAAAGTCTATATTAGAGATGTAGCCATGAGTAAACACTCCGGAATTCTGCACTCGATACGTGGGAGGCTCTCGGAACTGGAGCGGCAGCTTGCGGAGTGTGAGGGCCGCCTCTTGACAGGGGAGGTCGCAGACACACGGGAGGAAATGAAGGGGCTGCTAGCAGAATATCAGGAAGAGGCGAGCGCGGAGGTCAGGCACCTGGGGAAATCCGCTATAGCGCGCACTTATGGAGAGCAAGATAGGCCGGGGAGAGTCCTAGCAAATATGGTAAAGCAACAGAAGCTGAGAGTGACGGTTGCGGTGGTTAAATCAAAGGAAGGGTCACTAATTTTGGAAGAGGAGGGGATAGCGAAGAGGTTCCTTGAATACTACTCTGACTTATATGCGTCGCGTTCGACGTGTAGCGAAGAGGTGGTTATGGATTATTTGGAACACATTTAACTCCCGTTCCTCACGAACACGCAGCAGGAGTTCCTTATGCTCCCCATAAAGTTCGATGAGATACGTAAGGCGCTGGGCGGGATAAAGACGGGCAGTGCGCCAGGAATGGATGGCCTAACAGTAGAGTTCTATAAAACATATCTGGAACTTTGGCTCCCGCACCTCTCTACATTGTTTGTGGACATGATTGAGTCAGGGCAGATGCCTAGGTGGATGCAGGAAGCGCCCATTGTCGCCATTTCCAAGCCTGACAAACCTCCTGATGAATGCGGCGCCTACCGGCCGTTATCTCTCCTCAACCTGGACACAAAAATATATGCTAAGGTCCTGGCGACCCGCCTTGCGCTAATGATGCCGAATCTGGTGGCTCCGGAACAAGCGGGGTTTGTTACGGGCAGAAACCTCACCTACAATTTACAGATATGATTTGGGGCTATCCAACATACGAGGCCGGATTCAAGGGCAATGGCAGTCTTCTTGGATATGGAGAAAGCCTTTGACTCCCTGGAGTGGTCTTTTATGAGAGCTGTACTCGCGAGACTTGGGCTTGGCCCAATCTTCTTGCATATGATTTCAGTGCTATATAATGACCCATCCGCCCGCATCAGAATCGGTGGCAACGTCACCGAGGCTATTAGGATTGGAAGGGGTACGCCGCAGGGATGCCCTCTGTCTCCTACACTGTACACTTTGGTCACGGAGCCGTTGGCGTGTGCCATGCCCCAATACCACTCCCACCGAGGTCTTAACTTCCCCACATACAAACTAGTAATAACAACATACGCAGACGACACGCTGCTTTACGTCCAAGAGCCTGAGACAAATTTAGCCCCGCTGCTACGCGAGTGCGGATCGGTGCTCTCTCCAGGTTGAAGGTAAATTGGGACAAGTCAATTGCGTTCCCACTCACGGAAACCACTGAGCAATTCAAGATGGAATACCGATTACGGTGGGCCACAGAGTCTGTCTGATACCTGGGGATACGCCTACACACTGATGCTGAAACGGTATTCTGTGAAAAGTACGGCAGAGCTATAGATAAATTGGAAGATAACATTGACAAATTGATCGGGCTGCCTCTCTCACTCCTGGGAAGGATCTTGTTAATTAAAATGATAGTATTACCCAGGTTGCTGTTTCTGTTCACAAATATCCCGTTGGTACTACCTAAGTGCTTTATTACGCGGCTCAGGTCACTAATTATTACATTGGCATGGGCCGGTAAACCGGCAAGAGTTCACTGGAAGGTGCTAGTCCTACCGTATCAGTCAGGCGGCCTTGGTACTCCTGACTTTGAATTATATTACCGTGTTGCGCAGGGGGCACACCTGCATCATTGGGTACATGATAGGGAGAATGCACCATACATTAAGCTGGCAAGATTATTTGCCGCCCCATTACAACTGCCACGGTCACCGTTGACAAAGCGGACAGGCGCACATGTTTGCTCGACTCGCTAAATGCACCCAGACATGCCTGGCATGCAATTTTGCAGTATCACACAGGGGTGCTTTTGTACTCACCGCTGATGCCTATCGAATGGATGGTGTGGCTGGCCCCGTGCAGAGACACGGCTGGTATAGAGGCCATGAGGGCCCTTGGTATTTGTACGGCTGGAGATATGTTTAGAGACGGGACCCTACTTACAATGGGAGATGTCGTTGCACTGGAGTTGAGACCTTCTGTGCTTCAACGCTTTCAATTCCACAGACTTAGAGAGGCGTGACACGGACAGCTGGGGGACGACCTGCAGGAATACCCGGAACTAATAGAAATCACTTATGTCATTAAAACAGAAGAGCCGAAAAAAATGGTGTCCACTCTCTATAAGATTACAATGTCGGAGCGGGCAGCAGGATATAACAAAGCCCGACTGCATTGGCAGCAGGACTTTAATACGCAAATCTCTGATGCAACATGGTTCTACTGTTGCTCCAACACGAGGTCTGTTTTCCTTAACGGCAGACACAGACTTGTGCATTTCAAGTTCATCAACAGAGTTCACCCTTTGGGCTCCGTGACAGTGCAAATTGTGATAGATACAATGCACCAGATGCAGGATTTATGCACCTTGCTTGGGAATGCCCAGGGGTGCGGCTTTATTGGGAGGCGGTGTTCCAAGAGCTGAGTGATGTGATACAGGGTGAGATAGTCCCATCCCCGCTTCTCGCACTGCTAGGCTACTCCAGACCATTGCCTAAGGCGCAGCGCAGGATTGTAGACCTGGGGTTGCTCTTGGCGAAGAGACGTGTAGCGATGTGTTGGATGAGGGGCCCCCTCTCAAGGACTGAGCAATGGCTTAGCGATTTAACATACTGTTGCATGCAGTCAGAAAACTACAGTGAACTTCTTCCCCCCGAAGCAGGCCCAAGAATTTCTGGGGAATATTCTTTGACTACAGATGTCGACATGGCGAGGAATCCGCAAGGGAGGCAGAGGAGACTGTCATGGGGGGAAAGAGGGTGACACGGAGGAGGTATGAGCAGGTTACCCATCATAGACACTCAGGGCTCTTAAGCGTCATGAATAACAGCACTGTGCTCAACTCTCGCTGGCTGGGTATTTACGCAGATTTTCTATTTGCCTGAATCACAGGGACACGAATAACAGTTGGAAGGAGACACCGCTGGTCTGTTAAAGTTCTTTTGATAAAAGTGATGTTTATGCATCTGTATGTGTATGAAGCAAGTTTAAACTTTCATTGTATGTTGTAATACCTCAAGTATATGCCGCCCGACCTTGGAGTTGTGGGCTAAATGGCTGTGTATGGTACTTCGTTATAGGCTCCCTTTTTGTTTTTTGATGAGGCTTGCCTTTATACAGACACTGTTATGTTATGTTGTTATGTTATGTTATTTGTTCATTTTTATAGCGCACGGCTACTCAAAAAGAGTGTCCCGGCGCTTTTATTGGAGAAGGCAAAGAAGCTGCAACATAATAACATAACACCAAATGAAAGACTAAAAAGAGCAGTGAGCCAGGAATTCAAGAGAGAACGGCTACTGAGTAAAAAGCCACGTTTTAAGGCCTTTCCTAAAAGCCAGCAAGCTAGTGGCTCCCCGCAGGGCCAGCGGCAAAGAGTTCCATAGCTGAGATGCCAGCAATCCAAAAGAGCGTCCGCCAAGGCGCGCTTTCTTTACCCGAGGGACAACAGCGGTATATTTGTGTTCACCGCAATAAAATAAATAAAAAATAAAAAATACTTATAACCCACATCAACCAATGTCCCCCAGGACCTAACCACTCCCTTTATCCCTTTTTCTCCAGATTCTCATCGACCTACTCCTTTACCTAGAACCTTTGAAAAGAAATATTAAGAACTCACCTCCCTTAGACACTCACATCACGGACACCCCCACAGCAAACCATCACTAGAAGCAACAACAATGCCTTGCCCTTAATACCCAATCTCTGACACTCCTCATTCCCACATACTACCATCACCCCTGTCCCCATAAACCTCCCCTCCCATGCCCCTTCCCCCACCGCCGGAGAAATTCACCATGAAAGGTCTATTCTAGCAAATCGTAAAAAAGTCCCCAATCATTTTCTACTACTTCTCTCCCAACCACTTCAAGCTACCTAAGTGCTATCTCAGTCAGCGAACCACCCAGAAATACTATCCCCAGCCCTCGCTGCGTGCCGATCCTGCCTCCCCCTCTTACCAATCTGAACTGGAATCTCTCAAAACTCATACGAACCTCACATCCCAGAACCTACAAAACGTTGTCCTAGAAATCATAAACATCTTACAACTCGCAGAAATCCCCCTCTCTAAATTCAATCAACTTCAAAACTCTCTAGCTGCAGCCAACAAAATGATAAACACTATCCCACTACCTCTACTGAATCAACATTTACGTATATGCAAATACTCCAACTACTTAACGGACTTGGAAATCCAAACCTTACTATGTCTCTACGAAACTCCTACTTGCCCCATTTCAAATAAGGAAGGATTCTTTATTCTCTCAGTCCCAATCAACCCAAACAGAAGAAACACCCCAACCACACTACAATAAACCAGAATAACCTCCAAACTATAACCCCTACCTCCGAAAATCACGAACCTTCACTAGAGAAGGCCTCAAACCAGATCTCCTGCCTTCTACTTAACTACTGCTCAGCCCTAAATCATGATCTGACATCGGCAACCTCATTCTGAATCTAAAAATGGACATAACCATTCTCATGGAAACTTGGGAAATCATCCTCGCCATGCCTAGGCCATCTAGTCCCCCCAAACTATAACATCATAAGACTAGACAGACAGACATCACAAAAATGGCGGAGGGATTACCTTCATACCTCGATTTGATCATCCCTCTCTCAAAGTTTCACTCCGAACCCCTGGAGTCTTGTGAATACTCAGGATCAACCTAAAATCCTCAGATAACAACACCCACAAACTACATATACTCTGCCATCCCCCAGGTAAGAACACTGTGTTCACAGAACAACCTATGGAAATCTTTAAAACTAACTCAATCCCTCATTCCAATGACATATTCTGACTTCAATCTCCACTGGGAAGACACACTAGACAAGTAGGTCAATACTATCAAAATCTTCCTAACAGACCATTCCCCGATCCAAGCCATTACAAAGCCCACTCACTCCAAAGATGCTACACTTGATTGGATCATTTCTAAAGGAAGAAATACTGAATCTATCTTGATCACCCCTTGTGATTGGTCAGACCATCACATTATTACCTTCCAAATTCACTCCGCTAGAAAGAAAACCTACTCGCAGCAAGTCAAGCCTAAACACTGGATAAGAGACACGAAAAACATCAACTGGAACAACCTAGCTATCCACTTTAAGAATGTTCTCACTCTTCCTAACATGTCAGACGTCAATGACCTCACTGCTCACTACAACTCCTCGATGACCAAAGTCTTTGACCTAGTAGCCCACCAATACTCAAAAGTATACCGGACAAAGACAAAAAGCAATGGTCCAACGGAGCCCTGAATGAAGAGAGACATAAACTAAGATTAATTGAATGTAAATGGAGACAACATCCCTCCCCCTTCAACTCAAACTACTTAGGAAATCTAGAAACTCCTACAACAAAAGTATTCTACAATCAAAAAAATACTTCTTCAGATTAGAACTAGATAATTCCATAAATAGACCGAAGAAACTCTTCAAAATGCTAAAACAGCAATCTAACAAACTGGCCAAAACCACTCTCTTGACTTCGAATTCACAGCTCAGTAGTGAAGAATTTTCCTCATTCTTGACAGCAAAAACCAACTTCCTCCAACTCGAGCTAAGGACAACAGCAATTAACTCAGCTTTCCTAAAGAACACTCAAGTTGAAAATCCTAATCAACTTGATCTTCCTTTGTCTAAAAATAACTCTCACTGGTCTTCCTTCAAAGTTTACGATCTCAGTGACATCACTAAAACCTTACCTACTATTAAACCCAATAACCATTTCAATAACCCTGTCCCCTCAAACTGCCTACCCCACATCCACCATATCATCTCCCTTCTCTTGACCAAAATCCCTAATGCCTCGCTAGTGCAAGGTCTCCTACCAGATTACCTAAAAATTGGTTGATTCACCCCTATCCTACAAAAAACAACAGTAAACTCCTCTGACCCTAATAACTTCTGACCTATGACCAACATTCCCATGCTAGCCAAAGTCCTGGAAAAATGTGTTCAGCAACAACTGAACCAACACATCACAGATTTCAAACTACTGAACGACTGCCAATCAGGTTTCAGAACCGAGCATAGCACAGAAATAGCGATTCTGTATATATTAGATGACGCCCTCCTTGCTCTTGACCGTCATGAAACCTGCCTACTAGTCCTGCTCGTCGACACGGTCAATCACGAAAAAATTCTAAGAAGATTGGAAAATAGGATGGGCTTTTCTTGCACAGTCTATCAATGGTTCAAATCTTTTCTGGAAAACAGAACGCAATCGTTCATGGTGAACAAAAATCTTCCTGCCACTTCACCCAATCTACTAGGAGTACCTCAAATCTCAACCCTATCCCCAGCATTATTCAACCTTTATGTTGAACTACAGCAAGCGAATATCTCCTTTCACATGCACACAGATGACGCTCAACTTTTCATCAAGATTACTTCCATTGAAGAGATAAAGATAATGAATGAAGTTCTTGGAAAGACCGTCCACTGGCTAACAACCAATGTCCTCAAGCTAAACTCGCAAAAAACTGAGGGGCATATTAGCAAGAACCTAGTTAAAATTATCGCCATTTTAGCGGCAGAAAACTGCAGCTAAAACGACAATAATAGGCTTACTAATATGCATTATAGAATTCCAATAGAAGCCCAGGTTAGGTGTCCTTCAATTCTATAACGCATATTAGAGCCTATTATCGCCATTTTAGGGGCAGTTTCCTGCCGCTAAAACGGCGATAATTTTAACGAGGTTCTTGCTGATATGCCCCTGAATTTCTCTTAATCTCCCCTTTAAAAACTCTCTAGAGATAAAGGAATGGACCAAGATTATCACTGCTCTAAACTGCATGCTGATTCTGGTGGACTCCACCAAATCACTGGGAATTACATTGGATAAAAACCTTAACATGCAAACACACAGCAACCTGTTATCTAAAAATGCCCGCTTTCACCTCAGCTATCTCAGAAAAATAAAAAAATGACCTCAAAACTGCAGTTCAGCATTTGGTCATATTGAGGTTGGAGTACATTTGTACTACCCTCTCGGGATGCCCAAAATCTCAACAGCCCCTCTAAAAGCCTGTCTCAATGCAGCAGCAAGACTCCTAACCGGATCTAGTAAATTTGACAACATATCACCACACCTGAAGGCACTCAGCTGGCTACCCTACGAAGCTAGAATCCACCTGAAGTTGGCCTGCATTACTCAAAAAGCTCTTCACCACAACAACCCCCAGTACCTATCCCAGAATCTCCTTTTATCTGGAGGAAACAGATACTCTAGGAGCTCTGACAACCTAGTCCTGAAACCTTCTTGCTTCAGTAAGAATAAACTT
Source organism: Lissotriton vulgaris (assembly GCF_964263255.1). NCBI lineage: Eukaryota > Metazoa > Chordata > Amphibia > Caudata > Salamandridae > Lissotriton > Lissotriton vulgaris. The sequence goes on from NC_141691.1 coordinate 1,434,937,357, forward strand.
CTGACAGAGCTTTTTCCACAGGGGCACCAAGAATTCGGAACTCTCTACCTCCCCACATCAGAAAAATCTTGTCTATACCATTATTCAAAAGGGAAGCTAAATCATTCCTGATGAGCAAATTCCTCCTTTAACTCCGCACTGTATGGGGCCCTACTAGCACACCATCTATTTCACTGACTTACAAGGCACTAAACCAGTCCACTACCTCAGACTTATCTCCACACTTCCCTTAATGATACCTTCGCCTCTTTGACTTACTAGTACTCTAACTTGTTCCTACTGCTCAGAACAAATCATCTCCATTACCGTTTCTGCTACCTGCTGAAACTGTTAAAAATGTTTCGATACTTTCTCTGCTCTGTTTTGCAAAAAGTTGTATTCTTACTCTGCTTTTTTTTGTAAAGCGCTCTGATACCCAAATCTGGGTCTTGTTCACACTATAGAAAACTCTAAAAATAAATCAATAAATGTGTCACATTGCCATCATTGTGCTACGCAAAACTGAAAACTGGAATGGCATGGGGTGCAAAAAACAATGGATTAATGCCCAGATATCTGTACTGGAGTGAATGTTTGACATTGTTCAGAATTCTGTCATTCAATTGTTCTTTTTTAATGTGTCACCCCGAGTGGGACGGGTTTGTCTAGATGTGGGTCCCATGCTCTCAATGCCACTGGTGTCAAGCTAGCCTGAGTGGTGAAACTCCGAAAACGGTCCCAACATGTTTGTTTCCAGTCCAGGGAGGACCTGGCCTAACAGTTTGGGCTGGACTGTTCCATTGGGGAGCAGATTTAAGACTGATTTGCATATGGCTGCGTTTACACTGGAGTTGCATAGGGAACAACACAATTATGGATTTATGCCCATGTCTCTGTACTGGGGTGAATATTTGACATTGTTAGCATCCTGTCCATCAATAGTTTTTTTAAGGTTGCTGTCATAGACATTCCACCATGGTATCTGTGTCCAGAGTGCTGCAGTTTGCCAACCAAAGTGTCTTTGAAGTAGTCCAGTAAGGGGGCTTAGTTTGTCTTCCTTTTTCTGGTAGAAAGGTCTTTCTATAAGCAAATTATTGCAGATGGCTACCTCTTTTACAGGGACACAGGCAAGAGCTATCATTTATTTTTTCTCAAATGCAAATTGGCTGTTTGTAGCCTATACTACACTTACAGCCTGAATACGAGTTTGGTGATCTGACCACCGGAGCTCTATTGTGGCGGTCGGACAAATGTGGCTAAGCTGGGAGTCTCCCAAACCACCATATTACGGCAAAACAGTCAGGCGGATGGTGTTTTGTCGGCAGTGCAATTGCAGTGGCAGGATTCTGCTCATAGAGAGCCTGAAGCATATGCTGCTGCAGTGGAAGCACCGCTTGCAAGTCAGTGCACTGTGTGCCACGCACCATGTTGTCCATGGCACACAGTGCATGCATGACAGTGCAAGAAAGGGGCACAACATGTTCCCCCATGCACACAACCCATGAGTTAAAATTCCCTGGGGCCCGTTTTGGTGCCCCTGTCCCTGCCTTCCCTGACCTTTTCATGGGAGGATCCCGACCATGAAAAGGTTGGATGAAAGGCAGGTCTTATTCTGTATGGTCACAGACCACCGCTTTCCTCACTGTCGCCCCGTCGGGATCCTGGATCCTGGTGGTGGTGGCGGTGGTGGCGGTCTTGTGTCAGGCTGGTGTTGGTCTGCCTGCTAAACTCATAATTGGGCAGTCTGACCTCCAAGGTTGTGGCAGTCAAACCACCACCACAGGTACAGGGGTCTTGGGACCGCTATACTCGTAATCAGACCCTAAGTGCAGATTGTTGGATGTGTCTCCAGATACTTTGATTAAAGTGATAGTAACAGCCTCGCATGGCAGTGTGGGGATACATTTTAAAATGGTTTGAATAATGGCATGCTCAAAGTCTATGATTATTTGCTTGGGTAATAGTAGTTATGTTTTATGTTGAATGTAATTTAATGAGTCATAGTAAGTGCTGCTTTCTACATTTGTTAGTAGAACATATTTAATAAGGATATTTGGAGTTTGATATTCATCAATGATGGTGTATATCTGAGTGAATGGTTTGGGACACATTTGAAGATCCCATTCATCATCCATGTTTGGCTTTGGGTAGGTTTTAGTAAGTTATTTGCTGTAGAGAATATTAGGATTAATTTTTCATTATTTAGGTTGTCATGTAAAATGAAAGGTTCTTTATTATGTGTTTGTGTTAAATGGTCTGATATTTGTATGTCTTGGTATCTTCCATGGTCTGGAAGAGTATAGCTGGTGGCTTTTTAGGTTTGTGCAATTACATGTTTTAAAGTGGGTATAGGTGGCACTTGGTTTGTGATGTGTTCAGAAACTTTAGGTACTATGCCTATAAGGATTTTAGTTGTGTATTCCTGGGAGCTAATTCTTGCCTCTCTTATATCCTGCAATACCTCCCTTACTTCTATTTCTGTCACATTTGGGGGTTGGTTCTTCTGTCTTAAATGAATTACATCATCATCTTGTGTAGCTTCACTGCCATAGCATGCAAAGAGAATTATATTTGGTACATTTCCAATTTATATTTGCTGTTGATGCACATTCTTGGTTCTAGGTGTAGCCCATGTGATTCGGTAACTGCTTTCCTTTCGGTGAAGTGAGGTACTTTGCTGCCTCTTCACTGTATCTGAAAGTAGAGTAATAGTATAAATACTTACAATATTTTTAAGTTGTTACACTTATTAATTACATGTAAAATTATGCTTTTATATCTATTGTGTATACTTATATGTATGTTCTGTTTAGCTGTTCCACGGTTTCACAGCTTTTCCGTTGTGGGTGTTCTTATATGGAGCAGGTGTTGGTGGAAAAAAAAAATCCTAGTTTCATTTTAAATGTTAATTTGTTGGTAGATTGTAGAGGTTGAGGCAGTTAGGTTTAGTTTTACTCATTATTTCTGTAAGTTTTTAATAATTGAGGTATTCTTACTTTCTTACATCTTTTTGATGATTTCTGGTAGTTGTTTTCTCTGTCAGATTATGGCTTTTTTGAGTTGTAGTTTTGTCTGTTAGAAAGTCTGCGTGGTGAGCTAGAAGTTTTAGAGCGCATTATTATTTATTTGTTATTTTTTTAATGTTTATGTTTATTAACAACTATATTTTTGTTTAAATATGTTTTTCTTACTTGGTTATGTAGTTTTTGAGATACATTTGTTTTTTCTTTATTGGTCTGGCGTGAGAATATGGCAGAGCTTCCTCATCTTGCAGCATCATTTTTAAAGTATTTGGTTGTTTAAACTAGTGTGTCTTTTATATTGTTTATTTAACTTTGTGTCTGATTTTATATTTTAATGTTGTTGATACTTTGAATTAATTGGTTGGTTTAGTTTTAGTTTGAATCTTTTTTATGATTTATGTCCTTTTATGGTAAACCCTAATTTAGGTTTTGTTTTTAAAATATGATGTATAGTTTTTTTGTTTTTAATATAGATAATATTAATATTAAGGTTGTTTGTTTAAATGTTTGTAGTTAGCGGTAACTTTTTTGTGAGCCCGGAATCGGGTACAACATGTTCCCGTAATAAACCTTTTTGTTAATATCCCAACTGTGGAGTGCGAGTTTACCTTGGAGTTACTTTGTTTCCTTGGATCTTGGCATACATGTTTATTTAAAGGTAACAGTATTATTGTTTTTGATTTAGGGACAAATCGATATTTTTCAGAAACATATTTGTGTTCTCGATATTTGTGGTTTACTAGTTAAGTATACAGAGTCAATATTTTTGTAATTGTTACTTATTTTCCAATATTTTTGTGTTTCTATATTGTATGATCTTTGTGTCAGTAATCCTTCAATTTTGTCATTTTTGTGCTTCACATATGATGAGTGCCTTGGTCGAACAATATTATCCAGGAAACAAAAGACATCTTTGACAAACATCCATAAATGTAAAGAATTTATCAAACAATGAAGATATTAATGCAGTGATGCTGATCAATGGTGGTTAAAACCGCAGAAGTTACTAAGGTTATACGTTGGTGTCAGTAGTAGCAGAGGGACCAGAAAAACAGCAAATGAAAAAAAGGAGAGTCGTCATGTGTACTATTTGTTTGAAATGGTTGGGTAGTCGAAGCCCTTGAGCACAAACCCTGTTTTATATAATCAGAGCTAGCACTGTGCTAATTAAGAGTATATACTGCAGAATTGTATTCTGCCTATAATACAATACATGAAAATCTCGGGCTTGCACTTTATTTGTTATCTGTGTCCCATTCATGCACACAGTTTGTGAAGGCCCTATAGGAGGATCACCCAGATTAACAATGTAGATCTCGTGCTCCAAACTGCACTGGTCTCAAGTTTGTATAATGTAGGTCTAGTGCTCTAAACTGCACTGGTTACATGTTTGTATTTACAGACATATGGGTGGCTCAAAATTCTTTCATGTGGCTTTGATCAGCTGCTTTGTTGCTATTCGTAATTTTCACAGTATAATGTTCTTGCTTGTGGTCATGGCTCGAGTTCCGGAGTTTCTAAACTTAACAACTTTATTGCCTCTCGTGTCTGTTGAATTGGGTAACCTGGGACCTGCTTAAAAGCCCATTAAGTCTTGGGCATGACTACTACACGTATATAGCAAAACGTTCATGCATCCCATAGCTTAAGCAAGATCTCTGCCTTTTTGGGTATATCATTTAAGTTTGTGTGGCATCAAATACTAAATGTCTACATCACTTTGTAGAATTGTTCTCAATGATAAATTCTCTTATAATTAATTGAATTGTCCTCTCACAGATCCTTGCATTCTTCCTCTTTATTTCTCTACATATAGACTGTTGCTATGTGCATTGGTGTATTTCACTTCTTTTTAGTTGCCTATATATAGCAGCCATGTAAGGGTGGCCAAGGATACTGAAACATTTTTGCAAGATGTGACAGTACTGCATTTATCAGTAATTGCAATATGTAAGATACCATGATATTTCAGGGTTTTCCCTGAGAGTACATGGAGATATAGGCAACTAAAGCAAGAATCATGAATTCATGAACTATTTCCTACAGTATAACCTCATTTTTGACCCTTTCACAAATGTAATTTTAACAGTTTTCCAATGGTGAAATGCCCATAGGTAGACCCACAGTGTGTGTAATTTCATATTCACCAGAAACAGCATTTACGGTCACATCAGGACTTACACAAAATGACAAACCTTGCTAGCTAACGTTGTTCATCCTGAGAAACTCATCACCAGATTGATCTTGCAGATTATCATGTTTGTATGCACTATAACTCTGCACCAGGTTGCTTTAAAACGTTGTACTATGTATTTTTGCACTAACCACAGGAATAATAACGACTGCCTTGATTGCATTGTAAGACTACTGAGTGGTCACCATGTGTCATGTGGTTGCTCAGAAAACTTTTTTATTCATGAAAAATATAAACAAATAAAGAATGCTCTCGACACCCTGGAAGTTTTTTCCCAGGGTCTGGAAGTGATTACGTTTTTTCTATTTGGGACCTCCAGACTTTTCTTGGAGGTTCCACACAGGAAAAAGGTATAATACAATAAAAATGCAGTGGGTGGGTTGTGGAGCTCTGCTGGTGCATGGTGGTGTTGTGCTAGGTGAGGAGATAGTATGGTGGTAGGTGGGTAGCGAAGAGCGGAATGTGATAGTGTTGCTGTACATTGATTTTTCAGCTTTGTCGAGTAACAATTAGTGCTATTCAACTAAATAAGTGAGGTATAGTTCAGATGTAGACATTGCCAAGCTATCTTCGCAGGTTGGGACTACCTGCTCTTATTAGATACAATCATTAGATTTTGACCTATAGAAAGACAGTGAAAAAAACATGAGGTAGAGAAAGAGGGAAAACCTTGACAAAGGGAACATACAAGAGTCAGTTATACGGGCAGGGAGCATCTGGTGGTGGATTAAACAGGCATAGGGTGAAGTAACTATGCAGTTTTAGAATTCTGCATGTCAACATTCAATAGCACAGTCCACAGGATTTTCAGGAAAATTTGGGTCCGGCATTTATTCTTTTACAAATTTCTCACTAGATATAGACACATGGGTCTGTATTATCCATAGTGTCACCCACCATCAGCACAGCAGCCAAAAATGCTGTGCTACATTGCATGATAGAGAGAGAGCAGGGGACCACTATATCTACATAGATAAGCCCCTCTCTTTGCCTCTCTCTAGTGCCAGCACAGAATGTTGTGGATGAGTGCAAGCGCACATCTTTGTGCCATAGTGCAAGTGTGTTTGTGTGGGGTTAGCATAAGTTTTGTAGTGGAAGGGTTCCCTTCCAGTACAAAATGCTATACCTAGACAACTTTACAACTTTTCCTATGTTGTATTTGTGTTGTACAGTACAGTACACATGCAAAGCTGGAAAAGAAAGGATTGCAACACCTGATTTCAAGAGGCATGAATTTTTTACCCACAACAAAGTCTCAAATGTTTGGTAGATGAGGTTTTGCGTAGGGTTGGGTGAAACTAATGGAATTTTACTCCAAGGAATTCTGCTTCATTATAAAAAACTCTGTGAGATTCTGGAGAATTCCAGCAGCAGGTAAACTATGAAAGCTTGCGCAACAATTTACCACCAGCAGCATGAGCAGCGCTGAAAATCATAACGAACAGCAGTATATGTTTCATAGACATGTGGCCATTTGAGGTGATTTTGCTGCTACTTGAGTAAGAAATCTACTTGAGGGGAAACAAATCTACTCGAATAGTGGCCCTCTGACCGGGACTACTTTCGAATGCCGGCTAGTATCCGTTTAAGAAAATTGCTCTAGGGGGGTTCCAAGTCTCACTTGCCAGCTTGCATATTCTGGAGCCTTGGGGGAGGAAAATTCCACCACACGGTGATTGGCATAATTTGTTCAGAACTCTAAATTAAAATTTTAAATAAGTAAGTGACCAAAATCCAATAAATTCCACAGATAGAATATTCTACCAACCACTAGCTTTGCATCAAAAACCATTGTTGGTTGCATGGGAACACCCTTGTACCACGCATGGGATGCACCTTTTATGCTTTGCACTGCTTTGTATTAGTTGTAGGCCCTTTCCAGTACAAGTTTTACACTGGAAATCAAATACCCCCAAAACGTTTTGCACTGGTTTGCATCACTTTTGTGATGCAAACACAGCTCAAAATGTTGGTTACTCTGGAAAGGAATACATAAAGACATAACACAACTAGTTATATATTAATTACTGGACATTTCAGAAACTTTGAGGCATATTCATCAAAGGTTTTGCATCTCCCTTGCGACACCCAATGGGGCACAGTGCGATTCAAAACCTATAATGAGATTTACCAAGTCATACAAGGCCACATTTTGAGGGCCTGGATTGCTTTGTAGAGATGGAGTAATACAAGCAAGCACAAGTCACAATCTTGGGATACTCTGCCGAAGGGAGGCATTCAATGAGTGGAGCATGGGCGTTCTCAGGCATCCACCCATGGATTGTGAAGCATTCCCAGGTTTACCAATACTGGTAGACCAGGGAATGCATCAAAATGCTGCGGCTTCCACGGGGAGTCATTATGAGGCGAAAGATCTTTAGTTCTCCCTGTGTTTTTTCCTCTTTGCATTCTGTAGCACACACAAAGAGGAAATAAGCCTCAGAGGATTGTTTCTGTGTATGAAGGTGCCAGGGTGTCTGTGTTGGCACTATTCAGAAATGTGTGTGGTAGCGCAGGCTTGATAGATATAGCACATTCCCACCTTCTCCCTGTCACAAAGCGCAGCAGTTTCTTGCTGGGTTGCATTGCATGAAATAATGATAAATATGGCCCTGCATCTATTGGGTATTTTTTTTTAATAATGTCACTTTTTAACATGCGGCATTCACTGTTGCGAGCACTTTTTAAAAAACTTTTATAGAAAAGGACCAGTGAAGTTGAAGTTACTACTGTTTAAATGTAATCGAACACGTTTTGTATTATGCATGCAATACCCTTTCTAATTGATTACCGCTTGATATTCCATTATATCTTTAGGGGCAGATTTACGTTGCCTGAGGCATCTCTGCAAATCGGCAGAGATGCGCCAGGAAAGATACGTCACGCAAGTCCATCCTTGCGCCACCCATGATGAGCCGCATTTACAATGCGGCGCACCATGGTGCAAGGAAGGGCAGATGCGTGACGCATCTTTTGGTTTACGGGCGGCGCATCGCTGGAGTCGCGTCGCAAGCGCTACGCAACTCCTGCAATGCACAGGGGCCACCCATACATTACATGGTGCGTCAATCCTTACGCCTGCATCAAGCAGGCGTAAGGAATTGACGTAGCAGCTTTGGGAAAGTGACTCAGTGAAATCTTATAGATTTCACTGAGTCACTTTCCAGGGGCGTTCCTGCGACGGAACGCTCCCCCTGCACTGGAACGCCTACATGAAACCTGACGCAGGTTTCATGTGGCGCAGGGCCTTACACCGTGACGCATCTCCATAGATGCGTCACGTTGTAAATGCCTCGTAGGGATGCGCCATGTTTACGCCACCTTGCGTGACGCAACAGCGGCGTAAACGTGGCGCAAGGGGCTCGTAAATCTGCCCCTTAGCTTTTTGGGGGTTACTTTTATTTTCAACCGACTAAAGATAGTCCAGTGTGCACAAGTAACTAAAGCAGGATCTATCTGCACTTCCTTCGATAAAACCCTGTGAGCGTTCTCTGCTCTGAATGGTGATTCTCAGCAGCAAGAACAGCTGGGGCCTGGGTGATGGTTTTGACACATGTAGATTGGATGCAGATGAACAGATTACACATCAGATGCTCCGCACACAGTTTTTCACTTACAGTATAGTCTATGTTTAGACTTTTTCCATAATAAGCTGAAGAGGAGGCGGGTTTTTAATGTGTTTAAAATACATGAAACGGAAATGTAGACGTCGAAGCTTGAGAACACGATTAAACTGGTTACGTTTGGGATAAATCTGAAATAAAAGTCGAATGTCCAAGGTTTACACCGCTGGCAAATGTCTGTTGAATCTGTGTGCTCACTACCTCCGAGGCTGGGTTATTTGACAGCCTCTTGTCTACGCACAACTAAACACAGGCCTCGGTTATGTAGAATTCACCACAATCTATGCAAAATGTTAATTTAATCAGCAGCAGATGAAGAGGACAAGCATCCCTGTTTGTACAACTGACACTGCGATTAGAATAACTGCATACTGCTTTTTCGTGGAAGCCTTGATGACAGACGATATGAATGCGCTCCCACTCCCAGAAGCACAACTTATTATGTGGAGAGATCATTTCAATACCAAGTATCGACAAAACCCATACATCGGGCTTTTTGTTGTCTACTATATAGATGTTGAACACTGAGATGTGCTTTTAGAGAGTTCTGTGTGTATTTCGGGTTGTTGTTTTTTGAGTTGTTACTGAAATACCTGTAAAGAACGGGTGCCTGCTAAGAGCAGCGCACGGAGGGTGGGAGTGCGATGATTTTGAGAGGGGATAGTGCAGTGTTGTAGATAGGCTAGGGTTGAAAGTGATGCAGGTATGTAAGCAAGTTGCTACTGGGTGGTAGTATGGTGCCAGTGAGTGGTTTTGGAGTAGTAGTGTGGGTACATGGTGAGCAACAGTGGTGAGGAAGTTGTGTAGAAGTTATGTGGGAGGGTATTATAGGCCTGGGGGCAGATTTACAATAACTGGTGACTCCCTGCATATTAGCAGGGATGTACCAGTGATTCTGCATGACTTAAAAAAACCCTTGCGTCACGATGGTTGCTCCGCAAGGATAGACAGATGCGTGATGCATCTGTCGCGTAACGGTGATGCAGTGCTGGAGTCGTGTCGCAGGTGCGATGCAACTCCAGCACTGCTCAGGGGTGGCGATACTTGCTGTGCTGCGTCACTCCTTACCCCTGCATAAGGTTTTGACACGGCAGAGTCGTAAAAGTACCTCTGTGAAATCTTGCAGATTTCATTGCAACACTTTTACGAGGCTTCCTTGTGATGGAACGCCCACCCTGCATACACTATACCTGACGCAGGTACAATGTAGCGCAGGGCTCTACAACATGACACATTTCCCTTGATGCTTCACATTGTAAATATGTTGCATAGTGGCACATTGTTTACGACGATGCTGCGTCACAGAAGTGACACAACAGTGTCATAAAGATGTTGCAAGGGGCTTCTAAATCTGCCTCCAGGGTGTTGATAACTTGGAGTCTAATATGGTAGTGCATTCCCAATACCAAAGGTGATCTTGAGGCCCTGCTCAGGGTTTTGTTGTGTTTATACTTGACATACATGTTCTATTCTTGAATGTCAGGTGTGTGGCGGTTTTCAGTTGCTGAAGCTGGAGCTAGATGTGTAACCCTGGGGCTGTTAATAAAGTTACTTTCCTGAACTTACGACAATCCTGAGTCTGTGGTGACTGAAGAGGGCAAACAAACATACACTTAGTTAGCCTCAGCCACCCTTTCACTGCACAAATTATGCACTCTAAATACAGGCTCCTCTATACCATAGTACAAGTAGGAGCTCCGTAACGGCAAATGCACCACCCGAAAACAACCAAAGCAACAGCAATGATAGCAGTGAAAAGAAGCTCTTTTGCCTTTTCAAAATTTTTAGGCCTCCTGCAAGTAGATCATAATAGAAGATTACACTTCCTAATTCATAACAGTAATCAACAAAGTCCACAATATAAGCACAAGACTATTCAAAGTGTTAAAAAGTTTGTGAATTCCATTCCAGAACCACCAATCAAGAGAAGTGTGTGGCACTCATGACGTGTGTGGCACTCATGACGTCATGAGGCACGGTTGAGCTGTGCTTTTGACGAGCTGAGCTCGTCATGAAACCATAGTATTCATAGAAGTTCAGCACAGGAGGGGAAAAGTCACAGCAGCCAAGGTGTTAAACAAGAGCTCCTCAAATCTAGAAGCTTTTAGACATCACAGAAACACTGAACATCATGACCATTCTCTCATCAGAACTCTGCACCCAAGTAGACTGCCTTTACCATCCTTTCAATTTTTGGCCTGACTATTTCCCTTCTGCCATTGAAGGCCTTCTCCCTTGAGACTATGGGGCGGATTAATGAAGGATTCAAGCAATACAATGCAGCAAGCCAAGTGTAAGGTAAAGGGCAGGAATGCATTGTAATTACCATTATATGGTACACTCCTGTCCTTTCTTAGCGCCGGCACACAATGTGATGTCTAGCACCAACACAGGCACCCCTGCATCATCATTCAGCGTAGTAAGTAAGATTGTGTTTGTGCAGGAAGTGGCACCTTCCTGCTCAAAAACAATCCTCTAAGGTTTTTTCCTCTTTCTATGTGTGCTGCTAAATATATATAAGATATAAAGATATTTCTACTCGTTGCGCCCCTCCTGGGCAGGTGTAGCATTTTCCCAGGTCTATCAGTAATGGTAAATCTGGTAATGCACCAAAATCCATGGGTGTATGTATGGGAACACATACACTTCACCCTTGGAATGCTTTCATAGGGCAGAGTAATGCAATACAGTGATTTGAGCTGCCTTGCATTATTTTAGATTAATCAAGCCACTCTGGGCCATGTATGATGGTCTTGCATGGCTTGATAAATCTGGCTTAGTAGATGTGTCGCCTTTGCACCCCCTTGTGTGGAACAATGGCGATGGGACTCAATAATAAATATGCCCCTAGTTCTTCTCATTATTAAAAGACATGGGGGGGAACTGGTTGAGCTGAAAGATGGCGGCATTGTGAAGTGGCACCTTAAGTAACACCTACAATCCGACAACATTATATTGTGGAAGAGCCTGTCCATCTATGGCATTTGCATGCCTGTGCTTCTAACAGCTGTATTTTGCTGCCATGACAATAAAAAAAAAAACACCTGCTGTGCTCTCTGCCACGCTCTTGGATGTGTCGAGAACTGAGTGCCTCAAGTACCAGCGCAACCTTATATGCATATCAAGATGCCATGAGTGCAAAAACCCGAAAGAGGAGTTTGAATGCAGCCTGTATAGTCCACTTCAGCAGCTGATGAAACACATATTGCAAGTGTGTCTGAAGGCTAAACAGAAGAGCAGAAGATGTTCATGTTCATGTTGTCACTTTCCTGAGGGAGTGAACCAGCAGTGAGGCTAGTACTGCCTTGATGTCCTAACCTCTCCTGTGAGGAATGCTACCGGAAGGGGGGAGTAGCAGATCTGGGATTAATTCCTTGCCATGCTCTATATTATGGTGGAAGGGCCCCAGGGGCGTATGGGGGTACTCTAAAAGGCATGTACAGAGGACCAGCCTGTGCGTCAGTTGCAGAGCATTTGCAGGGAAGCGATTGTCCACAACGGATCATATGGCGCATGATTTTTGAGGACTTGAGACCCTTGCTGTCAGGCTCTGCTTTCTGGCCTCTTCGGGGCTGTGTTGCGAGACCTATACCCTCCCCATCTGAACTGCCTCAGAGTCTGAAGTATAATACACAGACTACTAAGGGTGTCCAACCGGGGAGGGAAAGGAAGGGGACAGCAGGGAGGGAGACCTGAAACGACAAAGAACAACTGGTTTAGGGAAAACCCACCCACTCAGGTATTTCTAGCCCTCCCACTTATCTCTCACTCTCTTACCTCACCGGTAGGGACAACAAATCCTCCCGCTCGTACCTGTAAAGTAAAATACGTGAGTGGTTTTCTAGTAGACTCTCAAGGAGGGGGTACCAGGCACTCCACCCAGCTGCAAGGATGACAAAGCACAAACACGTTCTCAGGAAAAGACCCTAATTCGAAGGGCTATTCTTATACTGGTATATCTGCTACACCTACCAAATGTGCACACTATACAATCCTCAATGGGGGAGTTAATTCCTTCTGACTAAGAAACAAGTGAAGTAAAACGGAAAACAATATCAATGTAAAGAACAACAAAAAGGGAAAGGGATACTGCAAAGACCTGGTGTTAATATCACACCAGACACTGGTTAACAGCCACGTCCGTGGTTATTAAGTTTTGGTCACCTGAGGGGTACACAATGTCTCGTACTGGTACGTTTGTTTTCTCCCACACTCTGAGAGACTCCTTAGTAATCCCCTCGGTTGTCAAGTTTGATGCAAGTTTCTGGCGAGGACAGCCCCTCACTCGATAAACAAAGGTGTCCGGGTAATCCTTCCCCTCAGCCGAGAGGACAACGCCCGTAAAGAAACAATAGTTAGCGCCCTTGCGCTGAGTTATCCAAAAGTCAAAACACCTAGAAGCCGGGTAATGATCACACACCCAACTCTGTTGCTTCCCCTCCGCCGAGAGGAAAATCAAAGTACAATGAGAGTTACGCGTCCCTGCGTGAACTCCGGCTTCGTGATGAATTGCCGACAAAGTATAAGAGATGCGGAAAGAATCCGCTTTCTTACCGCCTCTTCAGTTTCTCACCAACCGTTCTACAGAATACAAAATTCTTACTAGATACGATTTTTTTAAACTGAAATAGCTACAGCTATTGTTGAATACTCTTGTTGTATAGCATTTTAGGACCGTAGTGTAATTTTCCCGATTCATGCCCTTATATAGGTATAAATCACCTTGTCCTTATATAGGCATATAGCCCATGCAGTTCAAATACAGGCATGGATACTTCCACTAGTTTCGAAAAGCCACAAAGTTTTCTTATAAAACTCGTCTTCAGCAGTTAGGGACTTCCCTGTGCTTGAATATTGATTTGTCCAAGAACTCATGGAGTTTTAAAAGAACTGCGACTCTTTGATGACGTTATTATGTCCACCTTTACATCAAACTCGGCACCTCCAAGGTATAAATATGCCCACACTAGCCCTAGTAGACACACAGTGGTTTGGAGCAGTTCGACTATCTACTTGCCGGACGCATCTCGCTACAGCAAGTGCCGAAGGAAGCCGACCCTCCAGCTGACGCACTGAGAGAGACGCTGTCTTTTCTCTTGCCGAGAACTCCAGCTCCAGTAAAATTCAGTATTTTAGAATCGGTAAATCTGGATTACCTACATCTGGCGCTTAGTCTTTATTTATTTATGTATGTATTTTATGGCTTAAAAACCATACCATGCTTTTACAGTATTATTTTATAATACTCTTCTTGCTGTATGCATTATACTTTGCAGCCAATATTACGATTGTAGCAGTTAATTTCTTCTGCATGAGAAAGAAGACTGTTCAATGAATACTTTTATTAAACATGCCCGTCTCTCTATTCCTCTGCACCTCTGATGAAACGAAGCATGCACGTATGACTGAGTGAAATATCTATCTATTGTTTCCACGACTCTGAAGATACGTTTTATCTTGGGGAAATAAAGTTGTCATGTTTTTGCGGTTGTCAGAAACTAATCCCTTCTTGTTTATTCGAGAAAGTTTCTAGTGACCTCTGAGCTAGCTGGCACTCACAATTAAGTCTAATATATTCAATAGAGACCTAGTCGACCTAAGTCCTACGTTACATCTATAGGATATATTATTCCAATGCGCAGAGCCTATTGGGAATATAGGAACTACACTACACTCTGAAAATGATGTTGTGACAGTTGACCATTTTGGAATGGTGTGGGAGCCGGTTCACCAACCAAATATCAAGATTCGGGATATCGACCTACAAAAAAATCTAGGCATAAATATCTACTTCAAAAATATTGACGGCCTATAATTAACAAGGTAAAGTAAAAAACATATAAAAAAAATATTGTTTTCAATAATATTGTTATATTAAATATAGATTTTTCAATATATATAAATTACAATATTAAAAATAAAACATGTTAAATGCTAACAATAATGTAATAACAATTAAATATATTTAAAGTATATTGTAACAAATTTAACAAATAAACTTACTTTAAAAAAGTTACACATGTATATATTTATATATATTTAACATATATTCAGTCAAAAATTATTATAAAATGAATAATTTTAAGTTATATTATATTAAAAAATATATTAAATAGTATAACAATGTAACATATATGTATATATAGCAATAACATTATCGTTCATTAGGAGGCTCCGACCTTGGGTTGGAGCCTTCCGAGATGCATCATATTGGGTTCCACGGTTTACTTTCCGTCCATCGCATTATGATGCTGGCAGTAAGAAATTAAACTGGCTGGATATTCCAGCTGGTTTCCGACAGGCTCCTGGAGTCTGTAGGCAAGTCGGAAGCTATCAAGTAATCTCCAAGGCGGGCCTTTCTGCCCTTGAGATTACAATGCACGGTTTCCGGCTGAGTTTCCATATCGGCCTCACCGACATGAAAAGTATGTTGGATGAGCGGCTTCTGGTTGGGAGCCAAGGGGCACCCTCTTGATCACTGCACCACCTTGAGGTGCCTGCCACGGAGTGTAGGGGATGAACCATACCTCCCATTTTCCTATGGGAGCATGCATTATGGCTGGTTTAGGGCAGTAATGTATGCTTCAATAGGAAAAATGTAGGAATGCGACCGAACAGTGTTTGGTAGCATCCTAATGAGATGGTTGTGACCATCGATCTGGGGGTCTATTATAATAGCGGGAGATCCGCCCGCCATTATCTACTGGTCGCCTCCCATTTCACCCCGCCAAATTACGATGGCCGAGGTGACCCCGGCGGATGGAAAGACCGTCCACCGATTTTCCGCCCATCGACGAGTCGACCGGGCGGAAAAGGGGCAGAATGGGGTGGTGGTGTCTGCAAGACACCGACATCCATGTTACAATTCAGGCAGAGATGTGCCTTTCTGTGGCGGTGGTATCCTAATTGCCTGAGCAGGACTGCCGCACCACTGGCAGCCGGTCCCAGCACCACTAGGGTCTGAGTTGGTGTTGGGCGGAAGCAATTTCGCTCGATATCGAAATCAGCCCAAAAATATTTAAAAAGCAAACCACTTTAATTAAGATTAAAAAGTAAACAACACATTTTTTTACAATGTAATAAAAATATTTCACAAATAAAAAATAATTAATATTTTTAAATATTATTTTAAAATAAAAAAATAATAATATAAATTAGAACAGTAAAAAATAATATACTAATAATATATATAATGTACTACTTCCACCTCACACAACACAACAATAATAAATGTTTTACATCACACAAAGGTAATATTTACTACTCTCAATATAATAAATGCTGAATGAGCTAAAGTATTGTATTGGGGAACAATATAATGAATACAATGCTGGGAAAATGTTAGATGACAGGGAGATAACATTTACTATTCCAACCCCAGTAAGTGAAACAGTAGGGAAAGTGTTGGATTCCAGAGGTGTACAATTTACTACTCCCACTCCAATAGGTGCAACAGTAGAAAATGTGTGGATTGCGAAGGGACAGACATTACTATTCATACTCCACTGAGTGTAACAGTAAGGAAAGTGTTGAATTGCAGAGGGATAAACTTTACTATTTCTACTCTAATGAGTGTAACAGTAGAGAAAGTGTTGGACTGTGGAGAGATAGAATTCACTATTCCTACTCCAATAATTCCAAAGGTAGTGTTGGATTGTGGAGGAATAATGTTTACTATTCCCACTTCAATGAGTGCAAAAGTAAGCAAAGTGCTTGATTGTGGAGGGGTAAAATGTAATATTCCAGCTCAAATCAGTGTAACAGTAGGGAAAGTGTTGGATTGCAGAAGAAGAAAAATCATATTATTACTGCAGTCTGTGTGGGCCCCGGGTGGTGAGGTGCATGATCCTGGAGCAGGGGTGACCCGGGGGGAACAGCGGCAGTGCCGAGGCCTTGAGTGACAGAGGCGGACGGACGCGGAGCGGCCTAGGCGGCCTCAGAGAGCCGGGGTGCTCGAGTTTCGCGACCCGGAGTGACACCCTGCGGAGGCGGCCGGAGCTCGATTGACGGGTGGCAGACCGGTGACAGCTGGGGACCGCGCCTATCATTAGGCGTCCGGGAGAGGCATCGGCTCTATATTGGAGGGCACTGGTCCCACTCGGTAGCCCTGCAAGAGGCGGCCGAGCAACGCAGCCTGATTGGACAACGGACATCACGCAGGTGGACCAGAACGGCCAGGCGAGTGACCCTCTCCCTCTCTATGGGCCCGGGGTGCCCAGCGGCAGCACAGAGGCCTGGAGTGGCAGTAGTGGAGCGGGGCCTCGATTTTCGGGACGTCCAGCAGTGCGTCAGCACAAGAGACTGGGGCCTAGTAGTAGAAGACATTGACCGCTTGCTATCATGGGACCGGACGAGCTCGGCAGCCAATACTGAGAGCCCCTGGGAAGTGAGGGGCCGAACATTTATTCCTCGAGGTACCGGACGGGGGGCCCCCTGGGCAGCGGCGGAACGATAAACACCACGCAAGATGCAGACAGGGGGTGGCTGAGCTCTGCCCGTGAGACAAGGAGATCCTGGGGGCACAGGCCGTGGCTGGGCCTTGACCCGGAGGTGTGTGATCGGGGCCTCTGGACATTGAGTTGGGGCGCCTGGCCTGACTGTTCGGCGGTCACTTCGGACCGCGGCGGTGGTGGGGGGGTCCCCCTGACTAGTGGCATCGTGAGTGGTGACCCAACGAGGGCCTGCCAGACAGCCCCAGATCCAAGTGCAGATCAATAGTCATGACCCGAGGGGCAGGTGGAGGTGGAGGGGGCCCTAAGCAGGGACCCATTGACAAGTTCACAGGGCCGGGAGGTGGTGCGGGGGCCTCCGGTGGATCCCAGGTGACCGGGCCGGACAATGCGGCCCTGATGGCAGCCATCACCCAGTCCCGAGACGTGTTGGACGCCAAAATTGGAGCAGTGGGATCAGAAGTTACGCTCCTTCGCCAGGACCTGCGGAACTCGGTCTCCCGCATTACGGAAGCCGAAACTCGGATCTCTGGGGTGGAGGACGATGTGGTGACCCTCAAACGCAAAGTGGCTGCCCTGGAATCCACGCAAAAGGGCCTGGCGCTCCGGGTGGAGGACGCAGAAGGACGCGCCAGGCGCAACAACCTCCGCTTTGTAGGACTTCCGGAGGGATGCGAGAAGGGAGACATGGAGGGCTTCCTGACCCAGTGGCTTGGGGGCTGGGTTACACTGGAGGCCCTCTCCAATTGTTTTGTGATAGAAAGGGCGCACCGGGCCCTGGTGCAAAAACCGCCCGAGGGAGCTATACCGCAACCGGTGATTGCGAAGCTACTCAACTATCACGACAGAGATGTGATCCTCAAACAGGCCTGAGCGGAAGAACCGCTGCGCTACGAAAACCACACGATCCTGATCTTTCCTGACTATACCCGCTTAGTACAACAGCAATGCCAGTCTTTCACGGCAGCCAAGGCACGGTTGCGAGATCTGAAAATACAATATGCGCTTCTGTATCCAGCCCGCCTAAGAGTTATCTTTCAATCTCGCACCCACTTCTTTGATTCCGAGGAGGAAGTGTTTCGATGGACAGATGTAATCAGACCTGTGAAGGCGCACACTCCCCCGGGACGGGACTCAGACTCTTCTCATGATGACACACAGACACGATCCTCCCGACTCAAGGGCAATTGGAGGTCCCGATCCCGACAGCGGTCGGCGTCAAGCACAGTGTCAGAGACTGCGACTGGTGCGGCTGAGAGACAGAAGAAGGGCACGTGAGGGCACTCAGAGACATATTGCGGACAATTTGTCTTAATTCCCTCCTTTCTGGGGAGCATGCGTGGGGGTAGAGAGAGATGCCTGTGTCCTATGTGAGGCTGAAGATGCAGGTGAGGGGCGATGGTGGATGGGGGGGGAGTACATTTCCCTTCAGGCGAGGGTGGTAGGGGTGAGTGTTGGGTGAGTTAATGGCAGTTATGGGGATCCATTGGTGGGGTGGGTTGTCAGTCTCATGTTGGAGGCGGATGCCATGCTGCACCGCGACAGATACTTCAGCGTTACTTGAGGTATGGGGTGGGGGTGGGGGGGAGTTTTGGGGAGTTGGTCGATGTTGGATTGGGGAAACAGCATGGCATGGATGCGATCGAGTAGGTGGTTGGGAGCACACACGGATGTTATGCGTTATATATGTTGGCTGCGAAGGGATTATGATGTCAAGCCTGGATAAAGGGATCGCTGGGCCTGGGGCCACACTTCGGACCATTAGTTGGAATGTGAGAGGGATGCTGGACAAAATCAAGCGGGGAGCGATCCTGAAACAGGCCAAGAGAGTGGGGGCGGATGTTGACATGCTGCAGGAAACGCATCTTCTGGGGACTAAAACATTATGCCTCCAGCGCTTTGGTTATAGACAGGTTTTCCATTAAGCATGGGCGAATTTTGCGAATCTGGCGTTCGCGAATTTGCCTATTTGCGAACTCGCAATCCGCAAAATACGCGAATTCTCGCAAATTTGCGGATTTTTTTTTGTGTTCGCAAGGCTTTCTGACAGTTCGCGAGGGTTTTGTACCAGTTCGCAATTGCGAACTTACTTGTCGGCTCGCAACGGTCGCGACTATGTTGTTTCTACGTCTGGTTCATCATCACAGGTTGCCAGCACCCTCTGTTTCACCACTGCCACCCTCTGTTTCACCCATGCCACCCTCTGGTACATCAATGCCACCCTCTGGTTCATCATCACTGTAAATTATGGGGGGGAAAAGCAAGCACACCTGCCCTGCTTCAACTTACATTAATTAATTTGAGGTTGGTTTATTAATGTGTCACTGTTTTAAAATTCCAGTCTGGCACCTTCTTCCTTATCTGTAATTTGCTTTCTGTTGCAGTGCAATTTTTTTTCCAGGACCTTTGTGGCCTACTTGTAGCTATTCTATGAGCCTGTGTGAGGGTCAGAGCAGGGTCATACAATTGTTGCAACTAGCAACTGAACTCTGGAGGGGCCCCAGTCAGGAAGCACTACAGGGAATGGTTACTAATGATGAATTTGAACTTTTGCACCTGCTGAGTGCTTTCAGTTTTGCAAAACTCGTTTTTCTGCAATTTCGCGGGATTCGCGGAGCGCGAACTTGCGCGAGATCGAATTAGGAAGCCGCAAATTCATGCGAATATGCGAATTGTTTTTTTGCGGCGTGTTAGTTCGCAAGGTTTTGTGCGTTTTAGCGAGCCGCTTGTAGCGCAACGGCGCGAAGTTACCCTCACGGTCGTTTACGGGCGCGGCCATCTTGTTTGCATGACCTATTTCCGTTTCCGTGCCCGATGTGTAATCTCGCAAAGTGTGCGGCTCGCTAGTACAATTTCACGTGTGTTCGCGAGGAAAATCTTGCACGAACTTACCCACGCGGTCGTGAACGGGCGCGGCCATCTTGTTTCTCATTCATTGCTATGGTTCTGGGCATGCTTTTTCTATCCTCTCTGAATCTCTGCCATCCTTTGCTTGTTTGAAGTTTTTTTTGATCTATTTTACTTATTATCTATCCCTCTATTTTTCTAGCTCTATATTTTTGTGTTTTCTGCTACTTTTGGTTAATTTTAAACTACTTTTTAAAACTCTTTTCTTTTCGTCTCTTCCCTATTCTATTTTCTTTATTATTTAGCTTCCTTTCTGCCCAGACCATGGTGAAGGCAGCCGGGAAGCATTCCGAGAGGGGAAGAGTCCCGCACCCCGTGCCCGGCTCCCGTGCGGGCGTTTGAGGGGGGAGCAGGTCGCACCCCAGGAGATCTTCAGCCCGGAGGAGGTGGCCGCACTAATTTTTTATGTTCAGCGCCGCCTCCCCAGGACCATCATGGCAGACGGCAAGATCGCTAGCGGGTACGAGATCCAGGAGCGCCGGAAGCGGTGGGAGAAGGTGTGCCGGGCCATGTACCACCACTCTCGGGTCCGGCGCACCTACAACCAGGCCACCCACAGCTGGACGGATGTCCTGGCCCGGGAACGCGATCTGCTCGACCTGCTCGGCCTTGAGATCCCCGGGCTTGGTGAGTAGTAGTAGCTATTTATTTACTACTCTGTTTTCTCCTGCTCTGTGTGTTATTATATTGCAAATTTTTGTTTTTTACCAAGAGCAATAATGCTGCTGATTACATTGTAGGTAAATTATATTTTAAAATCTTCTGTGCATTTCAGGTGCACTGCTCTCCTTCTCAGTAGTGTTGCTACTATGCCTATTTGTTTTCGATTTTGTGTTCATTTCATTGGCCTGTGAAATTATGTATGAGTGTAGTTTAAAGAACTGCGTAATGCTAGACACTAAGGGTCAGATTTTTAATTACCGGCGCATCCCTGCAAAGTAGCAGGGATGCGCCAGTAAATGTGCGCCACGCCACCACCACCCATGGTGCGCCATATTTACAATGCGGCGCACCATGGGCCCCAAACGTCACCAAAGCGTTACGCATCTGTGCCGTAAAGGTGGCGCAATGCTGGAGTTGCGTCGCAACGATGGCGCAGCTCCATCAATGCTCTGGGGTGCCCTATCTCCCCAATGGTGCGCCAAGCCGTACGTCTGCTTCAAGCAGGCGCAGGGTTTGAGTCACGCTCACGCATCATTGTCCTCAAAGTGACGGATTGAAATATTGTAGATTTCTCTCAGCCACTTTTAGGATGCGTTCCTGCGCAGGAACGCCCTCCCTTGCGCCGGACCGCCCCCTGATGGCGCAGGGCTTTACAACGTGATGCATCTCCCATATGCGTCACGTTGTTAATATACGCCGCACCATGGCGCCTCTTTTGTTCTGCCGCTGCGTCACAAAAGTCACGCAACAATGGAGCAAAAGAGCCGCAAGGGGCTTCTAAATAAGCCCCTACAGACTCAAGTCCAGTCCTTCCTTTGTACACATGGCGATAAGAAGAAATGGTGGTGGTGGATTGATAGTTTGAGTATTTTAATGACTGGTTAATGTAGTAGGAAACTTTTTAGTGTTGTCGCTGATCTGCAATCACAATGGACTTTGTCTGTCACTTCGCGTGCTGCGGACTGCTGCCTGCCAGTCCTAGGCAAACCTTTTTAGTACTTTGTTTAGTGAGTTACATAAGAACTTTCCAAGTCGACGGTCCGCAAATCAAGCAATACTAATAACGTAGTAGACCACATGAGATCGGTCAATATATCCCGTGGAATAGTTGTCTATTTGCTATTTCGCCAAAATATTTTGTTATTGTTCTTTTGAAATCTTTGATTTGGTTGACAAATATCATCCATGTTTTCTGGTCTTTCTTTCTTTCATGTTGTACATCAGCTCCCCCCAGGGGCAAGAGGACACAGGAGGAGGAGGCTGCTGTTCAACAGGATGCAGGCCAGGATCGGGCAGGCGAGGGCTCCTTTGCTGGCCCCAGTAAGTTTTAATTTTAATATAGAGTACCTATTTTTTCCTAGCGTTCCTCATTCGATTTTTTCTAAATCGTCTTTGATCTTCTTGTAGACTGTATCTAAATTCTTATCCTGCCTCGACTATGACTCCCTGTGGTATTACTAGATTATTCTTATTAGTCTGTCTGTGTAGCTAACTAAGATTGCACATTTGGCAATTCCATTGGACTCCCATTCTAGTCAGCAATAGCTCTATGCACTGAGTGCAGTCCTCTGGGATTGTCCATAATGTCTTTTCAAGTCTTCTAAATGTTTATGCTTTGACAATTGCCAACAATAAAATGGTGAATGACCACCAAGAAAGAATAAGATACTACTTTACTTTTGGTTTGGATAGGAGGACAATCCATTCTACTACTGTTGCAGGGACAAATCTGCACAAACAGAACTATGGACACTAAATAATGCATTGCTTAGCTTATCAATTATAATAGGCGCTGTTAGACTTTCCACATACCTCAGTGATAACAGACTTTGTAGTTGAACCCCCAATCTCCTTATTGACTAGATAGTGTGGCAGAGTCATTTAGCTCCCAAAGTCACCGATGATTGATCCCCAATGATGATTAGATTATCCAACGCAGGACAAGAGTACGGAGTCAGAGTCAAGAAGTGTCAGAGGCACGGACTCATGCTTGCAAAAATTCCAAAACCTTTAGCTCAGCCACTCTAGTCTGGAGGACCAAAAACCACAGAGTCTATTTAAGTTTAAAAGCTTTATTAAAAGTAAACACATTTATTAAAATCAAGTTTGTCATAAAACTAAACGTTTAACTGAAAATGGAAAAGTGCTTAGTGCTGACGATTAATTGGACTCATTTCTTGTGGTCGAGCCGAGCATTCACCTGGTTTGAACTTGATCTTGCTCGTGTTCTTAGAAGTCAAGCTTCTGTCTGTTAAGAGAAAAAGTGGTGCGTGTTAAAAATAAAAAGCAAGCATTCATCAGTTGTGCCAAAAATGTGCAGCAAGACAACAGCCTTTCCTGGAAAAAGGGACATTTTTACTTTAGAGTAGACAGTCACAAATGATTACATTGTTTTCTGTTTTTTTCACATTTCTTTATTCCTAGACCAAATATTATATAGTAGTGAGTGGTGTATTCTAACATTCTTAAATGTACTTTGTAGGTGGAACATCTGGTGGCGGGGCCAGCGCGGAGGTGGTGGTGGTGGATGAGGGGAACACTTCTGGGGAGGATGCGGTGCAAGTGCCGGACGACACCATTGTGCCTGTGAGGGTTCACACGGTGGTGGCGGGCAGAGGTAAGCTATATATTCCTTACTTATTGAGATTGAAGACTTCAGAGTGTGCTTTCTGCACGGGTGTATTATAAATCAACCAGGCAGTAGCCTCCTCTAAATGTACTTCGACTTAGCTGTGAAGTTTTTGGCGAGAAGAATCCCAATCAGATCTGAGATGAACTTGATGGATGGGATGAACGAAAAGCGAAAGAAGGGTGTAAGTAAGTGTGGAAGGACGAGAAATTTAATGATGACTGGCAAAGAAGAATGATATGTGTTTGCTTGGTCCCCGAGGTGGCTGGGAAGGAAAGAATATGGTATGGTGCATGGCTGGGTGAATGATGAAGCAAGGATGGGTGGAAGGAGAACAGCCTGGGTGGGTGAAACAGAAACTGTATGTGTGCATATACTTTGAATGGATGGATGCCTGGATCATGGTACTATCTGACTCTTTGATAGCATATGTGTATCTAGAGAGAGTAGACGGTCACTGGATGAACTAAGTGTTACTTTGAAGAGCATGTAACACCGCACCCGCACGTCCGTTCCAGTGTAGGAAAGGCAAGGAAAAGAAGTTGTAATTTTGTCCAAATACTACCATGAATAGTAGCAGTAGTTGTATTGCAACTGCAAGCACAGCATATATCTGGTTACTCCCTACCTCTCTTAATAACTTTAGTTTAGTAGTCGTACGTCATTCATGTGTGGGTATATCACTGTTCACTCAATAATAAGCAAAGCACCTAAAGTCATCCCATATGTAATGAAATACATCTCATGTGAAGTGATAGATAATCAGATTATTTAGCTTCTTCATTTTCCTTTTCTAGTAGTCATTTGCACTGTAGGGTGAAAGTTACAATAATTAAGAAGTAGCCCTTTTAACAGAGTATTCTCAGTGCCACCCGTAATAGAAAAGTAAGAGCTTCACCACCTGCATGTACTGGACCGGTACAGTAACGCATGTCTGTCTCACTCATCATGGTGTGCGTCTGTTTTTCTCGGGTGCAAGTTCACTGCGCTGGCATTATGCCGGCTTGCATAAGATAACGTACCAATTTTCCTAAACAAGAGAGAAGAAGAAGAATAAGACTGGTGTACTGTCATAGTCGACTGTAATGGAAGTCCATAGTGCTCGTAGAATTTGTTCCTTAAACTCCCACTAATGTTAGAACAAGGATGAAGAAGTGGGAGGTTAGATAGATACTGTCCTCAATAGTTATGTACTGTGCTTTCAATTTGCTACTTGTACTGTGACACAACTTTCTGCTCAATCATTTTGTGTTAATCTTAAGGAGCATTGGTTACAGACTATGTCTTTCTTTCTTCATATAGTTGCTCCTTCCAAATCGAACAAACCATCAAGGAAGGAGCTGGCTCGAATGGCCCGGCAACGGAGGCTGGATGCCTCTGTCGCCGAATATCGGCGGCTGGTGGCCCTGGAGGAGGAGGACACGCAGTCTACCGGTACAACATCCACTGGGACAGCTGCATCCACCTCCGTGCCCCCACAGGCTGCCAGCCAGCGCAGTGCTCCAGCGGTACGGAGCCGGGCTACCAAAGCCAACCGCCACCGCCGAGCAGCAAAGACAGCAGCTGCCCTCCACAGGAGTTGCAAGGCATGCCAGCACCACTTATGCCTAAGAGTGTCCTACCTGGAGCAGGAGGTCCTAACGTATAAGACCTTGGTGGAGGGCCTCCGCTCCGACCATGCCACTCTCCGCAAGGAGTATGATGCCCTGGCCGCAAAAGTGAACAGCAGCCTGCCGTAGTGTCCCTTGCCCCTTTTTTAGAGACTTTTGGGGGGTGGGAATTGGGTTGTTTTTGGGACTTTTGAAGGACAATCGTTGGGGTTAGGGAGGGTCTTACGGGAGATAATTTTGTTAGGGCTACAAAGATATACTTTTTGAAACTTTATCTGAGCATACCTGTTTTTTACTGCTTTTGAGTCTGGTGGGTTGGGGTTTAACAGAAAATTTGTGTTCCTGAAACTTAAGTCTGTGTCATTTTTTTCCTTTAAGTGTAAATGGCTACATTTTTTCAACACTAAGTGCCTCTCACAGAGTAAGTGAATTCAAGAGTCCTAGGACTTAGTGGTACTACCGTCAATCTCTCGTCTCTCCTAATACTCCATTATACTACCTCCCACCAAACGCTTATCTTACCTGTAATTTGTGTTTGAAAGTAGGGCTAGGCCCAGGGCTGGCTCCACGGGAAATGACGATTAAGGTTAGCAATCCTGGGCGGATGAAATGTCCTCATTGCGGTGGTACTAGTGGTGTGACACAGTGGCAGTTGCATGCCTATGGAAAAAAAGAAAATGAAACCTGGTTTGTCCTTACTGGAGCATTACAACGGTATGATAGAGAACATAGCAGGTGACAGTACACTAGAACAGTGCCACAATGTAGCCTAACAAATGGTAAAGTATTGAAAGTATAACTAGTACTTGCGTTGAATTTCTTTGACATTGGCTACTACTACAAGAAATAGTACTGAAGCTGAGTAAGTCTAGAATATATCCTCGGATTCCTTCACCAGCCTGTTGCTATGACCGTATCCTCCCCAGCAAGTGCGTGGAATTATTGATGTCATTTAGTCACACATCAATCAAAACCACACAGCCAGGGGGAAGAGGGTTAGGGTTTGGAAAATGGATGGGAATGGGGGTTTCTTTTTGGGTAGGTTTTGTTGAGAGAAGAAAAAAAAAGCACAGCATGGACAAACAATAATTGAAGATAAAAAAATCTTTGGGTGCAAAGCTAACCATAAATCTTTTAAGTGACATAAAGGAAGTGCATGCACTACTGCATGCATTGTTACTGAAAAGTAAGTAGTACTTTCGACAACCGTGAATGACAGAATGCGACAGTGCAGGGCTACAGCGTTTTCACTTGCCTATCTCTGCTCTCAGAGAAACACTTCTTACATTAAATTAGGTTTAAAAAATAGCCGAAGTAAAACCTATAGAATGGCTGTAGGGATCCATTTAGAAGCAGAGAGAGATCCAAGAAATGCAGTCACACTCATAGAAGAAAACAATGGATACTGTATCTGTGTGTTGTTGTAGTTGTCCTGTTGAATTTGGTAAGTAAGTTGCACGCATCAAACAATTCCTCTTATTAGCGGCACTCCTCCATTCCAGCTGACGCTTCGTCCATCAATGTTGGTGACCAGAAGACACCCTGTCCACTGCCTGCCTGGCGGATGCTGAATTGCGGCTCGCTAATGTGAAGCCTGACTCCATCCTTTTTTCCCCATTGCACAGACTGAAACCCGGCCTGAAATTATTGATGGAAAAACAGGAAGCGATATTAGAACACCACTGATAAATAAATATAAGGTATGTACGCTGTGTAGTTCAAAAAGTCACACTTTGAGTTTCCTAATAGACAGTACAATATTTTTGAAAGTGTGTACTCTGTCTGAGTCTCCTTTTGAAGGATAAATAAGTATGGGCAAATTAATTTAGCGGATCTTTCCCCGCAAGCTAGGTGTACTGTAAACTGTGTTTTAGAACAAAATTAGACCTTCCCAGCAGTGCTCCCACCCAGACCCTTACTAAAGCCAGTCGCAAAAATGTAGAAGACCCCCAATCAGATCTCAAAAAACGAGGCCTAGTAGAAAACTGGTGACAAAACGTACTTTGAAAGTAAAAGTAGGCCCAAATACCCCCTTACCCACCGTGGATTGTATTCAAACCACTTGCAAGCAAGCAAAAGTATCCATACCCAGCATCGCTCCAAGACTCGCAAACCCCCCCACAAACAGCCCCCCGCCCAAACACATGCAATACAAATACTGCTAACCCTAACGAGCCCTAAGTTAAGAATAGTGGCAAACGCTTTCTTTAACTATGTCAAATCCCCCCTTTCCCACCATGGATTTTCTTCAAATCACTTGCAACCAAAGTTACACATTCCCACGAGTGCTCTAAGACCCCAGAACTCAGTTGCAAAAAATCTAGAACACCCCGAAACACATGCAATCCTGCTGCTAGGGTTAATCCTAATGAACTCTAAGTAACAAAAAGTGCCAAAAGGCTTTTCCTTATGGATTTTGTCCAAACCACTTCTATCCGGTATTAGACCTTCCCAGCAATGCCCCAAGACCCGCCAACCCACCCGCAAAAAAGCACAACACCCCCAAACAGCCAAAAAGGAAAATCTCATACTTACAATAGTTATCGGCCTTCGGTCCAAACGCGCTGTGCAGCTAGGTCATAACTCCCGTTTTCCACCACGGATTTCCTGAAAAGCAAATGCAATCAAAATTAGACTGTCCCAGCAGTGCTCCCAGACCCCAAAACTCACCCACAAACACCCGGAACCCCCCCAAAGAGCACCTCAAAGGCAAGCAAGTCAGCAAAACCGCAAAAAAATGTTCGCCTCCGATTTGGTCCAAACCACTTTTATCCGGTATTAGAGCTTCCCAGCAATGGCCCCAGAGCCGTCAACCCAGGCGAAAACTAGTAGAAGACCCCAAAACAGCCAAAAAGCAAAAGTACAAAAATGGGGACTTAGTCATTTTCATGGCAATTTCCAAAATCACTCCGCGCGCGCTCTGCAGCTAGGCCCTAACTCCTCTCTGCCACCATGGATTTGCTTCAAACCTCTTGCAATCAAAAGTATCCGTAGCCAGCAGTGCTCCCAGACCCCGAAACCCACCCACAAACACCAGGAAGCCCCCCAAACAGGCCCCCAAAAACTCTACATTGACCAAAATGTCAGAAATAGCAAAATAAATTTCATCATGGATTTTGTCCAAACCACTTCTATCCGGTATTAGACCTTCCCAGCAATGCCCCAAGACCTGCCAACCCACCCGCAAAAAAGCACAACACCCCCAAACAGCCAAAAAGGAAAATCTCATACTTACAATATTTATCGGCCTTTGGTCCAAATGCGCTGTGCAGCTAGGTCATAACTCCCGTTTTCCACCACGGATTTCCTGAAATGCAAATGCAATCAAAATTAGACTGTCCCAGCAGTGCTCCCAGACCCCAAAACTCACCCACAAACACCCGGAACCCCCCCAAAGAGCACCTCAAAGGCAAGCAAGTCAGCAAAAACGCAAACAAATTTTCGCCTCCGATTTGGTCCAAACCACTTCTATCCGGTATTAGAGCTTCCCAGCAATGGCCCCGGAGCCGTCAACCCAGGCGAAAACTAGTAGAAGACCCCCAAACAGCCAAAAAGCAAAAGTACAAAAATGGGGACTTGGTCATTTTCATGGCAATTTCCAAAATCACTCCGCGCGCGCTCTGCAGCTAGGCCCTAACTCCCCTCTGCCACCATGGATTTGCTTCAAACCTCTTGCAATCAAAAGTATCCATAGCCAGCAGTGCTCCCAGACCCCGAAACCCACCCACAAACACCAGGAAGCCCCCCAAACAGGCCCCCGAAAACGCTACATTGACTGAAATGTCAGAAATAGCAAAAAAAATGTCATCATGGATTTTGTCCAAACCACTTCTATCCGGTATTAGACCTTCCCAGCAATGCCCCAAGACCCGCCAACCCACCCGCAAAAAAGCACAACACCCCCAAACAGCCAAAAAGGAAAATCTCATACTTACAATATTTATCGGCATTCGGTCCAAACGAGCTGTGCAGCTAGGTCATAACTCCTGTTTCCCACCACGGATTTCCTGAAAAGCAAATGCAATCAAAATTAGACTGTCCCAGCAGTGCTCCCAGACCCCAAAACTCACCCACATACACCCGGAACCCCCCCAAAGAGCACCTCAAAGGCCAGCAAGTCAGCAAAAACGCAAAAAAAATTTGCCTCCGATTTGGTCCAAACCACTCTTATCCGGTATTAGAGCTTCCCAGCAATGGCCCCAGAGCCGTCAACTCACCCGCAAAGAAGTAGAACACCCACACAAGTGCAGAGTCTTTCTTCATTGGGCGTAATCCAGCCCTCTGCTTTGAGGGAAATAGGAGTCTGGAGGAGGAGAATAGAGGAGCATGTTCTTGTGAACTTGTGAACCTGAGGAATGCAGACTGCGGCACCTTCAAATCAATAAGCAAACAAGTGAAGACAGTTCTGCTGATGGGCTTGATTTTGTGATTAGGTGATTACATTTTTAATTATATTAACTGTACACACAGGAATAAAAGAGAATAAGGACGAAAAAGAAATTTATTGATTCATTGTCTCATTTTCAGGGCTCGGTGTCAGGGAATAAGAATAAGGGTTTGTCCTCATACTCTGCGAATTCAGGCAGGATGAGGTCAGTGTCACCTAGCAGAGAAGAAATTCCCTCATCTAAGTTGCTGTCCTCCTCGTCTTCATCCGACGTGTTTTCTCGTACTTTGTAATCTGGTGGTATGAGGTGCTGATTCATCTTGATCATTGTGGCGAGAGGCGGCTCCGTTTGGAAGTTACAATGCCACCAGCAGCACTGAAAACACGTTCAGAAGACACGCTTGCGAGTGGGCAAGACAAGTAGTTTATAGCCAGGTTGGAGAGCTGTGCCCACAATTCTTTTTTCCCATGCCAATACGCCAATGGGTCAGCATTAACATAGACCTCTGTTGAGTCATTCAGATAGTCCTGCACCATCTACTCAAGGTTCTCCAAGGTTCCTCCACTTGGCTTACTTTTTGCTGGGACCTTTTGAGAACCAAACCCAGGGAAAGTTAGCCAATCCTCTTCTTCACCTAATGTTACTGTTGTGTCTGGTGCAGATGATCCGGTTGCCAGTGTCTTTAACGGCTGAGAGGTCATTTGTGCCACAGCCACAGGTGCAGAAGTGGATTCTTTTGACTGGGGATGGCCTGCTGATGCTGATGTACTGCCTTTTCCTTCAATTTCCTGCCGTTCTCTTTCAAACCTCATGGCTGACAAGGCTAGCCAACGTTTGTACTTTGTAACATCTTCATCATCAAAAGGAAAGAATGCTCGGCCTGTCAGCACCTTTTTGTAGCGTGGATCCAGAATAGTAGCACAAATGTAATGCTGTTCTGTGTGAATCATTTTAAGACGTTCATCGCCAAGTAGGCGCTCCAATAATTTCTCCGCCAAAACAAAAGCGTCCTTCTTTTCTTCATCTTTTTGAAACATAGAAGACACCGCCTTCAGTTGGTGCTCCAGCATGCGCAACAATGGGATAGCTTTTCCCAAATTACAGTCCTCCCTGCTGACTGCACGCGTGAAGACCTCAAAAGGACGAAGCATGTCTATCAGGCTTTTAACTAGCTTCCATTGCGCCGCATCTAGCCTCAGGTCCTTCTGAGCTGTACCCAGTGTTAAGAAATAGTGATCGAGTACCGTATACTGCTCATACAGATGCTCAAGCATGTAGAAGGTTGAGTTCCAACGTGTTGCCACCTCCTGGATGAGTGCTTTCACTGGCATTCGACGTTCATGTAGCAGGATCCTCAGATGCTTCCGGGGCTTAAAAGAATGGCTGAAATGGTTGCTCATTCTTCGGCAGGTGACCACTAACTCGCACGCTGGACTGTCTTCACTCAAGAATTTTTTAACAACCAGGTTTATACAGTGCGCCAAACACGGCACTCTGAAATAGTTACCCAGCTCCATGGCCTTAACTACATTGGTGCCATTATCCGTGGAAACATAACCAATCTGGCTTTTTTTGGGGACAGCCAGTGAAAGACCTTTGTATTAAACTCATTCAAAATGTTTTGTGCTGTATGACGTTTCTCCAAGCCAAACGTGGCTAGTGTTGCATGTTTCCGAGCAGCTTTAAAAACTTGGTCCGGGTCAACACCTGCGTTTAGCTTTGCTTTAACCCCTGAAAAAGAGACCCAGTGTGCAGTGATGCACATGAAATCAGCACCTGCGCCACTGGTCCACATGTCTGTTGTCAGATGTATAGTGTGAACAGCACTCTTCTGCAAAGCTGCCCCAATCACCTCCAGCACATCTTCATATAGTGCTGGAACCGCACCTCTGGCAAAATAGAACTGGCTAGGAACCTTCCATTTAGGGCAGAGCACTGCCACTAATTCTAGAAAACCAACCCCTTCTACAAAATAAAAAGGGAGAAGGTCCAGAGCTAGCATTTTAGCCAGCTTAGTGTTATACAGACGCGTCAGTGGGTGGTTGCGTTCATATGGCGCGTCTGAAAACAACATGGTTCTAATGTTGCCCTGGACCAAGCATTTACGGGATGATGATGACTTCTTCGACCCAGTTACGGTCGCTGATGAACTTTTTCGCATTGGTGTCTCACTCTCTCCCACAATCTTAGTGTGGCTCACATGGGGTGTGCTGCTGACAGGGGTTCTGGGTGTAAGTGAAGTGTTTGACACGTCTTCTTCCTCCTCGTCATCATCAGATGAAACATCATTGTTTTCTTGACTTGCAATTCGGGCTTCCTTGATCTCCTTTAAGTGCGCAAACCATTGGACAGGGTGCTGTCTCCTAGGATGACCTCTCTGGCCTCCGGTACCATAGTTGGTACCAAACTTACCACGACTAACTGCAATCTTACAAATGCTACAAATGGCAAAGTTTTCCTTTTTTGGGCAAACACTAAAGAAGTCCCAAACTGCGGACTTGAAATGTCTGTGGGGGCCGGAGGAGGCGGTGATACTGGTGGTGGTCAAGCTGCTAATGCCAAATGAAGTGGAGGATGTGGATTGCCGAACTTTACTACGTTGTGCACTTTCACCACCACTAATTGAGGTTGAGGTGGATGGAGGTCCCTTCTGGCGAGGAAGAAATATGGAAGCGGTAGGTGTTGGTGTACTAGTTAACTCCAATGATTGTGGTGTTTCCATTGCCTCCTCATCGACAACATCATCATCACGCTCAGCAGCTTCTCAGGCTAGGGTCAAAATGTCTGTTTGCTGCATGCCCGCTGAGGCTGGAGTGAAGCCTATCATGACTGCATCATCGTGGTGAGAGTCTTCATCAGCAGGAGTATCCGCCACTTCTTGTTGAGCCTCATCACACTCCATAACTATGAGACTTTCGACGACCTTCCTTTTACGCTTAGCTACCTTTGTCAGATCATGGTGTGCCTCACTCTCAGACAGCAGTGGTGGTTCCCAATTTTGATCCGTATCATCAGAAGGAGGTGGGCTTGAAGAAGATGTAGACAACACCCTTGATCTTTTCCTTGATAAGGATGTGGAAGACAATGAATGATCAGGAGTGGCTTCCTCAAATGATAGCTCTGCTTGAATGTCGATTTCTTGATTTGCCCCTACTTCGGGAGGAACAACTATTGTGTGCACTTGTGCTCCTCCATGCTCCTCTGCTTGCGCATCTCCTTGCGCTGCCTCTCCTTCCACATGTACTTGGGCTTGTAATTGCACATGTGGTTGTTGTTGCGGCTGTGGTTGTTCAACACTCGTCAGATGAGTTACAACAACCTGTGTTGATTGAGGGACATTGCTGCTACTTTCTTGCGATGAGCCAACATCACTGGTCGATGGTGATTGAACAACTAGACTAATTGCCTCTGCAGCACTCAAGGGCTTGGACTTAAGTTGGCGTGGTGGTGGTGGCACTGAGCCCAATGGTGCGGGGGTGCTGCTCCCAGCTTGGTCCCCAGCAGATCCCGCTGCTGCTGCAGGCGTACTTTTCTGTTTACTTCCAAAAAATGTGGCGGGCGGCACACCAGTCTCCTTGGTAACTTGCTTCTTCTGCTCCTTACCGGCAACTTTCTTGCTAGAGGAGCTACGGGGAACCTTTTTGGGGCCATCTTCTTCAGAGGTCAGAACAGCAGGCCGCAGTTGCACGAGTTGCAGAGTTGTCTGTGGCCAGACGTGACGTCGCGTGACATTATGCTGCACACACACACCGCTGCAGGTTCTCTTGAGTCTTGTGCACCTAAAAGCAATGGAAGACAGAGGAACATCAGTTCAGTTATACACCCCAAAAAATCGAAAAACACAGAAAAATCAGCACAATCCCATGCCATCCATGCCCTCCATGATGTTTAAATTCAAGACACCCCACAGAAAGACTAGGACCATGCACCACTCACTACCCCTGGTCAAAAGGCAACAACAACAGCCCCAAAAATCGAAAAACACAGAAAAATCAGCACAATCCCATGCCATCCAGGTCCTCCATGATGTTTAAATTCAAGACACCCCACAGAAAGACTAGGCCCATGCACCACTCACTACCCCTGGTCAAAAGGCCACAACAACAGCCCAAAAAAACGAAAATCACAGAAAAATCAGCACAATCCCATGCCATTCATGATGTTTAAATTCAAGACACCCCACAGAAAGACTAGGCCCATGCACCACTCACTACCCCTGGGCATAATTGTTGAAAGCTAGGCAAAATGGTTGCAGACCTAAGAACACTGCCTGCATTCAAAATGGCCCCCTGCCTCCCAGCACATGGCCAGGGCCTGCCTGTAACAGCACTCAAAATGGCCCCCACCCACATGGCCTGTCCCCATGAACACCCCAAAAAATCGAAAAACACAGAACAATCAGCACAATCCCATGCCATCCATGCCATCCATGATGTTTAAATTCAAGACACAGCAAATCAAAACGGAGAGGGAGGAGTAGATAGGCCAGTCCGCATCCCCAAATTAATATATAACTATCAAAAGAGGACTAGCTTGATTGTGTTCATAGGGAGACTCAGTACGTATGATGGCAAACCATTTGGTTTGGTTGCTAAGCCCTCACCCACCGACCTAGTCGGTGGCATGCTTCATCATCGGGCCCACCACAGTGACACCGAATGTGTCCCGGGTGTGCTTCGACTCCAGATTACTGAGGAGCTGGTATACTTCTCTGAGTGTGCTGTGAGGGGGTGTATAAGAAAGTGAATTAAAAGCTATGCAGTGGGTCCCAGTGCCCGAGGGTATAAAGAACTTTATTAGCTGGGCCCACGCTAGCAAGTAAAAAGGCAAACGGACGCGGTGGAGCGAATTATGAACTCCCGTGTCCTATGTGGTCGACATGTTTCAGCCAGGCCTTTTATGTTTTAAAACTGGCTTTCCTCAGGACCAATGAGAGTGTTGGTGAAAAATATAAATAATATTAAGTGAAGTGAGTTTTAGAATGTGTTGCACACGCTAAGGTGCTATACGTGTGTGGAGGGGGATTCCCTCCGCTTTACTGTACACAAAACAAAAAGGACGAAGACAGACGTACATGGTAAGGTCGAATGAGTATATTTATACTGAGAACACAATGCATTGCCGGCAAGTTTAGGGTGTGTGAACGACCTATACCGGCGGGATTTTAATCGTGGCCATGAGAGTTACATGGCAAGGTGATAAAACGTTTAAAAACGGGGTGGAAGTGGTGGACTAAACAGCGGAAAATAGTCAATGAGTGAGAATCAAATAAGAACAATTCTATTTCCTCACACTTGCTATTAGCTGTTAAAGCCTCATGGGTCACCAGGCAGGGGAGAAAGACCCTAGATGTTTAGGGAGGCAGAAGTTTAGAATCAAAACCTGTCAGGAGAGAAGGTTGCTTACCTATGTAGTCGTGAAGGGTTTATCTCTGTACTTACGAGATTACCGGTCTGAGAGCTCCATGAACCTGTTATCCTGCTGCGGTGTCCCGAGTGAATGAGGGCCTGGAACATGCGGGTATTTATACCCAATCATCTCGGGCGTTACCTGCAGAGGGGCGGAGCAATGGGCGCGGCTGCGCGTGTTTAGTGTTAATATGCGCGCATGACCAGTGTTGAGTGTTCAAAGACTACGCATGCGCACAAATATTCGGTTACTTCATGGGGAAACAATGGCACAAATAGAAAGGGACAGAACCACGAGTCTAAACGGAAACAGGGCTCAGTGATTCAGAGAATTCCATGGTATGGAATCGTTAAGTCCAGTCAAGTGGGTGGAAAGGCGGTAAATCCACAGTTGTTCTCTTGTATGTAGAGTTTTTTCATCACAGTTATCAAACTTCTCAATGACTGTCCACGTAAAATCATTAGGAGTGTGATTATGGGACAGGAAGTGTTCAGTCAGTTTACTGATATTCTTACCGCATCTCATGGTGCTTCTATGCTCGGTCATCCTGGTCCTTACTTTTCTAGTAGTCATGCCGACATACTTTAGGCCACAGTGACATGTAATTAAATACACCAAGTTGGTAGAGTTACAATTAGTAAACTGGCGTTGCGTCCAAACTTTGCCATCTTCCAAATTGAGAGTTTTTGATGGAGAGGTCAGATGGCAGACACTGCAATTGTTGCGAGGTTGGTGTCCAGTTAGTTTAGGTAGCCCCCAGGCATTGTGGATAGTATTGCTTGAGGGTCGTGGGTTTACTCTGGGTCTTGTCGATACCAGTTGATCTCTCAAGTTTTTAGCTCTCTTGTAGGCGAAGCGAGGGAGGTCCCACTTTCTAGTTCCAGAATTGAGTATCAGTTTCAAGGAGTGCCTCCCTTTTTATAGTCTTGAATTTTGCTACAGTTGCGCCTTATTCGTAAGAACTGGCCGAACGGGAGATTTTCCCTGAGAGGCCTGGGGTGGAAGCTGTCAAAGCGCAATAAGGAATTGCGTGCGGTAGGCTTGTAGTGGGTGGTGGTAATTAGGCCATTTTGTTCTGCCTAATTCACATGCATTAGCAGCCCGAGTGAACTGGCATTCCTGGACCTCAATATCAAGGCAGAACAAAATGGCCTAATTACCACCACCCACTACGTTCGGCCAGTTCTTACGAATAAGGCGCAACTGTAGCAAAATTCAAGACTATAAATCACAGTCTAGAACATTAGTCCACAAACTGGAAGATCGTGGCTACCCAACAAGAATCATCTCCAAAACTTGTAAGAGGGCACGTAATCAAAACAGGGAGGAACTCCTTGAAACTGTACCAAAACCACCGGAACCACCCATCATGACCTGTGTAACTACGTACAATACGGCCTCTAACCAAGTGTCCAGCATAATCAAAAAGAATTGGAAGATAATCAATTCTGGAACTAGAAAGTGGGACCTCCCTCGCTTCGCCTACAAGAGAGCTAAAAACTTGAGAGATCAACTGGTATCGACAAGACCCAGAGTAAACCCACGACCCTCAAGCAATACTATCCTCAATGCCTGGGGGCTACCTAAACTAACTGGACACCAACCTTGCAACAATTGCAGTGTCTGCCATCTGACCTCTCCATCAAAAACTCTCAATTTGGAAGATGGCAAAGTTTGGACGCAACGCCAGTTTACTAATTGTAACTCTACCAACTTGGTGTATTTAATTACATGTCACTGTGGCCTAAAGTATGTCGGCATGACTACTAGAAAAGTAAGGACCAGGATGACCGAGCATAGAAGCACCATGAGATGCGGTAAGAATATCAGTAAACTGACTGAACACTTCCTGTCCCATAATCACACTCCTAATGATTTTACGTGGACAGTCATTGAGAAGTTTGATAACTGTGATGAAAAAACTCTACATACAAGAGAACAACGGTGGATTTACCGCCTTTCCACCCACTTGACTGGACTTAACGATTCCATACCATGGAATTCTCTGAATCACTGAGCCCTGTTTCCGTTTAGACTCGTGGTTCTGTCCCTTTCTATTTGTGCCATTGTTTCCCCATGAAGTAACCGAATATTTGTGCGCATGTGTAGTCTTTGAACACTCAACACTGGTCATGCGCGCATATTAACACTAAACACGCGCAGCCGCGCCCATTGCTCCGCCCCTCTGCAGGTAACGCCCGAGATGATTGGGTATAAATACCCGCATGTTCCAGGCCCTCATTCACTCGGGACACCGCAGCAGGATAACAGGTTCATGGAGCTCTCAGACCGGTAATCTCGTAAGTACAGAGATAAACCCTTCACGACTACATAGGTAAGCAACCTTCTCTCCTGACAGGTTTTGATTCTAAACTTCTGCCTCCCTAAACATCTAGGGTCTTTCTCCCCTGCCTGGTGACCCATGAGGCTTTAACAGCTAATAGCAAGTGTGAGGAAATAGAATTGTTCTTATTTGATTCTCACTCATTGACTATTTTCCGCTGTTTAGTCCACCACTTCCACCCCGTTTTTAAACGTTTTATCACCTTGCCATGTAACTCTCATGGCCACGATTAAAATCCCGCCGGTATAGGTCGTTCACACACCCTAAACTTGCCGGCAATGCATTGTGTTCTCAATATAAATATACTCATTCGACTTTACCATGTACGTCTGTCTTCGTCCTTTTTGTTTTGTGTACAGTAAAGCGGAGGGAATCCCCCTCCACACACGTATAGCACCTTAGCGTGTGCGTCACATTCTAAAACTCACTTCACTTAATATTATTTATATTTTTCACCAACACTCTCATTGGTCCTGAGGAAAGCCAGTTTTAAAACATAAAAGGCCTGGCTGAAACATGTTGACCACATTGGACACGGGAGTTCATAATTCGCTCCACCGCGTCCGTTTGCCTTTTTACTTGCTAGCGTGGGCCCAGCTAATAAAGTTCTTTATACCCTCGGGCACTGGGACCGACTGCATAGCTTTTAATTCACTTTCTTATACACCCCCTCACAGCACACTCAGAGAAGTATACCAGCTCCTCAGTAATCTGGAGTCGAAGCACACCCGGGACACATTCGGTGTCACTGTGGTGGGCCCGATGATGAAGCATGCCACCGACTAGGTCGGTGGGTGAGGGCTTAACAACCAAACCAAATGGTTTGCCATCATACGTACTGAGTCTCCCTATGAACACAATCAAGCTAGTCCTCTTTTGATAGTTATAAATTCAAGACACCCCACAGAAAGGCTAGGCCCATGCACCACTCACTACCCCTGGTCAAAAGGCCACAACAACAGCCCAAAAAATCGAAAAACACAGAAAAATCAGCACAATCCCATGCCATCCACGCCCTCCATGATGTTTAAATTCAAGACACCCCACAGAAAGACTAGGCCCATGCACCACTCACTACCCCTGGTCAAAAGGCCTCCATGATGTTTAAATTCAAGACACCCCACAGAAAGACTAGGCCCATGCACCACTCACTACCCCTGGTCAAAAGGCCACAACAACAGCCCAAAAAAACGAAAATCACAGAAAAATCAGCACAATCCCATGCCATCCGGGCCCTCCATGATGTTTAAATTCAGGACACCCCACAGAAAGACTAGGCCCATGCACCACGCACTACCCCTGGTCAAAAGGCCACAACAACAGCCCAAAAAAACAATAATCACAGAAAAATCAGCACAATCCCATGCCATCCATGATATTTAAATTCAAGACACCCCACAGAAAGACTAGGCCCATGCACCACTCACTAACCCTGGGCATAATGGTTGAAAGCTAGGCAAAATGGTTGCAGACCTACGAACACTGCCTGCATTCAAAATGCCCCCCTGCCTCCCAGTACATGGCCAGGGCCTGTCTGTAGCAGCACTTAAAATGGCCCCCACCCACATGGCCTGTCCCCATGAACACCCCAAAAAATCGAAAAACATAGAAAAATCAGCACAATCCCATGCCATCCATGCACTCCATGATGTTTAAATTCAAGACACCCCACAGAAAGACAAGGCCCATGCACCACTCACTACCCCTGGTCAAAAGGCCACAACAACAGCCCATAAAATCGAAAAACACAGAAAAATCAGCACAATCCCATGCCATCCAGGCCCTCCATGATGTTTAAATTCAAGACACCCCACAGAAAGACTAGGCCCATGCGCCACTCACTACCCCTGGTCAAAAGGCCACAACAAAAGCCCAAAAAAACGAAAATCACAGAAAAATCAGCACAATCCCATGCCATCCATGATGTTTAAATTCAAGACACCCCACAGAAAGACTAGGCCCATGCACCACTCACTGCCCCTGGGCATAATGGTTGAAAGCTAGGCAAAATGGTTGCAGACCTAAGAACACTGCCTGCATTCAAAATGGCCCCCTTCCTCCCAGCACATTGCCAGGGCCTGCCTGTAGCAGCACTCAAAATGGCCCCCACCCACAGGACCTGTCCTCATGAACACCCCAAAAAATCAAAAAACCCAGAAAAATCAGCACAATCCCTTGCCATCCATGCCCTCCATGATGTTTAAATTCAAGACACCCCAGAGAAAGACTAGGCCCATGCACTACTCACTACCCCTGGTCAAAAGGCCACAACAACAGCCCGAAAAATCGAAAAACACAGAAAAATCAACACAATCCCATGCCATCCAGGCCCTCCATGATGTTTAAATTCAAGACACCCCACAGAAAGACTAGGCCCATGCACCACTCACTACCCCTGGTCAAAAGGCCACAACAACAGCCCCAAAAATCGAAAAACACAGAAAAATCAGCACAAACCCATGCCATCCAGGCCCTCCATGATGTTTAAATTCAAGACACCCCACAGAAAGACTAGGCCCATACACCACTCACTAACCCTGGGCATAATGGTTGAAAGCTAGGCAAAATGGTTGCAGACCTAAGAACACTGCCTGCATTCAAAATGGCCCCCTGCCTCCAGCACATGGCCAGGGCCTGCCTGTAGCAGCACTCAAAATGGCCCCCACCCACATGGCCTGTCCCCATGAACACCCCGAAAAATCGAAAACACAGAAAAATCAGCACAATCCCATGCCAACCATGCACTCCATGATGTTTAAATTCAAGAAACCCCACAGAAAGACTAGGCCCATGCACCACTCACTACCCCTGATCAAAAGGCCACAACAACAGCCCAAAAAATCGAAAAACACAGAAAAATCAGCACAATCCCATGCCATCCAGGCCCTCCATGATGTTTAGATTCAAGACACCCCACAGACAGACTAGGCCCATGCACCACTCACTACCCCTGGTCAAAAGGCCACAACAACAGCCCAAAAAAACAAAAATCAAAGA
Organism: Lissotriton vulgaris; assembly: GCF_964263255.1. Classification (NCBI taxonomy): domain Eukaryota; kingdom Metazoa; phylum Chordata; class Amphibia; order Caudata; family Salamandridae; genus Lissotriton; species Lissotriton vulgaris. The sequence continues at coordinate 1,434,977,573 of NC_141691.1, forward strand.
AAAATCAGCACAATCCCATGCCATCCATGATGTTTAAATTCAAGACACCCCACAGAAAGACTAGGCCCATGCACCACTCACTACCCCTGGGCATAATGGTTGAAAGCTAGGCAAAATGGTTGCAGACCTAAGAACACTGCCTGCATTCCATATGGCCCCCTGCCTCCCAGCACATGGCCAGTGCCTGCCTGTAGCAGCACTCAAAATGGCCCCCACCCACATGGCCTGTCCCCATGAACACCCCAAAAAATCGAAAAACACAGAAAAATCAGCACAATCCCATGCCATCCAGGCCCTCCATGATGTTTAAATTCAAGACACCCCACAGAAAGACTAGGCCCATGCACCACTCACTACCCCTGGTCAAAAGGCCACAACAACAGCCCAAAAAATCAAAAAACACAGAAAAATCAGCACAATCCCATGCCATCCAGGCCCTCCATGATGTTTAAATTCAAGACACCCCACAGAAAGACTAGGCCCATGCACCACTCACTACCCCTGGTCAAAAGGCCACAACAACAGCCCAAAAAAACAAAAATCACAGAAAAATCAGCACAATCCCATGCCATCCATGATATTTAAATTCAAGACACCCCACAGAAAGACTAGGCCCATGCACCACTCACTAACCCTGGGCATAATGGTTGAAAGCTAGGCAAAATGGTTGCTGACCTAAGAACACTGCCTGCATTCAAAATGGCCCCCTGCCTCCCAGTACATGGCCAGGGCCTGTCTGTAGCAGCACTCAAAATGGCCCCCACCCACATGGCCTGTCCCCATGAACACCCCAAAAAATAAAAAAACACAGAAAAATCAACACAATCCCATGCCATCCATGCACTCCATGATGTTTAAATTCAAGACACCCCACAGAAAGACTAGGCCCATGCACCACTCACTACCCCTGGTCAAAAGGCCACAACAACAGCCCAAAAAATCGAAAAACACAGAAAAATCAGCACAATCCCATGCCATCCAGGCCCTCCATGATGTTTAAATTTCAAGACACCCCACAGCAAGACTAGGCCCATGCACCACTCACTACCCCTGGTCAAAAGGCCACAACAACAGCCGAAAAAAATGAAAATCACAGAAAAATCAGCACAATCCCATGCCATCCATGATGTTTAAATTCAAGACACCCCACAGAAAGACTAGGTCCATGCACCACTCACTACCCCTGGGCATAATGGTTGAAAGCTAGGCAAAATGGTTGCAGACCTAAGAACACTGCCTGCATTCAAAATGGCCCCCTGCCTCCCAGCACATGGCCAGGGCCTGCCTGTAGCAGCACTCAAAATGGCCCCCACCCACAGGGCCTGTCCCCATGAACACCCCAAAAAATCGAAAAACACAGAAAAATCAGCACAATCCCATGCCATCCATGCCCTCCATGATGTTTAAATTCAAGACACCCCACAGAAAGACTAGGCCCATGCACCACTCACTACCCCTGGTCAAAAGGCCACAACAACAGCCCAAAAAATCGAAAAACACAGAAGAATCAGCACAATCCCATGCCATCCAGGCCCTCCATGATGTTTAAATTCAAGACACCCCACAAAAAGACTAGGCTTATGCACCACTCACTACCCCTGGTCAAAAGGCCACAACAACAGCCCAAAAAATCAAAAAACACAGAAAAATCAGCACAATCCCATGCCATCCAGGCCCTCCATGATGTTTAAATTCAAGACACCCCACAGAAAGACTAGGCCCATGCACCACTCACTACCCCTGGGCATAATGGTTGAAAGCAAGGCAAAATGGTTGCAGACCTAAGAACACTGCCTGCATTCAAAATGGCACCCTGCCTCCCAGCACATGGCAAGGGCCTGCCTGTAGCAGCACTCAAAATGGCCCCCACCCACATGGCCTGTCCCCATGAACACCCCAAAAAATCGAAAAACACAGAAAAATCAGCACAATCCCATGCCATCCAGGCCCTCCATGATGTTTAAATTCAAGACACCCCACAAAAAGACTAGGCTTATGCACCACTCACTACCCCTGGTCAAAAGGCCACAACAACAGCCCAAAAAATCGAAAAACACAGAAAAATCAGCACAATCCCATGCCATCCAGGCCCTCCATGATGTTTAAATTCAAGACACCCCACAGAAAGACTAGGCCCCTGCACCACTCACTACCCCTGGTCAAAAGGCCACAACAACAGCCCAAAAAAATCGAAAAACACAGAAAAATCAGCACAATCCCATGCCATCCAGGCCCTCCATGATTTTTAAATTCAAGACACCCCACAGAAAGACTAGGCCCATGCACCACTCACTACCCCTGGTCAAAAGGCCACAACACCAGCCCAAAAAATAAAAAAACACAGAAAAATCAGCACAATCCCATGCCATCCAGGCCCTCCATTATGTTTAAATTCAAGACACCCCACAGAAAGACTAGGCCCATGCACCACTCACTACCCCTGGGCATAATGGTTGAAAGCTATGCAAAATGGTTGCAGACCTAAGAACACTGCCTGCACTCAAAATGGCCCCCTGCCTCCCAGCACATGGCCAGGGCCTGCCTGTAGCAGCACTCAAAATGCCCCCCACCCACATGGCCTGTCCCCATGAACTCCCCAAAAAATCGAAAAACACAGAAAATCAGCACACTCCCATGCCCTCCATGATGTTTAAATTCAAGACACCCCACAGAAAGACTAGGCCCATGCACCACTCACTACCCCTGGTCAAAAGGCCACAACAACAGCCCAAAAATCGAAAAACACAGAAAAATCAGCACAATCTCATGCCATCCATGCCCTCCATGATGTTTAAATTCAAGACACCCCACAGAAAGACTAAGCCCATGCACCACTCACTACCCCTGCTCAAAAGGCCCCAACAACAGCCCAAAAATCGAAAATTCCAAAATTGTAGTTGCAGCAACTGTAATGCCCCAAACAAACTTACTTGTGAAATTTCTAATGTAAAAGTGATCCAAAGAAAGTCAAAAAGGCCTCAAATCCAAATATCCAGCAGCATCCACAAAAAGTAATCCTTCCAGGTCAAGATCCGAATGAAAGTGACCAGCACATGAAGAAAGCACTGGGAGGAGCCTGCTGGACAGGAACAGGAAGTTGGAGACTGTGGGGCACTTCCTCCCTCCCACCCCCCCCCCCCCAAAATGGACTCCTTAAAAAAAAAAGTGCAGGCAAATGTCAACCTGAGGAGTTATTCTGATAAAAATCATCATTTTCAGAAGGTTTATGCTGCTTGCTGGTGGATTTCTTGTGCAGAATTGCTAATTTGGTATTTTCGCGAGTGCGAGATTGTTGCTGCCCGCCGCATCTACGTGTTCGCGATTGCGAACTCCCGCGATACGTGATCACGGCGTACTCACGTTGACAAACTCTCGCTGTGGAAGGTGGCAAGCCGCGATGACTTAATCGCGGTCGCCAAACTCCCGCGGGATCCCGCAGCGAGATCCAAAATGGCGGAGTGCTCGCAAAATATGGAGAAAAACAACTCGGCAAATGCTGAATGACGGTAAGTGAACGCCGCACGCCGCAAAATTGTATCACCAAGAAAAAAAAATCCACCGCGTGCGAATTTGCGGATTTTGCGGGAAATTCGCGAATCTCGCGGATTGAGAATTTACCAAAAATCCGCGAAATCCGCGAGCGGAACGGATTTTACGCCCATGCTTATTTTCCATGCAGGTTTTGCCAGGGGGTCCAGAGGTGTGGCCATTTTAGTACACAGCAGAGTCCCATACGTGCACTCCACTCACTGGCAGGACCCACAAGGTAGATACATCTTTATTCAGGGTACGCTTGGAGACAAGGATGTACTGTTTGGTTGTGTGTACGCCCCACCCCCCTTGCAGTGGTCCCTAGATGAAAAGATCTTGGCAGTATGGGCGACTATTCCAAATGTGTTGGCTGTCATAGGGGGCGACTGGAATGATGTGATTGATTTGACGCATGACAGATACAGGCCCGGGGGGGGGGGGGGACAGTAGTATCCGGGCATTCCAAACTGCATGACCTGATCAGAAACCTGGGATGGGTGGACACATGGCGATACATGCATGGCACACAGCGTGAATACACTTTCCTTTCGGCAGTGCATCACTCGTTCTCCAGGCTACATCTTTGTCCCCCAGGCAGCTCAGGGTAGGGTGGAGGCCGCGGATATATTGCCACGGGGGCCTTCGGACCATTCTCCGGTGGCGGTCACTCTGAGGTTGGACAGGAGGCAACAACAGTTTTGTTGGCGTCTGTCAGTGTGGCACCTACAGCTTGGTGATTACCAGGCTCACATGAGGAGAGCCATAGCGCAGTATTTGGCCGAAAATACTGGGACGGTGGCATCTAAGGCGACGCTCTGGGAAGCCATGAAGCCCACCTTGAGAGGCATAGATATAGCGTGGTGTGTGGCGGCCAAGAGACGGCGCAGGGAGACTCTTGATCAGGCGGAGGTGGCCATACGGGATCTAGAGCAGCGTAGTAGCTCGGGTGGGGAAGACCGGGTGCTGGAGCAGCTGCTGCCAGCGCAACAGTCCTACGCCTCGCTGCTACTCGATGAAGCGCGGCAGATGTGGCTGGCGACCCGGAGCAGGGTATACCAATGGGGGGACAAATCTGAGACGATGTTGCACAGGCTGTGCAAGGGCCAGTTTCAAACCCAGACTCCCCTGAGAATACAGGATGAGACCGGCGCCCTGATAACCGATCCCAGGTCGCTCTCGGAAGGCTTTGCAGCCTACTATGCCGACCTGTACTCCCCACATGAATGCATTAGTGAGGATTTGATAGACAAATTTATAGCGGATTTACCACCACGAGCACTATCAGATGAAGCCCGTGATATCCTAGATAAACCTTTGACTGAGGAAGAGCTGGGAACTGCCCTGGGGGAACTCAATACGGGGAAGGCCCCCGGCCCCAACGGCTTCCCTAGTGAATTCTTCAAGAAATTCCATCTTCAGTTAGGGACCCAGTACAGAGCGGTAGTGGAGGAGGCACGGGAACTGGGTTGCATGCCCCAGGACTGGAGACACGCTGAGGTGGTCGTCTTTCATAAACCCGGCCGGCCCCCCGAGCAATATGCATCGTATCGCCCAATTTACTTACTGAACGTGGAGGCCAAGGTGTTAGATAAGGCTCTGGCCAATAGATTGTTGCCATACATCTCCGATCTTGTACACCCGGACCAAGCCGGCTTTATGCCCAAGCGGGCAACGCGGCACAACATCAGGCGGGCTAACGTCGCGGTCGCTGCGATTCGGTCCTCTGGGGTGCAAGCGGCGCTCTTTTTGGCCGACATGGATAGGGCGTTCGACTCCCTCAGCTGGACATACCTCTTCTCCCTGCTGCCTCAGCTGAACTTAGGGCCAGTTTTTCTGTCCTATGTGAAATTGCTCCATACTAACCTTACGGCCTCGGTCCGGGTTGCTGGGGTGGCGTCCTCGACCTTTCCAATTCGGAGGGGCACCAGACAGGGCTGCCCCCTCTCGCCTTACTTATTTGCCCTGGCTATGGAACCCCTGGCCGCCTGGGACCGCATCGACGCGCAGATGAGGGGCTTTGAGTGGACAGGTGACTTGTCGGACCGCATCACACTTTATGCGGATGACGTATTGTTTTTCCTCACGGACCTTAATAAGTCCAGGCCCCGCCTCATGCGCATTCTACAGATCTTTGGGGAGACGTCGGGCCTGTACGTGAATCCGCGTAAATCCACTCTCTGGGTGTTGGGGAGGGGTCCGCCGGTCGGAGACTGGGCAGCAGAGCTTCAACAGGCCACAGGAGGAATTAAATATCTAGGGGTGTTTCTTACTGAGATCCCAGCGGTTGTGAGGGAGCGTAATGTAGTGCCGGTTTGGGAACGAACTCAGGCGGACATTAAGGTGTGGTCCCGTATGCCGTTGACCATTCATGGCAGATCGGCTATATTTAAGATGGTAGCCCTTCCCAGGCTGCTATATCAATTGCAGAACCATCAGTACCCGATTCCGCCCTTGTGGTTTAAGCGTATACACATGGTCCTGGGACAGTTCCTCTGGGAGGGTGGCGCTATCAGGGTGGCGCTGCGCACATGTTTTCGATCCACATACGGGGGGGCTGGCGACCTCGGACGTGCTTTCCTATTACCAGGCGTCCCATCTTCTCGTCCTGAATGACTGGTGGTATGGGGATAGGGGAGACCCCGCCTACGCGCTGGAGAGACTATTAATGGAGCCACACACTCTACACACGCTTCTCCATGCGCCAAAGGTGCGCAGGGCCTTGCCGGCAGTGACTCAGGTGGTCTTTGACGTCTGGCGGCGAGCGTTGCGGCGGATGGGTTGGTGGCGAACCTTGACCGAGGAGACTCCCCTCTGGCATAATGGCCGCCTCCCGGGCCATGCTTCCCTGGTGGGATTCGAGGGCTGGGATGCTGTCGGCATCTCTCGACTGGGTGATGTTATGTCCGGGACAACGCTTAAATCGTTTCAGGAGCTGAGAGTGGTGTTTGACATGCCCAACACGCAATTTTTTCGCTACTTGCAATTTCGCAACGCTCTGACTCCGGATCTTGCGGGTCTGATTTCACTCCCTGAATTTAGCCCGCTGGAGGCCCGAGTCTTCATAGGAGAGTTGGATACCAAAAAAATGTCTCGCATATATCAATCCCTGACCATACATTGCTCCTCTGACTTGTGTTCCCTCAAGGAGAAGTGGGAGGGGGACGTGGGGCCACTGGAGGAAGAAGATTGGAATGAGGCGCTGGCGAGTTCCCGGGGCGCGGCCATCTCGATTCGCCTTCGGCTGATTCAATTTAAATACTTTCACAGGGTGAACTACACGCAACAGAGGCTATGGAGGGCAGGACTAATTGTATCCCCAGTGTGTACTCGGTGTGGGAATGAGGAAGGTACGTTCCTTCATACGGTGTGAAGTTGTGAGCGCTTAGAGAGGTTCGGGCGTGGTGTCTGGAGTGGTCTGGATGAGGCGCTCGGATGGGTGCTTCCGCGCAAACCGCGCTTGGGTTTATTACATGTGCTGGAGGGAGTGGGGGGCAACTTGTACAAGAGACACCTATTATTACTGGGCTTAACGATAGCCAAGTGCGACATAGCTAGAGCTTGGAAGGACCCGCAGCCCCCATCACTTCTCGCATGGAAGAGAGGCCTAGACTTCTGTATGGGGATGGAGAGGCCCATATTTCTAGCTCGCGGATGCCCTAGCAAACACTACAAGATATGGAAGAGGTGGGCCGACTACAGGGGTCTTTGGCTGGAGCCCCCGATAGAGCAGGATCCGGATCCAGACGTATGAGTGAGTGTGATGACTGATTGGATGTGTGTGAATGGCTTGATCGACCGAATGCCGTGCGGGGGGGGTTGGGTGGGTTAGGAGGGTGGTCGTTGGGAATGGGGTTAGGGGGAACGGGTGGGGGGACTTGTTTCATGTGATTGCAACTATTGTTTTGCTCACAAAAGTAACGATGGATTGTTTTATTGTATGACGTTATTGACTCCTGTCAGATACCTCTGGGGTACAGAGATCTGTGGCTATGTATATGATGTGTCAATGAAATCTGTTTTGAAAAAAAAAAATTCGACGAAAAACATAATGAATTATAAATGTAATTATCATTATTAAATACAAATATTAATATGAATTACTTAGAATTGATTTACTTTCTACCCTGTACACCAATAAACCCTACAACCCACACCTAAAACCCCAAAAATATTTACACAATTAACATAATTATTATCAAATAAATAATAAATATTAATTAATAATGAATTGTTAATTAATTAGCATTAAATACTTCCCACAATTTACCCTTATAAAACCCACAATCAACAGATACAATTAATATGTAAAAAATATGTAACACTTTTAACATAATTAATTATCAATTAAATAATTAATAATAATCAACTATGAATTATTAAATAATCAACAGTGAGTTACTTCTCACCCTGAATCCCTGTAAACCCCACGACCAGCACATACAATTTAAACTAAAACCAATATATTTACAATATTAACATAATTAATTAGTAATTAAAAAATAATATTAATTACAAATTAATCGTTAATTTATAATAATTAAATTACTTCCCGCCCTGTGCCTCTAAACACCCACAGCCAGCTACTGTACTAAATACAAAAACTAATTAAATAACATGTATTAACTACTAAAAAATGTATGAATACATTAAAAATCATAAACAATAATTATACACAAAAATTACATAATATATAATTAAAATATATACCACAATACATAACAATATTTAATAAACAGTATTATAAACAACATTGGGCCTCATTACGATGTTGGGCAGATGACACCGTGGTGATTTGGAAACGCCCGACCTCAGGTCAGTGGTTCCGACCGCTGTCGCAAACATCCATTTTTCAATGGAAGCATGTCGGCGGAAAAATCCTGCAACACATTGAAATATTGTTTCCCCCCAGCCCCTATAGTGGATGGCTAGGAGGGATGCGAGCCCTGCTAGGGGCCCACAAAGTCACTTTCCAATAGCTTTCCATGTCAGAAAGGCCAACATGCAAAAACCACAGGTGATGGACAGAATGCAGAACAATGTCATACATTCACCCCAGTACAGAGATCTGGGCCTGAATCCATCGTTTTTTTGCACTCCACACCACCCCAGTTCAGACATGGCCATATGCAAATCAGTCTGACCCTGTGCCTCATGGGAACAGTCCAACCCCTTACAACAATTAGAACATGAAAAGAGGCCACTAGAATGAGCCCATAAAGAGACAAAAGCATAATGAGCAATATTTCAGCTAAGCGTGGAGAATTTCATGACTTTGCTGATAGAGAAGTCAAACATATTGGTTGCAGCAGCAAGGATGTACATGAGGAAAGGAGACCAGACAAAACACTTGCGTGTTTGTTATGTCCCAAATTGACAGACAATATAATATTCTGCATTTACTCTGCTCACCCTATACCTCTCTATGACTCTTCAGCCATTATACTGCAGTTTTATCAGTAATATGAGGAACTGTACACCTCCAAGCCAACACTTTACCCTCATAGATTGTAGAGTACTTTAGCGATATGACAAGGACCTGGCTTGAAAGTTTGCATGGGGAACACCTTCTAGCACCATTGTCCCCAGAAGAGATACAACAAGGTATCATGTCAATGTCTGGAGGGAAGCACCTGACACTGAAAGCCTTATTACAAACTTCAACAAAGTATTTGTTACAGAATTAACAACACACCTTATGCTGTTGTTTGGGGCTTTGGTCGAAAGGGGATTTCTCCCCCTGCGCGATGCTCCGATTATTTCTCTCTTTAAACCAGACATGATCTTGATTCAGTGCTCATTGTATCAACCGCTGTTGCTTCCTAATACAGATATGAAAATAATAATCATCTTAGTACACTTAGGGGGTCATTAGGATGGCGGGCAGACTTAGTCCGCCCGCCATCCTATCGTTCTTTTGGACCGCCCGCCATAAGGGCGAGGGGTCCCGTGGGGTGCATTAGGATGCGCTCGCCACTGTGGCGGGCGCATCCTGCATATTTAGCATTGTGGCGGGCGGGGTTCTCAGCACCGCCCGCCACAATGCTAAACATGCACGAATGCATTTGCATTAACAAAGCGGCAGGCACCGCGCAGTGCCTGCCGCTTTGTTAATGCAAATGCAGGGGGGTACCACAAGTGAAGACCGATGCTGCCACGGAAAGGCATCTATCCTGGGTCAAATAGACACCGCCACCATGTTAGACATTTTCCGCCCCGGTCGCAAGGCGACCAGTGCGGAAAAGCAGCAGACAGTCTTTCCATCCTCCGCGGTCACCTCGCCATACTAATATGGCAGAGGGGCATTTAGCTGAGGATGGCGGGCGGATTGCCCCCGCCAGGCCGGCGGTGGCTATGCCAGCCTTGCGGGGGCAATCTGCCCGCCATCCTAATGGGCACCTTACACTTGTCTTGGTCCTACCTGATCAATCAAGGATCTTACTGGGCACAAGACCAACCTAATACCCCTATTTGGTACAATGGCACAGTTAGACCCCGATTTCAAGCAACAGCTGTTTTTTTGGATGCTGAAAAGGCATGTGACTCCTTTGAGAGGAATTACGTTTGCTATGTTGAGAAAACTATGTGCTGAAAAGACACGGGTTAACCCAATAAGTCGCTGGGACCTGGGTGAATAATTAATACAAACAAGGTGGTCCCAGATACTGAAGTGAATAAACCTTAACCAAGTAGCTTAAATAAATTCAAAGAAATTGTAACAACATTGTTTTTATTCACAACGTGCCTCATAAAACATTATTCATAAAATACATCCATAAAATAATCACATTTAATGCCCCTAAAAGATGCCCATCCCATCTTTTAGGGGCATTAAATGTGATTATTTTATGGATGTATTTTATGAATAATTTTTTATGAGGCACGTTGTGAATAAAAACAATGTTGTTACAATTTCTTTGAATTTATTTAAGCTACTTAGTTAAGGTTTATTCGCTTCAGTATCTGGGACCACCTTGTTTGTATTAATGTTGAGAAAACTAGGCTTGGGAGTCAATATTTTAAATCTAGTGTGGCTGTTGTACACTTTACCCATGGGCCACATCAACATAAATGATCAAATCTCCAAATGTATTACTACAGCACCAGGTGGGGATGGCCCCTATCTTCCGCACTATATCCATTGGAAGTTGAACCATTGGTGTGTGTGATAAGAGAATGACATACACAGAGATGCTCACTGTTCCTTGGATGGCAGTTGGTGATATCCACTTATGTGGTTGATATATTACTTTACATCAAAGACCCTATTACCAATCTCTCACCACTACTCCTAGAGATTCTACAATTTGATAGTTTAGCGAGCACCACTCCATAGTTATTTTGCATAATGGCCACCACCACTGCTGCCAGGATGACAGGCATTGGAGTTGTGGGGAAGACCAAACTCCCAGAAATTATGCACTGAGGCCACGCCCATATTGCGCTCTTAAACGCTATGCAGCCCCACAGTGGGTGACACCGCCACCTCCACTGCTGCCAGGAAAACAGTCATTGGGGTTGTCGGGAAGACCAAGACTCCCTGAAACCATGCACTGAGGCTACGCCCATCTCGCTATCTTAAGCGCTACATGGGCTGGGCCATCCACACCCGTCGGAGCCTGGAGGAGGCTGGGCTGGGCCCCCCCCCTGGCTTTGGGGCCAAGGACAACGGTACAAAAAACGAGGACATTGCCACCAAGTATCAATTCAGGTACCATTGTTTTTAAATATCTTATGCCTGTTTATTATTTACAACAGGCTTCATTGACATTGGGTTATCATAGTAGTATGGGCAAACGGAAAGCCAAGGCTAGGCCAAATGGAGCACCCAAGCAAGTCAAAAGGCCAACTGCAAGTGCTGCAGCGAACTGTGTGGTGACATAAAATAGACACCTTAATTGAAGAAATGGAATGCTTACACAATAGCCAGAACTTGTCATCTAAAACGGGCCAGAATGTGGCAATCATTTTCTTACAAAAAAAACATAAAAAATATTTTATGCAAGGATCCAACCTGTAATGGTTCAGCATGGTCTTCAGTGCACTCTAGTAATACAAGCAGCCAGAAGCAGTTGGGGTTTGTCCCCATGCCTGCATCTTTAGGTCCTGGCAATATTATTAATGATGTTGAGGGAATAGTAGCCTTGGACATTGAATGCACCAATCGGTTTGACCCTCTCGTTGATAGTTATAAAGCCACCACCAATAAGATCACTACCGGAACTGCACTGGATCCCGTTGTCGATGGGATAGAGTCCAGGAGAATGAATAGACCTATAAATACAAACACCAGTGCTCTTTATACTGAACTGAGAGAACTTAAAATAACTGTTAATGAATTAATAATAGAAGTGCTCACTGAGAAAAACTTTAGGGTCTCTCACAGACCAGCTTAGCAATATTTAGTCTAGTATAAGCAAAAGGATGGGAATGAGCAACACCTATCAGCAAAGCAAAGGGGGGGAGGTTATAGGTGATGGAACCATGAGTTCAGGGTTTATTATACAGTGTACTATTCCAGCACCCCAGTATAGCTAAGAAATCTACCACACTCACCAGCCACGTTTTAAAACATCCATGCCCCTTGCTTTATTAAAGGGAAGGTTGTTGAGAAGACTACCACACTTTCCAATCCACACGCAGGTCGGTGGGTACAGGGCAGATCCTGTGATCATGATGGGGTGTTAGGGGAAATTTATCGTGTGATAAAACTATTATTATTAATATTGTATTTGCTAAAAAAATTATCATTTTCATCATACAAAAAGCAGTACACCAGAATAAAAACAATTAATATTACATTAAAAGAATGTTCATAGAAATATCCATTAAAAACAAAGTTATAAGTCCTGTAAAAACATAATAGGCAGAATCCTCCATTGAGACAGATTGAGCTAAATAGGCACAATAATGTTTGAAGACTGGTTAACACATTTTGATCTCCTCCACGAGGCAAATAGCAGGAATCTCGAAATAGCAAACACTAACCAACGTGTAGTATCAGATTTAAAAATGTGTGTAGTTTCTAAATGACACCTAATTGAAAGCATACAACAAGCAGGAGCTATCCAGCTTCTTCTAATATCAGCATAGGACGGACAGAAAAAGAGAAAATGCTCAAGAGTCTCAGGAGCAACATGGCAAGAGGGGCACAGTAAATCAGCCAACACATTTCCCCAGCTACTTCTCCTTGTATTTAGAGGAATGATTCCGTATCTAAGTTGGGTATACAGTGCTCGTGCCTGTGGTTGCTCGATGTCATCCAGAAAAGACTCAAAGCCAAAGCTGCCTTTGACATTTAAATACCTCACAGTTAAAGTGCCATATGCAAAGTGTTCAATACTTTCCGAGACCATCAGTCCCCAAAACCTTTTTTTACCAAGGGGGACCATAGATTTAGTAATGTTCCCAGGTTCCTACCAGAGCTGCCCCAACCTTATTTTTAAAAACCAGGCCTTGATCTTGTTGAACCACTTGATTTGACCTGATTGCCTGTGCAAGGCTATCACCTCGACCATGGCGTCTTTCAGTGGGAACCTTGGTGTTACTTGTCCAAACCCTTATTCAGAATAAGAGCCCAGAGAATAGCAAAGTGTTCAATGGGTTTCAGGCAAAGGTCTAGTCTTAGTGGCAGAAAGGGTGTATTCACTGGTAGGTTCATAATGGCTCTAATAAATTTGTTTTCAGTGATGGTTAGGTCCGTAAGATTTTCCAACCCCCATAACTCAGCCTCATATATAGAGCCGCTCCTAGACCTTTTGCCTTATGCAGTTCTAGGATGGGTGAAATGGGCCTGTGGGGGAAGGCCCTAGCCGTACGTACTAAGGCACAATCTACATGCTGGAGGGTCAAAGTGCTCTTTACCAACTGCGCATTCCATGCCAGCCTATCGCTAATGCAAACTCCATAGAAGTGAAAGGACTTTACTTGCTCCAAAACTTGCGTACCCAACGCAAATTTGCCTTTACTAGATTTATAGGGATTAAAGGACATATATTTTGTTTTGGAGCAGTTTATTTCTAAGACCTTTTCTTCGCAGATTTTAGCGACTTTATTTAAGAGGTTTTGGATTCCTCGAGGTGTTCTAGCAATAAGCAGTGTGTTGTCTGCAAATAGCAGACATTGCACTGCTCTACCTGCCAATTTCGGGGGGTCGCCGCCACAATTATAGAGTTCACCAATTAGACCATTGATATAGAGGGTAAATAATGTTGGGGCAAGGACACAACATTGGCACACGTCTTTCTGAACCAGTATGTTATTGGTCAGGCTGACATTGGAATTCCACCTAACCTTAGCATAGGTTTCATGGTGTAGCCATATCAGGATTCTGAGTATATAGGATGGTAGTCCTAATTCGCTCAAGGCTAGCCAAAGTTGGGACCGGTCTATTGATTCAAAGGGCGTTTTTAAATCCACAAACACCACATCTTAGTGACCTCCTCTGATGGTTACTTCCTTCCATATTAGCAGGAGGAATCTAAAGACTTGGACAGTGGTGCTTTTGGAGGCCTTGAAACCTGCCTGAAAGTCAGACAGAACATTATTATCCTCTATCCAATTATGGACTCTGGTCAAAATGATTTTACAAAAGAATTTTGGGGGAACATCTATTAAGCTAATGGACCTGTAATTACATGGTGACCCTTTGTCACCTTATTTGTGGATGGGAATAATTTCTGCGCCCGCCAAATTTCCGCGGTGGCTCTCCCATGCAAGATGGTGTTAAACACTTTTCGGAGCAGGGGGCCCCATATAATGGGTTTGGCTTTAAACAGATCATCCAAAAGCTTGTCTAAGCCCTTTGCTTTCCCGCTCAGCAACAAATTTATGGCCAAGAGGGTTTTGTGTACTGTTATATTGTCTCCATCAGATATTCCAAAGTCCTGAGGGTACATATATGTGCCAGAGTCATAAAGGAGCCCCTGACTTGCAAATAAATCCCCAAAATTACCCTCCCTCACCTGGGGCTGGATGTGGAAGTCTGTTTCCATTTCCAGGTTTGATGACCCCTTTGACAGAAGGTACCAAAAGAATGGGCTGTTCTTTAAGTTTCGCAGCACCTAAGAGCCAGTTCCACTTTTCCGACTCCAAGTCCCCTTTTGCTTTATTTTGTGCCAATTTATAAGACTTTCTGCAACTTTTTACGTCTATAGGAGACTTCCATTTCACTGCCTCAAATAAGTCATCCCTAGATTTTTTACAGGCTTCATTAAACCAAGGGGCTGTTTCCCACTTTGGTCGAATAACATTTTTTATAAAAAAGAGGTCTTAAATTTGTGATCAATTTTAAAAAAGAGGTGACAATGGCTTCTGGCCCTATGGTAGGGGTACTCAGGTCTATTAGAGTCTGCTCCATCTCTGTGTATATTTTGGGGAGTACAGTTGGATCAGCTAAAATTAAGCATGGGCGAATTTTTCAAATTCGCGGTTCGCGAATTTGCGTATTCACGAATTCGCAATCCGCAAAATCTGCGAACTCTCGCGAATTTGCGGATTATTTTCTTTTTTTTGTGTTCGCAAGGGTTTCTGCCAGTTCGCAAGGGTTTTGTACAAGTTCGCAAACGCAAACTTACTTGTCGGGTCGCAACTGTCATGACTATGTTGTTTCTACGTCTGGTTCATCACAGCACCCTCTGTTTCACCACTGCCACCCTCTGGTTCACCCATGCCACCCTCTGGTACTTCACTGCCACCCTCTGGTACATCACTGCCACCCTCTGGTTCATCACTGTAGATTATGGGGGGGAAAGGCAGCACACCTGCCCTGCTTCAACTGACATGAATTAATTTGGGGTTGATTAAATGTGTCTCTGAGTCTGGCACCTGCTTCCATATCTGTAATTGCTTTCTGTGGCAGTGCAATTTTTTTTCACAGGACCTTTGTGGCCTACTTGTAGATATTTTCTCTGAGCCTGCTGTGAGGGTCAGAGCAGGGTCATAGAATAATTGCAAGTAGGCAACTGAACTCTGGAGTGGGCCCTCAGGAAGCACTACAGGGAATGGTTACTAATGATGAGGTTGAACTTTTGCACCTGCTGAGTGCTTTCAGTTTTGCAAAAATAGTTTTTCTGCAATTTCGTGGGATTCGCGGGGTGCGAATTTGCGCGAGATCGAATTCGGAAGCCGCGAATTCGTGCAAATGTGTTTTGTTTTTTTGCGGCGTGTTAGTTCGCAAGGTTTTGTGCGTTTTAGCGAGCCGCTTGTAGCGCAACGGCGTGAAGTTACCCTCACGGTCGTTCACAGGTGCGGCCATTTTGTTTGCGTGACGTATTTCCGTTTCCAGGTGCTATGTGTAATCTCGCAAAGTGTGCGGCTCGCTAGTACAAGTTCGCGTGTGATCGCGAGGAAAATCTCGCGCGAACTTACCCACGCGGTCGTGAACGGGCGCGGCAATCTTGTTTTTCATTCATTGCTATAGTTCTGGGCATGCTGTCTGTATCCTCTGTCAATCTCTGCCATCCTTTGAAGTTTTTTTATCTATTTTTCTTAATATCTATCCCTCTATTTTTCTAGCTCTATATTTTTGTGTTTTCTGCTACTTTTGGTTAATTTTAAACTACTTTTTTAATTTCTTTTATTTTCTTCTCCCCTATTCTATTTCTTCTTTATTATTTACCTTCCTTTCTGCCCAGACCATGGTAAAGGGAACCGGGAAGCAGCCTGAAAAGGGGAAGGGTCCCGCACCCCGTACCCGGCTCCCGTGCGGGCGTTTGAGGGGGGAGACAGTCACAGCCCGGGAGATCTTTAGCACGGAGGAGGTGGCCGCACTAGTCTTTTATGTCCAGCGCCGCCTCCCCAGGACCATCATGGCAGGCGGCAAGATCGCTAGCGGCTACGGGATCCGGGAGCGCCGGAAGCGGTGGGAGAAGGTATGCCGGGCCATGTACCAACACTCTTGGGTCCGGCGCACCTACAACTAGGCCACCCACCGTTGGACGGATCTCCTGGACCGGGAACGCGACTTGATCAACCTGCTCGGCCTCGAGATCCCCGGGCTTGGTGAGTAGTAGTAGCTATTTCTTCACTACTCTGTTTTCTCCTGCTCTGTGTGTTATTATATTGCAAATTTTTGTTTTTTACCAAGAGCAATAATGCTGCTGATTACATTGTAGGTAAATTATATTTTAAAATCTTCTCTGCATTTCAGATGCACTGCTCTCCTTTTCAGTAGCGTTGCTACTATGCTTATTTGTTTTCGATTTTGTGTTCATTTCATTGGCCTGAGAAATTATGTATGAGTGTAGTTTAAAGAACTGCGTAATGCTAGACACTAAGGGTCAGATTTTTAATTACTGGCGCATCCCTGCAAAGTAGCAGGGATGCGCCAGTAATTGTGCGCCACGCCACCACCACCCATGGTGAGCCGTATTTATAATGCGGCGCACCATGGGCCCAAAACGTCACCGAAGCGTTACGCATCTGTGCCATAAAGGCGGCGCATTGCTGGAGTTGCGTCGCAACGATGGCGCAGCTCCAGCAATGCTCTGGGGTGCCCTATCTCCCCAATGCTGCGTCAAGCCGTACGTCTGCTTCAAGCAGGCACAGGGTTTGAGTCACGCATCATTGTCCTAAAAGTGACTGATTGAAATTTTGTAGATTTCCCTCAGCCACATTTAGGATGCGTTCCTGCACAGGAACGCCCTCCCTTGCGCCGGAACGCCCCCTGATGGCGCAGGGCTTTACAACGTGATGCATCTCCCCTATGCGTCATGTTGTTAATATACGCCGTACCATGGCGCCTCTTTTGTTCTGTCGCTGCGTCACAAAAGTCACGCAACAACGGAGCAAAAGAGCCCCAAGGGGCTTGTAAATCTGCCCCTACAGACTCAAGTCCAGTCCTTCCTTTGTACACCTGGCAATAAGAAGAAATAGTGGTTGGGATTGATAGTTTGAGTATTTTAATGACTGGTTAATGTAGTAGGAAACATTTTAGTGTTGTCGCTGATCTGCAATCACGATGGAGTTTGTCTGTCACTTCGCGTGCTGCGGACTGCTGCCTGCCAGTCCTAGGCGAACCTTTTTAGTACTTTGTTTAGTGAGTTACATAAGAACTTTCCAAGTCGACGGCCCGCAAATCAAGCAATACTAATAACGTAGTAGACCACATGAGATCGGTCAATATATCCAGTGGAATAGTTGCCTATTTGCTATTTCGCCAAAATATTTTGTTATTGTTCTTTTGAAATGTTTGATTTGGTTGACAAGTATCATCCATGTTTTCTGGTCTTTCTTTCTTTCATGTTGTACATCAGCTCCCCCCAGGGGCAAGAGGACACAGGAGGAGGAGGCTGCTGTTCAACAGGATGCAGGCCAGGATCGGGCAGGCGAGGGCTCCTTTGCTGGCCCCAGTAAGTTTTAATTTTAATATAGAGTACCTATTTTTTCCTAGCGTTCCTCATTCGATTTTTTCTAAATCGTCTTTGATCTTCTTGTAGACTGTATCTAAATTCTTATCCTGCCTCGACTGTGACTCCCTGTGGTATTACTAGATTATTCTTATTAGTCTGTCTGTGTAGCTAACTAAGATTGCACATTTGGCAAAAGGTGTTAAACAAAACTCCCATTCTAGTCAGCAATAGCTCTATGCACTGAGTGCAGTCCTCTGGGATTGTCAATAATGTCTTTTCAAGTCTTCTAAATGTTTATGCTTTGACAATTACCAACAATAAAAAGGTGAATGACCACCAAGAAAGAATAAGATACTACTTTACTTTTGGTTTGGATAGGAGGACAATCCATACTACTACTGTTGCAGGGACAAATCTGCACAAACAGAACTATGGACACTAAATAGTGCATTGTTTATCAATTATAATAGGCGCAGGTAGACTTTCCACATACCTCAGTGATATTAGTCTTTGAAGAACCCCAATCTCCTTACTGATTAGATAGTGTGGCAGAGTCATTTAGCTCCCGAATTCATCGATGATTGATCCCCAATGATGATTATTATCCAACTCAGGACAGGAGTACGGAGTCAGAGTCCAGAAGTGTCATAGGCATGGACTCATGCTTGCAAATTGCCAAACCTCTTGCTCATTCACTCTTGGCCAAAAACCACAGAGTCTATTTAAGTTTTAAAGCTTTATTAAAAGTAAAAATATTTATTAAAATCAAGCTTGTCATAAAACATAAACGGTTTAAAAATGGAAAAGTGCTTATAGTGATTTATTTCACACATTTATTGTGGGCGAGCCGAGCCCTCACCTGGTTTGAACTTAAATTTTTCTTTTTGGTGCTGAATCATTGGTCCCTCTGTCCTAGTGATGATGATTTGTTCTTAGAAGTGAAGCTTCTGTCTGTTATGAGAAAAATGGTGCGTGTTAAAAAGCAAGCATTCATCAGTTGTGCCAAAAAGTGCAGCAAGACAACACCCTTCCCTTCCCTGGAAAAAGGGACATTTTTACTTTAGAGTAGACAGTCACAAATTATTAGATTGGTTTCTGTATTCACATTTCTTCATTCCTAGACAAAATACTAGTGAGTGGTGTATGTCTATGACATTTAACATTCTTAAATGTACTTTGTAGGTGGAACATCTGGTGCTGGGCCCAGCGCGGAGGTGGAGGAGGAAAGCTCTGGGGAGGAGGCTATGCAAGTGCCGGACCAAACTGCTGTGCGGGTTGCCACGGTAGTGGCGGGCAGTGGTAAGCTCTTATATTCCTTACTTATTGATATTGCAGACTGCATAGTGTGCTCCCCGTGAGAAAACGTAAGGTTTGTCCAGATGAGAGACATGAAGAAGAATGATTGACATATAGTTTGAATGGATGGATGCCTGGATCATGGTACTATCTGACTCTTAGATAGCATATGTGTATCTAGAGAGAGTAGACAGTCACTGGATGAACTAAGTGTTACTTTGAAGAGCATGACCGCACCCGCACGTCCGTCCCAGTGTAGGAAAGGCGAGGAAAAGAGGTTGTAATTTTGTCCGAATACTACCATGAATAGTAGCAGTAGTTTGTGTTGCAAGCACAGCATATATCCAGCTATTACGATGGCCACTCACTACCTCTGTTAATAAGTTTAGTAGAACTCGGTCATTCATGTGTGGATGTATCACTGTTCACTCAATAAAAAGCAAAGCACCTAAAGTCATCCCATATGTAAGCAAATACATACCATGTGCAGTGATAGATAATCAGATTATTTATCTTCTTCATTTTCCTTTTCTAGTATTCATTGGCACTTTAGGGTGAAAGTTAAATTAATTAAGCAGTAGCCCTTGTAACAGAGTATACTCAGTGCCACCCATAATAGAAAAGTAAGAGCATCACCACCTGCATGTACTGGACTGGTACAGTAACGCAAGTCTGTCTCACTCATCATGGCGGCCGTCTGTTTTTCTCGGGTGCAAGTTGACTGCTCTGGCATTATGCCGGCTTGCAGAAGTTAACGTACCAATTTTGCTAAACAAGAGAGAAGAAGAAGAATAAGACTGGTGTACTGTCATAGTAGACTCTAAAGGAGTGAGTCCATAGTGCTCGTAGAATTGATTCCTTAAACTCCCACGAATGTTAGAGCAAGGATGAAGAAGTGGGAGGTTAGATAGATACTGGCCACAATAGTTATGTACTGCGCTTGCAAGTTGCTATTTCTACTGTGACACAACTTTCTGCTGAATCATTTTGTGTTAATCTTAAAGAGCATTGGTTACAGACTATGTCTTTCTTTCTTCATATAGACGCTCCTTCCAAACCAACACGGAAGGAGCTGGCTAAAAGGGCCCGGCAATGGAGGCTGGAGGCCACTGTCGCCGGATATCGGCGGCTGGTGGCCCAGGATGAGGAGGACACGCAGACTAGTACGTCAACAACATCCACGGCAAAACCTGCATCCTCCTCCATGCTCCCTGGGTAAGCCAGTCAGCGCAGCAGGTCTCCAGCGGTACGGAGCCGGGGTACCGCAGCCACCCGCCACCGCCGAGCAGCAAAGAAATCAGCTGCCCCCCACAGCAGTTGCAAAAAAAGGATGCACCGCCTTTCCCTGAGGGTTTCCTACCTCGAGCAGGAGCTCCTCAAAACCAAAACCCTGCTCGAGACCCTCCGCAAGGAGCATGCCGACCTGGCCCGAAAAGTCAACAGCAGCCAGCAGTAGGAGGAGACTGTCCCTTGCCCATTTTTTAAAGACTTCTGGGGGGTGGGCATTGGGAGTTGGGTTTTCTACTTTTTTGGACTTAGTTTTCAGGGACATTCGTTGGTGTTCGGGAGGGGGGGTGGGTTGAGTCTTGCGGGAGATTATTTATGTTAGGGATATATAAATATATTTTAAACTTTATCTTAGCATACGTGTTTTTTACTGCTTTTGAGGCTGGTGGGTGGGGGTTTAACAGTCCAGAAACTTAAGTGGCATCTTGATTCAAGTTGTGTAAGTACTAATGGCCCAAATGTTTTAAAAACTTAGTGCCTCTCACAGAGTAAGTAAATTCAATAGTCCTAGGACCGTCAGTCTCTCATCTTTCCTAATACTCCATTATACTACCTCCCCCCAAACACTTATCTTACCTGTAATTTGGGTTTGGAAATAGGGCTAGGCACAGGGCTGTCTGCACACGAAATGGCGATTAAGGTTGGCAATCCTGGGCGGATGGAATGTCATCATTGCGGTGGTACTTGTGGTGTTACACAGTGGCAGTTGCAGCATCTGAAAAAAAAGAAAATGAAACCTTGTTTGTCCCTACTATAACATTAGAACGGTACGATAGAGAATATAGCAGGTGACAGTACAATAGAACAGTGCCACAATGTAGCCTAACAAATGGTAAAGTATTGAAAGTATAACTAGTACTTGCGTTGAATTTCTTTGACATTGACTACTACTACAAGAAATAGCACTGAAGGTGAAGGACACAGCAGCGTAATAATTTGCCACGTCTAGGAGAAGGATGTTCTTGATGACCAATCAAGTTGATGGCGCACATGAAAATCTGCTTTCATTTGCCAATAGTGACTGAGTGTCAAGCTGAGTAAGAATAGAATAAATCCTCGGATTCCTACACCAGCCTGTTGCTATAACCATATCCTTCCCAGAAAGTGTGTGGAATTATTGCTGTCATTTAGTCACACATCAATCAAAACTACACAGCCCGGGGGAAGAGGGTTAGGGTTTGGAAAATGGATGGGAATGGGTTTTTTTTGGGAAAGTTTTGTTGAGAGAAGAAAAAAAAAGCACAGCATGGACAATCAATAACTGAAGATAAAGAAATCTTTGGGTACAAAGCTAACCATACATTTTTTAAGTGACATAAAGGAAGTGCATGCACTACATGCAGTACAGGGCTGCAGTAATAATTATGCGTTTTCACTTGCCTATCTCTGCACTCAGAGAAACACTTCGTACATTAAATTAGGTTTGAAAAATAGCAGAAGTAAAACCTATACAATGACTGTAGGGATGAATAAGGAAGCAGAGATCAAAGAAATGCAGAGTCACGCTCATAGAAGTTCACAGCAATAACATTACTTAAAAGATAATTAGAAAAGAACGGATACTGTATCTGTATGTTGTTGTAGTTGTCCTGTTGAATTTGGGAAGTTGTAAGATGCATCCAACCATTCCTCTTATTAGCGTGACTCCTCCATTCCATCTGACGCTCCGTCCATCAATGTTGGTGACCAGAAGACACCCTGTCCACTGCCTGCCTGGCGGATGCTGAATTGCGGCTCGCTAATGTGAAGCCTGGCTTTATCCTTTTCCCATTGCACAGGCTGAAACCCGGCCTGTAATTATTGATGGAAAAACAGGAAGTGATATTAGAACACCACTGACAAATAAATATAAGGTATGTACGCTGTGTAGTGCAAAAAGTCACACTTTGAGTTTCCTAATAGACAATACAATATTTTTGAAAGTGAGTACTCTGTCTGAGTCTCCTTTTGAAGGATAAATAAGTATGGGCAAATTAATTTAGCGGATCTTTCCCCTCAAGCTAGGTGTACTGTAAACTGTGTTTTAGAACAAAATTAGACCTTCCCAGCAGTGCTCCCAGACCCTTACTAAACCCAGTCGCAAAAATGTAGAAGACCCCCAATCAGATCTCAAAAAACGAGGCCTAGTAGAAAATGGTGACAAAACGTACTTTGAAAGTAAAGTAGGCCCAAATCCCCCCTTACCCACTGTGGATTGTATTCAAACCACTTGCAAGCAAGCAAAAGTATCCATACCCAGCATCACTCCAAGACTCGCAAACCCCCCCACAAACAGCCCCCCGCCCAAACACATGCAATACAATACTTCTAACCCTAACGAGCCCTAAGTTAAGAATAGTGGCAAACGATTTCTTTAACTAGGCCAAATCCCCCCTTTCCCACCATGGATTTTCTTCAAACCACTTGCAACCAAAATTACACATTCCCACGAGTGCTCTAAGACCCCAGAACTCAGTTGCAAAAATTTAGAACACCCCGAAACACATGCAATCCTGCTGCTAGTGCTAACCCTAACAGTTAATATGCCAAAACGCTTTTCAGCATGGATTTTCTCCAAACCACTTTTATCCGGTATTAGACCTTCCCAGCAATGCCCCAAGACCTGCTTCCCACCCACAAAAAAGCAGAACAGCCCCATACAGGCAAAAAGCAAAATGGAAAATCTCATACTTAGAATATTTTCGGCATTCTTTCAATTCTGTCCAAACGCGCTGTGCAGCTAGGCCCTAACTCCCCTTTTCCACCATGGATTTCCTGAAAAACAAATGCAATCCACATTAGACTGTGCCAACAGTGCTCCCAGACCCCAAACCCACCCACAACAACCTAAAAGCCTGCCAAACAGCACCCCAAAAACAGGCAAGTGATCAAAAGCGCAAAATCTTTTTCTGCTCCGATTTTGTCCAAACCACTTTTATCCGGTATTAGACCTTCCCAGCAATAGCCCCAGAGCCGTCAACCCAGCCGAAAACTAGTAGAAGACCCCCAAACAGCCAAAAAGCAAAACTACAAAAAATTTGTAATTTTCAGGCAAATTTCCAACATCACTCCACGCGTGCTCTGCAGCTAGGCCCTAACTCCCTTTGCCACCATGGATTTTCTTCAAACCACTTGTAATCAAAAGTATCCATACCCAGCGTTGCTCCAAGACCCCAAAACCCACCCACAAACACCAGGAACCCACCCAAACAGGCCCCCGAAAACATGATAGTGAGCAAAAAGGCAAAAACAATTTCAACTCTGATTTTCTCCAAAACACTTTCATCCGGTATTAGACCTTCCCAGCAATGGCCCCAGACCCGTCAACTCACCCGCAAAGAAGTAGAATACCCCCACAAGTGCAGAGTCTTTCTTCATTGGGCGTAGTCCAGCCATCTGCTTTGAGGGAAATAGGAGTCTGGAGGAGGAGGATAGAGGAGCATGTTCTTGTGAACTTGTGAACCTGAGGAATGCAGACAGCGGCACCTTCAAATCAATAAGCAAATAAGTGAAGACAGTTCTGCTGATGGGCTTGTTTTTGTGATTAGGTGATCAAAGTTTTGTTTATATAGATTTTGCAAAACAAAGAAAGACAGACACACAGGAATAAAAGTGAATAAGGACGAAAAAGAAAGTCATTGATTCATTGGCTCATTTTCAGGGCTCGTGTCAGGGAAGAAGAGTTCGTCCTCATACTCTGCGAATTCAGGCGGGAGTAGGTCACCTAACAGAGAAGAACTTCCCTCATCTAAGTTGGTGTCCTCCTCGTCTTTTTCCTGCATGTATTCTGGTATTTTGTAATCTGGTGGTATGAGGTGCTGATTCATCTTGATCATTGTTAACCTCTCCACATTTTTGGGCGAGAGGCGGGTCCTTTTGCAAGTTACAATGCTACCAGCAGCACTGAAAACACGTTCAGAAGACACACTTGCAAGTGGGCAAGACAAGTAATTTATAGCCAGGTTGGAGATTCCTGGCCACAATTCTTTTTTCCCATGCCAATACGCCAATGGGTCATCATGAACACAGACCTCTGTTGAGTCATTCAGATAGTCCTGCACCATCGACTCAAGGTTCTCCACGGTTCCTCCACTTTGCTTACTTTTTGCTGGGACCTTTTGAGAAGCAAACCCAAGCTGAGTTAGCCAATCCTCTTCTTCACACAATGTTACTGTTGTGTCTGGTGCAGATGATCCGGTTGCTGGTGTCTTTAACGGCTGAGAGGGAAAATCACTCACTTCTGCCACAGCCACAGGTGCAGAAGTGGATTCTTTTGACTCCAGATGGTCTGCTGATGCTGGTGTACTGCGTTTTCCTTCAATTGCCTGCCGTTCTCTTTCAAACCTCATGGCTGACACAGCTAGCCAACGTTTGTACTTTGTAACTTCTGCGTCATCAAAATAAAAGAATACTCTGCCTTCAAGTGCCTTTTTGTACCGTGGATCCAGAATAGTAGCACAAATGTAATGCTGTTCTGTGTGGATCTTTTGAAGACGTTCATCGCAAAGTAGGCACTCTAATAATTTCTCCGCCAAATCAAAAGCTTCTTGTTTTTTTTCATCTTTTTGAAACGTAGAAGACACCGCCTTCAATTGGTGCTCTAGCATGCGCAACAATGGGATAGCCTTTCCCAAATTACAGGCCTCCCTGCTGACTGCACGCGTGAAGACCTCAAAAGGACGAAGCATGTCTGTCAGGCTTTGAACTAGCGTCCATTGCTCCGCATGTATCCTCAAGGCCCTTCGTAGCTGCACCCCGTGTAAAGAAATACTGATCGACTTCCACACACTGCTCAAACAGACGCTCAAGCATGTAGAAGGTTGAGTTCCAACGTGTGGCCACCTCCTGGATGAATGCTTTCACTGGCAGTTTACGTTGATGTAGCAGGCCCCTCAGATGCTTCTGGGCCTTAAAAGAATGGCTGAAATGTGTGCACATTCTTCGGCAGGTGGTCAGTAACTCGCACACTGGACTTTCTTCACTCAAGAATTTTTTAACAACCAAGTTTATACAGTGCGCCAAACACGGCACTCTGAAATAGTTACCCATATCCATGGCCTTAACTACATTGGCGCCATTATCCGTGGATACATAACCAATCTTGCGTTTTCTTGGGGACAGCCATTGAAAAACCTTTGTGTTAAACTCCTGCAAAATGTTTTCTCCTGTATGACTTTTTTCCATGCCAAACATGGCTAGTGTTGCATGTTTCCGAGCAGCTTTAAAAACGTTGTACGGGTCAACACCTGCCCTTAGCTTTGCTGTAACCCCTGAAAAAGAGACCCAGTGTGCAGTGATGCACATGTAATCAGTGGCTGCGCAACTGGTCCACATGTCTGTTGTCAGATGTATAGTGTGAACAGCACTCTTCTGCAAAGCTGCCCCAATCACCTCCAGCACATCTTCATGTAGTGCTGGAACCGCAACTCTGGCAAAATTGAACCGAGTAGGAACCTTCCATTTAGGGCAGAGCGTTGCCACTAATTCAAGAAAACCAACCCCTTCCACAAAAGAAAAAGGGAGAAGGTCCAGAGCTAGCATTTTAGCCAGCTTAGTGTTATACAGACGCGTCATTGGGTGGTTGCGTTCAAATGGCGCATCTGAACACAACATGCTTCTAATGGTGGGCTGGACCATGATTTTACGGGATGATGATGATGATGACTTCTTCGACCCAGTTACGCTCGGTGATGATGAACTTTTTGGCATTGGTGTCTCACTCTCTCCCACACTCTTAGTGTGGCTCACAAGGGGTGTGCTGCTGACAGGGGTACTGGGTGTAAGTGAAGAAATGTTTTACGCTTCTTCCTCCTCGTCATCATCAGATAAAACATCAATGGATATTCGGGCTTCCTTGATCTCCTTTAGGTGTGCATGCCATTGGACAGTGTGCTGTCTCTCAAGATGACCTCTCTGGCCTCCGGTACCATAGTTGGTACCAAGCTTACCACGACTAACTCCAAGCTTACAAATGGTACAAATGGCTATGTTTTCCCTTGTTGTGCTAACACTAAAGAAGTCCCAAACTGCGGACTTCAAATGTCTGTGGGGGGCGGAGGAGGCGATACTGGGAATGCTAATGCCAGATGAAGTGGGGGATATGTGTTGCTGAACTTTACTACGTTGTACACTTGCAGCACCACTAATTGAGGAAATGGAGGTCGAGGTGGATGGAGGTCCCTTCTGGCAAGAAAATATGGAAGCGGTAGGTGGTGGTGTACTAGTTAACTGCATTGGTGGTGGTCCCATTGCCTCGTCGACAACATCACGCTCAGCAGCTTTTCGGGCTAGGGTAAAAATATCTGTTTGCTGCATGTCCGCTGGGGCTGCAGTGGCGTTTATGATGACTGCGTCGTCATCGTGAGAGTCTTCATCAGCAGTAGTATACGCCACTTCTTGTTCAGCGTCATCATCACACTACATAAGTACGAGAGTTTCGGGGACCTTACTTTTACGCTTAGCTACCTTTGTCAGATCATGGTGTGCCTCACTCTAAGACGGCAGTGGTGGTTCCCAATTTGGATCCATATCATCAGAAGGAAGGGGGCATGAAGAAGATGTAGACACCATCCTTGATCTTTTCCTTGCTAGGGACCTGGAAGACAATGAATGATCAGAGTAGTGGCTTCCTCAAATGATACCTCGGCTTGAATGTCGATTTCCTGATGTGCCCCTACTTCGGGAGGAACAACTATTGGGAGCACTTGTGCCGCTCCATGCACCTCTGCTTGCGCATCTCCTTGCGCTGCCTCTCCTTCCACATGTACTTGGGCTTGTACTTAAACATGTGGTTGTTTTTGCGGCTGTGGTTGTTGAACACTCGTCAGAGGAGTTACAACACCCTGTGTTGATTGAGGGATGCTGCTACTTTCTTGCGATGAGCCCACATCACTGGTCCATGGTGATTGAACAACTAGACTGGCTGCCTCTAAAGCACTCAAGGGCTTGGACTTAAGTTGGCGTGGTGGTGGTGGCACTGAGCCCAATGGAGCGGGGGTGCTGCTCCCAGCTTGGGCCCCAGCAGATCCCCTGCTGCTGCAGGCGTGCTTTTTTTTTATTCCCAAAAAATGTGGCGGGCGGCACACCAGTCTCCTTGGTAAGTGGCGCCACTTGCTTCTTCTGCTCCTTACTGGCAACGTTCTTGCTAAAGGAGCTACGGGGAACTTTTTTGGGGGCCATCTTCTTCAGATGTCAGAACAGCAGGCCGCAGTTGCAGAGTTGTCTTGTCTGTGGCCACACGTGACGTCGCGTGACGTTATGCTGCACACACCGCTGCAGGACTTCTTCCTGGCACATGTGGTTCTCTTGTGCACCTAAAAGCAATGGAAGACAGAGGAACATCAGTTATACACCCCAAAAAAATCGAAAAACACACAAAAATCAGCACAATCCCATGCCATCCATGCCCTCCATGATGTTTACATTAAAGAGACCCCACAGAAAGACTCAGTCCATGCACCACTCACTACCCCTGGGAAAAAGGCCCCAACAGCAGCCCAAAAAAACGAAAAACACACAAAAATCAGCACAATCCCATGCCATCCATGCCCTCAATGATGTTTAAATTCAAGACACCGCACAGAAAGACTCAGTCCATGCACCACTGAGTACCCCTGGGCAAAAGGCCCCAACAACAGCCCAAAAATCGAAAAACACACAAAAATCACCACAATCCAATGCCATCCATGCCCTCCATGATGTTTACATTAAAGAGACCCCACAGAAAGACTAGGCCCATGCACCACTCACTACCCCTGGGCATAATGGATGAAAGCTAGGCAAAATGGGTGCAGGCCTGAGAACATTGCCTGCCTTCAAAATGGCCCCTTGTCCCCCAAGAACATGGCCAGGTCCTGCCTGTACCAGCACTCAAAATGGCCCCCACCCACATGGCCAGTCCCCATCAACACCCCAAAAAATCGAAAAACACACAAAAATCAGCACAATCCCATGCCATCCATGCCCTCCATGATGTTTACATTAAAGAGACCCCACAGAAAGACTCAGTCCATGCACCACTCACTACCCCTGGGCAAAAGGCCCCAACAGCAGCCCAAAAAATCGAAAAACACACAAAAATCAGCACAATCCTATGACATCCATGCCCTCAATGATGTTTAAATTCAAGACACCCCACAGAAAGACTAGGCCCATGCACCACTCACTACCCCTGGGCATAACGGATGAAAGCTAGGCAAAATGGGTGCAGGCCTGAGAACACTGCCTGCCTTCAAAATGGCCCCTTGCCCCCCAGCACATGGCCAGGGCCTGCCTGTACCAGCACTCAAAATGGCCCCCACCCACATGGCCAGTGCCCATCAACACCCAAACAATCGAAAAACACACAAAAATCAGCACAATCCCATGCCATCCATGCCCTCCATGATGTTTACAATAAAGAGACCCCACAGAAAGACTCAGTCCATGCACCACTGAGTACCCCTGGGCAAAAGGCCCCAACAACAGCCCAAAAATCGAAAAACACACAAAAATCACCACAATCCAATGCCATCCATGCCCTCCATGATGTTTACATTAAAGAGACCCCACAGAAAGACTCAGTCCATACACCACTCACTACCGCTGGGCAAAAGGCCCCAACAACAGCCCAAAAATCGAAAATTCCAAAATTGTAGTTGCAGCAACTGTAATGCCCCAAACAAACGTACTTGTGAAATTTCTAATCCAAAAGTGATCCAAAGAAAGTCAAAAAGACTTAAAATCCAAATATCCATGCAGCATCCACAAAAAGTAATCCTTCCAGGTCAAGATCCAAATGAAAGTGACCAGCACATGAAGAAAGCACTGGGAGGAGCCTGCTGGACAGGAACAGGAAGTTGGAGACTGTGGGGCACTTCCTTCCTCCCCCCCCCCCAAAATGGACTCCTTGCAAAAAAAAGTGCAGGCAACTGTCAACCTGAGGAGTTATTCTGATAAAAATCATTATTTTCAGAAGGTTTATGCTGCTTGCT
Organism: Lissotriton vulgaris; assembly: GCF_964263255.1. NCBI lineage: Eukaryota > Metazoa > Chordata > Amphibia > Caudata > Salamandridae > Lissotriton > Lissotriton vulgaris. Next base: position 1,435,006,986 of record NC_141691.1, read on the forward strand.
GGTGGATTTCTTGTGCAGAATTGCAAATTTTGCAATTTCGCGAGTGCGAGATTGTTGCTGCCCGCCGCATCTACGTGTTCGCAATTGCGAACTCTCGCGATGCGTGATCACGGCGTACTCGCGTTGCCAAACTCTCGCTGTTCAAGGTGGCAAGGCGCAATGACGTAATCGCGGTCGCCAAACTCCCACGGGATCCCGCAGCAAGATCCAAAATGGCGCAGCACACGCAAAACATGGAGAAAAACAACTATGCAAACGCTGAATGACGGTAAGTGAACGGCGCGCGCCGCAATATTGTATCACCAAGCAAAAAAATCCGCAGCGTGCAAATTTGCGAATTTTCGGCAAATTCGCAAGAGTTTGCGGATTGCAAATTTGCCGAAAATCCGCAAAATCCGCGAGCGGAACGGATTTTATGCCCATGCTTAGCTAAAATAAGGGGCCACTTAACTCTACTATTGTTGTTTGCAGTAATGACCGGAGCTCTCACTCCTAAGGAGGCCATACAATGAGGTTAGACCAGTCAACGTGAGAGACAGAGCATTATGATCGCTGTCTTCCCGTATTAGGATAACCACATCTTTGACACTAGGCCAAAGATCTAGATCGATAAAAATATAGTCGATCCGGGTCTTCGAGGCCCCCCTCTTAAATATATGACACGCTTCTTTATCGGAGTGTGTCCAGCAGTTACAGGCTCTAACCCTATATGCAATAGTGAGTGATAAAACTTGTTGGCCAAACTAGTGCATTTCTTGAAAGGTGATATCATAAGTTTAGCGACCCCCATGGCCGTATCCTCATCAGATATAAGATCCTGTATGTAATCAACGGTTCAAATGTTGTATTAAAGTCTCCGGAGATTATCAGTCTATAGCTACCCAAGGCTGAGTCTAGGTAGTTAGTCAGAGTTGTTATTGTCCCTGAAGGACTAGGGGGCTAATCACCCGGTTATAGATGTTAAAAAATCTAACTTGAACATTCTCCTTACCCAGTGATAGTTCTAGCCCAAGTATCTCATCTGAATCAATATTTAAAACCTTAATTTTGCATGCCAACAAGTTTTTAACCCAGATTATAAGGCCACCTGCTGAGCGACCAGCTTCTGATTGTTTAGCTTCGATACTATATGTGGTAAAGCCTACCCTATGGAAATGTTCAACTGCCCAAGTTTCCTGCAGAAAACATAGATGATACCTGTCCATTAGCTTACACCAGTCAGGGATGATTATCTTGATCCTAATACCGGCTACATTTAAGGGAAGTCAAGTGGCAAGACGGCAATCGCTTTGCCCAGCCTCTGGGTATTTAAGTGGGACTCCCAACCCAACAGCCGACTAGCGATATTTGGGGATCTGCAATTTATTACAATACAGTCTCCAGGTAATGACTTGCGCAACTGGCCCACCCACCTGACTCGTCTCACAAATAAAATACCTTGTTGGTCAGAATTAAGAAAATTTGTGTTCTGTTGAAGTGTGATATAACTCCTCCCTGTAAAGGCTCTGAAAGGGGTGCACAGATTTAGGTGATTCTATGAGAAACCCCGGTTTGCTGATGAAACCCTTATGCCCTGGAGGGGGGAAAGCCGAGGCAGTACCTGGCAACCACCCAGAGGGGATAGTAATAGAGTGTTCATACTGAATGTACCTAAATTGGCAAGTGACTCAGGAGAATCGAAGGGAAGCAATTATTAATAAAGTTAGTCACTGCCTAAAACAGGTGAGCCAATGGCGCTCAATCATAAGAATAGATATATTAAATGCTAGACGGTGCTCTGCAGAGAAGGAATCAGATTACATTACTTTGGATCTGGCTGGCAGGGACTTAGTCCAGGGTCTAGTCAATCTGGACCTGTATAGATTACCTCCCAATGAATTATTGGTCCTATTGAAACATTTTTTTTACCACACAATGTCCTGGTAGCCGACTCAAAGCATGGGAGACTGATAGTAAAACACCAAAAACTATTCCCCAGGACCGTGGCCAGTCAGATCCTGTGAACCAGCACGTCGGAAATGTGCAGGGACTCTTTCCTCATCGTGCCACAATGAATATAACACAGGAGGGCTATTATTATCCTACTCTACAAGAGTTAGTACAGCCACGGGGCTTAACATAAACAGTGATATGGAGAGGCTGTCCCTTATCCAAATGATCACATCACTGGTCTCACTTACTTCTTTGATCATCCCAGAGGAGAGACAAACTCTACTAAAACCTGAGAATAAGAACAGAGACTATTGTCTTGGAATTTAGCAGGTCTCCAGTCTAAGATTGCATGTGAGGAGTGGGGGAAGCTGAAAGATATCTATCAGCTATATATGTCTTTTCCAGGAGATATCGACTGTGGATAAAATATTTAGAGTTGGTTTTACCAATTATTGTACTGAAGCTGTACCATCAAAGAATGGTCACCCACTAGGTGGTCTCATTATCTGCATCAAAATCAATTTGGGGGTTTGTATAAAACATATGACATAGATTCTACTAACATACTGGCCCAGAACATAAAAGATATCCCTAGTAACAGGTCAGTGCTCCATTTATACTAAATTTCCTTCCCAACATCACGATTCTCCCACTATTGTTGCTCTAGGTGAGTTTCTTGAAAGAAAGGGGCATCACACAACATAGTTATTGCAGGGGACCTCGATATAACTTCTGACCCCTTTGAAATTACCAAAAATGTAACCAACAAAGAGGAGGCTGTATTAGACATTCCATGCCTGAATCAGGGAAAGTCAGTCAATAATGTGGAGGAAGCACTCTAAGTTGCCTCTCTCACCTTCAAACATGAGTTGTGCGCTGTTAATGGCCGCTCTATCTCTGATCAAAAGCTCTGACACATATACAAAAGGGTCAACTGTAAAACTAGGATCGACTATTTTTTGCTCGATGTGCAACTCTGAACTAATTTGGGCTATAGCATCCACAACGCCCTATCCTTAGAACTATCAGACGTGTTTCATTTCCTTCACTCATCTTTAGAGACCATGTTACCCACTCCAACTGAACTTAGTAATAAGAAAAGGAGGGTCAAATGGCCTTCTGTTGAGAGCAGTGGTGATACCCTGGCACACATTTATAACATAGTTGTCCAGTCACTGGTTAATATCTGCAAAGTTTGATGGCAGCCTTTAAAGCTAGTTCGAGGACCATGGTAGCCATAGAAAGGAAAGCTTACAGAAATGCTCAATGTGAGGCACAAAGGAACTGGTACATAGGGTTCTGGCAAGACTTGTTAGTCGTGGCATAATCTAAAAAAAGCAAACAATTCTGGCATCTGATATCTAAAGGGTCAAAAATCATAATTATAAAGGAACATTTTCATATACTGCCACAGATCTGGGAAGATCATTTTGCCCAATTATATGCAGGACCAAAGGATAGTAGTCGAGCTCCTATTGAGTATCCTGCTCCAGAAATTGAAATAGACCAACTTACCTTCACTGTCGAAAAAACATGGATGCAATTGCAAACCTTCAATGGGGTAAAGCACCAGGCTTAGATTAAATTCTGGGGGATCTACCTCTCTGAACCCAAAATTTGGAGTGTGATTTTAACTTACACTTTTAAAGCTATATTGGAACGGGTAGAAATTCTGTATTCTTGGCTAGGTGCAGAAGTAGTGCCTATAATTTAAAAAGGGTACAAAAGCAAACCAGCAAATTATAGCCCCATCAGTCTTATTGAGATTGCTCAGAAAATATTCTGCCAGCATTTGCTGGGGAGACTCCTTGATTAAATGAGGGAAGGGAGCCTATTATCACCTCTGCAGGTTTTACAAGCACTACAGACCAGTTATTTAGTTTCTTACTGATTCTATGGAAATATGTGACAATCAAAAAGTATCACCTATATTTTGTGTTTGTAGAACTTCACGCTGCATTTTACCTAGTCCCCCTTGAAAAACTTTGGGCAGCTCCTACCAAAATGGGGATCCCAAGAAGCCTCCTCCAGAATATTACCAGACTTCACCAGAACAATTATGCCCAAGTTAAATGGGGTAGCAAGGGGGGCTGACCGACAGGGTCAGGGTGAACAGAGGAGTGCGTCAAGGGTGTGGCCTCGCCCCTACTCTCTTCACCCTTTATATTAACGGTCTGATTGAACCATTAACTGACTGCAGGGGTGATCCCCCCAATTTCGCAGGACAAACAATGCCCGCATTACCTTTTGCAGATGACACCCTGTTTATCTCCTGAACTCCTATGGGGCTCCAAAACCTAGTAGGTCAGTTCAGGGTGGCTTGAGAGGAATTTGGATTAAAAAGTAATACTTCAAAAACTAAATTCATGGCATTCAATCGGCACAAGTCTTTCAAGGGGAGTATAATGATGGGCTCTACTGCTCTTAAGGAGGTAAAGCAATTTGACTACCTAGGGGTAGGCTGACCAACACACATTCATGGAGCCCACAAATAGTAAAAAGCCAGCTTTTATTACAACATGGAGGGACTGCCTCTGTGAAAAAGCTAAGGAAGTCCATTTATAGGTCTGTGGCTCCAGTGATCCAAGTGCATCAAGATCTGGGCATAGGAGCCACACTCTATGGGGCAGAGCTATAAGGTCATATTAATGCAGCCCCAAATGAAAAAACTGAAATTATATTAATGAGATCAGTTCTGGACCTTCCACAGAATACCCCTCTGATACTGATGCGTCTGGATCTGGGACTGAAGAACATCGCTCATGAGATCGCTGTCAGGCCCCTAGCTTTTTGGACCTGCACTTGGCCAAATGATTAACCATTACCCATGAAAGAATTACTTATTGATGTATTATCACTTGATACCAGAGGGTGTATCCAGTGGCTTAGTTTCATCAAGGGCTGGCTGGCTAAATTGGGTATGAGTAATCTCTGGACCAACCCCAATAGCATTCACAAAAGGGTTTCTGCCCATTCTTAAATTGAGATACTGGAGTCATGTCAATGACATATGGTTAACTAAAAGAACTGCAGGGGAGTTGAGAAGTGGGGTCCTGAGTTTTAAAGAAAATTTGCAGCAGGAAGATTTCTTGAACCCTATAGAACCTCCGCAATCGAAATCTCTATACCTAAAATTTAGGTATAGCATACTCCCAGTCAACAGTTTTTGCAGTAACTGGAATGGTGCTAACATCTCGCTCAGCTGTCCGGCATGCAAGGCTGAATCTGAAACTGAAGTACACTTCTTATTCCTTTGCCCTAAGTTCATGCAGATTAGAAGAACCTGGCTAATTCAGATGTGCCGGATTTTAGCTGCAAATCAACTTGATGAGATCATTAGGATCCTAAAAAGCAACTGCACAGAGTACCTAATTTTTGGTGTGTCCAGATACACGCCTAGAGACTAAGAATCAGGATGCTGAAATCTTTGAGTACTAATTAAACCAATCACAAAGTACTGCATGGTTTGTCATGTCTTCATACTGTCTATGACATAGTTACATTATTTTGCAAGATCTAGGATTCCTATGAGATCTTAACTAATGATAGCATTATAAATATCCATTCAGGAATTTATTTGCAGTAAATTGATGATGAAACTTCTTAATCATGCTCTGCCAAGCATATAATTGATAATAACATACTTGCACATGAATATGTTTTTTAGTTGGACTACATTTGAAAGTATTAAAGGTTTTAAATCTATTTAATAATATTCATACAACAGGCAAGGTTTTAAACTGCTGGTGGAACTGTATTTATTTTATGCTGAAACCATTACATAGCAACCATATAGAAGAAAATTAGCACTTGGCCCTTTACTCAACACCAAAACACATACAGTTACTATTACACCAACATAGCTGCAACAGGAATTCTGGACTACTTAAAAAAAAAAACGTCTTTGAAGGGGACAGTGTTTACTGAGACTGAGCTATATGCTGTATTCATGCTTGGGATTCCATTACCCTGCCTTTTGGATATAGAGCTGGATTAAAAAAAAATCTCTTTGTATGTTGATGTGCTTTTATGGTTTTTATAAAATTGAATAAAGATATTTCATTCAATTATTCATTCATTCATATTATGCATAACCTCCCTGGGATCTCAGTTTACTTTAATCCACAGATAGAGGACAGGCTCAGTGGTCCACTGTAATGCAAACTCAAATGGGCAGAAAGTGGTGCACCCGTCAGGAAATAGCATGGACTTAGTCCAATGAATTTTCAATCCTAATATCAATCAAACAGATTTCTTGTAAAGAGTGTCTACTCGCCTGTTAGAGTCTCAAGGCACTGTGGGATGATCTGCAGTTCAGTGTAAGAGCCAGCCTTGTGGCCCTGGCCACCATCCCATGGAAATCCATGCCTCTACATCTCAGTTAATCATTGTGTCTGCCTCAATTAAGTTATAGTTAGGAATAAATCCATTAATTTGGATTGACCAAATTAGTCCTGGCATTAATTATCCTTTGTTTAATTCCTAGGAATGTTCTCGACAAACATGAAGCACTTATTTTTCTTTAGCATGATGGCAGGTAATGAAACAGATTTCTTTATTGCCTACTTTATTAAGTGCATACACTGGTTAACATTGTATGTGATGGTCATTTGAATTTAGGCGCAGGCATTCATTATAGTAATGACCACTTGCACCACCCAATTGATGTTTAAAACATTTTGGGGATGTGTTACTACAGGAATGTTTTTTCATATTGATTACTGATCAGTATAAGCACATATGCATTACGCCTTACAAAATAGTTTGACTATTGAAATTGGATACAGTACAGGACTTGCACTAGACAAGGTGAAATGTTACATGGATGAATATGTTGAATACTTTAAATTTGGGACTGATATTGATCTTTTATGATAACAGTTACACCTTGTCTAGTGCAATTGCTACATCATATTATATTGCACTTATCCTAATGATATGTAATGAATATGTTTTTAGTGTGACAATTTTGGATTTTTTTAACACACCTGTATGGTGCCTGTTTTATATTTTAAATTGATATCTTTTTTAACGTGTAATGCATATGTTTTTTGTGCAAATATCAACTTTTGGGACTGCACCTTGCACAAAATGTATACAGACAATGTGATCATACAGGTGTGTTTCTTTACCTTTCAACAAAATAGACGTATGCATTGCACATTGGTATGCTCTTGCTTGTAAGAGAGATTTCAAAATGCATGGCTCCAGCGCAAATGTTAACAGACAAATCAAAGGGTAACAGGTAAAAGTGAAGCTTATTGTAGATTACATCCATGACGGTGTTGATTTTTTTCATTATCAAGCAGCAGCGGCAGGACTTGCAAGATCAGTCTCTAGAAAACTCTCAGTTCCATTGTAGCTATGTATTTTAGCATTTCGGAAGCAACTAACTTAATCCTGGCGAGTGTTTTGCTATATAACCTCCCTGGCTCTTCCCCTCTATTTCTCACTGAACTTCTCACTACGATCGCTGACCTATCACTGAAGCACTCCCATTTTACTATCTTGGGAGACTTCAACCTGCATTTAGACGATCCCACGTGCTCCAAGGCTAGATCTCTCCTTGATACCATGGAGGGCCTCCATTTTTTCCAGCAGGTGCAGGGCCCTACACATAAAGCCGGCCACACACTTGATCTCTTGTTTACTAACCATTCTGGCCTTGCCACCTCGCCTCCCCTACCTCTTACCTGGTCTGACCATTATCTGATTCTATTTAGGCTGGCCACTTTCCTGCCATCTGTCATTCCAGCAAAGGCCAGGAATCTCCGCAGGAAATGGTATAAGGTTACTTGTGCTGCTCTTGGACCCATTCTTGCTTGTTCTACCTGGCAGACTTCAGGCGATTTGGACACCGATGTCTCTAACTTTAATAAACGTCTCTCCTCTGCCATTGACGTCATTGCCCCTGTGCGACCCTTATCCTCCTTCAGAATAAAACCCTCAGTGCAATGATTCTCCCCGGCATTACGCACTGAAAGGAGAATCTGCAAAAAGCTTGAGCGCAGCTGGTGACAGACTTATGACCCTGACATAAAAGCCAACTATAGAGCCTCTATAAAAAAATCCACAAACTTAAACGTTCTATTATGAGGAATACTTTATCAGCAAAATTAGCACTGCTGAAAATTCCTCAAAAACTCTGTTTAAAATAGTGAAAGAATTTGCCAAACCCGCGGCCCTTGCCTGTCCGATTTGCTCCAATCAATGCCACTGCGACAGTCTCTCTAACTTTTTTCATGATAAGATCATCGATATCTCTGCCTCATTCAATCAGGCCATTGCAGTTCCACCTCCTGACCTTAAGGTTCCCTAGGAGGAGGCGTTTGTGTCCTTCAATGTTATCTCTATGGAAACATCTCTGATGAAAATGCGGTTGTGTAAATCGGGGTCTCCGCTGGACCAGGTTCCTGCCCAGGTGCTTAGCTCTCTCGCTCCCCTCATTACTGCCCCACTGAATTCAATCTGGTACTCGTCATTACTAACAGGTCTGTTCCCCACATCTTGGAAACAGACCATGTCCATCCCAATTTTTTTTTAAACTGATGCTGATCCTGCAGTGTTCAGTAACAACCGTCCTATTTCTCTCCTTCCTAAACCAGCCAAGATACTTGAGAAAGTCATGCAAGAACAACTGGCTGGCTACCTGGAGTCCAGACAATTGTTTCACAACTCACAATCCGGATTCATGTCCGGTTACAGTACCGAGACCGCTCTGTTGGAGGTAACTGAGACTATCCTCGAATACGTGGATGCAGGCAAGGAGGCCATGCTGGTGTTCCTCGGCCTGTCCGCGGCTTTCGATAGTGTCTCCCATGCTATTCTGATTGATAGACTATACAATCTCGGGATACAGGGTACTCCCCTGACTTGGATCAGATCTTTTTTGAGTGGTCGTACTCAGCAGGTCCTCCTCCAACCTTTTGTCTCAGAGAAAAAACCACTCAGCTGCGGTGTCCCTCAGGTTCTGCACTGAGCCCTCTTTTTTTTAATGTCTATCTATCACCTCTTACGGAGGTAATTGAATCTTTGGGGGTCAGAGTGATCTCCTATGCTGATGACACTTAGCTTGTGTTTTCTTTTAGAGATCACTCTGACGTTAGCTTTGCCAATTTTAGACGCTGCCTGGCAAACATTTCAGCGTGGATGACCCTCAATACCCTCATGCTCAATACGAATAAAACCGAGGTGCTGTTTTTCAATCAAAGTGCCCCACTTCCTCCTCTGCTGTGGTAGCCCTCTGAGCTTAACCCTCCCCCGGTACCGGTAAATTCAGCTCGGAATATGGGTTTCAAATTTGACAATGAAATTGTTTCAAGTCACACATGATTGCACTATAACTTTATGTATGGACTTTTTTTGTAGTGGTGAAACTCTGATCTAGTATTTTATTGTAGGTTATTATTTGTTCCCTCCATGAAAGGGTGTAAAGCTCAAATTTCTTCTAGAAGTAGATCCATTGACACAGGAGGAGGTGTCTTTGTAGGGGAAGGTGGGTCTTTTTTTAGGAGTTTTGTGGAGGCTTCCCATAGGTTGTCGAACCTGAGGTAATATCCGTAGAGGCATTATTTTTAGATAAGTCGCCAGCTAAAGAGGCTTCCATGGCTGCAAATTTTGTGAAGACTGTGGAGTTTTTGATAAGTCTTTGCTTCATAGGCTGGGTAGAAGAACAGCTCTCTTCAGTCTCCCCATATAAGATTTAGGTACAGGAATTTTTTTAAGGTGCCCTCTAAAGTCGATTAGAAAGTGCAATGCACATATATAAAAAGAATGCTGCTCTGCATATCACACTAGATGAGATTAAAAGATTTAAAAGCATGCCAAAAAAAGAAAAGTCAAACTTGTACCAAAAATGCTATATATGCGTACCTCAATTGCTGTGGCAAGTGTTGAATGCTGAAAAACTCTCCATCATAGTAATTCCCCAGCACCTAATCCCAACAGATGGAGCAAAAGGAAACAGCTGAAACGCAACATAGCGCCTGTTTCTGAGGAGAAAAGGAGCGTGAGTGATAAGGGTTTCAAAGGCTTTGTTCTGTAGACATTTCACTCCTTCAAAGGGTGCATGCCGGTTTCCACACCTACAGGAGTTACTTTTGACTGTTGTGTGGACTAACAAAAATACAACACCTGTTATCATCTTTCTAGAAGATAATAGACCAATGTCCCTTTATTCGTATCCGTTATTTTTCCTTTATAACAAAATAGGCTGACAGACTGCTAAAGCTGTCACTTGGTGTGGTATGAAAATGCTGCTGAAAGAACATGAACAATGGTCTAATATCATTTGTTTAAAAAATGTTCATACATTTATTAATAATTACTTCTGTCATGCAAATATATATGATACACAACAAATGGATTAAATCATTACATAGAAAACAAATATACAATTGCATGAGTTCCGAAAAATGAAAATATTTTTTTGCATAAAATTCCACATATCAACATTAGACATAGGAAAGGAATAAGAATGAAAAGCCATGAACTAAGAATACTGTCAAGCATGCTCAGAGAAAATAGTGTATAGTTAGATAAAGTTTGAAAGTGAACATTATTGGATGTGACTACCATCCACAGTATATTGTAAGTATGCTCGACATATGTTTTAAAATTCAGAGTGATCCTACAATAAGGACTTGTGTGAAATGCTATTGGTCTTGTTGAGGGCACCAACATCAAGGTGCAGAGAACAGCAATTCGAGCACTAGTACAAAGGTTTACATTTTTTTGGGAAAAGAATCAATAAGAAGACATAGGTCCTAATTACGATGTCGAGCGGACTTGAGTCCACCGACACCGTTTCAGTGTGGGAACCGGCCTACCAAAGGTCGGCAGTTCTGAACACCGCATTATGATGCAACTACACATGGTGCAGTCACAAACTTCCATTTCTCTATGGGAGCTTGTGCTGCGGGAAATGAGAGTTTGTGTAATCTGTAAAACACTGCACTGTGAGGTGCCTGCCACACAGTGTAGATATTGGTTCCCCGGCCCTCAATCAGAGGCTGCTGGGAGAAGGGGACCCTGCAACCCCCCCCAAAGCCACTTTCAGAAAGCCTGATATGGAAAGCCTGTTGGACACCTACATCATAGTCCTGATGGTGGAAATGCCTCCTCTCCTTATGTTCCTCCAGTCAACACACAGCAGCTGAACGTTAAACGAGTGATCCTGTCGGCTTCACTCCAGTAACACACATAAAAAGGACATGTTCACTTATACAGATCACTACACAGAATGATGCCCGCATTGCGCTCATGCAACTTAACTACTGGCAAATACAGCAACCTTTAACTACTATGACAGTAGTGCTTTGATCGCCCCTCCCAGTACTAGAAGGCCACAATCCTGAGACAGGCACGTCATGGTGAGCACACATGATCCATGTTCACCCATTACAACAAAAATCTACTGTTTAATAGAGATATCGTTTTGTAAATATCTAACCTAGAGAATCATACAGTGGCTGATGTGTCTAGAGTTGATTCTTCAGAAATGGCATCAGGCTGGAATTACATCTCTGTTAACTTTTTAAGAAAAGTGGATGGTGCTTCTCTGCTTGTTCCCCCAACCTATAGCAGCGGCCTCTTTTCTTCTTATTGCTACCATCTTTGGTGTGGCAATGCAGGTTCTACCATAGCTTCCTGATTTTTTGCACTATCCTCTTTCTCACACCCACACTATTGAAACATTACTACTTCTGGATGTTTTACCAAGAGCTTGCCATGTTCAGAGACCCACTACTCCACTAGTGCTTACAGCTCTTGGTCACTGAGTTTCTACTTTCTCTTTTTGCCTACCACTGCCTGTGGCTCCTGGCTGCATATGGTGCTTTCAGGCAGCCCGCTGATAGTAAATGTATTTCCTGAAATGGTTTAGGTCAATAGTCTCTGCTGGTATAACAGTCACTATTTGTGACTCATGCTCATTTACAATTTATTTTTCAGTATTTAAAAACAACAAATGCTTAGGAATCACTATTGGCCTATAGGAATGGTACATAAATCATATTTAGCAATTCCTATTTTGTAATTTATTATTTCCTGTAATTTAGGACATTCTAAATATCCTGTTCGTACATCAGGCCCTGTTCTGAGTAGCTGGTTGGGTAGCATCATTATGCCTATGTATAAAAAAGGTCCACTTGATCCCCCACAATGATATGAACAGATAGCCCTACAGGACACAATGGGTAGGAGGCTATTGAAACATCTGCAGATGCAGGTCTGCTAAAAGGTTATTATTCTTTTGGAGCAATCAGGATTCAGGGCAATCTCAGTGTTTTTAGATAATATACCTGTGGTACAATCCACTCTTTGATAAATACACCATGACCTGGTGCCAGCCCTTCTGGTCAGCTTTTTAAATTTACGACACGATTTCACCACATCGAAAAGTCCATTGTATGGCGTACACTAGGAGCATTGGACGTTCTTAACAGCTTTTTGACATTCAAATTTTCCCTTACATTAGCCAAAATGGTTAGAAGATGTGGTCTCAGGACTGGTAGCACCCGTGCAATGCGCACCGATTACATAATTATTTTTGATTTAACACCAGTAGGGCTACATCATGCCCTGGAAGAACTACTGCATTGAATATGACACATTACTTTGCATACTAATACGACAGGTGTCATTACAATGCGGGTTTTACTACTCGTAGCCATTCACCACGACCTACAATTAAAACACATATTTTTACCACAAATATGTCTTTATCATGCATGCCATTACAACGCATGTGTGGTAAAGGTATAGTCTTGGTGAAAGTGTCTAAGGTACGTTACACTACCCTGCCATACCCTAAACCCTACATTAGTCTCCCTCACCAAGGACACACGCACCGCCAAAACCACATCCACGACGGAATGAAGGCAATTGCCGATTGGATGCGGAGCAGCCGTCTGAAACTGAACTCAGACAAGACGGAGGTCCTCATCCTCGAACCCAACCCCTCAGCCTGGGACGATTCCTGCTGGCCAACCACTCTGGGGACAGCACCAACCACGCACGCAATCTTGGATTCATCCTCGACTCCTCCCTCTCCATGTCCAAACAGGTCAACGCCGTGTCCTCCTCCTGCTACAACACACTCTGCATGCTCCGCAGGATCTACAAGTGGATCCCGACTGAAACAAGAAGAACGGTGACACAGGCCCTCGTCAGCAGCAGGCTGGACAATGGCAGCGCACTCTACGCCGGAATCCCTGCCAAACACCTACGACGACTACAGCGCATCCAAAATGCCTCCGCCCGACTGATCATCAGCGTCCCCCGCCGCAGCCACATCACCCCCCACCTGAGAAACCTACACAGGCTCCCCGTCGACAGGGGGATCACCTTCAAACTCCTCACCCACGCACACAAAGCACTCCACAACGCCGGACCAGCCTACCTGAACAGCAGACTCAGCTTCCACACCCCTCGCTGCCAGCTCCGCTCCGCCAGCCTCACCCTCGCTGCCTTCCCCTGTGTAGGAAGGTGGATATCTGACTATGGTTACCCCCAACTTTTTGCCTGGTGTTTTGCTGGTTTTTCGACTTAGTTGACCTGGGACCCTGCTAATCAGGACCCCAGGCCCACTGCTCTCTCTGTAAAATGGATTCCATGTACCCTAGGTACATATCTAATTGGATACTGAGTCACCTTATCAGTCCCTGTACAGCATACCTTAGGTATCCAGGGCATAGGTGTACCCAGGGCCTACTTTGGACAAGTACAGACAGGAGCCCCTCATCAATGGTTCAAAAGTTGAGGCCTATAGAGATACAGGGGCTAGCATCACCATGGTGACTGAGCGCCTAGTCCCCTCAAGGCAACTTATACCTGGAGCCACATACCAGGTAACCAACATTGATGGAGTGCAGAGAGGTCATCCCATAGCAGTGGTAAATCTCAGCTGGGGAGGTGTCACTGGCCCCAAGAGAGTGGCAGTGTCATCAAACTTGCCTGTAGATTGCCTACTGGGGAATGATTTAGAGATCTCAGCCTGGGCTGAGGTAGAGCAAGAAACCCATTTTAAAATGGTAAACCTCCATGGTAAGGTTAGTGGGGCAGTGATAGCCACAGCCCCAGTCCAAGATGTCCTCCCTGAACAGGTCAGGAGGGCTGTGCCAGTCACAGCCCAATCTCAGACAGATTCCTTCCCTGAACAGGTTGGCAAAGCTGTGATGGTCACAGCCCATACCCTAACTGAGTCCCTTCCTGAAATGGTTGGTGGGGTTGTGATGGCCACAGCTCAAACTCAGACAGATAATAGTGTTGTGAAGCCTGAAACTATGGATCACTCCACTCAGACAGAGAGCATTGAGGAGGAATCTCCCTCCCACCAGACTCTAGGAAAGGATCAGCCTCCTCAGGGAGCTGATCTGACCCCTTGTGAAGAATCTGCCCCAGAGGTATTCAGGCCTAGCCTGGCAGAGCCCCTGATGTCAGTGGACCCTTCCAAGGTGGGACCCAGTCTGGAGCAGGTAACCTGCCCCTCTCTACCCTGCCTCAGTCAGCCCAGGGCTGTAGAGGTCAGGGAGGCCAGTGGTGGACCCCAAAGGGCCCCCTGTCCAAAAGAACTCCCCAATCAGCAGATTAGGATCACTGAAGCTAGTAGACCTAGCCAAGTGAAAATAAAACAAACTCCTGAGGGATCCCCGTTAAACTTAGTTAGGGACCTCCCACAGATGGACACTGTTGGGCACAGCCAAACCTGGGACCTAAAAGCCCCAAACCTGACCTGTCCCTCCAGTAAGCCAAACAGAGGGACTCAGCCTTCAGCTTTAGGTAGCCAGAGGTTGACCCTGAGAGCTCACAGCAACTCAGTCCTGGAAAGAAAGGCATATATGGTAAATAGCGATTGGAGGAAGTTGAGCCCAACATTAGTGGAGCCTCACTTCAGTACTCCATCCCAGCACCAGCCTTTTACTTTGCCAAAACACACCACAGGTAGTGATTCCCTATGGTGGAGACCCTCAGAGACCCTTAGGGTGAGGGATTGCTTAGTGGACCATGAGATAGGGGGTAACCATGCCAGTGCATATACCACCTCATATGGCCACTCAGGCAATATAGGCTTACCTGGTCAAGGATAGCCTTATCTCCATTCGTTTGGGGAGGGGTTATGTAGGAAGGTGGATATCTGACTATGGTTACCCCCAACTTTTTGCCTGGTATTTTGCTGGTTTTTCGACTTAGTTGACCTGGGACCCTGCTAATCAGGACCCCAGGCCCACTGCTCTCTCTGTAAAATGGATTCCATGTACCCTAGGTACATATCTAATTGGATACTGAGTCACCTTATCAGTCCCTGTACAGCATACCTTAGGTATCCAGGGCATAGGTGTACCCAGGGCCTACCAGGGGCTGCAGCATGTATTATGCCACCCCTGGCTGGCCACCCAAATCTGACACAACTGGCTGCACGACAGCTGGGGCAAGGTGGTGTAATCACCCTTTGCTTTAGATATAGTATTCCTATATCTAACCCTAAAATGGACACATATATTCCTATCAGTCACTCCTATGGCAGGCCTTATCAATCCTGAAGGCAGAGCGCTTGGAATTATGTGAGATGGTGCTCTGGCATGAGCTGAGCCCGTTTGCAGCTTGCGGAACCAAGTCCTAATAGCTGTTCCATGATAACGCGTACCATATACTCTTAAGTGCATTATAATCCTCGCGGTTATTTGCTATCTTTGGTATCGCTTTATCAAAACATGTCGAGTAAGGTGTCATACGAATTGGAATACTAACCCCTCGCCAATTCTGGTGACGGGGTTAGCATTCCACCCTTCTAGAGGGACACGACATGTATGTAACTGTGAACCCCAGTTAAAGTTAACTCAAGCCTCAGCGTCACAAAATGGATGCTGCCACCACAGACACAAGTCTGACCTCCTGCTGCTGGGAGTCCTTCCAGCGAGGAGAGCTTGGACAAAGGGTTTCCTGTCAGGGGCGGTGCTAGCACCATCCCAGACAGGGTTTTGTGTATCCCAGGTAGGCAGGGCTGAGAGGAAGGTGACTGCAAGTGGCACCCCGGTGCTCACTGTGCATATGCCGGCTCAAACCAGTTCCAGGGGCCCACCAGCCCCTGAGCTGGGGAAAGTCCGGACAAGGGAGAGGGGTGTAACCACCCCCCTCCTGGTCCCACCCATGGGCAGGACCTAGTCGCGTGCCAGCCCCTTTTCTTAGAATAAAGGTAGGAGCGGGCCCCCTTCCCAAATTAGATAATTCTGAATCTTGACTACTTTCCACGAAAGGACTCTTGACCATTTCTGAAGACTCTCCCTTGTGGCTAAGGAGTAGCCACCCTGCACCCGCAGGCACCATCTAAGCATCGCGGTTTGCTGTAAGTCCATCCTCCGGATCAAGACTGCCCAGCTCAACGAGACCCGGATTCCCTGGCATCTCTGACCTCTACCTGCATCATCAGCCCAGCTGAGATTCGTGGGTGTGACGAGACCTGAAGGGACCGGCCATCTTCAAAACTGCACGACGCTTAACCAGCACGACCGCCGAGGGATCCTCGAGTGAGTGCTTTGGGGTTTGAGAAGCCCTAACCCTGAGCCGCTCCAGCACCGAAGTCCAGCCCCCCAGCATCCACGAGATCTGCGTGGGGCCCTTCTGCTCTTTGCTGCTCACCGCGTTGTCCAGTCACTTGCCTGCTAGCTAGTGGCCCTCCTGACGATGAACCACGACGATTACACCACTGGTCTGGTTGCTCCAGACTGGCCCTTGCTCCCTTCCAAAAGAGGAGCACCCCGGACCCTCCTGGTCCACTCCAGACACCATCTTGACTCCACCGCATGGGCTTGCCTTTGCCAAGGTTTGTTGCCCCAATCCTGGGTCCAGCATCGCCGACAGCAGACACCTTCGTGGGACAGCTCGCACCTCCAGCCTGGTCGCCGACAACGCCTCCTGGTCCGAGGGACAGCAGAGTCCAGCGTCGCCCACTCACCTGGTCGAGGTGACTTCAACCGGTGCCATCCTGGTGCCCACCTAATCACTGGCTAGTGATTAAGAACTGAGTCCCCTCTGCTTTCAGGTCGTCTCCATCACTGATCCAGGCTTGGATCACATCGAACTTCTTCACTGGTCGCCTGCCAGCAACTTCTTCTTTCAGGCTCCATAGACTTCAACGAGGATTCCCGACGTCTTTTGAACCCTATGCAGCCGCAGCCCCTGGGCTAGGTAACCTGAGCATTTTGGTGCTCCAACGTAGGTTCACTATCTAAGTGTCCAGATCCTTTGTCGTTTTCAGTCTATCTAGTCGGATTCGTCCGATAACAGTAACTTTGTGAATACTAGCCTCCATAGACTTTTGTCCCGCATCCCGTGTGAGAGTGTACACTCTGCACCCGATCTCCCTAGGCCTCCTGCTCCTAACCTTAGGGTTCAGTAGTGTAGTCCTAGCGATCCTGAAGCCTCTGGATCTTGTTACTTACCTGCTAGTATTTCGCATTCCACTTTTAGTGTATATGGTTTTTCGTGCCCCTCGGGCATTTGTGTAAATTGTGCAACTTAAAGTATTTTCATAAGAGTTTTGTTGTGTGCTTAGCTCCCTGACTCATAAAGAGATCAGGGTAGACTTGTTATAAATAAATATCCTTTTATTTTCATAACAACTTGTGTGGTGTCCTTTCACTTGGTGTTCAAGGGGTATATGTGAGGGTATAAGAGCTGGCTTAACACGCCCTCTAAAGTTTAGCCTAAAGACTGCTCTTGTCCATGCTACTAGGATAGCTGGTCTATAAGGTTGACTTACAACCAATCATCAATAAGGGTCGTTTGGTATGATACACAGTGATCACTAGAATAGTGAGCACTATATATCAGGCCAACTTCTCACACCCTGCATCCAACGAACAACCTCAGGCGGCAGATCCTTCTCCTACCTCGCCGCCAAGGCCTGGAACACACTTCCTACCCACCTACGGCAGACCGAAGACCTACTCGCCTTCAGAAGACTCCTCAAGACCTGGCTCATCGAACAGTAGCAAAGCTTCCACCCCCCCTACACCCCTCAGCGCCTTGAGACCCTCACGGGTAAATAGCACGCTCTACAAATAGATTGATTGATTGTTTGATTACCCCGGCACCACCGGCCCGAGCCTCAATCCTTTCCTTACCCTAAAACACTACCCTGCATGACCCATCGACCCCCAGTCCTCTCCGTACCCTAAAACACTACCCTGAACTACCCTCCCCTGTCCCCAGTTCTCTCCTTACACTAAAACACTACCCTGCACGACCCCCCGACCCTACCTTAAAACCTAAGACACTACCCTGCATGGCCCTCCTGACCACCAGTCCTCGTCCTACCCTAAAACACAACCCTGCATGACCCTGACCCTACCCAAACCCCTACAATAATACCCCTGCACAACTCTCCCCCAACCCCTAGTTCTCTTCTTACACTGAAACACTACCTTGCATGACCCCTGACCCTATCCTAAACCCTAAAATGCTACCCTGCATGACCCCGACCCTATCCTAAACCCTAAAACACTACCCTGCATGACCTTCCCCCGACCCCAAGTCCTCTCCCTACCCTAAAACACTACCCTGCACGACCCTCCTCCGACCTCAGTTATCTTCTTACACTAAAACACTACCCTGCACGGCACCCGACCCTACCCTAGACCTTAAAACACTACCCTGCACAACCCTTTCCTGACCCCCAGTCCTCTCCCTACCCTAAAACACTACCCTGCATTACCCAGACCCTACCCTAAACCCTACAACACTACCCCTGCACGACCCTCCCCTGACACCCAGTCCTCTCCTTACACTTAAACACTAACCGGCACAACCACCCCAACCCTACCCTAAACCCTAAAACACTACCTTGCATGACACCCACCCCAGTCCTCTCCCTACCCTAAAACACTATCCAGCATGACCCCCTCTGACCCCCAGTCCTCTTCATACCCCAAAACACTACCCTGCATGACCCCCTGATCCTACCCTAAACCCTACAACACTACCCCTGCACGTCCCTCGCCACGACCCCCAGTCCTCTCCTTACACTAAAAGACTGCCCTCCACGACCCTGACCCTACCCTAAACCCTAAAACACTACCCTGCATGACACCCCGACCCTCAGTCCACTTTCTACCCTAAAAAACTACCCTGCACGACCCTCCTCCTGACCCCCAGTCAACTCCCTAACCTAAAACACTATTGTACATGACCCCCGACCCTACTCCAAACCCTAAAACAGTACCCTGCATGACACACACCCAGCAACCCCCACTCCTTGACCCCTTTTTACCCAAAAATAGTAATCCCCACCCCAGTCCCAATCTCCTTTACCTCTCTTTCCTCGTGGTTCTCCCCCTCCTCCTGGTTCTTACTGCACGTCGAGTCTGAGGGGCGCACGTCCTTGTGAGGAAACAGAAGAGCTTCTGTTTCCTCACAATGACATGGATCGCCTATTTTTTTTTTACATGGTATGTGCTTTTGCTCTACATACCTTTGCAACAAAATTTGTTGTAAAGGCATGCGTAGTAAAAAGCACATGTGTTGTAAAAAAATTGCATAGTAATGACTATGCGCTGTTACAACGCATGCGTTGTAATGGTATGTGGGAAAACAGCTGTGTTGTAATGGCTGTTGCCCACTGCATTATTCTAACTAGCATTTCCTACAGATCAATACAGCCAAAAGCACAGTTTCATTTTTTAGTGGCAGGTATATAAGTCTGTCCTGCTTTTAGCGTTAGGGAGATAAAAAACTAAAGAAAATAATAATATGTCTATATGTGAATGGTCCCTTCTCATAGCTTAAATTATGCTTAGCATATAAACCAACTAATATTTAAGGCCACAACACTTTGGAGAAGGTTGACATCCAGGTATTTCTTTAAAATTTGAATAATCTAGTGCATAAGAAATGGGTCCTATGGCCAGTATGAGATGGAGATATTGAATCACTCATTCTATGCCTAGCCCCTTGACAGAGCGTTTTTTTAAAAAATAATTGAATATATTAACCGGCAAGAAAAGATCATTGCAAACTAATTTAAATAACACACGGAGTTTTTTCATTCACGAACGATGATCTACATGAATGGACAAAGGTAAATAAAATGTAATATTTAATGAGGCACATAATTTTAAATGTAAGCTAACATTTTATGGGTTACATGTGGAGTCAGCACTTTTGGGGATAACACAGCCATACTTTATTATGGCCCAGGAGCATATAGCGAGGTGATCTATGAGACAGATGTTCTAAGCCATTTTAGGGTTGCAAACTCTTCAATTCATAAAACTACTGGGTTTGCAACTGCAAAATAGCTTTTTGGTATTCATTAACCCCATATTACAATTTGGTATAAGCCTACCATGTCCTATCAGATTCATCAATGGTTTGAAACCACATTTTCTGAAACCTCAATGGAGGTGGTAACTTATTTGCATAAAGGAGTGGTCAACTTGATACCCTTCTCCCCTTTTTAAATATTAAAACGGTTTATTGGGGAGTTTGCAGTAGTCTATGTGATTACTGCTAACTCTAAAGTAAACTTTTCTTTTAAAACACAACACTGATCCTAGCAGGCAACTATACTTGTGATGGCATCTCAAGACTGACCAATCAAATTCTGCAATTTGATATTTTTTTCCTGCAGGAGCCCTGCAGGACTCCTATGGCAACCAATATCTATTAATAATAAACCTTCATTTCTCTAAGATGGCCGAACAAACTTACACCAAATTGCAACAAGCATGCTTTCTGGATAATTGTCTAGCTTTCTGCCACATTTGGTGCAATTCTTTTCAGTTGTCTTTTTCTGTATCATTGGCTGATTTTTCCTATAGAAAACGCATGAGGCAAACCGTGTTTTGGGAGCTGATGTAGGAGAACTGTTTTTTGTGAAGGTTCATCAAACAGTAATAAAAATGATTAGCAAAACAAACTCACTGTTCACCACGGTGTGGCTACTGTTATATATATAAATATATAGATATAGTACAATGCTTGGTGCCAGGTTATTGCAAGTCAGCATCACACTGTCCTGCGCTTTGCCCAAAAATACAGAGAAAGAGCCAGACTCATACATATGTTATTACTCTATGGTATAGCCTATACCTAATCTGCCAGCAATTGTATCAAGAATGTTTTCTACACCATTGCACTGGCACAAAACCGGTTCATATTTGAAAAAAGCATTTATTACCTTGTTATATTTTTGAGTTGCTCATACACTAACTCATAGATTTTCCAAGTTAATGTCTGCAGTAAAAGCAGCGCAGTTTCATCAAAACCAGGGTATGAACTCTTTCTGGGTTTGTGAATGGGCATCAAAGATGGTCATGCTAAGGACCCTGGTTCTTTTGTAGTAGACTACTGAATCTGCTGAATAGTCATGCTTTTGTTATGTTATGTCATGCTGTGCTATTCTGTGCTATAATTATGTTGTGTTATGTTATGTAATGTTATGTTATGTTGCCATGAGCTGACACCATAGGATGTGATCCATGCTTCATTAGCAGGAGTGGAAGCAAACTGGGAGTACTAACACCATTCCGATGGTGGTAAGTGTGTATACAGTGGTTTACCATAATCTGAGTGCTTCGGAGCATCCATCACAGGAATTACTTTGAAGAAGAGTCTGCACTTATACTTCTGATACCAAAGGAAACGAAATCACAAAAATATGATAAAATGCATTTTTACCAGTTTCTATTGAAAATGTAATATTCAAGTCAGTAGTGTTTTATTGTTTATAATCGGATTCACCTGAAAACCGGAAACCCTAAATATAGCAAATTGATGTTTGTGTCACCGATGATTCGTGAATGTGTGCAAAACACAAACTTATGGCAATTAATAACAATGGGGCATATTATCAAGGGGATTTATCTCCGCTTTTTTGGCTTTAAAAGCCAAGAAAGCGGAGATAAAATTATCTCCCTATTACCTAGCTGTCGCTAACACCAGTTAGCGACAGCTAGTAGGAGATAGCGACCATCTTGGGCCCCACTTTGCATGTCAGTGATAATTATCACTAATGACATGCAAAGTGGGCGTGCCAAGATGTTAGCGACTGGAAACAGTCGCTAACATCGCTATCTCCTATTACTAACTTTTGGAGATATTCGTGCTAAGCGCGAATATCTTCATAAGCTAACACCTGCCCTGAGAAGTTCTTAGCCATGTTATCCAATGGGAGGTGGATAACATGGCTAAGAGCATTAGCTCGGTAATGCATGAATATCGCTGACTTTTCAGCGATATTCATGCATTGCGGACGATTTTTATTGCATTTGCGATAAACCTTGGTAATACCAAGGTTTATCTGCGATAAAAATCACCGCAGCTCAGCGGTAGATTTTTATCTCTAGCCAAGCAATAGCGATAATTATCGCTATTGCTTGGTAATATGCCCCAATGTTATGTAGACCTTTTTTGAGCAATTTCTTTACAAGATGATGCAAATGACAATGTATGTAGGGCTCAGAGATTGCAGTAAGCAAGACATGAACTGCTGCAAAAGTGGGTTGGGTTATCTCTGGGAAAACTTATCCCATTATGTGAGTCACCCCCAACCATAGGCTGGTGCCAGGTATAAAGGTGGCATTAATGGGCACCCTCTAAGAACACTTTTTTGGCATAATGAAAGGCATAAGAAGATTGGACCTGCTTTTTGTAAGCTGAGAAATGTCCTGAAGTACTGGATATGGTCCCTTATGTACCCAGAACTAAGAGGACTCCAAGCACGATAAGGCTGACTCCCTGTTTGAGCTACAGGGATAGAACATTTTACAAGAGGCCCTTCTTGCAAATGTCCAGCTGACCAGCTCAAACTGGACCTGACTTGGACTCTGGTGTTAGACTCTGCTGGCGTGGGTGCTGACCCTCAAGTGCTGTTCCTATAGTTCTGATAGCTTTGGCTGTGTCTGGATGGACTTCTCCAATCACCCCTGAAATCAAGGAACTTAGAAAGGTTTTCAACTTCAAGACCTCCTTAGTACTCTGGTAAAACCTGCCGAGACAATCTGACAAAGGAGTGTTGCTTCTAGGTGAAAGAGAAAGGTTTCACCTGCTTGGAGCTTCTCTGTAGCAGCAAATCTGGTTCAGGCGCCTTCATATAGAAGATATTCGACAGAGAAGGTGTCATGGACCCCTCTTCGGATATAGCCTGTACCCTTGCCCTGATGAAGGAGTCCAAGCTCTAAAAAAGTGACTTTATGCAAACATAGTATTCTTGACAGGGTGGATGTGCGAGAAGTATCCATCCAAAAAGGTACATCCTTGTTGGGTGTGAAATTCTAATTCCTCTCACTTGGAGATTTCCTGCAAGACCAATGGCTTCACCGGAACTACGTTCAATGGCTATACCACTTTGTGAAGTCTTCCTGAAATAATGCCTACTGCTTTGCACCGCTAAAGATTTGGACTTCCATGTTTGAGACTAAGCCCAAGGTAAAACCACCAACTGAGTTGCAGTTGGTTTCTGTATCCAGCTAATGGTCCATTACACTTGGCATCAAATCACGCAAGGGTCCATGTTTACTGTGACCAGTTGACAGCGGTTGGACCTTAATACTTTTGGGCACTAATTTTATTTAGATATTTAAAGTGTTTCTACCTCTGGTTTCCCTTTGGTATTTTTGACATTTTTATGTATTTTATTTATTTAAACATACTCAATTTTTCTCATTCACTTACTGATTTAGTGTTATGTAAATGTTTTACACATTGCCATAAGTTAAGCCTGTCTGCTATGTGCCATAGCTACCATTGGGTTGATCACATGTTAATTTAGTGACTTTGACATTCCCCCCAACAAGAATTGTGATAATTGCTTATGGTGGATAATCAGACCCCATTGACTAATAGCCTGATTTCTTACAATGTTAAATTACAGTCACAGTTCAATCAATCGATCAATCAGACATTTATAGACTGCAGCAAATCACCCGATGGGGTCTTGAGTATCTGGAGTTGGTGTTTGCTGTGTGGGGGTTCGAATAGTTGAACATCCAGGTCTTTAGCTCTCTTTTGAATTGCTGGGGCAACTGAGCCATTTTGAGGTGGAGGGGGAGGTTGCTGCATTTCTTGTTTGCCAAGTGTGAGAAGGAGCGACCACTGCTATTGGCTCAGCAGATGCATGGGGTGTCTGCAAGGGAGAGGGATGCTGATCGGAGGTGTCTAGTCGGCTGGTGGAAGGTCAGGCATTTTTATTGATATATGCTGCTCCATTGTTGTGCAGTGCCTTGTAGTGCAGGGTTTTGAACTGGCAACTCTCCTGAATCTAGAGCCAGTTAAGTTTCCTGAGGTGGGGTGGGGTGTGATATGGGTCCGTTTTGGGAAGTCAAGTACGAGTTGTGCCACTACGTTCTGTATAGTCTGGAGTCTTCTTAGGAGGCGTGCCATGATTCCGATTTAGAGTGTGTTTCCTTTGTCCAGTCTGCTGATGATGGGGGATTGAGTGGCAATCCTTTTGGTGCTAATTGGGATTTCCCTGAAGATCTTATGGAGCATGCAAAGGGTGTGAAAGCAGATTGATGATACTGTGTTGGCTTCTTTCTGCATGGATAGCTTGCTATGAAGGTAGTTCTTTAGTTCAGCTGGGTTGGCTAAGGGTTTCTTCAGGAGGAGCCTCACTTCAGCGTGTTTTCATTCCTCAGGAAAGGAAGATGCAGTGATGTGGGTGTTCAGTGTCTTTCGGAGCTTGTTGTCAATTAACTTAAATCTGAGGTTGAACATGTGGGTGTTCTTGAGTGCACGGAGTTCATGATGGAGATCGTGCCTTGTGTGGTGACGAGGTTGCAGTGGGTGAGAAGGTATTTGGGATTTTTGTTCCTGAGAGGGAGCATGCTGATGCTGCTCTCATAAATGGCAAAGATCTTGTCATGGAAAAAGTTGGTGAGGCAGAAAAGTCGTTCTTGGTGGCTGCAGAGTTAGTGCAGGGTCCCCTACTTCTAAAACAACGGGTTAGTGAATTCCTTCCCTATGGTGAAGATATCTTAACTGTGGTTTGTACTAGCCTCGCTGTGGTGTGCTAGAGCATTCTTCTTGGTTTGATTTAGGTGGTGGTGGTACTGGTTGAGAGGGGTGCTGAAGGCTATGCTGTCTTCCATTGTACTGGTTGAGAGTGGTGCTGAAGGCTATGCTGTCTTCCATTTTTCTACTTTCTCTCAACTTAAAAAAAGTTGCATATGGTGTAGTGCAGTTCCACACTGAACCAGCTGGCTCTTTTATTAGGGTCTTTGGTCGTGGTTGTCTTGGCAGGGTGAAGGTGTTGGCACATTCTGTGATCCACTGGGAGAAATTCTTTGCTACTTGTTCTGCTTTGTGAGTTGAGACTGGAGGTGGAAGCGAAGGGTGTTCTTCAATATGTCTTCAGAAACATTTTTCAAGTCTCTCCGTGTGGATCATGGGGGTACAGAGCTGGAGTGGGTGGATCCAGAGACGGTGAAGTGTACACTGTGCTGGTTAGTCCAGTAAAGTTGTGTGGTGTGGTTGTATCTGATTCGGTAGCTGGAAGCGAGGATGGGGTTGAGTGTGTGTCCTGTGATGTGGCTAGGATCGGTGATCAGCTGTTTGAGGCTGATGTTACTTGAAAATCATGTAGGAGTACCGCTTGATGGAAGTGATTTGGAAATGCCTTGCAACCATGTAGAAGAGAGGATATCTATGCTGTTTCCAGGGTCTTAACTCACATTACAATCTTTATTTATGTTATTGAGTGAGCACAGGCCAAACCAGGAATGTAATGAGAATGAGAGGGGCTGCTTTATGTCACAGCCCCAATATTTCCAGGGCACTACACTGCTGCAGCAAAAGTTCCTTTTTGGATTTTTAAATGAAAGAAAAGTTGGCATTTTCCATAATAAGAAGGTAGTTTATGTGGTAATCCCAATAGAGGGTGCTAGATTCCATGTTTTGTTTCCCTAGTATACATTTTGTATTACCTTTTATCAGTGCACTAACAAAACAAAAGAAGAACCGGGTGCTGTTTATATTTTGTCAAGGACTCCAAAAACCTTCTGACAAACTCGGCCCAAATCCTTACTGCCATTAAGAGTGTTATAAGCCTCTGAAATGGTGGAAAAAGCTAAGTAACACATCAATAGCATGAGTAGTAAAGGTTAGGAAAGGTCTGTTTTATACAAATCTGAGATGCCCAGTAAAAACAAGTGTGTGTTCATTGTCATACGCTAGAAAACAATACTAGCACATCTTCAAGAATGATTCATGTAAACAGAAATCCACTTTGCTTTCTCCAAGCAAATGCTAACAGAGCCAAGAGAGATGACACCCAATGTGAGCTGTGTTAAGGATCTATCCTCAATGTGGTTGAGGTGCCTTGGAAACATTTAACATAGATCATAGGAATTTGAGGGAACACCTTTAGGCCCAGATTTGCTCAGGTTATGCACTGAGGTTGCATCATTTTTTACCCCAGTCCAGATGCAAAATCTATTTTGGGATTTGCAGAGCCACTAGAAGCCTACTTTCTGTGGCTTTGTGTGGCTTTAAAAAAAAGAAAGTAACAAAGTGTTAGACCTGGCTTTTCCAGCAGATTTATCCCCACACATTTTGCTTTTAGGCCTCCTGTTTTGACCCTGTTTTTGTTGGTTTAAGGACTCTCTGCACTTAACCTCTGCTAATCAGTGCTCTCTGTGTAAATTATTAATATGGATTGGTGGTTCCATGATTGGCTTAGGGGGTACAGTCCCCAGTGTGTCAGGTTTGCCAGCTCTTAGGTCATAGCACCCCAGGACTGACCCTGGTGAGGCCACTTCTGGCCTGGGGGCCCTCATGCTCTGTCAGGTAGACAGGAGGCTGGAGATCAGCACCAGGCAGACATTTGCATGACTCCTGAAGAGAATCTTTAACTTGAGGGGGGGTTGGTGTACTCCCCCTGAAGTCCTGCTTTGTCAGGCACAAGTCTAGCCTAAGGGTGCAGACACTGGGTTGGAGGGACAGATTCAGGTTGTCCCTCTTGACCTGGAGGAAGGGGAGACTGTTAACAGTGCCCCTCCAGGTTTCTTTTCTGGGGGCACCGCTCCAGATGGTAGGGTACAGGGCCCCAGTGGGGGCGGGCAGGAAGAGGGCAGCCTAACCCCTGGACCCCTTCCCAGCCTAAGGGTACAGACTCTAGACTGAGATACAAGTTGCGGAATAGCACTCCTGACCTGGTGGGTGAATTGTGCAGGACAAATGCCACAGGTGCCCTGACAATTCTAGCGTCTGGGAGTACCACTCCAGGTGGGAGGGTACAGGGTCCAAGGAAGGAGGGCAGGGTATGGTAGATCCCTCCCCAGTCCCTTGTTCAGCCTCAGGGTACAGATCCTAGGCTGGTGTACCAGTTGCAGGATAGCACCCCTGAACTGGTGGGAGAATTGTGCAGGATACCTGCCACAGTTGCCCTGACAATTCTGGAGTCTGGGGTACCCATTCAGGTGTGAGGGTACAGAGCCTCAGGGAGTAGGACACTGTGTGGGAGAGCCTACCCCTGTTTCTTGTCCAGTCTCAGGATACAGACCCTGGGCTGGTGGGTAGGTGTCAGGATGTTATCCCTGACCTGACAGGAGGGAGAGTGGGCAAAGAGTGCCAGGCACCTGGGGCTACCGCCCCCAACTCTCTGATGCCACAAGGGTAAGATAACCATGAAAGGCCTGAGGCCTGGCTCCCAGCACTGACAACTGTCAGTGGCTACTGTGGCTTTCTGTCCTGGTGGGCAGATTGTTCCCTGATGGTGGGACAGGAGTAATACTCCGGGGGTGGACTGGGCCATACTACAGTGTTAGCCCTGTGGGTACTATCTGCCTGCGGGGACACACCTGTGAGCAAGCTATGGTTAAGTGCTGTACAGATAGGGTCCCCAGGTGAGAAGGACAGGTGCACATGGGTTAGCTTAGTGGACCCTGATAGTATGGACAGATGGATCCAACTGGGTCAGCAAGGCGTAGAACTAGAGTGTGCCCCCGCTGTTGTGGCCAGGTTTAGAATCTATAGCCCCAAGCAGAGAAGTCCATCCAAGAATTGATTAGTCAGCCCTGACTTTAGGGTGGAAGGTGGTTGTTTTAGACCTGGCTTTTCCAGCAGGTTTATCCCTAGACTTTTTGCTTTTGGGCCTCCTGTTTTTGACCCTGTTTTTGTTGGTTTTAGGACTCTGTGCACTTTACCACTGCTGATCAGTACTAAAGTGCATATGCTCTCTGTGTAAATAAATATTATGGATTGGTGTTTCTATGATTGGCTTATTTGATTTACTACTAAGTCACTAGTCCAGTGCACTGTGTGTGCCAAGGGTCTGTAAATCAACCGCTGTAGGGCCATCAGCACCGATTGTGCCACCCACACAAGCAACCTTGCAAAAGGTTCTCAGACCTACCACTGCAGTTTCTTCATACAGTCTCTACTGCCATGTCGACCTGGCAAGTACACCCACTTGCCAGGTTCTAACCTTCCCTTTTATCACATGGGAGTCACCCTTATGGTAGGCTCAAGGTACCCCTGTGGGCAGGGTGCAGTGTATGTGAAAAGTAGGACGTGTACTTATGTGTGTAACATATCCTGATACTAAACTACAGTGAATTTCATTTTTCACTATTGAAAGGCTATCTGTCCACTGGGATAGAATGGGGGGTTATTTAAAAAACCTTCTAAATATTACTTCCCATTGGAAGAAAATAGGAAGGTGAGGTTTAGTATGCCTGAACTCAGAACACAAAAATGCACCTTAGAGTAAAGATGTTTTTTTATATTATGTGTGTGAAAATACCACTTTTAGAAATTGAGTATTTTCTTGCTTAGACATCCTGTGTGCCTTTGCCAGGTTGTGGTTTGACTGTCTGGCTTTGGAGTGACAGGGGCTGGGGATGTGCAATCACTGTAGACAGCCACAAGGGGGTTGAAGTATGTCATGCCTTTCCTGGACGAATCAGGGATGGGCTGAATAGACCTGGGCTTCATTTAGAGTAGGGGGAGTAGATTTCTTTTCATCTGAATGGGCCTTGTCTGCCTTACAAAATGCTGTCTCCACCTTCAGCCGGGAAGCTTGGCCAGAGAGGAGAGAACTGGTTTTGACTGAACACAGAGGCTCTCTGCCACCAGAGAACAAAGGAAAATGCTGTATATATATTGGGGCCCAGACCCCAGAACTTACTTCTGGAATTCAAGAGGAACCTTTGCTAAGAGGAGAATTGGAGAAACTGAAGGAGTAGGACTGCACCTTTGCTGTGTGCTGGTTGTGACTAGCCTGCAGTGGCTGTTTCTTCTAGCAAGGAGAGGATAAAGACGTTGTTGTGTGCTGTACCTCCTGCTTGAGGAAGATCTCCAAGGGCTAGAAGTAGAACTTGACTCCTGTTTTCAGGTCCAGGTATACAAAGACCTCACCATCAGCTCCCCTGAACTTCCTTGCTGGGAGTTATGACCTGCCAGGAGGTTTCTGTTGCCGAATTGGGCCTCTGCAGGTTGGTCCTGCTGTTAGGAGTTGGAAAAGATACACACTACGAGAAGCGCAATCCATACGCACCTGTTTCCGATGCGTCGCTGAAGGAACCGATGCAGTGCCTGGCCACGGCTTGAGAAATTACTGCACACCGCAAAGAGTGTACCGATCTATGAAATCTGAGATCACCAAACGGATTCTGACACAGGCGCTGCTCTGTGGCTGCAATAAGCAACGCATTGCGGGACTGCGGCTGGAGAGACCAATGCAGCACCATTGCCACTGCTTCATCGAGAACCAACGCATCCCTGATCCCCATGCATTGCACAGGGGCGTCAAGTGTACAAGGACACCAGGGCCTCAATAAGAAACTGACACATCATCTCCCAGCACTAAAAACCAACCAACGCATCACCACCCCTTCAGTAAGGAACTGACGCATCACCTTCCCTGGAGTAAGGAACTGATGCAGCACCTTCCCTGTGCATAAGGAACTGACGCATCACCTTCCCTGCGGGTGTTTGTGTTTATGATTTCGACGCATCCAAGGTACTTTGTTTTGAAAGTGTAGCAACCGTAGTTTGCTATGGACAGAAGTGTTTATACCTTCTAAGTACATTTTGATTACTTCTATTGTGAATTTTTGTTGATTTGGTCTTGTTTGGTTTACATAAAGATAACGTATTTTTCTAAACTGGTGTGGTGTTCAACTGTAGTGTTTTCGCTATATTACTGTATGTGTGCACACATGCTTTACACACTGCCTCTGAGATAAGCCTGTCTGCTCGTGCAATGCTACCAAGGAGGCAAGCAGGAGTTATTTTAGAAGTGTATGTGCCTTACCCTGACTAGGAAGAAGGTTCCCTATTTGGACAAAAGTGCAAATCATTGTCAACTAGAGACCCCTTTTCTAACATCAAGGCACTACAATCGTGGAGCAACGGCGTTCTTGTGCATCCACCCATGTATTTTGTACCAAAACCATATTTACTGGTCAGCTTTGCACCAAAATGACGCGCTTACCCGTCACTGAAGTAGCCTTGAGAGATATTTGTATTTCTCATTGTTACTTGCTATTTGCATCTGTGCTGCAAAATGCAGCACAGATACACACAGAAATTAGCCTCTAGGAAACGTTATTGTGCACAAAGTTATCCTTTCCCACACAGAAACTATTCTGATAACAGAGGCGCCATTGCGTTGTGGCACAAGGCTGTCTGATGTAGTGCTAGGCGGCAGCAAGACGTTTGAGTGCGCTATGAGAGAGCAGAACTGAACCACATCTTGTGTGCATATGTGCTTCCTTCCTTTGACACAGCACAGTACAGTATCCTCCCTTGGTTTGTTGTGTTGCGTCACAGTTTAGTAAATCTGGCCCATACTGTGCTAAAAGAGGACAGTTTGATGACACAATATACAACACTGATACACATTTTTTTGTTTGTTTACAAAGCCTAAAGCAAACCAAATTCAATACAAATTATAGTTGCATTCAAACCGAATGCAAATTTAATGTTTAACTGTTTACATACCGTCAACTAGCAGAACGAAAACCCCAGTCCCTGCAGCCCAACAATGAGGATAGTCAATATAGGAAAACGCAGAGAGAAATAAGGTGCTCTGGTCTCCTCTGTACCAGTTGTGACAAAAAAAGCCCAGAAATCGAATTTCAAGAGGTTTGTTTTTGACAGGTCAGTAAGAACAGCGGCTTCTCGCGTCAGAGCAGCGTGTTCTGAGAGCCTTGAAGATCAGCATTTTCATGAGGATGCACAGTCTGTTCAAAAAGAGACACTAGATGGTTTTTATCTGTTGATAGCACTGTCCGTTTCGGAAGGTTGTGTGTGCACAATCTGTGAGCCACAATAACTGCTTATTTGAGAGTATTTTGTTGATGGTCCCCTTCTATGAGCAGTGATTAATCGAGCGGTTGGCTCATTTTGTGAATGTAAAAAACATTACGACCTTCGAGTAGTTGTCACAAAAAATAGCTGTATTTTGAGTTTGCCTGGGTGCTCTCTCTGGGTGGAATTGATATTGCCATAAATCAGGTGCTCCCCTAATGAGGCTGCTAATGTAGGAAAACACACTTCTCATTGGTGTCGTTGTTGTTCTCATCAGGTAAGAATACATTATTACACATTGAACTAAGAGAGGAAGATACAAACCTTCTTATTGTCGAACAAAGCTAGATATTTGCCAGCCAGCATTGCAGCATTCACAGTTGGGGATAAAGTGCATATGTGCAGATTGTCATCTTGAATCGAGGTCTCATGGACAATAACACTGACGCTGGCACATTTGGCTGCACCTCAGTGGTTTCATGACCTTTAGCCTCAGTCTTGTTCCACGTTGGCCGAGTTCAATTCCCGGTTAGCCCCCTAAAATCTTTCAAAGTTCAATCAACCAATCAGGAATTAGTGCAGTGCGCTCCACACACGTGAGGGTCTCAAGGCTCTGGGGGAGGGAAATCGTACAGAAGTTGGTGATTTGCTGATCCTTTCGTCTGTCCAGTGAATGATTGCCCCTTTGTACACTCAATGGTGTCCAGCAGGCACTACCTCAACCACTTGGGGACCCTCAATATGTTATATGCTCCTTAGTGCAGGGGATCTTTCTTCACTTCTAGAGAGCCTGTGATTCACAAATTGCTCACCTCCATTAGGGGCATATTACCAATGGCCAGCGATAATTATCTCTGGCCATGCATAGCGATAATTTTATTACTGCAGGCTATCTCAGGAATTTATCGCCCTGGTAGCTTGTTATTAACAATGCGTTACTCCAGGGCGATAAAAATTCCAGAGATAGCGAAGTTATCTCCATTTTGCAGGGAACATCGCTGGTTTTCCAGCAATGTTCCCTGCAAAACAGCGATAACCTTGCTGAAACGACCCACAGGGTCGTATCAGCATAATCCACCCCAATGTTAGGGGTAAGTAAGTCTGCAGTGTAGCAGATGTTAGTTTTTGGAGAAAACAGTGGTTTTCTCCAAAAACTAACGTGTGTTAAAATGCTGGGGGAGCCTTGTAAATATTGCGATGTGAACATCAGCGATATTTGCAAGGATGTCCATCCGGGGTACGCCCAGTAACGCCCACTTTGTATCTCATTAGAGATGCAAAGGGAGGCGTTGGGAAAAAGGGTGCTAACATGCGATTATGCATGTTAGCACCCTCTTGTTAATAGGGTGATAGTTTTATCTCCGCTTTTTTGGCTTTTTTACCCCAAAAAACAGAGATAAAGCCCTTGTAAATATGCCCCTTAGTGCCTTCATTAGGGGCAGTGGTCACTGCGTTTGCCGCCCGTCGGCCCCATGTAATGGGGGGAGTGGCTGGCGGCTCCAGCGATGCTTGCCCAGCATGGCCCCTTGCTACGCCATTGATTAAGGGGCAGATGTACAAGGCCACTTTGCAGTCACAAACCTCGTGAATTGGAAACTCGCAGACTTTGGGACCGCTATGTGGCTTTTTGCTATGTATTAAACGAATTGTGAGAGTTGCAAAAGCGTTTTACAGCGTGGCAAGAAAGTGGTGTCCCCTCCTATCTGCAATTCAATATGGTATGTATGAACTGTTTTCAACCGAAGTTGAAGTATCAAACCACTGAAAAGCTATACACTCCTCAAAGGAAGGGAGTAACTGCTTTGGAAAAGGGAATCATTTTGGGAGACCTCCGAGGCAGCAGGTACCCAGCCACTGCCTGCTCGCCTAGGTGTGTTCCTAAGTGGGATTTTTTTTTACACTAGCACTGTTTTTTCGATGAAAGTGGTGAGTTCATGTTCCTTGCAAGCTATCATTCCTGTGTTTGGAGACAATCACAAGACTGGTCGCACTGAGTTTCCTGAACAATTTTCAACCACTTTTTGCAGTTAGTCATTTCATACATAACAAGGCCCGGATTCTGAACACTGTCACGCAAAGCAGTGGCTGCGCTGTGTTGCTTGACAGGGAGTGAGCAGGAGAGTCATTTTCACACGAAAATATGACTCTCCTTCCCTCTCAGTAGCGAAGGTACTGATTTCAGGAGCTGTGTGCCAGGCAGATACCTTAGTGCCACAGCGCTAGGGGGCGTGTCTGAGTCTAGCATAGGTTCTGCTCAGGAAGTGTACTCTTCCTATAAAACATACTGGGGCATGTTATCAAGGGATTTAATCTCCGCTTTTTGTCTTTAAAAGCGAAGAAAGCAAAATTATCTCCCTATCAGCAACAGGGTGCTGACACGCAAATTCGCATGTTAGCACCCTATTTCTCTACGCTTCCCCTTGCATCTCGAATGAGATGCAAAGGGGGCGTTCCAGAGAAAAATAATAGGAGAAATGTTCTTAAGCGACATTTCTCCTATTATCAAGGATTTGGAAATATTTGCGCTAAGCGCAAATATCTCCAAAAGCTGACACCTGCCCTGAGCTGTTCTTAGCCATGTTATCCAATGGTAGGTGGATAACATGGCTAAGAGCATTAGCTTGGTAATGCATGAATATCGCTGAATTTTCAGCGATATTCACGCATTGCGGCCGATTTTTATCGCTTTTGCGATAAACCTTGATAATAGCAAGGTTTATCTGCGATCATTTCTGGCGATGCTTAGCGTTAAAGAAATTCGTTGCTAAGCATCGTTAGCGATAAATATCGCTTAGCGTTGGTAATATGACCCACTATGCCTAGACATGTCCGAAAGTATTTACAACTCTATAAGTGTGCTGCACAGTGCAGCACACAGCAAAGTAGGAAAAACCTGGAGAAATGTAAACAGTTCTCCGTTTAACGCCGGCTTTTCAGCTGCGTTAATCCTTGCACTAAACCCTTTCCACTAGTGTTAGTGAGTAAGGCTTAGCATCAAAAAGCATGGGCGGTTGGAAGGGACACCCATGTACCACCCATGTAACACCCCTCAGTGCAAAGTAAAGCAAAGCAGTGTTTTGTGCTGGTTTGCGTTACTTTACCATACAAACCAACACAAATATATGTGCTTTGGTTTGTGAATCCCAAAACGTGTTTAGTGTCGAGTTAGCGTTAAAAAAGTAATACTAACGCTAAGCTAAATCTTCGAGAATCTGGGCCGAAAGGTTTTTATGGTATGATTTCCGTAATTACTCTCTTGACCTTTTTACAATCAATGCTTGTCTGTGCACTCCTTTACCTTTATACACCTCTGTGTCTTTCTGGACTTTGAGCAGTTCTCTTCATCAGGACACATTTATTGATCTGTAACCATTTAGTCACAGGGCTTTCTGTTTCTCAATGCTTCACCCATTAGCCTCATGTATTGACCATCATTAGTCTCTTGCTAGTGTTGCTGCTTGCAGGAGACCACTGGTGCCTCTTTGAAATAGCTTTCCTGTTGATAGGACTCCAAACCATCCCTATGCGCTTGACTTCGCGACTCTTCAATTAGAGCTACCGGATTTAATTGCCATCATCTGTTATCCAACACTGAGCCTTCTCTTAGGCTACACCGAGCAGCTGAAATCTTCCAGATGACCTCTGGTTCTGATAAGAGTAAAAGAGTGTCCTCGTCTGCTACTCCTAAAGACCTGCACTCGATAACCTGAAAAAAAGACAACACACATAGTAACATGGTAGAGTTCAAACCATCTACAAAAACGAGTTACGGAAACTTATGCAGCAGCTGAAAATAATCTAATTATTGTTTTCAGATCTGAACAGCTGATCTATATACTTTAGATACATTAACTGTAGAGAAGATTGAATGGATAAAAACACCTACAGGACTGTACAACCTATTTAGAATGAAAACAATTCCCAATAGATTCTTTGATGTTTGTACACAACTTGAATACTAATTGTTCTGCGCCCAAAGTGACGAAGAGGCACACACTTGCGTGTCTGTTGTGGCATATATTTCTAAACCAAGTGCTGATTAAATTGATGAACCCATTTCTAACCAATTATGCTTCCTTTGTGGATGTCTCTTATTTGTGAACTGAGGAGAGTAACCTGGTGGGCCCTTTTGCAGTGTGTACTGTATCTTCTGTTGCTGAAACAAATACTTTGAACAATATTTCATCTGCTCAAGGTAGAGAATGTATTTCATTAATAAGAGCATGTTTCTAGGAGCAAACAAAGTTACAACTTTGTACACTAATTCTTAGTAAGCCTTTAGAGTTGTCCAATGCCTTGGACAGTTCTGGGGATGTAGAGGTTATTTAAAATTGGCTGGCACACCCATGAAAAATAAATATAGGTTGCCCACTTGCTGGCTGCAGTTAACCATCCACACTGTCGGTGCTTAAGTGTGCTACTCAGTAGAAAATTGCAGATGATCTGACCTATAGGTGCCATCATAGACCATATACCCGTAATGTATCTTCTGTGCACGATTTAGTGAATCGCAATTATTATATTTTTTTAATCAGCTCCGACACAAATTTCTTGTAATCTTACTATGTCCTTTCAATATGACTTGCACATACAATACACCATTTTTTAATGATATGGCATTTAAATGCATGTTTTTTTTAAATATGTACTTCACCAACTTGCAATGGTTTCAAGTTATCACCCAACAAACTCATTAATGAATAAATGCACAACATTTTCTCCTCTACGTCAGCATTAAAAGTGTGAAAAGCAGTCAAGACAAGCAAGGCACAGCAACTGCCCAGGGCATCATTTGTACAGATCCAGGTGGATTTCATACAAATATCATGTTGTCAAAAATATGAATACATGTTGCTAATTGTCTGTTTTCAACCTGGATAGACGTGTATCTATATACACACAGTGAGGTAATGACAATTGCAAACTGTTGGTTGAAAGAGTTTATCTCAAGATATATTCCAGGTTAAATTGGCTCAGACAAGGGCAGACACCATTCAGGCAGTATGCAATGCCCTCAACATTATGTAACAGTTTCATTGCCCCTATTACCAAAATGCAGTTCCAAAGACTGCAAAAATATTTGCTGAAACAAGTGGCGAACAAATTACCGTAAGCTCTCATGTCTATGAAATGTACTCCAAACAGAAAGACACGTTTGAGCCCATGTGAATATAATATGAGGTAGCCGATGATTGGCACAGCAACCTCTGTTTTTGCAAAATCACATTTGGCCAATGATGTTATTTTGCACTATTGTCAAACACCGTATATGTGTTGATTGGGCAGAAAGTAATCACAAGATGCCGGCTTTCCTCGCTTCCTCATCGTGTGACCCGCACAGACTTGTGTCTAAGCGACGATTGGTCAGTTCAGCACATCAGGCCTGGAGGAGGGTACATGGTGACTGCAGAAATCAACCAAGGAAACAAGATGCGTGAAGTCCGACAACGAATGGTTCACACGAAGAAAGAGGAAGAGTAGACAGAGTGGAAGGACCAACTTGGGACTGGAGTGTGGACAGTGCGGAAGGACTTGTGTTTCAAAACTCTTCTAGCCCCCAGAGAACCTGGTTGCTATGCTGGTGAGAGGCTCCGCTAAGGACTCTCACTCCCGCCAGCCCTGGCGCCTGCTCACTGCGCTTACCAGCACCCCTTCATCTTGCTGCACGGGACGCATGTGGGGACATGCCCGGGCCATGCCCCTGCAAGTGGCCCTCAAAGCTCAGTCCAAAGGCAGGCCCATCCATGCCAGCCGGAGCCCAGAGGATTGATAGGTAAAAAATGCCTACAAGGGAATTAATTCTACAAAACTAAATAAGCACAAATCGCCGTCTGCAGTGACAGCGGCTAGTAAACGGAGCAACACTGGCTGTATATCATTCAAAGACAGCGAGCGATACCTCTAGCAAATTCTTCGGATAGGTTTGACCAATTCACTCCATCTGGCCTGGAACTTCATTCATCATTCCTGCGTTAGTGACCTGGAAGTTTTAAATTATTTGATATTCGCCTGATTAAACAAATCTTTTGTTTGACCAGATATAAGGGTCAATTAAAATTTGTTATTAAACGTCCTGAAGATGGTCCAACGGACTTTCATGCCACAGAGACCGAAACGTCGACCAGTTCATCTATTTCCATAGCCCTTCAGCTTCTGTGGAATTGTTGTTCTGTTGGTTCAGATTCTTTTCCCCACTTCATTTTGGAATAGATGCTCACACATTTGACTCTGAGGTCTCACATTTTTGTACAATATTGATTTACCTCGGTCATTGTGTGTTATATTGCTTTGTACACTTTAATTTGTTTATATTAAATAGTTAAATTTGTTGAAAAATGCACACCCGTGTTCAAATTGATCATTGGAGAGTCATCACAATTTGAATGTGCTAATTTGAGTATTGATTTATCACCAGTCAGTCATCTCTAGAGGCTTGAAAACAGATTTATACTTCTTTTCTTATAGTTAATCAATAACTCCGTAGTTGGGGTAGACAAAAAACAATGCATTACACATGGAGGATTATTTTTTGAAAAAATATCGCATTTTATTTTTGTTTTTTTCTTTATATATTCTTTTTTATACTGTATATCATTATCTTTTTTTGAAAAAATATAGATTATTTCTTACATATTATACATTAGTACCATCATTATTAAGTTCATCCGATACACAATCTTGGAAGAATCAACATTTACAAACAGTTTGCATTATATTTACAAATTTCACCATATCAGCTAATGTAAAAAGAATCTAACGTCCCCAAAAAACCCCCCAAAAAAACACTCACTCATACTATCCCTATTGAGGAACAAATATGGAGGGACTTTGTTTCTAACCTTTATGCTAGTAACAATCCTGTGGCCCCACAAGTATGGCCAACAGAGATGAGTTTGCCCCTAGAGCCATTTTTAGAAAAAGACATAGACTTAGGTATTGGTGAAATGCGGCACTCTGGGGCAATGGGCCCAGATGAACTGCCCATCACTGTACTAAAACAAAACAGGGCTAAATGGAGTAAATTACTTTGTCCTGTATTTAATATCTGTCTATTGAGAGGTAAGGTTTTACCCTCCTGGAAGGGAAGTATCCTGGTGCCATTGTTTAAAAAAGGAGATCGCTTGTCCCCTCAGAACTATCGCCAGATTGCATTATTGGATGCAATCGGCAAGGTTTTTACAAAATGTTTGCTGAAACGAATAAATGACTGGGTAGATTACTCGAACATTCTTCCTCTCGAGCAGACCGGTCTCAGGAAAAACCATGGCATCCTGGATAATTTAACAGCCCTCCAGGTAATAACAGATAAATACATTGGAGCCGAAAAGGGGAGAGTCTATGTGGCATTCATAGATTTTTCCACGGCCTTTGATAAGGTCGACCGACAATTACTGTGGTAAAAACTATCTGCCCTTGGAATGCCACATAGACTTTTACTTTTGGTACAAGACTTGCATGACAACACGTGGTGTAGAGTGCTATTGGGGGGAGAAAGGGGCTTATCTCAGCTTATTCCATCTGCGAATGGCCTCAAACAGGGATGTCTATTAGCTCCCCTTTTGTTTTCTCTCTATGTTAGTGATCTCCCCCACATTATATCCACATGTGAAGGAATTGCCCCACGCTTGGGAGGTACATATATTTCTTGTTTAATGTATGCAGACGACATACTAATCTTAGACCTTACCCCGAAAGGTCTTAATAACCGTCTGCAATCATTATATGTATTTTCCGAAGATCATTTCCTGAAAATAAATATCTCTAAAAGCAAGGTAATGTGCATGGAGGGGCGGAAAAAACTAAAGTTGTAACACATCAGTTGGGAGTTGGGAGGTCAAAAATTAGAAAAAGTAAAATCATATGTATTTCTGGGTAAGGTTGTTAATAGTAACTTGAGCAACAAATCCCATATAGATAATAGTTCTCGTAAGGCAAAGTTGCAGGGAAATGGGCTGAGAGCTTTATATAAATCAACCGGTAAAAGACACTTCGGGTATCTGCTGGAGGTCAGAAAACAATAGGTCCTGCAGAAGATGGCATAAAAAGAAATATAGTCCATTGAAACACGCATTGACCAGCTTGTCTGAGAAACCCTAGCTCACAACACAACATTAGAGGGCTGAGTATCTCGCTCCTAGGTTACCATCTGTGTATGTAGTTCTGAGGTGGGGTATGTAGAGTGATAGTGAGGTATGTAAGAGTCATGATAGCTCTGTGTGAAGTAGTATGAATGAATGTTTTTTTTTTTTTTGGTTTGACATTACATTCTTTTTACATTAGCTGATATGGTGAAATCTGTCAATATAATGCAAACTGTTTGTAAATGTTGATTCTTCCAAGATTGTGTATCCGGCGGAAATTTATAATGATTGTACTAATGTATAATATGTAAGAAAAAATCTATCTTTTTTCAAAAAAAGATAATGATATACAGTATAAAAAAGAATATATAAAGAAAAAAGCAAAAATAAAATGCGATATTTTTTCAATAAATAATCCTCCATGTGTAATGTATTGTTTTTTTGTCTACCCCAACCACGGAGTTATTGATTAACTATAAGAAAAGAAATATAGGTATAGAGGGCATTTTTATCTCAATATTGTTGTTGTCTTTTCCCCCTTTCCCTGACCTAAAATTATTTGCTCTTCTTTTTGGGGGTTGCCTTGTTTTCATATATTGACAACAGATTTATCCAGGTGATTGTGCTTATTTAGTTTTTTAGAATTAATTCCCTTGTATGCATTTTTTACCTATCAATTGTCACATGTCCTAAGCCTCCAAGGGTAGATTGGGTTTCCCACTAACTTTTCATTGGAGCCTAGAGGAGGCTGGCCTGGCCTGGCCCACCACTCTTGATTTTGGATTGGAAGACTGAGCGAGGGAAGCGTGCACTCAACATCAATCAGGTACCTACGCTTTGTTGTAGTAATAGCACTAAATCCACAGGGCGTATAACTCAGCCAGCACCGGGAAATTGTAACACAATGTTCAAACGGAAGGCAAAAGGAAGCCCGAATGGAGCCCCTAATCAATTAAAGAGGCCATCAGCGAGCACTTCCGCAAACTGTGTGATAGACACTATTGATACTCTAATTGAAGAGATAGAGAGTTTGCTAAGTGGTCAGAGCAAGCCACCTCAAGTGAGCTCCAAAGTGACAGATACATTTACACAAAGTAAATCCAGAAAAAAGATCCCACGCATTTAACCAACTACTAATGGCACAGCCATATGCCAAGTGTACTCTCTTAATACAAGCAGCCAAAAACATCAGGAGCCTAGCCCTCTGGACTCACTCTCAGTTCTTGACCGCACCAATACCATGGTGGAGGGAGTGATAGCCCCAAACATAGTATGATCTAAATGATTGATCCTCTTGTCACCAAAGATGCAGTGGCCCCCTGGCGCTCTCCACAAAATCACCACAGGCACTCAAGCAGACTCTATCGCTCTTGAAATCAAGCATGGAAGAATGAATGTCTTGACAGTTGAAAACATCAATGCACTCCAAATTGAACTGAGAGAACTCAAAATTAATGGCAAGGAAGTAACATCAGAAGTCCTTTCTTTCAGGGCAATCATATGGTCCCTCACATATCAGCTCAACAACTCGCATTCTAGCGCAATACGGAGGTCGGACCTGGCTTTATGCATTGCCAAAGTAAAGGCGGGGAGATCCCCGGGGATGGAATCAAGAGCGTGGGCCCCATTATGTGTCCTATGGTCCCAAACCACCAGCACCGTGTGGCAACCAACTATTCTCCTCAGCTGTTCCATCAAGCCCACCACCCTCATGTCCCATTAAAGGGAAGATATTTGAACAGATCACTATCGCGGCAATCCATATGAAGTGAGGTGGCACCAGGATGGAGCTTACGGTTATTGAGGGCTGATCTGGAAGGAGGGACCACTGGAAGGATCAGTACAAGATTTATAGGGCGTAAGAGCAATTTCACCTGTAAAGGCCTTGCCAGGGGAACATAGTCTCAAACCCCCACATGGAAAATCAGGGTACAATGATGGAAAAGGTGGACTCTCAAGGGGTGGAAGCCTGGGCTGGAACCTTGGATTCTCTAAAGAGGCTAGCTGTAGAGTGTTCATGATAAATGTACATAAATTGATTAATGATTTAGGAGAACTGAGGGATGCCCTGGTCAACAAAGTCACCCACTGGATAAGGCAGGTGAGGCAATGCCATTCAATCATAAGGATCTGATATACTAAACGCTAAACATTGTTTTACAAGTTAAGAATCAGATCACATTATATTGGATCTGGCTGATAGTGACTTGGTAAAGGGTTTACTTAACCTGGACCAGTGCACCTTTTCCTCTAACAGATCACTGATTGAGTTTAATCTTTCCCCACAAGTAAAGTGGAACACATTGATCAAAAGCATGAAGGTTCTTCACACAATACTACTAATACTAACAAATAGGCCAATACTCAGGCAGTTTCTGCGAATAGGCATACCTGACAAGTACAGGGAGTTTTCCTCATAGCGCTACATCAACCACAACACAGGAAGGCAATTACCATCTAACTCCAAAAGAGCCATGACCAGTGTCATGGACGGACAGTCCCCAACCCAAATGATTGCGCAATCTGACTCACCCATTCATCTGACCTCCAGCTAGGTGAGGGAACATCAATAATATAATGAGCATAACAAGAAACTGAGACTGCTGTCTTGATATCTTGCAGGTCTTAGGTCTAGGATTGCTGATGAAGACTGGGGGAAGCTGATAGACAGCTAAAATATTTGTCTTTTCCAGGAGACATGGCCCTTGATAAAATACACAGAATGGGATTCACTAATCATAGCATAGAAGCCACACCGTCAAAAAAGGGTTGTCCAGTAGATGGATTAATAATCAAGACTAAAATCAGTATGGAGATTTCTATAAAAAAACCTGATCTAGATAGCTACAACCTACATGCCCTGGTTATCAAAGATACCATCAACAGCAGGTCGGTTTTGATTCTCCAACAATCGTATACCTAGATAAAGTCCTTGGAAAAGAAAGTACATCCAAATATATAGTTATTGCCAGGGACCTCAATATACCCTTTTATCCCCTCAAAGTAACCAAAAACATTACTGATGAAGAGGATGCAGAACTAGATATTCCACACCTCAGTCATGGGAAGCCAGCTGAGAATGTGAAAGCAGCACTCCAAGGTGCTTCCCTCACCTATAAACATGGGTTTAGGGTTGTAAATGGTCACTCCACTTCTGACCATACATTATACCACACATATTAGAGGATGAACTGAATTGAGTACTTGTTGTTTGATGTACAACTATGGCCAAGCCTAGCTGACATGTGGGTAATAGTGAGATAAGATAGCAATCACAACACTCTCTCTATAACTAATAAGTATTTGTCCTTCACTCAATCCCCTTGAAATCTAATTCATCTAACCCCATTGTCACTAGCAATAATAAAAAGAGGGTTAAATAGGCATTAATTGAGAGCAGTGTGGAGACCCTGGCACAAATCTACACCATAGTTGTCGACTGTCTGGTGACCTTAGGCACCAAAAGATTGGAGAAGCAAGTCATTGTGAATACATGTAAAACCCTTTTAATTAACATCAATATATTCTTTTACAAAAATTATAGTGGAAAGAAATGGTCAGAAACAAAAAAGAACGAGTGGTTTGATGAAAACTGCGAACTAGCACGGCAATCGTTAATAGGGGCAATCAAGACTGGCCAGAGAACACTCATAGCCATAAAAAGGAAGGCCTACAAAAATGCACAACATGAAGAACACAGAAACTGGCATGTGGGGATATGGAAGACCTATTATCTGTGACCCAAACCAATAACAGCAAATAATTTTGGCTCCTGATCTCGAAAGGGACAAGAATCTTAGTCATAGAGGAAAACTTTATATCCTCCGGCAGACATAGGAAGTCCACTTCTCAAATCTGCATGCAGTACCGTTGGACAGTGGTGTAGCAACTAGAGAGCTTTTTAAACTGGTAACAGACACAGACCACCTCACTTTTACCGTAGAAGAAACCTTGGATGCAATTACAACCTTGCAGTGGGGGAAAGAGCCAGGCCTAGACCAAATTTCGGTGGATCTCTATCTTTCTGAGCTCCAAATATGGAGTGTGATTTTAAATTGCACATTCAATGCCATACTAAAAGGGGCAGAAATCCCGGATTCATGGCTGGGCATTGAAGTAGTCCCCACACACAAAAAGAGAGACAAAAGTGACCCAGTATTGATATTGCCCAGAAAATATTCTTTTGGCAACTGCTGGAGAGGGTCCATGACTGGACGAGGGAAGGGAATTTGCTATCACCCCTCCAGTCAAGATTCAGAGGGAAGACATGCACTATAGATCAGTTGCTTCGTTCCTTCAGATCTTTGGTAAATACATGACAATCAAGAAAGGCACTTAGTATTTGTAGATCTTTGTGCCGCATTCAATGTAGTCCCACGGTAAAAACTCTGGGCAGCTCTCACCAAATTGGGGATCCCAAAAGCCTCCTGCTAAATATTATCAGGCTCCACACAAGTAATTATGCCCAAATTAGATGAAGGAGTGGGGGTGGGCTAATAGATCGGATCAGGGTGAGTCGTGGAGTGAGGCAAGAATGCGTCCTCATACCAACCCTCTTTACCCTCTACATAAATGGACGGATAGAGCATTAACAGGATGTAGGGGTGATTCCCCTAAACTTGCAGGGCAAGAGGTGCCTGCACTACTGTTTGCAGATGACACCCTGCTCATTTCTAGGTCCCCGATGGGCCTTCAAGACTTAGTGGACCAGTTTGGAGGGGGCTGTGAGGAACATGAATTGGAAGTTAATACCTTAAAAACAAAATTCATGGTTTTCACTGTCATAAGTCCTTCAAGCAAAGAATAAAGCTGGTCCCAACCACACTAGAGGAGGTGAGACAATTTTATTATTTAGGGGTGAGGCTTACCAACACATTACCAAGGCCATCACAATTACAAAAAAGCCAACTCTCGCTGCAACATGTGGGGACCACCTTAGTCAAAAAGCTAAGAAAGTCAACGTACAGACCGGTAACCCAGTGATTCAAGTATATC
Organism: Lissotriton vulgaris; assembly: GCF_964263255.1. Taxonomy (NCBI): domain Eukaryota; kingdom Metazoa; phylum Chordata; class Amphibia; order Caudata; family Salamandridae; genus Lissotriton; species Lissotriton vulgaris. Next base: position 1,435,051,244 of record NC_141691.1, read on the forward strand.
AAGCAAAGGGAATAGGAGCCGTACCTTATGGTGCAGAGTTATGGGGACAAGTTAACGTAGCCTCAATTGAAAAAAACAAAAATATTTAATGAGATCAGTGTTGGAGCTTCCCCGAAAGGCTCCACTGGCACCATTGCAAGTAGATCTGGGCATGAAGAGTGTCACCCATGTGATTGCCCTCCGGCCATTAACTTTTTGGATGCACATTTGGTTGAACGATTCACCACTGCCCATGAAAGAATCAATCCGAGATGTATTATCATTAGACACCAGAGGGTGTGTTCAGTGGTTCAATTATATAAAGGTATGGCTGATCAAACTGGGTATGAGTGATCTATGGCAGAACCACTGCAAGATCCAAAGAAGGTCTCTAAATCTCCTCAAAAGGAGATATTGGAGCTATGTGGAGGACAGTTGGCTAAACAGGTGAAGTGCAGGGGAATTGACATACAGGTTCCTTAGTATTAAAGATAAAATGCAGCATGAAGATTTTTTGGATCGAATAGAACCACCATTTGCAAAATCACTATACCTAAAATGTATGTACGGTGTTCTTCCAATCAATAGCTTTTGCAGTGATAGGAATGGTATTGATATCTCACCCAGTTGCCTGGCATGTGAGTTCGCACTTGAAACCGAAGTGCTCTTCCTATTTCTTTGTCCTATGTACAAACAGACTAGAAGAAACTGGCTGCTTCCACTCTGCTGGAATCTGGCAGCTAACCATTTAACGAAGATTGTTAGAATTTTAAAAAGTGATAGCACAGAATACTTAAGGGGTCATTACAATGGCAGACGGACTTCAGTCCGTCAGCAATCATCCCAGGGATGGGGAACGGCCGCCTATAAGGTATTGGCCCTCATCTGAGATTGCAATGCGGCCGCCACCACAGCAGCTGCGGCAATAGTAAAAATACAGGTGTTGTTTTTCCCTGCACTAGGTGGCAGGCACCACACCGTGCCTGCCACCTGGTGCAGAGAAAAGTAGGGGGCACCATAGGTGCCCCCCAAGTGCAAAATCCACCTAAACCTGTACAAGAGGGCATGCAACGGGCCCCCATAGTAGATCCCCACCAGCCTTTCCATAGCGGTTGAACCACCACCATTCTGTGGATGTGGTGCGGTCTGACAGGCAGGCGTAATTATTGTCTCTGTCAGATGGGCTTTCTGCCCGCCAGGCACACCTCCCACCATCACAATCTGGTGGGCGGTAATTGGCCTTATGATGGCGGTGAAGCCACCACCCGCAGCCTGCCAGTGGCAGGTTCACCTCCATCGTAATCAGCCCCCTAGTCTTTGGATTGTCCAGATATCTGCTCCATGCATGGACATTAAGGAGTGGGACATCGAAAATTTTGAAAATCCAATGATCTTTTCAAAAAATAATATTTATGTTTGTTAGGTGCATACAATGCTGGGAATACTAATCAAGTTATAAGGCTATGTATCCTCCATAAGTTTATAATTAACAATAACTTGTGGTATGTAACAATGGCGACATTATGTTAACAAGGAAATGCTAAAGCACACCAGTAGGTAACATATATTTGCTCATGAAATGGTTACCACTCACTGAGAGTGCGGCCAAAAGTGATAATAGGATTTTAACTCCTAGAGGGTTCAAACAGCAGAATCAATATTCTAACAAATGATTAAAACAAATTAACCAGTTAATGATAGGTTCAAATTGTTGATCTTACTGTACATATTGCAATTTTAGTATAGTTTTATCTTAGATGTTTTAATGGTATCAGCACTAGACACTTTAATAAATACCAATAAATGCATAATTGTCAATGGAAGTCACCTCATGGTCCTTGGATGTACCCCAAATTGAACAGTTATTTGGAGATGCCAATGTGAACTGCAATCAAGAAACATGCATTTTGTACTTTGTGCCCAATAGTATTATTTTATTCTGAGGTCTTGATGGGAGAACTACTTATCTCTTTTTAATCCTATTGTATATTGATGTTGTTGTTGTATGTACTTTATTCGATAAAAAACGTTATCATAAAAGTATGTACATTCTTATACATTATAGAATAAAAAAATCTATCAATCCATTATACGTACAACCATAGTGCGGATGAATAAATACAGTTTTAAAAAAAAGTATATATACAATAAAACAGAACGCATAATCTCAATAAAAATGCTAAAAGTACCTTAACCAATCAAGCACTCAGACTTCTATGGGGAAGTTCGCTTTAACAGCTTTGAACGTGTCTGCCATGCACTACCCAGGTACTTTGCTACCTCACAGACTGTTACCAGGGATGATGCATCAGTGGTTAAAACACGTAGGGCCATCTTGTGGCACCTAAGACCCAGCTCTTTGCAAATTGGTTTTAACCATATCTTCCTAGCAACCCTGTATGCTGAACATGCAAAGAAAAAATGGGCCACAGACTCAGTGGGAGCTGAGCACCCGGGGCAAGATGTTGTAGGGAGCCTGTCTTTTTCCAACCTGCTATGGTTTCATTTACCGGGAGTATCCAGAACCTCAATTTTCAATAAAGCGATCAGTCACTGGGCTTTTGTATAAAATCAAGAAACGGTTTGAGCCCCCTAACAGGTTTGTGCTCCAGAAATTGTTCTGTGAGAATCCCCCATTTACAGCTACGTAGCTCCTCCACCTGTACCCAGTCCCAATATACCTTCTTCATTATTTGTTTTGGTTGTGGGCATTGGCTCTCCCAAATTTCACTCATCCCTAGTTTTAAGACCAGCTGCCTGAGATTACTCAACCACTTGATCCTATTACCAGTGTTGAGTTTAATTAATTCATCCAGGACAGTCGTATAGTTTGCCAATTCTGGTGTCCTTCTAAGACGTACCCAAAATAGTAAAGGGCGGAGACAAACTATGTCTTTTAATGAACACCTTCCCATGTCGTGGCGCAATGGTTTTACAGGGGTGGAAACGGAAACTTATTTTCTGATCTTACAAAATCAGTAGTATTCTCAAACCCCCACAGCTCAGATCCATAAACTGCTGAGGATAATGCTTTCCCTTCATACACCAAAAGGGCAGGGGCTATAGGTTTGCTCATGGACTCTCGATGTTCCCTTAAGATTGCTCCTGATACTCGCTTGTGGTTAACCCCTTCAGTGCTGATAACAGAGCCAGCTCGTCATGGGCGTTACCTGCTATCTGGCCCCATATTAATGTGCACAAGAGGAAATAGGTTCTGCACCAACATTGGAGTGGTCCAAACCTGGTGCTGCTGGTGACCAATATAGATGTCAAGTGCAAAGGATACTACTAGTAGAAAGACAACAGGCACTGTAAATGGAGCACTCTGCCGCTTAGGAAAAAAAGGTCAAAGGTTGGGAGTACATAAGTGTTAGTAACCTCCAGTATTCCAATTGTAGCATTCAAAGCAAATGGAAAACCAATAGGTTCAGACCGAGAAGATAAAGAAAATACCAATGCTTGTCAAAATTTGAAATATTCCGCTTCAATCGAAGTAATTTGGTAAATTTGTATAACAAAATGTATTCCTATTTAGTGATATTACACCAACACACCACATCATGTAATAAGACTTCCGTTCCAGGAGAAATCGTAATGCAATATAATGGGAAACAACTCATTACAAACACAAATGTCATTCTCCCGATGCCAGTAGCAATTCCTTTTGTCGTGGTGAGCCTCAGCCAGGCCTACCAGTGCTAGGGGTTCGCCCTTCTCTGCACAAGTCCTCAGACCAATAGAATAGAAGTTGGCACAGAAACTGGAATATAAAACAGAGCGCTTTATTAACCTCAAGAGGTGAAACCACATTCACACAACACCCTTCGGTAGTGTATGACGTAGCACACCGAACAGAAGGAGCATGGACCTTTTATACCCACACAGGGGCTCAAAAGAAGACAGTAAACGTACGGTAGAGAAGGTTTACATACATAAGGGAGGAGCTTGGGAGTTTGCTAATTATGGTAAAAATACCCTGACAGTTACAGACTAAAACATGTGTGAACAGTTACAGTGTCTCCTGCGCATGCGTAGAGTAGCAAAGCCTAAATATAGTCTGTCCATAAGCAGAGTACAAGAGTAAATGACAGCAAGGAAGGACAGAGCACATGGTGAGCACATGGCAGACAAGATGGCTGCTGAATGCAAGATGGCTTCAGATAAATGCTAACATTGATCACTGCCAAATTACAACAGACAACCCTTTTAGCATTAGCTGAAGACATTTGTTCATTTAGGATAGTCTGAGATCATATCTTGTACATTTATTAGCATAATTTCAGTAATTTCTTTATTCAGCATATGTTGGGCTTTTATTTCTGCAACTTTTTGTCTAGAAGGTGTGCAGGAAGTGATACAAACGGGGCAGAGCATTGGACCACATTGTATACACATTCAGCATGTAAATAGGATTACGAGTATCACACATAGGATGGTCAATAGCTTCCACCCCCAAGTGATAAATAGTGTCCAAAACCAGCCAGAAAAAGTCCATGTGTTTCAGCAGCAATCTTATGCAGTTTAGAGATTGCATCAAACACTGAAGGTGAGTGATCAGGAATGTAGATGCAGCAACTACTACCGATGATGTGACATACACCACCTCAATCAGCCAAAACTACATCTAAAACCATATGATTCTGGAGTGCTACAATCTTTGCAACTTGCAGTTCTTCTGTAATGTTCCCAAGTGCCATAGCTGTCTGATTGGTAACAGCTTCTACAACACGAGTCAATCGTCTTACCTTTCTGCTGTTTAATGCAGCACCCACAAAGAAAAACAAGCCCAAATCGAAATCAACGTATTGTTGCAAAGTGGTGTCAGTCTGGTCAACTTCATCAGTGCTTATTGTCCTCTTATATCTGTTCTTAGAAATGTCATTGTACAATTTGAAATCTTTGTGATATGATGCAGGTGCCAGAAACACAGAAAGCAACAGAAAGGACACATAGCATACTCCAGACCATCCAACAGGTAATTGGTATTATCCCTTATTACCACAGACAAATTATGTGTTAGGAGAGGATATGAAACTACTGTTATTGGCATCTTCAATAGTCAAAACCACAGCTTTTAGCTCTGGTAACAGAAATCACAAATGGTCCATTGCTCTTAATAGTTCTCATACTTGTGAAGACATATGGTGTGGAAATATTTTCAGGTCTATACTCCTTCCATTCCCATTTAGTCCCTTCAGCTCGAGGATAACCATCTTCATCTGGATTACACACTTTATTGAGATGATAATGAATCTGTCCTACTATCATCCTAGAGAAGTTAGCCCTCTTAGAAGCAAACAAAAGCGCAAACCAAGCTTGACAAGAACCATTGTGCGAGAAAGGAAGAGGAATAAAAGGTGTTCCTCCTTTCTTCAGGTGAGCAGGCATCATCCCACACACCCAACAATTAGTGGTATTTGTGGCATTGTGAGTGTGGTGCAGCGTTTGAAAAAATGTATTGTTCAAATAGGATTGTTGATGCTTTTATACATGATATGGAAGCGTAAAGTAATGATGTTTAACTGGTACTGGAGTAGTGGCGATCAGCAGCTGCCGAGCAGGAGCCACTTTCTCAACTAACCAGGTTGTCACTACTAGAACTACCATAACAACAACAAATCCTACAGCACAAATGGTCTTTTTGTTACAAATCTTAGCAACAGTTTATCTCCGTGCAGATATGATCTCTTCATCGTTGAATCAAATGTTGGAGCTCTAAAGTCCCAGGCAGCCATTGGTTTCTTCACCAAGGGTCAAGACGGGTGTCACTATGGAGGACTGATCCCCCCCTTGCCACATCAGCACCGTTTCACAAACCCAGGATGGTAGCTCAACCAGTCTTTTTCAACAATGCAGGCTCTTTCCGTGGTCTCAGTTGGTATCTGGATACTCCAGGGATCGTGTGGTCTAGGAAGACTTCCTCAGATTCTTCAGGTGATATAGCTTGCCCTTTCTCCGTGTCCAGAATCTCTCGATGTTCAGTCAGCACAGCAGGTTCCACCAAAGTAGGTAACCCTCGTTTACAGTTAGTGCTATGAACCAATTTTTCCTGTTCGTCACTCGAACCGATGTCCTCGTGGCCAGGAGCACTTGTTTCAGTCCTAGCCACCTCGGCTCCAAGCTGTTTAACATGGTACATCATGTATGGGACGTGGTTTAGGGTCTCCCCAAATGTTCATAGGTCTCCCAAATACCACCTCATGTGGTGTAAGTCCAGATCGTGAATGTGGCACTGATCTAATGGACAACAATGCCAAGGGTAACAAATCAGGCCATTTCAAAGATGCGGAAGCCTGTATTTTCGCTAGTTTCAACTTTAGGGTAGCATTATACCTTTCCACTTGCCCTGCTGATTGTGGGTGGAGGGCTACATGGAACTTCTGTTTGATCCATAATCCTTTCAGGACATACTCAACAACTTGCCCAAAAAAATGAGGTCCATTGTCACTCCACTTTGCAAAAACCAAATCTCTGAAATAATTCTTTCAAAAGCACCTTTGCTGTAGTGAGAGCTGTATTATCCTTTGTAGGGTATGCCTCTATCCATTTACTGAAGCCACATACTACTACTTGAACATACTTCAAGTTATTGCAATGTTCAAGGTGGATGTAATCCATTGCAAAATTTCAAAAGGTGCAGTTGGTGTAGCAAACCCTACTCTAGGAGTCCATGCCCCTTTACCAGGATTATACTGCAAACAAATCAAACAAGACTGTACTGTCTTTTTATCTGTACCAGCGATTTCTGGATGCTCCCAAACTTGTGTAAGCAATTTCGTTATTGCCGAGGCTCCAGCATGTGCCGGCCCATGTGCCATACGAACCATAAGCTGTAAATAGGCTATAGGCATTTTCCATTTATTCATCTCTTTATTTCGCCAACAACCTTCATCATCCAACATTCCTTCTTTAGACCACTACTCAAGCTCCTCCACAGAAGCAGATCTCTGTATGTCTACCACTTCTTGTCTAGTATCATGCCAACCTTCAGCTTGTGACTTCCATACGTACATAGATGTAGTGCTTCTCTGCATCGCAGTCTCACGGGCTACACAATCTGCAAATGCGCTGCCTTGTTCTATCTTGTTCTATCTTGTCAGTCACCTTCTTGTGTGCTCTACACTTAACAATAGCTATTTTCTTCGGATATGTTAGAGCAGTCAAAAGATTATGCACTATTTCTCCATGCATTATCTGCATCCCGTGGGATGTAAGAAAGCCTCTTTCCTTTCAAAGTAGGCCAAAATCATGGGCCACTCCAAAAGCATAGCGGCTATCTGTATAGATGTTCACACACAAGTCAGTACAAAGTTCACACATTCGTGTCAAAGCTATTAGCTCAGCTGCTTGAGCTGACTTCTGTGGTATATGAGCTGTCTCCACAACTGCCTGAAGTGTCGTATTTGCATATGCAGCTGAGGTCATGCCATCTGGTTACTTCAAACAAGACCCATCAACCCACAGTTCCCCATCTACATCTGAAAGGGGCTTATCTCGCAAATCGACGTGACCCTGTGTCTGTTCCTCAGTAAGGAATATATAATCATGAGACTCCTGTGACTGAGACTGAGTCGCTGGATATGGCAACAAAGTAGCGGGGTTCAACGTTGCACATCTCTTCAGGGTAATATGAGGGGCCAACAGTGTCAATTCGTATACTGTCAAGCGAGGTATTGTGGCACTACAATCTTGTTAACTTCTCGTAAATCAATAATGAATCTGTAAATCCTAGTGTCAGTATCTTTTTTCAAAATGGGAAGAATAGGACTGTTGTAAACATTGTAAAGAACTTCTTCCACAACCCCCACTTCAATTAAATCATGAACAATGTGTACTGGTGCCTCTTCACCTGCTTGAGAAAGTTTGTATTGAGGCAAGCGTGGCAACGAAGAGCCCTCCTTAACACTAATGTATACTGGTGGAATAACCATCTCCCCAATATCGGTGTCCGAAGTAGCCCACAAAGAACTAGGGAGTGAAGCTAATGCAATGTCCTCTTTAACAAGGCAAGATCTCTCAATTGTGGGGTAGTTGTCATTCAGAATAACACAAAAACCTTCTGGAGAACATCGTATCGTAGCCCTGAAATACTTGAGCATATCAAGACCCACAAAATTGTCCGGAGTGTTCGGAGAGAGCAAAAATGGAGATGGAGCAGTACATTTGTCAACATGAAATGCAAGTGGTTGTGACAGTGGGCTAAGGGAAGGTGTTCCATCGAAACCTATTGATGTAATTGTTAAGCCAGACAGGGGAGCCCTTGGAACCAATTGTTTAGATAAGGTGCTACGAGTAGCTCCTGTATCAACCAGAAACTGATCAGTAGAACCCAAAACATGTGCTGTGACATAGGAATCTTCTGATCTACCAGAACTTCAACTTATTCATTACCCTATCCTAGGCAGTCCTATGCATAAGCAGAATCTTTCAAATCAGACGGCAAATAATCAGACATCTGATATTGGTTCCGTCTATCGAAAGTGTTAAAAACATCTTGTCCACGCATATTAGTATCAAACCGAGCACAATCGTCCGTGCTTCCTCTAGGCCTTGAATATCCTGAACGATTTCTAAGCATGGGCGAAATTTGCAAATTCGCGGTTCGCGAATTCGTGCGAAAGCGAACTCGCAATTCGCAAAATCTGCAAATTCATGCGAATTTGCTGTTTTTGCCAGTTCGCGAGGGTTTTTTACAAGTTCAGGAACGCGAACTTACTTGTGTGGCCGCAACAGTCGTGACCATGTTGTTTCTATGTGTCCAGCCTGTTTGCGACCCTGTGGTTCATTGCGGCCACCCTCCGGTTCATCACTGCCAACCTCTGGTTCACCAATGCCACCCTCTGGTTCATCACTATCACCCTCTGGTTCACCACTACCACCCTCTGGTTCATCACAGCACCATCTGGTTCACCACCACCACTCTCTGGTTCCCCACTGTCACTCTCTGGTTCACCACTGTCACCCTCCGGTGCACCACTACCACCCTCTGGTTCACCACTGCCAGCCTCTGGTTCATCACAGCACCCTCTGGTACACCACTGTCACCCTCTGGTTCACCCCTGTCACTCTCTGGTCCATCACAGCACCCTCTGGTTCACCACTGCCACCCTCTGGTTCACCCCTGCCACCCTCTGGATCATCACTGCCACCCTCTGGTTCATTAATGCCAGTCTCTGGTTTGCCACGGCCACCCTCTGGATCCTCACTGCCACCCTCTGGTTAATTACTGCCAACTCTGGTTCACCACTGCCACCCTCTGGTTCATCACAGCTATCCTCTGGTTTATCACCTTGTGGATCACCACTGCCACCTTCTGGCTCATCACTACCACCTTCTAGTTCATTACTGCCACCATCTGGTTCACCACTGCCTCCCTCTGGATCATCACTGCCACCCTCTGGTTCACAAGTGCCACCCTCTGGTTCATCACTGCCACCCTCTGGTTGATCACTGCCACCCTGTGGTTCAAGGCTGCCACCCTCTTATGGATCACTGCCATCCTCTGGTTCATCCCTGCCACCCTCTGGTTCATCACTGACACCCTCTGGTTCTGCACTGCCACCCTCTGGTTCATCAGTGTCACTCTCTGGCTCATCACTGCCACCTTCTGGTTCATTACTGCCACCATCTGGTTCGCCACTGCCTCCCTCTGGATCATCACTGCCACCCTCTGGTTCACCAGTACCACCCTCTGGTTCATCAATGCCACCCTCTGGTTGATCACTGCCACCCTGTGGTTCAAGGCTGCCACCCTCTTATGGATCACTGCCATCCTCTGGTTCATCCCTGCCACCCTCTGGTTCATCACTGCCACCCTCTGGTTCTGCACTGCCACCCTCTGGTTCATCAGCGCCACCCTCTGGTTCATCACTGCCACCCTCTTGATCATCACTGTCACCCTCTGGTTAATTACTGCCACCCTCTGGTTCACCACTGCCACCCTCTGGTTCATCACAGCTATCCTCTGGTTTATCACCTTGTGGTTCACCACTGCCAGCCTCTGGTTCATCACTGCCACCCTCTGGTTCATCACAGCACCCTCTGGTTCACCACTGCCACCCTCTGGATCATCGCTGCCACCCTCTGGTTCACCAGTGCCACCCTCTGGTTCATCACTGCCACCCTCTGGTTGATCACTGCCACCCTCTGGTTCAAGGCTGCCACCCTCTTGTTGATCACTGCCATCCTTTGGTTCATCCCTGCCATCCTCTGGTTCATCACTGCCACCCTCTGGTTCGCCACTGCCACCCTCTGGATCATCGCTGCCACCCTCTGGTTCACCAGTGCCACCCTCTGGTTCATCACTGCCACCCTCTGGTTGATCACTGCCACCCTCTGGTTCAAGGCTGCCACCCTCTGGATCATCACTGCCACCCTCTGGTTCATTACTGCCACCCTCTGGTTCACCACTGCCACCCTCTGGATCATCGCTGCCACCCTCTGGTTCACCAGTGCCACCCTCTGGTTCATCACTGCCACCCTCCGGTTGATCACTGCCACCCTCTGGTTCAAGGCTGCCACCCTCTGGTTGATCACTGCCACCCTCTGGTTCATTAATGCCAGCCTCTGGTTTGCCACTGCCACCCTTTGGATCCTCACTGCCACCCTCTGGTTAATTACAGCAACCCTCTGGTGCACCACTGCCACCCTCTGGTTCATCACAGCTATCCTCTGGTTTATCACCTGGTGGTTCACCACTGCCAACCTCTGGCTCATCACTGCCACCCTCTGGTTCATTACTGCCACCATCTGGTTCGCCACTGCCTCCCTCTGGATCATCACTGCCACCCTCTGGTTCACCAGTGCCACCCTCTGGTTCATCACTGCCACCCTCTGGTTGATCACTGCCACCCTGTGGTTCAAGGCTGCCACCCTCTGGTTGATCACTGCCATCCTCTGGTTCATCCCTGCCACCCTCTGGTTCATCACTGCCACCCTCTGGTTCTGCACTGCCACCCTCTGGTTCACCAGTGCCACCCTCTGGTTCATCACTGCCACCCTCTTGATCATCACTGCCACCCTCTGGTTCATCACAGCTATCCTCTGGTTTATCACCTTGTGGTTCACCACTGCCACCCTTTGGTTCATCACTGCCACCCTCAATTAAGTGTACTTTATGGAACAGCCAGAATAAATTTGAAAAATGCATTTTCTATCTTCTGCATGAGTGTTGAGTCGGATATTCCCCAGACTCCAGCCCCATAAGTAGCTGTGCTAATACACTTAGCTTGATAAATTTTCAGCAATATGTCTGCGGGTCTTTTCCCCATTTTTTTTGAGAATATCATCAAGGCAGATGTTGCTTGTTTAAACATCAAAGACCTGGATCTAATTGCAGGCCCCCAACTACCCGTATCTTCTAATACAATGCCCAGGTAGGAAAAAGTTTTGGTAGGGGCGATCTTCTCTTTCCCTGCTAGCAGACGACACTCTCCATTCCTACGTCTACCACAGGTCATTACAAATGTCTTTTTTACATTAAGTTTCAACCCCCTCATGTCCATAAAGTTCATATATGTATTTAAGGCCATTTGCAGCCCTCTTTGAGTTCTGGCCATGACCACAGCGTCATCGGCATACTGGAGTGAAACAATTTGATTATGTTTGACCTGGGGGGAATCGCGCACCTCGGCCTTCAAATCTTTCCCTAAATCATTGTTGTATAAATTGAAAAGAAAAGGGGCGAGAACACATCCTTGCCTGACACCCCGCCAGACATGGAACGGCATAGTGCATTCGCCGTTGGTATCAAATCTAACTTTTGCCCCGGCTCCCACATAAAGCTGCCTAAGGAAGGAAATTAGGGCCTCGTACACATTCGACTCCTTAAGGATCTTCCATAAATGACTGTGATTAACACAGTCGAAGGCAGCGCTTAAGTCTGCAAATACAGCGTAGATTTTCCCCTCCTTTGCCTGAGTGTATTTTCCTAGGAGTAATGAGAAATTAAGGACTTGTTCAACTGTACCCCGACCTTCCCTAAAACCATATTGAACTGGTGGCAGAATTTCTGCTTCTTCTGCCCATTGCCGCAGTCGATTCAAAATTACTCTCCCAGTTATTTTCATAAAAGAGTCCAGGAGCGATGTAGGGCGATAGCAGGAAGGGTTGTTTCGGTCGCCCTTTTTGAAAATAGGGATAATTATTGAGTCGGACCATGTGTCAATAAAACCCAGATTGCAACTGGCCTCAAGCACACGTGTAAGGAGCGGGGACCATAACTCATTCTTATATTTAAATAAATTGATGGGTATTCCATCCGCCCTCGGAGCTTTTCATCCCTTACTTAGATTAATAGCCTCTGTGATTTTTCTGGCAGTAATAGATAGGGACATGGGGGCAAAGCTATCCTGATTCCCCTCTATTAATGGCCCTGGTGTCTACAATATTGTTTACCACCCCCGGATTGTATACTTCTGAGAAAAAGGTAATCCAAGACTTTTCGGGTATTGCCACTTCAATTTTTGCCAGGTCTCCTGGGTTAAAAAACAAAGCCCTGACTGCTGCCCAGAACGCGGAACTATCCCTTTTTTGTGAGGCTTCGTGTAAATTCACCCAAGCCTCATTTTTAATTTCTTGTTTACGTGCCTTCCTTGCTAAATTATACTCCTTCCTACACCTTATTATATCTGCCTTGTTTCTTGGTGTTTTATGCAGTGCCTTTAACAATTGTGAATTAGTCTTTGTGCAGGACGCGTCAAACCACCTAGTATTGCCAGGTTTCTTCTTTCTTGTGGGTCGCTGAAGATTTGCTTGTATTATCCTGGTTATGTCAGCAAAAGAGTCTAATATGTCCAAATATGAGACCTCATCCTGCAAACATTTAGTAATAGGTACTATAGCTTGCTATATAATTTTTGAGTTAATTACCTCAGGATTGCGTTGTGCCCATCTCAAGGCGTAACCATTTTGTCTGGCCAATGTGCAACCAGTGGTCCAAGCCAGCCTTTCCACCAGTGAGCAGTCTTTATCCTTAGGGAGTAAAATTCTAAAACTGAGCGGGAGATGGTCACTAATTCCTATAATGTTGGTTGCAAAGTCTGCCAACCAAGTTGCATAGGAATTGGAAATTGTTATAAAATCAATCAAAGTACCGTAACCTCTTCCTACAAAGGTGGGGCTGAACTCCACTGGGGGTACACAAAGCAAGTTGGCGAAGCCCAAATTGTGGGTAGCCATCATCTCATTGAGCGCGTCGCCCCCGTTATGGTGGGCAAAGTGTGGTTGGAACTCAGTTTCGTCTTCAGCATAGTCACCACATCCGCTCTGGAAGTGTTGGCAAAGATTATGATTGAAGTCACGTCCCCAGATAAGGATCGAATCCATCCCTGATTTAGCCGCAATATTCCTGATCGCCACATTAATGGAGTGTACCATTTCATTTACTTTGCCCTTGTCTAGACTGTTATACATATTAACAATGGTTAACTCCACCTTAGGGGAGACTTGTATTGCAGCAATTTGATATTGGCTGCACGATCTCACCATGGCAATTGTTACTACCTCAAGAAGATTGGAAACACAAAGCCCCCCCTTACATCTCCTGTGACTGGAGGGATCTGCAGGCACATGGTAAGTTATAAAACCATCTAGATGGATTTCCTCAAGGGACCAAGTCTCTTGGAGGCACAGAATGTCTATATCTTTGATAAAATCTACCCAAATGCAATTATTGGTCTTTGCACGGAGACTAGCTATATTCCAGAAGGAGACCCTTAAACCTATCCCTGTCTGTTTGCCTTTTGTAATCGGTGGAGCCAGTAACTTATCCTGCTTTCCCTTACTGTCTACCATTACATAATCAGTATGGTGTTCCTTACTCTTACGACCCTTGGTCCCAATGTACTTTTTGATAATCTGCACAGAGGATGAATTCTGTGCAGAGACAGAAACAGCAATAGAAGGAGACCATATACCCCCGGTGTAGTTCTCCAACTGGTCAGTAGCTATAACTTCTGTCAGAGAGTTGTTGGGAGGGGGCTCCAGACTATTGTATTTTTGCCTATAGCCTGTTCTAAAATCCCTAGCCAAGTTTCAATTCTCTTTAGTCTCTCAATCAATGGTAGTGTAAAGGATCTAAGCAGCTGCTCAAGGGTCCCCGCTATCTCGGTGCTAGATATCTCTGATGTGAGGCCCTGTTCTAAAATAACCAAACCAGAAGGTATAACTGAATGTGACGGGTTATTATCGGAAGATTTGCCAAAGTCCGCATGGCTGACCTTTTCATTTGGTGAGACTTTCCCCCTCCTTCTCCTTTTTCTAGGTGGTGAACCTTTTGGTCGGGATCGATTAGCGCTTATGGCCTTGTTTTGTATGACCTCTACTACATGTACCTGTGAATCACCTTGGACCTCGGCCACCATGCTCACATTACGAGGAGAGGGAGGAATGGTTATAGGCGTTTCCTCGTTAGACGCGTCAAGGAAAGAAGAAGCGATAGTATCTCTCAAAAGCAGTGGGATGCTATCACTGCATGCTGTGTCTAAGACCTCTATGTCAGAATGGTGGCTCGTGGATGGTGAGCTAGCAGACTGCACTAGACCCAGGGATGAGCGATTATTTTTGATAGATTCCACTGAGCGTCGCCGCTCTGCCCGACGTTCCGCCAACATAGACTCTCTTTCAATATCCACATCTTTAACTGCCCTAAAAAAATAACTATCAAGTGTTCTCCTACACCCTTCTCTTTTCGGGGTCACGACTCCTTTAATAGGACTCAAAGACGTTATATATGGCGAGAGTGATTGCTCACAGTTTTTAGACTGTCAGGCAGAACGATCTTTGAATGAGGATGAGGTTAGGGAGTGGGCCCAGCCCGGCCTCCTTCGGCTACAGAGGGTGCCCGGCGTCCCGCTCGCGTCCCGCGAGGCTGGGCAGATGCTCAACTTATGCGCCTCCTGGCACAGTATGGTGATGCGCAGGGCACGTGGCCTGCTGGGGGCGGGAGTTCTCCAGGCCCGCACTCCTCACAGCGGCCGAGCTCCGAGATGGAAACAGGAGCAAGGCGGTGGGAGGCTGGCAGCTCTGGCGGCAGGTCCTAAAAGGTATTCCCCTGCTCACGGACCGATATGGCAGCAGTTCAGCAAGTTAGTGTGTCAGTGTGTCAGGTTCTCTCTCCCCGCTCTGCAGGGGCAGACGCTCAACTTATGCGCCTCCTGGCGCAGTCTGGTGATGCGCAGAGTGCGTGGCCTGCTGGGGGCTGAAGTTCCCCTGGCCCGCACTCCTCACAGCGGCTGAGCTCCGAGCTGGAAACAGGAGAAAGGCGGCGGAAGGCTGGCAGCTCTGGCGACAGGTCCTAAAAGGTATTCCCCTGCTCACGGACCGATATGGCAGCAGTTCAGCAAGTTAGTGTGTCAGTGTGTCAGGTTCTCTCTGAAATTCAAATGCAAGTCAAGCACGGATGCATGGCTTGCAGTTTCCAAAATAAAATGAAAATGTTCTTTTCCCGTGAGAAAAAGTAAGGTTTGTCCACTTGAGACATTAAGAAGAATGACTGACATTTACTTTGAATGGATGGATGCCTGGATCATGGTACTATCTGACTCATAGATAGCATATGTGTATGTAGAGAGAGTAGACGGTCACTGGATGAACTAAGTGTTACTTTGAAGAGCATGTAACACCGCACCTGCACGTCTGTTCCAGTGTAGGAAAGGCAGGGAAAAGAAGTTGTAATTTTTCCGAATACTACCATGAATAGTAGCAGTACTTTGTATTACAAGCACAGCATATATCCAGTGATTACAGGGGCCACTCACTACCTCTGTTAATCATTTTAGTACAACTCTGTCATTCATGTGTGGCCTATCAGTGTTCACTCAATAAAAAACAAAGCACCTAAAGTCATCCCATATGTAATCAAATACATATCCTGTGAAGGGATAGATAATCATATTATTTATCTTCTTCATTTTCCTTTTCTAGTAGTCATTGGCACTGTAGGGTAAAAGTTAAATTAATTAAGCAGTAGCCCTTGTAACAGAGTATTCTCAGAGCCACCCGTAATAGAAAAGTAAGAGCTTCACCACCTGCATGTACTGGACTGGTACAGTAACGCAAGCCTGTGTCATCATGGCGTGCAAGTTGACTGTGCTGGCATTATGCTGGCTTCCAGAAGTTTACGTACCAATTTAACTAAACAAGAGAGACGAAGAAGAATAAGACTGGTGTACTGCCATAGTCGACTCTAATGTACTGAGGCCATAGTGCTCATAGAATTGATTCCTGAAACTCCCACTAATGTTAGAGCAAGGCTGAATAAGTGGGAGGTTAGATAGATACAGGCCACAAATGTTATGTACTGTGCTTGCGAGTTGCTAGTTTTACTGTGACACAACTTTCTGCTGAATTATTTTGTGTTAATCTTAAAGAGCCTTGGTTACAGACTATGTTTTTCCTCCTTCATATAAATGCTCCTTCCAAACTGTCACGGAAGGAGCTGGCTAGACGGGCCCGGCAACGGAAACTGGAGGCGACTGTCACTGAATATCGGCGGCTGGTGGCCAGGAGGAGGAGGACACGCAGTCGCAGACCACCACAACATCTACAGGGACAGCTGCATCCTCCTCCGCGCTCCCTGGCTCAGCCAGTCAGCGCAGGCCTCCAGATGCACGGAGTCGTGGTACCGCAGCCACCCACCACCGCCAAGCAGCCAAAAAATCAGCTGCCCCCCACAGCAGGTGCAAGGCACGCATGCACCGCCTAACCCTCAGGGTGTTCTACCTTGAGTAGGAGCAGAAGAAACTGAGAATCCTGCTCAAGAACCTCCGCAAGGAGCATGACCACCTGGCCCAAAAAGTACGCCGCCAGCGGCATTAGAGAAGGAGAGACTGTCCCTTGCCCCTTTTTTAAAGACTTTCGGGGGTGGGAATTGGGAGTTGGGTTTTTTGGACTTTGGGGACTTTTTATTTCACAGACATTCGTTGGGGTTAGGTGGGGGGTGGGTCGGGTCTTGCGGGATAGTTTATTTTTGTTAGGGATATAAATAACTATTACTTTCAACTTAAATATAGCATACGTGTTTTTACTGCAGTTGAGGCTGGAGGGTGGGGGGGTTAACTGTAAGTTTGTTTTCCTGAAACTTAAGTGGCTTCTTGATTCAAATTGTGTAAGTAATTGCCCAAATGTTTACAAAAGTAAGTGCCTCTCGCAGAGTTAGTGAATTGAATTGTCCTAGGACTTTACTAGTAGTACCGCCAGTCTCTCGTCTCTCATACTACTCCATTATTCTTCCTCCCCCAAACGCTTATCTCACCTGTAATTCTTGTTTGAAAATAGGGCTAGGACTGAAATTGAAACATTGATTGGCCTGAGCGGAGCATTAGAACGGTACGATACATCACAATATCAATATTAGATCCTTGCCCTTTTTCAGTTCTCCCTCCAGTGATGGATACACTCATCCCGGTTATTACCTTAGTCTGTAATTCTATATTAGGCTCTGGAATTTTTCCTGATTCCTTAAAGAACACAATGGTGAAGCCCCTGTTGAAGAAATCAAGTTTAGATAAGGCCGAATTAAAGAACTATAGGCCTATTGCGAGTCTACCATTCGTAGCCAAGGTGATCGAAAAGGCCATGAATCAACAGTTGGTCGAGTTCGTAGAGAAACATCACCTACTGGATGAATCACAATTTGGCTTTCGAAGATATCATGGCACCGAAACCGCCTTAATCAAGGCTGCAGATGACATCAGGGCAATTCGAGACCAAGGAGGGACAGCAGTACTTTTACTGTTAGACCTAACGGCGGCCTTCGACACGGTCGACAATAAGATCTTGGTCAACCGTGTCGAGAAGATGGGCATTCACCATTTAGCGAAAAACTTGATTGCATCTTTCTTGGCCGACAGATCACAGGCAGTCACCCTGGGCCCATATCAATCTGCCAAGATGTCATTACCGTGTGGGGTTCCTCAAGGCTCATCCCTAAGTCTGACACTATTTAATATCTATGTGTCGGACCTTGCTAATGTCATCAAAGCATATGGGATGAGCGTAACCTCTTACGCTGATGACACCCAACTGGTTTTGGCCATTAAAGACAATGGACTTGAGGTGGCAGACCGTTTTCAACACCGAATGATTGCAATCGGAGAGTGGATGGCATCTAATTGCCTTAAGCTCAACTCCGATAAGACGGAGGTGCTTATCTTTGGACCACTTCAACCAGAGTGGTCATCAACCTGGTGGCCATCAACCATGGGAGACCCCCCAAGGCCAGCTCTCAAGGTTAGGAACTTGGGAGTAACTTTCGATGTGGATTTAAATTTTATGGCACATGCGATTAAGGTGGCGGCAACAGCCCATCACAAACTTAGGCTGATCAGGAAAATCATTCCGTTTTTGCCTGACACAGCCGCCAAAACACTGATTAGTTCCTTAGTGTTATCATCTCTTGATTATTGCAATGGCCTGTTTTTAAATGCCCAAGCCAGGATAACGAACAAGCTTCAGTCATTACAGAATGCAGCAGCACGGCTTCTTTCTAGAACACCCAAGTTTTCACCGATTTCAGACACCATCAAGAAATACCATTGGCTAACAATCCGTAATCGGATCAAATTTAAATCGCTTTGCATAGTATACAAAGCACTGCATGACCAAGGCCCATATTTTTTTTAAGGATCAGCTGATACCTTACAAACCAACTAGACAGCTTCGATCGGCCACTCTGAACCAACTAGTCCCCTGATCTAAAACAGTTTCGTGGGGAGATCGTCGCTTCTTAGTCACGGCATATAAGTTATGGAACACTTTGCCACAATACATCAAGATGTCCTCTTCACTTCTGCAGTTTCGTAAAGGACTAAAGACTTGGCTTTTTGATCAGTAACCTAAGACAATTTCATTATGAGCCTCCAGGGAAAACTAGGGAATTATTCAGCACCGAGACGCCTACGGGTATTCGTTCGCACTTAACAAATTGTAAAAATAAATAAATAAATAAATAGCACGTGACAGTACACTAGAACAGTGCCAAAATGTAGCCTTACAAATGCTAATGTATTGAAAGTATAACTACTACTTGCATGGAATTTGACATTGGCTACTACTACAAGAAATAGTACTGAAGGTGAAGGACACAGCAGCGTAATCATTTGCCACGTGTAGGAGGAGGATGTTCTTCATGATCAATCCAGTTGATGGCGTCCATGAAAATCTGCTTTGATTTGCCAATAGTCATGGGTCTGTGTCAAGCTGAGTAAGAATATAACCTTCGATTCCTTCACCAGCCTTGAAATGTAATTCATTTTCAGTTGCTATGACCTTATCTTCCCCAGCAAGTGTGTGGAATTATTGCTGTCATTTACTCACACATCAATGAAAACCACACAGCCCGGGGGAAGAGGGTTAGGCTTTGGAAATTGGATGGGAATGTGGTTTTTTGGGAAAGGAAAAAAAAACACAGCATGGCAAACAACAAATTAAGATAAACAAATCTTTGGATATGAAGATATCCATGAATATTTTAAGGGACATAAAGGAAGTGCATGCACTTCTGCAGGCATGAAGTTGATTGCTCAATGGATGGTTAGGTTACTTAAACTAAGTAGTACTTTCTAAAGAATACGACAGTACAGGGCTTCAGTAATTATGCGTTTTTGCCTATCTCGGCACTCAGAGAAACACTTTGTTCATTAAATTAGTTTGAAAAATAGCAAAGTAAAACTATACAATGGCTGGAGGGATGAATTTAGAAGCAGAGAGCAAAGAAATGCAGAGTCACACTCATAGAAGATCACAGCAATAACATTACTTAAAAGATAAGTAGAAATTAATGGATACTGTTACTGTATGTTGTTGTACTTGTCCTGTTGAATTTGGGAAGTTGCATGCATCAAGCCATTCCTCTTATTTGCGGTACTCCTCCATTCCATCTGACGCTCCGTCGATCAATGTTGGTGACCAGAAGACACCCTGTCCACTGCCTGCCTGGCGGATGCTGAATCGCGGGTCGCTAATGTGAAGCCTGACTTCATCTTTTTTTCCATTGCACAGGGTGAAAGCCGCCCTGTAAATGTTGATGCAAAAACAGGAAGTAATATTAAAACACTACTGAGAAACACAATATAAGGTACGTACGCTGTGTAGTGAAAAAAGTCACTTTCAGTTTCAGAATCGACAGTACAATAGTTTTGAAAGGGCGTACTCTGAGTCTCCTTTTGAAGGATAAATAAGTATGGGCGAATTTTGCAGATCTTTCCCCTCAAGCTAGGTGTAGTGTAAACTACGATTTTAGAACAAAATTAGATCTTCCCAGCAGTGCTCCCAGACCCTTAAACACAGATGCTAAAATGTAGAATACCACCAATCAGACCACAAAAAACGTGCAATACTGCTACCTGTCTGAGGCCTAGTGGAAAATGTTAACAAAACGTACTTTGAAAGTAAAGTAGGCACAAATCCCCCCTTTCCCACCATGAATTTTCTTCAAACCAATTCCAACCAAAATTAGACATTTCTCGACAAGTGCTCCAAGAGTAGACCCCAGAACCCAGTTGTCAAAATCTCGAACACCCCCAAACACATGCAATACTGCTAACCCTAACGAGCCCTAAGTTTAAAATAGTGTCAAATGCTTTCTTCAACTAAGGCCCTAACTCCCCTTTGCCACCATGGATTTTCCTCAAACCTCTTGCAATCAAAAGCATCCATACCCAGCGTTGCTCCAAGACCCCAAAACCCACTCACAAACACCAAGAACCCCCCAAACAGCCCCCCGAAAACGCTAAAGTGAGCGTAATGCCTGAAAATGGAAAAACTTTTTTACCTCCGATTTTCTTCAAACCACTTTTATCCGGTATTAGACCTTCACAGCAATGCCACCAGACCCATCAACCCAGGCAGAAACAAGTTTAACCCCCCAAAAAGCCAAAAAGAAAAAATGGAAAAATGGGCACTTTGTCAAATTTCTGCATATTTCCCAGATTACTCTGTGCGCGCTCTGCAGCTAGGCCCTAACTCCCCTTTGCCACCATGGATTTCCGTCAATCCTCTTGCAATCAAAAGTATCCATACCCAGCGTTGCTCCAAGACCCCAAAACCCACTCACAAACACCAGGAACCCCCCCAAACAGCCCCCCAAAAACGCTAAAGTGAGCGTAATGCCTGAAAATGGAAAAACGTTTTCACCTCCAATTTTCTCCAAACCACTTTTATCCAGTATTAGACCTTCACAGCAATGCCCCCAGACCCGTCAACCCAGGCGGAAACACGTTTAACCCCCCCCCCCCCCAATCAGCCAAAAAGCAAAAATACAAAAACGCGGATTTAGAAATATTTAGCCCTAGTTCCAAAATCGCTCGATGCGCGCTCTGCAGCTAGGCCCTAACTCCCCTTTGCCACCATGGATTTCCGTCAAACCTCTTGCAATCAAACGTATCCATACCCAGCGTTGCTCCAAGACCCCAAAACCCATGCACATACACCAGGAACCCCCCCAAACAGCCCCCCCAAAACGCTAAAGTGAGCGAAATGCTGGAAAATGGAAACACTTTTTCATCTCCGATTTTCTCCAAACCACTTTTATCCGGTATTAGACCTTCACAGCAATGCCCCCGGACTCATCAACCCAGGCAGAAACAAATTTAACCCCCCAAAAAGCCAAAAAGCAAAAATGGAAAAATGGGCACTTTGTCAAATTTCTGCATATTTCCCAGATCACTCAGTGCGCGTTCTGCAGCTAGGCCCTAACTCCCCTTTGCCACCATGGATTTTCGTCAAACCTCTTGCAATCAAAAGTATCCATACCCAGCGTTGCTCCAAGACCCCAAAACCCACCCACAAACACCAGGAACCCCCCCAAACAGACCCCCCAACATGCTAAAGTGAACGAAATGCCTGAAAATGGAAAAACTATTTCACCTCCAATTTTCTCCAAACCACTTTTATTCGGTATTAGACCTTCACAGCAATGCCCCCAGACCCGTCAACCCAGGCGGAAACAAGTTTAACCCCTCCATACAGCCAAAAAGCAAAAATACAAAAACGGAGACTTAGAAATATTTTGCCCTAGTTCCAAAATCACTCCATGCGCGCTCTGCAGCTAGGCCCTAACTCCCCTTTGCCACCATGGATTTCCGTCAAACCTCTTGCAATCAAAAGTATCCATACCCAGCGTTTTTCCAAGACCCCAAAACCCACCCACAAACATCAGGAACCCCCCAAACAGCCCCCCGAAAATGCTACAGTGAGCGTAATGCCTGAAAATGGAAAAACTTTTTCACCTCCGATTCTCTTCAAACCACTTTTATCCGGTATTAGTCCTTCACAGCAATGCCCCTAGACCCGTCAACCCAGGCGGAAACAAGTTTAACCCCCCCAAACAGCCAAAAATCAAAAATGGAAAAATGGGCACTGTCAAATTTCTGCATATTTCCCAGATCACTCCGTGCACGCTCTGCAGCTAGGCCTTAACTCCCCTTTGCCACCATGGATTTCCGTCACACCTCTTGCAGTCAAAAGTATCCAAACCCAGCATTGCTCCAAGACCCCAAAACCCACCCACAAATACCAGGAACACCCCAAACAGCCCCCCAAAAATGCTAAAGTGAGCAAAATGCCTGAAAATGGAAAAACTTTTTCACCTCTGATTTTCTCCAAACCACTTTTATCCGGTATTAGACCTTCACAGCAATGCCCCCAGACCCGTCAACCCAGGCAGAAACAAGTTTAATCCCCCAAACAGCTAAAAAGCAAAAATGGGAAAATGGGCACTTTGTCAAATTTCTGCATATTTCCCAGATCACTCCGTACGCGCTCTGCAGCTAGGCCCTAACTCCCCTTTGCCACCATGGATTTTCGTCAAACCTCATGCAATCAAATGTATCCATACCCAGCGTTGCTCCAAGACCCCAAAACCCACCCACAAACATCAGGAACCCCCCAAACAGCCCCCCGAAAATGCTACAGTGAGCGTAATGCCTGAAAATGGAAAAACTTTTTCACCTCCGATTCTCTTCAAACCACTTTTATCCGGTATTAGTCCTTCACAGCAATGCCCCTAGACCCGTCAACCCAGGCGGAAACAAGTTTAACCCCCCCAAACAGCCAAAAATCAAAAATGGAAAAATGGGCACTGTCAAATTTCTGCATATTTCCCAGATCACTCCGTGCACGCTCTGCAGCTAGGCCTTAACTCCCCTTTGCCACCATGGATTTCCGTCACACCTCTTGCAGTCAAAAGTATCCAAACCCAGCATTGCTCCAAGACCCCAAAACCCACCCACAAATACCAGGAACACCCCAAACAGCCCCCCAAAAATGCTAAAGTGAGCAAAATGCCTGAAAATGGAAAAACTTTTTCACCTCTGATTTTCTCCAAACCACTTTTATCCGGTATTAGACCTTCACAGCAATGCCCCCAGACCCGTCAACCCAGGCAGAAACAAGTTTAATCCCCCAAACAGCTAAAAAGCAAAAATGGGAAAATGGGCACTTTGTCAAATTTCTGCATATTTCCCAGATCACTCCGTACGCGCTCTGCAGCTAGGCCCTAACTCCCCTTTGCCACCATGGATTTTCGTCAAACCTCATGCAATCAAATGTATCCATACCCAGCGTTGCTCCAAGACACCAAAACCAACCCACAAATACCAGGAACCCCCCAAACAGCCCCCCGAAAACGGTAAAGTGAGCGAAATGCCTGAAAATGGAAAAACTTTTTCACCTCCGATTTTCTCCAAACCACTTTTATCCGGTATTAGACCTTCACAGCAATGCCCCCAGACCCGTCAACCCAGGCGGAAACAAGTTTACCCCCCCACACACAGCCAAAAAGCAAAACTGCAAAAAGTGAGACTTGGCACATTTCGGCCCTACCTGGAATTCAGTACAAATGCGCTGTGCAGCTAACCCCTAACACCCCTTTTCCACCATGGATTTCCTGAAAAACAAATGCAATCAACATTAGACTGTGCCAGCAGTGCCCCCAGACCCCAAAACCCACCCACAAAAACCTGGAAGCCCCCCAAACAGCACCCCAAAGAAAGGCAAGTGAGCAAAAAAGCAAAAACTTTTTTGCCATGGATTTGGTCCAAAACACTTGATTCCGATATTAGACCTTCCGAGCTATGCCCCCAGACCCCTGAAGCCACCCGCCAAAAAGCAGAACACCCCCAAACAGGCAAAAAGCAAAAATGGCCCTACCTTCAATTCAGTCCAAATACGCTCTGGAGCTAGGCCCTAACTCCCCTTTTCCATCATCGATTTCCTGAAAAACAAATGCAATCAACATTAGTCTGTGCCAGCAGTGCTCCCAGACCCCAAAACCCACCCAAAAAACCTAGAAGCCCCCAAACAGCACCCCAAAGACAGGCAAGTGAGCAAAAACGCAAACACTTTTTCACCATGGATTTGGTCCAAAACACTTGATTCCGATATTAGACCTTCCGAGCTATGCCCTCAGACCCCTGCAGCCACCCGCAAAAAAAGCAGAACACCCCTAAACAGGCAAAAAGCAAAAATGCAAAAACTCATACTTAGAAAGTCTTCAGCCAACCAGTCAACATCGGTCCAAACGCGCTCTGCAGCTAGGCCCTAACTCCTCTTTCCCACCATGGATTTTCTTCAAATCACTTCCAATAAAAATTATGCTATCCCAGCAGTGCTCCCAGACCCCCACACCCTCTCCCACAAATCTAGAACACCCCCAAATAGCCCCCAAAAACATGCAATACTGGTATATTCAAAACATGGCAAATTGCTCTGTTCACAAAACATTGCTGTTTTCAGCACTTCCACTACTTTGATCCTCTTGAAACACACCTGGACAGTCACTTGTTCCAGCGATTCACAAGAATCTCAGCAAGGCAGAACAAAATCGAACCACTGTGCTCTTTGAAGAATAAGAAGAAGAAGAAGAAGGTCTACGACTAGTTTTCACTTAGTTTTCACCCAAACACACGTGCCCTCAAAACACCCAAAAAGGCCAAAATTCTGCCAATTCTGGACCAAAGAACACCAAACCCCCCAAAAACATTGCCAACATCATTATGAACGAGCCTGCATCGGGCCCGAGCCCTAGAATCAGCATGAACCATACCAACTTAAACCCAAAAATCCTAGTAAATCGCACTGAACCCTAAACCGTAGATATGCTTTGTCTGTCTGTGTCAAAGAGCCTAGGTAGGCTACATCAGGAGGATGCTTCACTCAGTGGGGCCTGGCTTGACCGTCTGCATGGCCCTGCCGCAAGCATGGGCCAAAAATCTGTCCGCTCAAGAATTTGCGATTTTTCTGTACTTTTGCGAGATTTGCGAAATACCGAAAAACAGCAAATTTTGCAAACATAACGGATGTTTGGCCCAAACTTGAGGCAGTGCCGTGCAGAGGGTCAAGGCAGGCACCACTGAGTGAAGCAAGCTGATGTAGCATACCTAGGTTCTTTGTCAGACAGACAAAGCATATCTAATTGTATGCAGCAAGCCACATAGCCATATAGCCACAATTTTACAACTGCTGTCTGGAGTGGACTCTGCCTGGCATAACAACATCCGTACACTGCCTCGCCCTCGACCAATACATACCACGAATAGACAGACATGTAGTCCTGCTGTAGTAGTTGTTGTAGACTGGTTTACCAGTTTGCCACTCACGAATCGGCCATAGCTCTTCCGTAAAGTGACGCTGATGATCCATCCATCCATCCCAGTGAGTGACTGTAAAGAAAAATGATATATTATTTAATCAATCATCATGGTATATTGGCAAGTGAGTCCGCTCCAAGGACATTTTGCATATTTTGCATATTTTGTGAAATGCAATATAGTGGCCCCTGATTTTGAAGTACAATTTTAATTAAACAAGGTAAAAAAAAAGATTAGTTTACATGAGTTACAATTACTGTGTGAAAGATTAAATAACAACTTAGACAAGACATATGAATCATCATTTCATGCACAAAAAACAAACAGCAATTGGTTTCATCAGAGCCAGACAGCCCTTGCTGTCCAGTGCATGCCATCTTCTCAATTATTCATTAACTGTTCTACTTTTTGTCCGCATCTTCTTCGGAAAGTGAGGGCCCACAGGGCAGCCTCTCCTGTCAATATCAAAAGTAACTCTGTCAAAAATCAGCAAGCATGTAGTCAGTCAGTAATTTCAGTCCCACTTGAGGGGACTCGTTGTATTCCATCCATCTGCCTTGAGGGAAATGGATAGGGGGAGTCTGGAGGAGGAGTATAAAGGAGCATGATTGAGTTGTGAACTTGTGAACCTTAGGAATGCAGGCTGCGGCACCTTCAAATCAATAAGGCATATAAGATGAAGACAGTGCTGCTGATGGACTTGTTGTGATTAGGTGATTAGAGTTTTGTTGTGGTAAAAGTTGCAAAACAAAGAAAGACACACAGGAATAAAAGTGAATAAGGACGAAAAAAAGGAAGTCATTTTCAGGGCTCGGTGTCAGGGAAGTAGAGCTCGTCCTCCAACTCCATGAATTGAGACGGGAGTAGGTCAGGTAACAGAGAAGAACTTCCGGCACCTAAGTCAGTGTCCTCTTCTTCCTTCGTGCATTCACGTACTTTGTAATCTGGTGGTATCAAGTGCTGATTCATCTTGATCAGTGTTAACCTCTCCACATTTTTGGCCGAGAGGCGGGTCCTTTTTGAAGTTACAATGGCACCAGCAGCACTGAAAACACGTTCAGAAGACACGCTTGTGAGTGGGCAAGACAAATAATTTAGAGCCAGGTTGGTGATCAGTGGCCATAGAGCCATTTTCCTGTACCAATACAGCAATGGGTTCATATTAACAAAGACCTGTGTTGGCTCATCCAGATAGGCCTGCACCATCAACTCAAGGTTCTCCACAGTTGCTCCACTTTGCGTACCATCTGTGGCCTTCTCAGCACTGGAACGAACAAACCCTTGATGAGTTAGCCAATCCGCTTCCGACAATATTATGGCTGGGTCTGGTGCAGGTGAGGATGATGATAGGGTTGCTGCTGGTGTCGTTAACGGCTGTGAGGGAAAGTTACTCCCTTCGCCCACAGATTCAGAAGTGGAACTTGAGGCTGGATCGCCTGCTGATTCAGTTGGACTTTTGACGGCTCCTTGATTTTTCTGCTGATCTTTTTCGAACCGACTGGCTGACACAGCTATCCAATGTTTGTACTTTGAAACATCTGCCTCATCAAAAGGAATGAATGCTTTGCTGGCCACTGCCTTTTTGTACCGTGGATCCAGAATAGTGGCACAAATGTAATGTTCTGTATGAATCTTTTGAAGCCTTTCATTGGCAACTAGGCAGCTTAATAAGTTCTCCGCCAACAGATATGCAGCTTGCTTTCCACCATCATCTCTCAACGTTGAACACACCGCCTTCAGTTGGTGCTCTAGCATGCGCAACAATAGGATAGCTTTGCTCAAAGAACAGTCCTCCCTGCTGACTTCACGCGTGAAGATCTCAAAAGGACGAAGCATGTCTGTCAGGCTTTTGAATAGCTGCCATTCCTCTAACTCTAGCCTCATGTCATTAATAGCAGAACCTACTATAAAGATATAGTCATTGATTACCATGCACTGCTCAAACAGATGCTCAAGCATGTAAAAGGTTGAGTTCCAATGTGTTGCCACCTCCTGGATGAGCCCTTTGACTGTCACTTTACATTCATGTTGAATGCTCCTCTGCTGCTTCCGGGCCTTAAAAGAATGGCTGAAATGTGTGCAGATTCTTCGGTAGGTAGATAGTAACTTCTTGACTTGGTTTTCAGTTTTCAAGAAGTCTTGAACAACCAGGTTTATACAGTGCGCCAAACACGGCACTCTGAAATATTCACTGTCCTGCATGGCCTTAACTATATTACTGCAATTATCCGTGGAAACATAACCAACTATGCAATTTCTTGGTTGCAGCCATTCAGAGACCTTACTGGTAAACTCATCCAAAATGTTTTTTGCAGTACGTTTTTTCTCCATGGCAAACATGGCTAATGTTGCATGTTTCCGAGTAGCTTGAAAAACTGTGTCCGGTCAACAACTGCACTTGACTTGTCTCTAACCCCTGCAAAAGAGACCCAGTGTGCAGTGATGTACATGTAATCAAGGGCTTGGCAACTGGTCTACATGTCTGTTGTCAAGTGGATAGTGTGAACAGCACTCTTCTGCAAAGCTGCCCAAATCACCTCCAGCACATCTTGATGTAGTGCTGAAACCGCAACTCTGGCAAAATAGGACTGGCTAGAAACCTTCCATTTAGGGCAGACTGTTGCCACTAATTCTAGAAACCCCACCCCTTCTCAAAAGAAAAAGGGAGAAGGTCCAGTGCTCGCATTTTAGCCAGCTTTACGTTATACAGACGTACCGTTGGGTGGTTGCGTTCAAATGGCGCCTCCGACCAGAACATTCCACATTTTACGTGATGATGATGATGATGATGATGATGCCTTCAAACCAGTTAGGCCCATTGATGTAGTTTTTCACATTGGTGTCTCTACAACACTCTTAGTGTGCCTCATAGATGTTGCAGGGGTAGAGGGCAATACCACTGCAGTGCTGCTGCCAGCAGAACTGGGTGTACCAGAAAAAATGACAGTCGCTTCTTCACTTCTCCCCTGCACGATCAGATTCTCGTCATCATCAGATGCAATATCAAGGTATACATTTGGATTTGGGTTTTTTTTGCCTTCCTCGATCTTCCTCATATGTGCTTCCCACTCGATAGTGTGGTGTTGCTTGAGATGACCTCTCTGGCCTCCGGTACCATAGTTGGTACTAAGCTTACCCCGACTAACCCATGCTTTACAAATCGAACAAACAACCATGTTTTCCGCCTTTGAGCTAATAGTAAAGAAGTCCCAAACTGGGGACTGGTGAGGATGGGCGTGGCTGAATTTGTTTCTGTTGTTCACTTACAGCACCACTACTTGAGGTCAAGCTGGATGGAGGTCCATGCCGGCCCTTCTGACTAAAAAATATGGAAGCAGTAGGTCGTGTTGGTGTTGTAGTGAACCATGGTGGTACCAGTGCCACGCCGCCCATATTCCGCTCAGCAGCCATTCGGGCTAGGGTGAAAATGTCTGTCTGCTGCATGTCTGCTGGTGCTGGAGTGACAACTGTGATGACTGGGTCATCGTCAGACTGTTCATCAGCAGCAGAAAACACCACTTCTTGTTCGTCGTCATCAGCCATAAGTCGAAGCTTTGCGGGAGCCTTCCTTTTAGGCTTAGCTACCTTTGTCGACTCATGGCGTGACTTACTCTCAGACTGCATTGGTGGGTTCCAATCAACATCAAGTTCATTAGAAGGAAGGGGGCTTGATGAAGAACTTTTAGTAGCCCTCCTTGACATTTTTCTTGCTGGGGATCTGGAAGACAATAGGTCATCATCAGGAGGAGTGGCTTCCTCGGATGATACCTCCTCCTTGAATAGCAATTTCCTGATGTGCCCCTACTTCTGGAGGAACAAGCGTTGTAGGCATTTGTGCCGCTCCATGAACCTCTAGTCGCACCTCTCCATGCACCTGTCCATGCGCCTCTCCTGAAGGCTCTACTTGCACCTCTCCTTGTGGCTGTGCTTGCAACTCTCCTTGCCCATGTACTTGCGGTTGTACTAATTGCACCTGTGTTTGTGGCTGTGGTTGTTGAACACTCGTCAGCTGAGTTACACCCGGCGTTGATTGGATGGTACTTTCTTGTGATGAGCCAAGATCGCTGGTCGAAGGTGATTCAACAACCAAAGTGGCTGCCACAGCAGCACTCATGGTGGTCTTGGACCTAACTTGGCATGGTGGCACTGAGCCCAATGAAGCGGAGATGCTTCTTCATGCAGCTGCTGCTGCTGCAGGCGTAGTTTTTTTTTCCCCAAAAAGGTGTCGGGGGCACTCCAGTCTCCTTGGTAGGTAGTGCCACTTGCTTCTTCTGCTCCTTCTTACTGGCAGTGGCACTATCAACTTTTTTCGCTGAGGAGCTACGGCCAACTTCCTTTGGGCCATCTTCTTGAGATGTCAGAACAGCAGGCCACAGTTGCACGAGTTGCAGAGTTGTCTTGTCTGTGGCCACACGTGACGTCACATGATGTTGTGCTGCACACACTGCTGCAGGACTTCTTCCTGGCACTGGTGGTTCTCTTGTGCACCTAAAAGCAATGGAAGCCAGAGGAACATCAGTTATACACCCCAAAAAGTAAAAAATCACCACAATCCTATGCCATCCATGCCCTCAATGATGTTTAAATTCAAGACACCCCAGAGAAAGACTAGGCCCATGAACCATGAGTACCCCTGGGCATAATGGTTGAAAGCAAGGCAAACTGGTTGCAGGCCTGAGCACACTGCTTGGCTTCAAAATGGCCCCTTGACCCCCACCATATGGTCAGGCCCTGCCTGTACCAGGCCTCAAAATGGCCCCCACCTACATGGCCAGGCCCCAACACCAACCCAAAAAGTCGAAAAACACTCAAGAATCCCCACAATCCCATGCCATCCATGCCCTCAATGATGTTTAAATTCAAGACACCCCAGAGAAAGACTAGGCCCAAGCAGCACTGAGTACTCCTGGGCATTATGGTTGAAAGCAAGGCAAACTGGGTGCAGGCTTGAGCACACTGCCTGGCTTAAAAATGGCCCCTTGACCCCCACCACATGGACATGCCCTGCCTGTCCCAGGCCTCAAAATGGCCCCCATCCACATGACCAGGCCCCAACACCACCCCAAAAAGTCGAAACAAACTCAAAAATCTCCACAACACCAGGCCATCCATGCCCTCAATAATGTTTAAATTCAAGACACCCCAGAGAAAGACTAGGCCCATGCACCACTGAGTACCACTGGGCATAATGGTTGAAAGCAAGGCACACTGGGTGCAGACCTGAGCACACTGCCTGGCTTCAAAATGGACCCTTGACCCCCACCACATGGCCAGGCTCTGCCTGTCCCAGGCCTCAAAATGGCCCCACCCACATGGCCAGGCCCCAACACCAACCCAAAAAGTCGAAAAACACACAAAAATTACCACAATCCCATGCCATCCATGCCTTCAATGGTGTTTAAATTCAAGACACCCCAGAGAAAGACTAGGCCCATGCACCACCGAGTACCCCTGGGCATAATGGTTGAAAGCAAGGCACACTGGGTACAGGCCTGAGCACACTGCCTGGCTTCAAAATGGCCCCTTGACCCCCACCACATGGCCAGGCTCTGCCCGTACAAGGCCTTAAAATGGCCCCCACCCACATGGCCAGGCCCCAACAACACCCCCAAAAGTAAAAAAGACTCAAAAATCACCACAATCCCATGCCATCCATGCCCTCAATGATGTTTAAATTCAAGACACCCCAGAGAAAGACTAGGCCCATGCACCACTGAGTACCCCTGGACATAATGGTTGAAAGCAAGGCAAACTGGGTGCAGGCCTGAGCACACTGCCTGGCTTAAAAATGGCCCCTTGACCCCCACCACTTGGCCAGGCCCTGCCTGTCCCAGGCCTCAAAATGCCCCCCACCCACATGGCCATGCCTCAACACCACCCCAAAAAGTCGAAAAACACTCAGAAATCAACATAATCCCATGCCATCCATGCCCTCAATGATGTTTAAATTTAAGACACCCCAGAGAAAGACTAGGCCCATGCACTACTCACTACACCTGGGCCTACTGGCTAGTGAGGCTTTACAGGCACCCCAATTTTTTTTTTTTTAAATCAACATATAACAGTGAGCTAAAATTCCATGACATAAATGAGTATTAAGTTAAAACAAATCACAGAAACTGTTGTATCATGCACCCATGACTAACCCTTGGCCTACTGGATACTGTGGCTACCCACCACAATATATATTTTGTTAAAGTTGAGAAAAAAGTTTTAGAACTGTAGTTGCCTCAACTGCAATGCCCCAAACAAACAACACCAACTTACTTGTAAAAACTCAAGTCCAAAAGTGATCCAAACTCCAAAGTCCAAAAGTCCTCAAATAAAATCAAGCAGCAGTTACAGAAAGTAGTCCTTCCAGCTACACGGCCAAACGAAAAGTGACCAGTACATGCACAAAGCACTGGGAGGAGCCTGCTGGACAGGAACAGGAAGTTGGAGACTCTGAGGCACTTCCTTCCTCCCACCCCACCCCATAAAATGGAATCCTGCACCAGAAAGTGCAGCCAAATGTCAATCTGAGGAGTTATTCTGATCAAAATCATCATTTTCACAATGTTTTTGCTTCCTGCGGTGGATTTCTAGTGCAGAATTGCAATTTTTTGCAATTTCGGGAACGCGAGCTGTTCAAATCTCCCGCCGGAAGCCAGCTGCGTTGTCAAACTCTCGTTGTGCAAGATGGCAAGCCGCGATAACGTAATTGCATTCGAAAAACTCTCGCGCGATCACGCAGCAAGATCGAAAATGGCGCAGCACACGCAAAACCTGGAAAAAAACAACTTGTCTGACTCAGAATCACGGTAAGCCAATGCCGCGCGCGCGATATTGTATTTTTCAAGCTTAATAATTCGTAGCTTGCAAATTTGCGGATTATTGGGTAAATTCGCCCGATTCGCGGATCGCGAAATCGTACAAAACCTGCAAATTGGCCAGCGAAATGGATTTTACACCCATACTTACATCACAGGCTCATACAGTCTCAATGCTTCTGGTGCCACTAACCCTATTTAACACAAGCCGATCCCACATGTTTAACTGTGTCCTGAGTCCTGAATGGCAGTGATCCCAACTTCGTGGCAGCGACCACAGCACCAGACTCTCTTCAGTCTTATTTATTGTTCTTTTCTTTAATAATTTTTTTTTAAATGTAAATCCATGCAGGACTAAGATTCTTCTTTGTCCAACGGCACAGGGAAACTTCCGGGCCAAAGAAGCTTGTTGGGGGTATGTTAGTAATG
The DNA here is from genome assembly GCF_964263255.1 of Lissotriton vulgaris. Lineage (NCBI taxonomy): Eukaryota > Metazoa > Chordata > Amphibia > Caudata > Salamandridae > Lissotriton > Lissotriton vulgaris. The sequence goes on from NC_141691.1 coordinate 1,435,084,050, forward strand.
TGGGAAGATTTACCTGCTAATGTGGGGAGAGGGAGAGTCAAAGGGGTATCTCTCACAGAAAGAACTCCGATATGTTTCCACAAATGCCTCGGACAGATGCCAGATGACGGACTGTATCACAAAAGATTCTTCAATACTTATGTAGTGTGAGTTATGAACAGTTCGCACCCAGGCTCACAGAGGGAAAGCTGCGGCCCGTCTGCTTGACTCACAGACGCAGTACTACGAGCCGTCTGCATCATTTTGGTTATCCCTGCCTTGCTCCGTCATACGTCACGCCACTGCGATTACGTTCTGACGTTAGCCCCACATAGCTAAATGTCGCAGACATACTCGCTGTTGGTATGCAGGTCAGTGGTCTAGTTCTCAACATCTCCCGGCCACTACCTGAGGGCAGGTTTGCACACACACCACACCCATTTGGCACATGTGTCACAAGCCATGTGACCACGCAAATACAATAGATCGACAATGTCACATCCTTTATTACCAGTGCTGACTAGATGGCGGATTCTCCACAGGTCTCATCTATAAAGAGCCCATGAAAAGTTGCGCAGAAGGTTAGTCCCACCCTCAAATGTATGGCCGTCAGAGGCCCCACCATCCCCTTGGCGCGGACTTCATATGCATAGGGTTAGTGCCACCCCAAACTCATCTGGCCATCATCAGCCTACCACCACGTGGCACGACAAGAGTTCCACAGGCTTAGCAGCACCACTGAGTTGGTCTTCGCCATTGATGACTCAGGACTTAGCGACATGTGTGAGATCTGCTGGGCCGCAAAGAAGCTAATGTGGTCTCCGCCTTTCAGGACTCAACGAAATCTGTGAGATCCGCGGAGAAGCTGATGTGGTCTCCGCCTTTCATGACTCAGCAACACCTCTGAGATCGACGGAGTTATGACGGGCACGTGGATTGCCCATTGCTGCATACTCCGGTGGCACCAGGTAATTATTTGCTCTTGGATACGCAGAGGTGACAGTCTCTCTCTCTCTCTCTCTCTCTCTCTCGCTCTCTCTCTCTTTCTCTCTCTCTCACTCTCTTCATTCCTTTCCTTCTATCTCTCTCTCCCTTCTCCCTTTCTCACTCCCTTTCTTTCCTTGCCTCTCTTTTTCTCTCTGGCTTGTTTTCCCTACTCAGTTTCTCTCTCTCAGTCCTTTGATATTAGCATTAGACACATCCTGATTTTGTGCTTTATTTTCCAGGCTCCGTCGTTGACATACATGGTCCCGACAGGAGTTTTACGCCTTAATGTTTTGTATTAATTTTGTTAGATTTAGTTTATTCGTTTATTGTTTATATATATGTATATATATATATTCACTGAAAAAACCATAGGTTATAGACCATATATAGTTAGGAATTAGCATTTACAAAACCTTAATTTACTCACGCAAAACCATAGAAATTCGCATATATAGTTAGTTGCAATAACTATATATCGCGCACCCGCAATCCACTGCTGATGATGTCACATATTACATCATTCATGACATGGTCAGTGACATCACTGATGACATCACTGATGACATCTCAAATGACATCACTGATGACATCACTGATGACATCTCAAATGAATTCACTGATGACATCACTGATGACATCTCATTTGACATTACTGAACACATCATTGATGACATCATTCATGTGATAATACGATGAACCTCTTCAGACTCTAATATAACCTTAGATACACTCAGAGTAAACAGACACTCACAGATTGTCACTCATCCATGGAGTTACTCATACACCTAGTCAGTCATGCAAAGAATCAATCAAACCTCCATTTCCTCAACTATACAGTTATACACACCTTACTTATTCAAACATATTCTAACACATATTTACTCTCTTATACAATCACTGATACAAGTTTTCAATGATCCATGCAGCCACTCACACATTCACTAGCTCTTATACACAGTAATTTATATATGTGAACTCTCATATGTACTGTGTTTTACATATGTACTTACTTTGACATGTAGCATTGAGATATCCATTCACTCACCAATACACTCATGCACACAGTCAACCACCTATACAGCTGTTTCCACATGCAGTTTTGAACCCATACATCTAGTGAATCAACTGTTCATACATCTATGCACAGAGTCACACACCTCCCAGACACCCACACACACACACTCACTCTCCCATACAAATACTTGGGCAACCAATCAATAACCCATATAGTTACTCATATAGGTACTGATCAACACATGCAGCATCTTACACAACAACAGACATACTGATGCACACATTCAGACAGTTTAGTCACTAACCCATGCACTCAGTAAGACACATTTAATCATTTACTCATACAGTCAGTCATGCACCTACTAAATCCTTCATCTAGACACTTATACATCCACTCATTCTTCAATATGTAAGACATATTTTAACTTTACAGAAACTTACAGTCACTGGATGATGTCATCAGTGATGTCATCAGTGATGTCACTGACCATGTCATGAATGATGTAATATGTGACATCATCAGCAGTGGATTGCGGGTGCGCGATATATAGTTATTGCAACTAACTATATATGCGAATTTCTATGGTTTTGTGCGAGTAAATTAAGGTTTTGTAAATGCTAATTCCTAACTATATATGGTCTATAACCTATGGTTTTTTCAGTGAATTTCAATGGTTTTTTAATAGCAAATATGAAAAGCTTTAAAATGTCAAGTACGTGGTAGGTAAAAACATTTTCGTGTCTATGCACGCTGATGTGCTTTGAACGCTGCCCCCCCTTTTTTTCTTTTAGGAGTATTCTCTCTTTGCAGATAGTGAAGGGTAGGTAACGCAGGCCTTTGCCCTCGTTGTAATCCGTCGTGCCTGCTTCTCTCTCCATTTGATTGATTGTTATCCAAGCATTTACTGTTTTAGAATTGGTTCTCTTTGGTTCATTCTCTAATAACAAACAAGCACAGAGTTGCAATACGCAGAAAGTGAAAAATCGTTTTAAAAAACAAAAGGAATCGAGCAAAATCAGTAGGCCACTAATGGGATCTCTTTTTGACCTCGCTAAAATAGAAACATTAGGAACAACCCCTCATGAGAAATACAAAACTAGCGAGATGAACTGAGCTTGACGCCATGATGGCTGCAAGACAGCTCGGCTCCGCCACCCACCCCGCCCAAATTCTAAAAGTTCCGGTGGAGCCCCAACGTGAACAGGTAGAGAAGAACTTGCCCTCCCCTCTTTGACTGAAGGTTCTTGTTGCCTGTCCCTTCTGTTGTCATTTAACAGAACTTTTTGTACTACTGAAAGGGGTTGTGTTCCGACCGCTGGTTGGTGGAGACATTTTGACTATATTCTGGACCTGCTTTGTCGCGTAATGCGTCATATGATGCGCCGCGTTAGCGCACCCGGAAGTACTCCGGTGCGCGAGGCGCAGCTTCCCGGAAGCGATGCAGAGCGCGGCGCGCAGCGCGTAACATAAGCATAACAGGTCATGTGACTTGTTAATAAAACTTTTCATTGGTTCATTTTACTTTTGTTATTCTAATGATGAAAGGCTTGGTCATATGACCTAAAAATAACGCTTTTCATTGCTTTCGAACATTTTTTTTTCTTAAACATATATGTTAGAATGTTCCAGGCTAATGTATTTTCCCGGAAAATTTACAACTGTCCTGCAAGTAAAATATATTCCTTTTTCGAGAAAAAGGGCGTTTCTTCGTCCCATGAGGGAGCCGTTGAGCAAAAGAGGCTCGGCCTGCTGTCTTAGTCGGTGATAGGCCTGAATATCAGATTCTTATCGATCACTTTATGTTGCAGGAGTAGAAAACACAACAGCCCTTCACCATTTATCTTTACTACGTTCCTGCGTATTATACCTTTTAACAGTCATGCAATTGGACTGCTTTATTTCACTTGCCTTTTACTGATTCGAAAACAGTGGCTATTATTCAAAACTTTACCAATGTAGGTACTACTACCATGTTTTTTTTAAAAAACCTTTATTGTGAAAATGACAGTATACAAATACGGGCCTATAACCACGTGGTCCGGCCACGGAGAAAATTTGAATCGTATATGATGAGGGAACATTTACACTGTACAAGAACGTAACGGGCGACCCATTAGGTTGCAAGAACTAAGGTGTCTAACAATAGCGGAATCGGTGGACGTACATTTTATAATTAAAGTACGACAGGGCCAGTTACAATAAAATTATCTAGATATACATTTGCGGGCAAGTACCATGGGTGACGTTAATTCGAACTTTCAATAGTACAGTAATCAATAACACATCAGAACTTAATATCAATAGGGATGTCAAAATGTTCAATCAATTCTCGTCCCCGCCCGCCATGTGCTTCAAAACTGCATACGTATCTCGTGATATCAAGGTTGGGCAACCAGTACACAACAAGGAGTTACGAGTCCCATTTATACCGGCGCCATTTTGGGCGAGGCCGGGCAGGTCCAGGATATAGTCAAAATGTCTCCACCAACCAGCGGTCGGACCAGAACCATTTTCGGCAGTCCAAAAATGTTCCGTTAAATGACAACAGAAGAAATAGGCAACAAGAACAATCAATCAAAAGAGGGGACGCTTTCGTGAATGGGGCCCATGCCCTAGCAGGCAAGCGTCCGAGTTCCAAGGTGTCCCAGAGCCATTTTAGTGGACCAAGCCCAAATCCAAAGAGCTGGCCGCCATTTTGAGAGTCTTGTTGCAGCCGGCTATCGCTGCACCACAAGAATAGCCGCAATTCAGCTAGATGGCGGGTGAGTCACTGTACCGCAAAAGCGGGCGGAACTCAGCTGAAAGGCGAGTGAAACGCTAAGAGGCACCCCACTGCAGATGAGGTGCCTCCACCTGGGGAGGAGGGAGAGGCCCGTTTGCGCTGCCTCCCCCCCCCCCGGGCACCCCACACCGTCTTTCGGCACAGCATTGTAGGATGGCGACACCAGTGAAACTTGCTGGACACCACCTCGGTGCCATCCGGATCTCGGCGTGTTCGAGTCACTGTACCGCAAGAGCGGGAGCTCAGCTGGACACGCCGTCTTTCGGCGCAGCATTGTAGGATGGCCACACCAGTGCGACAACTTGCTGGACACCACCTCGGTGCCATCCGGATCTCGGCGCGTTCTACTGCCTTCGGCATACTGTAGCAGCAAGAGTGACTGCAACTCAGCTGAACACGCCGTCTTTCGGCGCAGCATTGTAGGATGGCCACACCAGTGCGGCAACTTGCTGGACACCACCTCGGTGCCATCCGGATCTCGGCGCGTTCAAGTCACTGTACCGCAAGAGCGGGCGAAACTCAGCTGGACACGCCGTCTTTCGGCGCAGCATTGTAGGATGGCCATACCAGTGCGGCAACTTGCTGGACACCACCTCGGTGCCATCCGGATCTCGGCGCGTTCTGCTGCCTTCTGCCTACTGTAGCAGCAAGTGCGGACCCAACTCTGCTGGACGGCGTGTGAAACGCTAAGGGGCGCCGCACTGCAGATGAGGTGCCTCCACCTGGGGAGGCGGAAGAGGGCCGTTCGCGCCGCCTCCCCCCGGGCACCCCACGCCGTCTTTCGGCGCAGCATTGTAGGATGGCCACACCAGTGCAACTTGCTGGACACCACCTCGGTGCCATCCGGATCTCGGCGCGTTGTGCTGCCTTCGGCCTATTCGCACATCGGTCCGCTACTGACGCCGCCTCATGGGCCAACGGATTTTGTATGCTTTTTATAGCCCAAAGCCGCATAACAGGTCATGTGACTTGTTTATAAAACTTTTCATTGGTTCTTTTTACTTTTGGTTTCCTAATGATGGAAGGCTTGATCATATGACCTAAAAATAACACTTTTCATTGGATTAAAACATTTTTTTTTCCCAAACGATGAAAGACCCACCTTTTTTTTTCTCACTCGGCAATCAAAAAAGGTTCCGTTAGATGACAACAGAGGGGACAGGCAACAAGAACCATCACTCAAAAAAGGGGAGGGCAAGTTCTTCCCTACCGGGTCACGTTGGGGCTCCACCGGAACTCATCGAATTGATAGTCTACAGTGTTTCTGGATGTTTCAGACTGAAGCTGGCGTCAGCATGAGAGCACCACCATCTCGTAGCTCCGTCGTGGCCATTCCGCAAGCAATCATGGCAGCCGCTCCCCACCGGAAGCCTGCGGGAGTCGGGGGCCCCCAAGACTTTTGTAGAATCTTCAAGGCTGAGGGGACGCTTTCGAGAATGGGGCCCAAGCCCTAGCAGACAAGCGTCCGAGTTCCAAGGTGTCCCAGGGCCATTTTAGTGGACCATGCCCAAATCCGAAGAGCCGGCCGCCATTTTAAGAGTCCTGTGGCAGCCGCCTATCACTGCACCGCAAGAGTGGGCGCAACTCAACTACATGGTGAGCGAGAAGCGGGCGGTAAACAGCTGAATGGCGGATGAGGCACAGTGTATCAAAAGCGAGCGGAATGGCAACTGAAACGGTAATGGGGCGCCCCACTACAACAGACGAGCCTCCACCTGGGGAGGCCCGTTCACGCCGCCTCCACCCCCCCCGGGGCACCCCACGCCGTTTTTCTGAGCAGCATTGTAGGATACCAAAACCAGTGCGGCACCCAGGTGACATCACCTGGGTGCCGTCCAGAACTCAGCACGTTGTGCTGCCTTCGGACTATTCGCACAACAGACCGCTACTGACCATTGTTGCTTCTGTTTAAAAACATTTTTTTTAACGTGTTTACTGTTTTTGTTGCGTTGTATATATTTATAAGTTATTAAAGTGTGGCATTGAAAAAAAGCAAGATGGCGCAGACAATGTTTATCAATACGAATTAATTTATAACAATTATTTTTAACAATATATTTACTCGCAGTGTCAAAATGGTGGTCAAAACTTCCTGATTTCCTTCTAATTGAACGTTAACAGACGTCACGCAGCAAAAAAAAAAAAAAAACGCTCACGCGCAGCCGCTGGAAGACAAGTATCAACATATATGAGCATCCTCAGTCACCCTCAGAAAACATAGGGGGTCAGGATACGTCTCCCGTACCCCCGTATACCCATGTCTCACATTGTTTTTCCTCCATCTTGTAATTTAATTAAATCAAAACACAAAATGGCGAATTCCCGTTTCGCGTCCCGGTTAACTACCCGGTTCGCGGACCGGAAAGCGCTTCTGCCGCAAAAAATCAATATTTTTTTATTTGCCCCACGGGACCCTTTAATAACCCCAACATCATTCCTAGGGGGTCAAGAAGGGTATACCTTGCCCCCTTTCATTAAATTCCCCCTTTGTTTTTCTCCTCCTCTTGTCTCTCGATCCTACCGAGAAACAAGATGGCGGCCGCTCCGGCCTGTTTAGAATGTTGACAGACACCGGAGAGCCAATCAGCTTCGCTACGCAAAGTTCAGTTACGCGAAAAGTTTGCGAACCGGAGCGCTATCCAGGACGCTGTCACAGATATATCTGTTTTTTAAAACGTTAATTTCTCAAAATCCACTGGAGCACATATATTGAGACCCAGCAAAGGCACATCGGGCTAACAGTCCCTACAATTTTGCCAAGTTTCGTGCAAATCCATTCAGCCGTTCGAGCTAAAAGTGAGGCCAAACGCCCTATGGAAAACTCAATGTTAAAAACGCGTTTTGGGACCCCCCTTTTTTCTCGGCCCCCCCTTGACAAAACCCCACCAAAGGGGCTGCTCAGAAACAAAATGTACCATTTTCCTGAAAATTTCAGCCGATTCCGTCCACAAACGCTAAAGTTATTAGACATAGAATTTTCAAAAGTTCCATAGAGAAAAAATCCTAACTATATATACCTACTGGCGACCGCCAGTAGGTAATATATATATATATATATCAACCACGTGACTCCTCTGGATCTCTCTGTGTTTCTCGCACCCACGCAGCACACCAGCAAACAGGAAGGAGACGGACCACGTCACATCAGCAAAGTTGTTTTTTTATTTGAACAACAGAAAGCAGCTACGCGTTTCTGGCAAGATGTGCCCTTGTTCACGCTATATATATATATACAAATTCCGGCGATAAGCCATGTTACCACCAGGGATTTTACACCTGCTTTCTGCTGGTGTTAAGCAGGACGACATCCTGCAGCATGAAAGGAAACACAGCCAAGAGCCACACCAGAACTCCCACAGGTGCCATGGAGTCAATGAGCATGATACAGCAAGTTGGGTGCAGAAATAGACTAGAGGGATGCAGAAAGAGGCAAGAGAAGTGCAGTAAGACGCAACAGAGGTGCAGAAGGAGGAAAGAGAACATCAGAAAGAGGCTGAGGGTTATTAGATGGGAACATTCCCTAAAAATATACTGCATGTATATTAATTAACTCTGGGTGTAGTTCGTGTAGTAGCGTTACACGTAGCTACGCGAAGTGCACTTCACACTATGCGAGCTACGCACAGCACTACGTGAACTGCGTAGTGCGGTAGGAAAATGCTGTTCGCAATGATTGCACAGTGTTGGATGCTTGTCTGCACTGTGCAATCATTGCAAACAGCCTCTTGCACAGTGCACGCAGTCGTTTAGATTTACAGAACGAAAGGTACAGAAAAAAGCAAGAGAGGTGCAGAAAGAGTAAAGAGATGTGCAGAAACAGACAAGAGAGGTGCAGAAAGAGGCAAGTGAGGTACAGAAATAGCCAAGAGGGGTGCAGAAAGAGGCAAGAAAAGTGCAGAAAGAACCAACAGAGGTGCAAAAGGAGGCAAGCACACTCCAGAACGTGGCAAGAGACGAGCAGAAAGAGTAAATAGGGGTGCAGAAAGAGGGAAGAAGGATGCAGAAACGAGCAAGAGTAGTGCAGAAAAAAACCAAGAGAGGTGCAGAAAGAACCAGCGGAGGTGCAGAAAGAGGCAAGAGGGGTGCAGAAAGAGGAAAGATAAGTACAGAAAGATGCAACAGAGCGGCAGAAAGAGGCAAGAGAACTGCAGAAAGAGGCAAGAGAGTTGCAGAAACAGGAAAAAGAAGTGCAAACGTAGGGAACAGGGATGCAGACAGAGGCAAGAGAGGTGCAGAAAGAGGGAATGAAGAGGAGTGCCGAAAGAGGCACAAGAGCTGCAGAAAGAAGCAATAGCAGTGCAGAATGAACCAACAGAGGTACAGAAAGAGGCAAGAGAGGTACAGAAAGAGGGAAGAGGGGTGCAGAAAGAGGCAAGAGGGGTGCAGACAAAGGCAAAAGAGGTGCAGAAACATGCAAGAGAAGAGCAGAAATAGGTATCAGAAGTGCTGAAAGAAGCAACAGAGGTGTAGAAAGAAGCAAGAGAAGTGATGAAAGAGACAAGAGATGTACAGAAAGAAAGGTACAGAAAAAAGCAAGAGATGTGCAGAAAGAGGCAAGAGAGGTGCAGAAAGAGTAAAGAGATGTGCAGAAACAGACAAGAGAGGTGCAGAAAGAGGCAAGTGAGGTGCAGAAAGAGGCAAGTGAGGTGCAGAAATAGCTAAGAGGGGTGCAGAAAGAGGCAAGAAAAGTGCAGAAAGAAGCAACAGTGGTGCAAAAAGAGGCAAGCAAACTGCAGAACGTGGCAAGAGACGTTCAGAAAGAGTAAATAGGGGTGCAGAAAGAGGGAAGCAGGATGCAGAAAGAAGCAGGAGAGGTGCGGATAAAAACCAAGAGAGGTGCAGAAAGAACCAGCAGAGGTGCAGAAAGAGGCAAGGGGGTGCAGAAAGAGGCAAGATAAGCACAGAAAGAAGCAACAGAGTGGCAGAAAGAGGCAAGAGAACTGCAGAAAGAGGCAATAGAGTTGCAGAAACAGGCAAAAGAAGTGCAAATGTGGGGAACAGGGATGCAGACAGAGGCAAGAGAGGTACAGAAAGAGAGAAGGAAGAGGAGTGCAGAAAGTGGCAAAAGAGCTGCAGAAAGAAGCAATAGCAGTGCAGAAAGAACCAACAGAGGTACAGAAAGAGGCAAGAGGGGTGCAGACAGAGGCAAGAGAAGTACAGAAAGAAGCGAAAGAGGTGAAGAGAGGCAGAAGAAGTACAGATAGAAATAACAGAGATGCAAGGGGGTACCGAAAGAGGTAGGAGAAATACAGAAAGAAGCAACAGAGATACATAAGACACATGAGAAGTGCAGAAAGAGGCAAGAGAGATACAGAAACACGCAGGAGATATACAGAAATAGGGAACAGGGGTGCAGGGGTGCAGAAAGAGGTAAGAGAAGTATAGAAAAAGGGAGGAGTGGTACAGAAAAAGGCAAGAGGGGTGCAGAAATAGCCAAGAGAAGTTCTGAAAGAAGCAAGAGAGATGCATAATGCAGAAAAGGACCTGCAGAAAGAGGCAAAACAGTTGCAGAAATAGTAGAGAGAGGTGCAGAAAGAATCAAAATGGCAGCTGAGAGAGTCAAGAGGGGTTCAGAAAGAAACAAGAGAGATGCAGAAAGAGAAAAGAGGGGTGCAGAAAGAGGCAACAAAAGTGCAGAAAGAATCAACACTGGTGAAGAAAGAGGCAAGAGAGGTACAGAAAGAGGGAATATGGATGCAGAAACAAGACAGAGGGGTGCAAAGCAAAGCAATAGACGGGCACAAAGAAGCAATAGAGGTGCAGAAAGGAGCAAGAGAAGTACAGAAACAAGCAACAGATATGCAGAAAAGGGCCAAGAGGCAAGAGGGGTGCAGAAAGAGGAAAGAGAAGTGCAGAAAGGCACAAGGAGTGCAGAAAGAGGGAAGAGGGGTACGGGTATGGGCAAGAGGGGTACAGAAAGAAGCAAGTGAGGTGCAGAAAGAGGCAACAGAGGTGCAGACAGAGGCAAGAGAGGTACAGAAACAGGCAAGAGAATTGCCAGAAGAAGAAACAGAAGTTCTGAAAAAACCAACAGATTTGTAGAAACAAGCAAGAGAAGTGATGAAAAAGACAAGAGAGTTGCAGAAAGAAACAAAAGAGGTACATAAAGAGCAACGAGAAGTGCAGAAACAGACAAGAGAAGTGCAGAAAGAAGCAAGTTGGGTGCAGAAATAGACTAGAGGGATGCAGAAAGAGGCAAGAGAAGTGCAGTAAGACGCAACGGAGGTGCAGAAGGAGGTAAGAGAACATCAGAAAAAGGCTGAGGGTTATTAGATGGGAACATTCCCTAAAAATATACTGCATGTATATTAATTAACTCTGGGTGTAGTTCGTGTAATAGCGTTACACGTAGCTACGCGAAGTGCACTTCACACTATGCGAGCTACGCACAGCACTACGCGAACTGCGTAGTGCGGTAGGAAAATGCTGTTCGCAATGATTGCACAGTGTTGGATGCTTGTCTGCACTGTGCAATCATTGCAAACAGCCTCTTGCACAGTGCACGCAGTCGTTTTCTGCCGCTCGAGTAGATTTGTACTCGAGCTGCAGTTTTCTCAATGCGGACTGGTAGTTTCTCATTGCGAGCAGTTGCAAGCACACGTGACCACTCGCAATGAGAAACCTGACCTCCCCGCGTTGAGAATCTAACCAGGAGGTTAATTTTCCACACTCATGATCAGCAACTTGATATTGCTGATCGCGAACAAGGAAAAAGTCTTGCCGGGATGTCATTTTGCTCACTCGCGACCGCAAACTTGATGTTAAGGACCGCGAGCAAGCAAAAAATGCCCGCTATGCTACGCGTTTTTGCACTGTGCTACGTGCAATTCATATAGTGCGTAGTTGAGCAAACTATGCAAGAGTAGTTTTCCGCCCAGGTCTAATATTAATTCCTTTATGCCAGTATAAATTAATGAGTTTGAAATTAGATGCGGGTGCTTGTTTATAGTATGTATTTCAATAGTATTCAGTTTGTATACACCCACACAGTCAGGCAGGTACTTACAGACCCAGTTACACTCCCAAAAAAGCACATATATACCCATCACTCATATAGCCAGACAGAGGCTGAAACATTCAGTCACATACCCATAAAACCATTCACACACTCATTTACTCACCGGTACATTCAGGTTTGAGTACTAGTTTACCCTGAGAGCCTGGGAGGATATCCACAGAATGCAATCTGCACCACAGGAAGAGTTTTAAGAGGACTACCTCAGCACTCTTAAGAAGGAAGAATCGTGATTGTAATTGACCTTAGAATCAGGGCACCTAAAGGTAGTGACTTAGAAATGGAGGGAAAGGAGCAGAACAATGACTTGGCAAATGCTCCAGAGGAGAAATAGGATTCCCCACAGAAAGTTCCTTATTGGGTTCAATACAGGGAGTAGTGTCTCCTCTCAAACCCAGTCACATGAGGAGCTCAAGGACAGACAGCCTGAGAGGGACCTGAGGCTGCAGTTGGCCCAACTGGCTGGAGAAAAGAAAAAGGCTGAGGTTAAGATAGCCTTGGAGTAGAAAAGAGTCTTGTTGGCTCATGAAGTGACTGTCAAGACGGTAGACTTCATGGCCAAACAGCTGTTACAGTCTAGCAAAATGGTGGTTGCAAAATTACTGTGTCTAGTGCAGAATTAAGAGTCCATATTCAGAGAAATGTGGTGCCTGACTGTAAGGAGAGGGGTGCTATAGACAGGATGTTGCAGGCTTATGAAGTAGCTCCAGAAGTACAGTGGAAAATTGGAGAGCTGATTTTTGAAGTCATATTCCTTGTGATGGAAGGGACACCCTACTGGCCCCAGAGAAGGGGAAGAGGTTGAGGTAGATCCCATCATGAGGAATGCCCTTATCAGTAAGCATGAATAACACTCAGAGGAGTGCAGGTTGAAATACAGTAGCAGTCAAAAACTGTTTCACCAGTCCTAGCAGGATTTTGTGAGGTACTTAAAAAAGTTTTGTAAAAGGTACTGTTGGTTTTTAAGAAGGTTTTGCTTACATCTTTATAGCGTTTCTTTTTTTTTAAAAGAAGAAGGAACTGGCTTTAGACTGTGAAAAACATGAAGCTTCAACAGAGAGCTACGAAAATGATAAAATATTTCTGCTGAGAGTACTTTCCACATCTATGTGATTGGAAACAGAATTTAATACTTTTTCCCTTTTCCACAGTGTCTTTTGGAATGATACATGTAATATACTGTCCTTATGAAAGAAAGTACAGACTCATCTGTGTCTGTTCCAAATGCAGGTGGATCTTTTACACAGAACAGCATATGAATATGATGAGCACCTATTGCTTGGTTCTCTTTTTGTGAAAAGAAATCAGTAATTTCTCCATGAAGTGCATTTTTTTGTTGCAGATGAAGGGCAGTAGAATTTCAAATGTGTGCTTAAAGTATCTGAAAACAATTGACAGATGCATACAGCAATGTTCTCATTTTGTCCTGACTTTGATGTCTTTAATGTTACAGTTTGTTGGAAAACATCATGTAAGTCATCCCATATATATTCTGCACAGCTCAGAGTTAGAAAGCAAGGTTTTTTTTGTATGCAATATTTAGGATTGTATTTTCCCCACTGTTCATTGATGAGTCTGTAAACGGTCGATCACTTTTGCTGCCTGGGAGCATTATAAAAGGGAAAATGCACCCACAGAGGATATGCTTATGGTGACAAGCATGTGGCATTTCGCACAGTGAGTAATCATCTCATTCACAATATTTAAGGTAGGTGCGATTAAAATGACTGCACCAGATGGTGTTCCCTCACAAGGAGGCTGTACAGCTTGACTATCATGTTGCACCTAGTTTGTCCCACATCATTTTGTTGTGGACACTTTCTAGAACTGTTTTTAAGTGCATCCACATGGAAATTGTCCCATGTAAATAATTTTTTTGTAGAGCCCCTGAATAACTGCCCGCTGATAGTATAGCAGTACAGATATTTATCTGTAACCTTTTTTTCCCTTGATGGTAAAACATCACTTTGTTTTGTGCTTCCTGACGTTCTTATGTACAAAACTGTATTTGTAAATAGTTAAATAAATAATGTTATGTTAATTTGCTAACTGTTTGCTTTAAACTGTTTTGTAATGAGTTAACAAAATGTATTTGTAAAATTATAAAAAATGTAACGAATGGGTCCCAAACACATCCATACTGACACACCCAGCCATACATACATACAGCCACTCAAAATCCCATACAGTCAGTCACACAGCAATTTGCACATGCAAACTGTTTATTAAATAGACTCACGTAGCCATATAGTCACAGGCACACCAAGCCATACACAAGTACAGCTTTTCATACACCCATATACACAATGATACACCCACTCACACATCCAAACAAATACGCCAAAACAGCTATTCACATACCAAGTCATACACTGATTAAACCACACACAGATTGACAGATCCATGCACAGACCAATGCAGCCACTGACACATTGAGGCACTCACTTATACAGCCACTGAGAGACCCAGGATCATACTGATTCAACCTCTGCAGCCATTGACATACCTACACACGCACTGATACAACTACTGATATACCCAGCCACACACCAATACAAAATCTGATACACCCAGGCACATACCTATACAGCCAATGACACACCCAGTCACATATTGACACAGCCACTTAGTCATGCAGCCAAAAACGGATACAGCCACTCAAACACCAATAAACATACTGATACAGCCAGTGAGACACACATTCACAGACTAATACAGACACTATCATATCCAGCCAAGCATTAATGCATCCAATACGACACCAATGCACATACACTGACACACCCAGGCATACACCAATGTGAAGAGTGACATACGCAGACATACAGCAATAAAGACACTGACACACCCAGCCAAACTATAATTGATTGATTCAATAACACACATAAGCACACACTGAGGCATACACTGGCACACCCAGGCATGCTCCAATGGATTTACCAACACACCCAGTCATACACCAAATCAAACATTGACATACCCCAGCATACAGCAATGCAGACACTGCTACACATAACCAAACTCTAATCCATCCAATAACACACCCAGGCACACACTGACACCTACACTGGCACACCCAGGGATATGCTAATACAAACACTGACACAGCCAGGCATAAACCAAAGCAAACACTGACAAACCCAGTCAAACGCTAATGCATCTTATAACACAGCCAGGCACACACTGATGCACAATTTGAGACACCCACTCAATACATTCAATGACACATTAAAAACACAGTGTTATTCTTTGTTTGACCAGATAATAGTTCTAACATGAACTGTTTTTTTTCTAGAAGGTTTTTAAGTTAAAAAAAATTATTTTTTTCTTTACTTAACAAAAACTGAACGCTGTGTTAAAAGGGTAAGCACGGGTAAATGCAAAGAACGACTTGCTTCAGTCTACAGAAAACATTGCGGGGGTACTGGCAGTACAAAAAAAAGGAAATTAAATCCAATAGCGATGCTTTTTCACTTTATTCAAGTATGCAACCCCAGAGGATATTTTGTAGCAACAAGCATGTGGCACTTCACACAATGAGTAACCATCTCACTCAATTCTTCACAGGCAGCTGGCATTGTAATCATTGCAGCTGATGATGGTTCTCCCAAGGGTGCTGTAGAGGTGGACTGTCCTGCTGCACCTATTTTCTCCCACCTCATTTGGGTGCAGTCCCTTTCATGAATTGTTTCAAAGGGCTTCCACATGGAACTTGTACCAGATGAATACTTCTTTGCATTCCCTCTGGATTACTGATTTCAACAAATATTGCATCACACATATTTTGCTATTACCTTTCTTCCCCAGAAGGTACTGTAGAAGGCCTCCAGACATCACTTTCTTTTTTTCGAGTTGGTGTATCTTCCTCCTCATCAGGTTGCAGATGTTCATCCTGTGGAGAAGATGTAGCTTCAGTCATTCTGTAAAAGCAGAGCACAACTGCCTTTTAATCCTCCTTCTCGAGACTTCACTGGAGAACTGCATAGTGGGTTCCCCATATATCCAATCAAAATCAAGGTTTGAGTGTGGATTAAAACGACTTTTCAAATCGGGTGCATAGATTCGCAGATTTGCACGACTCGTAAAATAGGCAACTTTATTGAAAAAGAAATATATATACTTGTAAATATATTCACACTGATGACATTATAAAAATCAAGTGGTGCAAATATATGAAATGATATATTACATTTTCAGTGAATCTGTGAATTTGGAGTAGAACTGTACTGCAGTGTAGTTCCTATATCCCTGATAGTCTCTGCCCATTGGAATAATATACATTATAGTTGTGGCATAGGACTGAGGTCAGTATGACTCTATCGAGTACATTAAACTTAATTACTCGTGGGTGCCAGCTCTCTCAGAGGTCACTAGAAACTTCTCGAATAAACAGGAAGGGATTCGTTTCTGACAACCGCATAAACATGACAACTTTGTTTCTCTTCAGAATTGGAACAGTCTCAAAATCGTGGTAACAATAGATAACAGTTTCACTCAGTCAATCGTGCATGCTTCGTTTCTACAGAGTTACACAGAAATAGGTAGACATGCGTTTCAATAAAAAGGGTTTATTGAACAGTCTTATTTCTCAGGCAAGAGATATGAGCTGCTACAATTGTAAGACAGAATGTGAAGTACAATACATGCAGCGTTAGCAGTACGATAAAAAAATACTACAATAGCATGGTTTGTAGCTATGACATATATTCATAAAAATACATACATAAATAACACTGGCTAAAATGTGAATACTCGTCTGGTTCTTCTAGCTAGTTCTACCCCAGTGTACCTTACCTAAGTTTAGTACGAGGTAAGAAGTAGGTGCTGTTTTTCTATATTCTAGTTTAACTATAGTTAGGATTGGTGTTGCCTAGATTTTCCAAAAGTCCCTCTAGGTTCTAGTCTGCTCCATACCTTAAAATGAGAGAGGTTGGAATCTCTTTCCAGGTCTCGATCTCTAATACCCCGCAAGGGGAGTCAGAAACAATGGATATGGATTCTCTGCGAGGAGGATGACAGCGTCTGGTCAGTGAGTCAGGGTGGAACTTGACTTCCTTCTAAACTTGCCGTGGCGAGCCGTGCAAGTATGCAGTGATGACTTGTCATGGCAAGTGAGGGTAAATTTATAACTTGTTGGTGTTTAGGAATGCCAGTATTGACATAAAAGTCGGGCAGAGGAACGTCATGAATGAACCCCTTGTAGTGTAGTTCCTATTTTCCCAATAGGCTCTGCGCATTGGAATAACATAAACAGCAGTGTAGACGTAGGACTGAGGTCAACTAGGTCTCTTCTGACTATGTTAAACTTAATTTAGGTTTGCGCCAGCTAGCTCAGAGGTCACTGGAAACTTTCTTGAATGAAAAGGGAGGGACAACCTCCCCTGGCTCAGACAAGAAGGGATTCAGGTTCTGACAACCGCATAAACATGACAACTTTGCTCCCTCAGAATAAGAGTGTATCTCTAGAGTCGTGTGAAAACAATAGACGGCTATTTCACTCAGTCAGCAGTGCAAGCTTAGTTTCACCAGAGTGCAGAGAAATAGAGAGACAGGCGTTTTCAATAAAAAGGTGTTATTTATTGAGCAGTCTTCTTTCTCATGCAAGAGAAATGAATTGCCACAATTGCAATACTTAAAGTAAAGTAAAGTGCGTACAGTAAAAGTAGTATTATGAAATACTACTGTAAAAGCATTGATATGGTTTCTTAGCCATATGATACTTTAAAATGGATAAAATATATACATACATAAATACATTGACTAACGTACTCAACTGGTGCTTCTAACTAAGCCTACCCCAGTATACCTGACCTAAGCCTAATACATGGGAAGGGTTGAGTAGGTAGCAGTTTAAGTTAAGTTAGTTAAGATTATTTTGCCAAGAATCTGCATCAAGAATTCTCTTAAGGGTTTAGTCAGCTCCGTACCTTGGTAATAGAATGTGGGAGGTCTGGTATCTCTTTCCTCAGGACTCAATATTCCAGCAACCCGCAAGGGTAGGCTGGAAACACCGGAGCTGGATTTTCTCGGCTGGAGAAAAAGACAGCGTCTCTCTCAGTGCGTCAAACAGGAGGGGCGGCTTCCGTGGGCCCTCGCATCAGCTGGGCTCTCGGGCAAGTAGATGGCCGCTCTGCTCCAAACCACAGTGTGTTTGTTTAAAGCAACTGTTGGTATTTTATACCTGGAAGGTGCCGAGTTTGACGTAAGGTTGGACATAAGACGTCACTAAGAACTAACAGTTCTTTCTGGGCTTCAGGAGTTCTTGTTCAAATCAAAACAAAAGCAGGGGGGTTTTCCCAGGCTGCTGGAGGCTTGGTTTGTTTAAAGAACGAGTTGTGCTTTCTAGGAGTCGATGGAAGTAGCCGTGCTGTGCTTTGGATTGCATGGGCAATTACTGAATATGAATCTAATTCTTACGCCTGTATCAGGATATTATTGATTATAACCTCACAAAGGCATAAATCGGGAATATAGAATTAGGGTCCTAGTTATGAACACGACACACACTCCACAGATTGATGTCCATCATTACTAAAAACTAAGCAATAGTAAACATTTAATGATGCATGTGTGTTTTCCGACCCACCCCAAAATACATATTTCGCATTTGAAATGGTATAAGGTAAATACACGAAAAATTTGTGTTGGTACTGTACGCTTTTCAAGCAGTGTCATCATTCAGATAAATGCATATATATATCAGCTGAATGAATTGCGAAAATTACACATGAAATGGCTCTAAATACAGAAAAGAAGGTCGAGACCATTTCATCACATATCTATACAAATTGCTGTGTATGTGCTAGAGGCTGAGATAAAATATTGTCTCTAGAACCCTTAAATAGAAGCTCTGTTCTCTAAGAATAGTTCTACTTTAAGCAGAGTATCATGTGCCGAACAAAAAGGTAAATATTTTGAAAAATGGGCAAAAATTATTTCGCTTTCAGGGGAAAAGGTTTCAAATATTTTCTGTAGCTTTGAAGGCCGAATTCAGAGTTCAGGGAACACTGTGTGCTCATTGTTTTTATTAAGAGTTATTCGCGTTGACTGGAGAGAACATTATTTCAGACAGACCTGCAAAAAAGTGGTCGACGACATCAGGTGAAATTTCGGCTAAGTTTGAAAATATTGCTACTGCGCAGTTCTCTGTGTGAGTGCTATCATCGATGGCTGGATCAGCAATGCTCACAGAAGGCTGTACCTGTTCGGTGCTGCTTTCCTCTCGTACTTCACCGCCACCTTCTTGTAGTGGTGAAGTCTCAACGAATGCCGTCATCAGAATCGGTAGCCGCTGGCGACAACACAATGCATGAGTCGTTACCGGACTTAGCAAAGTATCGATTTCCATTGGTACTGCTGATTGTAGTGTAAGACAGACGTCCAACACGCATTCTTATCCGCATAGCAGACATCGAAGCACAGGTAGGATGCAATCTTGCCAGATTGGTCTGAATGAAAGAAACCAGGTTGTACTTAGATCTCTTAGCCGGGCCAATCCGAGGACCTTAGTGATACGGTCTCGGTATCGTATTGCTAGGATTGTTTCTTCCATCGTGGCTAGAGTTTTGCCGGTGCAGAAGGAGCAAAAATAAAATTCCTGCCACGAGTCCCAAGATTAAGGGTAGGCCGCCAAAGACAGAATGGACAAAATTCTGGAAGATGCCCAGAACTGTTTCAAAGGGTGCTAACAGTCCCGAAAAAATTGTCTTAAATACATGTGCGATGCCACTGGTATCAGACATGTTTAATATTTGGCTCAACACTTATACGAAATGTACGGGGCAATTTGTTGATAAAAGGGTATGTATCTCTGCTGCTGTCCTTGCAACTTGCAGATCATATGTCTCTTTTGATTATGTTAAAGGCACAGTTGTTCGTAAAAGAATAGACTTAATTCTGCTTAAAGTATCAATTCGAATAGAAGAGATATTCAACCGAGGCCATAACGCAGCCCCCATATCTGGATTGCTGTGTGGATACAATATTTGCATACAGCAAATGGCCCTGGAAGTTACAGTTGTCAGATAGGCTTTTCCGGGCAGCATGCCACAACAGCTGTGGTCACTTAGTAAAATGTAACTACCGTTAGAAACTGGTCTAAAAAATGGCTCTATCTGTTTTGCAGGCGTGCCATGCAGGTGACATTAAAGGTTGTTCGAAGACCCTTCGCAGGCTCCATGCAAATTAATTCCTTGACACAGAAGTGTACCGCTTAGTGATTTTTTACAATTTTTACCACTAAGAAATACCTCCTTGTTTCCTTCACTATAACATCTGTGTGTATAAGGCAAATCCCAGGTTGATTTGATGTATTCTTTACCCAACCTTTCATACTGGCCTGCTGGTATATATTCTTGACAGTATTTGAACTGGAAAGTTGTTATCAGAATTGTAATCGTTCCATGTATTATCCATTCAATGACAGGTCTCTCTGACATTGTCAATGGTAATCTCTCGAGTTTTTCAATGCTCAGAATCATTTAGTCAGCTCCTTTTTGTGCCAAACTGATTTGTTTATCAGTAATGTTAAAGATACCGAATAATGACGTTGTGTTGATTAAACGCCATGGTATGTAACCAGAACGCAGTTTTTGCAACGTCCAGCCAAGCTGTACAATACAACGTAATTGAGACTGACCATGTTGTAACATTAGTAAGTCCTGCTCTATTATATCAAAAGCAGATGATACAATGCTGTCCAGTGAATATATTCTGGAAGATAGAGTCGTTAACCCATTATCCACAACAGAAAGTGATTTTTGCAAATTTATACGATCAATTTCTCGTATTTTTTCTGCTGTCTCAATTTGCATTACTTTCCATGCTTCGTTGTATGCAGTGTATATACCGGCCGCTATGAAACGTTTTTGACGCTGTTTGCGTGGTCCCATTATGATATCACGCAAGTCAGCACCGTCTTTAAGTAAAGTCAAGTGTTGCTTAATTTCAGACAGTGTGGATTTCTGTAACCACTCAAGGCATAGTTTCCCTACACTGTATGTTGTAACTATCCCTGGATGTTATCTCTGGGAGTATCTAGGGTCTGGTCATTTTGAACCCCTGTGTTTTGTTCAGGAATCTATCTTGACAGTTATTCATGTCTGTTGGCCAGATCAACGGGCCCGATTCACAGAATGAACTTAAGACTCAATCCTAAATTTACTACTATTTTGGTATTCACAGAATGCACTTACTACTTTTGGCATTCACAGAATGCACTTACTACTTTTGGCATTCACAGAATAAACTTACTACTTTTGGGATTCACAGAACTTAGGATTTTGTCTTAAGTTTGTCTTAAGACAGACTTAAGACACACTTAAGACAAACTTAAGACAGACTTAAGACAGACTTAAGACAGACTTAAGACAAAATCCTAACTTCTGTGAATACCAAAAGTAGTAAGTTCATTCTGTGAATACCAAAAGTAGTAAGTGCATTCTGTGAATGTCAAAAGTAGTAAGTGCATTCTGTGAATACCAAAATAGTAGTAAGTTTAGGATTGAGTCTTAAGTTCATTCTGTGAATCGGGCCCAACCACTTTTTCCAATCAGTATGTGTTCTGTTTTGGTGTAAAATATTAGATACGTCTATCTCCACATCAGTAGTGCTGTCACTATCAGGTATGGGTTTCAGAATAGACGGTGTATTCAAATCTTTTATCTTAGCTATGCCAAGACAAGTCGTTTGTTGAATTGTGTCATTCAAAATTATCATTTGTTCTGGGATCATGCAGGCCCTAAATAGTGCTTCTAGGCCTTGTATTTGCCAATCTTTGGAACCAAAGATTGTTTTTGTTTCAATGGTGTTTTTCCAAAATTCAAAACTTAATGTAGACATTTTGTCATAAAAATTTTCTGAATAAATCAATTTAGTATTTGTCAACATTGTTTTCATTCCTGTTCTATTTAACATTTTAAAATAAAACGTTCCTGGATCACTGTTATTAAACCCTGAGAAGTATAGGAATTTCTCAAAAAATGTATTCAAACTGCCTTTTGGAGGAGCTGGGCAGTGTTCCCACTGATTAAAAGATAAAACATTTCTAGGCTGAGCAGTTTTATGCAAATAGTGATCACCATAATGGTTGTAGCAGTATAGCTCTTCATAATTGGATGAACCCTGTAAGTAATCATGTTCTGTAAATTTGGCTGACATTACTAAATCTGACATCATCTTATTAATGTTTTCAAAGTCCCAGTCATCAGAGAAGGTATTAGATGTCACAAAGTCACTTAATAAAATCTTGAGCTGGTGAGGATACTTTAAGAGCTCGACCGGACCAAAAATGTCATAATCAGTTCTGTCCCATGCTACCCCACCGGGTATTGGAATGGCTGTGATGTTCACTGATGACAGTTCTCTTTTCTCGATGTGAGAGGATGTGTGTGGCTTTAGGACCAAGTTGATGTTCTGACTTGCTGTGTCCGTTGTACTATATTTCCCCTCAATGAATTTTCCCAAACATAGAACTATGATGAGCCGAAGCAGAAGGAAAAGTACACCTAGCACAATCCAAAATTCAATCCATGGTGAAATTAGATATGTTTCTTTTAGTTTGAGAAAAAGTTCAATTACTTTGGTTTTAAAAGTCTTTGTTGGAGGCGTTTCTTCATGCTCGCTTGGATCTTCAGAGAAATTGTCGAAATTGATGAAGTAGCCTGATGCAGTTCTGTCAATTGTTGGAATTGCTTCCGGATTTTCATTTGCTTTTGCATTTTTATTTGTTTCATTTGCATAGTCCGAGGCTACATCGTTGTAGACAGGTGTTTCTTGACGAACTGGTGAGATTTGTGTTTTAAGAGGCACAAGTTCCATGGCTTTGTTGCATAGTCCCTTTTTCTGTACTGTAGGTTTATCAAATGTGATTAGTCTCTCAGTTTGAACCTCTTGGATAGTTGCAAATTTTGGTATTCTGCTATTTCTTGGGAGTCCACTGGGCCTACTACTTATTATCGGGCACATGATTGTGGTTTTACCAGGTCGATGGATACAACTCGGTTCTCATTTTTACCAGCAAGAGGCGGTAGTACAACTGATCTTGTTCCGTTGATAGCTAAGACAGGTACTGCTTTTCTGTAATAAGGCCCACATTCCTTCTTTACCGCAATCTTTTCTCTGACCAGATCCCCAATCTTTGGAATCCAGACAGGTCTTGCTGGGACAGGTGGTTTTTCTTCAGTGGCTGTCCACTGTTGTTTCAACTTTATGTTACTCACGTTTTTTCTTGTCTCATTGAAATCCTGTAAAACAGTCAAACGATCTTTGATATCAAAGGTTTTATCTTCTACCACTGAAGTGTGACTATTAAGGTCCTGAATATGCATTCTAGTTCCGAACAATAGTTCGTATGGAGTGAGACCTTTTAGAGAGTTTCTTGGCAGATTGTTAAGACTACGTTGGACACTTGTTAAATGTTTGACCCACCCATCACTCAAATCTAATACCCTGCTTTATGTCCGGGTTTTTCCTTTCCACAACCGCATTTCCCTCAGGATGGAAGGGAGAAGAGTACCGCAATGCGATGCCCATACTGTTCATGGCCTCTTTGTAAGCTCGAGAGCTAAACGCAGGACCCTGATCAGAATGTAGCATGCCAATTGCGTATGTGCCGATAAAGACTCGCAAATCTTTTATAACAGTTCTGGCGTCAGCCGAGTGCTGGGGTCTACATTTTTAAGTGAATTCAGTCCTGATTATTATTATGGGGACGCATTTCTTCGACTGGATTTCTGCGCTATAGATAGCCTAATGCTATATAATAGTGGTATTTGGGCTACAGGCTGGGCCGGTTCACAACTGCGATCTCTGTTGCAGTCCTTGCAATTTTTTGCAAAATAGTAGATATCTCCGCTCATTCCAGCCACCAGTACTCCACTTGTAGTTCCATCAGAGATTTCAGGATCTCTTGGTGCCTCAGACCCAACCCCATATGTGCTTCTTGTAGTAAGAAGATTCTCCGGTTCGTGTTTGGAATTACCCTATCCCCCACTCCAGGGATTCGGTCAAACAGAACGGAGTTTGCATCAATTATGTATGTATTACTGAGTGGATAGTTGAAAGGTAATGCTGCATAATCGCCTTTTAATGAGGCTTTTACCGCCAGCATGGTTTACCCATCTATGTGTTTTTCTGAACGCTTTTCAGTGGCTGCGGAAGCCGGTTGAACCGCTTCCGCTGTGGCTGTGTTAGCCAATGAATTCCCTGCAACGTGAACGCCATCACGTTGATGACTCAATGCGTGTATCACGCGAGTCCTTCGTAGTTCTTTCTGCAAAAGAACTACCTGTTCCCAAAGCCTTTTATGCTTTATTGTAGCACCTGTGTCATCTTTGTAACTGTTTTTGATCCATGTCTGTATGTCACTGTTATAAGATTTGACGCAGAAATACGAATCGCACACTATTAGTGTGGGGAATTCGCGATCAGCATTTTTAAGCGCCATCTTTAAAGTTCTTATTTCAGCTCGCTGAGCTGAACATTTCCTGAGTGATTCAGTTTTGGTAATCATTGGTTTGAATTTACCAGAGCGCCAGCGACCTTTAACAATCGCGCACGCTGTATCATAGGATTTATTTTCTACATCATAGTGTTGAGCGAATCTGTCCATATAGATTACGCAAGTATATTTTTCTAGAGGTAGAATTTCAGCTGGCAGAGGATATTCGCGTTCATATACTAGATCATCTAGTTTTTTCAGGTTTGGGTCAAAATAGTATTTCACGTCTTCGGTAGCAAAAGAATTTTCCCATTCTATCCATTTTGGATCTAAGGCCACTTTAATCAGATTACGTGGACTTGTTAATGCCTCAAGGGCTGATTCTGCTGAAAGAACAGATATTCTCCTGCCTTGGGCTAGGGCTCTTTCTTTAGATACAGAAGTTCTAACTGCTGTTAGAATTTTTTCTGTGGAGCTGAATTTCATTTCAGCTTCAGTGTACAAATGCGATTTGTAAGCTATAGGTACCGTTTCTCCCTCATTAGAGGTCAGGTATGTGAATCTGCATCTCCCTGGGATGACTCGGATTACAAGATTGCATGTATTTTCGCGAGTTTGTAATTTTGTTTTAGTTAACATGTCTGTTTGCAATGACCTCAAAATCTCTGTGTGTTTCTGAGTCCAATTGGTTTGTTTGAAATTTGGTTTTATTAATTCATAGAGAGGTTTAACCCTCTCAGCATAATTTAGAATGTATGTTCCTCGGAAATGCAGGAAATCCAGTAGTGATTGTAAATTCTTCAGCGTTTTTGGTGCTTGGAGTACAGCACATTTCTCTAAGAAATTGTCTGCCAGGCTTTTCCCTTCACTTGATAATTCATATCCTAAAAATAAGACAGTTAGATGGGCAATTCGTGACTTTTTAAAGTTGAATTTGTAACCCTCTGAAGTGAGTCCACGTATTATGGTGTTCACCCTTTTTAAGTGAGTCTCCAGGTCCTCATCTGTGAGATAGATGTCATCGACATATGATAATGCTTCATCATCATATATTTGTAGTAACTCCGTTACCCTTGCTGAGAATTATCCCGGGCTATTCTTGAATCCCTCTGGGAGTCGGCCAAATTGTTTTTGCGATCCAAATATTGAGAAAGTGGTCAAATACCTGCTTTCAGGTGCAATGTTTTGACAGAAGAATCCGTTAGAGATATCTAATGTTGTTTTATATTTTTTGCGCACAATGTTATTCATTAGGGCTGCACTATGTGAGTTTTGTACTGCAAATGTTTTATACCAGGAGTTAAGGTGTCTGTAGCCCAAAACTAGACGATATAAATCGTCTGGCTTAGAGACAGGAAACAAAGGATTATTCATTCGAGAGGTGCATGTTTCGATCACCCCTTGGTATTCAAGCTGATCTAATATCTCCCTGACTTGTTTTTTAGCTTCTTGCTTAACTGTATACTGTCTTTGTGCAGTGGGCCGATCCATTCCTACATGATTTTTGTATAAAGCAGGAGCTTGGCTACTGCCTATTTTCTTGTCAATGTGTATTTTTTATGAATCGGGATGTGATTCGAGAAGGCAGGCATAATTTATTTATTTATTTATTTATTTAGAGGTTTTATATAGCGCTGGCTGGACCCAGGGGTATCAGAGCACTTTACATCTTTGAGACAAGAAGGTCAGTAAGACATGGGTCATACATAGCATACATGAGTATAAACAACATATAAGTCTCCGCCAGACATATTTCAAAATGATAAATATGGGAAATAAGAACACCGAAAAGTGGGAGATGTGATAATCAAAAATACCCAGGCATACATTGAAAAGAGAGCCGGAAAATTGCAGAGGAGGATAGGGAGGTTGGTGGTCAGATTGGGTTTGTAAGGACGAGAGGAGGAGGGGCAGAAATGAGGGCAGACGGAGGACAAGGGAGGGGGGTGCAGGGAGGAGTGAAGGTGGTAAACAGGGAGGTGGAAGTGACGAGGAGGAAGGGCGAAGTAAGGCTGAAAAGAAGGGAGGGCGGATGTATCTGAGGTCGGACAGATGTGGCCAGTGGAAGATAGCAGATTTGGATGATGGTCCCCAATATTTATTGAGGAGATGTAGTTTGAGTTCTTTTTTGAAGCAAGGGTAGGAAGGGTTGCAATGAAGGTCAGTTGGAAGGGCATTCCAAATGCATGGAGCGTTGCCGGAAAAGGACCGAGACTGGGTGGTTTTCTTTTTTTGAAGGGGGGGGATAACAAGGAAGGTGTTTGTTCTTCTCAAGGAACGGGAGCAACCGGCTTTTGTGAGTTTGTTAGCGAGGTGGGTCGGTGTATTCTGATGGAGAATTTTGTGTGTAATTCAGGCGGTTTTGTACGTGGATCTACCTTCAATGGGGAGCCATTTAAGGATTTTAAGGGTAGGGGAGATGTGGTCGAATCGCTTGCAGTCTGAGGTAAGCCTAGCTGCAAGGTACAGCACAGATGTAGGAGGGGCGAGGTGGATCTTGGGAATTCCGGTGAGAATGGCATTGCCATAGTCGATGCGAGAAAGAACAAGGGATTGGACTGCTAGTTTGAAATCATCGATCGAGATGAAGGGCTTGATTTTCTTAAGGTGGCGGAGAGTGAAGAGGGCTCCTTTGGCAGAATTATTGATGTGTGTCTTGAGGGTTAGGAGGTCGTCAAGTGAGATACCTAGTGATTTGACTGAGGAGGATAAAGATAAGGAGCAGTTGAGGGCATTAAGGTCAGAGATCCAATTCTGAATAGGGAGCTGGTTGTTTTTAGGGGAAAAAAGAATTATTTCAGTTTTTTTAGGGCTGAGTTTGAGGTGATTAGTGTGGAACCAGGCTTGAATCTTGATGAGGGTGTTGTTGAGGTGAAGGATGTCAGCATGGGTTTTAATCTTATAATAGAGTTGGGTGTCATCGGCATAGAGATGGTAGTTGATCCCGTATTGTTTAAGAATGAGTGTGAGGGGTTCAATGAAAAGGTTAAAGAGAGAGGGAGAGAGGATGGATCTTTGCGGAACTCCTAGGGAGATGGAGGTAGGGTTAGATAGGCAAATTTGGATTTTGATTTGTTGAGAACGGTGTTGTAGGTATGAGACGAACCATTTGTGTGTCATACCATTTAGGCCGAATCGATCTCTAAGAACATTGAGTAGAGTAGAGTGGTTAACAGTATCAAATGCTGCAGAGAGATCAAGGAGGATCAGAAGGCTAGATTCACCATTGTCGAGTGAGTGGTGGATGTCATCAACAATGTTTAGCATGGCGGTTTCAGTGCTGCATCCTTTCCTAAGGCCAGATTGGAAGGGGTCTAGTAAGTTAAAGTGTTCAATATGTCTCTCTAGTTGGAGAAGAACACATTTTTCCAGGGCTTTAGAAAGAAGGGGAAGGTTGGAGATGGGACGAAGGTTATTGAGGTCGTTTGGGTCAGCCAAAGGATTTTTGATAATGGGGGTGATTTGGCCTAGTTGCAATGAGTTGGGGACACAACCGGTGGCAAGGGAGCTGTTGATAATAGAGGTCCAGGTAGGGGCGATATGTTTGAGGTTTTGGACAAGTTTGGAGGGAAGAGGGTCTTTGGGGTGGAGGAAGGCTTGAGTTTGGAAATGATGTTAAAGATGTCTCTTTCCGTGACTGGCTGGAAGTTAAGCCAAGCGGCATTATTTTCAGTAAGAGAGTTAGGATGATTGGAGTCCAGGAAATTGGGGGGCAAGGAGGGGTAAGGGAGATCAGAGTTATGATGGGCCGTAGAGGGTGTAGGGGGAGTTCTGATGGAGGGTGGGATATTAAGAGAGGTGTTCTGATTGGTGGTAGGGATCGCAGTAGAGAGGAAGGATTGCTCAATTAGTTTAATTTTGTCTGAAAAAAGAGAGCTATTTCTTCACATCTAGTCTTCGAGGCCAGTGGGACAGGGGGAGCGGAAGCAGTTTGATTGCGCACAATGTTGAATAGTTCTCTTGGCCTATTCTGAGCTCGATCTAGTTGTGATCTGAGGAAGGATGTTTTTTGTCTTAAGATGTGTTTTTTGTAGGACGATCTAGCAAGTCTGAGGCTGGCCAGGTTAGAAGGAGAGGGGTGCTGTCTCCATAATCTTTCAGTCAGTCTGAGTCTACGTCTTTCAATGTTTAGGTCTGTGTTAAACCATGATTTGGAGGGGATATTTCTTTGTTTTTTGAGTTTGAGTGGTGCTAGAAGGTCAAGGGTAGCCGTGACAGCTTTGTTATATTGTTCGGTTAGTTCATTCGTGTTGAGGGAAGGAGGGATAGTGAGAAGCTGGGCCTGAAGTTTGGATTCAAGTACGTCGGGAGGGATATGACTAAGATTTCCGATCAGTTTCATGGGTTTAATAGTTTTGGACGGAGGGGTGGAGGCAGAGTTGTTTAAGGAGAACAGGATAAGGTGATGGTCGGACCAGTCAATGGGAATGATGTTAGATAGGAGGGCTAGATCTTTGCTGGTAATGAAAGCGTCAAGGGTGGCTCCTTTGGAATGGGTTGGTGACTGACAGATTTGTTTGAGGTCATTAATTTTGAGAAGGTCATACAGGAGGGAGATTGAGGGATCTTTAATATCATTCCAATGGAGGTTAAAGTCTCCCAGAAAGATGTTTTTAGATTTGGAAATTGAGGATTGCGTAAGAAGGTTAGATAGCTCGTCGATGAATGGGTAGTGATTTCCAGGCGGATTATATATATTGTGAAGGCGGATGGGGGGGGAATCCTGTATTTTGAGTTCGGCTACATGGTATTCAAAGGAGGTATATTCGACGTCATTGATAAGGGAGAGCTGTAGTTCGTCTTTGAAGATGATAGCTACACCACCGCCTTTTCGGATGGGTCTATCTTTCCTAATGATGGAGTAGCCCGGGGGTGAGAGTAGGTCAAGAATGCTAGTAGAGTGTTCATTAAGCCAGGATTCTGTAAGGAACGCGATGTCGATGGATTCGCTAAGGATGGTTTCAGAGATTTCTATGGCATGTCGGGCTGCGGAGCGGCAGTTAACAAGCATGCAGGTGAGGGGTTTGGGAGTGTGTTTGGGCGATGGGAGGGTATGAATGGAGGTGAGATGAGGCGGGGGTCTAGGTGAGACAGGTGAAGGGGGAGTATGACTGGTTCCCAATATGACGGGGATGCTTGAGAAGGTGGGAGCCGTGTACATGGTTGGTGAGTAAGGAGGGTTGGAATTTTGAAGGTCGGAAGTCTCCTGGTGAGAGAGGGTGCAAGTGATGCGGAGTGGTCTTTGAGCCCGGCAAAGCAAGGGATTTGTTTTCCACATTTTAGATGCCGTGGGGTTTATTAGACTAGGGCTGGCGGTGTTTTTTCGGAGAGGGAGGTCGTTGGATTTGAGGATGAGGACATCGTTCTCATTTCTTCGCCATGAGGGCACTTCCTGACAAAACTCTGGTGGCCAGTATTTCTCAGCTAACAGAATGTCATAGCCTTTTGAGAGTTTTTCCCAAATGAGACCTTTTATTTTTCTAGTTTTATCTCCCTCTATACGTAATGTTATTTCATATAGTTTATGGGGCACGCTAACTCGTGTGTCTGCAGTTTCCACCTGAATGTACTCATTCGTGTTTACTGTCTCCAGAAGATTCATCAGGATCTTGCGAGCTATGTTCACTTCTGCTGCGCTGTCTAGCATTGTCTGTACCCACTCTCCGTTTTTCAGCTGCGTCCGCAGAATTCTCGGCATGTTTATTTTAATACTTGCTACCTTCTTTCTGGGAAATTGTAATTTTTTACTTTGGTGAGCAGGTTCCTTGTCTTTTGACTTGACGTGCTCTTCTCTGTGTTCTGACAGTCCTCTTTTTTCCGATTTCTGTGAGGAAGTCTGAAAAGATCGAGAGGGACGTTTATCAATATCTTGATATCTATCAGGTGTTTTTATGTTATCCCTATCTCTAAGGTTGTATCTTTTTTCGGAGGGTTCCCTTTGGGGAGACTTGTCTTCTTGCCCTGGAGACCTCTCTCTACACTGAGGAGACCTTCCTCTGGACTGGAAACGTTTTTCCCCGGGAATGGTTTGTTTATTACCTTCCCAACTCTTTTTTGGAGTTTTTAAATTATTTTTAATACATTTTTCTTCAGGATTTTCAGTTAGTTGGGGTTTTACCGGTTTCCCACCCAAACTATCTCTTCCTAGCTCTTCATAGGATTTTTCTATGATTCTGGCGAGTTCAAATGGTTGTTCTGCTATATCTGTTTCCTTCAATTTCTGGCGGATTGCCACAGATTCTGTTTCACCTTTTATGTTGGCTAGTAATATAGCCGAGACCAGCATGAAGTCTTTCAGTAATTTCATACCCAGAGTTAAAGCAGGTTCTGGACCGTATTCATTTTGAATCTGTCTTAGTACATCTGGTATCACCGCCATAAACGGGACACCATGTGTTTTTGTGTAGATGGAAGCAAAGACTGTGTCCCAAGTGTCACAGTCCTCCACATGTGGTGCGATCCCCATCGGGAGACAGAATTCTGTCTTTATCAGTAGGCGTAGTATCAGGAAATACGGCCTCTATTTGAGTAATTTTTTGTGCTAACCAGAATGGAATTTGTTCCCGTTTTATGGATACCTTACCAAGACATGATTGTATGTTCTGTGGTGTGA
The DNA here is from genome assembly GCF_964263255.1 of Lissotriton vulgaris. Taxonomy (NCBI): domain Eukaryota; kingdom Metazoa; phylum Chordata; class Amphibia; order Caudata; family Salamandridae; genus Lissotriton; species Lissotriton vulgaris. Next base: position 1,435,114,880 of record NC_141691.1, read on the forward strand.
TTTTGTTTATGTTCCCCTGGTGGGGGGTCTGCTGTGGAATATGAATTGTCTGTTGGACTATTGAGGTCCGCATGACATAATGGACTAATTGTCTATGTATTTTAAATAAGAGTTTTAGCTGAGCTAAAAGTTCAGGAACTGAGATTTTATCAATGTCTGGATATGGTGTGTAGCTGGTTAGAACCAGCCACGTTGCTCCTGGTCTACCTAGTGGACCGAGTCTTGTGATGTGATCTTTCTGTTTTAGGGCGCCTTTAAACCAGAGCAAGTGCTCTTAGTATTTTAGTGAGATTTCAATCTCCTCGAAAGGAGTGTATTCATCCGGAGGTTCCTCTATTTTGTAACAGTGGAAGTATTTTGTCGTGGCGTGTGCTGCTGGAAAATGTATCCATGTATAGAATACCTCTGTCTGCCGATATTCATGTGCCTCTATCACGAATATGACTGTACCACCTCGTGGTGTCAGTCCATTTTCTATAAGTTTTAGAGTTATAGTTCTTCTTACATTGACCGGAATGAGTATTGCATCCGGGTCGGTTTCATGGAGACTTACGTCTTCTTCTAAGAGCCGAACTGCTATTCTTGCTGGCTCCCTTTCTTTGTCACTTTCTGCCATTTAATTGACTGAAAGTTTTCTGTTGCAGATCGAGTTTCAAGGAAACAAAGATTAGGTGCACAATATTTTGGAACACTGTATCCTTCAACGTTGATCAAAGCAAAAACTAATACATAGGATTCTCATCCTACTAAGTTCCAGCACCTTTCACCCACTCCAGACGTCTATTGGAGTTTATACGGGAAAAGGGTTCCGTGTGAAAAAGCACGACTGAGTTACTCTAGTGTCTTACGTTAGATTATCGCCTTACCAAACGTTGGGCGCCATGTAGTGTAGTTCCCTTTTTCCCAATAGGCTCTGCGCATTGGAATAACATAAACAGCAGTGTAGACGTAGGACTGAGGTCAACTAGGTCTCTACTGACTATGTTAAACTTAATTTAGGTTGGCGCCAGCTAGCTCAGAGGTCACTGGAAACTTTCTTGAATGAATAGGGAGGGACAACCTCCCCTTGCTCAGACAAGAAAGGATTCAGTTTCCGACAACCGCATAAACATGACAACTTTGCTCCCTCAGAATAAGAGTGTATCTCTAGAGTTGTGTGAAAACAATAGACGGCTATTTCACTCAGTCAGCAGTGCATACTTAGTTTCACCAGAGTGCAGAGAAATAGAGAGACGGGCGTTTTCAATAAAAAGGTGTTATTTATTGAGTAGTCTTCTTCCTCATGCAAGAGAAATGAATTGCCACAATTGCATTACTTAAAGTAAAGTAAAGTGCGTACAGTAAAAGTAGTATTATGAAATAATACTGTAAAAGCATTGATATGGTTTCTTAGCCATATGATACTTTAAAATGGATAAAATATATACATACATAAATACATTGACTAACGTACTCAACTGGTGCTTCTAACTAAGCCTACCCCGGCGTACCTGACCTAAGCCTAATACATGGGAAGGGATGAGTAAGTAGCAGTTTAAGTTAAGTTATTTAAGATTATTTTGCCAAGAATCTGCATCAAGAATTCTCTTAAGGGTTTAGTCAGCTCCGTACCTTGGTAATAGAATGTGGGAGGTCTGGTATCTCTTTCCTCAGGACTCGATATTCCAGCAACTCGCAAGGGTAGGCTGAAAACACCGGAGCTGGATTTTCTCGGCTGGAGAAAAAAGGACAGCGTCTCTCTCAGTGCGTCAAACAGGAGGGGCGGCTTCCGTGGGCACTCGCATCAGCTGGGCTCTCGGGCAAGTAGATGGCCGCTCTGCTCCAAACCACTGTGTGTTTGCTTAAGGCAACTGTTGGTATTTTAAACCTGGAAGGTGCCGGGTTTGACATAAGGTTGGACATAAGACGTCACTAAGAACTAACAGTTCTTTCTGGACTTCGAGAGTTCTTGTTCAAATCTGAAAAAAGCAGGTGGGTTTTCCCAGGCTGCTGGAGGCTTGGTTTGTTTAAAGAACGCGTTGTGCTTTCTAGGAGTCGATGGAAGTAGCCGTGCTGTGCTTTGGATTGCATGGGCTATTACTGAATATGAATCTGATTCTTATGCCTATATCAGGATAATATTGATTATAACCTCACAAGGGCATAAATCGGGAATATAGAATTAGGGTCCGAGATATGAACAAGACACCCTAAGGAATGGATGTTCATGCATAATAAATGAGTTCTGGGAGAAATCAATAATCCAAGCAAGGGAAGTCCTAAAGGCTTAAGAGTCTGGTTTTCCAAGAACTCGTTGTGACGTGGATGGACGGATGTGGGTGGCCATGCCTGTATTTGGTTAGCATGGATAATGCCTAGGATATCTATGCCTAAATAAGGGCAATGAGAATTTTGCCTATTTAAGGAAACCTATATACAGTATCAACATCGACACATAACACCCACTACAGTTTCGTAGGAATGACATTACTAAATCCTAAACATGTTAAACATATCTAAAATAGAGTTTCGCATGATTTGCTAAAACATATCTAAAAAACATATTTCTAAAAATGCATTTAAAACGAGTTGCTATGCATAAAATGCAATGGTGCTGTACATATTAAAGCAATGTTTCATTCTCAGCATATGTTGGCATTTAAATGCTAAATGGATGAACATGAGTGTATACATTATGAAATGGCTCGTACATAAAGAAGAAAAAAGGCCGAAACCATTTCATGTCAAGTTACATAAAACATTTGTTTTTGACAAGGTGACATATTGTCTCTGAAAGTGTTCAAAGAATTATGTTCTCTATGAATAGTTCTACTGTAGGCAGATTACTTTGCCAAAAAGAAAAATACAAATTTGGAGAAAGTTTAGTCTTTGTTTTGAAAAATGAAGGTCAAATTCAGAGTCTTCCCGGTACACTGTGTTCTGAATCAAAAGTCAGTGTATGGGGATGGAGAAAACATGAAATCTTCAAATCCTGTAGACAAAAAGTCATCTACCATTGTTGGTGAAAGTTGGATTACCTCGTTTAGAAGACTAAATGCACATAGATGAGAAACATCACCTTCAGCATTGGTTGCATCAGCAATGTTCGTATTGGATGTTACCTGCGTGCCTGTTGTGTCCTCTCATACCTCAGCAGTAGCAATTTGCGCCTGTGAGATCTCAATGAATGGCGTCATCAGGATTGATAGCCGCTGGGGACAACATACAGCATGGGCCATTACCAGGTCCAGCAGAGTATCAATATCCGTAGGCGTGACTGATGGGAGTGTTAGACAGATGTCTAGCACGCATTCTTCACCGCAAAGCAGGCAGCGTAGAACAGTTAAGATGCAACCTTGCCAGATTAGTCTGAATGACAGAAACCATGTAGTATTTAATTCTCGTAGATGAGATAAACCTAACATTTGGGCGATGCGCTCACAACACTTCATCTCCTTTGGTTGGAGCATTTGACAGCCAGTAATATTTCACTGTCTATTTTTGTTTTTGAATGTGTGATTGCAGCTACAGAAGCCGTTTGCACTTCCCCTTCACGTCTTCATCAGCCAATGAATTTCCTTCAAAGTGAACACCATCACGTTGATGACTCAGTGCGTGTATCACATGATTGTCTTGTAGTCCGTTTCGCACCTGAACTACTTGTTCCCAAAGCATTTTATGCTTGATTGTGCCACCTTTTGCATCTTTGAAACCATTTTGAAGCCAATTCTGTAAATATTCATTATATGATTGAACACAGTAAAAGGAATCGCACACTATGAGTGTGAGGAATTTGCGATCCGTATTTTCAAGTGCCATTATGAATGCTTGTAGTTCAGCTCGCTCAGCTAAACAATCACCTAGAGATTGCATTTTTATGACCATAGGTCTGAATCCCCAGGGATGCGCCCGTTATTTTGCGCCGCTGCTCCGCCACCCATGGTGCGCCGCATTTACAATGCGGCGCACCATGGGGCAAAAACGGCACAGATGTCTGACGTATCTGTGCCGTAAAGGTGGCGCATTGCTGGAGTTGCGTCGCAAGCGCGACGCAGCTCCAGCAAGGCACGGGGGTGCCCCATCTTTACAATGCTGCATCAAGACCTACGCCTGCTGCAATCAGTTTTGATGCAGCATTGGCCTGAAAGTGACTGAGTGTGCAATCCTATAGATTTCACTCAGCCACTTTTGCAAGGCGCACTTGCCCCGGAACGTCCACCCTGCGCTGGAACGCCCACAAGTGGGGCACGGCTTTACAACGTGACGCATCCGCCTAGATGCGTCACGTTATAAATGGGCCGTAGGGATGCGCCACGTTTACGCCGCAGTTGCGTGACGAAAACGTGGCGCATTCCCAACATAAATCTGCCCCTGTGATTTTAGGTATCACACTATCATAGAACCTAAAAATGGTATTACAATACTGGTGAATCACAGTAAAACTATATCTGGTGTGTTGGTGTGTCTGTATTCATGAGAAACAACAAATTAGGAAGGGTCAAGGGGATATATATTTATAGACCCTCCATATTCAAACACCCCTGCTTAGACTACGAACAAACAAGAAGAATTGGAGGGTCTGGGAGACAAGACGCTGAGCCTGTAAGATCCCTATTAAGATATCACACTATTGGACTGCACAAAACCAGCCCAAGTGGTCACGCGACACTGAGTGCGTAATCAATATCCTATCCGACCACCCATTTGGCGGAGCCTCGTCATATAGGACACCTGGAACCAGGGTGGTGCGTCAAGGCCTAGATGAATTGACCATACAGCCCACAGTTCTGGTTCAAATGGTGAAAGTGTCCATGCCACTGAATGGTGCTGGTCATGTGCAGTGCAAACGAAAAAGTGAGTGAGTGATGTTTAAAATGGCGTTCCAGGCAAAAAAAATTCTTTATTAATATTCACCTGGACGTCAGATTAAAAACAGGTGTAGAACAGTGAAAGAATCACTGTTTGCTTAGCTATGTTGTATATCGGCCAACATGTTTCTGCCAACTGGTGTGGTTACACCGGCATTCTTCAGGGCCATGTAAATAAGCTATTGCTACTGCATAGAAACACTCTAATGTTTTCCTATTAAGTGATGAAGACAGACCAAGAATCCTCGAGGAATGTCAAACAAATGGTGTGGTTGAATTGACCATCCTACCGTATCCCCTTATGCAAATTTCTTGATGGAGGATACATTCCCAGCATTACGTGGGAGTCAAACCTCACCTCACCCGGCAACGGCTCGGAGAATGAGGCCCCGCTCTCTCCGTCGGTACCTCTCGGCTGAATGCGAAGCCGAAGGGGAGGCCTCCCCTTCGGCTTCGCATTCAGCCGAGAGGTACCGACGGAGAGAGCGGGGCCTCATTCTCCGAGCCGTTGTCTTCATCACTTAATAGGAAAACATTAGAGTGTTTCTATGCAGTAGCAATAGCTTATTTACATGGCCCTGAAGAATGCCGGTGTAACCACACCAGTTGGCAGAAACATGTCAATTCATCTAGGCCTTGACGCACCACCCTGGTTCCAGGTGTCCTATATGACGAGGCTCCGCCAAATGGGTGGTCGGATAGGATATTGATTACGCACTCAGTGTCGCGTGACCACTTGGGCTGGTTTTGTGCAGTCCAATAGTGTGATATCTTAATAGGGATCTTACAGGCTCAGCGTCTTGTCTCCCAGACCCTCCAATTCTTCGTGTCTGTATTCATGTCAACAGTAACCTGTATTGTATCCACATCTTGTGTAATCTCTCATCTATTTTATATGATTTATTTCTATTTTGGGGTATTAATCTCAACATTTTCTACAACATGGCATTTGGAGGTGGACAAAGAGCCTCAGAATGAGAAACAGCGTCAAAGCGCTTCTTCTGGGCCAATTAAATGGAAGTATCTTCTCCATACCACCTGAAGAAAAGAAGGTGTCTGCAACACTGACCACCTGCAAATTCTGCCAGAAAAGTACTAGTTCTCTACTTATAGCATGTTAAAGCATTCACATGCATGCATATGTAACAGTTGAATATGTCAATGTGGAAAAGGGTAGAAGGTGAAGGGGCATCTACTTCTTCTGGTGTCATACAGGGTAAGCAACCTGGCAGTCCTGTTGAAGCACAAGCCCTTGCCTCCCATTAGCATGTCTTCACCCCTTTATATTCAGCCAATGGGTTGTTTGTATTCAATGTTCCAAAATAATATTTGTGGGCTACTGCTCATGACAACTAGGTGACTGGCCACCGAGCTACCTGCAAAACATTATTTGCATCCAAGGTTTATATCCTGCTTTGTTGATATTTGTAATTCAGAGTACAACAATTGAAAATGTGCAGAAAAAGACTGCTAAAATGTTAAAAAAAAAAAGTATTTCTTGTTATTAACACATCTCGGTAACAGAATAGAAAAAAATGTGTCCAGAAGTTCTATTAGATTTGCAAACAGGGGTTGCAATATTTGCACTAACTTTTTACAAATCCATTATATTTTCTGATCTGCCTTATTTGCTAGTAGTTTGGGTCCCAAAATTCAGAATGTAATCAATTGCTGTAAGTCATTGGATTCTTAGTTAAGGGGGATGGCTAACCACAGTAAGAAACAAATACAGTCTTTGTCAGGGTTTACCACTAATGTCACTAAACAAACCTAAGCTCAACCCGTGGTTGGTATGGCATAGCGCCAATAGACTTAACTTAAAGGCTATTTATGCAATAACAATAGAGTAACAAAGTTAAAACACAGCACAAAATAAATCTCAAACCTGTTTAGAAAAACTAAGTACATTTTAGTGAATAGAATGAAGCCAAACATCAAAAGTCCATAAATAGCAACCAGAGATATAAATTTTTCATGACGTTTTAAATGAAAGTAGCACTAAAAAGAGTTCAGACCAACCACAGTCAACTGGACGTGGTAGAAGGGTCTAAGCATGATTTGAAGTTGCCTATAACGGAATACTGAAACCAGGCTTGGACCAGTTGGAAGTTTCACCTTGGGACTTAGTCTCAAAAATGTAACTGAAAAAACTCCTGCAGGGAATGCCGGCAGACTGTACACAAACAGGGTTCCACTCTGACAGATAGCTGATGGATGAGGTCCCAGTGAAGCCTTTCTTTTTTGACAGGAAAGCCTTGAGTGGGAAAAAAATCAATTTTTCATCTGAGGAAGATTATTCACCAGTCAGATACATTTAGAACCTTTGTCTGGTTTCTTCATTTGCACATAGCCTCTTTTTCAGAGCTTGGACTCCATCAGCTGAGTACGGTTGTAGTCTGTAGTGAATACCTTCTACACAAGATCCCACTGAGATGGATTTTTTGCTGCGGAAAAGCTTAAAGCAGAAGAAACCTGAATATTCAGTCTAGCTGTTACCTTGGTTGGATCACCTTGCAGGCTTTTTTCTCCAGTCCTTTTGAGGTTATTGGCGCCAAAAGGTCTCTAGTGCACTAACCATAATTTTGATAATAGAAATAATTTGCTCATTTACTTTCCTTACTGCAGTATCCATAGAAGGAAATGCTGTCAGTTTTATAGCTCCGATTTAATCATGATGACGTTCAGGTGTGCCACACTTTTGTCATAAATAGAGTGATAGCATTCTAGTTGCTCTTTAGAGCATTGTAGTGGAGCTGTAGTTGGTCACTAGGAAGTTGATTGAGTTCAGTGCTTTACTTTACTATAACACTACACATAATTTCTTTGCCAAATTGAACACAATCATTGAGTTAATCTCTAAAGGAAATGCTTTCAGTTTTACAGATGTGATTCCACCAAAATGTTGTTCAGATGTTGAATTTTTTTTCTCATAAATACAGAATATTAGTGTGGGAGCCCAAACCCCAATAATTCTCTAAACTCCAATATTTTGGTGACCCCAAATTCTACTTCTGGCAGCTCTGTTCCAGCACTCCTGATCTTGCGATAAGTGACTCCACACTTCATGACATCAGGCCCAATAAATTTAGCAGTGCAAATCAAATCATGTCTAGGACCGCTCAGTAACTGAGTTCTAGTTCAACAGATGGTTATGAGTTTTATTAAAGAAAATGGTAAAATGGGTAATACAGAATAATATAATAAATGGCATGAAGGCGCAGACACAGAGAACAAAGTCAGAAGGTCAGCATTTGAATCAAATCCCAATAAACTGAGCATTCAACATTCCTAAGGGGAAAGGGAAATATCCTCCAATTCATCTGTTGGAATCATAAAGAAATCAACAGCATTTCTAGTAGGAAAGGGAAGGCTCTCAATATTCAGACAACATCTTGTGAAGAAAATGGAGCGTCTTCAAAATCTTGCCCTCAAATCATGGATTTTACGCATATACAATGAACAAAACTTCATATTCATCATGGCATGACTAGCAAAAGCATATACTGGCAGAATCAGACACACAATTGTCATTAAACTTTTATAACACTAAGCCACTTCGAAAGGTAATCAGCAATCTTCCTTTAGCTTCCACAGTAACAGCAGTCTGGAGATTTAAAATACAATATGAAACATTCTTAAACAAAGACAAATAGACTAGTGTGTTAGTAAGCCTAAAATCAGAACTTCCAGTAGAAGTATTCTTCAGAAAGATACATCAGCAACACAATGGTAATTTATTCACAGTAAGAAAAATAATCAATTAAGTCATGCTGTGCTGTGCTCTACAAAAACCGTGTGGAGAGAAAACTTGTTGAGGGACATTGATTAAGAGGGGAAAATGAGCAGGAGCTGGAAGAGCGAAGCTCTCGAAACTATATGCATCTTTAAAAAATTGATGTCTTCATAGAAATGTGGTATAAGTAAACTGTGTTAATAATCACAACAAAAATATTATAATTAATCTGCTTTTAGTGAAACATCATTAATTCATTAATTACAACCATATTTGTCATAAAAATCATTAAAAATGCACAAATTATTCATCAAATTAAATTACACAGTGGATTAAAACTAAGATTAGTACTGACATGCTGCTGCTGCTCATGGAAGTACATGTTTCTCTAAGAATATTAGACTTTATTCTCACATAGCTGAGGATGATAGGGTGATCTTATTGAAAATGTTCTCTCCTTTAAAATATATATATATTATCGTGTGGATACAGCTGGCGATAAAGGAAGATGGCGGTGTGAAGCCGCTATACGTTGACACTTTGCCTGCTCCACCGCCAGTGCCTCAGCGATCCCCCACCTATGCTCCCTACAGATAGCAGTCCTCGAGCTCCCTACAGATGGTTTGCTGCTAGCTTAATTTCACTGCCTACTTGCTACCTGAGGTCTGCGGAACAAGGGGAAACCGTGAGGCCAAGGACGATTCATACGCGGTCTACTTCGATCCCGCTGGCTTCACTACCTGCCTGCCTGACCGTCTTCTGGTGCCGCAAAGTCGCTGGAGCCAAGAAGGCGCTGCCTGCTGCTGACGCCGTGAATCCGCTTCGCTGCCTGCCCATCTGGCTTTACCACTTACTTGCCAGCTGAGGGCCACTGTGCAGTAGGAGCTGTGGGAATCATGAGGCTGTGGATCTTTTCCCCAAGGTCTCGTTCGGTCCCGCTGCCTGCTTGCCGATGATGTGTGGAAATTAATAACCATGGATAGATAATTTATAGTATTTGTCTTCAACTAGAAGCTTCCTTAAAAAATATACCAGAGGCATCATTGTATTTATTTTGCCGATGCTGTGAAGCCGCTCTGCTGTCTGGCCGCTCACTGGTGCTGTGACACTGTGGGAGCGGCGAAGCTGTGTAAATGCGTTACATTTTTTCCCATGACGTTCGCTCTGCTTTGGTTTGGCCCTGTCTCTACCGGACTCCGGTCCAGTCTTTGCTTCTGCCTCAGTGCATCTCTGTTATGGGGCGTGCAGCCGTGCAGTGGGGAAAAATCTCCTCTGAGGCCTGCTTTTTATGTAGCTGCACCATTGCCTCTCTACTCTGACACTCACCCGCCATTGAGGATCGTGGAGCAGTGGGAACAGTGAGGCTGTGGGACACCTTCTCCGGGGTCTGCTCTGATTTCACTGGCTTTGTTTTGTTGTCGACATGAAGTATTTTTCAAGCGCCATGGGTCGTCAGCCCAGCTGATCCGAGTTTAGACACATATAGCCGGTTAGTACCAGTATATATAGGATCAAACATCAACTAACGTTCCTTTTTGAAAATTTACCGTCGGATTCGCGTGACCGGCTAGCAGAGAACCCCACATTACTACAAGTCCATAGAGAATACAGGTACTTGAATAGCGAATGTCTTTACCTTGAGTAGATTGTCGTATTATGCACATTTAGCACTTTTTAATCATGCTATTGATTGCGTGTTCTCTCTTTTTGATAGAGAAGCAGAATATCATTGAACATATGGACTAAGGAAGTAGAAATAGTTTCTTTCAATCCATTGCCGAAATATCACTTTGAGCCGGTTGGAACAGAACCCCCATGTTATAGCGTGCTCAATCCTACTGAAGGTAATCAGATAATTATAGTCGCATTATTTAGACTATGTTTCCGATGTTTGGTCAGACATTAGCATATCATTGTATTGACTGACTGCATTCTCGTTTGTGTCTTTATTTTTAAGAACACATCCGAGAGAAGTAATAAAGAAGGTACTAAAGGTTCTTTGAATCTAAAGACTGCACCAATCGTTGAAGTCGTCTAAAAACAGAACCCCACGCTACTGCGTTACTGATAAAAACTAAGGTAACTAAATAACAACAGCCGTAACAATGAGTTTACTTTACTTCTTGGCCCTATTTCAGCATACGAACTAGAATCATACATTATATTTTTGTGCCGTCTTCCAGTTATATGACAATATACAAATACATCGAAAAGAGGAGTCATTAACGACGTTCCAAGATAAACATAAGGCATTATTCTCTTGACTTAAAGGTCCTACTATACTGCAGGCATTGATGACCCTATAATTCTATTACAGACATGCTATATTTAAATGCACTATAGGTACTTCTTTATAGATCATTGAAGTATCACTGAAGTGAAGCATTGTTTATATCCCAATTAATCGAATGTAATTCCTGCGCATATTCACAAATGTAAAATCACACTTTCATCGATAAATACAGATAGGAAACATCGTTGTCCCAAATTGCATTAAACTAATATATCATCAATTCCCTTCTTACCTATTGGATTCGTTTATGTAGTATTGAATTTATCCTTTGACACTAGGGAGGGAACATTTTGATAACGGACACCGTATTACAAGCTAGACAGTACTGTAAAAAAGCTAAAAAAGTATGTCTTGAATCTATGACCTCTATGAAAAACTGACGTATATTTCTCTAATAATATTAAGTAAATAGAGACCGATCGTTCAAATTAGCGAGAATATATGCATGTTGCATTAGAAGTTTCTATTTAATGGGGCAATAATATAGTATAACATCAGCTCCACTTGTTCTACCACAAACTATTTTGGGACAGAATGTGAATAATAATCACATCCCAGCCATGTTCTGCCCCATTAAGTTGAGGTTGCAAATAAATCCCGATAGGTGTTTTCTCTCTACAGAATACAAATAAAGTCTTGGGTTCTTCCCTTAAGAGTCAACAGTGGAGGAGCTAAAATAGAAGTGATATCTTGAAATTAATAACCGCATGAGGCATTTTATAAGTAAGTGATGATGTTTAACAAGAATCACCCTTTGATTAATTGGCTGTCCTCTACTTAGGATAGAGATCAAATGATCTGCTGATACTAAACTTTATACCCCTTTGTCTTTTTCTTTTCTTTGGTTTCTTACTATCTTCCTTCTTCTGAATTTCAGTTTTGCTAGGGAAATGTTATTCTACTTTATCAACCAATAACTCTTTGTGTATTGAACAATATGTTGATAATCTAAGTTAGCTTCACTGTCCTTGAAACAATTATGAATTATAATGAACTGTAAGAAAGATGAATACCAGAATGTATTAGCCTTGTTACACTCTAGACAGAATGAAGAATGACGACATGGATGATGAAAATATTGAGTACATAATATACAAGTTATAAGGAACTATAATGAGAGAGAGATAGTTATAAATAACTGGTTATAAAAGCCACTTGACAAATAGAAATGAATTATCAATTACAGTCAGAAACGAGGACAATAAATGTTTGCTGTAATTTTACTCAAGAATAAAAAAAATCATGTAATCACTCATAATAGAGAAAAGTTTGAAGCTGTTATAGTCTAATAATGTAGAAGTCAAACTGACCCTGCCGTTCATGTATAGTAATAGATATAAAATTATTTACGTTTTCATGTATCTGTATAAAGCAATAACTGCTTTAAAGCATGGTTACCAAGTGACTGATTTATTTTTCGCTTTTTTACAGATCTTTATGTAATTTTTTGTCTTGTAAATGTTTGTGTTGTATATGTAGGACGGTCACCTGATGAAGGCTACAGGCCGAAACGCGCGTTGTGTGGTTTAACAGCATATTGCCTACATCTGTGAACACATCGACCAAAATTACGTTATGTATATGTCTTTTTGTATTTTTTTCTGTTTATGTAAAATTTATGTGTCTTGAAAATTTTATGAAACAAGAAAGAAAAAAATTATGGATAAAATAATAATTTTTTAAAAATATCAAAAATAAATTATATTTCAAACTCATATTGTACATATCATGTGCTCTATTTGAATGTCATTTGTTATATGAAAACGATATGTGGATCACTTTAAGGTAGTAGATATCCTATTGTTTGCTAATTAAGTCCTTTACTTACCTGTTTGTTTTGTTGTCTGCCCGCTTGCTGGTGCCTGAAGCCACTGGAGCTGGGGCCACGAAGCTTTGTAGACGTGAAGCGCTTTTTTCGAGGTCCGTTTTACACACTAACATATCCACAACTTTACTTATGAGTTGCCTGGTGAAGAGAACACCTTGGTAGTGCTCGAGGTTCTATACCAGCTTTGTTCTTGCTTTGTTTTTGTTTGACTCCGGTCCAGTCTCTGCCTCAGGGCATCCATACCAGACACCCACTCTTCATTCTGTAAGACCAGAGGATGTGTCGCATTTCAACTATAAACCAAAGGGTTTTTAAAAGCCGGTGTGCTCAGTCATTCTCTCGGTTTGACCCGCCTCAGCTCTCACACACTCCACAATTTCCCCCAATCGCCTTTTCAACCTTCTGTGATACAGCTACTTTGTCAAATAAAGCATTCGCACAAGAAATGGACCCACCACGTGAGGCCAAAACCAGGCGTAACGAAACTTCCACACTGGCGGAAGCAAGTGAAACACTTCGCGCTGGGGTGAAAGGAGAAGGTTACTGTGACCACCAGGAATAATGGGGCAAGCATCACCACTCCCTCTTCATCAGGTGAGCCACATTCTACTGCACATACTTTAAAGACAGTCGTTGATAGCTCTAGTGGGCTTAGAGCGAAGGCTCTGCCTGGTTCTGGGTCACAACTTGGGAAATCTATCTTGAACTAACTGCAATTTGGTCGTGCAACTGAAATCCTTTGTACATGTGGCTCTGAAAACTCAATCCCAGGTTTTGTAATGGCCGAGGTGCTAAACACTGTCGTGCAGGGAGGCAGTAGCTGTGTTAGACCTACCTCTGATAGTAGCAGTAGTGTTTTCAGTAGTCTACGCAGTAGCGCATCTCCCACAAGTGCCCTATCCTCTGCTGTTGTTGTCGCCACAAGTTCTCTCTCAACTGTTCAGACAGACATTGCAGACAGAGTGGGAGTGGCTGGTCCGGATAAAGGAATGGCTGAGAATGACTGTGCCGTAAAAACAGCAGTAGGTACGGTCAAAACTGCAGGACACTGTGGTTTTGTTAGTCGAGATGCAGAAGGTTTCACTAAACATACAGAGGCCCTTGGTGAACCAATCAGTAATATCCTAGCCATAGCCCAAAATTCAATGGCTCAGACCCCAACAGAGCTAGATATAGAGCAGCACAACTTGGTCTGGGATTCCTTGAACAGTGCGAAGAATGAATGCAATACCCCCAACGGGGTGCAGGCTTAAAAAAAATAAAAAAAATAACTGGAATACTCCTAAAAAACCCAAAGGTGGCAAATGGCTCAGACGGGGATCCTCGGGCGACCAAAAGGCCGGGACTACAATCAGCCCGCTACGTAAGTGGTGTAATTTTAAGGGGAGGAGATAACTATAATTTCAAGGCTCTCAAACATTAATCATTCTGCGGCCTCCCCGACTGAAATATATGAAAGAGATCGGGTAAACCCCGGGTGTAATGAGGGTAGTCGGAGGCAAGCATCAGAGGCTCCCCCAGAGAAGTCTGATTCTCCACCCATTAGTACCTCATCAACATCTTCAGTCTTTTCCCCTGTCCCCAGCCCCGTGGTGTCACCTCCGAGCCTGTCAGAAGTGGGTATCAAGAGCTAGAATGCCCCGGGAGAAGATGCTCCCTTCTCTAGCATTTTGTCGGCACTGAACACTCAGAAGGCAGAAGCCCAAGAATATTACCAGCAGGCTAAAATCGATAGCTCTGAAATTAAGCAAGCATTGTCGGAGGTAACATCCAAAGTCGGCCAACTTTCTACCGAAGTCGCCGACTTACAACAGTGAGTGGTGGAAGAAGCCAATATGATTACAGTCAATCTCGTCAAAATAAAGGACTCACAATTGTCTGGAATGCGGTCCAGGATCGAAGATCTGGAAAATCGGCAGAGTCGTCAGAACCTGCGATTTTTTAGAGATCCAGAGGACAGGGAAGGCTGCAATCCACTTGCTTTCATTGTTAATCTCTTTCAAAAAGCTTTTACTGACTTCGCATACTGGAATATGGACACCCAAGTTCAAAGAGCACATAGATTACCACTGTCAATCCCAGCCTCCCAGGGTAACCAATCCAAAACCAACTTTGCTTGATCGATTCTGGTGTTCCTGGGTAATTTTCTTTTACGTCAAGCACTATACTTTAAGGCGCATCCTACAGCTCCAGTCAAGGTAGATACAATTACTATTTTTGCACGTTCTGATTTATGCAAGGCGACCATGGACAAGCGGTGGAAATGTTGCCAACTTATGGATTCCTATAAAACTGTCTGTTCGCAGGTGTTTTTTTACAAGAGCCAGCATGTCTGAAAGTGACAAAGGATGGCAGACAACATTTTTTTTTCAACGAGCAGGATGCTAAACAAGTCTGTTTTGTTTAAATGGCCAGCAAGTAATGAACTATAACCCTAATCCTATGGCAGTAGTTATATGAGAGGTTGTTCCAGGGGAAAGACACTTCTATTTTTGATACTATAATGGACACTTCTAAAGGACTTCCTCTCTTTTAATTTCTTGTCTTTTTCTTTGATAAGCACGCTTGTTTTTCATAGGCACAAGATTAAGGGGAGTGATTGATGTATGGTGTTGGAGATAGTGGTGGTCACTGGGGACGAGGGGGTGGGTTCAGAGAGGGTGTCTCCACAATGATGTCATCATGGGACAGCAGGGAACGGGGTGATTCCTTTTTCTAGTAACTGGGAGGGTGGTGGGTGTTGGGCTGGATAGGAATGGCTGCCTTGGGAAGGGGGGGTAAGCCACAGCTTAAACAGTCCAAATATTTTCATCTGTGCAGAGCAGCAGTCAGAGGAGTATGTTATCTTGGGTACTGATAACTTGATTCAGTCTTTAATTATTTTTCAATGCCAGAACTTAAGTGTGTGTAATGGAATGTAGCAGGATTGAATCAGGCAGATAAACGACAGTTAGTAATAGAAGAGCTACTTACTTTTAAGCCTCATATGCTAGGGCTGGCAGAGACGCATATCGCTTATAAAAACAGAGCACTATTTAAGCACTTGGGATACGACCTTATGGTGAGTATGTCACAAACAGCTTCTTTTCGGGGGTGGCTCTGTTAAAATCCAGACTGTGCCAGGCTACTGTTGTCCGCTCACTTGCAGATAATAAAGGGAGGTGGGCAATCTCACAAAATTTGATTTACGGGCCAAAGATTACAATATGTATGGTCTACGGCCCTAATACAGATTTCCCAGATGTTATCTATCACTTGAGTTCTGAGCTGTTGGAGTGTTCTGGTGAAAAGATAGTGATGGGCGATTTTACCTGCATAATGGATAGGAGGATCGACACCACCAACACTTCCGCTCATGCAAGAATGTGCAAAACTAGAACTGCTATATGCGAGCTCCTTTATTTGCATCAGTTGAAAGATTCCTGGAGGAGGTTATTCCCCAATATCCCAGGTTACCGTTATTTTTCTTTTCCTCATAAGCAATAATCCAGAATTTATATGATTTTCGGTAAATACTCCATCTTGGAAAATGCATTGGTGGTAGTATGTCCTAAAATCACCTCCGATCATACCATGGTTATGTTAATAGCACAGTTACAGTGAAATATACAAGTATTAATCAGGTATTTTACTTTTCCTAGACATCTTCTTAGCAAACAAAAATGTGTGGAGGTGATGCGTAAGGCACTTGGGGAGTATATTGACTCCAATTTGGGCTTTGCATCAATTGCAACTGTCTGGGATTGTTTAAAGGCTTATGTCAGAGGAGTCACCTTACAATATATTATAAAGCAAAATAGGCTGGGCCTTCAGCAGTGGGACCAGGAGTAATAACTGTGCTTGGATTTGGAGCGTCAGGACGCTACGGCTATTGTTTCAAAGAGAGCGGCTGAACATTCGATATACCAAAAGGTTGTAGAATCACAGGCTAAGCACAAAAAGACGGCTAGAAGATAAAGTCGCTAATAATTATCATAAGCTCCGCACTAAACAATACAAGTACAGTGAAAGAGTTGGTTTGTTACTGGCTAATCAAATAGCGGATCAAAAGGCTAAAACCCATGTAAAAACGATCAAAGGGGTGGACGGTTTGATATATACTAGGTCTGCTGATATAGTCGAACGATTTGGGCTGTTTTATGCTAATCTATATAGTAGCCCAGGTAGTCCGGGTGAGCAGATCATCTTGGATTATCTGCAGGAATGTCAGATGTCAATCTTGAGTCCCATGGTATCTGAGTCATTGGATGAAGACATTGATACAAGGAAAGTGGAGGAAGTTATAAATGCCTTGCCAGCTGGCAAAGCAGTCGGCGAGGAGAAGATCCCATTGGAATTTTTAAAAATCTTTAAAGATATACTGACTCCAATCTTTCTTAAGGTATGCAACTCTAGTATACAGGGAGAAGAGGATCCTCTTTGTTGGAACACATCACATATCGTTGTTTTTCCTAAAAAGGGGAAGCCCATTGACGATATGAGTTCATATCGACCAATAGCGTTGATTAACACCAACGCTAAGCTTTTTCCCAAAATTCTTGCTGTTCGTCTGGCTCTAATAATTCATACAATAGTCTCAGAGCAGCAGCACAGCTTCATCCCCGGAAGAGATACTGCAGACCACATTAACACGGCAATGACCACATTCAACGTCTCGGGTCAGATAGTTTAACAGATGGGGATGCTGATGTTAGACGTCAAGAAGGCCTTTGACCATGTGACATGGGAAGCACTATGGAAATCTATGTCTCAAACGGGCTTTGGTCAAAGGCTTATCTCGGCGGTACAGAAACTATATAATCATCCAACAGCTACAACCAAACTCAATGGGCTTTCCTCTTTTTCTTTTTCTGTTCAAGGGGGGCCCGGCAGGGTTGTCCTTTATCTTCTTTATTGTTTTCTATATATATTGAGCCCTTTAATCAGCATCTATTGATCAAATGAAATATTGATCCAGTTGTTCTAAATACGACAAATCTAAAATTAACCGCATATGTGGATCACATTGCGATATTCTCAGTTAATCCTGTCACAGCCATGGCCGCAATCACGCATGAAGCACATCAATTTGGTTTCTTTTCCGACTATAAGTTAAATGTGCATAAAACACAGACGATATTAAATTTTAAATTAGATGCTCCCCCAGTAATTCTTGGGGTTTTGATTACGGCTACTTACCTGGGAGTATGTCTCAGCAGCCAAGTCAATGAAATCATCCCACTTAACTAGGATCTACTGCTGAAGAAAGTGGTGGTGAAGCTGTGAAGCTGTCACTGGCTACCTCTTAGTATCTAAGGAGGTGTATCGTGGTTAAAATGAATATTTTGACAAAGTTTTTATATTTTTTTCATACAATTCCATTAAAAGTACCAATTTCTTCTTTTTTTATTGCCTAGAAAGTGTCCTGGGCGGATTTATTTTGGGATACCATTGGGCTAGAAGAGCTATTCGATATCTCAAACCATCATATATGCAGGGCGGATTCAACCTCCCGGATTTTAAGTCATACTTCTGGGCAGCATTTATCAAATGGCTACAGAGTCTACTTAGAGAAATCAATGCAAATCCCAGTTGGTTTTTATATCAGCTGGCTTGTGCACCAAATACTGGGTTTTTACTATATCTAACATCTGATACCAATTATTTTAATCGGGTCCGCTTCAACGTAATCAGAGATATCACCAAAATATGGTGCAAAATCTGCAGGACCTATGCAATAGCCGATCTACACCAATATACAGTGCTTTGGGGGAACCCTCTGTTTCCTAATATATTTCACAACCAGATTGGGAAAGAATGGCAACTTAAAAGCAGAACGCAGATGGGTCAGCTCTATGAGGATCAGGGTTTTTGAACTTTTTCATCTTTTAGTTCAAAAAAATGTATTGATTTTCCATACAAACACAAAATACTTAAAAGGCAGGACAAAGTATTGTGTGTACATCACGTCAACCCTTTGTCCAACACTAGAGGACAGCAATAGGATCAGACATTACATTACGTGTCCTGTTGTATTCACCCGATTGTAATGTAATGTCTGAACATTTCATCTTTAAAAGTAGAATTTAACCTCTCACAAACTTACTTTTTCAAATACCTACAAGTTAGGGACTATTTTATTCGTGGTCGGGGATTATCAGAGTTGTGTAATCCGTCCAAGATCTTGTCTACACTTGTTGGTACTAGAGGGCGAGGAGCCTTGGCAAAATATATCAAAAAATCATTGGGGCGGTGGGTGATGATGGTGTACAAATTGCAGCAAAGCTAAGTCGGGTTTTTTGCTCTGATATTTCAAGGGAGGAAATACAAGAATCTCTTCAAACTATTGATGTACCCAGAACATCTGTCAATCTAAAACTACAACAGCATAGAATTATCTTTATGCTCTATTATACCCCCAAGCGAATTTCTAAATGGGCTAACAACTCAACTACTGCTAAAACAAACTGCCACAAATGTTAGGAACACACAGCTGACTTACACCACATGTTCTTTGCATGCCCTCGGCGGAAAGATTTTTGGGCTAATATCACTCTGACTTTAGCACCTTGGGTTGGCTACGATAGTCCGGTTTCAGGGAAAGAACCGTTGTTAGAGCTATTTTCAGAGTCCGGGTTTCTTACGAAACCTTTAGCCTCTATTATCGCTTCTTGTGCTCGTCTATGTATTGCCCTCTGCTGGATTCATACTATTCCTCCCAGCATTAATGAATTCTGGTCTCTGTTGAGGGAGATTTTCTAAATGGAAACTGCCTTAGCTAAAGCTAGAGGCCCCCGATCCCTGCTAAAACATTGCAGGATCTGGTCCTGTCTTCAATGGTATTAAGGCTTGAATGTGTCCCCTTTCTTTCTTTTTTCCTTTTTTTCCTTCTTCCTCCCCTTCTTCTTCTTTTTACTTTTTCTCTTTTTTTCACAATGCTCCCCTGTGCTCTGCAAATGCTTTCTGATTTATTATTATTGGAAAACGCTGATATAATTATTTTGTTTCATCTTTTTGTGGCAATTAAAATATATATATATATATTTTTTTTTTTAAAAAGAAAACAAAACGTCAAACAAAGCATGAATACACAGTACACAATGCATGTCAGTCCACAGCATTGTTGTAGGGCAGTTGTAAGAGTGAAATGTCTTTTGCAGTTAAAACTGTAGCTGGGATAGAACGACCGGGGCGCACAAGGATACAGGGTCACATTTACATTGCTCGTGGTTACCAACAATAGGATCCAACAGTACCACTTTCAAGGCTCCTCTCCCGATCTGTCTGGCAGCAGTTTCCCCCCACGTCTTCCCCCCCACTTCCACATCATAGTGTTTTCTCCATGGTGCCCATCTCTTCCGAAATTTCCGGGGGCAACCTCTAGCCTTGTAGGTCACTAATTCCGCAAACATTGACAGGTCAAGACTTGCCTTCCAAGTTGGCTAATACGAGTTTGCGTCACCGGATGTCCATGTCTGTGGGGATTCCCAGGAGGAGAAACTTTGGTTCCAACTCCAGTTGGACTCCAAATATATTATTGAGCTCTCCCACAATCTTTCCCCAGTAGGTCTGGACCCCGTTGCATTCCCAAAGTGTGTGTATGAATATTTTGCATTCTGTGCGGCTTCTAAGACAATCCAGGCCCACAGCTCTCCCCATTTTATGCAATCTTGCTCTATCTTTACATCGAACCATTAGCTTGCTCCCTGAGAAAACACACCTCAATATCTCCCTTCAGCTATCGTATGTGGTCAAAGAAAGTGGCACTATACGCAGATGACTTGATGATATTCACAGATAACTACGACAAATCCTCCAGTGCAATAGAAGATACGATCTCTAAGTTTGGAAATGTATCCGGATACCTAACAAATCAAACAAAGACTGAGGCCATGAGCTGGAATACACAACCCAACACTACATACTCCAGAAACAAAATAAAATATCTGGGGATTATCCTGGTCAAATAGCTTGAGAAAATCCCACAACTAAATTTGAATAGAGTGCTTACAGAAACAAGAAGATTACTGAAAGTATGGGATGGGCTACCCTTAACATTTCTGGGAAGATCTAACATACTAAAAATGTCAATCCTACCTAAGTTTACGTATTTATTTAACACTATTCCCCTGGAATTTCAGAAAAACTAATTGAAGAAAATCCAAGGTGAACTAGCCAGCTTTATTTGGGCATCTAAAAGCACGAGAATCGCATGGAGCAAACTAAGGAGGAAGAAAGTGCAAGGAGGAATAGCCAGCCCAGATCTCTTTAAATATTATAGGGCTTTTCATTTTAAGAACATGAGACCCCCTACTAAGAAAATACCAATTCTACCCAGACTGCTTACAGAACATGACAGGCAAAGTTGATCATTACCTATTTAAATTCGGCCATCCGAACTTCTTTAGGAAATAAAACTAAAGATCCTATACAACGCCGCAAAATTGTGGTATCAAATTAGAAACACAGTAAATATACCTTACTATAGCAAAATGGCACCGATATGGGATTCCCCGGGCACACCGGATTGCCTAAAAGACTCTCTAGCTCTGCCACTAAAAGTAGCTAGAATTGAAACTTGGAGGCAAACCCTAAAAGATAACGCCATTATTTCATGGGACCAGGAGCATATTACCAAGGGGGGCGATAGGCAATTATCGCCGGTTTAGCGTCCGTTTTCGGCCGCTAAGCGGTGATAATTCTATCGCTATATTAGCAAGCTGTCGCTAACTGATGTTAGCGACAGCTTTTAGGTGATAGCGAGCGGTTTGGGGCCCGCTTTGCATGTCAGCGATATTTATCGCTAATGACATGCAAAATGGGCTTACCCAACCTGTTAGCGACTGAAAGCAGTCGCTAACGTCGCTATCGTCGCAAGGCGGGCGTAGCGATGGAAATATTCCCCCTATCGCTAAAAACTAACGCCTACTCAGACCAGTTCTTAGCCATGTTATCCAATGGGAGGTGGATAACATGGCTAAGAGCATTTCATCGCTAATGCGTGAATATCGCTGTATTCTCAACGATATTCACGCTATTGTCTGAAAAATTATTGCTTTGGAGATAAACGTTGCTAATAGCACATTATCTCAGCGATAATTTCCGGCGATGCTTAGCGATAAAAAATCATTGCTAAGCCTAGTTCAAATTTCTTCAGCCACTAACTTCAATCTATCTAAATTCAAGTTCTACCAGCTGACCAGCTGGACCAAATCTTTAACGGAAAAAAATCGGGAAATGAAAGTTTAGAGAAAGAAATGATAAAACCCTCAACAATAAAAAAAGAAATATCGAAATGGTACTGGGCCTTTGTAGAGGCCAGAGAGGAAGACTGCCCAGTCCCGGAAACAACTTGAAGGAAAGATTTGCCTGAATCAGATCTCCATACTCTTTGGCAAAAATCTTTAGAAAATTGCTGGCCCAGCTTGAAAGCAGCAGCCTTGAAAAGAAACAATCTCTTTACAGTCCATAGGTCATATTGGACCCCGAAATTTAAAGGAGCTAACATAAAATCTTGCCCCAAATGTGGATTGGAGAAAGCGAACGACATCCATATGTTCCAGGAATGCCCCCTACTCACAACCCTCTGGCATGAAGTTGGTAAGACAGTAACTATGGTCTTGGGTCATCAAATGGATGTAAGTATTACCTTAATTATCTTTGGGATCCATTTTATAAGGGGAACAGAGATAAGTAATTTGACTAAGAAACAGGAAAAGCTACTATTTGTATTAATACTATTGGCAAGGAGAGAGATTTGTATCAACTGGATTAAACCAGCACCTCCTTTGCACGCAAACAGGCTGAATTTGATAGTAACAATGAATAAATTGGATAGGAAAGGGAACATAAGCAAAAAGTCAAAATTCTGGGAAATATGGGAACAGCATTTCACCTAACTAACACCTCAGTAAGATCCGCTAACTACATCCTATGAATAAAGCGATGATAATAATTAGGGTGGAATAAGTTCTGCCGAGTAGCCAGGAAGGCTAGCTCCCCTCCTTGACAAAGAATCAGAATTATTGATAATGTTAAAGGATACACGAGAACTCTGTTTATAACCAACAACGAAAGGGATACTCCCCAACCAAGCTCGAAACACCGGGCAGTGACGGCATAGATCGGTAAAAAACAGACTCTAGAAACTCCTTATACATACAATCGTAAAATGAGGATAAATAAAAATAAAATAAAAAAATCTTGCTCTATCAAAATACATGTTCTCTCATTTAAGCTTCTGGAGCACCTATCAATACCTTTATCAGAAAATCATGAGAAAAATAGTACCCTTTTAAACATGGTTCATCAAATGCCAGCAGAGGATCAGCATGTTCCATAGGGTAAAATATTCTGAGAACTCACCAGTACGCCACAAATGAATTATATTGTGACTTAAATATATGAACACCCTTTATATGTGCTCCTTTTTGCTACCCTTCAATTTGAGCCCCTCATTCATGAAAATGGCTGAATGCAGTTACAACAAATTACTTTTTGCCACATTTGATGGAATTCCATGCAATATGTTTTTCTGTATCAGAAATCAATATTTCCTATGAGAATTTGCATGGGAAATAAATGTTTTGGGATTCTCCCTTTTTTATGGCCCCCGCTTGACTGATCAGCCTGAAACTTTCCCATGCACGTTATTTGGGGTCACCAAGGGTTGCAGTGGTGACCATTGGCTTGCCTCCTGTGACCCCTGGCACTGACTTTGCGACCTCTTGCTTCAGAGATTACACAGGCTGTGCTAGGAATTTAAGTTAAGCAGTGCTTTTGCAAGCCTTGGTCGCTGTCTGTAGCTTAGTAAAGAAATACTGACATGTTTGTCAGCTTCAGCAGGAGAACGCTGTGGTTCTTCTGCATTGTGCTGTATTTACTGACACCAGCTAGCCCTGGCCCACCACTGAAATTAAAACTTGTTTTCAAATGTGAAATGGCTTGGTGGTAGGTGCTAAACAAATTTCATGAAGGGTTAAGAAATTGCAAAATGAGTTTAGAAATGGATACTGAATCGCAATTTGTAAGGGACTGTTTAGGACATCCATTCTGAACTGTGATTCGTTTTGCACTGTATCAATCGTTTGCAACTGCAATTAAAAACTATTGAAAAGTTACCAGCTCCACAAAGGAGGTGGTAGCCAAAATATCAAAGGGGAAGAAATCCTGTTGAGACCCCTTGCCTTTGTGAATGTGGGAGATGTATTTGAGGCTGGAATACGCACATACACAGGTTTCAATGGTCAATGGAAGCTGGTGATACGCTTGTGGATGATATCATAGGGAAGCGGATTGTGGGTGTGTGCATTTCCAGGTTCTACTAAATTCATCATTAGCTTTCTTAATCCCATTGGTACTGAAGGGCCCTTCACAGCTAGTAGGTTTTGTTTATGAAATCTCAATCCTATTATTTCCATTCTTTATTGCATGATACATTACAAACAGTGTTAATCTTATCAAATCTAAAATACAGCAGATTCACATTGAAATAGAACAGGATTTAAATGTAAGAATATTTATGTTATAAATTACAGGTATTGCAGGAAAATGCTGGTATGGTAGAAAAGCAATGTTGAAAAATATGCAAGCATGTAACAGATGTGCCCAAGCATTTTCAGAGGAGATGGCTTGAGCCCTGGCATATGTTGTTGGCATTTTGTGTAAACCATAGATGGACACTGAAGTAGATATTAACCTGCTTCCTTAACTGCCTTTTTATTGGAAAGAGGCGACCACTCGGTCCCCCCGAACGTATGGTCGGGTGCCCCAATCCTCCCGGGAAACCATTTTGGGCGGGGGGCGTGTCTCGGCTGGTATGCCCGAAGCGGCGTAGCCGGGGCGCTCCTTTTTCCCGCCCAGGAGGGGTTGTCCTAGACACCTACACCGATGGCCACGCCCAGTAGGCGTACCTGGGGCGGGTACACGCCCTCCCGAAGAAGAATAAAGAGAGCGGGAATCCGAAGAAGCGTCCTCTTGTTCCTGTTCTTGGAAGGCTGCACCCACTCGTTGCTCGTGAGCCCTCGACGGAACAAGGAGCCATTTTTGAGAACTTGTAATTCTTGTGTTTCTCTTTCAGTGACTTTACAGCGAAGGGTCCAGGACCGTGTTGATCGACCCGGAGTGGATAATCGAAACCATGTCTGGCAAGAAGGCAGGAAAGGGTTCCGAGACAGACCAGGTGCTTAGCATGTTAGTGAACAGAATGACGAGAATAGAACGAAGCATCGGACAAGTCCCAGCGCTTGGTCGGGATATGGCGGGCATCAAGAAACAACTGGCCGCAATGAACAAGCCTGGTATTCCGAAGAAGGTAATAGGCCCGGCATTGCCGGGAGTCGTCTCCGAGGGTAGAGGGAAACGGGTCAAGAGGAGGGCGGCGGCAGGGGAGGTTCCGGTCCCTGAGGTGCCCCCGGTCAGCCCTGCCATACCAGCTGATGACCCAGTACCAACCCCAGACGCGGGTCAACCGATTCCGGTTGTGATTACGCCCGCTAACGATGAGGATATGCCTCCTGAATTGGCCACCCAGTTGGCCGCATGGCTCAATAAGAAGGCAGGAGGTGCTACGGCGCCAGGAGACAAGGCCGAAGAGGCCAAATTACTAATCCAGCAGTTGTGGCAGTCGCGAGACGCCGCGAAGGCGAATCTCCCTCTTGTCTCCCCACAGGCGACACCAGAAGGACTGGCAGCTGGTCTCGAGAAAACGGCGGGAACAACGACCACACCAGGTAAGCTCACCTTGCCAGTGGCAGGGGAGGGCTCATTACCCTCAAGACGGAAGAGGGTGGTTCAACATATCCCGATGGCCACAAAAGAATTGATCTGGGCAGACAAGTATGTCAATATGTTTTCGGTGTTAACCGACCATCGCGAGATGGAGTATGCTAAAACACAGAAAGATTTGTGGCACCCGAGCGTCTGGCGCGCCAAGATGGCAGAGTTCAGGGTTGAGGAGACGATAACGAATTGGGCTAAGGCCTTTGCAATGTTTACTGCGATTATTGGTGAACGTAAGCCCGAGGTATTACCCGAACTGTCTTGTTATCAGGCACGTATAATGGATTTTTATGAAACGTATGAGGGGGGTGAATGGAAAGGTTACGACATGAAGTTCCGTAAAGCAAAAAGGTATGATTCCTCTCTGACATGGGATTGCCTCAACTCAATTTCCTGGCATAAACAGCTCCTGCCTGGGGCGGCAAGAACTTCCTCGGCAGGTGGCAATGGGTCGGGGGTTTCCCGCCAGAAGCCCGCGGTGCCCTTTCGAGCAGGCACCGGCGACGATCACCAGCCGAAAACCGGCGGGAATGGTGGAAAGCGGGGGGTCTGTTGGGGCTTCAATAGAGGCAATTGTAACAGACCGCAAGGTACATGTAGGTTCAAGCATGTGTGTGTGGGTTGTGGGAATTCCTCTCACACGGAGAGTTCATGCAGATCGAAAAATAGCGGGGCGGGAGGTAAAGGAGGGTCCAAGCAGGACTGAGGTGGATTGTTGGGTACAATTGCCTACTCCCGTTGATCTCATGGCTATGACTCCTTGGTTAAACAAATACCCGGATTATGTCTCCGCTGGGGTGTTGAGGAAGGGATTCTTATATGGCTTCCACATCCCGGCGGGGGATTTTCGTGGGGAACCTTTTTGCAAAAACCAGCTTTCAGCACAGCATAATCCAGGTGTGGTGGAAAGAAAAATCGCTAAAGAGGTGAGCCTAGGCCGAGTGGCTGGGCCTTTTCGGCTCCCGCCAGTGGCGAATTTCATCTGTTCCCCGTTAGGGGTGGTCCCCAAAAAGGACCCGGGGGAGTTTAGGCTGATCCATAATCTGTCTGCTCCAATGGGTTTCTCAGTAAACGATGCTATTGACCCAGAAGTCTGTTCGGTGCGGTACGCATCGTTCGATGATGCCGTCACCATGTTAAATCGCCTGGGCCCTGGGGCGCTGATGGCGAAATCGGATATCGAATCAGCGTTCCGGTTGCTCCCGGTACACCCACAGGATCAGCGTTTGCTAGGTTTTGCGTTCCAAGGACGTTATTACATGGATAAATGCATGCCGATGGGTTGCTCCATTTCTTGTGCCTATTTTGAAAAATTCAGCTGTTTCTTAGAGTGGGCATTCACCGAGGCCACGGGCCATAGGCATGTTATGCATTACCTAGATGACTTTCTGTCTTGGGAGCAGCCGGCGACACGAAATGTGCGCAGGCGCTACAGGACTTTTGCATCCTCATGAGGGAGTTTGGAGTGCCATTGGCACCCGGTAAGACGGTTGGACCATCTACTTCACTTGAGTTTCTGGGAATTGAGCTCGATTCTGTGGAGGGATGTTTCCGTTTGCCAGTGGGAAAGGTTTCTAAATTTAGGGCTTCCCTGGAACTTTGCCTTGGTAAGGCGAAAGTGACCCTGCACCAGTTACAGCAAGCAGTGGGTCAGCTTAACTTTGCTTTGAGAGTGATACCAATGGCCCGCCCCTTTTCACGCTCTATTGCACAAGCTATGGTTGGTCTCAAAGAAGGACACCACCGCACGAGACTGTCTGCAGAGGTTCGCCAGGACATGCGCATTTGGTTGGCATTCCTGGCGGACTTCAACGGTCGAGTGGTGTGGAACAAGCCGCCAGCGTCCTCGGACGAGCTGGGTTTGTGGACCGACTCGGCGGAAGCGTGGGATTTGGCGCCATCTTTGGTAATCGATGGTCGGCGCAAACATGGCCGACGTGGTGGCACACAAGCGGTCTCACAGGCAACATAGGGTTCCTTGAGCTATTCCCTGTTTTTGTTGCTCTAATGGCATGGCCGAACAAGTTCCGAGACCGATCGGTGGTATTTTGGTCTGATAATATGACTGTTGTCGAATGCATTAACCAACAGGCAGCACGCTGCAAATGGATCTTGAGATTGTTGAAGGAAATTTTGCTGCTTTGCATGAGACTGAATGTACAGTTCAGGGCGAAACATGTGCCGGGTGTACTGAATCATGCGGCTGATGCACTCTCTCGTTCACATATGCAGGCGTTCAGGGTTTATCTACCTACAGCGGACCTAGTGGCAGCACCATTCCCCGAAGCACTCTGGCTAATCGGTGCCCCGGATTACAAGACCTCGTGGCAGCAAGCTTAGCCCCCAGGACGAGGAAAGCATACGAAGGAGCGTTTCGTTCCTATTGTGCATTTTTGGGTCCGACAGGGAGTCAGAACTGGGGTCAGGAGGATTCCTTCCTTGGGTTCCTGGTGTAGCACTGCACAGAGAAGGCCGATCAGCGGCTACGGCCAATAGACACAGGGCGGCCATCTCATTCATGGCGCAGGTGCATGGCATCAAAGACCCAACAGGTTCCTTTTTGGCGAAAAAATCCCTTCGCGGCTGGCAGCGCCTCGAGGGTCGCAAGCAAGACGAGAGGCGCCCGATTGGCTTAGAAAGGTTGTCCCTGCTCATGGCAAAACTAGGCACGACATGCTCCTCCCAATTCGAAGCGGTGCTGTTCCGGGCAGCTTTCGCATTAGCGTTCCATGGGGCTATGCGGGTGAGCGAACTGGTCGCAATAAATAAGAAAGATGTGGAGGGTGGCTTGTGCAGGGATCACATCCTAATTAGGGGTGATTCGATGATAGTCACGATAACTAAGTCCAAAACTGACCAGGGAGCGATGGGAAACAGTGTTGTTGTCCAGAGCATGCGAGGGTCCCCCACGTGCCCGATAAGGTGTATAGAGGAATACTTGGCACTGAGGGCGGATACATGGGGGGGAGTTTGCTGAGGCACATCGATGCCACCCCACTGACGAGGTTTCAGTTCCAGAGGGTGCTAGCACTGACAATCGCTGCGGCGGGCATGGACCCGTGCGATTTCGGGACCCACTCCTTTAGGATAGGGGCTGCTACTGAGGCTACAGCCAGGGGTCAGAGTGCAGAAGAAGTGAAACAGTTAGGACGATGGTCCTCGAATTGTTTTAAAAGGTATGTGCGATTGCACATGTTGTGAAGTCAAGTTACATGCACTCACGCTTCTTGTCTTCTGTTTGATTTACAGTTTCGCGAGCATGTCATGCGGGGCGGAATTTGCAGTCGACCCAGTACCAGGGGACCAGCGGTCATGGATCACCGTCTGAGGAGAGAGTGGTTTGGGTTGTGGGCCACTCATACGTGAGGCGGGCTGGTGACGTATTCAAAGCAGGTGACGCGACTCGCGCAGCTGGGGAATACGGGTACAGAGTGGCCTTCCATGGAAGGGGCGGGCTCTGTACTGACCAATTCGAATCGTTTATTGAGGGTCTCTTAGGGCGGCAGAGGTCACCGCCATCTGTAGTCATAGTACACCTGGGGGGCAATGACTTGGTGACACTGGGTAGACAGGTATTACTCGAGCAAGTGTTGTCGGCCATTAGCTGGTTGGCAAAAAGAATCCCGGGGTGCACGATTGCCTGGTCCCACATGGTTCCCAGAAAGGTGTGGCGGGGGGGCCTTTCAGTGTCAACACTGAACCATTCGGTGAAGAAGGTTAACAACAAAATTGGTAGATTGTTTCGCTCGGCGCAGTTGCATAGCATTCCTCATGGGTGTATTCGGGGTGATCACATGTATCTGAATGATGGGGTTCACCTGTCCCGGGAGGGGAATGTTTTACTCATAGGAGACTTCATAGCATGGCTAAGGGGTTTGAGGAAGCATGACCTTTAGGAGGAGTTTGGGGGGGGGGCGGATAGCCGGTCAACTATCCGGCCTGTGGCGATAAGGTCATGATCGGTGAGCAGTAATTTCAAGGTCCCTAGAGGGGGGGCGCCACCCACTATGGATGGGAGTGCCCGGGGGGAGGCGGCCATTGGCCCCTCCCACTGGGAGGCGGCACCCACTAAGGATGGGTCGCCTAAGGGGAGACGGCCATAGGCCCCTCCCAGGGGAGGAGGCGGCTATATGCCCCTCCTACGAATTTCCCGGGGCCCGGATATCCGCGACGGCGGATGTGATAGAGAGTGTGGGGGTGGGGGGGGGAGTCCACGCTGTCCTTCCTACAGATACCTCACACGGATGCTCGGACGACCTTTAAGATGGCGTCGAGCGGAAAGAGGGGCCCCCAACAAGACAAGGGAAATTACTGTTGGCAATGAGGGTACAGTCCTCTGCGCGGCCGTCACTCACACCGTGAGGGCGAGAGTTTTTGGTAGTAGGGATCTGACACCGGTTAAGACCTTGCCGTTGGCCCTTAATGCTAGGATGTACAATTTTAATTTGGAAAGTATGCATTTGCAGGATGTTAGACTCGGCTAGAATACCTTTGTATTAGAGATTTGTTAAGGTTAGCCAAATAACATGTCTTCATCGAAATGAAAAATTGTACATGATTATGAAACTTTTATTTAATGTTTTAATTTTGTTTCATATTTTAATAAATACGGCCGGGAGGGTGACTCCCTCCCGCCTTCCAAAAGTTCAGAACTGCGTCCGTCTTCCCATCCTTGGGGATTGTGTTGGGAGGGGGTGACGGGCATCCCGGCCATATGACCCTGCACTTATTGCTCAGTTTTTAACATCAGCAATGTCACTTCCTTGATGTCATCAGTCATGTGACAGAGGTTTCTCTTACTTTGAGCCAAGGGTAATATAATGTCACTTTCTATGATGCCATAGGGGTGAAAAGTCATGTGATATTACTTCCGATACACCAGGCATTTTGGCGAATCAACGTCTACGAACTTTACCTGAAGTATTCAGGGTGGATGAATTCAAACGCCAAAAAAATGTAAAATTATAAGCAAAACAACAAACATCCTTCGCATCGGAAGTCTAACCTAACTATAACTACAGATTGGTTATGGCCAGAACGTAATATAGATATTCTAGCATTACAATATGCTATAAATGTCAACACCAGAAATTCACGGAAATAAGAAGGTTACAGTTGTGTTATAGTTGTGTTTGAATTAGAAATGAGCTAACTTTAAACAATCCCCAAAAACAGTGCAATACACCAATGTGGTTAATAAAGTCAATAGGCCATAACTTTCACCATCTTCGCGCCCTTTTTATGACCTCAAGTATTACATCACTCATGACAATTTAAATGACATCTTTGCTGAAGTGCATCATGGGGGTACACGTTATAGGTAGCTGACTAACTTATGACCTGTTTAATTCGGTAGTTTGGGGGATTTTTAACGTTATGTAGTGTCTAGTTTCACTATGCTACAGTTCTGGTTTAATTCCTTTGTTTCTTTCAACCGCAAATGACAAACCACTATGGTACTCACCATATATGGAGATCCGGTCAGGGTAGTTGTTTTTTTTTACCATTCTTTCTCCTGTCGGTTTTTCAACTGCTACCTTCTATAGTGCATATCATATGGGGGAACATATTGAACGTTAAAGTAACATGGTATGCTTGGGATCTCCGGATGCTGCAGTGTTAGCATCATCAACAATATTGGAAAGGGGCGACCACTCGGTCCCCCCGAACGTATGGCAGAGTACCTCGATCCCCCCGGGAAGCCATTTTGGGCGGGAGGCGCGTCTCGGCTGGTATGCCCGAAGCGGCGTAGCCGGGGCGCGCTTGTTCCCGCCCTAGAGTGGGCTGGCCTAGACACTGACGCGGCTGGCCACGCCCTCGGGGCAGGCAGGGGCGGGTTTACGCCCGCCCTGAAGACGGATAAAAAGGGACGCAAGACCAGAAGGCATCCTCTTGTTCCTGTGCTCTGAAGCTGCACCTCCTCGCTGCACGTGAGCTCGAGACGGAACGAAGAGCCAATTTTGACCCACCCACCAGCCCCTGAAGACAGCGAGTGGTTTTAAATGAAGTTTGATTGGTAATTCTGATTTTCGTTTACAGGTTGCGGTATTATCCTGAAGATTTTGAGTATGCAATAAAGAATGATCGTTTTGTGTTATGTTTTGCAAATAAAATTCTGCTTTAGTGTTCATCAGTAGGCATGCTTTGAATAAAGTTGTGGTTGCTACTGTCTGTTATATTTAGTCTTTAGTTATTTAGTTATCATTGTCGTATTTATTTTGGTCGGGCGGTAAGGTCATGATCGGTGAGCAGTAATTGGAAGATCCCTATGAGTGGGCGTCACCCAACACGGATGGGAGCGCTCGGGAGAGGTGGCCTTTGGCCCCTCAACGGGGAGGCGGTCCCTTCTAAGGATGGGTCGCCGAAAGAAAAGGAAAGGCGGTCAAGGCCCCTTCCTGTGTAGGAGGGGTTACAGCCCCCTCCTGGGGAATTTCCCGGGGCCAGTGACGTCTGCGACGGCAGATGTGGTAAGTTGTGTGGGTTTGGGGGGAGGTCTACGCTACCTTCTAGATAACTCACACGAGTCCTCGAACGACCTTTAAGTGGCGTCGAGTTTAGTGGGGCCCCCGTCAAGTCAAGGGAAATTGGTAGTTGCACTTGAGGTACGCCTCAGTGCTGTCGCCCCTCCCCAGTGGGGGGGGGTATTTCTGGTTAGGGATCTTGACACCGGTTACGACCTTGCCGTTGGCCCTTAAACGTTAGGATGTACAATTTCAAAATTTCAAGAAAATGTTTTGTAGGTTGTTAGTTCGGCTAGGAGAACCTCTGTATTAGAGAATCTGTTAAGGTTAGCCAAACATCGCAATGTGGTAATGAAATTGTACATTAATATGAAACTGTTAATGTTTTAATTTTTTGTTTTAATAAATACGGCCGGGGAGGGTCACTCCCTCCCTCTTCCAAAAACTTCAAGAACTGTCTCCGGTTTCCCTCCTTTGGGGATTGTGTTGAGAGGGGGTGGCGGGTATCTCAGCCATATTACATTGTGCTTTAAATCCCTATGGATAGCGGCAAAAAATGGCGAAAAATGATAACACAGGAATCTTTCATGTCATCCGCAGGTGGATCACTGGTACAGAGCTACAGCTCCTGGTTGGTTGAGAGACAGTGGGGGGTCCGGTGCTAACATGTTTTTTGGCCTTAAATACGTGTAAATAATTGTCCTTCACTTTAATGCTGGGCGCTGACAAGTAACACCTATTATTTTCCAAAGATTAAGGCAGTAACTCGTAAATCTTGCTCAGAGCCGACAATACTTTCCCCTGGGTGAACTTCCTGTTTCCTCATCCTATCCGGCATTCGACATGAACATTGGCATCAAAAAATAGCCTTCAGGAACACAAGAGCGCTATTTGTTAGTTGTTTTTAGCCACTAATTCGAGAACACCTTTCGTGAGCATGAAAGCCTGTGTATTCTTGGATGAAGATTTGAATTTAGTTCAAGCCCTTTGGCAGGTTTCACGTGGATTTCATTCAGTTACAGAAATGGACTGTTGTGTTTGCAAAGTGCAGCATCGCCACTTCAGTTTCAACTTTCCTTTCTAATGTCAGCTGGCATTCTCACACAGAGTCGAATAATTGGCTACTCGCAGTATTTTGAGAGGCAGTAGTTATACACTGTCACTGCTAATGACATAAATTGCCCATACAGCTTTTGAACTTGTGTGAATTTCTTCTGTCAGGAGGAAAAAATATATCTCTAAATGTCAAAGGTCTTTTTTCAAAACTTCTCAGTAAAGGCCACTATTTTTCTGCTTCCCCTTCCTTTTCTTTTTTAGATTAGTTTTATGGGGTACCGTCCATGCTTACGAAGGTCAAGGGGATTGGTAACACAGAAAAACAAAACTTCTATTTATCTATGAGGAACCATTATGTGTCCCTGCAGTGGAGCTATTAGCTTCCTTCAAGTGCTCCATCAGTGACCTCATCAATGAAGTGTAAGAGCAGCCTCTCTCGGGGTGAGCGGCAGTTCAGTGTTAATGAAAGTCTGTTTTTCCAAAGACGCCTTGTGCTGTCCTGTAGTACTGCGGATACTTCACGGGGTCCGTCACCACAAAGCCTTGTACTTCGATACAAATGTATTTATTTTTCGAAAACTCATTGGAGTCCGCTGCTCTCTGAAATACAGCAATGTATTTATAATTTTGTGTGTCCAATTGTGTCTGTTTTGACTAGAAGCTGGTTTTGAGCATCCTACCCAGTTTAGAGTTATAGAGGACAAGCTTGACTGTTTGGCTTCCATTGTTAGAAGACACAGCCCAAGTAAACAAATAACAATAATTCTTATTCGGTTCTATTCACTTTTTTTATTCTATTCTGTTCTTTCGGGTTCTGCTCGCGTTGATTGTTTGACTTCGATCCCTACATGTAGGTAATACACTTCTCCTTTTGAAAACCTTTGTGTAGGTCTCAGCATCCAGGCTAGTATGTGTCTCCCACTTAGCTTTCTTCATTCTACTTTGCCCTCCATCTTTTATGTCGTTCTCCCACCACGTTGTTTCTTTTTTTTAGATGTTTCTCAGAACTTTTACTATTTATAAACATGCGCATGATTCAAAAAGTAAAATGTACACCTCGTGTAAATGTACTACTTTTCAGTATTCACAAACTACGTGCTGTGTTTTAGCACTCTGTGCTCTCTATACTTATGTGTGCCGAGTTGTCTGCACCTGGAGCCTCTGCAATAAGCAAAAAGACCTGGCCCTGTTTGTAAAAACCTTTTTACGTTTCAGTGTCTGTATGTCACTGTACCAAACCTAGTTGTGAGATTACTGTATCCGGACGACTTCTAGCAGACTCTATGATATAGCACCAGCAATTTTCAAACACAATTTTACAAACAGGGTCAATTTTACAAACAGGGTCAGGTCTTTTTGATGTTTGTATACCCCCTCCCTGTATTCAATATAGGGGTACCTTCCTTCTTTTAACTGTGCCTCTGCAATCAGGACAGAGAACTCTTTACACACAAATATAGGGTGCACAGAGTTGAAAACTCTACACGTAGTTTGTGAATATCAACAAATAGTAAATTTACTAAAAGGTCTGAGTGTGCCTTTTGAATCGGGCCCAATGGCTATGTTTTCTATCAGATGATTGTTAATATTGGATTTTACCATTTTACTTGATGACCGTGTGATTGACAAGCACAAAGGGAAGTGATCACTAACTGAAATATCTGAGACACGAAATGAGTGGATGCTATACGAATTGTTACTTGACATTAAAACATAATCTATAGTGGAACACAAGCCCCTACCGCTAAAGGTCCAGGGCATAGAAACAGGGACTGGGCACAAAACAAATCATTAACAAAGTCGAGGTCAAGGGAAAAAATTAGTTCGTTTAGGTGTTCCCCTAAAGTAAAATGGCGAATATGAGAAGAACATGCCCCCTCTTCAACTAAAATCCCACATAAGTTATCCTCCGCATTGGGACATAACGGACAGTTAAAATCGCCTACCAATAGTGTTATAATATCTTTTGTCTTATTCTCACCAATATATTTCAGCAATTTTGTGATACTCTTTATAACAGATGCTACTTCAGCTTGGGGTATATTATTATAAAAATTAGTTGGGGGCAATACAGTGTTTTGCATCTATATCCAGTATGATTTTTTGATAATAAGGGTTATTTGCACACATAGTTATTTCGTTAATCTTCAAGGCGCTTGATATATAGGTGCAAAGACCACCCTAAGCCCTTCCACTCAAACCATCTATTGCTGGCGTATGATAGGTCTTATACCCACTTATATGCACTACCTCTTTCGACCATGTTTCCTGTAGGCACAGTATGTCAATTTACAATACAAAGTCCTACCACAGCTGGTTAGATAACTTGGAGTGAGTGCCGGCAATGTTCCATGAGGCAATAGTACAAAGTGCTGGATCATTCTCTAAGGTAGAAATAGGGGTTACTATCCCTGATAAACCCTCAGGTTCCTCGCCATTTGGCTGGGATACATTTGGACAGCCATTTCCGCAGTTAAAACTCTTGAGCCTTGGACCTCTTCCCTATGGTGGCCATTGATGGAGCTAGGTAGAGAGACATTTCCTACTCAGGCCGATCTGGACTTGCGCTTAACAGGGCTTACAGGTATGGAGTTAAATTGGGTAATAAAATCTTCACAAATTTACAGCTACTGTTTGAGATTTTACCTCTTTTTCGTATGAACTTCTAATAGACTCTATACATCCTGCTAGGCTGGTCTCGCGCAGTGCTTAGGGGGACGTCCCCTAACTAGCAGATGCTACTTCATTATGATTACTCTACACTCATTGACCAGAAAGTGATACTCCTGAGGCACGCAACTATTTAATCAACAACTAGTTCATACTAGTTGTGCATGTGCTACCATTCATTTCTTCACAAAACGTTCTGATCTCAGAACACGGCACACTACATAAAATTGTTCAACATGACATATGAAGATATATCCAACACCACCGAATTCAGAGCGGACACATTGGCTTTTGCAGAGGAAGATGCAACCAATATTTATGCACTGATACAAGAGGAAAGCACACCATCGTCCAACACCAGAAACAAAGAGAGCAACATCAAGCAACTTTTATACATAACAAAGAGATTAATCTACCAGTGATTCCACACAAGCACACTTATCAAATACCATGGTGCACAAAGAATTCTGAGAGGGTTACGGATCCCGCTCATACATTTGCTATGTAAAAACAACCCCAGATTCATTGAAAATGGTACGCTATACTGAATAAGGGTTCCCTTGCCTTAATCCTCCTGATTATTGAAGAACTTTCCCAAAATTTAGAAGAACTTTCCAAGGAAATTGCTCAATCAAAAAAGAATTGATGAATATCATGGAAACTGAAGACTGGACAAATACATTGAAAGACATCAATGTCCAATTAAACAAATATACTCAAGAGATCAACTATAGGAAAATCCGCAAGTATAAGCGAGACACCATGGCCTATAAACTGGGAGAAATATACTCCTGGGCAAAAGTGTATTCTAGACGACAAGAGAATAGGCCTTACAACCAAAACACAGAGACCGAGACATCATCTTCGGACAGCGACAGTAGGCACAAACCTCCTAGAACAGCTAATGACCAACCACTCACTCCAGCCAGTCCTTTCATATTGGATTCATAACTCTCTTTTCGTAACAAAATATTCTCACATTCACTGTCTGTTTTTTCTTAACACCTTCTATCACTTTCCCCAAACATCAGCTTCCCAGATACCTATGAAAGCATCCACTACAGCGAAAATACAAACACCAGACTTAACTTTGGGAGAACAGAGAATCAACAGCGATGGTGTGGATTTACAAAATCAAGAATATGACTCCAATGATGAATACGAGGAATTTTTTGAGGAAGGGGGGTGCTCGAAAAGAAAGACTACTCTAAATCACAAATAGAAGCTAAAAACCCCTCGAGCCTCAAGAAATGGGGAAAGCTAAGAGTCAAAGCAAAGAAAGGTGGGATAAAATTGAAACCTGCTGTGCTAACTACCACTTTAGTTCCAGAAATCGCTGGAGGGAAATCGACAAGAGACCAAACCCCTCTGCTCAAATGGATGCAACCAAGAGGGCGGTTTAAGAATATCTCCATGTGTGGCTCAGGAGCCACTTTTGCAGAAGTCAATGCCTCCAAAAATTTGCAACACTCCACCGCCAACAATGTGGATTTGTTAGACCAAGATACAGACCTAGGATTGCTGGAGACATCTTCGATCAGAACTTTGCTGACACTGCTGATACTATACCACCTAACACACTACCTATTGGATTAACACAACTGAACTCTAAAGGTAAAAATAAAGATACACTCCACGTTGATATTAGTCTAGATAGCGAGACCTTACCTGTACCACAAACTATACCATTCCCATTAACCCCAAATTCTTCCAAGACGTCCTCTGAAGCTTCCTCCTTGGACCTTATCTTAAAAACTTTGATGATACACCGCCAAGAAACACAACAGAATTTCCTCCGACTAAGGGAAGATAATATCAAGGTACATAATTGTCTCCAGCAAGTTACTAATAAATTGAATGGGGTCACAAAAGACATCGAAGAATTACAACAAAGGGTCGTCGAAGTAGAGGAGACGCTGGTTACCACTTCAGCTCAAACTAGTCAACACAAAGAAGATATAGGGTCACTACATAGTAAAATCAAAGAATTGGAAAATAGGCAGCGCCGACAAAACCTGAGACTTTTTGGAATACCCGAAGGGTCAGAGGGCTCGGATGCCAGGGCTTACTTGGTTAAACTTTTCCAAAGAGCTTTTCCAGATCTCTCTGACTGGGATTGGGACTCCCAACTACAACGGGTACACAGACTGCCTATAACTTTAAGGAACAAAGAGAGCAAATATCCACGACCTATTATGGTCTACTTCGGTAATTACTTGCTAAGACAAGCGGTCTCAATCAAAGCTAGACCGAATACCCCAGTGACATTAGACAATGTAACTTTCTTTGTTAAATCCGATCTTAGCAAGTCCACTATGGATAAAAGATGGGGACTACGTAAATTAATTGATCCTTTCAAGTCCCTGGGGGCAATAGTCTATCTTCAAGAACCGGCCCGCCTTAAGGTTATGAAAGCTGGCCATACTTATTTTTTCACTGAAGTAAAGGAGGCTGAGCAACTCCTTGCAAAAATGAGAAAGAGAGAGGGGGGAGAGGGGAGGTTGAGAGAGGTAGAAAATGAGACTCATGCCTAACCATAACTGCCTAGTGCAATTTAACAGGATACTCGGGCATATATTGTGAATTTGATTTTGAATTTTTTTTGTATGATAATAATACGGAGTGTGGGGGATCCTGGGGAGACCTCTCTGATAGGCTGCCCCTTGAGCGGCAGCAGAAGATAGAGGTAGGCCTCTGGGTAGATACTGGGGGGAGGGGCTATGGGTTGGAGGGTAGGGTGGGCTGGGTGGGATGGGTTTGTGGTTTTGTTTGGGGTGGGGCTAAAAGGGGAAAAACTGTATTGCAGGGAAAGAAAGATGGGCAGACATAGAGAAAAAGCTTTTTTATTTTTGCATATTAAACGATATATAATACAGAGGAGTACAACAAATTTAGTTATAATTAATGTCTTTTTTTAGATGTTTGGTGTGGAATGTTGCTGGCCTCAATAGTAAAGATAAAAGGAGAATGGTACAAGAAGAAATGAATATGTACAGACCCCATATGGCACTTATTTCTGAAACCCATATTGGGTTTCAAGATGGTAAACTTTTATCTCAAATGGGCTATGATCTTGTTGTTTGCTCAACGTTAGGGGCATCAATCCGGGGGGTAGCTATTTTGAAACAGAAACATACAAGAATGGCTATCATTAAAACTGCAGCTGATGACAGGGGAAGGTGGGTAATTGCTCAGGTGCAACTTTGCTGAAAAATATTATGTATTCTGCTTGGTTTATGGTCCTAACGTTGACGAACCCAAACTATATGAGCAATTAAACATCGAATTACTCGAGTGGGAGGGTGAGTTATTGATAATGGGAGATTTCAACTGCGTTATGAATTATAAGAAGGATTACACAGGTAAAATCAACACAATCAGGATGCGTAGAGTTAGAGCAGCTATAGTGGAATTGGGTAGGCTACACAATTTGAAAGATGTCTGGCGCACTAAGCACCCTACTATAGCTGGATATACATACTATTCGGCCCCCCATAGAGTCTGTTCTAGAATTGATATGGTATGGGCAACAGATAGAATTGTGGATAACTGCAATATAGAACTTTGCCCGAGAGTTACATCTGACCACAACCCTATATTGTTTGAATTTAAAACCCTTAACAAAGAGCAATCCCCCCGACAGTTTACATTCCCTAGGTATCTATGTACAGATGCTGAATTTGTCTTGGGCATTAAAGCGCATATAAATGAATTTATAACTTTTAATATTAACTCAACCACGGTTAATTTTGTGTGGGATGCGTGTAAATGTAGCATTAGAGGCTATGTGCAACAATACATTTTAAGGAAAAATACTGAAAGACGGAGGGCAGATAAGCTAACTTTATCTAGTATTCTATCAGCCAAACAAGAACTGATAGATGCTGTAATACAGGGGAAGACAAATATTGAAGAACTGAGACTAGGATTGGTGTCATTGAGGTCGGCATTAAAAAAGACTCTTAGGGAGAAATTTAGTTCCAAAATACATAAATATAAACTAGCCCAATATGAAGGGGGCGATAGAATCGGCAAGATCTTGGCCTATAAGGTAGCCAATAAAAAAGCTAAATCCACTATAAAATCAATAATAGGGTCAGACTTAATTGAATATAAAAAATCTGAGCAAATCTTAGAGCAATTTGATAAATACTATTGCCATTTATATACCCCAGATAATTCACCCTCTCAGGAAGAAATTACAAAATATTTAGATAAATATTTGCCCAGCCGACTAGATACTGAAGCAATTAAGCAACTTGGGGCTAAGACTACTATAAGTGAAATAGAGCTAGCTATTCAAGCACTACCTTCAGGAAAGGCTGCGGGAGAAGACTGCTTGCCTATAGAACTATATAAAATTTGCGAGAAAGAACTTATACCGCTTTTTCATTTGGTGATAGATTCTGTAGGTCAAACAGGAAGCACTCCTATATCTTGGAGAACTGCAAAAATAATATTTTTTCTAAAAAAAGGCAAACCACCAGAGGACCGAGGGTCATATAGGCCCATCTCATTAATAAATACCGATGCCACGGTCTTTGCCAAAATCCTGGCTAACCGTCTCGCCCCTATTATGCCTGATTTAGTGAACTGCCAACAGCATGGGTTTCTGGTGGGGAGAGACACCACTACCCATATTAATAACGCAGTGACTGCATTTGATGTAGCCTCGACCACTCACACCCCACTCGGAATGGTTATGCTGGACGCGGAGAAAGCGTTCGACTGAGTGGGGTGGGAGTATTTGTGGGCGGCGTTGAGCGCATTCGGTATACAGGGGCAATATCTTAGATGAGTTCGATCTTTGTATGAACTACCAATGGCAATAGTTAGTTATGCTGGAGCCAATTCAGCTAACTTCGCAATTAAAAGGGGGACAAGGCAGGGGTGTCCTTTATCACCCCTGCTTTTCGCTCTAGCCCTGAAGCCATTTTTAAATGCATTGTCTGTCCAAGATAATATAATACCAATACAACATAGTGGCAAGAGTTTGAAAATAACCGCTTTTGCTGACGATATAGCTATATTCACTACAGACTTAGTTTTGGCACTCCCTGAGATAATCAAAGAAGCTAGTAAATTTGGAGAGATATCAGGTTATAAACTAAACGTTGGCAAAACCCAAGTAATTGCCAACTACAAACCTGCTCAACCGATATTGGGACTCTGTACTAATGCTATCTATTTAGGAGTTAAGCTTGCAGCAGAAATAGAGAAAATTGTAGCATTGAACTATGACCCTTTACTTAAGGAAATAACTACATCTTTAAAAAACTGGCATAAGATACCATTGAGCCTGGTAGGACGAATACATTTAATAAAGATGAAGATTGTACCAAAATTGCTGTACCTATTTAGATCTATCCCTTTACAACTCAACAACATATATATTAAAAAATAGAGAGTATATGTAGCAGTTATATCTGGAGCTATAAAAAAGCTTGTAGATCAATGGCTTGTTTGAAACTCCAAATTGAAAAAGGGGGTTTAAATTTCCCGGATTTTAAATTATATTTTTTTGCAACTTTTTTTCAACGCATACGTAGCCTAATAACCAATGATGCTTCCTTATTTTTCCATCAATTTATGTTGGGACAAGATAGTAATCAGTTTTTGTACCGTGTGCATGACCCCAATTATTTTAAGAGAGTCAAGTTTAAGACCGCGAGACATATTAAAAGAATCTGGGACCAAATAATGATTTTTTGCAAGATACCTTTCTTTAATGCGGAGTTACAGATTTGGGGAAATACAGGGCTACCAGGCTTCTTTTCAGATGGCGCGGCAGCCTTGTGGCTGGAACATGGTATAAGAACTCTAGGTGACTTATATGGCTTGGATGGCTTTTTGAGCTTTAATGCATTAAAATTAATTTACAAAATTAGAGACACTATGGGCCTCATTAGGAACGCGGACGGACTTGCGTCCGCCCGCGACCCCAGAGGATGAGGGAACGTCCGCATGGGCTGCGACGTTCCCTCATGTGCGATTAGGATGTGACCGTCACCCTGGCGGTCACATCCTGGATATTTAACATTGCGGCGGGTGCTGCTTCATGCAGCACCCACCGCAATGTTAAAAGTGCATGTTTAACATTTACATGCACAAAGCGGCAGGCACCGCGCGGTGCCTGCCGCTTTGTGCAAGTAAATGCTGGGGGGTACCATAGGTACCCCCCATGTGAACCCCCACCCGCCAACACCCTGGGGGCCCGCAACGGGCCCCCAAAATCAAAAGTACACATGCTTTTCCACGGCGGAAAAACCGCCGCGGAAAAGCATGTTTACAAATGCTTCCTAATTTGGCTGGCGGTGTCTGATAGGCACTGCCAGCCAAATGAGAGCTTTTCCGCCGCGGTTGTAATCTGACCGCGGCGGAAAAGCAGCGGCAAGTAACCAAGACCCACCAGCCATCGTAATGCGGCGGTGGGTCTTTGGTGAGTCCGCAGAGGATTTTCCGCCTCCTCCGGGCCGGAGGTGGCTTCCCCCGGCCCGGAGGAGGCGGAAAATCCTCCATCATAATGAGGCCCTATGTATTTCAAATACATTCAGATGAAAGATTTTTTGGTTAATAAAATGAAAATTGAAAAAATAGAAAACTCAGATACCTTAAAATATCTTTACTCGAAACATACTAAATCACTTATTAGTAAGAGCTATGCCACTTAAGTAGCCACAAGCAAGGAGACTGTGAAAACATGGCGGAAAAATGGACTAACCGACTAGGTGTGAACATCAATCCTAGCCAGATTGCAGGCTCGCTCAGACAAATAAACATAGTGGTCCAATCCTCAAGCTTAAGGCTTCAATTATATAGAACGGTGACTCAAATATACTATACACCTCAAAGAATTGCTAGTTGGACCCCGGGAAATGGTCTCAGCGAGCGAACTAAATGTCCTAAATGCAATCTAGAAGCCGCCGGTATAGAACACATGCTCTATCAATGTCCGGAACTTACAGCATTTTGGAAAGGATTAACCGCGGCTTTAAACAGTAGACAAATTATATTTCCAACACTTTCGGCACATTTAGTATTGCTAGATATACAAGATACTAATAACAAGTATAAATACTTGATTTCTATTGCTATGCTTGTGCTAGGTTGGTTATTGCACAGACTTGGATCTCTAAGGAACCACCCATTATTATGGAGTGGTGGAATCTTATTAATGAAATACATATGATGGAACTTTTGTTGGCCAAGCTAAGGGGTACTAAAGCATTGAAAGCGAGGCAAAACATTTGGGGTACTTTCATCTGATCTATATGTACCGGCAGCAACTAAAATGATTTACTTTTGAATGTACACTGTTATCCTCTGTATTTATTTAACGGTTAAATTTATGTTTGGATATTTTTGCCTCTGAAATTTGTATGCAATGTGATGTTGTTTTTTCTTTCCTGCAATAAAAATTTACAAAATTAAAAAAACACCTTCTATCACTTTGGGTTCATGGTTCCGACACCTGAGGACTTTTTCTTTTCTTTTTGTCTTACTCCCTTTCTTTATCCTTTGACTATTTTTTCATTCTTTGATAATTTCCATGGTTAGCTATTTTT
The DNA here is from genome assembly GCF_964263255.1 of Lissotriton vulgaris. Taxonomy (NCBI): domain Eukaryota; kingdom Metazoa; phylum Chordata; class Amphibia; order Caudata; family Salamandridae; genus Lissotriton; species Lissotriton vulgaris. Next base: position 1,435,158,092 of record NC_141691.1, read on the forward strand.
TATCTTTGGACATGTCCAATTTATGTTTTGGTGCTGCACTCTTTTGCTTCAAGACACCTCTTTTCACATCATTGTTTAACCACTTGCCTTACAAACATTGCACTTTGTTTACCATCCCACTCTTTTCATCAGTTTCGTGTTTCCACTTTAATACATGATCTCATTGTTGCACTCCAACTGTATATTGATCTTGTTAACATGATATATCGCAAAACATTTTACATGTTGTAAGATGGCACCCGTTTTTGGCAGCTAGTACTTTAGACTAACAAGTCCCTTTCACTTTTCACATCATGCTTGATAAGCATTCAGTTCACCTCACGGGCATTTCGCCTCCCCGTCACATGTGCGCTCCTGTGTCTTCATCCTTGCAAGTAATACTGCTTGCATGCTGGGAAACTCACCGGAAATATGCGTTTCTTTGAATCCCCATTCAGACAGCCTTAGTTTCAGAGCACTCACACTGGATAACCCTGCACATACACGAGTAAATACATTGATGTTTGAAGCTTTGTCTCTTGCATGCTTGCACATTAGCCTTTACATCACGCTGGATAATGTTGCACACACACAAGAAATTTGTTGATTTTTTGTAATTGTTATTCTGTACATGGTTGCACATTCACCTAATCCTCGTGTTCATACTCACCTCAACACCTTAGACTGCAGTACTTATGCTCACTCTGTTTAAACCTGCGTTTAAGTTCACACTTTTTCTTGAGATCCCATTGATACTTGGTAACTTTTATAATACCATTCACCTGGGTTGAGGTGAAGGTATTTGATCCTCATGGTTTGGTTTCCTCAAACTATCATTGCTTGTTTTCTTGTAGATATTTTCCCCTGATGAAGGGCTTATATTGCCCAAAATGCATCGGGAGAGATGATTGGACTTTGTGATGGTATCATCTAAGTTAATATCAATATTCACTGATATGAGAAACTAATATCGAATTACTAATAAAATCGTCACAAATTTATCGCTAATATTTGAGATTTTATCTATTTTTCGTATGATCTTCGAACACTCTTTATTTCCCGCTAGATGGGTCTCTCGCAGTGCTCAGGGGGACGTCACCTAACTAGGAGATGCTACTTCATTATGATTACTCCACACTCATTGACCAGAGGGTGATACTCCAGAGGCATGCAACAATTTAAACAACTTGTTCATACTAACTGTGCATGTTCTAGTAATCATTTCTGCTTGTGCCAATCTACCAAGGATGTGAGCAGGGGTTATTTTAGAAGTGTATTCCCCTTACCCTGACCAGGAAGAATGCCTCTACTTTGACAAAGGTGCAAACCATTGCTAGCTAGAGACCCTCATTCTCAACAATTGTACAATGATTATTTCCAAAACATTATAATGGTTTAGGGCCTCATTATGAGTTTGGTGGTGTGGGAGCAGGACGGTTCACTAATGCCCGCTCCCCCAAATCCAAAGGCTGCTTGTCTGCCAGAATACAATACAAATCGGTGTGTGGTGGGAGGGCAGCATTGCGGTCCTCAGTGGTCCAGTAAAAAGAGTCAATGAACCTTTAATACTGCCCTGCTGTGGGACCACCACAGCGTGTTCCAGCATGAAATGGACTATAAATTCCATGCCATGCTGGATCTGGGGGAGTGCTTGCAGACAGGGGGACACAACATGTACCCCCCTGTGTGCACCTAAATGTATTGAGCAAGTGGGGCCCTGTATGGCCCCCTTTGTTTCCTTGTAATGCTGGCAGTCGGAAAACACAAAATATGTATGGCTGTGCCACAGCACCACCACCAGCATATTCTGAAACGTTGACTGCTGAACTACCACCTGTGAACACCGTTCCCTGGCATTTGAGGTGGTCAAATGGTGGTCTAACCAGCAAATGTATAATATGGTGGTCAGACTGCCAGTGTGGCAGTGACTGGACCACCACCGCCAAACCCCTGCAAGTCTTGCAGTTGATGGACTGCCAGACTCGTAATAAGGCCCTTAGGCTTGCACTAGAGTTATATACAGTGCCATCTAAAATATTAGAAAAATGTAACCATGTGGTCTGTTTTTGTCTTCTGAATTGCTAAGAGATGCAAAGTGGATGTTATTGGAAGTCACATTGAACTTTATATTGTTGGAAAGGTTAATACTATCATTATATTTTTGTATGCTTTTCAGATATTATTTCAGGGTAGCATTGTTGGATTGTTAAAGGTCCCTTTCTTTTACTGAGTGTAGCATATGGAATATGAACTCCAGAAAGGTGAGACCCTACACACTTACAAAAGTTGCAATACGGCTACTACAGTTTAGTTTACGAACAATGAAAAGTATTCTGTCTTATAAGCTCCACTTTTTCTGATGAATCTTGCTATGCATATGGGTATGAAAATAGTTGAATGTCAGTACTGCGTATGTATCTTCAACACCTGGATTTGCATGTAATCATCACCCTGTCTGCAGCTCCTAATTACTGACACAGTCACACTTGTCCTCAGTATTGACGCACATGACTAAGCATGACATCAAACACCTTCTGCCTAGGCCACAAATAAATTCACACTTTATCAACCATTCATGCATATGTGAGCAATTCAGTCAAGGTAATACAAATACTAGAGACAGAAGCTTACTATGCAAATGATAGTAAATGTAACAATCATGGATTTTCAGCGTTGAAAGACAGGCTAATGTTTCATTTTTACATCATTTCGATTTAAACAAATACACTTTTCCATATATTAAACTCTTGCCCCAATGCTCCTAGAGAAATCCAACAGACAATGAAGAAAGCGGTCTATGAATTCCTGCTTTCAAGTGGTTTCAGTTAAAAGAGATGAGTTCCTCTTTCCGTGGCTCCACTGACGATATGAATACATATAACTTTCATGGTCTGAGCTCACTGTATTCGTTTTTAGACCACCCGATGCTGACAAGAACTGTATTTGCACTTTCCAGAACAAGTGTCTTCCTTATAATCATTGTACCTCAATTTTGTGCTGGTATAAAACTTCAATACATGGTTGGATACCAAAGACATCAGAAATGCGCAATCATTTATGGATAACATGGGTGAACTATTTTTTGTTTTGAGCTGCTCAGGAAAAAACACAAAAATGTTTTTCTGCCATTCAAAACTCATATGGAAAGGGATTGAGTGCTTGCAGGAGACCCTGCCATAATGTTTATTTATTTACATCTCTCTGCATTATGTGCATTTTCTTCATCCTGCGAAAGCTTTCCTGAGAGAGAATTCTCACTTGGACCCTTAAAGAGGATTACAATGTACTAATAGATACATTGCTAGCTTTTATGTAAAGTTGATACATTTTCTGAACTTCCCTCCAGAACAAGGACTAGAAATAGGCACCACTAAAAAATGCTAGAAAGCCAGAATACCTTTGGAAACGTTTTTTAAATCAACGTCCTATCCTGGTGAACAAAACATAAATAGAATAGACTCTATTATAAACATTAACAAGATAGTGGCAAAGATACATGTTAGATGGCAGAAGAATAGAACATATTACAACATTATGATGGTTTTATGGGGCTTCTTTACACCAATAACCCAAAATTCTCCTTTGCCTAGCTTATCTAAGCTAAGCTTAGCAGCAAGGAGCCCTACTTGAGCTTCTCAGATGGTTCACTCCTCCATAACATTTTTGAATAATCAAAGGAATTTTCAGTAAAGAAACAGCAGCTGTTTCTCTTGCCTGCATCATTCGGCTATGTCAGCAGATAAGCTGAGCGGAGGACTCAATGTGCCGTCCGGTAGCTTTCAAAACACAAAGGTGTTTACGTCTACTGAATGACTCTCAGTCTCGAATCCCTAGAGCGAAATTCCTTCCTAACTAATAATGCTTTGTTCCAGATTACATACTCTGTCTGAAATGTTGAATATTGAACAAATAAATAATTACTAGCTTTTCAACTACTTATATTCTGTGAAGTATTTCGTATTCTATAAAACTATTAACTGAGAAATCAAGATGTCTATTTGAATGAAGGCCTGTCCATTAGTTAAAAGCAAAAACTTGAAAAGCAATTAAAACCATGCAAAAATAAAAATCAATATATTTAAGCATGCTGAATTAACATTTTGCAATGACTAACAACATTAATAAATGTGCATTTATATTTATGTATGTACAAAGCTTTATTTTGATTAAAAAGCACATTTACAATTAAAATCACAATTCATTTTGAACATATATTAAAAAAAATCTTTGACAAAAATACAAATATGATAAAAATGCATTAAACCAATTACAGCTTTGGACATTATTAAAAAGTGGTCAGCTTATAGAGTCAACGTAAAACTTTCCGTCTAATCACCCACGCCCAACTAAGGAATTTGGCCACCCCACAAGCTAGGGTGGTGTTAGGATCTGTCTGCAAGATTCTAAGGGCAGAAGAGTAATTCTTGGTCTCAAGCTGACGGCAGACAGGTTTTAACCATTTCGACCTAGGTTTACTATAAGCATTACATACAAAGAAAAAATGCGGAATGGTTTCAGATACACCAGTACAAAATGGACAGTCAACAGGTGGTTGATTGGGTGGTTTCCACTTGCATGTACGTTCACGAACGGGAAGAGTTCCCCTTCTGAACTCAATATATAAAGTTCCCTATCTCTGGGTTTCCAATGAAGTCCAAATAGGGTTCAAAATGATGTACTGTCTTGTGCAATCGGAACTCATCTGTCAATCTCCCCATTTATATTTAAAACATGCCCCTTTTTATTAAATGGTTATGAAATGTAGGTGGAGGTCACTGAATTGGTATATTTTGGAGAATTAGCTTGGTTTAATTTTAATATGCTTTGAATCTTCTCATACTCACCTAAACAGCCTCTCAATTAGGAGCATCTCTAGCTCAGATAAATTAATGCCTGCACTTGAGTAGAAATCAAGCTTATATACATTAATCAAATAAAAAAAAGTCACCAATCCTAACTTGTTGAAAGGAGAATAGGGAGAAAATGGATCTGGGAAACAAAAACTTTTAATTCCTATGGTACTGTAGAGCTCACAAAAATGTCTCATCCTTAAAAAGAATAAAACGCCTTTTGTTATACCTGTTTGGCTAGTACCTTCTGTTCTCAGAAGAAAGCTTGGAAATTGATTCTGAGTTGTGCAGCTCCACGGTTGATAATTTGGTCAACCCAGCTGCTCCTTAAATGTGCGATGACATTTTGTAACTCACTATAAAGCAAAACGAACAAGATGTAGTTGTCTTATTTGAATATTTGTAATTTTAGTTCCTCTTGTGGTTAATTTGTACAATTGTCTCGAATAGGGATGGTAACTATTATCCATTTGGGGTGAAACAAGCTATTTTTCCTCCTGTCCTAAAACGTCCCCAAACATACTCCTTAGACCACTCTAAATACATGCAAATCTCAAATTAGATGTTTCTGAACAAGATAGGTAACTGGTAATGAGACTACAGTAACAGCCCTATGTTGCAGATGATAACATCCTTGATGACGTTTAGGTCAGTTTTCGATCTTGTCATAGCATGGAAGCTGGTACTACTGCTATTTAGCATGACTTACACCTACTGACAGATGATAGCAGTGTTGGAACATCAACGCTGCAGGATTTATTGGTGGCCCTAGACCCTATCAATCACTTTATCCTACATCTGAGACTGTCAGACCATGGCATGAGTAGCTCAATGCAAGCACAGGTTAATGGATTTCATGCCGATAATTTATAGGTTGGAGAACTGGGAGGTTTTACTTCAAAAATGGGGTTTATGTTGTGTCTCAGGGAGCGGTGTTTGCTATTCAACATCTATCCAATCCCTTGATTGTGTTTTGGAACATTCATTATTACAACTTGCAGATGATTCCCAATTTATTGGGAAACTAGCACAATCAATATTCGAAGAAAAGCGATCTTTGGATTCCATGTATTGGAAATAAAAAGATAGTTGTGTACCACCCACCTAATATTAAATTCCACCATGCATAATATTATGTGGTTGGTACCATCCCTACCAGCTGAGGAAAGAAGACCAGACCATTGGCCTTAGGTTACCATTAGCCTACCTCCAGAAAGGACAAACATTTTGGGGTAGGCATGAACAGCAATCTCTCTATGAAAAAACAAGGGTGGGCTGTGGTCAGCTCAGATTTTTAGCATTTGTGACTCTGAATGTACATGTGTGACTTTCTACAGAAGAAAACTCAGGAGCCGCAATATGCTACAGTGTAACTCTTTTATCATTTTCACTACCATGACTTATATCACTCCATTTTGAAAAATACATGGCTGTCTTCGACTAAACACAGCACATTTGTTTTACATTGTTAGGTGTGGTGTAGAACACTTTCTGTTCTAGATGCCATATATCTTTACTGAATTGTTTTATCAGATACTTCCAGCTACAAACTTTGGACCAGCAAGAAATATTGGACTTTGCATCACCTGGCTCAGGAACCTTTATGGATAGTTAATACTATTTTGGTTCCTGTGGAAAACTGTGTAATGCTCTAACATGCTCAAAAGAAACATAGTGTTCCAATATTTTTTTATCATAGGCTAAAATCATTCTTCTTCCTGGAATCTTATCCATGACCTTCTGCTCTCCTGTAGAACTGACCAAATGCCATCTGTTTTCTATTTAGCACCAATAGACTGCTATTGTAGTGCCAGAGTTCCCAACAAATACATTTGTGTGATCTGGAACTTGTTTCAGAGCTTGACTCCATGTTAGCTGGACAATTGTTTCCGTTTTCAGCAGCCAATACTGCTCTCTGCAATGTACCCCATCTAATCCTATCCAAGTGGTGACATATTAAAGAGGTTGGAACGCTCCTTAGCATTACACGAGCAATAGAGTGGAGCCATCTTCTTGTATAAATCTGTTTATTTGTTTTTTCATCTCTCATAACAGCATTGGCTGTACATGGAAATGCATTAACTGCAATGATCTCTTTAAGAGATGCAAGTTAATTACTATTGCATCATTGCTTGCAAAATATTACTTCTTACAGGTATTTGTTTTAACTGTTATCTATGTATACTATGGCACTTAATATGCTTCTGGTGGTACAATCGTCTGCCGAACGCATGGTGGTGGTCTGCTGCCAGTGATCCAGGATCCATGGAGGTGGCACAGTGGTCTGTGGATCCTAATATGCTGGTCATGCCACTGTGGCACCATCTAGCAAATTAGGAGTTTCCGCACAGCCACACTTTTCATGGCTGTGCGACTGCCATGAAAAGTGTGAAGATGAGGAAACTAAGGGAGCCCTACAGGCAGATGTTGTGCCCCCAGTGTGCATGCACCCCCAGTTCATGCAGGGCATGGACTTGATAGTCCATGCCCTGCAGCATCTGCTTTGGGTGCTTCCATCTCAAGTCTTTATGATATTTTGCCTCATAGTTTATTAATTTTTAATGAAATAAGTACTAACACAAATAAATTCACATTTGCGTGTTACCTGGTGCTTTGGAAGAGTGCAGCAAATTATAAGTTACTATGGTGTTTGGATAAAATATTTTTTTTAAATATCAGGAGACAGAAATATCAGAAATTAAATATTGTGATACAGAAATATAGTAATGCACTACAATCCTTGAATTGTGTTTGAGGTAAGCAACACTGTTGCAAATTAATGTTTTATATATAATTTTCACTAATAAAGTAGTTAAAATATACTTTTAAAATGATTTTAATGTTTTTTAGTTGATATGTTAATTTTATGAGATCGTTTTGCCCTCCATTGCTAACAAGTTTAATCTGTGCATGACCAAGATTAACATCTGGATAGAAGAAAACTTACTTAAACTGAACATGGAAAAAACATGGTGCTTGTGTTTGGTCCATGAGAATCCATATGGTTTTGCAGTTGGTGGCCTGAGGAATGTGGCTCTTTACCCACTCCTGTTAAAGCAGCCAAAAACTGAACTTTGACTCACAGGTCAATTTCAGCATGAGTACCTGTTATCACATAATTAGGACTCTTAGGAAGATCTTTCCTTTTATTCAAGTTAAATTGCATCACTCAGTGGCCATTGCCACTGCAATGCGCTCTGTTTGAACATCATTGCCTTTTTACTGAACAAGATGCAAGTGCACACCTTATTCTTAACACTCCAAACTGAGGGGTCCATTAGGATGGTGGGCGGGGCTGGCGGGGCGGAAAAATGCCTTTTTCCGCCCACGAGCAGCGGGAAACACGTCCGACATATTAGTATTGCAAAACATCGGTCAAATCCCGTCCACAGCAGAGCGACGCTCAACGCCATCAAAGTGAGTCCGCAACCGCGGCGGTGGGAGCCAATGGAGACTCTCCGCCATGTGGAATGACGTCCGCCGCTTCACAAATTAGGATGGCCCAAAAAGGCAGATGCACAGCATCGGAGACACTTCCCAAACAGAGGCGGCAGAAACTCGATAGCGGAGCGCGATAGCAGAGACCCGGTCCACACCACCCGGTCACGACTGCCATGGACCCAGCTCTACATGTGTATCCGGTACTGTACTTGCTACAGCACTTTCATCTAATGGGCTGCTGCGGACGACGCTGCAGGTACGCAACTACACAAATACAACACACAACACACGGGCTGACAGATGGTACACACAGCACTATATGCACAACAAGCAGTGTGTTCACACCAAGCAGAACAGTCACACACAGACATGACTGACACAACAACAACACACACAACACAAATCAGGACAGCACAAACACAACAGCACACCCAGGAAGTGAAGCAATACCACAGCCAACACACATACATCCAACACAACAACAACCGATGCACCTCTCTGGGATACAAGAGCAGGACCATCTTGACCAGAGCACTGGGCAGCACACACAGCTGAAGTGCACATGAGCAATCCTCACTGATAGCACAAGAACATCACACATAAACCATTGGGACAATATCCACAGTGGAACATCACTCTTGGCCCGAGAACTGCACCACAGAGCACAGTGTCATAAATGAAGTGATGGGAGGCACACACACATGTAAACCAAGGGGACAGCTGACATCAAAGTTAACTGACTTGCATGTCAGTAGTAGACATGTAAGGGGTGTACCATACACAAATAGAGGGAGTACAGACCCACAATGGGTAGGCGTAAGTGGCACACATAGGGGATGGCAGTACACCACACACACCATGCCATACAAGAGGATAAAAGGCACCATGTGCCTGCAATGCATGAGAAACACAACCGCAATGGCAGTGTGGAGCAGCAGGGCTACACAGTCTACGCAAACACACTCAAGACACATGGATGTTCAAACAAACACAACACTGATGTGCAAGTCACACACTTTGCACACTCATAAGTGACGAAAACAACAAGGAGGAGCCAGACAGAACAGCATGGACACACCAACACACTGCACAGTGCACAACAGATAACTCACACATGTTCATACCACCATATCCACAGTGCAGAACAATCCAAACAATAGGCACACAACTCCTGGTTGACACATGTGTCTTTCAGAATCCAGGGGCTCACACACATCCACACCCCCTACAACTCTTCACACTGTACACCTCTTGACTACCCAAAAGCACACATCTCATGTAGGCCATGGGACCAGGACTAAGGGCCAACACAAGATGACCATACACATACACAGCTGGTCACACGTAAAAGAATAACACACATACATCATGACATTGCCCAGCCTGCATGCAAACCTGTGCACAGCATCACACCCTGTGCTGGCAGTGTCCCCCAACCTGACATGTAAACAATGTAGTCAACAATAGCAAAAAACTAAAAAGTGAACTGCATGACAGGTAAAATATCCATCACAGATAACACTAGTATCAGTGTCTGAATGGACTGAAGACCCTGTCACCCATGTTTAAAAATGTGACGCAGCCAAAGAGCTTAGCAATGTTTAAGTGACACAAAGAGCATGGGGCACAGGCAGCCACATGCACACACCAAAAAACCTTTCATCAGCAAGGACACTGACAAAAAAGACAACAGGAGTAACTGTCTTTATTCACATATTGCATAGATGTGACAGTAGAACAACAGTAGACAAGAGCAAGGCACAAAATGCTGATCATATACAAGATAATCTGCGCAGGCAAACTCGAAACGGGAAGGCCAGTGTCCATGGCAGGGTGCACAGCAAGTACATGAGAGGCTGCACAGGGGAGACTCCAACACAGCAGAGCAACAGGGCCAGTGTCCATGGCACAGGTTAGAGTGAAACACAGCAGAGCAACAGGGCCAGTGTCCATGGCAGGTGGCACAGCAAGTATATAAGAGGCTGCACAGGGGAGACTTCAACACAGCTGAGCAACAGGGCCAGTGTCCATGGCACAGGTGAGAGTACAACAAAGTAGAGCAACATGACCAGTGGGCATGGCAGGTGGCACATCAAGTACATGAGAGGCTGCACAGGGGAGACTCCAACACAGCAGAGCAACAGGGCCAGTGTCCATGGCAGGTGGCACAGCAAGGTCAGTGTCCATGGCACAGGTGAGAGTACAACACAGCATGGCAACAGGGCCAGTGGGCATGGCAGGTGGCACAGCAATTACATGTGAGGCTGCACAGGGCAGACTACAACACAGCAGAGCAACAGGGCCGGTGTCCATGGCACAGGTGAGAGTACAACTCAGCAGAGCAACAGGGCCAGTGTGCATGGCAAAGTGCAGATTTGGAATATGAGAAGCAGCACAGGCAAGGCCAGAACAGCAGTGAATAATAAGGCCAGTGGGCATGGCAAAGTACAGAGTCAGGACATAAGAAGCCGCACAGGCAAGTCCATAACAGCAGTGAATGACAAGGCCAGTGGGCATGGCAAAGTGCAGAGTCAAGACATGAGAAGCTGCACAGGCAAGGCCAGAACAGCAGTGAATGAAAAGGCCAGTAGGCACGGCAAAGTGCAGAGTCAGGACATGAGAAGCTGCACAGGCAAGGCCAGAACAGCAGTGAATGACAAGGCCAGTGGGCATGGCAAAGTGCAGAGTCAAGACATGAGAAGCTGCACCGGCAAGCCCAGGACAGCAGTGAATGACAAGGCCAGTGGGCAAGGCAAAGTGCAGAGTCAGGACATGAGAAGCTGCACAGGCAAGGCCAGAACAGCAATGAACGACAAGGCCAGTGGGCATGGCAAAATGCAGACTCAGGACATGATAAGCTGGACAGTGAGTGTGTTTGACTGTACCCTTCAATGGCCAGCAACACAACCAGGTGGTAAAAAATGGACTAGCACACCTGTATGAGAGACAGGTGTATGAGGGGGACTACCACTCACTCTTGGCTGTCAGCGGACTTGGAGCTGGCTGTGTGTCGGGTAGAGTAGGACCACTTGACTGGGGAGACAGAGGCCTAGGTGATATTGGGCTATCAGTGGCTTGGCAAGTTGGACGGCTGTTTGGACCAGGTGGTGTAATGGCACGTGGAGGTGGAGTCATGCAGACCTGTGACACAGTGTGGATGGGAGAGGTTTGAGGGATGCCTTTCCACTTCTTGGGAATTCTAAATGCTTTCCCTGTACTCGGGCCAATGGGAAATGGTGATGACACAACAGGCACGCACACCAACAGACCCGCATCAGGTGCAGACACTGGCACTCCCTCTGCTGATGTGCTTGATCCTGATGAATGCTTTGTCTGGCTACACCTCTGGACCACCTTCCCCTGTTTGCCAGGTGTACCCCCAACTGTGCCCTCTTTCCCCTGTTTGCCAGGTGTACCCTCTACAGGTCAGCGTGTAAACATGCGCAAGACATTTTTGAGCTCCTAGATACAGTGAAGCCACTATGTCTTATGCTCACTGAGACGTGGTGGGGCGAATTCTCCAACCCTGATGTCGTTACGACAATCCCGCCTGATTACAACATCTTCAGGAAGGATAGAGCTAAGGGAAGGGGCGGTGGAGTGGCATTGGTGGTCAAGAAAGGTACCCCGTGCACGATCCTGCCTGCAAAAGACATCCGAGGCTCGGAGACCCTAGCCTTTTCTATTACTCTGTCGCCACATCAATCTTTTAAGGGATTACTCGTGTATAGGCCACCTGGCGCACCCGGCACGTTCTTTGAAGATCTGGATTCCGTGCTGTTGGGGCTGGCCCTGAAAGCGGAACATTGTATCGTGGCAGGGGACTTCAACTTTCGGATGGATGATCCGTCCGACCCTGCTGCCATCAAACTTTCCGAGGCTCTGACCCCGCTGGGACTGATCCCTTATTTACAGGAGCCTACGCACGAGAAGGGGCACACTCTTGACCAGGTATTCTCGTCTTCCCCTCTCGAGGAGATTGAGATTACACCTGTTCTATGGTCAGACCACTTCCTTGCCAAATTTACGATCAAAGGCATAGCTAAACCGGTGGCTATCCTGGCACAGCAACAGGGTCGTGTCCATAGGGCATATCATCGAGTAACCCCAGAGATGTTGGCCCAGGCTGCAGTGGTTCACCCTTGCCCCCTCTCGGGCGATCTGGACAGGGATCTGGAGACCCTGCAGGATTGGCTTCTTGACAGGCTAAATGATCTTCCCCGGAATTGACACCTCGCCTGACACCGAAACGGGTCTCTGCGCCTTGGTTCACCGCTGCACTGTCGGCTACGCGGCAGCAGTGCAAGGTAGCCGAAAGAGCCTGGCGGGCACAATATGATACTGTTGCCAAGCTGACCTACAAGACGGTGGTTAAGGCCTATCACCGGGACATTCGCCTGGAAAAAAAAGCATATCTAGCTAGGAGAATAGAAGCCGCTTCTAACTCCTGCAAGGAGATTTTCTCCATTGTGAGAGAATTTACCTACCCATGGTCTAACACCTCGGACGAAAAACCATCAGGTACCTGGGCTACGGACCTTGCTGATTTCTTTACGAGCAAGATCCAACGCATACAGGACTCTTTCCCTTCGCCTGGGACCATAGGCCAGACTGAACCTGAGACCATCGTATCTCCGCAGACTTGGCCAGGTGTGACGCTGAGCGTGTTTCCACCGATCTCTGCTCCTGACTCCTTAGCTCTAATGGGCAATTTAAAATCGGGTTCAACCCTCGACCCATGCCCTGCTAAATTTCTAGCAAAAGTGGCGGAGGTGATCAATCCACTGGCTAACCCGCTGTTGAATCTCTCGCTGAGTCAGGGAGTGGTCCCACAAGCCTGGAAGCAGGCGATGGTGATTCCTTTGCTCAAAAAACCGGGCCTAGATCCGAAGGCCCCGGTTAATTATAGGCCCATCTCTCTGCTGCCGGCTCTCACGAAGATTGTGGAAAAACACGTTCAGGGTGTGCTTTCCAATTTTCTTGAGACCAACGAGATCTTGCATGCCACCCAATCGGGTTTTCGTCCCCATCTAAGCACAGAGACTGCGCTCCTTGAGGTCGCAGAAACCATTAAAGGGGTTCTGGACTCTGGGGGCAAAGCCATGCTGGTGATGTTAGACTTGTCGGCGGCGTTCGACACCGTCCCCCATGACGGCCTTCTCGCAAGACTCTTTGAGATAGGTCTACGGGGGACGGTGTTCGACTGGTTTTCCTCCTTTCTAGCCGGCCGCCGGCAAACGATCTGGGCTCCGCCTGATTCCGCCGTGATGCCGCCTCTGGGAGTCCGGGTCCCACAGGGCTCTATCTTGAGCCCGACCCTATTTAACATCATCATGACCCCGTTGGCGGCGTTGGTGGAGTCGTATGGCGCCCGGATCGTATCCTACGCTGACGACACCCAGCTCCTCTTCTCATGTAAGAGAGGAGGTGACTTTGATGAGGAGAGTATCCGGGATTGCCTTGGGGCTGTTTTTCAATGGTTCCAACTGAACAGCCTCAAGTGCAATTCCGATAAGTCCGAGGTACTTTTCTTTGGGTGTGACACAGAGCCAGATTGGCAGGCCTGGTGGCCGATTGATATGTTTCCTCCGTCTTGTTCCTCCCAGGTTGCCAGGAATCTGGGGGTCATGATGATAATGGGCTGACATTGAGATCCCAGATCCTCGGGGTGTCGTGCACCTGCTTCGGCATCCTTAGGATGCTGCGGAGGTTTCTTCCCCTGCTGTCCGAGGAGCACAGGAAGCTCACAGTGCAGGCTCTGATTGGGTCCAGGTTGGATTATTCCAACATTCTCTACCTGGGCCTTCCAGAGTACTTGTTGCAGGGGCTTCAAGTGGTGCAGAACGCCGCTGCGAGAGCAATCTATGGTTTAAAAAGACGGTCCAGTGCATCGGGCCTGTTGAAAACCTTGCATTGGCTTCCCATCCGTAAACGGATTGCCTTCAAGGCTCTGACTCTGGCCTATAAAGCTCTCCACGCGGGGGGGGGCAAAGTACCTTCAAAAGAGACTGGTCTTTTATCAACCGACCAGGTCTTTGAGGTCGGAATCCCTGTACTTGGCAGTTGTTCCGCGTGTAAAGAGAGCGCGCCTCGGAGGCCGCTCTTTTGGATTGCTGGCACCACAGTTGTGGAACTCTCTGCCGCTTGCTCTGCGGGGAGCTACTAGCCTGCTGGCTTTTAGAAAAGGCCTGAAAACCTGGTTGTTTACTCAGTAGCCTGTTTTTCTTGTATGTTGTGCTTGGCACTTTGTTCTTTCTTTTATCGGTGTTATGTTATTTTGTCGCAGCCTTCCTTTTCCAATAAAGCGCCGGGACACTCTTTTTGAGTAGCCGTGCGCTATACAAAAGAATAAATAACATAAAAGAACATAACATAACAGTGCCCTCCTTTGCCTGTTTGCCAGGTGTCCCCCCTACAGTGCCCTCCTTTGCCTGTTTGCCAGGGGTAGCCCCTACAGTGCCCTCCTTTGCCTGTTTGCCAGGGGTAGGCCCTACAGTGCCCTCCTTCACCTGCTTCATTGGGCTTGGAATTGGAGTTGATGTGGCAGGGGAATGTGGCCCTGAGCGCCCACCTGGGTGTACCCTTGCAATACAACACCTCCTAGACACTGCACGCCTAGCCTTGCGTGAAAGTTTAGGGATAGGAGAGTCCTTCGCTGGTGATGCCTCTGAGGCATGTGAGCCTGATGTCTGCTTCATTGCTTTTTTGGCCTTGCTCTTCCATGACAGGCTCTTGTCTTTGCATTCTGGGGTGGCTCTGCTCTTCTGTGGGGATGATGTCTGTGGGCAGGCCCTCTTGGGTTGTTTCTGCTGGGTGCTTCTTGTACTGTAACGTGACTGTTACGCATGGGAACCGTGGTCACTATTATCCAATGTGGCCACTGATTGGGGTGGACAAAGGCACTGGAGCAGGAATGGGAATATGTGCCTGTTGAAGGGCAGACGTCACTGTGGTTGACAAAGCCTGGACTGTACGGTGTAGCCCACCCACGTCAGAATGTATGCCCTCCATGTAGGCAACCACCTGGCCTTATTTTTTGTCATGGTAACTGAAGGCATTGAGCAGGGCTGTCTGGCCCACACTAAGCTGGGGCAGAAGCTCAACAGACTCAGCATTGAGGGCAGCAGGGGGTACAGAGGCAGGGGCAGCAGTGCCAGGTGTGAATGTAACTTGTCCCCTCTTACTGACACGGGCAGCACCAGAGCAAGTTGATGGGAGGCTGGCCACTGGCAGCTCTGTGGTAGAAGATGATGCAGAGTCCCCATTCCCTGTGCCTGCCAACATGGATGCATCACAGCTGGCATCAGTTGATGTAGTACTTTGTGTCTCAGGCAGGGATTCCTAGTGCATACTCCTGTCCCCCTCAGTTGCGCTGGTGAGCTCTGTGTCACTGGGCTCCGGCGCAGCTGTAGTGCTACTCTTGCCACCACTGGTTTACGGCTCCTTTTCCTCCGTGTCCACTGGTGATTCTGCATGTGATAGAGATGCAGGGTTGGGTTAGTGTCATCAGCAGGACAAAGCAATTCAAACAATGCAGTACAGGAGATGCCCAAATCAACATGGTGACCAAAACACCCGGTGATCACATTGCAGTAACACACTACATAGACCACAACAGTGCCTGTAACCCTGAATATCTGCCATGACTGAGCCATGGTAAGGCAACACAGCACAACACCCTGCCCGTGGTTGAAGTGTAGCAGACACACACCTTGCTCTGCCCACACCGAGGGACATGATGTGTGGACACCACTTATTACCACTGAAAGACCTTGAGGGCACATCTGGCTATGGGAATGAACAGCAGGGTGGATCACCTGTGTAAGGCCAGTTTGGGCCGATGCATGACACTGGCACCCATTCCAGCAGCCACTCAAATGACACAGCACAGCACCACCCCACAAACATCACATGGACCACCTTTTTCATAGGTCCCGTACACATGCAACCACTCCCAGCAAAGTCACCCTCACCAAATACTCACCCCTGCCTTGCTGCCGATGCTCCCTCAGATGTGCATCCAGCTCAGGATGAGTCGCTGCCAAGATGTGGCCCATCAGTGGTGTCATGCTGCGCCGGGCCAAATACCCAATGCGTGGTGCCAGCCCCAAGGTCATCTCTGCCACGTTCTTTGCCTGCCGGCTGATATTGTCCCACCTCTTGTGGCAGTGAGTGAGTCATCGCCCTCAGGGCTGGCACCTTTGCTGCAATGGCCCTCCAGATGGCCTTACTCTGGTGTACCTTAAGCTGCAGGCATGGGAGATTAGAAGGGAAAATGATAAGTGGCACAGTGTCATGTACCAACATCAATCAGTACAGTAGCAAGACACAGACTCATTACCAAATGTAATCTCCCTCCATCCTAAACTGAGGTACACCTCACAAGGGCACTCTGCATGGGCCAAGCAGATGTGATTGCATGCATTTATGAGGGCGAACAGGGTCCCTGATGATCTCACACACATGCAGGATGACTGCAGTGAGCCCCTCCTGTGGCTTGCAAACATCTCCAGTCCTATGCATGTCTGGCCACTACAAACATCACATATCGACCTGTTTCTGTGAGTAGAATCACTGTGGCATGACTGGGCAGCATTCAATGAGCATGTCCTGTAAATGTAAATTGTAAATTTAAATTGATACTTGTATAGGACACTACTCACCCGCAAGGGTCTCAAGGCGCTTGTACGAATACCGCTGTGGAACCCATCCTGGCTTTCCCTGTGAGGCGTCCATTCCTGGGCACCCCCAAGGTGGAAGCCAGGCATCCTTAGCGTTGTGGGGGCCATTGTGGAGATTAAGCAAGCTATTGCCCAGAGTTGCAGTGTGGGACTCCATGATTGGAATAGGCACTGAGGTGAGAATTATCAGGTCCGTGGAATTTTGAGCCCAAGACCCGCCGAGGCGGGGCATTGAACCCTGGTCCCGGGCTAGACCTCTGCATCAGGGTCTGCCACTCTAATCATTGAGCCACACTTCTCCTGTGAACATATGTGTATGTAATGTGTGTGGCATCGGGGTACATGGACTTACCAACAAAATATCCATCTACACAAGTGTGGTATTGTGCAATTATATAGGGCTGAGATGGTGCATATTTTTATTTCAGTGTGATTGGACAAGAGTAAGGTCACAGTAAGTGCAGTGATGTGATCTCGTCTTGGTGGGCGGGCACTGGGCATAGCCTCTGGGTTCACCCTGAGTCGGACAACCTGGGCACAGAGAGACAATCAGCTGAGCAATTACTGTCCTGACACCTGCATGTCCAACATCCTGTGGCTCTCAATGGCTGACAATGTAACACACTCCACTCAAACATACAACTGCAGGCAGGGAACACCGTGACATTGGGACACACACACTCCTTCGCCCTGGAGACAGCATGTTTGTCAGTGTATGACACAACCCCACACCCTCAAGCATGTACTGCAGCAGTACAACTACATGTCTGACCCCCCTGCCCTACACCTCCCTTTACAATGACTTACCACAACATTGGGGGCACCATACAGCCTTGGGTACTGTGCAAGCACCTCGTCCACCAGGACCTCCAGCTCCTCGCTTGTGAATGGACTGGCATGGATCTTCTCTGTCCTTGCCATCCCTGTGGACATGGAACACCTGTGGTGGAAGTGGGTGGTGAGTGGTCCCAGGCAGCAGGCTTTGGAGGCAGCAGCAGGAGAGGGTCCCAGGCAGCAGGCTCTGGAGGCAGCAGCAGGAGAGGGTCCCAGGCAGCAGGCTCTGGTGGCAGCAGCAGGAGATGGTCCCAGGCAGCAGAATGTGGAGGCAGGAGCAGGAGAGGGTCCCAGGCATCAGGCTCTGTAAGCAGGAGAAATGTGAGGCTCACTCCCACAGATTTATAGCCCCCTGGGGTCGTTTCTTAAGTGCCAAGCTGCAACAATTGGTTGTCCAGGTCTGCCTCTTTCACAAGCAACCAATAACCCCCTCCGCGGTGGCGGAGCACGCCTTTCACGATTTTCAAAACTGCTTCATGCCACTGCAATCATCGCTCCCATTGGCTGTAGGCAATGCTCCATGGCGGCACGCCTTCCGCAATTTTCAAAACTGTTTCATGCCACCGCAATCATTGCTCCCATTGGCTGTAGGCAATGCTCCATGGCGGAGATCACCGCAGGGCCCCTGGTTGCGCTACAGCGATGGTGCATCCTTCAGCAACCAATGACCGCCTCTGTGGTGGCGGGGCACGCCTCCCGCGATTTTCAAAACTACGCCATGCCACTGCAATCATCGCTCCCATGGGCTGTAGGCAATGCCCCATGGTGGTGACACACCGCAGGAGCCAGGCGGTAGCTACCACGAGAAGGGTGGCGGAGCATGCCCACCGCCATCTTCCCATGTCTCCATGCCAATGACTACCGCACTTGTGTAAAGGGAGGTGTGCTAGACACACTGCTGGGGCCAGGCAGTAGCTACTGCGAGAAGGGTGGCAGAGCATGCCCACCACCATATTCATATGGCTCCATGCCAATGACTACTGCACTTGTGTAAGGGGTGGTCTTGGTGACACACCGCCAGGGCCAGGCATAGCGACTGCGAGTAGGATGGCAGAGCATGCCCACCGTCATTTGGGCATGTCTCTGTGCCAATGACTACCGCGCTTGTGTAAGGGGTGGAGCTGGTGACACACCGCTGGGACCAGGCGGTAGCTACCACGAATAGGGTGGCGGAGCATGCCCACGACCATCTTCCCATGTCCCCATGTCAATGACTACCGCACTTGTATAAGGGGTGGTGCTGGTGACACACCGCCGGGGCCAGGCGGTAGCTACTGCGAGTAGGGTGGCAGAGCATACCCACTGCCATCTCCCATGTCTCTATGCCAAGGACTACCGCACTTGTTTAAGGGCTGGTGCTTATGACACACCACCTGGGCCAGGTGGTAGCTACCGCAAGTAGGATGACGGAGCATGCCCACCACCATCTTCCCATGTCTCCATGCCAATGACTACTGCAATTGTGTAAGGGGTGGTGCTGGTGACACACCGCCGGGGCCAGGCGGTAGCTACTGTGAGTAGGGTGAGGAGCAAGCCAACCACCATCTTCCCATGTCTCCATGCCAATGACTACCGCACTTGTGTAAGGGTTGGTGCTGATGAAACACCGCCAGGGCCAGGCGGTAGCTACCTTGAGTAGGGTGGTAAAGCATGCCCACCGTCATTTGGGCATGTCTCCATGCCAATGACTACCGCACTAGTGTAAGGGGTGGTGCTGGTGGCACACCGCTAGGACCAGGCGGTAGTTACCACGAGTAGGGTGGCGGAGCATGTCCACCACCATCTTCCCATGTCTACATGCCAATGACTACCAAACTTGTGTAAGGGGTGGTGCTGGTGACACACCGCTGGGACCAGGCGGTAGCTACCTTGAGTAGGGTGGTAAAGCATGCCCACCGCCATCTTCCCATGTCTCCATGCCAATGACTACCGCACTTGTGTGAAGGGAGGTGTGCTAGACACACACCGCCGGGGCAAGGCAGTAGCTACCGCGAGTAGGATGGCAGAGCATGCCCACCGTCATTTGGGCATGTCTCTGTGCCAATTACTACCGCACTTGTGTAAGGGGTGGAGCTGGTGACACACCGCTGGGACCAGGCGGTATATACCACGAATAGGGTGGCGGAGCATGCCCACTGCCATCTTCCCATGTCTCCATGCCAATGACTACCACACTTGTGTAAGGGGTGGTGCTGGTGACACACCGCTGGGGCCAGGCGGTACCTACCCAGAGTAGGGTAGCAGAGCATGCCCCTGCCATCTTCCCATGTCTCCATGCCAATGACTACCGCACTTGTGTAAGGGGAGGTGTGCTAGACACACACTGCTGGGGCCAGGCTATAGCTACCGCAAGAAGGGTGGCGGAGCATGCCCACCGCCATCTTTCCATGCCTCCATGCCAATGACTACTACACTTGTGTAAGGGGTGGTGCTGGTGACACACCGCCGGGGCCAGGCATAGCTACCACGAATAGGATGGCAGAGCATGCCCACGGATGTATGTCGTTACAACGCATACTTTTACAACGCATACCTTTACAACACGTTTTTTACACCGCAACATCCATTACAATGCATTCCATTACAACGCATGCTATTACAACTAAATCTTTGAAACTACCTTTACAACGCATTCCACTACAACGCATACTACATTTACAACGCATACCATTACAACACATACCATTACATTGCATGTATGGTAAGTATTGGATAGTGTAGGGATAAAAATTACTATTCTAACTCCAGGGGGTGCAACAGTAGGGTAAGTGTTGGATAGTGTAGGGGTTAAAATTACTATTATAACTCCAGGGGGTGCAATAGTAGGGTAAGTATTTGATAGTGTAGGGGTACAAATGACTATTCTAACTCCAGGGGGTGCAACAGTAGTCTGTATGTACAATACTGTGCCTCATTACATGATGCAGAGGTATATAAATTACTCGTACGTGTCAGGTATCGATGAATTGTGTGCACTTGGTGCTGTGTGTAGTGAGGCAGGTCTCCCACCCACAAACAGCCAGCCCAGGGAAGATGGCTACCTACCTGTAAGTTTGTTTGGCAAAGAAGGCAATGGCTCCCAGGTGCTCCTGGGTGGTGTGGGGTGCGGGTTCAATGCTGCTGGGGTGTGGCACAGGGGACATGGTGGGAGTAGGAGTACAGGCCTCCCTCCCACATACAGGCCTCCCAGGGAAGATGGCTACCTACCTGTAAGTTTGTTCGGTGTATTGCAATGGCTTCAAAGTTCTTGTGGGAGGGAGGGAGTTCTCCATGCTGCTTGGGTGTGGGGCAGGGGGCATGGTGGGAGTTGGAGTCCAGGCCTCCCTCCCACATACATGCTTCCCAAGCAAGATGGCTACCTACCCGTAAGGTGAGGCTGAAGAATGCAATGGCTTCCAGGTGCTCCTGGGTGGTGTGGGGGATGGCTCCATGCTGCTGGGGTGTGGGACAGGGGGCATGGTGGGAGTTGGAGTACAAGCCACATGCCCACATACAGGCCTCCCAAGCGAGATGGCTACCTACCCGTATGTTTGTTGGGTAAAGAATGCAATGGCTTCTCGGTGCTCCTGGGTGGCATGGGGGAAGGGCTCCATGCTGCTGGGGTATGGGACAGGGGGCATGGTGTGAGTTAGAGTACAGGCCTCCCTCCCACATACAGGCCTCCCAAGGAAGATGGCTACCTACCTGTAAGATTGTTTGGTGTACTGCAATGGCTTCAAAGTGCTTGTGGGAGGGAGGGAGTGCTCCATGCTGCTGGGGTGTGGGACAGGGGGCATGGTGGGAGTTGGAGTACAGGCCTCCCTCTCACATACAGGCCTCCCAAGCAAGCTGGCTACCTACCTGTAAGGCGAGGATGAAGAATGCAATGGCTTCCACGTGCTCCTGGGTGGTGTGGGGGGAGGGCTCCATGCTGCTGGGATGTGGGACGGAGGCATGGTGGGAGTTGGAGTACAGGCCTCCCTCCCACATACAGGTCTTCCAGGGAAGATGGCTACCTACCTGTAAGTTTGTTTCGTGTACTGTAATGGCTTCAAAGTGCTTGTGGGAGGGAGGGAGTGCTCCATGTTGCTGAGGTATGAGACAGGGGGCAAGGTGGGACTTGGAGTACAGACCTCCCTCCCACATACAGGTCTCCCAGGGATGATGGCTACCTACCTATAAATTTGTTTGGTGTACTGCAATGGCTTCAAAGTGCTTGTGGGAGGGAGGGAGTGCTCAATTTTGCTGGGCTGTGGGATAGGGGGCATGGTGGGAGTAGGAGTACAGGTTCCCTCCCACATACAGGCCTCCCAGGGAAGATGGCTACCTACCTGTAAGTTTGTTTGGTGTACTGCAATAGTGCTTGTGGGAGGGATGTAGTGCTCCATGCTGCTTGGGGTGGGACAGGGGGCATGGTGGGAGTTGGAGTAAAGGCCTCCCTCCCACATAAAGGCCTCCCAAGCAAGATGACTACCTACCTGTAAGGTGAGTGTGAAGAATGCAATGGCTTCCAGGTGCTCCTGGGTGGTATGGGGGAGGGCTCCATGCTGCAGGGGTGGGGGACAGGGGGCATGGTGGGAGTTGGAGTACAGGCCTCCCTCCCACATACAGGCCTTCCAGGAAAGAGGGCTACCTACCTCTAAGTTTGTTTGTTGTACTGCAAAGGCTTCACAGTGCTTGTGGGAGGGAGGGAGTGCTCCATGTTGCTGGGGTATGGGACAGTGGGCATGGTGGGAGTTGGAGTACAGGCCTTCCTCCGACATACAGGCCTCCCAAGTGAGATGGCTACCCACTTGTAAGGTGAGGGTAAAGAATGCAATGGCTTCCAGGTGCTCTTGGGTGGGGTTAGGGGAGGGCTCCATGCTGCTGGGGTGTGGGACAGGGGGCATGGTGGGAGTAGTAGTGCAGTCTGACTGTGCTCATGCTCCCATGGTTATATTTCTAGCTACATTTAGGGTACATGGGAGTGGGTGTCTGCTGGATCTGTGAGACAGGTTTTTGTGGGTTTGTGGTGCAGATGGATGTGATTCGTCTGTTGTGTTGTGTGTTTTTGGATGTGCAAAGCAGTACATAGTGTGTTGGTTGAAATTTGTTTGTACTTACCAGCCTCCACTCCCCTGGATACTCCTGTGAGACTCTCAGGATGCAGTATGGCAAGCACCTTCTCCTCCCATGGTGTGAATGTTTGCTGTAGGATGGGAGGGCCACTCCCAGTCCGGTTAGCCAGCTCCCAGATCTTGCTCCTCCTCTCTTTGACAACCCTCTTGAGATCAGGCCACCGCTTCATGATCTCCTTCTTGTATTGCGGGGTAGACCCTACTGCATTCACCCTTTGTACTAACCTTTCCCACATTTGAGTCCTTGTGGCTAATGGTGTCTGTTGGAACAGGCTACCAAACAGTTGTGGTTCCACTCTGACTATCTCATTTACCATGATTGTCAACTCACTCTCTGTGAATTTGGCCATTTTCTGTGATGCCATGGTGTGTGGTGTTTGAAGCGTTTGTGGGTGCAGGGGTGTGGTGTTTTTGTGTGAGGTGTGTTATGTGCTGGGGGATTGTTGGTGCTGGTGTGATGGTGGTGGTGGTGGGTGTGCTGTGTTCTCTTGCCTCTCCTGTCAGATCTGGTGTATGCCCTTCTCTTCTGGAGTGTTGCAAAGGATTGTGGTCAGTGAAGGGGATGGTTTCATACACAGCTGTGTGGGTGTGTCCACATGGGGTTTTGCTGTCAGGTGTGTTGTGGGGGTTGTCCTGGGAATTGCATGTTTCTGTTTGGCATATTTCATTTTTATTTGGATGTGTTTTGTGTATTTGGGGGGCATGGCTACTTTGGTTTGTGCAATGTTTAGCATTGCTGCAGTGTTTTTGCATCGTCCGCCATGTTTTTTGTGTATTGTCTGCTGCAGTGGCTATGCTGCAGCTCTTCCGCTGTCTCTCACATTCACTCTTGTATGCGACCGCTGCGGTGGTCGGAAACAGCGGATCGTACCGCGGTACCTTCGGGGATATACTAATTTCCCGTGTGAAGTATTCCTCTATGCTTGTGGCGGGTTGTAGCTTTTCCTCTACATTTCCGACTGCCACAGTCGGTTTTTGGACAACACTGCCTACGTCGGGCGGTTTTTGTTAGCCCACTACCGCCGCGGTCGGTCTTTTTTGGCGGTTGTTCCTAATTTGACCACCGGTTTCTCCACGGTCCCGGCGGGTCGTTGTTTTCCGCCTCCATGGCGGTCGGGGTTGTTTTCCGCCTGTCATCCTAATGGGGCCCTGAGTGTCTGACAGAGATAGCATTGACTCCTTGTAAGAGAGTACATTGTTTTCAAGGCTATTTGTATAGTCTTCCTTGCTCTCCATCACAAAGAGTCCAAACATCTCTCAGATCTTCTTCACCCAGGAAAGGCCTCACTCTCAGGTTCCGGAAAGTAATATGGGGAGGCCAGTCCATTTCTGGGGGTTGCTGGCAAGTTAAGGAATTCATTGCCTGCCCACATTGCTATACTTACTCTCACCTTAGGCTCTCTGGTTTTTCTGTGGTTATGAGCTCTGTTTTTTGGCCATAAACCTCAGATAGCTTTGGGTTTAATGCGCACTATAAATTCATTTTCCCTTTCATTTCTTGATTTGCTATTTACAGGTTGTTAGGTTTGGAGAGGCATATGATGAGAAGTTAATTAGGTAATAATTAATAAACAAGTATTTACTAAATGTTCATTACATTTATATGGTTTTTAATAATGTAATGTATAAAATACTCATTTATTTTACTTATTTTAGTTGTGGGCGGCTATGTTTTCAGGTACGCAGGGTACGAGACAATTTGGTAATAATTAATCAACAATTCATAATTAATTGTTAATACTTATTCAATGTTTTCCAAATAGGTACAATATTGGTTACTGATTTATTTTACTTATATTTTAGTTACAGTATGCTAGCTTTGCAGGGGTGTACAGTCAGAAATACAAAAGAATAAATACATTGACTATTAATTATTGATTGCAAAATAAATATTTCATTGGATTTATAATATGTTAATTTTCAAATTGTTGTTGGATGCTAGGTTTGTAGGAGTCTAAGGTGAGAAGTTAATTAAAAAATAATTAACAATAAATTATTAGCGACTAATTAATTATTTAATTTAGTTTAAATATGTAAGTATGGAATAGTTATGTATATTTAGTTATATTTTACATGTGGGCAGCCTGGTTAGTTAGGGTACAGGGTGAGGAGTTGATTTAATAATAATTGAATAACAATCATGTATTGATTGACATTTTTAATAAATAGTAATTATGTAATTAGTTGTTTTAGATGTTTTTAATATGTGTATATGGTTTTTATGTTAATGTTTTTATTAAGAGTTTAATATTTTTTTAACATGCACAGGGTTACTCATATATCTAATGTATTTGAAGTAAAGTCTTTTCCCTAAACTTCCTTAGACTGTGGTAGGAATATTAAACTTAACCTCTTCTTACTTCAACACTTTTCCTACTGATCTCACTGTTTCGATGAGGAATAGCAAATCTCACCCCTCCAAAGTCCAGCCCTTTCCCTGCTGTTGCTCTGACTGGATTAGGAATAGTACGTTTCACCCCTTGGAACTCCAACTCTTTCTCTACTGCTGCAAATATTTGAGTGGGAATATTAAATTATACCCTCCGAATTCCAACACTTTCCCTACTGTTGCCTTCTTTTGAGTGGAAATAGTACATTTTTCCTCTTCAAAATATAAAGATTTACCTACTAATGCACTGTTTGGAGTGAGAATTGTGCATTTAACCTCTCTAAAGTCCTACTCATTCTCTACTGTTGTGTAGAATGGATTTGGAGTAGCCCATTTCACCCCTTTGAAGTCCAACACTTTCCCTTCTGTTACACAGGGTGAAGTAGGAATAGTCAATCTAACTCATATAAAGTCCAACACTTTCTCTATTATTGCAGTGATTTAGGTAGGAATACTAAATCTAGCCCCTCTGAAGTGATATGATTTTTGAACTTTTCAATTTTTAATATTTCATATTTTGTCTACATAAATTTGTATATTGATCTTTGTCTAGCTGTTTAAAAATCTTATAGTGATGTCTATGCCGAGCTGTCAAACTACAAAAGCCAATTACCACTCCAGGCAAGGTATTACAGCTTTGATTTGGTAAAATATCAACCAAGCCAACCTGAAATGAGTAGAAGCAACCCCAACCCAGTGTTTTGCTCTACTTAGAGATCTTCAAAGAGGTTTAGCTTTGTCCAGACAGAACAAGGGAGCACCCAGTATAAGTCAAAACAATACCCTTTCAGGCAGAGTGTGATGCAGAAATTATGCAAAAAAGAAGCATAGAACTATGGGTAGTTCTCAAGTTTAGGTGGAAAGCAGCTCCTGTATAGAGCACTCTCAACACCAGCGACACTCTAGATCTGCTCACCTCAAATGTTTGCTTTTATATCAAAGTCTTAAGCATAGGATTAGCACAGTGCCATCCACGTTGAGATAGAAAGGGACAAAAGGGCACATGCACCAAGCTAATTGCCAGACCGGTAATTAGCCTTTTCGGATACATCAAGCCCAAAGCCATTCGGAAAATAGGTAATCGCAAAATTTGTGATTACCTATTATTATATGAATGCAGTTAGGGAATCGCAATTTGTGATTTCCGAAGTTTGCATTAAAGAATCGCAAATTACCATCAATGTCAAGTTATTGGTAATTTGCAATTCCTTAGAAAAATGCACAAAATAGAATTTTCTAAACGCCATGTGACGCACCACATGTGCTCACATGCCAATTTTGGGGTGCATCAGGGTGGCCTTTTGGCCCCCCTTGTACCCTTTAAATTGCATCCGCAATTTGCGATTACCTTTTTGGTAATCACAAATTGCGAACAGTTTCGCATTCATTCCTATAGGCCTCCAGATATTCCCTATTAGCGAATCACAATTTGACATTTACTAATGGGCAATGTGTCGAAATCGCAATTTATTTAGCTATTCCTTCTTGCATAAGGAATTGCGATTCCTAAATACCGATTCCTTAATAATCGCTTTTATGGAATCACAACTCCCTATGTTGATGCATGTGCCCCAAAGTCTTTTGCCATTTCTACGGCGAAGTCTTTAAGCATAGGATTAGTACAGTGCTATCCATGCTGAGTTGTAAAATGGCCAAAGTCTTTTACCACTCCAGTAGGTAGCTATAGTTAGGACGTAGTTTCCATAGGAAAAGCATTTTTGATTTGCCAATATCTTTGGCGTCCTTTAACGAATATTCATGAAAGTTTCAAAACTAACAAGGCAGTCATGTCCGCTTCTGTGTGGACAGTTTCGGGGTGATTCATTTACAGGTGGCCAAGTGGGGGTCCAAAAACACTTTTTCTCAATGTTAATCTCCATAGGCAGCTGTTAATGCAGCTACAGCCCAAACTGCTGAACGTAATTACACCAAATTTGGCAAAAAGCTAGCTCTTGGTCAGGAGTACAGTCTTTTTGTTAAATGGTATAAATTCATTCAATAGTTCTAGAGAAATGTAAACATTTCTCACACATACAAATATGGATGCAGGGGATCCACGAAACCTCCAGATCTTGAGCTTATGATTCGATTGGTTGTCAACAGTTCAAGCCAGGAAGTGTTGGCAGCGTTTTTGTGACTTAGTTGAACTGAGTCACAAGAAAAAAGGTTAAAAAAAGTTAGCAAACAAGAAAAGGGTGCAGGATAGAAACATCCTGCTTAGGGTGCCCATAGGGACCACAAGGAATCAAAAAAGCATTTTTAGAAATTTTCTGCAGGATTCGTGTTAGATCCACAAATTCGCCTGAAAAAAAGGAAAAAAAACGAAGTGCGGGCTCCCACACTTCATTTTCTTTAAGCCCCCGGTGGGCCAGGTCCCAGGGGCAATAATTACGATAGATGCATGGACTGATGCAGTCCTGGGGACCACCACCATCTCCCCGGGCTAATTATGTAAAAAGTGGGGGGCCTGCACATGCGCATTTATCGCAAGAAATGCGCATGTGCGGGCGCCCGCGCATGCGCATTTGGTTGGAAAAAGTCGGCGTGAAACAGAAGAGGGAGCCCCGGGACGCTGCATATCAGGGAAATGATTTTAATTTATTCTTACACTATTTTAAATCAAAATTAGGCATGTTGAAGACGGCGGGAGGGAGGCAGGTGGGAGGTGGGCGGCGCGGAGTGGGGCTACGCGAATTGTGTGGGTGGGCATAGCTTCCTGCCCACATCACAAAGCTTTTCGTAGCCCCACTGCGCACACTACGCCCACCCTTACTGGAAATGCAAAAAGACTTTAACCAAAGGTATCAATTGGTGCGGCTCTGTGCAAACCATTTAATGTCCACATTTTGAAAGCCTAGGTCTTTGTCAATACCTCTGTGTTCAGCATACCCCGTGCCCCAGAAAACATAGCTGTGTCCTACAATCCATACTGTAAGCATTTTGAAGGGATGTGTGAAAGGAATCAAAAGACATCTGTAGCTGAGTAAGTCAGTTGGTAGAATGAGAGGTATCCCAAATGGTGGTGGAGAAGATGTTGTTTTAGAAAAAGCACATAATTGATTGGTTCAAAAACATTGTGTAGTCAAAAAATAAGATGCACATTACTTTGCAGAACAAGCATATTTCTGATTGGTTATAGAAAAAATCTTGGAAGGTATAGTAGAGGAGATAAGCTAATTTTTTGCAAAAGTCAACCACACCTGCTATTTGCATTTGTAAGCTGGGTGAAGACGCGAGCACGGAGGAGCAGGGAGGCCGCAATTTTATCAGAAGATTTCTTCTCATATCAAAGAAGAGAGGATCTCAAGAAGCATCATAACCTATATGAGGCCAGTGAAGAATAAAGCATAAATAAGAACTACCCACATATATTAAGGTCTATAGATCTATGAAAAACAATTAACCTTCCACAACTGACAGTGGCCCCTCCGTGCACACAGAAGATTCTAGATCTGTGGTCAGAGACTAATGGAAATGTGAATATTCCAGAAAAAGTCGTAAACAGATTGGAAGCCACTGAAAACGCTTCAAATAATCTTTAATCTAAATCACAGATACGGAGTCAAATGTTTTTAATGTCCTGAAGAAGGTGTCAAGAACCAAAAAGCACCGAAACGCCGCGTCGACTGTTTTAACTTTGACTGCTTGAAAAAATCTCTTTGTATTGCCACTGCTGGTGGTTGTTTTAAACTTTTAATTTTGTTGCCATTTGTTTATGTTTTAGATTGTAACCCAGTTGGGAGGTACAAATACATTTTTGGATCCTTTTTTATAATTACTGTTTACTTGTTATATTTACTCAGTATTTACTCATTGGTGCAGATGTCCACTTTGCCTTATGTGTCTCTAATTTAAACGGGTACAGATAGCTAGTACCTCACTGAAGCTAGACTATTCCCATTTACTGACAAACGTAGCGAATAAAACTCGCACTTCACAGAACAGGGATATATAGTTTCTTCTAAATGTGATTACCCCCTCCCTGTAATATATTTCAGGGGTACCTCCTTGTGTTAATATTTGTGTAGGAGTGAATCAGTGTTTGTAATGATATTTTAAACTTTGTAATGCATTATTTATAAAGCTTGCAAAGCATTAGAGTAATGAGTTGTTAGAAATATGTTACCAAATGTAGGAATGTGTATTGTAGTCTGTTTTATTGTACTGAAATGAAGATTGAAATAGGTTGTGCATACTAATGTGTGCTTCCTGAATCTGTAATGAAAGTAGTACATAGAACTGAGGTTTAAAATATGTAGTCAGATGTATTAGACTGTATCCCGGGTATATAACTGTGTGCAAAACATCCATTATCACGCAGGCATTACAATGGTAGATGTGTTGTAATGGCTTGCATTGGAATAATATGCATTGTAATGGATGCTGCATTGTAAAATCATGCTGTAAAAGTATGCGTTGTAGTAGTTTGCATTGTAGCATCGTATATGCATGAAATAAGTTAAAAAATATGAGACTTACAACAGTCACAAGTGAAGAGTTGGTCTTTCATATTTGCCTAGGCCTAAGTGTGTGTGGTATCAGTTAATAATGAAGGTGCAAGAGCAAAGTGAGGTTTAAAAGATGATGACAGATAGATTAGTGTATGCTAGTTCATATGAGTGTCTGAAAAGGTACACTAAAACTGGGCCGCAATAATCTAGGTATCTGCTTTAAATGGTAGGTGCACTCTGTTAAGTTTGAATACCTGTGTGATATCATTACTGAGGTATATGTCTACTTCTACATGTATTCTGAGAAGTTTTGTGCATCTGATGACCCTAACTTAAAAACAATGTAGCTTGTCATACAGGTGCACAAATGTTGTCAAATCTACTAGAGCATTCAGTGGCAAAAGAAGACATCTGTTACCTACGTAGAGAGTTCAATATTCACCTCCGCTATATTATGAGGAGAAACTAATATATACACTTTCTTGTACACAAATTTAGAGAGCATGTGGTGTGAAACAGGTATTCTGGTATTTGTAGGCTTCTTTTAATGTATCATGTCACCACAAAGAGCCGTAGCCGTCCTTAGTGCCAAATATTCCTCTAAACACTTTATCGGGCACGCGGGGGACCCTCGCGCGCGCTGCACGATAACACTATTTCCCATAGCTCCCTGGTCAGTCTTGGACCTGGCTATTGAGATCACCATCGAATCACCCCTTATTTGGACGTGATCCCTGCACAAGCCTCCCTCCATATCTTTCTTGTTCCTTGCGACGAGTTCGCTCACCCGCATAGCCCCATGGAATGCCAAGGTGAAAGCTGCCCGGAACAGAACTGCTTCGAAAGGGGAGGAGCACATCTCATCCAGCTTTGCTACAAGTAGAGACAACCTGTCTAAGCCAATCGGGCGCCTCGCATCTTGCTTGCGACCCTCGAGGTGTTGCCAGTCGTGGAGGGCCTTCTTAACCAAAAAGGAACCCGTCGGGTCCTTTATGCCATGCACCTGCGCCATGAATGAAATGGCCGCCCTATGCCTATTGGCCGTTGCCGCTGATCGGCCTTCTCTGTGCAGCGCTACCAGGAACCCCAGGAAGGATTCCTCCTGACCCCAGCTCTGTCTCCCTGTTGGACCCAAAAATGTGCAGTAGGAACGAAACGCTCCTTCGTATGCCTTCCTTGTCCTGGGGGCTAAACTGGCTGCCACGAGGTCTTGTAATCCGGGGCACCGATTAGCCATAGTGCTTCGGGGAACGGTGCCGCCACTAGGTCCGCTGTGGACAGATATCCCCTGAAAGCCTGCATATGTGAACGAGAGAGTGCGTCAGCAGCATGATTCAGTATGCCTGGCACATGTTTTGCCCTGAACTGTACATTCAATCTCATGCAAAGTAGTACAATTTCCTTCAACAATCTAAAGATCCACTTGCAGCGGGCTGCCTGCTGGTTAATGCACTCAACCACAGTCATATTATCAGACCAAAACACCACTGAGCGGTCCCTGAAATGGTCTGGCCATGCCATCAGCGCAACCCAAATGGGGAACAGTTCCAAGAACCCAATGTTACCTGTCAGACCGCTGGAGTGCCACCACGTCGGCCATACTTGCGCCGACCATCGGTTACCAAAGATGGCGCCAAATCCCACGCTCCCAGCTGAGTCAGTCCACAGACCTAGTTCCTCTGAAGACGCTGGTGGCTTGTTCCACACAACTCGACCGTTGAAGTCCGCCAGAAATGCCAACCAGATGCGCATATCCTGGCGAACCTCTGCCGACAGTCTCGTACGGTGGTGTCCCTCCTTGAGACCTACCATAGCTTGTGCAATAGAGCGTGAGAAGGGGCGGGCCATTGGTACCACCCTCAAGGCAAAGTTAAGCTGACCCACTGTTTTCTGTAACTGGTGCAGGATCACCTTCTCCTTGCCCAGGCATTGTGTCAAGGAAGCCCTAAACTTGGCCACTTTTTCGATCGGTAAACGGAAACATCCCTCCACAGAATCGAGCTCTATTCCCAGAAACTCCAGTGAAGTAGATGGTCCGACCGTCTTACCTTGTGCCTATGGGACTCCAAACTCCCGCATGAGGATGCAGAAGTCCTGCAGCGCCTGCGCACATTTCGTATCGCCGGCTGCTCCCAAGAACAGGAAGTCATCCAGATAGTGCATAACATGCCTATGCCCTGTGGCCTCGGTGAATGCCCACTCCAAAAAACAGCTGAACATTTCAAAATAGGCACAAGAAATAGAGCAACCGATAGGCATGCATTTATCCATGTAATAACTCCCCTGAAAAGCAAAACCTAGCAATCGCTAATCTCTCGGGTGTACCGGGAGCAACCGGAATGCCGATTCGATGTCTGATTTCGCCATCAGCGCTCCGGGGCCCAGGTGATTTAACATGGCCACGGCATTGGCGAACGATGCGTACAGCACTGACCAAATATCCGGGTCGATGGCT
Source organism: Lissotriton vulgaris (assembly GCF_964263255.1). Classification (NCBI taxonomy): domain Eukaryota; kingdom Metazoa; phylum Chordata; class Amphibia; order Caudata; family Salamandridae; genus Lissotriton; species Lissotriton vulgaris. The sequence goes on from NC_141691.1 coordinate 1,435,190,268, forward strand.
TCGCTCACCGAAGAACCTTTTGGGGCAGACAAATTTTGAATGAGTCTAAACTCCCCCGGGTCTTTCTTTGGGACCACCCCTAGCGGAAAACACACGAAATCCGCCAGTGGCGGGCGATGAAAAGGGCCCGCCACCCGCCCCAAGCTGACTTCTTTGGAAATCTTTCTTGCAACTACGCTTGGGTTGTGTTGGACAGATAACTGATTTTTACAAAAGGAGTCCCGCCGGGATGTTGAAGCCATATAGGATTCCATTCCTCACCACACCGGCGGATACATGATCCGGGTATTTGTTCAACCAAGGAGTCAGAGCCATGATATCGATAGGTGTAGGCAATCGGTTACCAAGCATCACCTCACTCTTGCTTATACCCCCCTTTTCCCCCCGTTCCGCTGTTCTTAGATCTACAGCTACTCTCTGGGTGTGAGGAGTTCCCACAGCCCACACACGCATGCTGGAACCTACATGTACCCTGGGGCCTGTTACAGTTGCTTCTATTGACAAACCCCCCGCTTGCCACCATTACCGCTGGTCTTAGGCTGATAATCCCCACCGGCGCCCGCTCGAAAGGGCACCGCGGGTTTTTGGCGGACTGACCCTGACCCGCTCCCGCCCGGCGAGGACGTACCTGCTGCCCCAGGCAAGAGCTGCTTGTGCCATGACACCGAGTCGAGGCAATCCCAGGTCAAAGTCGCATCAAACTCTTTCGCTTTTCGGAATTTCATATCATATCCTTTCCACTCATCCCCCTCATACATGGTATAAAAATCCATAATCCTATTCTGATAACAGGTCAGCTCGGTCATGACTTCTGGTTTGCGTTCCCCCCGTGACTGCCGTAAATATCGAAAAAGCCTTGACCCAATTTGCTACAGTCTCATCGACCCTAAATTCCGCCATCTTGGCCCGCCATACACTGGGGTGCCATAAATCCTTCTGGGATTTTGCATATTCCATCTCGCGATGGTCAGTCAACAAGGAAAACATATTCACATATTTTTCTCCCCATATCAGTTCCTTCGTGGCCGCAGGGATGTGCTGGGCAACCCTTTCCCGCCTTGAAGGTAATGAACCCTCCCCTGCCATTGGCAATGTGTGCTTACCAGGTTCGACCGTCGTGTCTGCCGCCTTTTCCCGGCTAACTGCAGGTCCTCCCGGCGCCACCTGTGGAGGAACAAGAGGAACATTTGCCGTCGCGGCCTCTCTCGACTGCCGTAACTGCTTGATTATTAGCCTAGCTTCCTCGGCTGGGTCTCCCGCGGCCACTGCCCCCCCCGTTTTCTTTTTGAGCCAGGGCAGCACTGCCGCTAACTGGATGGCCAGTTCCGGGGGCATCTCCTCGTCATTAACAGGGGTAATTAGAACCAGGATTGGTAAACCTATATCTGGGTTTGGCACCGGGCTGACCACTGGTGTAATGGGGGCGACTGGGGGTACCTCGGGAACCGGATCTTCCCCAGAAACCGCCCTCCTCTTCATACGCTTTCCCCTACCCTTAGGGACTACTCCCGGCAAGGCCGGGCCTATTACCTTTTTAGGGCGGCCTGAGCTGTTCTGGGCCGCTAACTGTTTCTTAACTTCGGCCAAACCCCGGCCGATTGAGTCAACTTTTCCGAGCTTTCGGTCCATGCTCGCCATTCGGTTCGACAAATGGCGCAATACCTTCTCCATCTCGGAGCCCTTTCCTGCTTTCTTGCCTGCCATGGCTTCGAGTACTCTTGCTCTAGTTGATCAACGAGGTCCTGGATCCTTCGTACTCCAAATAACTGAAAGAGAAACAACAAGATTACAAGTTCTCAAAATTGCCGCTTGTTCCGTCGAGGGCTCACGAGCAACGAGTGGGTGCAGCCTTCAGAGCACAGGAACAAGAGGACGCTTCTTCGGATTCCCGCTCTATTTATCCTTCTGCGGGAGGGCGGGTACCCTCCTCCGGTACGCCTACTGGGCGTGGTCTTCTGTGCGGGCGTCTAGGACAACCCCTCTTGGGCGGGAAAAGGCACGCCCCGGCTACGCCACTTCGGGCATACCAGCCGAGCCACGCCCCCCGCCCAAAATGGTTTCCCGGGGGATCGGGGCACCCAACCATACGTTTGGGGGGACCGAGTGGTCGCCCCTTTCCATTATTGATTGATATTGTTTTTTGTAGAATTACTAACTTGTACCTGTTATTGTAGAGTGTGTGAGAGTGTTTGAGTGTTTTGTACAAAAGAGTGCATGTGAGAATGTGGGTAGGGGAGTGTTTTAAATGTATATAATGTATTTCATATTTTGTATGTTATATGTTTTTGCAAACCGAAAAAATGACTCTTGAGAATATTTGCTTCAATCAAAGGTGAGATTTAGATTGTGTGAGAAACAACGAAAGGCAGCATTGGCGTTTTTCTTCTAGTGCCAAATGGATTAGCAGCATACAACATTAAAGTTATTACTTTACATTAATTACTTATGCTACCTCTTGAACATGATAATACACTGTAATCTCAAAAGCTATTGGGAGATGCTTGTTATAAAGTCTCAAGGGTACTCAAGAAACTAACACTTTTAATCATTGATGAGGTGAACATGGTGTGAAACTTAATGTTTACGTTTGTACACCTACGAATTCTACAGATTTAAAAAACAGATTACGATGTTCTGTTTAGGGGAAACCATGTAATTTTATTTGGAGACCTGAGGCAACGTACGCCCGTTAAAGGATAGCCTGTTTTTAAAACACTTCTCCATAGTGAAACAAGGAAATCTTTGGGAAGTATTGGGAATGTAAAAGTTTGGTTCAAACTTTGAATATAAAGAACTTGTTAAGAATGTGCGACAAGCAAGTGATGAAGATTATAGAAATATTCTTAAAGAATTAGGAATTGATATGTTAATGGAACATAGTAAACAAGCTTTAGAAAGTCAGCTACTAAGGAACTTGTTTAGATCTGAAAAACAGCAGCAGAAGCATGTGCAATATGCTTGTAGAAAATAAGTCTATAGTTTGCCTAATGCCTACACCGCAAGAGTGTTCTACAATTAATGAACAAGTTCTCAATTCTGGAAAAATAACAAATTCTGGATATTAAAGCTATTGACAAAATCGAACCCCGCGGAGTGACAATTCTCCCTACTAAGAAACTAAAGGCTCAATTGGATTCTTTGGAAAAGTCTGTATCAAAAACAGCATTCAAGGAAAAGATTTACATATATGTAAAAGCTGTTCAGTAATTTTGCGGTGTAATTTGAATGTGGAAGAAGGATTAGTAAATGGAGCAATGTGAAAATTGGTGATTTTTGTGCATTTTCAAAGCACAGTTGGAAATAAATTTTTGATTATAAAATTTGACCAGATTAATGAGGCAAGACAGATAGTGCCTTGTGTTTGTACATTTTGTGCTTATAAAGGACTAGTGTGTTCGTAAACTACAGTTTCCTCTGTCTCTAGCATATGCAGTAACTATTCATAAATCTCAAGGTTTAAGTATAGTTAGTACTTTTTTAAATATTGGGAGTATGGTGTTCAAAGAGGGAATGACATATGTTGCATTGTTTTGAGTAAGAACATTGTCTGGTTTATATTTGTTAGAGTTTCATGAGACAAAGACTAGTGCTGATGCAAATTGTGTAAGAGATTACAATCGTTTATGAAGACTTTATGCTCCTCATTTAGGTACATTTCTAATATGTGAGAAACGTGTAGTGTGTCCAAAATGGAAATATGTTAAACATTCAACTGAGGTTGAAAATAAGAAAATAATTGAAGAGAAAGTTGAAGGCATAAAGAAAAAATGTGGAAAGTGTTGATGTCATTAATTCATGTACCAACTGTTATGCTACTGTGATTCCGAATGTTGTGTTTCCTTTGGAAAACAACCGTAACAACGCATGCTTCACAACATACGCTTTTACTCCACATTCCATTAGAACAAAATGGATTGCTGTATGGGGTATACAGTGTTGGATTTAACTCCAACACCTTCCCTACTGTTGCACAGATTGGAGTTGGAACAGTAAATTATACTATTCCAAACTCCAGCACAACTCCGACTGCAACTCGTTGTAAATACTTACATTGCAATGGCATGCGGGGTAAAAGCATGTGTTGTAACGTCATAACCATTTCATGTACCACACCTACATCATGAAATCATGGAAAATCAGGAAAAAAATGTTGTTCTGCACAACAAGATTTTTTTCAACAGTGACAGAAGTAAAATTCATACTGTTTTTAGCATTCAATATCTTTTAGTTATATGTACTGGTTCATTGACTTTTACATAGAATAAGATGCACAAGATTTTCTAATGCTCAAGCTTGAAGTATTAGAACAAAAAAAGGAATACACATTGACAACTTATTTGGAATAAGTTACAAATGAAACCATAAGTGTGAAGGCTGTTCATTTACTTCCACCACTGAAATACAACCAAACCGATTGCAATATGTAACAATACCAGACTGCAAATCACTACCTTTTAACAAATTGACTAAACAGCAAATCAAGATATGATATGTTCACATTGTAAATCAGATATGTTCTCTACATTACATATAAAAAGAATTCGGAAATATGTCATTTTAATGTTCCAACGTTGTAGAGCAATGGAAGAAAAATGGAGACAAATATAACAGATTTTAAAGGACATCAATTATCTATTTCAGGAAGAACAAATACAACAGTGACTATTATTTCTCAAAATGGACGTACTACAACATCTGGACGGTACACAGTCAAATTATCGAGTTGTATATATCGACCTACCAAAATATCGTGTTTGAAATTTCGAAGGTATAGAATATCGATGTCAAGAATATCGTTGGACAGAATATCGACCCTAAGGTAAGTAATATCGAAATTATTTATATCGATGTAAGTAATATCGAAGTTAGTAATATCGATAGCATATATATCGATGTCACTAATTTCGATGACACTAATATCGATATTTGTATGATTTTTTTGTTTTTTTTTATGTATGTGTTATATGTTTTACTTAAGTATTTAAAATGAAGAATATCATATGTGTATTAATTTTATATATTAATGCATTTATTCATAAGCAAATTATGTGTTTTAGTACTGGAGCGGGTAGTGGGTTTATAGGGGAATAGGGTGGGAAGTAATTGAAATATGTTTAATTAATTATTAATTAGTAGGAGTTATAAAATATTTTTAATTAATTGCTAATTAATTTTAATTAATTGGAAAATATTTTTAATTAATTGATAAATATGTTCTGTATCGGGTTGTGGGTTTATAGGGGAATAAGGTGGGAAGTAATTTAATTATGTCTAATTAATTATTAATTAGTAGGAGTTATAAATTAATTTTCATTAATTGCTTATTAATTTTAATTAATTGGAAATTAATTTTAATTAATTGATTAATTGATAATATGTTTTGTAGCGGGTTGTGGGTTTATAGGGGAATAGGGTGGGAAGTAATGTAATTATGTTTAATTAATTATTAATTAGTAGGAGTTATAAATTAATTTTAAGTAATTGCTAAATAATTTTAATTAATTGGAAATTAATTTTAATTAATTGATAAATATGTTCTGTAGTGGGTTGTGGGTTTATAGGGGAATAGGGTGGGAAGTAATTTAATTATGTTTAATTAATTATTAATTAGTAGGAGTTATAAATTATTTTTCATTAATTGCTAATTAATTTCAATTAATTGGAAATTAATTTTAATTAATTGATTAATTGATAAATATGTTTTGTAGTGGGTGGTGGGTTTATAGGCGAATAGGGTGGGAATTAATTTAATTATGTTTAATTATTTATTAATTAGTTTGAATTATAAATTAATTTGAAATAATTGGTAATTAATTATAATTAATTGGTTATTAATTTTAATTAATTGGTAAATAATTTTAATTAATTCATAAATAGATAAATGTGTTCTTTTGCGGGCAGTGGGTTAATAGGCGAATATGGTGGGAAGTAATATAAATGTAATTAAGTAATAATGATTTTAAATTAATTGTTTTGTTAATATTATAATTGATAATTAATTATTAATTGGTAATTAAATAATATAAAATGGTATTTTTTAATATTTAATTTGGGTTAAATATATTTTGATAATCATGTCTTTAATAATTATGTATAGGTATTGTGTATGGTTTATATTTATTTAATAGTTTATATTTTAATTATTAAAAAAAGCTTTTATTTATAAGTATGTTATTTTAACCCCTACGCTATCCAACACTTTCCCTACTGTTGCACTCTCTGGATTGGGAATAGTAATTTTTACCCCCACGCTATCCAACGCTTTCCCTACTGTTGCACTCCCTGGAGTGGGAATAGTAATTTTTACCCCTACGCTATCCAACGCTTTCCCTACTGTTGCACTCTCTGGAGTGGGAATAGTAATTTTTACTCCTACGCTATCCAACGCTTTCCCTACTGTTGCACTCTCTGGAGTAGGAATAGTAATTTTTACCCCTACGCTATCCAACACTGTCCCTACTGTTGCACTCTCTGGAGTTGGAATAGTAATTGTTACCCCTACGCTATCCAACACTTTCCCTACTGTTGCACTCTCTGGAGTGGGAATAGTAATTTTTACTCCTACGCTATCCATCGCTTTCCCTACTGTTGCACTCTCTGGAGTGGGAATAGTAATTTTTACCCCTACGCTATCCAACGCTTTCCCTACTGTTGCACTCTCTGGAGTTGGAATAGTAATTTTTACCCCTACGCTATCCAACGCTTTCCCTACTGTTGCACTCTCTGGAGTGGGAATAGTAATTTTTACTCCTACGCTATCCAACGCTAGCCCTACTGTTGCACTCTCTGAAGTGCAACAGTAGAGAAAGCGTTCTACTTTCTCAATTTGTCCAGGACACAAATCGCTGTCCTCTTCTTCACTTACTTCCTCTTCTGCAACACATACATTCTTGTAGTACTCATTATTTTTTATCAAATACAATGTTGCCTTTTTGAGTTTCCTAACATCCACTAAATCTAGCCAGATTTTCTTACTCTTTGTCGGAACACCATTAACTATGATAACCAGAGGTTCCTCTTCCACTTTCTCTACTCCAATTGTATTAATGTTTTTCTTCAAATCCAAAGGCAAATAAACAACCCTTCCCTTTAATCCTCTCTGTAAATCTGATGGAGGCAACTTCCCTGTCTTTGGCTCCATTCGTACAATAGCCTGAAAGGGATGGACACTTTGAATCAAAATAGATTCATAAGTATTTAAATCCTTCAATTCAGAAGGAATGTCAACTAATTCCAGATTATTATAAACCGCTCTAGCAGGCATCTGGTTTTGGTTTAATTTGTTATAGCAATAAGTACACATACGTTGCTCTGCTCCCAAATCAAAACAATTTTCTACCATCAAGTACGTGACAAAATCCTTCCATTCACTATTGTTTTCCATATCACTTTTTGCATATAAATCCACTAACTTAGTCTGATTCTTATAATAAGTCCGTCGACAACACACACAAGTGAAATTAGGCCTCTCACATGTTTTCACCATAAACGTGGAAATTTCCTTGTGAAACTTATGTATACTGAAAATCTGTACACTGTCTTCCACATTACCTTCTTCTAGTGGTTCAATATCAACATTGTTCTCTTTACCAGCAAAGTAGCAGAACTCAATTTCTTGACAAATATTCTTCACATCTACTTCAGAACCATGCAAAAGAGCTCTGCTTAATTTTTTAAGCATAATTGCTGGACTCTTAGCATAATACAACATTCTAACTAATTTCCTCACTTTATTATGATGCACTGCTAGCATCCTGAAATGATGAAAAACACTCTGGCATACTCTCCTAGAAAGACAAGCCAGTGAATGACCATGCAAACCTGTCACTTGTCTCACTCTGCAAGGATCTAATTCTTGCAACAACTTTATTTTTTGTTTTAAACTTTTCTTATTAAATGTCCGTATAAAATCACAAAGCAAATTGATGGAATCCTGTCGCACACTGCAAATAGAACTACACTTCCAGGTGTACACTGGCCCCTTAGAACGTCTCCCTAAAACCTCATCACTTAACACCTCTTCTGCATCTGCAGACACAAGTATTTCTTTTTCAACCGGACGACCATCTTTTACCTCATATGCTCGACCACTACTGTCAACTGCATGCACCAAATCATTGTCCTGAAAATAACTCTCCTCATTAAAAAATGCCTCACTATTTGAACTATGCATCCATTCTCCTAAGAAAACTTCACAAAAATTATTTCGATTAACTTCTCTCTTCCATCTACTGTTTGATTTGAAAACATAGATTACCTTGTTTAGTTTCCTAATTCTATTAATTACCAAAATAAATAACTTTCACTTAATTTCGAAAGCCTGATCAATAATGTTCTCTACATTTTTCTTTTCCTTATAAAATGACACTTTCTGTTGACCTTTCTTAAATTGTTTTATTAAATTGACAATTACCCTGTTGCGGAACATTCGCCTACGAATGTCCCTGAATGTATTTTCCCTTCTACTGCCATGCACAGAGTTATCTCCTGCTCTAGCAGAAACTTTTTTGACGGGCCTTTCTTTTCCATTTAAATTGGCTCTCTTTTTCTGAAATAAAACTTGTTCTGTAGTTATACTTTTGTTTCTACAAATGTTTCTAATGAATGATTTCGTTCTCTTACCCGGAGCTTTCTTCGTGCGTTGAGGTGATTTTAATGTAGAGGACTGCTGCAAGCATTTAGTAATCTGCTGTCTTCGACGTTTCGTAGCCTTTCGGATTCTATCCTTAGACGGCATTATCTAATTTCTAAATAATCTGCAGTTGAATCTGTAATAAAATATAATAAAAAATGTTATTAACCACTATTACCAAACAGTAAATCAATAACAGTAAGAATTAGATTCAGCAATGCTATAAAAATGTTTCAGTAAAATGTTTTTAATTTTACAGTGATAGTGATAGTATTACAGGGCTTTCATGCAAATGACTGCCCACCCTGCAACAAAAAGCCCACATGAAACTTTACGCACATTAAATTGTGTACTTACCTGTAATAATGCACATGCCAGTGTTTATGTCCCTCCACCCTGGCCCTCCCCCTTCCCGCCTGCCTGCCCCACCGTAACTCCCTCCACGACCCCCGGCTGCTATCTTGCAACATGGTGCATCTTGTAAATCTCTCCTGCATTATAAAAGTGACGCAACAGCAGCACAAAAGAGGCGCACAACCATCATAAATCTGTCCCTAAGACTTTAAGGGCCAGATGTAGGTCGGTCGGTAACGGCCGAAAAATGGTATTTTCGACCGTTCCCGACCAGTTTACAAAATTTGGCCCCTTAGCCATGCTATGAAGTCTCCTATGAGTAAATCATTTCCCTCCCTGGATAAGTGGACCCCATCGTTCAGATACATGAGATCACCCCGAATACACCCGTGAGGAATGCTATGCAACTGCGAAGAGCGAAACAATTTACCAATTTTATTATTAACCCTTTTCACCGAATGGTTCAGTGCTGACACCGAAAGGCCCCCCCGCCATACCTTCCTGGGAATCATGTGGGACCAGGCAATCGTGCTCCCCGGGAGTCTTTTAGCCAACCAGCTAACAGCAGACAAAATTTGTTCAAACAACACTAGTCTACCCAGTGTCACCAAGTCATTGCCCCCCAGGTGTACTATGACTACAGATGGCGGTGACCTTTGCCGCCCTAAGAGACCCTCAAAAAATGATTAAAATTGGTCAAAACAGAGCCCTCCCTTCCCATGGAAGGCCACTCTGTACCCGTATTCCCCAGCTGCGTGAGTCGCGTCACCTGCTTTCAATACGTCCCCGGCGCGCCTCACATATGAGTGGCCCACAACCCATACCACTCTCTCTCCAGACGGTGGTCCTTGACCGCTGGTCTCCTGGTGCTGGGTCGACTGCAAATTCCACCCCGCGTGAGAGGCTCGCGAAACTGTAATTCAAACAAAAGACAAGAAGCGTGAGTGCATGTCAATTGATCTTTACAACATGTGCAATCGCACATACCTTTTGAAGCAATTTGAGGACCATCGTTCCAACTGTTTCACTTCCTCAGCACTCTGACCCCTGGCTGTAGCTTCAGTAGCAGCCCCTATCCTAAAGGAGTGGGTCCCAAAATCGCACGGGTCCATGCCCGCAGCAGCGATTGTCAGTGCTTGCACCCTCTGGAACTGAAACCTCATCAGTGGGGTGCCATCCTTGTGTCTCAGCAAACTCCCCCCCCCTTGTAGTCGCCCTTAGTGCCAAGTATTCCTCTATACACTTTATCGGGCACGTGGGGGACCCTCACGCGCGCTGCACGACAACACTATTACCCTAAGCCCCCTGGTCGGTCTTGGACCTGGCTATCGAGACCACCATCAAATCACCCCTAATTTGGACGTGATCCCTGCGCAAGCCTCCCTCAATGTCTTTCTTGTTCCTTGCGACCAGTTCGCTCACCCGCATAGCCCCATGGAACGCTAATGCGAAAGCTGCCCGGAACAGAACTGCTTCGAAATGGGAGGAGCACGTCTCGTTTAGTTTCGCTACAAGTAGAGACACCTGTCTAAGCCAATCGGGTGCCTCGCATCTTGCTTGCGACCCTCGAGGCGCTGCCAGCCGTGAAGGGCCTTCTTAACCAAAAAGGAACCCGTTGGGTCTTTTATGCCATGCACCTGTGCCATGAATGAAATGGCCGCCCTATGCCTATTGGCCGTTGCCGCTGATCGGCCTTCTCTGTGCAGCGCTACCAGGAACCCCAGGAAGGATTCCTCCTGACCCCAGCTCTGACTCCCTGTCGGACCCAAAAATGTGCAATAGGAATGAAACGCTTCTTCGTATGCCTTCCTTGTCCTGGGGGCTAAGCTTGCTGCCACGAGGTCTTGTAATCCGGGGCACCGATTAGCCATAGTGCTTCGGGGAATGGTGCCGCCACTAGGTCCGCTGTAGGTAGATAACCCCTGAACGCCTGCATATGTGAACGAGAGAGTGCATCAGCTGCATGATTCAGTACGCCCGGCACATGTTTCGCCCTGAACTGTACATTCAGTCTCATGCAAAGCAGCACAACTTCTTTCAACAATCTCAAGATCAATTTCCAGCGTGCTGCCTGTTGGTTAATGCATTCGACAACAGTCATATTATCAGACCAAAACACCACTGAGCGGTCCCTGAAGTCGTCTGGCCATGCCATCAGAGCAACCCAAATGGGGAATAACTCCAAGAACCCAATGTTACCGGTGAGACCGCTGGAGTGCCACCACGTCGGCCATGTTTGCGCCGACCATCGATTACCAAAGATGGCGCCAAATCCCACGCTCCCAGCTGAGTCAGTCCGCAGACCTAGTTCATCTGAAGACGCTGGCGGCCTGTTCCACACGACTCGACCGTTGAAGTCCGCCAGAAATGCCAACCAAATGCACATATCCTGGCAAACCTCTGCCGACAGCCTCGTACGGTGGTGTCCCTCTTTGAGACCAACCATAGCTTGTGCAATAGAGCGTGAGAAGGGGCGGGCCATTGGTATCACCCTCAAGGCAAAGTTAAGCTGACCCACTGTTTGTTGTAACTGGTGCAGGGTCACTTTCTCCTTGCCCAGGCATTGCATCAAGGAAGCCCTAAACTTGGCCACTTTTTCCATCGGTAAACGGAAACATCCCTCCACCGAATCGAGCTCAATTCCCCGAAACTCCAGTGAAGTAGATGGTCCAACCGTCTTACCTGGTGCCAATGGGACTCCAAACTCCCTCATGAGGATGCAGAAGTCGTGCAGCGCCTGCGCACATTTCGTATCGCAGGCTGCTCCCAAGAACAGGAAGTCATCAAGATAGTGCATAACATGCCTATGCCCTGTGGCCTTGGTGAATGCCCACTCTAAAAAACAGCTGAACATTTCAAAATAGGCACAAGAAATGGAGCAACCCCTAGGCATGCATTTATCCATGTAATAACTCCCTTGAAATGCAAAACCTAGCAAGCGCTGATCCTGTGGGTGTACCGGGAGCAACCAGAACGCCGATTCGATATCTGATTTCGCCATCAGTGCCCCGGGGCCCAGGCGATTTAACATGGCCACGGCATCATCGAACGATGCGTACCGCACTGAACAAACTTCCGGGTCAATGGCCTTGTTCACCGAGGAACCCCTTGGAGCAGACAGGTTATGAATAAGTCTAAACTCCCCTGGGTCTTTCTTCGGGACAACCCCTAACGGGCAACAGATGAACTCCGCCACCGGCGGGCGATGAAAAGGCCCTGCCACTCGCCCTAAGCTGACTTCTTTTGCAATTTTCCTCTCTGCCACGCTTGGGTTGTGCTGTACCGATAACTGGTTTTTACAAAAGGAGTCCCCCCGAAAATCCCCCACCGGGATGCGGAAGCCGTGTAAGAATCCCTTCCTCAACACCCCAGCGGATACATGATCAGGGTATTTGTTCAACCAAGGAGTCATAGCCATGAGATCACCGGGTGTAGGCAATCGGTCACAACGTTCTACCTCACTCCTGCTTGGACCCTCCTTTTCGTCCCGTCCCGCTATTTTTAGATCTACATGAACTCTCCGGGTGTGAGGAATTCCCACAGCCCGCACACACATGCTTGAACCTACATGTTCCCTGCGGTCTATTACAGTTGCCTCGATTGAAGCCCCAACAGACCCCCCGCTTGCCGCCATTCCCGCCGGTCTTGGGCTGGTAATCCCCACCGATGCCCGCTCGAAAGGGCACCGCGGGCTTTTGGCGGACGACCCCTGACCCACTCCCGCCTGGCGAGGATGTACCTGCCGCCCCTGGCAGGAGCTGCTTGTGCCATGACACCGAGTCCAGGCAATCCCACGTCAGAGTAGAATCATATTCTTTCGCTTTCCGAAATTTCATGTCATAACCTTTCCATCCTCCCCCTCATACATTGCATAAAAATCCATAATACGATTTTGATAGCAAGACAATTCAGTCAACACTTCGGGTTTACGTTCCCCCATAACTGCAGTAAATATAGAAAAGGCCATAACCCAATTCGTTACTGTCTCATCCACCCTGAATTCCGCCATCTTGGCGCGCCAGACGCTCGGGTGCCACAAATTCTTCTGGGTTTTAGCATATTCCATCTCGCGATGGTCAGTTAATAATGAAAACATGTTAACATATTTGTCTCCCCATATTAACTCTTTTGTGGCCATAGGGATGTGCTGTGCCACCTTCTCCCGCCTCGAGGGTAATGAACCCTCCCCTGCCTTTGGCAAAGCGAGCTTACCCGGTTCCGCCGTTGTTCCCGCCGTCTTCTCGTGACCAACTGCAGGTCCTACCGGTGCCACCTTTGGGGAAAGAAGAGGAACATTCACCTTTGCGGCATCTCTCAACTGCCGCAATTGCTCGATTTGTAGTCTGGCCTCTTCGGCCGGGTCTCCAGGGGCCACTGCGCCCCCTGCCTTCTTCTTGAGCCATGCTGCCAACTGGATGGCCAATTCGGGAGGCATTTCCTCATCATTAGCGGGAGTAATCACAACCAGGATCGGCTGACCCGCATCTGGGTTTGGTACCGGGTTGTCTGCCGGCGTGACGGGGGCGACTGGGGGTACCTCAGGAACCGGGACCTCCCCAGAAACCGCCCTCCTCTTGACCCGCTTCCCCCTACCCTCGTGAACGACTCCCGGCAAGGCCGGGCCTATTACCTTCTTAGGGCGACCTGAATTGCTCAGGGCCGCCAACTGTTTCTTAACCTCCGACAAACCTCGACCGATCGAATCAACTTTTCCGAGCTTTCGGTCCATGCCAGCCATTCGGTTCGACAACAGACGTAATACCTTCTCCATCTCGGAGCCCTTTCCTGCTTTCTTGCCAGCCATGGTCTCGAGTATTCTGCTCTTGGTCGATCACGAGGTCCTGGATCGTTCGTACTCCAAATAACTGAAAGAGAAACAACAAGATTACAAGTTCTCAAAATTGCTGCTTGTTCCGTCGAGGGCTCACGAGCGACGAGTGGGTGCAGCCTTCAGAGAACAGGAACAAGAGGACGCTTCTTCGGATTCCCGCTCTTTTTATTCTTCTTCAGGAGGGCGTGTACCCTCCTCCGCTACGCCTACTGGGCGTGGTCTTCGGTGTAGGTGTCTAGGACAACCCCTCTTGGGCGGGAAAAGGCGCGCCCCGGCTACGCCGCTTCGGGCATACCAGCCGAGCCACGCCCCCCGCCCAAAATGGTTTCCCGGGGGGATCGGGGCACCCAACCATACGTTCGGGGGGACCGAGTGGTCGCCCCTTTCCAACTGTGGAGGAAACGATTTAGTCATTTTGACTGGGGAAGCAATTGATGACACTTTTTCCTCAAACTGCCTTGGTATATTCCAATATATGCCAAAGACAAAAATGGAGGTGGTCCAATCAATTTTGTCCACAAATTGAGAAATCGAGGAAGCATGTAAATAAGTTTGTTTCAGCTTACATGAGAGACCATGGAATGGGCTGCATCTACAACAATAACTTGCGTTACTATATGCAAGATATCTACAGAGGAGATGGTGTGCATTTCTCAGATGAGGGGAACAGAGTTTTCATACTAAATTTAAGAATGTGTATTGGTTCCTACTTATAAGTACCTAGAACTTACACAGAACCCAAAAGCTCTTTTCAGAGCTACCTTAACTTTATTTACTCTTTTGAAATTTCGAATGTACCTTTTTTCACTAATTTTCACTTATGTTCGCTTCCCGGTTCGCTACCCAGTTCGCGTACCTGCAGCTAACCGCGCAAAAAATTCAATTTTTTTTCTTGACATATATGAGCCTCCTCAGCCACCCTCAGAAAACTTAGGGGGTCAGGATACGTCTAAAGTACCCCCTTCTACCCATTCTGAACATTATTTACCCTCCATCTTGTATCTCAATTCTACTGAAACACAAAATGGAGGACTCCCGTAACGCTGCAGGTTCGCGTACCGGGACACGAACTGACAATCACTCCCTCAAAAAAGGTGGGAAAGTAATTTACAGAAAAACCACTGGAGACACTTTTACCAATTAAACATTAGCTCATACTACATACCAATCCCTACCATTTTCACAAATTTCGTTGGAATACCATTTAGCCATTTAGCATGTAGAACTCTCTAAAATCCCTGAGGTAAATTACTTCACAAAACATATCGGAAGTGTTGTAATTGACCACCAATTAAAATATTACTTTCAATTTCTACTATTATATCATGACATTTGATTGGTTATGTACCTGAATATATATAAACAAAAAGAGAGAAACACAGCCATTTTGACTACTACTTCTTGAAGTACATATCCACTACATTTCAACTGATAACTTCAAGTTGTATTTAAAAGGTAAGATATTCTTTTAAAAACTGAAGTATGTTCTGTACTGTAAGCTAATTAGGAAAACATTTTCTGATAGTTATATTCTATCACTCTGTAATACAAATAGAATAAAATAGACTTCTCTGTTTTAGTTATGGATGGAGTTAGACTTGTCTTGTATAATTCAGAATTGACTAAGAGTTTATTTGATAATTTTCTTCATATTTCTACTTCCAGTTTGATACCATACACTGCCCAACGAAAAAATCACTGTTTAAATAACCAAACTACCTGTCTGTACTGAAACCCAACAGTGCCCTATCTATACTAATATATTTTTTAAAAATTCATTTTTCAGCATACAAAATGGAAGGACAACAGGAAAATAACTGCAAAATTGAAACAGGAACAAAAAAAGAGTCAGAAATTGACCATGAATTCTATGACGATTCACAAAACAATGAACTTCTGCAATGTGTGGAAGCAGTAGATTTCCTACTGGAAAATGAAAAAAAAAATGATAATGATTTTTTAGAATTTCTTTTAAATTTTGAAAAAGAATCAGAATAATACATTTTTATTTCATAATTCAAAAATTGTTTGACACATTATTCATTTTTATATGTATATTGTAAACTAGTAGCAAATTGATTATAACGTGAAATCAGACTTTAAATATACTGTGCAACTTTTTTGTGTTACATACTAAGTTTGCTCATAGTTACTTCCTTTCTTCCACTATATTATCTCCAATGTGTATTTAACATCTCTTTATCATCTCCTGCCTCCATGTTGTTTCGGCTTTCCAGACAGACTATGGTATGAATTCCATATACCACAATAACTTCTGTAACAACATGCAAGATATCTACAAAGGAGACAGCGTTTATTGATTTTTAGACTCTGCATTGGTACCTACATGTTACTACGTAAATAAAAATAAACAAAAAAAACAACAAAACGAACAATCAATAAACATACAATAAGTTAAAAGTCAATCATTCTTGTTTCCTTATAGTACCCTCCCCAGACCGCTTTCTGGTACGCGTACCGGGCGCACCCCACGAAAAAAAACGATTATTTTTTTTTTTTTGCCCCGCGGGGCCCTTTTAAAGCCTCCACATCAAACCTAGGGGGTCAGGGCAGATCTACTATGCCCCCTTATGGTCATTTGCCCCTTCGTTTTGGCCTCCTCTAGTCTCTCGACCCTACCGAGAGACAAGATGGCGGCCGCTTCGGACTGTTTAGAATGTTGACAGACACCGGAGAGCCAATCAGCTTCGCTTCGCAAAGCTCCGTTACGCGAAAAGTACGCAAACTGGTGCGCTACCCGGGACGCTGTCACAGATATATCTGTTTTTTTACCAGCAAAGGCACATCGGGCTAACAGTCCCTACAATTTTGCCAAGTTTCGTGCAAATCCATTCAGCCGTTCGAGCTAAAAGTGAGGCCAAACGCCCTATGGAAAAATGAATGGGAAAAATGCGTTTTGGGACCCCCCTTTTTTCTCGGCCCCCCCTTGACGAAACCCCCCCAAATTTTCAGGGACTGCTCAGAAACAAAATGTGCCATTTTTCTGAAAAGTTTAGCCGATTCCGTCCACAAACGCCAAAGTTATTAGACATAGAATTTTCAAAAGTTCCATAGAGAAAAAATCCTAACTATATATACCTACTGGCGACCGCCAGTAGGTAATATATATATATATATATATATATATATATTCCCAAACAGTTCCAGAACCGTCACGCTCTCAGAGACCAAAAACAAACCAGAGTGCAGAGTCCAAGGGTGTTTATTAACACCTACTACATGTTTCGGCTTACGGAAAAGCCTTGATCACGTAAGTGAAAAATGTGTGCATACACTCTTAATAAAGTTACAAACCAAAATCATGGACATAGACAGCGGACTCGGGAGCCCGGCCAAATGGTGGCAGACATCTTGGAACGGTAAAATATACATGTCATTATAGTGAATACTAAATGCTCGCAGTTCCAGTGTCTTTTGCTTGCAACTGCCCAAAACAATACAATCTACGACATTGAAACCATGATAGCAAAATACAAGATAGTAAAATGCGTAAAGGTATAATAAAAACATTCTTGAAACGGGCATAAATGGTGTCAGACTACGTGCATCTCCCAAAGTTGGCACACCATGTATTGCGGTCCACAGTGTGTGTGTTGTATATTGTCTAATGACGTGCCCGTAGAGAATATATGGTCAGAATGCCTGAGTTCGTTAAACAATGTAGCTGCACTTGTCTAGTGTAAGCTAGACTCCAAAGGGGGCGTAGTTAACATGTAAATTACCATGGTGCCCTCTTTACATGGTAATCAGGAAAATCCTGAATGGACAGGTTCTCAGGTGAAATACCTGAAATTGTCGTGCATGAAAAATATTATGAAAAATTAGTCCTTCCTTATGACTAGGCCCAGCTGCCCACTGCGGTGTCCATATGCCTGTAACAGTTACCCATCGAAGGCGTGCTCAGTGAAGTGAAGTGGAAGAAGCAATAGTAAAAGGTCCATGTACGTGAGTGCAGTGACGTGGCCCAGTCCCCCGATGTTCTCCTGTTGGGGAATATATGAACATGTTGTTGTATTAAAAACATGATAAACAATGTATGCACACTATTAATAAACAAGCATTTCAAAGCATGGAGAAGAAAATAAAGAGAGGAAAACCAAACATCAAAACCTTAGCTAAAAGAGTTACCTGATATAAGAGTCTAAATACCTGTGTAACACATGCTCTAGTTTTTAAGAGACATGCACGTGTTACAATAATGAGAATGAGTACATTAGTTTCCTTTCAAATGAACCGCCAACGCCACCAGGGACCTTTGTCTGAAAATGTATGATATGTTGCGATTCATTTTGCCTCAATCTCAAAACTCTATTACCACCCCTGGGGCTCCTGTTTGTCTGTTCTAAAATGAAAAAACTCATCAGCGCAGGGTTGGAAAAATGTTTGTCATAAAAGTGCTTTGCCTCAGGGTACTTTTCGTCATTGTGTGCAATGGCACGATAGTGCTCCAATATACGTTTTTTGGCATGGGCAGTCGTGCTGCCTATATACCAGAGCCCACAAGGACAGACAATCACGTAAACAACAAACATGGTGCTGCAAGTGAGGAATTGGGTGATCCCTTTGTCAACTCAGTTGTAATCCACTTTTTTTTATGTGAGTGCTGTTCCTGCAGGCCTTGCAATGACTACAAGGAAAAAATCCCTTGAGACCACAGTCATGGCCGGTAGGATAAATCGTGAGGTCGCTACGTACACAGAGGTCTCTAATATTTCTGCCTTTTCTGTATGGGATACTGGGTTTGTCGGGAACAAGATCTCCTATGACATTGTCACGTTTTAAAATGTCCCAATTTTTAGCCAATATCTTATGTATCTGTCGTGACTCAGTATTGTAGGTTAAAATGAGTCGTGTGCTGTTCTCATTGAGCTTTTTATCATCTGATATGTTGTCCTCTAGAGTAGCACTCCTCGGGATATTGTCTGCTCTTACTTTGGCCTTTCTCAACACCCATGCTGGATATCCCCTGTGTTTAAACCATTCCAGCATTTCAGCACATACGTTCTGATAGCAGTCATTGGTATTGCAGTTTGTTCTTGCCCTCAGCAGCTCACCATAGGAAATGCTCCACTTGAGTGGATCCGGATGGCTGCTGAGGGCATGGAGAATACTGTTGCCAGCAGTAGTTTTCCTGAAGAGTGAGGTGTGTATATCATTGTCTTTGATGTCAATCCTGACATCCAAATATTCCGCCATCACTTTGCTAATGCTGCTCGTGAGTATAATGTTGTTGTCATTGGTATTGAGAAGATCAATGAAGCAGTTGGCTCGCTCCACCGACCCTCTCCACACCAGGAAAAGATCATCTATATACCGCCACCAGGTGGCTACTTGACTCACATGTTCCGACCATGATGGGTTCATGAAGATCTTCTGCTCCCAGTGCCCCATAAAGAGGTTCGCGAAACTGGGAGCAAAACATGAACCCATCGCAGTCCCAGTCTCTTGCTTGTAAAGGATGCTATCAAACAGGAACAAATTGTTCAAGAGACAATATTCCATAATTTCTAATAGCATTTTGCTATGCTTTTTGAACCGAAGGGGACGTGCATCCAAAAAATGCTTGCAAGGTTCCGGCCCTGTTGATGGTCAATGATGGTATACAGGGCCTGGACGTCCATGGTGAGGAGATGGCAGTCATCATCCCATTTAAGATTCTGCAGTTTAGCTACAAAATCTTTGTTGTCCTTTATGTAGCTGGGCAGACTGTGAACCCAGTCTCGTGATAGTGATCTACATATTTGGACACATGTTCAGACACACTCCCTCTCGAGGACACAATCCGTCTCCCTGGAGGATTGTCCTTGCTCTTATGAATTTTGGGGAGGAGATATAAGACAGGTAGGATGGGATGGTCATTCTTTAAAAACCGGTTTTCCTCCCATTCCAAAATACCCCTATATTTCCATGTGCTGAGTTTCTTCCAGAGCGTGGTGATTGTTATATAAATCAAAAGTGGTAGTGGTGTAGAATTTAACATCACTTAACTGCCTCTGGGCCTCTGCTACATAATGGTCTCTGTCTAAAATAACAATGTTGCCCCCTTTGTCTGCGGGACAAATTATTACACTGTTATCTTCCATGAGAGACTTAAGGGAATTTCTCTGGGTCATGGACAAATTGTTGTTAATCTGGCTGAAATCTCTCTTTTTATGTCTGTGTTTGCAGAATTCTTTGCTGACACACTCATGAAAAGTATCTATGGCATCATGTGACATAGTTGGGACAAAAATAGATTTGGGCTTAAACCCCGACGCTGCACTGCTGTCTACCGTAAAGTCAGCATCTTGGAGGAGCTGTCAATTGCTATTGGATTCACCCTCCCCCTCTGCCCCTGTGTTGTTATTGACACCAGGTTCCCTGTCGCTCTCCTGTTCAAGTTGTAATATAATTATCAGGGCATCAACCTCGCCTATCGTGAATTGGTCGTCTAAGTGGGAGTGGGTTTTCGATTTATTAGGTCCCCCCAACCTTTTAAGCTTATGCCACTTCTTAAGCTTCAATTTGCGGACACATTTAAAAAGGTCAAACCTGGACTCACTGTAATTAAAAGACATAGAGGGACAAAAAGAGAGCCCCAAACTCAATGTAGCTTTTTCAGTATCATTCATTGTCCTTTTAGACAAATTTATGATTGTTTTGTTTACCAGAGATGGATCCATTACTGTCCTCTTTTGGAGTGTGTATCCATGTTTCCCACGTTGCCCCTGGCACTGTCTCTTTTGCCACCTCTGTAGAAGGCTCTTCCCCCGGTTCCTACGTTTCCTCGTCCTCTCGCTCATCCTCGGCCCCTTGGTGTACTGGGGGTTGGTGCGGGAGTCTCCTTGTTCGTCCGTCTGCTCCGTCGCAAATGACGATATTCATCTAAAAATTTTGCCTTGCGTGGTGTTTTGTCAGGTTTACTGACTTCTTCAGTTGATATGTTTGACACATCTGACTCAGTCCTGCTGGATAGGAGTGATGCTTCATCACCTTCTTGCACCACCTGTGCCTGTGTCCCAGTGTAATTATTGTAGAGGTGATCATACTTGCGACTGAAAGTTAGTATTCTGCCTGTTTCATAATCGTTATAATCACGGTCCAGTTTCCTCTCCTTCCGCGCCTTGATGTCTTCTTCATAGTCTTTGAGGCGATCTTTCATGGCAGAGACCAATTTGGTCACAACATCATCCTCAGCATGTTTTTTGATGTCCTCCATCAATTCCTCTATATGTTTGAGTAGTAGATCTCTGTCTATCCATGCATACTTCACTCGCATCTCTAACATCCTTCTTGAACTGATAGATGAGTTTTCGGACCACTCAGCTAGCATTGCTGGATTGGGTGTTTCATATGTGGGAGTGGTGAAAATTCTCAGTCCCCTGGAAACCATCTCCTGATCGATGTAATTTTGTAAGGAGATGGCCTCCCACCACTTGGAGATTTATCCCTTCTTCAATTTCTCCAGCTTGTTGATCTTATCTTTAATTCTTTGTAGGAAATCGATTTTAACCACTTTAGAGACAGCTGCACTTTTCAATTTCTGTGTGAATAGGATCTGTGCAGCTGCTTGTCTCTCCTCTTCCTCTTCCATGCTCTGCTCACCTTGGGGGTAAACAATCTGCCCTGTCGTGAGTGTGGTCTCCACTCAACTGAATGTGAGGTTCCTCCTGCGGGGGATGTTCTTCTCTCTTTTTAGTGAAGAACAAACTCTTTTGTGAAATACAACAAAGTTCTTTAAATGCGGTGTGTGCGTGCCAATTACACAAATGACATCTGAGTTTCAAAAAGACTGTATTATGCCTTCCATGGATACAATGAGAACCGGAACTCTGATGCCCCTGTTCCCTTTTCGTTAATTAATCTAACGGAGAGGGTGGGTGGGAGAATAGTTAATGGGGGGCGGCCAAAATGCTGTGCAACCGCTATGTACCTTTCAGAGTCGTTTGTTCCTTTTATTTGATGCCAGATATCTTAAGCAGTGAGGAGCATGAACGAGCATCGAAATGCTGCGCCATTAACCCTGGGCAAGACAGTGTCAGACAACAAAGCCGGGAAACACCCCCTCTCCCCTCAGGACGGACACAACAAACCACAGCTCGCGCTCTTACCCCTTTCAATTGTCTGAAATCTCCACGTCCTGATGAATCCTCAAAGTCTCAATTCCCTCGCCGGGCCGGTAACAACCACGTATTTAATCCCTTTCAAAGTTGCTCCGCTAGGTTGCAAGTGGCCCGGTGGGAGGTGGCATGCACACCGTCCGAGCACGCCGGTAATTCAATTGCCAAACAGTTCCAAAATCGTCACGCTCTCAGAGACCAAAAACACACCATGCCAGAGTGCAGAGTCCAAGGATGTTTATTAACACCTACTACATGTTTCGGTTTACGGAAAAGCCTTGATCACGTAAGTGAAAAATGTGTGCAAACACTCCTAATAAAGTTACAAACCAAATCATGGACATAGACAGCGGACTCGGGAGCCCAGCCAAATGGTGGCAGACATCTTGGAACGGTAAAATATACATGCCATTAAAGTGAATACTAAATGCTCGCAGTTCCAGTGTCTTTTGCTTGCAACTGCCCCCTTTGGAGTCTAGCTTACACTAGACAAGTGCAGCTGCATTGTTTAACGAACTCAGGCATTCTGACCATATATTCTCTACGGGCATGTTCAGAATTACGTCATTAGACAATATCCAACACACACACTGTGGACCGCAATACATGGTGTGCCAATTTTAGGAGTCGCACGTAGTATGACACCATTTATGCCCGTTTCAAGGATGTTTGTATTTTACTATTTTTCATTTTACTATCTTGTATTTTACTATCATGGTTTCAATGTCGTAGATTGTATTGTCTTGGGCAGTTGCAAGCAAAAGACACTGGAACTATGAGCATTTAGAAGCCCTACGCTATCCAACGCTTTCCCTACTGTTGCTCTCTCTGGAGTGGGAATAGTAATTGTTACCCCTACGCTATCCAACGCTTTCCCTACTGTTGCACTCTCTGGAGTGGGAATAGTAATTTTTACCCCTACGCTATCCAATGCTTTCCCTACTGTTGCACTCTTTGGAGTGGGAATAGTAATGTTTACCCCTACGCTATCAAAGGCTTTTCCTACTGTTTCACTCTCTGGAGAGGGAATAGTATTTTTTACCCCAACGCTATCCAACGCGTTCCTTACTGTTGCACTTCCAGGAGTGGGAATAGTAATTTTTACACTCCCGCTATCCTACGGTAATAATATTGTGTATTTTATATTAATATTATGTTAATATATATATATATATATATGTTTTAATAGATATGATTGTATATATTTTTAATAAGTTAAATTAATTATTTAATAATTTTAAGGTGATTTAAGTATTTTAAGTATATTTTAGCTATTTATTTTTTATATTTTTTTAATTTTACATTATTTTTAAGAAATTCTATATTTTTGCAAAGTATATTTATTTAAACGATATTTTGGATTCGATATTTTGGTACTTACCTGTTTGTAGATATGAATTCGATATTTTGTCTGTCGATATTTTGGGAACGATATTTTGGGTAGTCTATATTGTGTCCGTTGATATTTAGTCAGTGATCCCAAATTACATCACTAATGACATCACTGATGACATCATACAGTCACTGTGTGTTTCTGTAAGGTTTAAATATGTTTTATATATTCGCCAAACTTTATTGAAGAAAGAGTAGGTGTATAACTGTCTGAATGCATGATTTAGTAGGTGTGTGACTGACTGTATAAGTGAGTTATTAATCGTGTCTTACTGAATGCAGGGGCCAGTGACTAAACTGTGTGAATGTCTGTATTAGTCTGTTAGCTGGTGGTATGTGGCTGCATGGCTTGGTGAGTAGCTTCATGAGTGTCTATATTGGTTATTGATTGCTTGTCTGAGTATCTGTATGGGTGCCTGAGTGTCTGTGTGGGTAGGTGGGGGGATGTGACTCTGTGCATAGATGTGTGAGTGGGTGATTCCCTGGGTGTATAGGTTCAAGAGTGCATCTGTGAAGAACTGTATTGGTGAGTGGGTGTATGTCTGTGTTGGTGAGGGAATTAATGTCTCTGTGGTACATGTGTGAGTAACTCCATTTGTGAAAGGCAGTATATGTGTATGTTGGAGTATGTAAATGACTATATATGAGAGTGAATGATTGTGAGAGAGGCTGTATGAATGAGTATGTGCTTGTATCAGTGATTGTATAACAGAGTAAGTATGTGTTAGTATCTGTATGAATAACTGAGGTGGTATTATTTATAACTGTATAGATGAGTAAATGGGAGTACTATAGATTATTTGCATGACTGACTAGGTGTGTTAGTAACTCCATGGGTGAGTGGAGGACTGTGACTGTCTATATAGGTGTATGAGTGCATATGATAGTGCTGTATTGATGAATGACTGCATGTATTAGCGACTGTGTGGTCGGATGAGTGCATGTGAGTGTAGACCTAAGAATCAGTGAGTGGGTATGTAGTAACTGGTATTGGTGTCTCTTTGGTTTCAAAAATGGTTGTCTGTATTTTAGAATTGGTGCATCAAAGGTTATATTAGGGTGTGAGGAGGTGCCTCAGATTATCACGTGGATGATGTCTTCAGTGATGTTATTTAAGATATCATCAGTGATGTCATCAATTATGTCACTGACCATATCATGAATGATGTAATATGTGACGTCATCAGCAGTGCATTGCAGGGGTATGAGTTATAATTAGCTCAACTAACTATAATGTCCGAATTACTCTGGTTTTGCATGAGTGAAAATTCCAACTAACTATAACGTCCCTGAAACATATGTTTTTTGAAGTGAATTTCCATGGTTTTTTAAATGCTAATTTCGAACTATAACGTCCCTGAAACCTGTGTCAGTGAATTTCTAAGGTAATTGAATGAAAATTTCTAACTATTTCATCTCTGAAACCTATGTTTTTTTCAGTGAATTACCTAAAGTTATATGCATAATTCTGTACTAAAAAAATCACTGTAAAAGTACTGTGTCATGACTCATATTTCAACGGCGATTAAAACTTAGTTTGCACTAATCAAGATATTAAACCATCCTGATGCTAAATGTTTCCTATGTTGTTTTAATTTTTTTGCAATCTCAACCATTGTTTATTCATATGTCTTGTATTCTGAATAATAGCAAGTATTAGGCATTTACAGTCACGAAAAAGCAAATGAGACGCTTTGGCGGTTAACAGTTTTCAACCTCAGCCAACGTGTGCACATGTCAAACACTCAAGACGTGAGCACATGTTAACCGAAAAACGTGATATCTACATGCATGCGGAGCACGTTGTTTCCATATACTACTTTGTAACTAAAGACTCTTTAAACCACACCCAGCCCTTTGACAATCAATTAGTTTAGTTTTTGCGAGTCATTTCCCTGTCTCCAGTCAGCAATCTACCTTCCCTCCTCCTGCGTCAGATTCTTCTTTTGTGACAACAAAAAAGATTACAGACTTGTAAGTTGTTAGAATAAATGATAGTAGATATGTATAATGCGTAACTATTTATCCGAATGGTGGAATTAACCATTGTAATTGCTTCTTGTATTCTAGGAAACAACTAACTAAAAGTATTTGTTCAAAGAATCATATTTAGTTTAAAGTTTTATTATATATGTATATCAAGAGTTATCAAGATATTGAAACTTTAGGTATTTATATAAAAGATTCTAAAAAGTTCAACGTGTGCTTGATATTCAGTTGTTGCATTGTTTGTTTATTTGCATTTATATCTAACGTCAGCAACATCTGTTCACAAACAGACAGAATTCAGGAGAAACTTTTCCCTTGCAAAACTCTACATTCCTTAGTCTTTGAAAACAGAATATTAAAAGAAATAAATGCTTGATAACATTTCATCAATTATCTTTTTCTCTCTTCTCACCCTTATTCCCCTTGTCCCCTTGGGTGATATAGTGTAGCTGTGTATATTCTACTACTGCCTTTCTATTTCACCTCAAAGGTGTTGGTGGCCCGTCGGCACCGCAAGGCAACATTCCCAAGTCCCAGAGAACAAAAACAGTAAAGATGTTAAACGCTTGATAACATTTTGTTATTTATCTGTTTCCGACTTATCGTCCTTATTCTCCTTCTCCCATGGGGTAATATAGTGTCACCATGTATATTCTACTACTGTGACCCTGTAGTACCTCAAAGGGTTTGGGGGCTTGTCGGCGCCAGAACTGAAAAATTTGGAATACAGGTTACTAGCACTCATAACTTAGTGTCTCAGAGTTTCTGACAGTCACACTGTGTTGCCAAATAGTACATAAAAAAATTCATATCAGCATACATAGGGGCCGATTCCGATCTGGGTCAGAAAGAACTCCAACCAAGCCGGATCCGGGGTGTTTTCCGACCTATCCGGACTCCTGCAGTCCGACTAAGTGAGTACGATGCAGCCATATGCTGTCGAACTTGGTTCGGTCAGATTCCCATAGAAGTCAATAGGAGCCGGTCGTACAACATGTACATGGGCTCCCACTGACTGAATGGGTATGTCGCTTCGGTGCTATCCACACCGTAAATGCCTGTGTTGGGGAGACCCATGGGTCTCCCCCTGTGTCCGAGTCATAAGACTGCAGATAACAGGGGGTCTGACGCGGACCCCCGAAGTCCAACTCCGGGAGCTATTGCAAGCCGGACGCTCCGACTCGATGCGGCTGTCCGAATCGAGCATCGTACTTGAAACGTCTCCATTGCGCGCCACGGTTTGCTTGTGACAGAGTCGTATGGAGCGGTTCGAATCCGGAAACTATTCGGACGGAGATTTATAGCTTGTTCCCATCATACTTCGACGTCCAGACCTTTGTACGACTCGGACAGAATTTCAGCCTTCGAATCGGATCCGCTAATCCAAAACCTGATTTGGTGTCCTTCCGACCGAGAATCGGAATCTGTCCCATAGTTCCTAATTGAATGCCTTCAGAAACCCTACATTTCTGAGTAACATTTCGACATTTGTCTTTTTATCTTGTCTAGTTTCTATTCTTCTTCTCTCCTGACTTGATATAGTATGGCTGTGTATATTCTACTACTGTCTTTCTATTTAATCTCACAGGAGTTGAAGGCCTATTGGTTCTAGTACTGAACATTCCCGAGACCCAAAGGACAAAATCTTGAAAGCAGTAAGACACTTGATAACATTTCGTCATTTATCTTTTTGTCTTTTCTTGTCCATATTCTTCTTCTCCCCCAGGGTGATATAGTGCCGCCATCTCGGAGGCGTTGGAGGCCCGTCGGCGCCAGGACTGAATATTTCTGAGTACCAGAGAACAGAAACATAAAAGCAGAAAGACGCTTGATTTCTTCAGTTATCTTTTTCTCTCTTTTTCTCTCTTGCTGTCCTTATTCTCCTTCTCCCCCGGGGAAATATAGTGTGGGGTTGGGGCCTGTCAGCGCCAGGACTAAAGTATCTGGAATACAGGTTAGTGACCCTTATAATATACAGGCTCACAGTTTCCATGAGTCACAGTAAACTCCTGAAATAAGTAAAGAAATACTTTCTTTGTAGATCACTGATTAGATATGTTCAAAATAGTACTTTAAAAAATTCAAAACTGCATAGTTCCTCTATGAATGCTTCAGTGCAAAAGTACTCCCTCCCTCGCACATTGCATATCTGCATAAGTAATCTATGATTGATTTAATTTGTGTGGTAGTAGTGCCTACTTAATTCTATTACTGCATTGCTTCTGCCTAAGTAACAATGGTGGATATATTCACAAAGACGGGCGATAACTATCGCCATCGTCAATCCTCGCAGGAAAAGTTAACGCTGCCTAACCCTGATTAATATCGTCATGTTACAGGGGTATTTTTAAGCCTGCGGTACAAGCCAATAGCAACAGGGAAGGGGTGTCAAAACCCACGTTATAATCATTGCGATGGCAAATTAAAATCCTGCGTTAGATGCCCAAATGTTGTGAATGGCCAATTATTGGCTGAAAAGTCCCATCATCATTACTTTTAGCTCCCGGACCAACACTGCCCCTGCTGGAAGCCAGGTTTCAAAGTGAGACTGGCAGCATGGTGACCGCTGCAATCAGCTTCCTCGAAGTTCGACCATTTGTTTTAACCAAAAATACTGTCATTTTAGTGGTGCAACTTAGGAAGACACCTTTCATCTAGAATACCTGCATCTTAAAAGGCTCCTGGCTGTGTTCCTGTCCATGCTGCAGGTAGTTGTCCTGCTTAGCACCAGCAAAAGGAAGGTGTAAAATCTCTGGTGCTACTACGGGCTATCCCCTGTTTTTGCTCCACTTTGCAGATCTGGTCGTTCCTTGTGAATGTGGTGTTGTGATTTTCTCATGAGTTTTTGCACGGGAACACCTACTCTGCATCTTATTAGTTTTAGTTGGTGGTGTCCAACATGGACATAAATTTGGGGGCAGTTATCGCGGGAACACTGGCGTTGTCTGCAGTTTCCACCAGCTTGTGAATGGGGTGTTAATTCTATCACTACTTTTGATGCATTAAAGTGGGGATAATTCGGAGATAAATCCTTGTGAATATTTCCCATGGGTCATATTCTCAATGAAATGGCGGAGAGAGGCATTACCTGCTTGGCTTAACGCCTCTCTCTGCCACTTCAGAAATGCAAGGCTGCACCCTATTCTCAAGGACACGGTTCCCCCTGCGATGGTGCTAAGTTTCAAAACTTAGCGACAACGCAGGCATCCTTGCAGCAGTGTGCAAGGGTGCCTGCAAGCAGGGAGGATTCTTTATGTACAGGAAGGTCTCCCTTCCGGTATATAAACAAACCAAAAATGGTAGTTTGCTACTTACATTTGTGCTGCATCCTGCAGCACACAACTAAGTTAGTAAATGTCATTTTTGAAAAAGTTGTGTTTATGTTTCAGAAGGGACACTTTCCTGTACATGAACAAACCATGGCAATTTGCATTTTCCATGCGGGCTGCAGGAGGCAGCACACATGGAAAATGCAAAAACGACAAGAAATAAAGCATTTCTATTGTTTTGCCACCTTAAGACCATATGTTTTCTGGTCTTAAACGTTTGGTTCTAACTCCTATTTATGCTGCCCTTGAGAATAGGAGGTAGAGTTAAACTCAATGGATGTTGCGATGAAACGCCCACCGCAACACCCACTGCACGCCGCTTTCATGCTAAAAACAGCGTGAAGGGGGCCCTATTCACAAGACAATGTTAAGACGCATTAAGCCACCCTGCCTTGTGAATAGGGCTAAGCCCTTATCACCACAACAACGTCACTGAAAGTGATGTTGTTGTGATGATAGGGGCTTGATAATACTCCCCTATATCATTAAAAGATTATACCTTCCTGTTTACAATACTTCACGGAAACTGCCTAAGTAAAATGATGACTTTGATCGTAATTTCTGGGTCATTGTGGGAGTGCATGGGTATTACCTGAGGGAATCCATCAATGCTTTCATACTGCCTCAATCATTAAATAAGTGCACAAATACAAATGGGGGACTGTTGCTAATGTCTGATTGATTGATCTCTGTGTACCACAGCCTCCATGATTGCATAAAACATTACCCAGTTTATACATTTGACTACCTAGAAACTACTTTTATTCATGAATTGTATTCTTTGTTTTTGCATTTTGCTGACACAATGAAGATAAGTAAGTTTTAGGAACAGAGAACCACACATTGTTTTGTTCAATATTCTTTAGTTTATCCACAAGTTAAATAAAATAGCAGATATTACTTTCTGCTCCTAATTTACACTGTTTTTTAAACAAATTCAAGTAGCTGCTGTTAATCCCACGGTAAGTGTGTTTTTAAAAACCAATTATCTTATTCCAAATAACCACAAGTGCTCTGACCTTCAAGCAGTCGCCCTGTACAAAGTAATGTGTAACATGTTCCACTCTCTTTTGTCCTCCCCCATATGCGCTTGAAGATAGTTTGGTCTGGCCATCCATTCCTCTTTGAAAACATATATTAATAGCAAACACTAACAGAAAATTATTTTGTTTCAGCAACAAGCGGGACTCACTTTACCTCGCGCGACCTTCAAATAGCAGGTGGCTAAATTAGCAAGTGACATTGACTTAGTCTTCTATGGAAATCTCCCATTACCTTTTGCACAATTTAGACACCAAATATTTAAATCAGTCTGAAAATCAAGGCCTTCCACATTTTTCTAAACTATCATACTCCCGCCTTGTTATCTCTTTTCAGACTATTTTTATAGTAATACCAGATTTCATTCATTCTAACTTTGCAGGCAATTTGGCGGGTTTCTTGATGCTCCTTCCTTGTTTCCAGAAAAGTTGTTCTATAGCTCCTACTACGAAATGGCTGCCCGTCCTCTGCTTCAATCCCATCTACGACAAATGCAGCTACACCATGAATGAATGCCACAACTTTTTGAATGCTTCCCATTGGCGAAATTTGGCATCAGATATCATCTGAATTTCCACTATGTGTACTTCACCTGTGTTCAACCTGTTTTTTATTGTCTCTGGTGCCAATATGAATGCGACCTACAAGTCTGCCTCTCTACTACTTCACACTATCCCCTGGATTATGAACTGTTGCTGTGTCCATTGCTGGCCCATGACTAGGAATGTTCCGGAGACACACTCTTGATGGATGCATTTCATAATACAATAAGGGGATGATGGAGAGCATGCGCTCATAAGAGAAGCCTCTTGCAGCAGACTTTCATCAAATATCATGCAAGTTGCCCTCATATCCTGCTTTCTGAAGATTATGATGACCATGACTGTTCTTTCAACCTGCTAAATGGGATGGCCACCCTCTTTGCTTGGAGAGGTGCAGATGACCTT
This sequence comes from Lissotriton vulgaris, assembly GCF_964263255.1. Classification (NCBI taxonomy): domain Eukaryota; kingdom Metazoa; phylum Chordata; class Amphibia; order Caudata; family Salamandridae; genus Lissotriton; species Lissotriton vulgaris. Next base: position 1,435,220,903 of record NC_141691.1, read on the forward strand.
TTGGAACGGATTGCATATCACTGTGCTTCTGAGTTCTTGAGCTTCAATGAAGCTCCATAAGTGCACATGGTAACGAGATTTGATGAGCTCTTATATCTTCACTTCAAGAACACTTTTTTTTTTCTCTTTTCACTTTTTCTTCCTCTTTGGATTTTCAGACATTGAATTTGGTTACGAATTCCCCTTTACAGACTTGGATATGCTCTTTTGAAGTTTCCCCTCTGTTTGCCTGGTTGTTACAGAGCTAGTCAAAGAAATGGCCGACTTGACAGTTGAGGACTTTACTATCACTATTAAAAGGTATGTAGTCTGTAGTCAAACCTCTGATATGTTCTACTTTATAATAACAGTTCTTTTTAGCTGTGAGATAAACGTAACTCCAGATGGTCCTTTCTCTAATCTCTTTTCCTGATAACATCTCCTTTTATCAGATATCGATTCACTACTATATTGATTATAATTCTTTCATACATTTTCCTTTTTGTTATGGCACATATACTGCACATTATTTTAAATTGTACTTTAAAATAACATTTTAAAAATATGTCATGTCTGTGTCATATTTTACAAACACATTACTGACAGTTAATTCCTTTACCACCATGTTTTTAACATATTTTGCCTGCCCCATGTTCACTACCCACCAACTGCTAACAATCTTGAGCCTAAGCAAATTCAAACCAGAAATGCTTTTCAAGCTATAGTTGACAGTGTCACCTATTACTATTACAATGCATACATCTCCTGTGCCTTTTCATCATTGCAGTATACTTAAAAGAAACATACAACTACATGTAAAGCTGTGTTTTATAGCTATTGCATCTTCCTATATATAACTTGTGTGAAAATACATGTTCAAGCGTAGACATACCTTAGCAAAATTAAATGTTAACACCAATCATTGGGCAATGTAAATTGGAGCAATATGTAACTTGCAACGGTGATGCATATTAACAAGCCCCTATTGCCAACACAACATCACTTTCACTGATGTTGTGGTGGCAATAGGGGCCTTGCTATATTAACAAGGCAGCGTTAAGCCACTTAATGTAGTTTAACACTGCCTTGTTAAAAAAGCCCCTTTCATGCTCTGTTTAGCATGAAAGTGGTGTCAAGTTGGTGTTGTGAGGGGCATTCCTCCTCAAAACCAATTCATTTAAATGCTGCATCCTATTAATAAGGGCAGCGTTAATAGCAGGCGATGCCAAAGTTAACACCAGAAAAACCCTGGTCTTAATTTAGCGAAATGAGGAGAAATGCTTTATTTGTCATCGGTTTTTGCTTTTTCCATGTGTACTGCCTTGTGCAGCCTACATGCAAAAAGCAAAATGCCATGGTTTGATTATGTACAGGAAGGTGTCCATTCCTGTACATAAATAAAAAAAAAAAATCAAAATGCCGCTTTGTAACGTACATCTGTGCTGTATGAAACAGCACACACATAAATTGCACGTAAATTGCAAACTACCATTTTAGGTTTGTTTATGTGCAGGAAGGGACAACTTCCTGTACATAAACAAACCTGCCTGCTCGCAGACACCCTTACACTCTGGTGCAAGGGTGCTAATGTTTGCCCTAAGTTCTGACACTTAGCGCCATTGCAGTGACAAATGCAAGGCTCCACCATGTCCTTGTTTATTTAGTGCAGCCTCGCATTTCCGAAGTGGCAGAAAGCCACATTAAGCCAAGAACACTAACGCCTCTCTCTGCCACTTCCTTCATAATATGCCCCTGCGTGCTGCTTTTTCATATAGCACAGAATTCGATGATGACTTTCAGTCTGCCCATCAGATGCCCCCAGCAGCCCAGTGACAGTCAACGCACACGGACTATTGTTACCTTCCTTTTACAAACCATGGGACAAAAACCGTTAGAGACTGATATGAAGGAGGGGGGCTCAAGGGATGTGTCTCTCGATCTGCCGCCCCTGTGATATACACAGGTTCAGCACGACCAGGAGGATTCACAACACCTTAACTTATATTCATGTGTGCTTCCCAACTGTGCACAAACCAACACATGAAGTGTGGAAACAACATTTCATTTTTTTCATCTCACTGAAGTTAATAAACATGTCTGTGTTAAAGCCCCCCCAGTATTTTCCCACAAGCTTCAATATGCAAAAGGAAATTTCTTGTAATCTACCCCATCTGATGTTACACCCCAATTCATCCCTATATGTTACACACAAGACCATGTAACCCTTGTAACATCACAATGGTGGAAAACAAGCTTTTTTTCAGAAATCGATGACTGATGTTGTGATTAACAACATTATGTAGTGTAAACTAATGTGCATATTACTTTCATGAAAAACTATGTTTCTGCTTGATTAATAAAAAAAAATTGAAACGTACACTACATAGGATAAGATCAACACGTGCAGAATGCAACCACACCTACTATTTGCATTTGGAAGGTACTGTTGTAAAATAGTCACCTTCTGACTTGCACATACTGTTGAATATTCCAGAAACTATTAGAATGAACTACAGTGAACTTATAACCTGCACGTGGCATTCAATGTTGCACATACTGTTGGGATGAAATTTGGTGACCTTGTGACCTGCAGCCTTCCGTTAATATTACCCATTATTCCTTTTGAACAAAGCCAGAAGCACCATGCAAACTCCCTTTGACTAAAAGCAAATCTGCTCTGCTTCATAAAAGTGAAAGCTAATTTTGGGGCATATTATCAACAACTAGCGATATTAATCGCTAAATAAGCTTAGCGATATTTTTTTTATCGCCGCGCATCGCCGGATTTTATCACAGAGATAACGTGTTATTAGCAACGTTTATCTCAAATGCAATAAAATATACGGCGATAGCGGCTCAATGCATGATTATCGCTGGAAATACAGCGATATTCAGGCATTAACACCAATAGGGGCTATTGAATATCCAACTCCCATTGGATTTACAGGTTAAGAAGTGGTCTGAGCAGGTGTTAGTTTTTGGCGATATTTGCGTTTAGCACGAATTTTTTTATCGCTGTGCGTGCGTTGATAATAGGCGATAGCGATGTTAGTGACTGCTTTCAGTCGCTAACAGGTTGGGTACGATAAATATAGCTGACATGCAAAGCGGGCCCCAAACCGCTCGCTATCGCCTATAACTGTCACTAACTGCTGTTAGTGACAGCTTGCTAATAGGGCTATGATATTATCGCCACTTTAGTGGGAAAAAGTCCCGCTGGTGGCGATAAGGCCCTTGATAATATGCCCCTTCATTCTCTCGCTTCCATCAAGCAAAGCAACAGCTGGCTATGACAGAGCAGCAGCTCTGCATAGATCCAGTCTTGCCATAGCAAACTACAATGTCCATGAAATAGGCACCACGGCTCATTGTTGTAACCGGCCCTCGGACATAACCATACCCAGCTCAATGCAAAGCTTCTCAAGAAAAATTAGATGATGCACCTTTATCCAATTTAAGCCCATGGCCATCACACTCCCGGAGGCCACCAATCCGCAACAGATCTCCGCATTTTAATTCATGAATGCCCAAAAAAGTAGTGCCCCCGGGACAGTGTGGGGAAGCTTCACCCGTCCACACTTAAATTTTATGAATACCTCCAAAAACGTGCTGCTTCTTGGACTGGAGGGGCAGAAAAGGCACAAACCCCCCCATAGCATTATATTTGCTCCAAGGAAATGGCAGTCCAAAAGACAGAAGTAAACCCGGCATCACACTAAACATTGTTCCCGGGAACTAGCCCACCCGGGGGCTTAAATAAATGCTCAGTTTTTCACTTTCCCGCTGTGATTTCCAGGCCCTACGCGAATCCTGCTAAAAATATATTAAAAAAATGATTAACATTCCAACTCTCTGTGACACACCTGAGCACCCTATGAAGGTCACACTGTTCCTACAATATCCTCTCCTACTTAACCGAGTCACAAAATGGCTACCAAGGCTTCCTAGTTTGAAGTGTTGGCAGCCAATCTCAGGCAAGTTCGTGCTAGGAACGTCTCAGCCACTCACATCTCACGATTCCCAAATATTGATATCTGTAAATCTATAAATATCTCAAAAACAACTTAACAGATTTACAACATTTAAACAAAAGCGTGCTTTCTGGACCAGGAGCTATCTCTCTGCCACACTTGGGCGTCGATTCCGATCCGGTAAAATGCGCTCCGAATCGTCATACGGAGCAATTTCCCCGTACGAATCGTGCCCGTAAACGTCCCCGTACGTACGACGAAGTACGATTCGTACCAGGAGCCAAAGACCGTACGAGTCGTACAGGACTCCGTACGACTAAAATATCCGTACGAGTCTCACACGGAACCCGCTGTACGTGACATCGCTACGGTTCGCGGCTGGTTTTTACGACCCAGCAAGTACGATTCGTGTCGGGTACGCACTGTATGACCCTTTTTTTTTACCGGAGTTGGAAACAGCCGTAAACGCATAGTTCGCGCTGAAACAAGTACGGAACGCCCCCCCCGGGGACGCCGCGTACCCCCCATGATCGCGGGATACGTGACGTACCCCTGCGATCATGGGGGGTACGCGCCGTACACCCAGCGTACATGGGGTACGCACCGTACCCCATGTACGGTGGGTGTACGGCGCGTACCCCATGTACGCTGGGTGTACGGCGCGTACCCCCCATGATCGCAGGGGTACGTCACGTACCCCGGCGATCATGGGGGGTACGCGCCGTACGGTGTGCATGTGATTGTGCGCTTTTCCGTACGAATCGCCCTTACCTGACGCGGACCGTACGAATAGCGTCCTGATCACCCGGTCCGGATCGTACTCGCCGGGTCGTACGGTGTGTTTACGAGTCCTACGGAAACGGCTACGAATACGAATCGTACGGGGGATTTTTTTTACCGGATCGGAATCGGCGCCTTGGTGTTATTCCATTGAGCACTTCGGGTTGTAGCCGTTTCTAGTTTCCTATGGAAATTAACATATAGAAAACACGTTTTGGGACCCCCCTTTTTTCTCGACCCCCTTCACGAATCACCCCAAACATTCAAGACAGGAGCTGCCCTGAATGAACAATTAGTTTTGAACATTTTGTGAAGTTTCTGCAAACAGCGCCAACGTTATTGGCAAAACAAAAAATGCTTTTCCTATGGAAAATAGGTTCTAACCATAACTACCCACTGGCGACCGCCAGTAGGCAATATATATATATATATATATATATATATATATATATAAATATAATGTTGAAACATGTCACAGGATAATGAAGGAATAAACCATGAATTTCTAAAAACTCCCCTGTGTCGGTGTCCATTTTTTGCAAGAAGAATTGGATGTGGTGTGTATATATTTATATAGTCAGTTGGTGCTGTGTGCGTCCCTAAAGCTTTTGGCATTTGTTTGGACACTTAATACACGGTTGCCTTTACCGTGGGGGGCGGCACCATCCTGCAAACTGAATGGAAGCTGCTTTTGGAACTTTTCTGATGTTATATGCAGCACACCGACTGCTGGCAAAAGCGAACTCACAGACCTCTTTGTGGCAACACTGAAGGCTTATCAATGCCAGCATATTGTTGCTATGACTCCCAGACCTACTTAAGGTGATTAATTTTCAGTGCATCAATTGGGACTACAACACCCAGCATGCTAGAAGGAAGAGGCCGTCTGGGGCAGTATAAATCATGCATGCGCAGAGTGAAATAATTGATTGATGCAGCCTGCGAGTGAGAGCAAGACCTTTGAAAATGAGATGGAATTCTCGAAACGCGTCAGGTCAGAGACATTTAAACCCTGAATAAAGAAGTGAGTTACCTGCCTAACAAAACCGGATCGTGTCAGTTGGTGCTGTGTGCGTCCCTAAAGCTTTTGGCATTTGTTTGAACACTTAATACACGGTTGCCTTTACCGTGGGGGGCGGCACCATCCTGCAAACTGAATGGAAGCTGCTTTTGGAACTTTTCTGATGTTATATGCAGCACACCGACTGCTGGCAAAAGCGAACTCACGGACCTCTTTGGGGCAACACTGAAGGCTTATCAATGCCAGCATATTGTTGCTATGACTCCCAGACCTACTTAAGGTGATTAATTTTCAGTGCATCAATTGGGACTACAACACCCAGCATGCTAGAAGGAGGAGGCCCGTCTGAGGCAGTATAAATCATGCATGCGCAGAGTGAAATAATTGATTGATGCAGCCTGCGAGTGAAAGCAAGACCTTTGAAAATGAGATGGAATTCTCGAAACGCGTCAGGTCAGAGACATTTAAACCCTGAATAAAGAAGTGAGTTACCTGCCTAACAAAACCGGATGGTGTCAGTTGGTGCTGTGTGCGTCCCTAAAGCTTTTGGCATTTGTTTGAACACTTAATACACGGTTGCCTTTACTGTGGGGGTCGGCACCATCCTGCAAACTGAATGGAAGCTGCTTTTGGAACTTTTCTGATGTTATATGCAGCACACCGACTGCTGGCAAAAGTGAACTCACGGACCACTTTGGGGCAACACTGAAGGCTTATCAATGCCAGCATATTGTTGCTATGACTCCCAGACCTACTTAAGGTGATTATTTTCAGTGCATCAATTGGGACTACAACACCCAGCATGCTAGAAGGAAGAGGCCTGTCTGGGGCAGTATAAATCATGCATGCGCAGAGTGAAATAATTGATTGATGCAGCCTGCGAGTGAAAGCAAGACCTTTGAAAATGAGATGGAATTCTCGAAACGCATCAGGTCAGAGACATTTAAACCCTGAATGAAGAAGTGAGTTACCTGCCTAACAAAACCGAAGGGGTCAGTTGGTGCTGTGTGCGTCCCTAAAGCTTTTGGCATTTGTTTGAACACTTAATACACGGTTGCCTTTACCGTGGGGGGCGGCACCATTCTGCAAACTGAATGGAAGCTGCTTTTGGAACTTTTCTGATGTTATATGCAGCACACCGACTGCTGGCAAAAGCAAACTCACGGACCTCTTTGGGGCAACACTGAAGGCTTATCAATGCCAGCATATTGTTGCTATGACTCCCAGACCTACTTAAGGTGATTAATTTTCAGTGCATCAATTGGGACTACAACACCCAGCATGCTAGAAGGAAGAGGCCCGTGTTGGGCAGTATAAATCATGCATGCGCAGAGTGAAATAATTGATTGATGCAGCCTGCGAATGAAAGCAAGACCTTTGAAAATGAGATGGAATTCTCGAAACGCGTCAGGTCAGAGACATTTAAACCCTGAATAAAGAAGTGTGTTACCCGCCTAACAAAACCGGATGGTGTCAGTTGGTGCTGTGTGCGTCCCTAAAGCTTTTGGCATTTGTTTGAACACTTAATACACGGTTGCCTTTACCGTGGAGGGCGGCACCATCCTGCAAACTGAATGGAAGCTGCTTTTGGAACTTTTCTGATGTTATATGCAGCACACCGACTGCTGGCAAAAGCGAACTCATGGACCTCTTTGGGGCAACACTGAAGGCTTATCAATGCCAGCATATTGTTGCTATGACTCCCAGACCTACTTAAGGTGATTAATTTTCAGTGCATCAATTGGGACTACAACACCCAGCATGCTAGAAGGAAGAGGCCCGTCTGGGGCAGTATAAATCATGCATGCGCAGAGTGAAATAATTGATTGATGCAGCCTGCGAGTGAAAGCAAGACCTTTGAAAATGAGATGGAATTCTCGAAACGCGTCAGGTCAGAGACATTTAAACCCTGAATAAAGAAGTGAGTTACCTGCCTAACAAAACCGGATGGTGTCAGTTGGTGCTGTGTGCGTCCCTAAAGCTTTTGGCATTTGTTTGAACACATATATATATATATATATATATATATATATATATATATATATATATATATATATTTTATATAGCAAAAGCCCTCGAGCTCTGGCAGGGCAACATTTTCACGGCTACCCTTGGCCGTGGGTCAGGAGCACCATTTTCGTCTTCCCTAAAAGCTAGCTGAAGACAGAAAAGGCTTAGAAAGGAAACTTTTTCCACTCCAATCAGCACGCTCTCACTAGGTGAAAACGCACGCAAGCAAGACCTCTCACACCTACTCAAGGAACTTTAAACAAGTGCAATCTGCAGCGGGAGCAAACCTACTGAAGGAAAATTACACTCACCTCGTTTTGGACTTTAATTACCAGCATGCAGCTGGTTGTCCATCACCATGCCACGCCCATTGCAGGCGGAACTTTCTTTCAATAAAAGGTTGGAAAGGAACAAGGTACGAGTCATTGCCTCCCTCTTTGCACAATCCATAAATTAGGGGCGGAGCAGCCTTGAAACGCCTCGGATTTGGTGTCAAATGAAGTGACAGGCTGTTTTGCGTGCATCAGCAAGGCTAAAAAACCGGATGGTGAGTGAGAGCGTTGTGTTGCCCTGCCAGAGCTCGAGGGCTTTTGCTATATAAAATATATATATATTACCTACTGGCGTGTCGCCAGTAGGTATATATAGTTAGGATTTTTTCCCTATGGGATTTTTGAAAATTCTATGTCTAATAACTTTGGCGTTTGTGGACGGAAACGGCTGAAATTTTCAGGAAAATGGCACATTTTGTTTCTGAGCAGCCCCTAAAAATTTGGGGGGGTTTCCTCAGAGGGGGGCCGAGAAAAAAGGGGGGTCCCAAAACGCGTTTTCCCCATGTTAATTTCCATAGGGCGGTTGGCCTCACTTTTAGCTCGAACGGCTGAATGGATTTGCACGAAACTTGCCAAAATTGTAGGGACTGTTAGCCCGATGTGCCTTTGCTAGGTCTCAATATATGTGCTCCAGTGGATTTTGAGAAATTAACGTTCAAAACAAGATATATATCTGTAACAGCGCTCCGGGCTGCGCTCCGGTCCGCTTACTTTTCGCGAAACGGAACTTTGCGATGCGAAGCTGATTGGCTCTCCGGTGTCTGTCAACATTCTAAACAGTCCGGAGTGGCCGCCATCTTATCTCTCGGTAGGATCGAGAGAGAAGAAGAGGTGAAAAACGAAGGGGGAATTTAATGAAAGGGGGCAAGGTATACCCCTCTTGACCCCCTAGGAATGTTGTTGGGGTTATTAAAGGGTCCCGTGGGGAAAATAAAAAAAAAATAATTTTTCACGGTAGAAGCGCTTCCCGGGCCGCGAACTGGGCCGCAAACTGGTAGCGAAACGGGAATTCGCCATTTTGTGCTTCGTTTTAATTAAATTACTAGGTATAAGGGGGTGCGGGAGACGTATCCTAATCCCTTATGTTTTCTGAGGGTGGCTGAGGAGGCTCATATATGTTGATATATGTCTTCCAGCGGCTGTGCGTGCGCCATCTTGTCTCTCGGTAGGATCGAGAGAGAAGAAGAGGTGAAAAACGAAGGGGGAATTTAATGAAAGGGGGCAAGGTATTCCCCTCTTGACCCCCTAGGAATGACGTTGGGGTTATTAAAGGGTCCCTGGGGAAAAAAAATTGATTTTTCACGGTAGAAGCGCTTCCCGGGCCGCAAACTGGTAGCGAAACGGGAATTCGCCATTTTGTGTTTCGTTTTAATTAAATTACTAGGTATAAGGGGGTGCGGGAGACGTATCCTGATCCCTTATGTTTTCTGAGGGTGGCTGAGGAGGCTCATATATGTTGATACATGTCTTCCAGCGGCTGTGCGTGAGCTTTTTTTTTTTTGCTGCGTGACGTCTGTTAACGTTCGATTCGATGGAAATCAGGAAGTGTTGACCGCCAATTTGTCAGTGCGATAAAATATTTTGTTATAAATGAATCCTTATTGATAAACAATGTCTGCGCCATCTTGCCTTTTTTCCAATGCCACAATTTTGTCGTGCACGGCAGCCATTTTAGATGCCAGGCCGGTCCCAGGCTATCACCTAGCCCTGCGGATGTAGGTTATGGCCCCAGCTGTAGAGAATCCAGACATGCCAACCCTCCCGATTCAGGCGTGAGACTACTGATTTCAGTGCTAGTCTCCCGCCTCCCGATTTCTGCAAGCAAAAACCCGGGGGCATATTACCAACAACTAGCGATAATTTTTGTCTCTAACTTGTTTAGAGACAAAAATTATCGCCGCACATCGGCGATTTTTATCGCAGATAAACCTTGCTATTAGCAAGGTTTATCGCAAATGCGATAAAAAACGGCCGCAATGCATGAATATCGCTGAAAAGTCAGCGATATTCATGCATTATCGAGCAAATGCTCTTAGCCATGTTATCCACCTCCCATTGGATAACATGGCTAAGAACTGCTCAAGGCAGGTGTTAGCTTTTGGAGATATTCGCGCTTAGCGCGAATATCTCCAAAAGTTGGTAATGGGAGATAGCGATGTTAGGGACTGTTTCCAGTCGCTAACATCTTGGCACGCCCACTTTGCATGTCATTAGTGATAAATATCACTGACATGCAAAGCGGGGCCCAAGATGGTCGCTATCTCCTTTTAGCTGTCACTAACTGGTGTTAGCGACAGCTTGGTAATAGGGAGATAGTTTTATCTCCGCTTTCTTGGCTTTTAAAGCCAAAAAAGCGGAGATAAACCCCCTTGATAATATGCCCCACGATTCCTCGGGGGTTTCAGCTGACAGGGCTTGGTATTGTGTTACGTGCTAATTCTTCCAGGAAACGTCAGAGGGTCGATCACCCTTTCTCTGCCTGCTATTGCGCTCCATGCTTCGGAAAGGTAAGAAAAAGAACGTGCATTTGAGTTTGAAATGTCCGATCCTGTAGCAGTACACTTGCAAAGCCCACACATGACAATAACCCGATTCAAGGCCCCATTCACCCGAATTTTTAAAAATATATAGCACTCCAACAAAGTAGGATTATAAAACTTTATTAACTTTTAAATATAACGAACGCAACAAAAACTGTAAATACATTTAAACATTTTTTGACAAAAAAAAGCAACAATGGTCAGAAGCTGTCTTTTGTGCGAATAGTCACAAGGCAGCACAACGTGCTGAGTTCTGGACGGCACCCAGGTGATGTCACCTGGGTGCCGCACTGGTTTTTGGTTTCCTACAATGCAGCTCAGAAAAACAGCGTGGGGCGTCCCGGGTGGTGCGGGGGGAGGCCTCGTCAGTAGCGGTCTGTTGTGCGAATAGTCCCAAGGCAGCAGAACGCGCTGAGATGTGGATGGCACCCAGGTGATGTCCAGTAAACTGCCGTACTGGTTTTGGTATCCTACAATGCTGCTCCGAAAATTGGCGTGGGGCGGCCCGGGGGGGGGCGTGGGGGAGGCGGCGTGAACGGGCCTCCCCAGGTGGCGGCCATCCAGCTGAGTTGCGCCCGCTCTTGCGGCTACAGCGTCTCGCTCACCATGTAGTTGACTTCCGCCCACTCTTGCAGTGCAGCGATAGGCGGCTGCCACAGGACTCTTAAAATGGCGGACGGCTCTTCGGTTTTGGGCCTGGTCCACTAAAATGGCCCTGGGACACCTTGGAACTCGGACGCTTGCCTACTAGGGCTTGGGCTCCATTCTCGAAAGCGTCCCCTCAGCCGTGAAGATTCTACAAAAGTCTTGGGGGCCCTCGACTCCTGCAGGCTTCCGGTGGGGAGCGGCTGCCATGATTGCTCGCGGAATGACCACGACGGAGCCACGAGATGGTGGTGCTCTCATGCTGACGCCAGCTTCAGTCTGAATCATCCAGAAACAAGGTGGGGCTTTCATCGTTTGGGAAAAAAAAATGTTCTAAACCAATGAAAAGTGTTATTTTTAGGTCATATGACCAAGCCTTCCATCTTTAGGAAACCAAAAGTAAAATGAGCCAATGAAAAGTTTTATAAACAAGTCACATGACCTGTTATGCGGCATAGGGCTACAAAAAGCGTCGAAAATCCGTTGGCACGTGAGGCGGCGTCAGTAGCGGACCGATGTGCGAATAGGCCGAAGGCAGCACAACGCGCCGAGATCCGGATGGCACTGAGTTAGTGTCCAGCAAGTTGCTGCACTGGTGTGGCTATCCTACAATGCTGCGCCGAAAGAAGGCGTGGGGCGCCCGTTGGCCTGTGAGGTCGCGTCAGTCAGTGGGGGCTGTGCGTCTCCCCCAAGATGGAGGCTCCTCGGCTGCAGTGGGGCGCCCCTTAGCGTTTCACTCGCCGTCCAACTGAGTTGCGTCCGCACTTGCGGCTACAGTAGGCCGAAGGCAGCACAACGCGCCGAGATCCGGATGGCACCGAGGTGGTGTCCAGCAAGTTGCCGCACTGGTGTGGCCATCCTACAATGCTGCGCCGAAAGACGGCGTGTCCAGCTGAGTTGCGGTCACTCTTGCGGTACAGTGACTCGAACGCGCCGAGATCCGGATGGCACCGAGGTGGTGTCCAGCAAATTGCCGCACTGGTGTGGCCATCCTACAATGCTGCGCCGAAAGACGGCGTGTCCAGCTGAGTTCCGGTCACTCTTGCGGTACAGTGACTCGAACGCGCCGAGATCCGGATGGCACCGAGGTGGTGTCCAGCAAGTTGCCGCACTGGTGTGGCCATCCTACAATGCTGCGCCGAAAGTCGGCGTGGGGTGCCCCGTTGGCTTATGAGGTGATGTCAGTAGTGGACCGATGTGTGAATAGGTCGGAACCAGCACAAGGCGCCAAGATCCGAATGGCAAGTCCTGGATGTTGAGTGCCATAGTTGAGAGTTCTTGAGCAGTGCTTGTAAGACTGTCTGAAGTTTATTTGCACCTGCTGCAGCTTCACTATTGCCCTGGTGTGGCCAAAGATCGCACATGACATAGGCGGCCGGCTCCCGAGGTCCGGCGGAACTTTTTTCCTTTTCCTTTTTGCTTCTTGTCCCACAATCCGTTTCACCTGAAGACACGACCAGGTCCCTGAATGTGTGCAGGGGGACGTTATTGATTGAATCAAAATGGCGTCTTCACACAAAGCTGACTCAAGCGTTGCTGTTGATGCTATACAGACAAAAATTGGTTTTCAGTTTGTACATTCTTCAGGATTTTTTTTTCCATCCAAGGCTGATTGAGAGTTTGTAGAAAAATGGCTTCAGATTTTCCACATACTACTCTTCAACATTCTTCCTAAATGTAACAATGTGAGACTCACTAGGAGAACGGCTGTTTATCTTTCCTTTCAAAATGCTGCCAACAATATTTTCCGAATGGAAGACACCATCTTGTAGCATAAAGGGCCGAAATGGGTTCTGGTCTGGCCGATGGTTGGTGGAGACATTTTGACTATATCTTGCACCTGCCCGGCCTCGCCCAAAATGGCGCCGGTATAAATGGGACTCGTAACTCCTTGTTGTGTACTGGTTGAACAACCTTGATATCACGAGATATGAATGCAGTTTTGATGCTCATGGCGGCGGGGACGAGAATTGATTGAATATTTTGACATCCCTATTGATATTAAGTTCTGATGTGTTATTGATTACTGTAGTATTGAAAGTTCGAATTAACGTCACCCATGGTACTTGCCTGCAAATGTATATCTAGATGATTTTTTTGTAAGTGGCCCTGTCGTAATTTAATTACAAAATGTACGTCCACCGATTCTGCAACTGTTAGACACCTTAGTTCTTGCAACCTAATGGCCCGCTCGTTACGTTCCTCTATAATGTAAATGTCTCCTCATCATATACGATTTCAGTTTGCTCCGTGGCCGGCCCACGTGGTTATAGGCCCGTATTTGTATACTGACATTTTCACAATAAAGGTTTTTAAAACAAAACATGGTAGTAGTATTTACATTGGTAAAGTTTTTACTTTTAGTCACTGTTTTCGAATCAGTAAAAGGCAAGTGAAATAAAGCAGTCCAATTACATGACGGATAAAAGGTATAATACGTAGGAACGCAGTAAAGATAAATGGTCAAGGGCAGTTGTGTTTTCCACTCCTGCAACATAAAGTGATCGATAAGAATCTGATAATCAGGCGTATCGGCGACTAAGACAGCAGGCCGAGTCTCTTTTACTCAACGGCCCCGTCATGGAACGAAGAAACACCCTTTTTCTCGAAAAAGGAATATATTTTACTTGCAGGACAGTTGTACATTTTCCGGGAAAGTACATTAGCCTGGAATATTATAACATATATGTTTAAAAAAAAAAAGTTCGAAATCAATAAAAAGCGTATTTTTTAGGTCATATGACCAAGCTTTTCATTATTAAAATAACAAAAGTAAAATGAACCAATAAAAAGTTTTATTAACAAGTCACATGACCTGTTATGCTTACGTTACGTGCTGCGCGCCGCGCCCCGGATCACTTCCGGGTGCGCTAACGCGGCGTGTCATATAACGCATTACGCGACAACGTAGGTCAAGAATATAGTCAAAATGTCTCCACCAACCAGCGTTCGGAACACAACCCCTTTCAGCAGTCCAAAAAGTTCTGTTAAATGACAACAGAGGGGACAGGCAACAAGAACCATCAGTCAAAGAGGGGAGGGCAAGTTCTTCTCTACCGGGTCATGTTGGGGCGCTACCGGAACTGATCGAATTGGTAGTCTACAGTGTTTCTGGATGTTTCAGACTAAAGCTGGCGTCAGCATGAGAGCACTACCATCTCGTAGGTCCGTCGTGGCCATTCCACGAGCAAACATGGCAGCCGCTCCCCACCAGAAGCCTGCGGGAGTCGGGGGCCCCCAAGACTTTTGTAGAATCTTCACGGCTGAGTGGACGCTTTCGAGAATGGGACCCAAGCCCTATCAGGAAAGCGTCCGAGTTCCAAGGTGTCCCAGGGCATTTTAGTGGACCACGCCCAAATCTGAAGAGCCGGCCGCCATTTTGAGAGTCCTGTGGCAGTCGCTTATCGTTGCATCGCAAGAGCGGGAGCAACTCAACTACATGGTGAGCGAGACGCTGTAGTCGCAAGAGCGGGCGGTAAACAGCTGAATGGTGGAAGAGGCACAGTGTAGCAAAAGCCGGCGGAATGGCAACTAAAACGGTAAAGGTGCGCCCCACTACAGCGTGTCTTCAGGTCAAACGGATTGTGGGACAAGGTCCAGAATAGAAGAGTCATCAAAAGGCAAAAAGTTCCGCCGGACCCCGGGAGCCGGCCGCCTATGTCGGGGGCGATCTCAGGCTAAACCGGTGCTATAAGACTTGGGGAGGGGGTCGGAGCCAAGCGTCTTCTCCGAGTCCGTGCCATCACACCGCCCCTCGGGGGCCTCCGTCAAGCGGTTTAGGGAGGTACCATATCACATTGTTTTCAAATGCAGTCAGGTCCACAAACGACCCTCACTTACTTTGAGAATAGTGAAGCTGCAGTAGGTGGAAATAAGCTTCAGACAGTGTTACAAGCGCTGCTCAGAACTCTGAACTATGGCACCCAACATCCAGAACTTATGCCATTTGAGAATGGCAGTGACATCGAAGCAACTCAGGGACCAAAACCATTAACGTACTTTCACGTATGAAAATCTTACTTGGGGAGGGGGCAGGAGCGAACCGCCCCCTCCCAGTCCGCGCCACCACACCGTATGTTGAAAATCTGAAGCCATCGTTCTACAAACTCAACCAACCTTGGATGGAAAAATCTAGAAAAATGTACAAACTGAAAACCAGTTTTGGTCTGCATAGCATCAGTAGCAACGCTTGCTATCAGAGTGTATGAGTTTCATGCTCGATCGATTGAGCTAGCCGGATCGGGCAATAAAAAGTATAAAATAGTTATGTAAATAGTTATTTAATAAAATGTTTTACCCTGTTTCTTTGCTGGTGTGTTGTATATATTTTTAATATTTGCATAGGGTTTGTCGTTATTTTGGGCGGGGTGGGTGACGGAGCCGAGCTGTCTTGCAGCCCTCATGGTGTGGAGCTCAGTTCATCTCACTATTTTCGTATTTCTCATGAAGGGTTGTTCCTAATATTTCTATTTTAGCGAGGTCCAAAAGAGATCCAATTAGTGGCCTACTGATTTTGCTCGATTAATTTTATTTTTTTACACGATTTTTCACTATCTGCAAAGACTAAACAGAGTATTGCGAATTTGTGCTTGTTTGTAAATAGAGAATGAACCAAAGAGAATCAATTGTAAAACAGTAAATGCTTGGATAACAATCAATCAAATGGAGAGACAAGCAGGCACGACGGATTACAACGGGGGTAAAGGCCTGCGTTAACTACTCTTCACTATCTGCAAAGAGAGAGTACTACTAAGAGAAAAGAGGGGAGGGGGGGCAGCGTTCAAAGCACATCAGCGTGCATAAACACGAAAAAGTTTTTACCTATCACGTACTTGACATTTGACAGCTTTTGATATTTGCTATTAAAAAACCATTGAAATTCACAGAAAAAACCATAGGTTTTAGGCCATATATAGTTAGGAATTTGCATTTACAAAACCTTGAAAATTCACTGAAAAAACCATTGGTTATAGACCATATATAGTTAGGGATTAGCCTTTTCAAAACCTTATTTTACTCACACAAAACCATTGAAATTTCATATATAGTTAGTTGCACTAACTATATATCGCGCACCCACAATCCACTGCTGATGATGTCACATATTACATCATTCATGACATGGTTAGTGACATCACTGATGACATCACTGATGACATCTCAAATGACATCACTGATGACATCTCAAATGACATCACTGATGACATCTCAAATGACATCACTGATAAAATCACTGATAACATCTCATTTGACATGACTGATCACATCACTGATGATATCATTCATGTGATAATACCATGAACCTCTTCAGACTCTAATATAACCTTAGATACAATCAGTGTAAACAGACAGTCACAGACTGTCACTCATCCATGGAGTTACTCACACACCTAGTCAGTTATGCAAAAAATCAATCACACCTCCATTTTCTCAACTATACAGTTATACACACCTTACTTATTCAAACATATACTAACATATATTTACTCTCTTATACAATCCCTGATACATGTTCACAATGATCCATACAGCCACTCACACATTCACTGGCTCTTATGCACAGTTATTTATATATGTCAACTCTCACATGTACTGTGTTTTACATATGTACTTACTTTGACATGTAGCACTGAGATATCCATTCACTCACTAATACACTCATGCACAGTCAACCGCCCATACAGCTGTTTCCACATGCACTTTTGAACCCATACATATAGTGAATCAACTACTCACACATCTATGTACAGAGTCACACACCTCCCAGCCACCCATACACACACACTCAGTTTCCCATACAAATACTTGGACAACCAATGAATAACCCATACAGTTACTCATATAGCTACTGATCAACATATGCAGCAGTTTGTAGAACAACAGATATAATGATGCACAAATTAAGACAGTTTAGTCACTAACCCATGCACTCAGTGAGACACATTTAATCACTCACTCATACAGTCAGTCATGCACCTACTAAATCCTTCATCCAGACACTTATACATCCACTCATTCTTCAATATGTAAGACATATTTTAACTTTACAGAAACATACAGTCACTTGATGTTGTCATCAGTGATGTCATCAGTGATGTCATTTGAGATGTCATCAGTGATGTCATCAGTGATGTCACTAACCATGTCATGAATGATGTAATATGTGACATCATCAGCAGTGGATTGCGGGTGCGCGATATATAGTTAGTGCAACTAACTATATATGGAATTTCAATGGTTTTGTGTGAGTAAAATAAGGTTTTGAAAAGGCTAATCCCTAACTATATATGGTCTATAACCTATGGTTTTTTCAGTGAATATATATAGATATATATATATATATATATATATATATATATATATATATATATATATATATATATATATATATATATATATATATATTCACTGAAAAAACCATAGGTTTCACACCAGTTATAGTTAGGAATTAACATTTAAAAAAACTATTAAATTCACTGAAAAAACCATAGGTTTCGCACCATTTATAGTTAGCTGGAAATTTTACTGACATACAACCATTGAAATTCCCACGTTATAGTGCCCCGGGGCGCGTAGCGTAAGCGCGTCGGGTCATGTGACCTAAAAATAACACTTTTATTGGTTCAGGACAGTTTTGGTTTCCAAATGATGAAAGCCCTGGTCATGTGACCTGAAAAATAACACTTTTCATTGGTTCAGGACAGTTCTTTTTTCCTAATGATGAAAGCCCCCACCTTTTTTCCTCATTCTCACTTTGTACTTTGAGTGAAGAAGACCTGTTGAAATACCTCTCTGTACCCTTTTGGACTGAAAAATGGCTTCAGTAGCAGCAACAGCAGGAGCATCTCAGCCACCACCACCACCACCACCAAGAGGACCACCACAACACCACAGTGGTGGAGATGAAGAGGAGGAGGAGGAGGAGGAGGAGGAGGAGGAGGGGAGGAGGACTTTCCTGCCAGAAGATAATACCCCATATAGGCCAAAGCAGCACATTATCTGGGAGTTTTTTTCCATCCCAAAGGACCTCAAAAAAGTGAATGCGCCAAGGGTTATTTGCCTAATCTGTGGCACCGAACTTTCAAGGGGGAACCCTATCAAGAAGTACTCTTTTTGCAATAACACCATGATTTGCTACATGCAACGCCGGCATCCTAACAACTATGCTGCGGCAGAGGTCCGAGAACTGGCCAGAAACCCTCCCCAATCTTCACCCAGCACCTCCAAAAGAAAGCAACCCACTCCATCGGGTCCAGAGACAAGGGAGATGGTCCCAAACATACAACCCCAGTTTACAAAATCACTTGTATATTTTGTGGTAAAACAATTACCTATGGTGAGCAAAGCATAAAGCTCATCAACCGTGCTGGTGACAACCACAACTGCCCCAAAAAACCTTAATTTTTTCCTGATCTGTTTTTTTACTCCAGTTGAGCCGTTTACAATTCCCTGTTTTTTGTTTCTCCCCATTAAAATTAAAAAAATATATAAAATTGTTCATAAAAGCCAAAAGAAGTACAAAATGTTCAAAAAAACAATAAAAAAATATAAAACAACAAAAAGAAGAAAAAAAACAGTTCTTTTTAGAACTACCTCCAATTTATAAAAAAAGCTACATTTTTTAAAAACTCTGTCATTCTTTTTTCCCCATGGTACGCTCCCCGGTACGCTCCCCGGTGCGCGTATCGGGCGCTCCCCCCCGCGCAAATCTAAAAATAAATAAATAAATGTTTTGCTCCGCGTAGCGCTTTTATGGCCGCCACATCAAACCTAGGGGATCAGGGGGGGTCTACTCTGCCCCCTTTTGGTCATTTCCCCCTTTGTTTTTGCCACCTCTTGTGTCTCGATCCTACCGAGACACAAGATGGCAGCCGCTCCGGACTGTTTGGAATGTTGACAGACACCCGAGAGCCAATCAGCTTTCCGCGCGCGAACTAGCGTATAGATATATATATTTATTTGAACCTAAATTACTCAAAATCCACTGGAGAACATATCTTGAGACATAGCAAAGGCACATTGGGCTACCATTCCCTACAATTTTGCCAAGTTTGGTGGAAATCCATTCAGCCGTTCGAGCTAAAAGTGAGTTTGACCGCCCTATGGAAATTAACATGGGGAAAACACGTTTTGGGACCCCCCTTTTATCTCGGCCCCCGCTTGACGAATCCCCCCCAAACTTTTACGAAAGGAGCGGAGCGCCGCAAGGCAAATTTGAGGAAACTTTCAGGCAGATTCTTCAACCGGCGCCAAAGTTATTCCCAATAGAATGTTGCAAATTCCCTATACAAAATAATCCTAACTATAACTACCTACTGGTGACCGCCAGTAGGTAATATATTTATATATATATTTTTTTTTTAACTGAAAAAACCATAGGTTTCAGGCACGTTATAGTTAGGAATTAGCATTTTAAAAATCTTAGAAATTCACTGAAAAAACCATAGGTTTCAGGCACGTTATAGTTAGGAATTAGCATTTTAAAAACCTTACAAATTCACTGTAAAAACTATAGGTTTCACCCATGTTATAGTTAGCTGGACATTTCTCTCATACAGAACCATTGAAATTCCTGAAAAGACAGGCATGATGGATATCGGTCAAAACAAAGCTCTCAATCAATCCTAAATTCAGACCAGAAGTCTACATTACCTGTCCTTTACTATTTGCAAATAGTATCCATTGCTCAAAACTACCAATCAATCAATATTTACGTTGCTAATTCCATGTTTCTTGTGAAGGGCTATTCCTAGCGCTTCCATTTTAGTGGGGTCGAAAGATCCCATCAGTGGCGTACTGATTTTCTCGATTTTTCATAGTGGGTTTTATGCCATAGTTTGCTATAAGCTACAGCGATTAATCCATATTTCACATACATGTCCTTATTAGGGGTGCCCTCCGGTGGAGCCGGATGACTGACCTCTAATAAACGGTCCGGTCCAAAAACTATTTTGAGAAGACAGGCATGGCATACAAGCGTTCAATATAAATATCTCAATAGGTTGTCGACAAAGGTCCGTACTACCTGCCCTTCGCTGCCTGCAAAGAGGGAATATTCCTATTCTACGTTGTTTGCAAGCAGGGAATGTCTCAATTACTACCAATAACTTCAAGAACGGAAAACTAGGATTCGAGCAAACAATTTCAATCAGACAATCAGTTTTGTCATATATCACGACCTTACCCAGACCATATGGACAATTCTTCACCTTCCCCTCCCAGGGCCCGATCGTCCTCTTACTCCAATTTTACCGTGGCACTCCTGTGGGATCCCAGTCAGGACCGCAGGTCACTCGAGAGTGGTCTGTTCGGAACCGGTGAAGTTCAGGTTGATCGGCAGCCCAGACGAGGGTCTTTTTCGGGCAGGTGTACTCCAATCATTTAGATGTTCACTCCATCGGTAGGACCTCTCTATTGGACCCACGTGTCGCTGATGGGCGCCACGTTGGGCCGCCAATTGTAGAAAAACAGCGTTTCTCTTGTAAATACCAAAGCTGCCCGGCGCAAGACGCCTCTGATTCCCTTTAATAATAGTTACCAAAATAAAGAGGCAGGCGCTGGAAACTGGAAGTCAAGAACAGGTTCATTAGTCCAGAGGAGAACACATCAACTCGGACACGCAGAATGTCTTTGGGAGGTGTTCTAACAACTTCTCCGCTGCTCAGTCTTTTAAACAGTATACAGTTGGTTTATTGGTGGTCAAACATCCTAGGAATTCCCGCCTTCAGCAGGTTTCCACACAGACCCAACAGCTGTCATCCCCCCTCCCAAGTCTAACAGATGATCGATATCTTGCAGCTGGACATTCCAACAGGATCTAAATGTGTGTGGGATCGGTCAGATCTGAGGGTTCATGCTATTGATTAAATCAGACTTCTTTGTTAGTGCTACAAGTCCTGCCGTTTAGGTGCAATAAAAAATGTCTGCAGGGGTTCGGTTAGTGCCTGAGACCGGATTGAGCAGCCAGGTGCGGTTAGGGGGTTATCAGGAGGCCTTGCTCATGTGCAGAGGATGAAAGGACAAATGGGTTTTGGGCGGGAAGTGGCTCCGGGGCTTTGTCACGAGGACAAGGTTTTATAACCCCAGTATGTTTGGTCATGCTTAGTCAGGGTGCTGGGGCTGATTGCGAGGTCAGGGTGAATCATAGGTGACTAGCAGTGAATGAAATGGCTGTGATATCTAAAATGGTTGCTGCTTACGCGCACACAGAGGCCCTTGCTATGCAAGATGGCACCGGCAATGTTTCACAATCTTCACTTTGCTCTCAACAGTGGCGAACATAAATGAACGCTGCTTATATATACCTAAAGATTGTTGATTTTCACAGTCCCCAATTTTTATCATAAGTTACAGCCTGATTCATCAATCATATTTGCGCTCGCGAAGGGCCAGATTCTCAGAATCTGGCCCTTTGCGAGTCAAATTTTTGCATTTGGGATTCATCATCCCAGATGCAATTATGCTATTTAGAAACTCGCAAATTTGCGAGGAATAGCATTAGGGAATCTCTATTAGAGATTCCTTAAATGCTATTCTTGAAACATTTTAAAATTGTGAATTCGCAAATTTCGGCTGCTATTTACCGCGAGGTCAAACCTCGCAGTAAATAGCGAAAACTTAGAAAAATGCTTTTTGAAAGCATTTTTCTAAGTTGCATGTTACACACACACGTCCTTAGGACATGTGTGTGGGCAACACCTGTTGAAATGTGCATTTAAGGGGTGCTACAGGGTGTCCTTTGGACACCCCTGGCACCCTTCAAATCGCTATCTTATTTGCGATTAGCAAATTGCTAATCGCAAATAAGGAATATTCCCCATTCATTCCTATGGGCCTTTTGGCCCATAGGAATGAATGGTGAGTTATTCCTTATTTGTGATTAGCAATTTGCTAATCGCAAATAAGGAATCTGTAGGAATCCCGTTTAATTTTGCGATTCCTACATGAATCCCGTTTCATGAATCTGGCCGTTAGTTCCTTTCTGTTCATATCTGTTGTGATGATGTACAAGTTGACATTATTATACCGAAAAACTAAGTATGCAGTTGGGCTGTCCATTGCAGTGTTTGGTGGCCTATATGTTTTTCAGGCAGATGAAAACAATTCTGCTTTCAATACAAACAGATTTGTCAATAACCTATGCAGTCAATGTAAGAAGCGGAGAGACAGTGCATACAAAATGACATTTGTCGTACCATACGTTTAGACCTGGAGATGAGCATAATTCTTAGATGATGCAGTAAATTCATACTAATACAAAAAATGTTATCATAAAAGTTGTTCTGGTAGGATAAGGACCATTAAGTGCATTATTTGAGGTCTAGACTCCATGGGGATCCAACCTAATAAGCATGTTTATGAGGACAACTGGTGTTCTACAATTATCATGATGCACATTTTACTCTTTCTTCCATATTTCTACGTTACTTATTCACAATATGACACAGTGAAAGCGACCGATGTAAGGTTTCAAAGGAAAATCTTTTTCTTGTCCAATTGGGACAAAATCAGTACGAGGTGATTGGAGGAGAAATTCAACCTAATATAAGTGATGGTCAGGGAGTGATAATGTTCAAAAGGCTCTTCTTTCCAGTGTCTTTTACAGCGAGCCATCAATGGTAGGCTCCCATTGTTTTCTTCTTTCGTTGGTGTTGTTGAGCACCGGCGGTGGAGCTATGCCTCCAGCTTTGATCCAGATTCCGCGTTGCAGGGCATGGTCGTTCTTGCTCTCGGACCACAGTTCTTTTTGCCCTGTTCCCTAACTAATCTATTATAGGTACCTTAGCCAGGGTACCTGTACCCTATTCTTGATCCGCGAAGTCCATCCCTACTAACCCTATTCTATCTTTATGCTGTGTTTCTTCATAAAGTCAATTACAAAAACCTCATATGAAAAAGGGGGGGTGTTTGGGGAGGTCAAGGGAAGAGAGGGTGGAGTGGGGTCAGATCTGAAATGGACCAAGGGGGGCAGAAATTTCACGCAAATGAGCCCACCAATTAGGCTAAATGGGCTGGGACATCCGGCACAGGTGGATCAACAAGTTGGGGGCTCCTGGACAGCCCTTCTTTCTTTCATTTTCCTTGTTGGGAATGGTGCCTCGTCCAGCATCTCTTTGCTCTGCGTCTCCACCTTGGTCGTGGTCATAGGTGTTCCATGATCTGCAGCCTGGCTGTACATCGCGTCTGACCCCTCTCTTCCGAAGACTGTATGATATTTTCAATCTAGTAATAAGTATAAAACAATTTTTAGAGAACTGGCAGGGGAAGACTTTTACGCAATTCAATTTCTCTCCCAACCCCAAGTAGCTGGGGAAACATTTATTGGTTACTCAAAAATTACGATAGCATGGATACTCTTAATCCTTACAGCTGTGCATATTATTTACTCATGAACCCTTACTGCGTGCTGGTCTGCAAGCATTTCTATGAATTTCCACCATCATTTTTATTTATCTTCGGTGTCCATTACTTTTACATTCGTAATTGTGGCAAGAAATCTAATATCTATCAGTTATATAGTCTGTCAAATTTGAACCGGCTCCTCCGGCAGAGACTTGTCATTATAAACTAAATTCTGTTGAGCTACATTTTCTTCAAGATCTGCTCACTACAAAAAGTGTGATATCATGGGCATACAGGTACCCTTCCAAGCTATTGTTTACCATAAAGTACATAGGCTAAGCATTGTTCCATCCTGTCAATGTTCCTTACTTTTAGCTAAACATTTTGACTTCAGTACCCATTCAGCAGGGCTTACTACAACATTCCTTTCACTTTAGTTCAAATCATTTTTTATGAACATTATTCCTTATTTTTGCATTATCCTTTACAACCTGGCTACTTCATTAGTTAATGAAGGACTTGCGGTGTCCATACAACTTATATGTAGGGTGACAAGAGTCTTGAAGTCCAAACAAACAAGGACATTTCACATAATTGGAAGAAGGATTACGATCTTACTTCAAGCGATGAGCGCGTTCCTTAGCAGAGAGTTGCAGAACGGTCAGTAAAAACGTACATAAATTTTGATTTTTAAACCTGGTAGCTTGCTTGTTAATTAAAACTTTTCTTGAAACAACTACTTACTCCTACCAATTTTAGTCGATTTATCTTTAAAAACCGGGACATGAGCTATATTTCTTGACATTTTCTGGGACAGCTGGTATAAAACTGGGACCATTATGGCAAAACGGGACGTTTTGGTCACTCTACTTATGTGCAATGTGCGTGGTAACATGAACGATGATGGTTGTGCCACTAAGGCATTAAAACAAAAGCCATTGACATGTAGCTCCCTTTTAAGGGCCAGATTAGGGGGCATCAGTCGTCTTATCATCCTTTCATTTTTAGCCAATTAAATTCCATAATTTTACAGAAAGGAGGGGTAGTAATATGGCAAAATATGGTATTTTCTCTGTCAATTTGTTAAAATACTGTTGTATATAAAGCCAATTAGACGTGTACCGTGAGGTACAGTGTCGTCATTTATTCAAAAGTGAGTTCACAGCATTCTGTGAAGTGAACAGCTAAGGGAGAGTCCACCCAGTTGTTTTATGGAATGGGTCCCAGTATGGTCATTCCTGGACAGTGTAGGTAAGCTCACAGAGAGAGAGAGAGAGAGTGTGCACAACAATAGCCTATTCAGACAGGTACAACATAGAGAGAGTGTGTGCGTGTACATTAATAGGCTATTCAGTTCACGTACAACATAGAAAAGTACAGGACAATTTTCATATTAAACACACAAGCCAAGGAAAAACATAAATGCATAGTTTACATACACACAAATACCAAATAGGATGCGACAGTACATGCACCAAGAACAAAAACCGAAGACAAAACACAGAGTTATTTTGGACTAAAGGACTTTTTCATGCACGTCGTGCATCTCAAAATTTCATTACATTTTGCTCTGGGTCAGGCTCCTTCCTTCCCTCCTTCCTAACAGTCGATCATTTAAGCAGGCGACCTATTTTGAAAATACATACTCCCTTTAATTGGTCGGACACTAGCCCAGTCGTACTGATACTCACGGTGGGGTCCCCCAACATCTAGCAATGACAGTCCAAGTTGAGGTAAAGGAGGGATGCCAGTCGGGCATGCAACGGTACAATTCTTATCTTTCTATGTGGATGGAAGAAGAAGGGGTAAATCTAAAACATGACAATATCCCTAACTTCTGGCTGGAGGAGGATTTGGATGAACCCCAACCCCGGGGTAATCTTCACTTCTCTATTTGGTCAGTACATAAATCAACTCACTGGTGTGCATTACTTTGGTCTAAACAGGATAGAAAGTGTTCCTAGAAAAGGTTGCACACTTGGGATAACGGTTGGAGTAGGCTCGTTGTACTGCAATAATCCTTCAAGCCCCTGATGTAGGCTACCCTCCCATTCACTGGCTTCAGAGAGAGACTCGTTTCTAAGTAAGGAATGTGCTTTATTTTTAAAAAATGCTATTCGTCTTTTGCATGTAGGCACCATGTTCAGGCCTATTTTTCTCATCCCATTAACCACTCGATCAACACCTCAGTCATACAAAAAGCATTCTAATATCGACCCAGGCGCACATGACACATACGCATTCATACTATACAAATCATGACACATACGCATTCAAACTATACAAATATTTCACGCCTCCAGAGATAGCCTCTGCATACAATGTACTATCTCACAGTACTAGCCTATTTCCGCGTAGAATACAGTGTGCTAGGCCTTCGCCATTCTTCAGCTGAAACTCTGATAGAACCTAAAGAAAAAGAAAATAGGGGGAGGGGGCAGCATTTAAAGCACATCAACGCGCGTTATAATGACAATATTTTTACTTATCATGTATCTGACTTATTTCCTGGGATGCAGTCCTTGGCATCTCGGCATTGAAGCCCATAAGAATTGTTAGTGGGGTAAAGATAACTAATGGTAGAATGCTCACTACATAGATCATTCAAGTGCGGTATTACAGACCGCGTGTGGAGAAAAGGGGGTCAAGTGCCAGAGGTACTCAGTATAAGGCGAGGGGGTGATGGATCAGTGCTTTTACTTCTATCTACAGTGGCCTGGGGCTGTTCCTATTCGTGAAGCAGGGAAACTATAGGAGGTGGCGAGTTTCATTGGGTGCATTCGGGTTTCCAATGGTATGCCTTTTTGCTACACGGTAAAACCACTAACAGACTTGTCTAATGTCTGCACGGAGATCAGTTTTGCGGGCGAGTGGAGGGCACTGCGCAGCTCTAGTTCGATAACGCGGGGGCACAGCGCAGCTCTAGTTCGATAACGTGGGGACACAGTTGTGCCAGAAAATCACAGATTCGTAATTGTCAAGGCTGGCAGACCTGATTCATGGGGTCCGTAAGCACGGACCAGGCCATGCCTGAAATGTTTGTGTAAGGCATACCAATCTTTAATACACAAAAGAAACTATGCCTTTCTAAAAACCGGCAATATGCATTTGTGCCTGACTGCTAAAATACAGTGCCTAGAAATGTTTTCCCATATATAATCTAAACAGATGACCGCTGCTTTAGGAGGTTACGAGAGGTTAAAACAGAGCATGACTTTCCTTAAAATGCACATTCTAATCATATAACTTGTGCAAGGACATCAAACGCTAACATTTAAACCAAGCTTTTTTACCATGTTTTTCGAGCCCTGGCTTTGGCCATGCCGGCAAATATGTTTAGAGAAGATTTTTCTCTCCTTTTTACCTAATACGTTTATAACTCACTTCTGCCTAATGTTAGACTGGATGGCATTCTCCTCATGAGGCTCAGGAGCGTTTGAAAAACTCCTTTGAAACAAAGGCGGCTTGAGCTGGGCAGCTTTGGTATTTACAAGAGAAACGCTGTTTTTCTACAAATGCACCACTTTACAGCACAGATACATCACATATATGTGCCATTTCTGTCCCATGGTACACCACATTGTAAATACGGCGCATCCATGGTGGTGGTGTCACAGAGCACAATAACTGACATATTTCTGGGGATATGCCAGTTATTGTATATGTGCCCATTAGTGTTTTAATGTAGTGATAGGATTATTACATAAGGATGAATGAGTCACTACAAAACTAAACCAACAATGACAGAGTGTTTTCTGGTAGTGTAATTATAAAAACTAGTAAATTGAACGTATAAAATACAAATTTGCAAGTACATAGAAGACTGCATACATCGTCTATAAGGGTTTTGAAGCAGTCTATGCCCTAAAGTCTATTTTAATGCATGAGAACTTAGATAGTGAGTGGGTGATTACAAGACTGCAAGGAAAGAACCTGATTGAATTTATAACAGCCTCAATTGTACCACAGTATACAGATAAACACATACTGCTGAATGGCTCACTACAATATTGAAACAGTAGTGTGAGAATGTTTTCTAGAAGTATTAGGATACACATTGAGGAATTGAACGTATAAAACATAAGTTTGCTGGTGCATAGAACAGTGCATGCACAGTCTATAAAGGTTTGAAACAGCCTATGCACTAAGGCCTCTTTTAATCCCAGAGTATCTAAAAAATGACTGGATCATTACACTTCTGCAAAAAAAGTTCCTCACTAAATTTATTACAGCTTCAGTTTTACCACGGTACAATGAAAAATATTTTACTGTTGACTGGCTCACTACAATACTAAAACAGCAGTGTCACAGTGTTTGCAGGAAGTCTAAGAATACAGACTGGGCAATTGTAGGCATAAAACACAAGTTTGCAGCTGCATACAAGACTGCATGTATACTCCATACGGATTTTAAGCAATTTAAAATCAATACAAACATTTAAAGAATATATAACTGAATCTATAACTGCTTCACTTTTAGTACAATAAATACATTAGTAAATAGTGCGCAAACCTTTATTATTTTTCAACAATAAATTTATTCTTGTAACATCTCATAATTTAACAGACATTCCAATTCAACTTCATCAGATATGTCATTCAGATCAATTTCCTCGTCAGCAGTTTCTGATTTAATTTGTACAAAAATTTCAACATAATTTAAAGCTTCCAGAAATTCTCCATCAAAGCTTTCATCTTCAAAATCACAATTCATGTCTGCAGCACTAATTTCTCCTTCCATACTCTTATTGCCTGTGACAGATACAAGTAGTTCTTCAATTATACTCAAAGTAATATCCAAAATCTCCTGAGTATGAGGCTGTTCTTTTTCCATAATTTTTCCTCTATGTTCTTGCTCCTTGTATAAAAATATAAACAGTTAATTTTATCACTTTTCGTAATATATAATACAAAACTAGAGTTTTCCCCTTTTTTGGCCTACAAAAAATACTGTATAAATATTATTATCTAATAACATTCTATTAGTAGAGTTTTAGCCCTTTACAAAATTATACACTATAATTACGAAACATTCATTAACCTAGGCCTCTCAGTTTATTGTCTAATTTTTATGTTATTAATTTCCTTGTGTTCTTTTACTAACTTTTCTTCATGCAGTTGCTCATTATCTATTCTCTCAATCCTTCAATGTCTTATGTTTTTCATTAATGTTCCTTCTTAATTCAAAAGTCTTCCTACTAGTCCCGACTTAATGTGTTATTTTCCCTTAAGACCTTCCTTAACACAAATTTTATTGTTTCTTGTTTTAAGTTAGAAAAAAATACATTGACTGAGTACATTCAATATTGTCTATAATGTCAGCTAAGTTTACTTACTCACTAACTTGTCAAACAGCGTTCTTTAACTCTCACAGAAATATTTCCACTTTCTCTTCAGGAATGTCTAAAGAGCAATTGAAAACGGGTCTGAACTCCGGAACGTCTTCAGTGAAGTGTGCAATCGTTAGTCAGTGCGCGCCTCACCAAGGATTCCCCACAACTCCGTGGTAAATGACTAGATCGCAACCGCGTATTTCAGCCGCGGCCCGTGAAGGGACTTGTGATGGGGCAGGCAGTGGGGGCGGGGGAGGGGCAGGGTGAAGGGTGATAAACAACGGAATCTGTATGATTGCAGGTAAGTAAACAATTACATTAATAAAATGAATTTCGGGCCATATTATCAACAAAACACGATATCAACAAAAGGCAATACATTATCCCCTCTTTTATCAGCAGGAAAGTGGTGATTAAGCGGCGATAATTCATCTCGTTTTGTTCATAATATGCCCCGAAATGCATGCTAATGGCTTCGTGGTGATGATCACGCGTGGTTATGACCGCGTTGTAATGGCTGTTTCCCCCAAGAACACTACAGCAATCTGGTCTGGGCGTCGTGGACTCCAGGGCAGTAGGCGGAGGGCCACATAGCTCCTCATACAATATAGAAATCTTTGTGTGGTGATTGTTTCCGTGGTTTGAGGGGTATGATTGAGGCCCAAACATTTAATTTTGAAGGGGAGTAAGTTTGCATGGGAAAATGTTGCAAGAGGTTTGTAAATGTGGTACACATTGCTTCGTATTATTTTGATTTCTTTTCTAAGTTGTAGTCTATTCAGAGGAAATAGAAGTCATTAGTTTTCAATCCTAGTCTTGAATATCTTACTATACTATTTCAACATTATTTCTATTGTGGACCGTCATACACCCCTCCCCCCCACAAAATAAAAGAAGTATGTACTTTTTTTAATTATCTTTTATTAAAACAATAACTAAACGAAACTTAATTATAACTATATTGCAAACAAGTAGAAAAATAAGTTTAAAAACAAACAATATTATAAGCAAATTGTTAAATGGACTTCATAAGATGTCTGATTGGTAATCTGGAAAACAAAAAAGAAAATTAGAGTTTAGAATTATGTAGATGTGAGTAAATGACCTGAACCATTACAAGTCAAGGTACCTCTATGGTTTTACGTGTGCACTGTGCCTCGTACATTTCACTTGTTATAATGCCGCATTCAAGTGGTGTCTATATGGAAGTGCCTACTGCGTTATTGACACAAAAGTGGCATAACAGGATTGTAAATATGTTGACTTATTTCTAATGCAATGCTATGAAGGCTTTGTAGATCTAGGCCTCTGTGCTTACCATTGTATAAACACTGCGGCCAAAGACTTCAGCCAGTGGAATTCACAAATTCAGTTGGGCTGATGTTCTACATGTGCAAGCAGTGTCTGTAAGTTTAAGAGAGAAAGAGAAATGATGTCACAGAGAGTGAGAGAGAGAAAGAGAGAGAGAAAAGAACATTAAAACTGTCTCGCAGAGTCTGGAGTTGAGATTTTTTCTTGAAAAGTGAAACGTAGATTTACAAGCTCCTTGCGTCACTTTAACCATGTTAAAAGTGACTCAAAAGTGGGTAATAAGGTTGTGGATCTGTTTGTCAGACTGTTGTAAGGTATCTGTTATCACTGCTCGAAGGTAATTATAGATTTTACAGAGAAGCTGCTGTACACTACGCACTCTGGGCCATATTATCAAGCCTGGGCGACAAAATTATCGCCACTTTACCGTCTGGAAAGTGCCGCTAAAGTGGCGATAATGGGTTTGTTATTGTCAACACTAGAAACCAGGAAGTGTTGGAGACCATCTTGTGCCTCGGTAGCACAGAGTCACAAAAAAACAGTAAAACAAAGTTGAGAAATAAGGGTAGGGGGCAGGGTAGAAACATTCTGATCCTTCACGGTTGCTCATGGGGTCGTATATGGATGTTTACTCACTTTTTTTTTTAAAGAAAAATCGCACAGTACGCGTACAGAAATCCGTACAATTATGAGCAGGAGCTGAATGCTGATTGGCTGTCAATACTTCAAACCAGGAAGTGTTGGCAGCTATCTTATTTGTCACGACAGCCGAGTCACAAGGAAACAGTAAAACAAAGTTGAGAAATAAGGAAAGGGGGTAGGTTAGAAGCATTCTGAACATATACTGTTGCTCAGGGGATGGTAGATTTATTGTACGCGTACCAAGCACGTATGGATGACGTACAGCTAGAATGTTTAAAGTCGTCACATAAGCATACGTAAGCAAGAAAAATAAAAATAATTTTAGATATTTATGAAGTGTATGTGTTTATGTGTTGTGTGGCTCTAAAAAGAGCTTTTGTGTTTATTGGGAGATTTTAGTACCTACAAGTAAGTACCGATGCAGAGTCTTAAGTTTACGAGGAAGACTCTGTTCCCCTCATCTGTAAAATGTACACCATCTCTTCTATAAATGCCATGCATATTGAAACGCAGATTGTTGTTGTAAATGGACCCCATTCGGTAGTCTCGGAGAAAGGCAGAAACAGATTTATTCACATGTTTCCTAGATTTTTCAAACTTTGGACAATAATGGTTGGACCACTTCCATTTCTGCCTTTGGCATATATTAGAATATACAAAGGCAGTTTTGGGAAACAGTGTCATCAATTGTGCAAATGTATCCTTCATAAGCATTTCCAGAGCTACCCCAGTCAAAGTGCCTAGGTCATTCCCACCACAGTGCACAATTATGAGGTCAGGGTGTTGGAGATGCATAAAGGATTTAACCAATGGCATGAATTGGCAACACTTTAATCCTCTCTTTCCAATCCATTTAATGTCCACATTTGGTAAACCTAGTTCCTTGTGAATTCTTTTCTGTTGTGCGTACCTTTGGCTCCAGAAAATATAGCTGTGTCCCACAATCCACACTGTAAGCATTTTGAAGAGAGGTCTGGATGCACTCTGATGGTGTCTGTAAATAAAAGGGTAGTTTGAAAAGTAAGATTTTTCTAAAATGGTCGACAACATGCAGTTTTGAAAAAGAAAAGAAATGATTGGTTGTTTGACAACATTTTACAGAAAACTAGGTTGCATATTTCTGTTTTTTAAAAGCCTTATTTTTATTGGTTAAGAAAAAGTGATAGAAAAAAATGTTACATAAAATAAGCTTGTATATTCTCCAGTCAAGCATACTTGCTGTTTTAATTTGCAACAATGTATGATGAACTTTTCACCTGTGTGCTGAGTTAGGTGTTACCTGAAGTGTTTCTATCGTAACTGGCAGATTGCGGAATTGGGGAAGGGTTGAAAGTTTTGTTACTTGGAAAGGTTTGGAATGTTAAACCAATAGAAATGTGTGTTTTATTTTGAATTAATGGGTACATGATTTTAATTGGTTATTTATATGTATGTATGTGTACAATGAGAGGGAATATGTTCCATTTGACGGTTCTGCTGCAAACACGGAACTAAAGAGATTCTGTACAAGAATATCCACAGTGTGACTGGTATTCTTCTTAATCTACAAATCAATTTGAAAGGTGAGCTGATGAGTTGTATGGGAGTGTGTGCGGTGCATCTTTATACATTAAGGAATTATGGGGTATATCAAGACAGTCGATAATATTATTGCGGCTTTATGGGTAGAAAACTGCAGATAAAGCGGCGATAACGTTATTGCCTATCTTGATAATATACCCCTATATTCGTCCGTTGTTAAACGTTTTATACTAGTAAATGTGTTTTGCTATAATGCATGCTGTTATGTTTTATTGTTTAATATCATTTTGTGCGTCTCTGTACATTAAAGGATTATGGGCCATATTATCAAGAAAGGGAAATACATTATCGCTGCTTTTATCAGCAGAAAACTGCAGGTAAAGCAGAGATAATGGTCTCGATAATATATCCTTGTGAAATCTCATAGAAGCCCAGGTTATGGTCTTAACCTGGGCTTCTATGGGAATTCACAAGTATATATTATCGAGATCATTATCACCGCTTTAGTGGCAGTTTCCTGCCGGTAAAAGCGGCGATAATGTATCGCCCTTTACTGATAATATGGCACTGACAGGCATATTATTAAGGACCGGTGTTAAAATTATCGACATTTTATGGGCAGGAAACTGCAGATAAAATGGCGAAAATGGGCTTAGTAATTAGAGTCATATTACCAACAAGTAGCAATATTTATCGCTAAATAGGCTCAGCAATGATTTTTTATTGCTGCCTATCGCTGGAAATGTTAGCAGAGAAAACATGCTATTAGCAACGTGTTTCTCCATTGTGCTAATATATCCAGCGATAGCTGCGAAATGCGTGAATATTGCTGAGAATAGAGCGATATTCATGCATTAGCGACTAAATGCTCTTAGCCATGTTATCCACCTCCCATTGGATAACCTGGCTAACAACTGGTCTGGGCAAGTGTTAGTATTTGGAGATATTTGCGCTTAGGGCAAATATTTCCAATGCTACGCCAGTCTTGCTAATAGGCCATAGCGACGTTAGTGACTGCTTTCAGTCACTAACTAGTTGGGTACCCCCACTTTCAAAGTCATTAGTGATAAACATCGCTGACATGCAAAGCTGGCCTCAAACCGCTCGCTATCGCCTAAAAGCTGTCAGCTTGCTAATAGGGCAATAAAATTATCGCCGCTTAGCGGCCGAAAACAGCCGTTAAATCAGCGATAATTGCCTATCGCCCGTCTTGGTAATATTCCCCTAGGTTCTTGTAAATTGCTATAGGAGCCCAGATCCTGGTGTTAACCTGGACTGGTATGGGAATTCTCAAGAGCATATTATCAAGCTCATTATCGTCGCTTTATTGGCATTTTCCTGCCGATAAAAGCGGCAATAATCTATCGCCTTTTGTTGATAATATGTCCCTAAATTCGTCTTATGAATTTAATTGTTTACTTACCTGCAATGATCCACATTCCATTGTTTATCACCCCTCACCCAGCCCCTCCCCCGCCCCACCTGCCTGCCCCATCGCAACTCCCTCCACCGGCCGCTGCTGTTTCTTTATTCCGTTACATTGCAGTGTCTATTTATACTCATTTTTTTATTATATTTTCCTTGTTTCATACTCCTTGTTCTTTTCTTGTAAGTCCTTTTATTTTTATAGTCTGAGGTTTGTACTCATAATCCTCCCTCTGTTCTAGTAAGCAATATAATAGAATATTTGAGATATATTTTTTTGTAATGTTATATATATTTTTTTATAGGTTGTGTTTATCGATACTGAAAATACTGTATGATGCCAACTAAGTACAAAAAGCGCAAGCAACGAAAGAAAAGTGTGTATTTGAAGAGAAGTCATCAAGAAGATTTACATGAAGAGACATGTCTTAACAAAGAAAAAGAAAGTCCTGGTAAGAGCAGGAGCACTTTTTTGAGGAAAATCTTAAAGACTAAGAGTAGTGTTCAGAAAGAGAAAAATATTTTAGTGTATCAGCAACGAAAAAGAAAATACTAATAAACAAAAGAATAATGGAAAATCAAGTGCAGATAAAACTGTGTATAAAAGAGAAACAATCTATTTATAGAAATTTGGAAACAAATGTTTTATAATAGATTTGTAACAAATTTAATTAAAGAAATTAAGGTATGTAAGAAAAAAATGTATTTTATAAGAAGAAGAAAGCTATAGAAAATATAGTTAAGAAAGCTTTGGAATTGAAAAGAAAATTATTTATTTTAGTAATCAATAGAGTTAGATCACTAGATAAGCGAATCCATTTAATGAAGTCCAAAAGTAAGTGAAGAAGATTAATTAACAGAAGTAATTTTTGTGAGGATTTTTTGGGTGAATGGAAACATGGTTCAAGTTCTGTGCCTTTTTTTAATGAAGAAAGTTATCTTCAGAGTAATGATTTGTTGCATGCAGTTGACACCAGTGGTCGTGCTTATGAGGTTAGAAATGGTTGTCCTTTTGAGAAAGAGAAAATGATTTCTAGAAATG
Organism: Lissotriton vulgaris; assembly: GCF_964263255.1. Lineage (NCBI taxonomy): Eukaryota > Metazoa > Chordata > Amphibia > Caudata > Salamandridae > Lissotriton > Lissotriton vulgaris. The sequence continues at coordinate 1,435,255,796 of NC_141691.1, forward strand.
CAGAAGAGGTGTTAGCTGGTGAAGTTTTAGGGAGACGTCCTAAAGCTCCAGTGTACACTTGGAATTGTAGTAGTATTTGCAGTGTGCAGCAAGAATCTATCGATTTTTTACGCAATTTCTTACATAATTATACTAATAAAAGTGTTAAACAAAAGATTAAGATGTTGCAAGGACTAGACCCTTGCAGCGTGAGAGAAAATACTGGTTTGCAAGGTCATTCTCTGGCTTGTCTTTCTAAAAAAGTATGTGAAGTGTTTTCCACCATTTCAGGATGTTAGCAGCTCATCATACTCAGATGAGGAAATTAGTCAGAACATTGTATTACGCGAAAAGTCCAGCACTAATGTTAAAAAAGTTGAACAGTGCTTTTTGCATGGATCTGTATCAGATGTAACAAATGTTTGTGATGAAGTTCAGATTAGTTACTTTGGTCCTCAGGAAGACATTGCAGAAAGTGAGAGATTAATAGAAGAAAATGTGGAAGAGAATGTAGGACAGTTCAGTGTAGAAAATTTTGAGCAAGAAATTATACAGTTTAAGGTGATTTCAGGTGAAAGGCCAAATTTTTCTTGTGTCTGTTGTCAACGAATCAATTATAAAAATCAGACCAGGATTGTTGATCTATATTTAAAAAGTGAAAAAGAAAATAATAATGAGTGGAAGGATTTTGCAACTTATTTGTTGGTAGAGAATTGTTTTGATTTGGGTTCTGATCAGCGTATTTGTAAATATTGTTATAACAAATTTGCTGCTAGAGCTGTGCATAATAATCTTGAGTTGGTAAATATTCCTTTTGAACTGATGGATTTAAATACCTATGAGTCTATTCTTATTCAATGTGTGCATCCATTTCAGGCTATTGTTTGTATGGAGCCTAAGACAGGAAAATTGCCTCCTTCTGATTTACAGAGAGGATTAACGGGAAGAGTTGTATGTTTGCCTCTAGATTTAAAGAAAAATATTGAAACTATTGGTGTAGAAAATGTAGAGGATGAACCTCTAGTTATTCTTGTTAATGGCATTCCTACTAAGAGTAAGAAAATCTGGCAAGAATTAGTGGATGTTAGGAAAGTGAAAAAGGTAACGTTGTAGGTGGTAGAACATAATCAATATTACAAAAATGTGTATGTGGGAGATGAAGAATTAACTGTACAAGAAGATAGTGACTTGCCATCAGGACAAATTGAAAAAGTGAATGTGTCCAGAACTGAAGAAATCTACGAACATTACAGAGTTCATCCATTGCATTCCAAAGAAATGATGGGGAATGCTATAGAGTTATTTCAGATGAAAGAAGCAAAAGGAAGTCCCATTAGTGTATGGGAAAAAAGCTTGGAAGCTCGTTGTTTCCCACAGTTGTTTCCTACAGGAAAAGGAGGACGATATGATAAACGAAATGTACAGATTCCTGCATCTGAATAACGGACATCAAGATTATATGCAGAAGATCGAAGATTTCGAAAATGTATTCCGTATTTGTTTTATCTTTTGTTTGAGAGTGATTTGTCTGGACTTTCTTATGCAGTAAACCATATATTGAAAACAGGTATATATCTGCAAAATGTTTAGGCAAAGAAATTTATGGTTAAAGTACAGCAGAAAGATAATGTTTTGGAATCTCAGCTGAATAATCTGATGGCATGTCAGCGTGGTACTACTGAGTACTGGTACCGTCGTCACGGAGAACTCAAATGTATGCTAAGGAACTTAGGAACTCCTACATGGTTCCTTCCTCTAAGCTGTGCTGAATATGCTTGGGATGATTTACTTCAATTTCTTCGAGAGGCAAATCCAAATATACTAAATATCGAATACAAGACACCTGGAGAACTGTGCTCTTTAAATCCTGTTAATGTATGCAGGTATTTCAATCATAGATTTGAAGCTATGATGTCTTTTATCACCAATAAAAAAAATCCCCCTCTTGGAGAGGTTCTGGATTTCTTTTGGAGAAAGGAGTATCAAGAAAGAGGTGCTCCTCACATACATATGCTATTATGGATCAATGCTGCTCCCAAATTTGGAACAGACTCAGATGATACTGTGTTGTCTTTTATTGAAGAATATTCTACATGTGAAGTACCCAAAAGTACACAAGGACTTAAGACAACAAGTCTTACGATTCCAAAGCCATCGTTGTGGGAAATACTGTCGTCGAAAGTACAAATCTAAGGACAAATTCTACAGCAAATGCCGTTTTGCATTTCCTCGACCTGTAAGATCGAAAGGAAGACTGAACAGTTTTATGTCATCTTTGCGACATACTATCACAAGAAAGTCTCCTAAAAATACCTACAACTTAAGAAGAAATGAAGAGTCAAAATACATAAATGACAACAACCCAGTCATTTTGTCCATGTGGAATGCTAATATGGATATTCAATATGTTGCAGACAATTCCATTGCTGTTGCTCGATATGTGACATCGTACATAGCAACGTCAGAAAACATGGAATTGAAGGAAATATGGGAAGAGATTTCCCATGAGAAGAGTCTAAGTAAGAAATTATACAGTTACCGTTTGAAGATGTTATCTCATCGAGAAATTGGAGCGTATGATTGCTCGGATCGCTTATCATCTGCAAGTCTGTACTCTAAATCTAGAAGAATCATTTGGGTGAGTCTAGGTCTTACTGCCACACGAAACTGAGTTCTTAAATCTGTTCAAGAAATTGAATATTTAGCTGAAAAAGAGTATTTACGTGTACGCGCGTGGACCTTCGCGTGCGCAAGCTGCATGCTGATTGGCTGCCAATGTCTGTCAACACTCCAAAACAGAAATTGTTGGCAACCATCTTGTGCCTCGGTAGACTGAGGCACAAGAAGGCAGAAAAACAAATGTGTAGAACTCAAAAAGGGGGCAGGGTAGAAGCTCCCTGACCCCCTAGGCCTGCTCAGGTGGTCCCACAAGGACCCCCAAGGCACAAAAATATATATATATATATTTTTTAAATCGCAGGGTGCACGTACCGTGCGCGCACGAGTCCAAGTACATACACATACAGTACGCGTACGGTGCGCGTACCTTTCCGAGAATGCTGCATGCTCATTGGCTGTCAACACTCCAAACCAGGAAGTGTTGGCCGCCCGGACTCGCTCCTGACCGGTTGCTCCCTCCTTGCTCCTCTCCCAGTACTGCTGCTGTCTTCCTGGGGATCTTCACACTGCTAATAATATCACGGTATCGCCTGCATTCTGTAAATCATTGGTATCGCCTGCATGTAACCAATTTGCGCTGTGTTTTCAAAATATCATTGCTCACAGCGCATGTGATTATAGCGCCGCCCGCCCTGCATTGCTTGTGTTTGTAGCGCCGCCCGCCCTGCACTGCATTTAGCTGTATTTGGCCACCTGGCAGCATCGTATATTATAGTATTAATTTTCGCTGTCCCAGGCAACCTACTGCCCCTGCCTCGCCTCCCCTCTCACCTCCATCTTGTTTGCTGTTGTTGTTTTCCCTGCCCCTCCTCCCGCTACCGCCTCCCAGCTGCTGACCCTCCCACCCACGTTCACAGAGCCTACCTCGTCCTTCCAGCCCCTGTGACCGCCCGGACTCGCTCCTGACCGGTTGCTCCCTCCTTGCTCCTCTCCCAGTACTGCTGCTGTCTTCCTGGGGATCTTCACACTGCTAATAATATCACAGTATCGCCTGCATTCTGTAAATCATTGGTATCGCCTGCATGTAACCAATTTGCGCTGTGTTTTCAAAATATCATTGCTCACAGCGCATGTGATTATAGCGCCGCCCGCCCTGCATTGCTTGTGTTTGTAGCGCCGCCCGCCCTGCACTGCATTTAGCTGTATTTGGCCACCTGGCAGCATCGTATATTATAGTATTAATTTTCGCTGTCCCAGGCGACCTACTGCCCCTGCCTCGCCTCCCCTCTCACCTCCATCTTGTTTGCTGTTGTTGTTTTCCCTGCCCCTCCTCCCCGCTACCGCCTCCCAGCTGCTGACCCTCCCACGCTCCGCCCCCTCCACCATCCATTTATGGCCAATGCCTCCACGCGCAGCGTTAACGCGCATCGGCCACGCCGAAGGTGCGCCAAAGGTAAGCCCGTCTACGCCCGTCCGCGCCTGGACCGCGCCCAGCGCCAGACCCCCTGCCCCCCGCGCTGCCCAGCCCTCCCGCATTACCTACGATGCCGCCACCCTCCTAGCCCTTGACCCCGGTCGCGCCCCCAACTGCGCCCAAGCCGCTCCTGGACACACCCATGGACCTTTCTCTTGCCACTCCTGCAAATTCAGCGGCACCGTCAACAGCTCCGCCACGACCACATCACAGATCCCCGACCCCAACCACCTACAATGCATCCTTCTCAACACCCGCTCGGTCCACAGACACGCCATTGACCTATGGAATCTACTAGACACCATCTCTCCGGACATCGCCTTCCTTACGGAAACATGGATGAACGCTTCCTCCGCACTAGACATCACCATTGCCATCCCTGAAGACTATAAGATCACTCGCAAAGACCGTACCAGCCACACAGGAGGAGGGATCGCTATCGTCCATAAGAAATCCATCCGCATCTCAACCAGCTCTGACACCAACCTCGCCAACTCCGAACACCTCCACTTCCAAATACACATCGACCCCAAGACCACACTCAGAGGCACCCTCCTCTACAGACCACCAGGACCCCGAGCTAAATTCAGTGAAGACATCACGGACTTCATCACTCCACACGCGCTCCCCTCCAAAGACTACATCCTTCTGGGAGACCTCAACTTTCACCTTCAAAAGAACAACGACCGCAACACCGCCACCCTCTTGGACAACCTCGCCAACCTCGGACTTAAACAACTAGTCACTTCCCCCACCCACATCGCAGGTCACACACTCGACCCCATCTTCACATCCAGCAACCATGTCTCCTTCAGCCACACCACGGACCTCCTCTGGACCGACCACAGCTGCGTTCACTTCACCTACAACAAACCAAAACCCAACATCCACCTCCAACCCACCCTGCAAAGAAACTGGAACAAAATCACCACGGACCAAATCTCCGCATCGCTCCTTCGAAACTCCCCAGCCCTCTCTTCTAACACCAACGAAGCCGCCGCCAACCTCACCCTATGGTTATCCAACACCGCCGACACCTTAGCACCACTGAAAAATCGTCAAAGCAAACCTGGCAGCAAGAAGGCCTCATGGTTCAACGATGATCTCAAGAAGTCCAAGAAACTCTGCCGCTCCCTTGAAAAGGCCTGGAAAAAAGACCCAACCACCAGCACCAAGGACGCCTTCAAATGCGCCACCCGCACTCACCACCAATTGATCCGAAAAGCCAAGAAAACAGCATTCAAGGATCGACTTGACAACAACGCCCACAACAGCAAGGAACTTTTCAACATCGTCAAGGAATTTTCCAATCCCTCGGCCAACTCCAACGACATCACCCCCTCTCAAATCCTCTGCGACTCCCTAGCCTCATTTTTCCACAACAAGATTGCAGACATCCACAACAGCTTTGACAACCAACCCGGAAACCAACCCACCCCACCATCTGCTGATCATCTCCCCCCCGTGAACACCCTTAACGACTGGAACCCAATCTCCACTGAGGACACCATCCGCCTGATGAATTCCATCCACTCAGGATCCCCCACAGACCCATGTCCTCACCACATCTTCAACAAAGCAGACTCCGTCATAGCACCACACCTCCGAGACGTCATCAACTGCTCCCTCAACTCCGCCACCTTCCCGGAAGACTGGAAACACGCTGAACTCACCGCCCTTCTGAAAAAACCAACAGCAGACCCCACCGAACTCAAAAATTACCGCCCCATCTCGCTTCTCCCATTCCCGGCCAAAGTCATCGAGAAAGCTGTCAACAACCAGCTCGCTGCCTTCCTCGAAGCCAACAAATCCCTCGACTCCTCTCAATCTGGCTTCCGAGCAAAACACAGCACTGAGACCGCCCTCATCGCAGCAACAGACGACATTCGAACTCTACTGGACAATGGAGACACAGTCGCCCTCATCCTCCTTGACCTCTCTGCAGCTTTCGACACAGTCTGCCACAGCACCCTTTTACAACGCCTCAATAACATCGGAATCCAAGGAAAAGCACTTGAATGGATCACCTCGTTCCTCACTGGAAGAACCCAGAGAGTCCGCCTTCCTCCATTCAAGTCCGAGGCCTCTGAAGTCATCTGCGGCGTACCACAAGGATCCTCGCTCAGTCCCACCCTCTTCAACGTATACATGAGCCCCCTCGCGGCCATCGCACGCCAACACAACCTCAACATCATCTCTTACGCGGACGACACTCAACTGATCCTTTCCCTCACCAATGACCCCAGCACCGCCAAAACTAACCTACACGAAGGAATGAAAGTAGTTGCCGAATGGATGAAACAAAGCCGTCAGAAACTGAACTCGGACAAAACAGAAGTCCTCATCTTAGGTACATCCCCCTCTGCATGGGACGACTCCTGGTGGCCAGAAGCCCTCGGAAAAGCACCCATCCCGACAGACCACGCACGGAACCTAGGTGTCATCCTGGATTCTTCACTCTCAATGAACAGACAAGTCAACGCCGTATCCTCTTCCTGCTTCAACATTCTTCGCATGCTCAGAAAAACATTTCGCTGGATCCCCTCCGAAACAAGGAAAACAGTCACCCACGCTCTGGTCACGAGCCGACTGGACTACGGAAACACCCTCTACGCAGGTACCACCGCAAAACTCCAGAAGAAACTCCAACGAATCCAAAACGCCTCAGCCAGGCTCATATTAGACATCCCACGCAACGAACACATCTCTGGTCACCTTAAAGACCTCCACTGGCTACCCGTCGATAAGAGGATCACTTTCCGTCTGCTTACCCACGCACACAAATCACTCTACGACATCGGACCAGATTGCCTCAACTCACGACTGTCCTTCTACACCCCCTCCCGCCAACTACGTTCTTCCAGCCAAGCCCTCGCCACTGTACCTCGCATCAACAAGACCACCATGGGAGGCAGATCCTTTTCATACCTGGCTGCTAAAACATGGAACTCACTCCCCGCTCACCTCCGCCTTACCCAGAACCACCTAGCATTCAGAAAGCAACTTAAAACATGGATATTTGACAAGTAATCCTCCTCCCCTTCCTAAGCGCCTTGAAACCCTATGGGTATGTAGTGCGCTATACAAATTCCATGACTTGACTTGACTTGACTATCTTGTGCTCAGTAGACCGAGGCACAAGAAAGCAGAAAAAGTGTGTAGAACACACAAAGAGGGCAGGGTAGAAACACCCTGACCCCCTAGGCCTGCCAAGGTGGTCCCACAAGCACCCCCAAGGCCCACATTTTTTCTTAAAAAACCCGTTTTTTTTTAAATTACCCCCCAGCAGGACCAAATCGCGGAGGCATAGTAATAAAGAAGTGTGGGGGTGCCCAATCCCCCCCACAATGCCCCGGGGACCGCCGCCCTCTAGGGCAAAGCAACGCAGCCCTCTGGCACATACTGGAGGCTCCTGGTGGGCTAGTTGTCACCCAGGGATCCTAGTATGCAAGGAGAATTAGTTTCCCCTCTGCAAAAGCGCCAGGAGGCCGCGTTGCAGAGAGGTGTAAAAAGGGGCATAGCCTCATTACATCTCTCTGCAATGCAGCCCCCTGGCACATACTGGAGGTTCCAGGTGGGCTAGGTGGCCCCCAGGGACCCCCAGCATGCAAGAAAAGTTAGATCTCCTTCTGCAAACACGCCCGGGGGCTGCGTTGCAGAGAAGCATAAAAAAGGGTGTGGGCTCATTACACCTCTCTGCAATGCAGTCCCCTGGCGCATACTGGAGATTCCAGGTGGGCTAGTTGGCTCCCAGGGATCCCTAGTATGCAAGGGGAATTAGTTTCCCGTCTGCAAACGCGCCCGGGGGCCGCATTGCAGAGAGGTATAAAAAAGGGTGTGGCCTCATTACACCTCTCTGCAATGCAGCCCCCTGGCGAATACTGGAGGTTCCAGGTGGGGTAGTTGGCCCCCAGGGACCCCCAGTATGCGAGGGGAATTAGTTCCCCCTCTGCAAACACGCCAGGGGGCTGCGTTGCAGAGAGGTGTAAAAACATTTTTTTTTCAATTTATATTAAAAATATGTAATGTAATTTAACAAATAATGTATCTAAAAATAAATAATTCATAATAATGTAGGAAATCAGTATAAAAAATATAACAATTATTACATTTAAAAATTATCATTTACAAAACCAATGAAATTCACTTAAAAAAACATAGGTTTCAGCCACGTTATAGTTAGGAATTACCATTTAAAAAACCTTTGAAATTCACTGAAAAAAACATAGTTTCCAGCCACGTTATAGTTAGGAATTAGCATTTAAAAAACCTTGCAAATTCACTGAAAAAACAATAGGTTTCACACACGTTATAGTTGGGAATTAGCATTTTAAAAACCTTTGAAATTCACTGAAAAAACCATAGGTTTCACAGCAGTTATAGTTAGCTGGTCATTTTACTTATACAAAACCTTTGAAATTTCCCCGTTATAGTTAGTTCAGTTAACTATAACTCGCACGCCCGCAATGCACTGCTGATGACGTCACATATTACATCACTCATGATATGGTCAGTGATATCATTCATGACATCACTGATGACATCTCAAATGACATCACTGATGACATCATCCAGTGGATGTGTGTCTTTCTGAAAAATAAATATTTTTATATATGTATATCTAAAGGTTAAAGGACGAATAAATGGGCAAGTAAGTGTCTAAATGGATGACTTTGTATGCATGCATAGAATACCGCAATCAGCACGGAAGAGTAGCAGTGCTAGTGTAATAGTAGTAGTAAGGACCAATGTGTTCTCTGAGTCTTACAGTACCACCACTAGGCTCAGCTGTCGACAAAATGTATAAGGGGGGCTGACTGAAAAAACCAGAAGAAAGGTAGCTACAGACAGACTGGTGCAGACAGAGACATTTTTAGGTAAGAATTTAAATATAGACATTAGAAATATAAAATAATTAAGTTAGTAAATAGGATAATGCAGGAATAAGAAGAGTTTTGAAACGGTAGAGAGATCGAAGAGAATGTGGGAAATAATAAAATTGGGAAACAAGAATAATAGTTCAAAATAAGGAGCTGTAAAAACTAGGGACATATATATATATATTAATATTAGCCATAAGAGGTCGTACTGAGGCCAGAAGAGCTATCGGATGAGGAGGGTTCTAGCTCTTTGGAAGCACCTCCAGCACCCGCACCCACCTCAGATGACCGGGTCTTACTCTTGCACCTAGATGCTGATGATCCTGTAAGTCATAATGAAAGAGGCCAAAAATGATTGGTGTCTAATAACTATTAAATAATCCCTCCAAAAATATTTTTTGACAGGAAACAGCAATTGCAATAATATTGACCTTTCCTAAATCAGATTGTCTAGTAGTAGACTAGTATCACTGTCGCGGACCATCTTATCTTTATTATTCCACAGTTTCAAACAATACCATTCCTGAATCTGAAGCCTATCTAGCCCGTGTATTCCAAATACTTTGGAATGAAATGAAAAAAAATTATATTTGCTTCTAAGTTCCGATCTCATTCACAATCATCTCAACTGCCTTTGACCGGCCAATTCACTGTGTCTGCATTTAGTCTTTAAATGCATAGATGGACGCATGCATTTTGCATACACAAAATTGATTGGTCGTAACTTGCTACTCACTATACAAACTACAAAAAAAGGTTCTACTAAGTATGGAAGTGAGAGGAGGCCGGCCACTAAATTACTAATAATACTAAGTAACTAACTAACTACCACTATCTTAGTGACAGGACAAAGGAAAGGAGCCTCTCTTGTCTACATTACCTAACGAGAGTTCTTACATAATCTGCAGAAGTGAGCGCAAAGTTGCAAACAAAAGTATGATTAGGTAGCTCTGAGCACAAACGCCTGTCTAGAAAAAGGATGACATAATTTAAGATTTGGAAATGTAACTTACCTGCATGTGAGCAACATGCTTGCTATTAGGGAAAAACTTATCAGCAATAATATAGAACACACAAGTAAAAATAATAATATTAATAATTAGCTATGCACCCAGCAACGCAACCTTAACCCGTAGCAGGTCCTTCAGGTCCTGGTCTTGCTCCAGGATGGCAGGCACCTGATACATCAGCTGGTTGTGGGTGCACCAGATCCAGGAACAGTGATTCACTGCCCAGAACACCCTCACCCACCACAAACTGGCACTCCCTGAACCCAACCCCTGCTGCCAGGGTGGAGGGGAGGTGGCGCTGCACAAGAAAACCCAGTGCTATGCAAACAAATGATGGACGGAATGCTGAATAAATATACATTCACCCCCAGTCAAGAGATCTGGGTTAAATCCATCAGTATTTTGCTCACCATGCTACCCCAGTTTAGACCCAGCCATATGCAAATCAGTCTTGACCCTGAGCCTCATGGGAACAGTCCAGACTAACTACCAAGCCAGGTCCTCCCTGGACCGGAAACAAGCATCCTGGAACCGGTTTCTGGGTATTACCCTTCATCAGCTAGGCTAGCTTCAATAGAGTGGCACAGTAAGCAAGGGACCCACGTCTGGGCATACCAATCCCACTTAGGGTGAAAAGTGCTCCACAAACAAATGATGGACAGAATGCTGAATAAATCATACATTCACCCCAGTCAAGAGATCTGGTTAAGAAAACCCAGCACTGACACCTCCACCTCAGAAAACAAGGCCTGGGCCTTCACACCTTTTGGGTACCACCTTTTCCTATTCTTTACCTTCAATACACATAAAGAAATGTCTGAGGAGGTTTTCAGACAAGCAGGGGATGACTACCCTCTAAAGAAACTAGAAAAAAACACAAAAATGGTCCCTGGGTATATATGGCAAATAGAGTGCTTGAATGTCCCTTTTTTAGGACGGTTCCCCTCACCCACCCATCGGTGGCATGCTTCATCATTGGGTAACCAACCTAGTTGTAGTGTGGGCTACAACCCCCTCATTTAGAGGGAGGAGATCAGGGATGTTTTATTTGTGGGAGAAAGAGGTATCCTAAAACATGTAGATGAGCAAGGTGTGGTTAAAGGAAGGAAGAAGAGAGTGTGGGTAAACTTAAACTAACTCTATGGTATGACAGTCATTTTTTAATGGGAAATCAAGAGGTAAGAATTAAAATGTAAGGCTATGACAGAGGAAGATTCAATCTGTCATAGAGCTGTGGAGGTCGACATGTTTCAGCCTATCACCCTCTGCAGAGGTGTAAGGGATTTCTTCAGGACCGACATGCAAAACCTTAACTATCCAGTCATACTAAATTCAGTAAGTTGAAGATTTATGCAACCAGTGGTTGGAGTGGATCACTACTCGAACGCTACTTCTACTGGTCAGCATGCTCCCTGAAAAGAGGCAAAGTGTTAGGTTTGCAGACACAAACAACTTGTTAACACGCACTCATAGAACACAAATCTCTAACATGAAGTGTTCATCTCTTGGTCCAGCAGAAGACCTTGCAAATATTCAATCCAAAAAGTGATTAATTGTGAATGTAACCTACCCGTATTGCCAGGTGAGCTTGTAACACCTTAAACCTCGGCACAAGAACTCAAGGTGGCATCCAGTTACTGCTCGGAAACATAAATGGTGATGAAGGGTTGAATGTATTGCACAGTCATAGAATACACAGAATACTTAGCAAAATTAAAGGCATATAAAGACCTTTTTGAAGGTGTGCATACAAAAGAGTGTGTTGTTACTAATCAGATACAACCCAGTGCCGCTTAAGTCTTTATCAGTGCTGCTAGACTATAACACACCTGGTTGTTTAGTGGTATTCAAAAGAGTAACAGTTTTAAGGATGACTCTAAAGATGAATATATGATGTTACATTGCGGTGTTCAGATGCGATAGCTTTGCAAGGCAGGCATTACAAAGCAAGTCATTATAACGACTTGTGCTGGAGGGTGCTGGACTTAGGAACAGTATTGGTGCAAGGATTTCAGCTCATACACCGATCTGTGCACAGAGACTTAGGACATTAGTGAATTGTGGTGTACCAGAAACTCATTTCTGTACCTAGAAAACTCCAATCAGCTAGCATCAGTGTCACATTCGCTCTTCGTCCTATAGCAAAGTAACCAATGATTAGACAATATAGAACATGCAACTTAGGACCATCTCAGGCATGGTGGGAAGTGGGAACACTCTTTTGTTATACTCTCATACCAGTCCACAACAGGAGTAAAAAAGAGACACAGTAAGGTTAAAATATTTATTTTAATGACGTGATCTCATGTGCAGTATTTTAGTCAACATAAGCAGACATATGATGAAGAATAATATGGTCAGCATGGTTACAACTCCATAAAATATAAAAGGAGGAATCATATTAAAATAATAGTGCAAACAGGTTATATAGCGTCTAATTTAAACACCCTCCCTATATAGGAACTATGTATAATAAGCTATAGAAGGTCTCTTGAGCTTGTTTTGGGGGACCCCATTACTGTCCACTCAGTAAGTGTCAATTACATCTGGATCGGCTAGTCTATCTGCATCCCTCGAATCTTCCAAGTGTGTGAAATTATGGCAAGTGTGCTATGATAAAGGCGCCAGAAAATTGCTTGGCTGGCAGCTGCCAAAATGTTGTTTCTAGAATGTGTTACACAGACACACCGATAAACAGGGTCACATGTTATGATAACCTTGACGGCTCAGCACTCACTGTACAGACTGGGGGCACGATGTATGTCTAGAAATGTCAAAAAACGAACCTTTTCTCATGTATAGACCTCCGTGAAAGCTAACTTTGCAAAAACAGCTAAGCAGTGTTGTGTATAAAAAGCAGCAAAAGATAAAATGGCGTTTTAAACTTCTAATAAGCAATGCTAACTTAACATGCATGCAAAAAGAGGCCCATAAACCACACTACAGTATGATTTACAATTCCACTTCCAGCCTGCGTTACAGTAGGGAAGGTGTTGGAATAGTAAATCATACTATTCCTTAGTTTAGATCGCCATCCAGCACAAGTGATTGCAATGACTTGCATCGTTATGCCCTCGTTGTAAAGGTATTACGGTGTGAAGACCGCGATGTAACCAATGTTTTGCTCTAAAGGTATATCAAAACATATTTGGGACAAATGTTTAAAATTGAAGTTGAATGCCAACACCAATCTCTGAGGAAATGGGCAAGTAGATAGTGAAGTAAACGAACACATTGCATGACCAAGCATGAGCAAATGAAAACTGCCAAAGTCGGGAGACATGTATGTGAAAGAGCACTAAGGGCGAATGGTTTCCTTGCGCAGTTCGTCAGACCGTGATGGGACTATTCCACCTACTTAATGAAAAAGTACCTTTACAAATATGAAAATCATCAATATTGTGCCTTGGAAAGGTGGATACTGTTGAAGGCGTATTAACTCAAAAATGATTTCATAGCTTAAGGCCTACAGCCCTCAGGGTAAACTGAGCTGTATGGTACCTCAATTTAAAAGTTCAGTGAGAAAATGTTCTCTTCCTAATGCTTCAAATTGTTTGGCTGACACTAAAAGTTCACAAAATCCTGACCTTCCACATTATAGTTGCAAAAGTTATATACAATAAGTGGAGGCCACACTGCATTTGGCTCTTCCTCTAAAAAAAAGTCAGACCAAAACATGTCAAACTATCTGATCCCGATACAACGTTACATTATCGGATGGTATGAAATTATATAGGGCATGGTGAATGGGCTATTCCCCAAAGCCAAGATCTGAATTGAAATAGACACTGTCAAATAAAAGTAAAAAATTGCCTCTGTGTTAGAAATTGGATCTCTAGTTGGCTCGGGTAAGCACCCAGTCCAAGTAGGGTCAATAATCCTAGTCATGGTAAGTCAGAGACACACTCTAAATTAATTTGTGCTCACCGTCTGGTAGCTTTGCACAGAGTAGTGAGGCTTTACTAAAGAGCTAAAGAGACAATGTGTAAAGTATTTGTCCAACACTTAAAACAGTAAAATAGTGAAATCACCACACAAAGGTAATCCACACCAGGTTAGAGGAATAGAGAAGGTGCAAGGAACAAAACAAGAAAAAAATTTCAAAAATCTGAAAGTTATGAATTTTAAAGGATTAAAATGAAACCTAGCACTTAAAAGCATAAAGTGTCAACTGAGGAGACAACTAGTCGTGCTTGACCAGGGTGACTCCAAAAGTTCAAGATGACCGCGATGGAGTGCACAACGGATACAAGGACCAACCTTGTTCTGTTGAAAAAGTACCTTTGGACGGAGGATGCATCTTTGCCGAAGACCTGCTGCGTGGAGCAGAGGTGGTGATGCGGCTTCGCCAATCTGGCTGGATGTAGGTGTTGCGTCGGTTTGGATCTGCTCAGTCGGAGATGTGTCATCAGTAAAACCCTCTTGATGAAGGTAATGCATCATCATTGAGCCGTGCAGCCAGTGATGTGATGTCCTCGTCGAATTGAGATGCTTCCGTTTCAACTAGCACAACAACAGCGATACATGAATTTTAGAAGAAGACAGCCATAAAAGCCACCTCCAAGGCCCCAGTTCTCGATTGGCACCACTTGGCAGGGCAGGACTAAGGGAAAGAGCATATGCACTTTTGCACTGGTCAGCATCGGTAAAATTCCCAAAATACTAAGGCCAGCAAAACAGGAGGTCCGAAGGAAAAGAGTCAGGGAAACCCCATGCCAAGGGTGCCAGGTTTAACACATGGAATTACATAAACTGTTTTTTTTTGCAAGATTTCACAGAATCCCACGAAGGGGCAGGGTGAGAATTTTGTGCTATTTTCTTAGTGCAAAGTACGCAGCCATGTCCAAAAATGGATGTGGTTGATGCATTTTGCACCAAGAAAACAGGAAAGCCAAATACCACTTGGGGACCTTCCATACTCTGCAGTGATTACCGTAGAGTATGTAAGGGTGCGATTAGGGGCATGGCAGCGACTGCCCCAAAGATGGCCACAACCTTGTGAGGCTGTGGGGGCAGTGGGTCTGCAAACAGTTGTGTCACCGCAAATCCCATTCCTCCAGGTGAGGTTGGATGTCATGTGGCAGCCTGGATGGCCGAGGATGACTGAGCAGCGATCTGCTGTGCTGTGAAGGCTTTGCGATTGATCAGTGTGCCAACAGTGAGTGCAGTCCAGCTATCACGAAGGCACCTGTTGTGGCATGGGCTGCGGGTGGGACTGAGACCGGTCTCTCCGATCCTACTGGTGTCACCTTGGTGTCAGTCACACGTCGCTGACCTGGAGGAGGACCCCGGGGGCAAGATGCACATCGTGATGAGAGGTAGAACATGGTTAAGACCCGTTGCAAAGTGCCTCCTGCCTACAGGGACCGGCCTAGTATCCTTGGAAGTCGGCAATGAGAGTGGCCATTGTCTGGAAAGCTGGCCCTTCCAAAAAGACTCCACCGAGCCTTGGGCTGTGGAAGACCTAGATGCCCGAGGATGTTTTTGAGGGTGTTAGTGATATTGATGAGGAGCCCTTGGACTGTCCCATAACCCGCTTACACTGCTGGCACCCCAGGACCTAGTTGCCCATGGCCATTAGGCGTGGAAATCCACACTTCCTCCACTGCCTGTGAACTGCAGGTATTTCGCGGCCCAGTCTCCGGTGCTGCCACCCATCACATGTATTCCCCTCTGCCCTTGTTCCACTGCACAATGCTGTGCAGCCTGCATTGCAGAGGAATATTGATTGTCAGTGACTGATCACCTCTCTGTACCCCATGTGGAAATACCCCACAGGGACTCGCCGATGACAATGGTCCAGATGGGCCCAAAGAAGTGCAAGATGCAATTTGATCAAGCTGGACCACCAAAGGGCAGGGGTGTAAACTCGGACATCGATGATACTATCGGTGCTCTGACCGAGATTGCCCCCCACTACTGACACTGCAGCCATTATGCTCAAGCTAGAGGCAGGCTTCTGAGCCATGGAACCCTTCTTTGATACCTTGACAAACCGCATCGTCAGGCTTGGAGAGCATCTTGAACATCAGGGGGTACGGCTGGATGGCACAGAGGAAAGAATATCGAGCCTGGAGATTGTATCATCCCCAGTCCAGAAACACTTAGAAAAAAGAGAGCACATACTCAAGCAGGTGTCCATAAAGAATGAAGATTTAGAGGCTAGGTTGAGACGCAACAGTATCTGCATCTCTGGCATTGCTGAGACCACCAATATGGGCAGGCTAGAATCCTTCATTGAACAACTGCTAATAGACTTGTTTACTGATCCAGTTTTTCTCCAATCTTCTCTGTGGAAAGAGCAGACCCTACCCTGTGACCGTGGCCCTAGTACCATCTGGATGTGTCTATCCCCTATCTGAACTCAGAGCTAGACCAGTTGCGGGGCTTTCTGCCATCAGCCTCGCTACCTAAGGGTATACCCCTGACCACTCTAGATATCATAGGAAACAGTACGTGCCGTCAATGAAACACTGACGACATCCCTCTAAGGCACACAATCCTATCTTCTTGAGAAAGGATTTCAATTGTGAAACTTAATTTGAATGTTTCAGAAAAGTTTTATTCAATTCATTCGTGTTCGCTCGTTAAATCACTTTAGTCAAATTACATTCTTTGACATGTTTTTCACTGAACGTCATTACTACTCATCCTCCTATGCATTTCGGGTGAAAAACACCCTTCTTCAGGGAGAGGCACTAGAAATCAAAAACATATATAATACAACAGTTAATATATCATTTCCATATAACAATACTTGCAATTTCCTAGATATTCTACAAGTGGAGTACATTGGCTGAAAGCAACTCATGTGAGTTTAAGTTTTTTTACCCAGGCTTGGGATAGCGGTGAATTGACACACTATATTCACTTTTGGTGGCATGTAGCACTTGTAGAATATCTAGGAAATTGTAAGTATTGAAATCCTTTCTCAAGAGGATAGGAGTGTGTGCCTTAGAGGGATGTCGTCAGTGTTTCATTGACGGCACGTACTGTTTCCTTTGTTCAATTGACGCCCCCTGGCGAAAGACGTCACCTCGAGAGCACCCGTAAACCCATGGTTTAACACAAACAAACCAAGTATAAACCATATAAAAAACAGGCTGTGCACCTAGAGCGCAATTTTCCAACCCACTCTAGATATCATGACATTGTCAATGACCTGCTGGGCATGGCAAAGGCTGTGCCGCAGGCTGGGTGGTGGCCCCCTCTACTCTCCAACACTCCAGCTGAAAAACAATCTATGTCTCCCAATAACAGATGAACTACTCACGCAGCGTACATTACTTCATTATAACAGCCACACCATTGGAGATTTGTTCCTCAACTGGCATGTTTTAAAAATCACCGATGACCCCGAATGCCACGATATACCATACATGCATGGTTTTATATTCCAGTGCCTTTATGCAACCCTGCGATCCCAACTGCCCAGCTACATCCTTTCTCTGGAAGAATACCCACCATTAACACTTGTAATATCTAAATCAGATGGCACTCACCTGACATCAAGGCTATACCGCACATCTCTGGCATTGAAACAGGACACTACTATCAGAGTGCAGAAGGCATGGGTCAGGGACTTAGGCACTCCATTTAACTAACAAAATGTGGTCTCAATGCTGTGCACAATTCAGAAAATATCATTTAACTTCAGACATAAATTACTACATTTCAAGTTCCTACAATGGGCCTATCTCACCCCATAGGGTATTGCCAAATATGACACCACTAGACCAAACTGCAGTCCCAAATATCAGGCCTGCAGCGGACTTTGTGAATCTCACATGGACATGTCCAAGCATTACTGCATACTGTATCCCCGTATACTTGCACTTCACAACAATTCTAGGTATCACAATGCAACTGGATATAGCTGTGGCACTCCTGGGCTACATTGCTGACCTTCCCAAATCAGTGCTCTGACTCGCCTCTATGGCCTTTATATTAGCTAATATGAAATTGCAATATATTTGGGCAATGCTCTACCTCCCTCTTCCCTCCTCCTTCTACTAATTGGCTCAAGCATATGTCACACTGAGAGCCATTTTTGAGGGGCCAAGATCAGCATGGCAAACCAGCCTTGGCAAAGCACTCAAGATTTTAAAGAGGAAAAGAGCATACCACTGCCAGCAATCCCACTAAATGCATGGAAAAAACCATAAACAGACAAGTCCGCAAAACCTCATATTATCTGGATCTTAAATCCCTTCGCTATAGCCCCCATCTAAAACCGCTGAACAGCTCCTACACAGTAGCCAAGGCACAGCCCTGCCTTCATGAGGCACTGACACAACAAGCCAGAACCAAAATCCTCTCCATGAGACTATGCACCCTTGGAATTACTGAATTCAACCCTGCATCGGCTCGCAAGGGGGAAATTACAAGCTGCAGACTGTGCCCCTACACAAGAATCCTGGTTTCACCTTTTATGCTGCTGCCACTCCCTCATGAATGAACGTCGTTAACTTCTCTGCCCAGTCTGCATCACCAAGGGAATTAAAACATGCCGCGACGCATCAGCCTTGTGCTTTTCTAGAACAACCACGATGACCTTGGCGAGTCTTGGGAAATTCATTCATCTGATTAGAATGGCTTTAAAGGCAGCAAACGAACACAAATAAACCAGGGCCACCAACGAGGTATAACAAGGGGGACAATGTACCCGTCCTACAGAGACCGCACTGCATCAATGGCTCAAAATGGAAGGGACCAGCAGAACGATCCACAGACTGCTATAGCAGAAAACCACTAAGGCCTATGCAGCTGTCTAAGAAACACTGTGCAAGGACTTATGATAAAGACCCGCCACTGGCGGCCGGAGTGGTTGCAAGCGGAGAGGGGATATAATACTTGAACACATTTAAAAAAATGTTTTTATCCGACAGCCTCATAGTTTTAATTCTGATCAGTTTCAGTATTTACGAGTTGTATGCTTTTTTACTGTAATGATTTTAATTAATTGAACAGTTAATAAATAATCCACATGTCACACTGTCACAGGATCAGTGCAAATTATGCTGACCTCCAGCCACCAACAGCACACCCCATCGATTTCTAGCAACCCTTGCGCTACTATTTCTCACCCTTGAGCAAAATACTGCTGGCTGCTGAGCATCATCCCCCTCTACCCCTCCATTTTCACCTTCAACAACACTTCATGGGCTCGTCCTACCTTATTTTCTGTCACTAGCTCTTCATATCAGGATATTCACTGCAGAGTATGTAATGGCACCAAGGAGAACAGTGATTTTTAAACAGGGCTGGAAGAGGGAGCAGTGGTGGCTGGTGGAATTTGCAAGTTGGGGTGGGGGGGCACAAAACCAGCGAATTAATTTTTGTGTTTTGTTGGCCGGGGGTGTTCAGGGGTTCTTCCCAAAGGAAGGTTTTGACAATTAATGTGTTTTGGTTACATTTTCAGCAATATTTCTGTGATAAGTGGACAAAAAATAGATATCCTATACTGCTTCAGCTTGCCACCATCTCTCTACCCCGGATGTGTTGTTACGGCCAGAGATGGTTACTTAGGAACTGAGTAACCAGATTTAGGGGCATATTACCAAGCAATAGCGATAATTATCGCTATTGCTTGGTTAGAGACAAACATTTACCGCAGAGCTGCGGCGATTTTTATCGCAAATAAACCTTGGTATTACCGAGGTTTAACGCAAATGCGGTAAAAATCGCCGCAAAGCCTGAATATCGCTGAAAAGTCAGTGATATTCATGCATTAGCGAGCTAATGCTCTTAGCCATGTTATCCATCTCCCATTGGATAACATGGCTAAGAACTGCTCAGAGCAGGTGTTAGCTTTTGGAGATATTCCCGCTTAGCGCGAATATCTCCAAAAGTTGGTAATAGGAGATAGCGATGTTAGCGACTGTTTTCAGTCTCTAACATCTTGGCACGCCCACTTTGCATCTCATTAGTGATAAACATCACTGACATGCAAAGTGGGGCCCAAGATGGTCGCTATCTCCTACTAGCTGTCGCTAGCTGGTGTTAGCGACAGCTAGGTAATAGGGAGATAATTTTATCTCCGCTTTCTTGGCTTTTAAAGCCAAAAAAGCGGAGATAAACCCCCTTGATAATATGCCCCTAAATTACTTCGGGTCGAGTTTGCACTATATAGAAACTGCATAAAGAGGTTAAAAACAAAGCCTTAATATATTAAAATGTAAGTAGATACCCAATTAGTGGCTGATTTGTACAAAGTAAAACCAGAAAATGTTGAGAAATCACGGCTACCCCATTTAAATTGTGTGAACTTAGGCAAATATTTTATTTAATAAAAATCCTATTTTTTCATAATCATGTATGAAAGCACTTTTAAATATGTGGGATCAGAATATCAGTTTACAAAAGGTGTAGATAAAGAACAAAAAATATTATGTGCGTTTCATCATCAGGCTGCTATATATAAAATAACACGCAACTTAAATGAGAAATACATTTTTAAAAGTCAGTACTCAGTGGCAGATGCAGTTTAGTACATTATTAAAGTCTATTAGTTAATACAATGCAGAGGTTTGCGTGTAACCGGAGAGCCACAAAAATGTAATCTTGGTTGGTGCAGTGGAGAATAGCTATGAGTATTTTTAGTTCCTAGAGGTCACAGCCTGTGACAGAAAGCATTTTGAATTTGCAAGTCATTATTTTAAACTTGCATTACACAAAGTATAAGATAGACTGCTACAAATTGCACAACATTATTTAAGATATGATTTGGCTTCCAAAACATAGATTTTAGTAATATCGAGACTGTACTTGATGCATTTTTTTTTTACAGAACTGTCCCTGTAACACCTCGTATGGGATAGTAAGTGCTATAGAAATACAATTAAAATTAAAAGCATACACTTCACAGCTCAGTTGTTAACTCTTTGCACTACCACTCAAATAGAATACATCTTTGACATCACAAACCTTAGATCAATTGAGGCTAGTACCATATCCCAAACCTACTTCACACTTGCAGAGTATCCTTTACAATTGCAGATGAACTCGTGGTGCACATTTGCAATTCTTTCAGGCCAGCAGGTACCCTGCAGGAAGGCTTGATTTTGATTAGCTGTCTGTCTGGCTTTGATTTCACAGCACAGGAGACTCACTGAATGACACTTTAAATTTAAGCATTTCATATAAACCATTGAAATTCACTGTCCCAAGTTATCTCTTCTGCTGCTACTAGAGAGAAGGACTCTGGAGAACAAATAGCAGGAAAAGGAAAAAATGACAGCCCAAAGACTGTGGGGAAAGGGAAGAGAGGGAAAGTAAACCTGACACTACTGCAAAGGAGAGATAACACTACTCACCCCAGTAGTCTTCAGGTCTGGTGTCGCTGCACGCCAACAGTCCACAGCACTTGCAATGAGACCCAGCGGCAGCTCTGAAAATTGTCTCTCTGCTGATATGCTCTTAACAAAATACACGAGGCACAGACACATGCACAGTGTAACTGTTTCAAGCAGATGACAGGCAATTTTGTTAATGCTGCAACCCCTCTCTTTCCACGTCGTCGCACTGTGATGACTTGGGAAAGGGAGGAGTGATGAAAGGCAGCTGATGATAGACAAGCAGCCCCAGGAGTACAGGGCTGATACTGTGAACACCCGGAGCTTCTTCAAAATGTGACACTTCTAAGTGTCCTTTTTGGGCGATCCCAGAGGACCCCAATTATTGCAGAATCAGGGTGGCAGCATGTAAGCATGTACTGCTTAACTTTCACGCCTGCCAATAGACACATGCATATTAGTGCATATCTCTGAGTTAGAACTGGCTGACTGCCTGACGCCCATTTTAGTACAGACTCTGCAGGCCAAGGCAGTTGACACTTTAGGATAGTATAAATGGAATGGCTATTGCTTTTTGCAATTAACATCCTTATCACATTAAATTGGATGGGCGCCCGCCCACCACCAGTACTGCTGCTGATCTCTGTATGTTTAAAAATCACTGCAGATTAAAGTGTTAGGCAAATCCGACCACTCTCTCCAGTCTTCCTGGAACAACACCATATTTTCAAGGCATCCAGTCTGGATTTTACTGGGCACCCAGCACTGAACCCCCTATATTATTGGTTTTGACTATCCTGCGAACGATCCGGTTGCCTTAATTCTTCTTCATATGTCAGCTTCTTTCAGTATTCTAGTAGTAATGCTATTCTATGACATGTAACTGCACTGCTTGGCTACAACACCCTGCAACCATCCTAAAAACCTGCCTATCATCGTGGAAACTCATCTTAACCTGTCACTTAGAATCCCTATTTCACATCCTCCTACTTTGACATAAATGGTAGAGGCAGACATTTGTTTTAGGGGTCCTATCTGACACATCTTCAACCTGGTCCACATTATATGTAGGATGTAGTACATCAATGCCCTCTTCTATGGCTTCCCTTCACAGCTGTGACACAAGTGTGACAATAATAGACTATCATGCATGTGATAGTGCATGACTATCACTCGGGCTACCTAGGAGTTCACAAGCCACAACTCACTTCCTTGCTGTGCAATGGCTCCCAATTCAGATACAATGTCACTTTAATGTGCTCAGCCACACCCACATTGCACTACACTACCAAGGGTCTACCAGGCTCATCCACCATCTATTCTATTCAACAATCATGGTCCTCTGCTGTGCATCACTTACATTCACACTCACCCCAGTATTCATTTCTACATGACATGAGGTAGGGTGGTCTCTGACATGGCATCAGACAACTGTGTGCTCTCGTCACACACATCAGAAGAGCTGCTTACAAAGTAGTTTCATACTACTGTATTTCATTCCATTACTTTACAGTCCAGATTTAGATGTATGGGCCCATTTTGGACACACTAGCCTCATGGTGCAAGAGGGCCTGTATTGTCACAGTCGGGTTGGTCAGAGTTCAAGTGCCAATGCATGGGATCACTGACAAAATATCAACCTACAAAATATCGACCTACAGGAATATCGATGCAAAAATATCGAAGGCAAGAATATCGACATCCTATCTATAACATGGTAAGTACAAAAATATCAAAAATATATTATAGATGTAAACAATATCAATGATAAAAATATCGTTTTTTTTCCGGTTAAAATATAAATCTAAAATAAAGTAAATAAAACAAATAAATAAAATCAACATAGTTAAAAATATCTAATATTGTTTGAAATTAATAAATAATACATATATAATATTAATACATTATTTAAATATATACAGAAAATATATAATGTATATGTACTTAACAATAAGTTGTAATAATTATTTTACTAATTTATAAATTAATAAATATTATTATAAATTACAAATACATTTCCAAACATAAAACAAAAACATAAATAAAAAAATAAAAAAAATAATTAAATATACTTTTAATATTTTTAAAATTAATTATATAAAACTTTGGATAGCGTAAGGGTAAAAATTTCTATTCCAACTCCAAAAAGTGCAACAGTAGGGAAAGCGTTGGATAGAGTAGAGCTAAAATTACTATTCCAACTCCAGAGAGTGCAACAGTAGGAAAACCATTGGATAGCGTAGGGGTAAAAATTACTATTCCAACTCCAGAGAGTGCAACAGTAGGGAAAACGTTGGATAGCGTAGAGATAAAAAGTACTATTCCCACTCCAGAGAGTGCAACAGTAGGGAAAACATTGGATAGAGTAGGAGTAAAAATTACTATTCCCACTCCAGATAGTGCAACAGTAGGGAAAGCGTTGGATAGCGTAGGAGTAAAAATTACTATTCCCACTCCAGAGATTCCAACGGTAGGGAAAGCGTTGGATAGTGTAGGGGTAAAAATTACTATTCCCACTCCAGAGAGTCCAACAGTAGGGAAAGCGTTGGATAGCCTAGGGATAAAAATTACTATTACCACTCCAGAGAGTGCAACAGTAGGGAAAACATTGGATAGCGTAGGAGTAAAAATTACTATTCCCACTCCAGAGAGTGCAACAGTAGGGAAAGCGTTGGATAGCGTAGGAGTAAAAATTACTATTCCCACTGCAGAGAGTGCAACAGTAGGGAAAGCGGTGGGTAGCGTAGGGGTAAACATTTCATTTTCATTTCATTTTCATCAACTTTTATTCGATTATAAAATTGTATAATCATAAAAAGTACAGTTTTATAAAGATCATGAATTAATACAGTAAAAAAGGTCATTTACGTATGGACACATATAATGTTAAAAAACGATTTTACAACGAGTTGTTGTTACTGATTTTAAAAAGGTCGCTATCAATTTTGCTTCATGCGGGTTTTTCGGTGACTGAAGATAAGCGAGTGCTGGATATGTATGTCTGAGTCCGCTTAAACGGAGGAGGGGCAAAATCAATTTTTTCCTTGCTGGTCTATAGTATTTACAGAACAAGATGACGTGGACCGTTGATTGTTTGGAAACCCCGTCACAGGGGCAGCATGTCAAGTTCCGAGACCAGTTATTCAGTTCAGGAAATGAGACCATGCGGAAGAAAAGGTCGAACCATAGTCTTGTCAATAGGAATTTTTCATAGTTCGAAAGAAAGAACGTCAAGTAGGGCTGTATCAATTTCTCTAACTGCAATATGCGGATGTTTTCATTTTGTGTTTTAACAATCTCAGCTTGATTGCGAAGTTCTCTTAGGTGGCCCATGCATAGTTCTTTCAGCTGTTTCTTTGAGATATCTTCTATTGAGGGTGGTTCAAGAAAGTATTGCTCACGATCTAGGTCATGAAGGAATTTGTGGATGTAGTTGAGCCACGGTATTTTTCTCCAGTGTGCTAGGCCAAGGCATTCAGTAATAAGGGAACGTGTTATGTGGCTTTCGGGGTTACACCATATACGGTGCCAGAGTATGAGGGGCTGGCATCGTATGGTGTCTGTCACATATTCCATGCCCAGCTCCCGATGTGAGGCTAAGATCGGGGAGCTTTGAGGAAGAGCTAGGATATATTTAATGAAGGCGTTCTCCGTTGCCTGGAGTTGGTCAATGCATCCATGGCCCCAAATGCCTGCTCCATACGTGGCCACACTGTGGCATTTTGCATTATATATCGTTAGCAGTTCCGCTGGAGCTGGTTTACCAAGTTTCCTGGAGAAAGCACTTAGTGCTGATACTGCTCGGCGAAAGTTGAGGTTTCTGGCGTCAATTGCCTTGTGCCAGGTCATTGTGTCTTCCACAAGTATACCCAGGTAGGGGTATACCGATGTTTTTTCCAGCCTGTTATTATTAATGAATATGGATTTTGATTTTGAGACTCCCCGTTTTGGTCCGATGGTCATTGTGAAAGTTTTTTTGATGTTTACTTTTAGACCCAGGGAGTCCATGAATGCCACGTATTTATTCAACTGTCGCTGGAGTTGGTTAGCTGTCCGGGCCAGGATGACCGAGTCGTCGGCATACAGGAGGATGGGTATCGGGCGGCGTGCTATCTGTGGAAGGTCCTGGCTCCCTTCCAGCATAGCCTGTTCAATCCCGTTGGTGTATAGATTGAACAGGAAGGGAGCCAGTACACACCCTTGCCTCACTCCTCGTGATATTTTGAAGGGGCGTGATAGTTCGCCGCCGATGCCATAGCGAATTCGGCCTTCCGCGTTGGTATATAGTTCCCTAAGGAAGGCTAGTATGGGTGGATCCACTCCAAGGTTAGCCATGGTCTGCCACAGCTTTGCATGCTGAACGCAGTCGAATGCCGCGCTCAGGTCTACATAGACCAAATAGATGTTGCCTCCTTTCGCGCGTGCATATTTTCCGGCCAGGAGGATCAGGTTTAGGGCCTGTTCCACCGTCCCGAGCCCCTTCTGGAAACCATATTGCAGGTCTGTGATGGTGTTATTTTCCTGGGCCCAAGATTGTAATCGGTCCAGGAGTAGTCGACCTGCAATCTTGCCCGTGGAGTCCAGAAGGGAGATCGGTTGGTAGCACGCGGGGTCGTTACGGTCTCCTTTCTTAAATATTGGCAAAAGGGTAGATGTTGACCATGATGGAAGAAGACCGATTTCAGTGACTGCAGTCATTACCCGGGTGATTATTAGTGACCAATAATCACTGTTGTGTAGAAACAAGTCCATAGGTACCCCGTCTGGGCCGGGAGCCTTGCCGGTTTTTGAGGCTTTAATGGCCTTTCTAACCTCATTAACGGTGAAACGTAGGTTAATGGGGTGAAAATTGTTCTTTGCTTGTTCCTGGTCTTTTGTTTGGGGAAGGTCCGTTGGTGAGCCAAAGATTTTTGTGAAATGATGGACCCAGTCATTCTCGGTTATTGCCACGTCTAGGTGATGAGGGTCAGTGATGTTGTCCAGAAAGGGTGATCTTATGGTCTGCCAGAATGTAGTGCTATCTTTTTTTAGTGCACTCTCATGTAGTTGACGCCTTAGGTCTTGCTTTATCTGTCGCCTACGGTTTTTCCGGGCGTTATTGTATTTTTTCCTCCGGTATGAAATTAGTTGGGCATCTCTTGGTTTCTGTCGAAGAGCTTCTTTAAGAGACGTGAGGGCCTTTCGACAGTCAGAGTCGAACCATCTCGTCGTGGGAGGTTTTGGTTTATTTGCTGTGTTTTTGAATAGCTCTTCCCTTATTGCTCCTTGGATGTTGTTAAAGGAGATGATGATTAATTCGGGGGATGCCTCTGCGGACAGACAATCCATTAACCATGGGTGCGTTTTTGCGAGTATCCTTTGTGTTGTCTCTTCAGGGTCGATCTTTGACCATTTGACGGCGTAGCCATTCTTCTTCTTTATGGCCAGTGATTGTTGGTCGAGGGGACTGGCTTTTATTGAAGATGAACCCGCTTTTCCCATAAGGAGTTCCACACTCAGGGGGTAGTGGTCGCTAATTGGACTGGACCCTACTTTGTAGTTTTTTAGTAATCCTTTACAGGTGTTTGAGGCTAGGATAAAGTCAATAGTTGTCATGCAGCCTCGCCCATGGAAGGTGGGTAAAAATTCCTGCACCGGGTTAACTAGTTCGTTGGCACAGTCTAGGTCCAAGGTGAAGAGGATTTCGTTAAGCTTATTTCCACCCGGGGTATGTAGAAAATGAGGGATGGGATTTCCAGATTCTTTCCGTAGTCCGCAGATCCCGCTTTTATAATTTGGACATAATGTTTGATTAAAATCACCTCCCCATAGATAGTTGAGTGTCGTATTGAGGTTTGCATTTTGTATTGAAGATATATGTGCCACCATTTCGTCTAAATGTGAGCAGCATTCCAGGGTGCCTGTGTTGTTGTAATAGTTTATGAGTATGAATAAATTTCTCGTTGCTGCCATCTGATGAGTAATTTGAATGATTTGAAAGATAGATGTTTCCTTTAATAATTTCACTGTGAGTGGAACGGTGTTAGAGAAGTAGATCATGAGTCCACCTTTTGGCCTTCCCATTGTGCTAGGCGTTGCTTTAGTAAAGAATGTCTTATAGCCCACTAGATGGAGAGGGGTTGTACGCCAGGTCTCCTGTAGGCACAGGATTTGGTGGCTCCTTGCTGTATTCAACCATAGAGGGCATGTTATTTTTGCGGTTAGGCCTGCGACGTTCCAATAGGCTATACCTATGCTCATGACCTCTTTATCTTTCGTGTTAGCAGATATTGTCAAGTTGTTGATATTGACTTCATTAGCTGTATCTAGCTCAGTGTTTAATCTTTGGCTGGTATCTGCTTCTGCTGAGGGAGTGCTAATCAGGAGATTGTTTGGGTGAGTCGATGGTATCTCAGGTGTATGGGGCAACTCTGGCAATTCTGTATGCTGTTTATCAGACACAGAGTGTTGTGTGGTGTCAGCTTTGTAGTGGCTAGATTTATCCAGAAATGGTCAGTCGACCATTTCGAGGCATTCGAAACGATTTTGGGTTGGGAAGCCCTGCCATCCTTCATATGCTTGATAGGGTCTGTCCTGCCAGTAAGGTATTTGACGTTCTATGTACCTTTCTCTTGGTCCACCCCTAACTATGTAATCATGTGGGTATTCCGTCTGACTCCATGGTGCTTGGTGCCATGGGTCCTGGTTTCGTGGATCTTTGGGATGATGGTGCCATACCCAAGGTGGAGGGTTGTGATGTTGTTTCGCTGGGGGGTAGAAGAAGGAAAGGTGACGGGCGTCTATTCCCCCTTTTTTATCGAGTTGAGGCCAAGCACAAATGTTGTCTACAGTTGCGGGATCTCTACATGTTACGATGATACAGTCACCGCGTGTTGTTTTTTTCGTTTTGCCTATCCAGGCTACCCTTCGGGCTGCAGTGATCCCTCCCGAGAGATGGGATTCGAGGGGTCTGTTGATGCTAAGCCACTGCATGGCCTTATTTTTAAGTGACCATGCAGTTTCTGGTGTATCATCTGTTAACTCGGGTACTCCTGTCAGAACTATTGTATAAGGAGTAGCTTCCGGGGGCATATGGGCAGGGCGTCTAACTGCGGGAGGTTTTTTTGGTGTGTTTTTTGGTGTGTTTTTAGGTGTTTTTTGAGGGGGCAAGGGTTTCGATGAATGAAGTTCAGACTTCTCTGGACAGCTTCTGCTGGAGTCTATATTTGCTGCTGGACATGGTGCGTCTACCGTAACTTTATCTGTGGGTACTGTTTGCTGTGCTATTTTAGGAGGTGGTTTCTCCTTCTGGGGATGAGGCGTGTTCACTGTAGATTTGGGGATTGTAATCGTTTGTTTTGAATTCTTCTGTGCTAAAGATGTTGGGTTTGAGTGATTGGCTGTTTTCTGCGTGTGTGGTTGGTTTTGCTTTTTAGGTGGGTGCGAGGCGTTACGCTGCCCCTTTATGTCTATCCGGGTGTTTGAATCTAGGAGGGTGGCCGAAATTATCGTTAGTTGGGCTTCGAGATTTCTGATACTTAGCTGAATAGGCTTTAAATATTGGTATAGTAAGTCTTTGGTTGTAGTAAGAACTTGCGAAGTGATTCTGCAGGTCTTACATTGGTTAGAGGTGTTATCGTTAGAGATTGCCTTGTGTGGGAGGGTTGATTCGGAGATATGTAGTATGCTATTAGACGTTGAGGAGTTTGAGTGAGTCGTTGTTTGTTCCTGGCACGCTGGACTGTGTGTTTCTTCACTGTTTGTTAGTCGAGTTTTCGGTATTGCTCCTTCTCTCTCACCTTGCTGGGGCAAATTTTCGATGGATTGGATGTCTCCCTGAGTTTGGCAGCCAGCTAGGTTGGGAGTTGCTTCCAGGTCGTCCGTTGTTATAGAGAGATCCGACTCAGAATGCGTGACCGACAGGTCAACTACCGATGGGACAGTATTTAGGTCTGGAACTGATAGAGTCACAGGAAGAGAGCTGTTTTGGGTGTTGAGATTGATTGGAGAAGCAGCATTTGCTATAGCGCCTAATGATGAGCGCTTCGCGTTTGCACTCATAAGATCTAATGATACTCTCTTCTCCATTAGAGCTATGCTTTGGTTTATCATCTCATTGACCCTTGATATAAATAGGTCAATAGGGCCTGTAACTTGTGCTACCTCCTGCGCATGTTTGGATTTAGGTTTGGAGGCACTTCTTGTTTTGGGCGGCATGTTTGTTTATTGCTGAGTCGTTGTTGAAAGAGGAATGGCCCGGTCCGGTCTATATCGGGCACTAACGGGCAACAACGGGCCCGCCCTTGACCCGGGCTTCGCCCCGGGCTGCGTCCCGCGCAGCGGGTGCCGCGAGAAGTTGTAGCGCTTCGCTGGGGGCGGGGCACTGGAAGGGGGCGCGGCTCTCACAGGAAGAGGACCAGCTGAAGGTGGTGAATGCTGGTCCTCGCAGTCCTGGGGCCGGCGCCTCGTCCTCCTCTGCGGCCTCGCGCTCCCGGTCGCTCAGCGGGGCTTTGGCTGGAAAGCTGTGCTACTCCTGTAGCAGGAATCGGCAGCAGGAACAGAAAGAGTCTTTAGACAGTGAGTCTTTCTCCACGAGTGGCACCCGCGCAGCGGGTGCCGCGAGAAGTTGTAGCGCTTCGCTGGGGGCGGGGCACTGGAAGGGGGCGCGGCTCTCACAGGAAGAGGACCAGCTGAAGGTGGTGAATGCTGGTCCTCGCAGTCCTGGGGCCGGCGCCTCGTCCTCCTCTGCGGCCTCGCGCTCCCGGTCGCTCAGCGGGGCTTTGGCTGGAAAGCTGTGCTACTCCTGTAGCAGGAATCGGCAGCAGGAACAGAAAGAGTCTTTAGACAGTGAGTCTTTCTCCACGAGTGGCACCCGCGCAGCGGGTGCCGCGAGAAGTTGTAGCGCTTCGCTGGGGGCGGGGCACTGGAAGGGGGCGCGGCTCTCACAGGAAGAGGACCAGCTGAAGGTGGTGAATGCTGGTCCTCGCAGTCCTGGGGCCGGCGCCTCGTCCTCCTCTGCGGCCTCGCGCTCCCGGTCGCTCAGCGGGGCTTTGGCTGGAAAGCTGTGCTACTCCTGTAGCAGGAATCGGCAGCAGGAACAGAAAGAGTCTTTAGACAGTGAGTCTTTCTCCACGAGTGGCACCCGCGCAGCGGGTGCCGCGAGAAGTTGTAGCGCTTCGCTGGGGGCGGGGCACTGGAAGGGGGCGCGGCTCTCACAGGAAGAGGACCAGCTAAAGGTGGTGAATGCTGGTCCTCGCAGTCCTGGGGCCGGCGCCTCGTCCTCCTCTGCGGCCTCGCGCTCCCGGTCGCTCAGCGGGGCTTTGGCTGGAAAGCTGTGCTACTCCTGTAGCAGGGATCGGCAGCAGGAACAGAAAGAGTCTTTAGACAGTGAGTCTTTCTCCACGAGTGGGGTAAACATTACTATTACCACTCCAGAGAGTGCAACAATAGGGAAAGCGTTGGATAGCGTAGGGGTAAAAATTACTATTCCCACTCCAGAGAGTGCAACAGTGGGGAAAGCGTTGGATATCGTAGGGGTAAAAATTACTATTCCCACTCCAGAGAGTGCAACAGTAGGGAAAGTGTTGGATAGCGTAGGAGTAAAATTTACTATTCCCACTCCAGAGAGTGCAACCGTAGGGAAAGCGTTGGATAGCGTACGAGTAAAATTTACTATTCCCACTCCAGAGAGTGCAACAGTAGGGAAAGCGTTGGATAGCATAGGGGTAAAAATTACTATTCCCACTCCAGAGAGTGCAACAGTAGGGAAAGCGTTGGATAGCGTAGGGGTAAAAGTTACTATTCCCGCTCCAGAGAGTGCAACAGTAGGGAAAGCGTTGGATATCGTGGGGGTAAAAATTACTATTTCCACTCCAGAGACTGCTACAGTAGGGAAAGCGTTGGATATCGTTGGGGGTAAAAATTACTATTCCCACTCCAGAGAGTGCAACATTAGGGAAAGCATTGGATAGTGTAGAAATTACATATAACAAACTTATAAATAATTGTTGTAAATAAATTATTTAAAATATTTATTTTTAAATAACTACATCATTTGCTAATCACCATTGATAATTACTAAAAACATAATTACAATTAAATAATTATTTAACAATAAATGAACAATAAATACCAATAAATATGAATTAATAAATATAAATGCCCAAATAATATTAAACACTAAAATATTTTTCTAAACAAAAAACATATTAATCATGACAAATTGATTAACAATTAAAAAATGGTAAACAGTACATTTATTTTTGAATAAAAAATATTTTTTATCAAAAATGATTTCCCAAAGAATAAAATTAATTTCCAATATAAATTGTTTAACAATAAAAAGTATTTTTTACCAATTACAAAAAATTATTTACCAATTAAAAAAATTATTTACCAATTAAAAATTGTAATTACCAATGACAAACCTTAATTACCAATTAAAAAAATTAATTGCCAATTAAAAAGTGTAATTACCAATTACAAACCTTAATTACAATTAAACAAATAATCACAAATTAAAATATGTAATTACCAATAACAAACCTTAATTACCAATTAAAAAAATTAATTACCAATTAAAAATGTAAATACAAATTACAAACCTTAATTACCAATTAATAAAATTAATTACCAATTAAAATAATTAATTACCAATTATTAATTAATTAGAAATAAAATATTTATCAATACCAATCAAAAATAAATATTTACTTAATTACTATTAAATTACTTCCCACTCTTTTCCCCTATAAACCCACAACCCGCTACAGAACTTAATCGCAAAAATTAATTAAAATTAATTTACAGTTAGTAAAAATATATAATTAATTCATGATAATTAAATTACTTCCCACCCTATTCCCCTATAAACCCACAACCCGCTTCAGTACTAAAACATAAAATTAAATTAAAAATAATTTTTTTATATGTAATAAATAGTACACATATAATTTAAAACAAATAAACTAAACATATAACACATACATATAAAATACATAATAAAATACATAACAAACAATCATAGATATTAGTAACATCGAAATTAGTGAGATCGATATAAATGCTATTGATATTACTAACTTCGATATTACTTACAGCGATATAATAAAATTTGACATTACTTACCTTAGGGTCGATATTCTGTCCAACGATATTCTTGTCCTCGATATTCTTCACCTTTGATATTTAAAACTCAATATTATTGTAGGTCGATATTAAGGAATCGATATTTTGACTGTGCACCCCATGCATGATGTGCTGCTCCAGACCAGATTTTTGCTTTGCATTGTGGGACTTTTAGTCCTGGGAATTATGTTCTACACTCTACTACAAGTCCCAGAATATAAAGGTGAACCTGGACTGGAGCTACTCATGGACCAGTCATATTTGACAGAGGTGGACTGGGCTGTACAAGATGTAACTGAACAATATGACTTACAGTTATGTGATGTATGCATTGACATGTGAGAGATTCCTGCCCTTTCCCTTACATACAACACAGTACAGCACAGGAACATAAGTCACTGTGCTACACAGCATGACATGTTTAACCATATTGTCCATTGTTGCCACTTACCCTGAAGATCTTCCTGGGCCTCTAACACGTCACTGTCCTGTCTGAAAACTCCTGCCACCAACTCTGCTGGGATGACTGATGCCACCTGCTCCTCCTAGGGGTCCAGCTCCTCCTGGCCCTCTGATCCTCCTCCTCTGTGCTGCATGGCTGCCTTCAGGTCATTGGCCAGTATATACTTGGTCCTGCACTTATAGTCATGCCAGCATTTCTTGCGCTCTAGCACTGTCTTTTTAGTTTGCCCTACACTGTTTATATTCTCTACTATGAACTACCAAATGGATTCTTGATTCCATAATGGCAGTTTTGAGATGACAAAGAGTTGATGTTCATACTTCTTCACATCTATATTAGAATTTGATTTGCCTCCTTACTGAACTTACTCTTGCCCTGGGGTTCTGTCTGGACATCCTAGTTGGTGTTGGGGTTGTTGCCCTCAATGCTGCTTCCTGCTCAGTGTCTTCTTTGTGATGTATTGAATT
The DNA here is from genome assembly GCF_964263255.1 of Lissotriton vulgaris. Taxonomy (NCBI): domain Eukaryota; kingdom Metazoa; phylum Chordata; class Amphibia; order Caudata; family Salamandridae; genus Lissotriton; species Lissotriton vulgaris. The sequence continues at coordinate 1,435,289,088 of NC_141691.1, forward strand.
TTTTTTTTCCAAGGCCTCACTTTTGAAGGTGTTTTTGATGCAAGAGTTACTCCGATTTGGCGCGAAACTGATTTGTGGACGATAAGCGTTGCTTTATGACCTTTAGCATCACTTTGGCTGCACATGCCTCACTTTTCTCTGCGGCATACATATCATGGATACATCACTTTTTTGATGCACCTTGGGATCTTTCGACATAGTGTACCGTACCTTAATATGGAGCATCCATGGTGTTTGAAACGTTCGTACCGCAGCACAACTTTTTGTGATGCATTGCTGCCTCACCGCAGCAATGCCTTAGTTCTTATAAATGAGCCCCATGGTCTTTATTTGGAAAAGAATAGGATTACATTAGCAGTGGTGTTCTCAATGATGCCATATGGCCACACATCTTGCCTCCACTAGACCAACAGAAAATAAATCAACAGATCTCCTGAGATGTGCTCTGGTAAATGCTCACCCTGCAGTTAGATCTTTGAGTTGTTACACATGGGATAGCTGGAGGTCCTCCACCCCAGATGTATGCAGCTTTATGCCCAACAAGTTTCCATATTTTTCATTGCTCCCAACCATTAAGTGGCTTGGATGGTGGAAATCTTTGATAGCGGTGCATATTTTATCAAGGAACTCACTCTAGTAGTGTTTCGGATAGCTAAGCTACTTGGCTTTTCTATCTTTTCCCCCTCCTGCATCCTAATATTAGGCTGGTGTTCTACTTCCCACCTCATCTTGATGAACTGTTTGTAAACTCCTTTCTAGTTATTGTATTGCCTTTGCCATTAGCATATTCTAACTTGATTGTGGTGGGGTAGTTTAATCTATGGATTGATCCGGACCACCTCTCTCATACAATTTTTAGCTTTATTGATAGCATTGGTTTTATGGAGCTTCTCCATAATGTTCGTGCCCCAAACATTAAAAAGACGATTCACTCGACCTTGCCTTTGGAGGTTATAATTATGTCGGGTGAATGGATACTATACCTCAGGTCTGGTGAGACCAATACCTCATCAAATGTATTTAAAAGATGAAGACCCACTGCCCTCAGGGTCAACTGAGCATTTTGGTACCTCAATTTAAGAGTCCCTTAACTAAACTTTCTCTTCCTAATGCTTGAAATTGTTTGGCTGATCTAAAAGACCGCAAATTCCTGGCCTTTCACTTAATAGTTACAGCAATTATACACAATAATTGGAGGCCACGCTGGATTTGGTTCTGCCTTTAAAAAAGCCAGCCCAAAACATGTCAAACCATCTGACCTCTGTATACCATTGATTCATCTGGTGCTAAAAGAAGGTGTAGGAAATTAAAAAGGGCATGGTGAATTGACGATTCCCCAAAGTCAAGATCTGAATTGAAACAGACAAATTATACAAATGTATTACCTCTAAAAAAAGCTGAATTTTAGTGTCACAAGATTATGGCTGTGGAGAATTCTTCCAAAGAAATCTTCCAGATTCTGAATTTGTTTGCATCCCCTATCTAAGCGGCCTCAAGACTTATCAGACAAGCTCCTCTACTACTTTGAAGATATAATAAGTCCAACTTGCACTTTCTTAGGACACCAGCAAAATGTGTCAGAGCTAGGGGGTAGGCACAGTTGGCAGAATTTAATTCAGTGTAATTCTGTGGTGTTAGAAATTGGATCTCCAATTGGCTGGGGTATGCATCCTTTCCAAGTAGGGACAACAATCCTTGTCAAGGTAACTCAGATACACACACTAAATTAACCTGTGTCCAGCCTCTGGTAGCTTGGCACAGAGCAGTCAGGCTTAATTAAAGAGGAAATGTGTAACGTATTTGTACAATACTTAAAACAGTAGAACAGGGAAAACGCCACACAAAAGTAATCCAAATCAGGTTAGAAGAAAAGAGCTTGACTTAATGAATAAAACAAGACCAAAATGGCAAATATCTAATAGTTATTATTTGTCATGGATTAAATTGAAATCTAGCTCTGAAAATGTACCTTTGGATGGAGGATGCATCGAGGTCGGAGACCCTATGCGAGGAGCAGAGGAGACGATGCATCTTTAATGATCCGAATGGATGTAGGCAATGCAGCAGTTTCGATCTGCGCAGTCAGAGATGCATCATTAGCGAACCCCTCTTGATGAAGGCAATGCATCATTATCGATCTGCGCAGCTAGTGTTTTGATTTCCTCATCGAGTTGAGATATCTCTGCTCCAACCGCGTAATGACAGTGATGCCTGAATTTTAGCAGAAGACAGCCAGAAACCCGAACTCCAAGGCCCAAGGTCTGGATTCAGACCACTTGACAGGGCAGGACTCACACTTGGCAGAGTCCAGAGGATGTAGCAATGGTTGTTGAAAGTTCTCAATGATAATGAGATTTCAAAACAGGAGGAAAGCCAGCATGCCCTTGGAGTCATTCTGGTTCCGGGGATGTAGAGATGCATGTCCAGTCCTTTTCTCCCCCAGGCAAGGAGTGCAGCAGGATAGGCACGGCAAAGCAGGAGTCCAGCAATGTTCAGCAGAGTGACAGTCTTTTCAGCAGCACAAATGTCCTTCTTCCTGACAGATTGTCTTTAGGTCCAGAAGTATACTGGGTTGGTTGTATGAGGGTTTCAATACTTATACCCAGTTGTGCCTTTGAAGTGTTGAGTCTTGCACAACGTCCCAGCCCTTCCTGCCTTGGCTCCAGACTCACAACAAGGGGGTATGGATCTCTGTGTGTGGGGACAGGCACAGCCCTATTCAGGTGCAACTGTCATATCCTTCCTCCCATCCTGCCTAGGATGGCCCATCAGCCTGGTGATGGTCCATTAGGATGTGAGTGGCCATCAGGTACACCTGAGCTCTCTTTGTGTGTGGCTGTCTTGAGGGAATGCACAACGCCCAACTGTCACCCACCCCAGATATATGTATTCAGAGACCGGCAGAGGCAACAAATGGTTAAAGTAACAAAAGGCCAACTTTCTAAAAGTGACATTTTCAGACTTGCATCTTAAAATCCAACTTTACCATAATTTGTGATTTTAAATTGTGAGTCCAGAGACACCAAACTCAAAATAATAATATTTTCACAACTGATAATTACACTTATAAAATGTAATGAGGTCATCCAAATGTTAACCTATGGAAGAGATGTGAAAAACAAATGTAATAGTTTTTCACTACTAGGACTTGCAAAACATACAAGTATGAGTCCTGCTTTTTTAAATACACTGCAACGTACCATTAGGGCTGCCAATGGCCTACCTTAGGGGTGACTTATATGCGTTAAAAGGATGGTTTGGGTCTGGCAAGAGGGTTAACTTCACAGGTCTACATGGTAGTTTAAAACTGCACACACACACTCTGCAATGGGAGGCCTGAGACATGGTTAAAGGGTTTCTGAAGTGGGTGGCACAATCAGTGCTACAGGCCCACTAGTAAACAGAATATGATGATGAACGGAATGTTGAAACCTTTCAAACACTCACCACCAGTCAAGAGATCTAGCTTAAATCAATTGTTCTTTTTCTCACTATTCCACCCCTAATGGAACCCAGCCATATGCAAATCAGTCTTGACCCTGCTTCTTATGGGAACAGTCCAGCCCAAACTGAATGTCCAAGTCCTACCAGGACCTGAAACAAGCATCCTGGGAACAGTTTTGGGGTATCATCCCTCATCAACCAGGCTAACTTTAATTCAGTGCCACAGCAAGCAAGGTACCAACTTCTGGGCATACCCTTGGCCACTTCGGGTGAACATAACAAACACTACAAGATGATGGATGTAATTCTGAAACATTTCAAACACTCACCCCTTGTCAAAAGATCTGGCTTACATCCATTGTTCTTTTGCTCACCATGCCACCCCAGTTTGGACCCAGCCAAATGCAAATCAGTCTTGACACTGCTCCTTATAAGAACAGTCCAACCTAAACTGCCAGGCCAGGTCCCTAGACCGAAAACTGGCAAAACTGATTTGTATATGGCTGTGTCCAATCTGGAATTACATGGTGAGCAAAATCTCAGTACTGGGGGTAAATGTTTGACATTGTTCAGCATTACGTTCTTCAATTGTTCTTTTTGCAGGCCCACTAGTAGCATTTAATTTATAGGCCCTGGGCACTAGGGACTTATAAGTAAATTAAATATGCCAATGGTACCCTGCTTTAGAGAAAGAGCATATACACTTTAGCACTGGTCAGCAGTGGTAAAGTGCCAAAAATCATAAAGCTAGCAAAACTGGAGGTCCAAAGGGAAAAGGTCAGTCCTTCTGTGCTTTTACCACCATTCATTGTATAATTGGAACTGTACTGTAGTCCTCTGTGTTTTTTGCCCTATTTCCCATTGCTTTTTTTCCTGCCGCAACCCACCCCGCCTCCAAGCTACACGTCCCTCCCCCCTCCCCTACTTAAATGGTGACCGATCCACAATGGTGCACAGTGGGTGCGCTGCTGGTTTGCTGAAGGAGCACCTAAGGTAAGCCCATTTGCGCCCGTCCGCAACCCAAACTCGGCCAGCACCAGGAACATTGGATCTCCAGTACCCACCAATACAACTCCGCCCACTCCATGCTCTCAACCCCAGAAGAAAATTACAAAAAACAATTTGATGGACAGAATGTAGATCAATGTCTTACATTCACCCCAGTACAAGGATCTGGGCCTAAATCCATCGTTTTTTGCACTCCACACCACCCTGGGTCAGATAATGGCTTTATGCAAATCAGCTCTGACCCTGTGCCCCATGGGAACAGTCCAGTCCGAACTACAACAGCCATATCTTTCCCAGAACGGAATCAAGCATCCGAGGACCAGACCGGTTTCGAGGTAACACCTCTCATCAGCCCGGCTAGCTTGACTCCAGTGGTGTGGAGGCTCTGGGACCCACGTCTGAGCTACCCCAGTACACTCAGGGAGAAAATTACAAAAAACAATTTGATGGACAGAATGTAGATCAATGTCTTACATTCACCCCAGTACAAGGATCTGGGCCTAAATCCATCGTTTTTTGCACTCCACACCACCCTGGGTCAGATAATGGCTTTATGCAAATCAGCTCTGACCCTGTGCCCCATGGGAACAGTCCAGTCCGAACTACAACAGCCATATCTTTCCCAGAACGGAATCAAGCATCCGAGGACCGGACCGGTTTCGAGGTAACACCTCTCATCAGCCCGGCTAGCTTGACTCCAGTGGTGTGGAGGCTCTGGGACCCACGTCTGAGCTACCCCAGTACACTCAGGGAGAAAATTACAAAAAACAATTTGATGGACAGAATGTAGATCAATGTCTTACATTCACCCCAGTACAAGGATCTGGGCCTAAATCCATCGTTTTTTGCACTCCACACCACCCTGGGTCAGATAATGGCTTTATGCAAATCAGCTCTGACCCTGTGCCCCATGGGAACAGTCCAGTCCGAACTACAACAGCCATATCTTTCCCAGAACGGAATCAAGCATCCGAGGACCGGACCGGTTTCGAGGTAACACCTCTCATCATCTGGGAAGGACATGGCTTTTGTAGTTCGGACTGGACTGTTCCCATGGGGCAACAGGGTCAGAGCTGATTTGCATATCGCCATTGTCTAACCCAGGGTGGTGTGGAGTGCAAAAAAACGATGGATTTGGGCCCAGATCTTTTGACTGGGGGAGTGTGTGACATTGATCCACATTCAGTCCATCACTTGTTGTTTTTGCAATTGCCGCCCTAAGTGCGCTGGGGATGCCCAGACGTGGGTCCCAGGCACTCCACACCACTTGGAGTCAAGCTAGCCGGGCTGATGAGAGGTGTTACCTCGAAACCGGTCCGGTCCTCGGATGCTTGATTCCGTTCTGGGAAGGACATGGCTTTTGTAGTTCGGACTGGACTGTTCCCATGGGGCAACAGGGTCAGAGCTGATTTGCATATCGCCATTGTCTAACCCAGGGTGGTGTGGAGTGCAAAAAAACGATGGATTTGGGCCCAGATCTTTTGACTGGGGGAGTGTGTGACATTGATCCACATTCAGTCCATCACTTGTTGTTTTTGCAATTGCCGCCCTAAGTGCGCTGGGGATGCCCAGACGTGGGTCCCAGGCACTCCACACCACTTGGAGTCAAGCTAGCCGGGCTGATGAGAGGTGTTACCTCGAAACCGGTCCGGTCCTCGGATGCTTGATTCCGTTCTGGGAAGGACATGGCTTTTGTAGTTTGGACTGGACTGTTCCCATGGGGCAACAGGGTCAGAGCTGATTTGCATATCGCCATTGTCTAACCCAGGGTGGTGTGGAGTGCAAAAAAACGATGGATTTGGGCCCAGATCTTTTGACTGGGGGAGTGTGTGACATTGATCCACATTCAGTCCATCACTTGTTGTTTTTGCAATTGCCGCCCTAAGTGCGCTGGGGATGCCCAGACGTGGGTCCCAGGCACTCCACACCACTTGGAGTCAAGCTAGCCGGGCTGATGAGAGGTGTTACCTCGAAACCGGTCCGGTCCTCGGATGCTTGATTCCGTTCTGGGAAGGACATGGCTTTTGTAGTTCGGACTGGACTGTTCCCATGGGGCAACAGGGTCAGAGCTGATTTGCATATCGCCATTGTCTAACCCAGGGTGGTGTGGAGTGCAAAAAAACGATGGATTTGGGCCCAGATCTTTTGACTGGGGGAGTGTGTGACATTGATCCACATTCAGTCCATCACTTGTTGTTTTTGCAATTGCCGCCCTAAGTGCGCTGGGGATGCCCAGACGTGGGTCCCAGGCACTCCACACCACTTGGAGTCAAGCTAGCCGGGCTGATGAGCGGTGTTACCTCGAAACCGGTCCGGTCCTCGGATGCTTGATTCCGTTCTGGGAAGTACATGGCTTTTGTAGTTCGGACTGGACTGTTCCCCTGGGGCAACAGGGTCAGAGCTGATTTGCATATCGCCATTGTCTAACCCAGGGTGGTGTGGAGTGCAAAAAAACGATGGATTTGGGCCCAGATCTTTTGACTGGGGGAGTGTGTGACATTGATCCACATTCAGTCCATCACTTGTTGTTTTTACAATTGCCGCCCTAAGTGCGCTGGGGATGCCCAGACGTGGGTCCCAGGCACTCCACACCACTTGGAGTCAAGCTAGCCGGGCTGATGAGAGGTGTTACCTCGAAACCGGTCCGGTCCTCGGATGCTTGATTCCGTTCTGGGAAGGACATGGCTTTTGTAGTTCGGACTGGACTGTTCCCATGGGGCAACAGGGTCAGAGCTGATTTGCATATCGCCATTGTCTAACCCAGGGTGGTGTGGAGTGCAAAAAAACGATGGATTTGGGCCCAGATCTTTTGACTGGGGGAGTGTGTGACATTGATCCACATTCAGTCCATCACTTGTTGTTTTTGCAATTGCCGCCCTAAGTGCGCTGGGGATGCCCAGACGTGGGTCCCAGGCACTCCACACCACTTGGAGTCAAGCTAGCCGGGCTGATGAGAGGTGTTACCTCGAAACCGGTCCGGTCCTCGGATGCTTGATTCCGTTCTGGGAAGGACATGGCTTTTGTAGTTCGAACTGGACTGTTCCCATGGGGCAACAGGGTCAGAGCTGATTTGCATATCGCCATTGTCTAACCCAGGGTGGTGTGGAGTGCAAAAAAACGATGGATTTGGGCCCAGATCTTTTGACTGGGGGAGTGTGTGACATTGATCCACATTCAGTCCATCACTTGTTGTTTTTGCAATTGCCGCCCTAAGTGCGCTGGGGATGCCCAGACGTGGGTCCCAGGCACTCCACACCACTTGGAGTCAAGCTAGCCGGGCTGATGAGAGGTGTTACCTCGAAACCGGTCCGGTCCTCGGATGCTTGATTCCGTTCTGGGAAGGACATGGCTTTTGTAGTTCGGACTGGACTGTTCCCATGGGGCAACAGGGTCAGAGCTGATTTGCATATCGCCATTGTCTAACCCAGGGTGGTGTGGAGTGCAAAAAAACGATGGATTTGGGCCCAGATCTTTTGACTGGGGGAGTGTGTGACATTGATCCACATTCAGTCCATCACTTGTTGTTTTTGCTCAACCCCAGAAGACACACCGACTGCGAAAGATCCTTGCCTAACAGCACCCGCAGATCATTCTCATGCAGGCTCTGCCGCAGATCCTTCACCATCGACACAACCACCAATACCACCAAAGGCCCGCCTGATGCACGCACCACCCTAACCTGCGATCTCCTCAACGTACGCTCCCTTCACCGACACGCCGTAGACATCACCCAACGCCTTCTTCACGGAAACCTGGACCAACGCCACCTCTTGCCCGACATCGCCACTGCCATCCCCAATAGCTACAAGATCCATAGAAAGGACAGCCCCCACTGCCCAGGAGGAGGACTCGCCATTGCACTCAAGACCCACCTGCGACTCTCCACATCCAGCACGTATGACCCCCACTCCAACACAGAACACCTTCAGTTCCAGATCCTGGATGCCTCCTCGTCCAAATTCTGCATCAACCACAGCACTGAGACTGCCCTCCTCGCCGGCACCGATGACATCCGCATGCTGCTTGACCTGGGACACACTGCGGCCCTCATCCTTCTTGACCTCTCTGCAGCCTTCGACACCATCTCACATGGCACGCTTGCAGCCAGACTCCACGGCGCGGGAATACAAGGAGCCACCCTGGACTGGGCGGACCAGACTCCCTCCCTTCCTTTCCGAACCCATCAATATCAACTGCGGAGTACCCCAAGGATCTTTGCTCAGCCCCACGCTCTTCAACATCTACATGGCCCCCTGCGCCGACATCGTCAGACAGCATGAGCTCAGCATCGTATCCTATGCCGATGACACCCAGCTCATCCTCTCACTCACAAAAAATCCAGAAGACACCACACAGTTTCCAGGAAGGAATGACAAACGTGGCAGCCTGGATGAAAGACATCTAGCTGCTTGAAGCTCAATTCAGAGACGATCAAGGTCCTCATCCTCTGACCCTGCACCCCACCTGAGACAACACCTGGTGGCTGACCGCCCTCAGGAATCTTCCCACACCTACAGACCACGCACAAAACCTCGGTATCATCCTCGACTCCTCCCTCTCCATGAACCGCCAGATCAACGCCATCGCCTCCACCAGTTTCAACTGCCTATGCATCCTCCGTAAGACCTTCAAATTGATCCCTCATAACTAGCAGACTGGACTACAGCAACGCCCTATTCGCCGGAATAAACAGAACCCTTCTACACAAACTCCAAACCATCCAGAATGCTGCTGCCAGACTTGTCCTTGGGACACTGCGCAACAAACACATGACCCAACACCTATGAGACCTCTATTGGCTCCCCGTCGAGAAGAGGATCATTTTCAAACTCCTAACCCACACCCACAAATCCCTCAACAACTCTGGACCCAAATACCTCAACAAAAGATTATCCTTCTATGTACCCATTAGGAACCTCCGCTCTGCTGACCTCGCCTTGGCAGAGGTCCCCCGCAGCAGCTGAAATAGAGAAGGCGGGAGGGCCTTCTCCTACATCGTGGCCAAGACCTGGAACGAGCTTCCGGTGAACATCAGATGCTCCCTAACCCTGCACACATTCAGGAAGAACCTCAAGACCTTGCTCTTCGACTGATCCAGAGCTGCTATCCCCCTACCACCCCAGCGCTTTGAGACCGTCACGGGTGAGTACCGCGCTGTATAAACCACTGATTGATTGATTGATAGCTACAAGGTTACAGCCTATGACAGAAAGAACTGTGAATAAGCAAGTCATTATTTTAAAATTGCATTACACAAAGTATAATATAGATCTTTACAAAATGCACAAAAGATTTTAAGATAAAATGGTGCTTTTAAAATATAGAATTTAGTAATATCGAGAATGCACTTAATGCACTTTTTTTTACAGAACTGTCCCTTTAACACCACGTATGGGGTAGTAAGCACTATATAAATACAATTACAATAAAAAGCATACACTTCACAGCTCAGTTGTTAGCTCTTTGTACTACCGCTCAAAAAGAATAAATCTTTGCTATCACAAACCTTTGATCATTTAAAGCTGGTGCTGGCTCCTAAATATACTTCACACTCGCAGATTATCCTTCAAATTTGCAGATGTACTCAGAGTACACATTTGCAATATCTTTCAGGCCAGCAGGTACCCTAGCAGGAATGCTTGATTTTGATTAGCTGTCTGCCTGGCTTTGATTTCACAGCACAGGAGACTCACTGTATGACACTTTAAAATTGAAGCATTTAATATAAACCATTGAAATTCACTGTCCCAAGTTGTGTCTTCTCCTGCTACTAGAGAGAAGGACTTGGAGGAAAAATTCAGGGAAAAGAAAAGAGCAACAGACCTAGGACAATGGGGAAAGGGAAGAGAGGAAGTAGTTAAATTTAAACCTGACCCTACAGCGAATGAGAGATAACACCACTCACTCCAGCAGTCTTGTAGTCCAGTGTCGCTGCACGGCAACAGTCCACAGCACTTGTAACGAGGCTCAGCGACAGCTCCTAAAATCGTCTCTCTGCTGGAATGCTCTAAACAGAATCCACGAGGCACAAAAGCATGCACATTGTAACTGTTTAGAGCAGATGACTGGCCATTTTCCTAAGGCTGCAGCCCCTCTCTTTTCAAGTCGTCATGCTGTGATGTATTGGGAAAGGTAGGAGGTGTGAAAGGCACCCGATGATAGACAAACTTCATGAAAATGTGACGCTTTTAAACATGTGTGGGTGGTCCTAGAGGACCCCAATATTGCATCAGGCTAGCACCATGTCAGCCTGTACTATTTAAGGTTCACTCCTGTCAATAGACATATGCACACTAGAGTACGGAATCCGCAGGACAAGGCAGTGGACGTTTTAGGACAGTTCAAATAGAATGGTAATTACTTTTTGCAGTTACCATCTGTATCACATTTAATTGGATGGGTGTAGCCCCTCTGCCTACCCCCAGAAACCGCTGCTGGTCTCTCTATGTTTAAAGATCACTGAAGATAAAAGTTTAAGGTAAATCCAAACCCTCTCTCAATTTCTACCCCATTTCTATTTTTCCTTTTGTCATTCAAATCCTCAAGAAACATGTCAATATTTTTGAGGGCATAGAGTCTGGATTCTGCTGGTCACACAGCACTGAACCCGCTATATTATTGGTTTTGGATCACCTGAGAATGTCAGCAGACTAAGCTGATCAGGTTGCCTTACTTATTCTTCATATTTCAGCTTATTTCAATAATGTGTCCACTTCCATTTCTTTATCCAGACGGATGAGGCAGGAATTGGAAGGATAGGTTACAAATGGTGCAGACCCTACCTAGAGGGTAGGCACAAAACGGCGCTCCTCCCTCCATTTGTATCAAACTATATAGCTCTGTGCCAAAGTGTTCTGCATGGGTCTGCGTTAAATTCCACACTGTTTAATATTTACATCTGTCATTGGCTACTCTAGTCAGGTGTCTTGGTGTCACCGGTATGAAATTTGCTGATGAAGCACATTTGATAATTGCCTTGGACAGGGTAGAGTAGGCCTCACTTTATTCTTTCCATAATTGCATGACCACTGTACATTCTTGGCTGCATCTCAATACCTTCAAGTTCACTACAAATAAGACAGTGATCCTCTGGGTCTCACACATTTTGCTGGCTAGACCTATTCCATTTAAATGATTGCCTCATACTTGATCTAATTCCCCATATTCAGCAATCTCCAGCAAAAATCTAGGCATTCAATTGGAGAAAAACATGTTGCTGGAAGAGACAGGCTAATTGTCTTGGTGTGAGTGTTAAGAAAAGTGTGACTCATTCCTCCCCGTTCGGCACTCAAGATAGTGGTCCAGGTGACTATTCTTAGTCGCTTGGATAACTCCACTTTTCTTTGCCTGGCAACCCCACAGTGTGTGATGAATGCGCATAAAGGCATACGTGCTGCTTAACTAGTCTTGGGCTGCCTAAATATGCCTCATCTTCTTCTGCCTTACATACACTACATTGGCTACCTGTTGCAACAACGATTCCCTTTCAAGCTCTCTGCTCTGTTCACAAAGGTATATTCTATTCTGAACCACTACATTTGAAGAATAAAGTTAAAGTAAATGTTCCAAGTCGGTCTCTTTCCTCACTGGATCCCTTATTCCTGTCAGTTCCCAAATTTCTCTAAGTTCAGTTAGGTGGTAGGGCCTTTTCAGTGGTGGCATCTAAATTGTGAAATACACTTCCCAGCACTCTGCAAAAAATACCAATGTATCTTCACTTTAACAGCACTTTCAAAACTTGGTTACATAGCCAATAACTGTACTGCAATTTTATGGACTACCTATTTTCTATCTGAGCCTTGATTGTTTTTTGGCATTGGTCGGTATGATCTGCTGCCTCTAAGCAAAGGGAATACCTTTACGTACTTACAAACATATAAACTCCTAACATAACAGTACTGATATGGACACATTGGCATACAACCTTACAGCCATCCTTACAAAATACAGCCTAAGTTTAAAAACCATTAAGTGGGACATCTCTACATTGTGCATTTTTCAACAATCTACAATTGATCAAAATCTTTCATGCTGATTTAGAAATAAACAGCCACGCCTTATAAATGTCCTGGCTACATCAAATGTGTCTATAGCATTGTATTATGAGGTCAGACATTCAATGGTTTGTAATCTATTGTCAACGAAAGCTGTTGCCTTTCTCACAGATTTCTTGGAACAGACTTTGGCTTCAAGTCACAACCAACTTTGGATGCCAGTCCGAGTAAGGACATAGTCATCATTAATTTTCTATATGTCCTGCTTTTAAATACCATATTGCCTGTTTTGTGGGCTATCACAACTAATGGGAAGAGATTTATTAATGTTTAAAAGGAAAGTTTAGATGTGTTCAAAGGGTTTTACACATTGAGTGGCAGTTTGTACACTACTACAGTCCGGCAAAACTGGTAGCCTGAGCCAGGGGATTGTTTGCAGTAGGACACAGAGGAAGTGCTATAACATTAGGTTGGTACCTTGGGGAAATTTTACCCTATCAGTTAAGTGGGAACCAGAAGTCACCCACACCCACAGGTGGATGCCAGGCATAAATGTGGCAGCCACAGTACCCTCTTCAGAATACTTGTTGGACCTATTTAAGAAGAGAAGTGGATGTGTCTTATGTGACTTGAGAAGAACACAGAAGATTGGACCTACTCTCCCTCTTGTACCCAGGACAAAGACATACACTCCAAGGGCCATATGGCTAACCTTCTGTTCAAGCTACAGGGACACAACAACCTACAAGAGGCCTTTCCTGCAACTGCCTAGCTGACAAATCCAGCTGGACTAGCTTTGGATCATGCTTTTGTCTCCTGCTGGGGCCCTATTACAGATAGAGTGCACACTTCCTATTTGTACCACAGAACACCTTTATGTTTTATAGAAACAAGGGAACTCAGTAAATGGTGAGGGACCTTGGATATCAATTATGTTAAAAAACAGCGATACCATACACACAAAATATTATTACTATAATTTACATAGAAATACAATAATGTCTATGTTTTAACCGTCCAACTGGACATAATCATTTAATGTGAACATTTGTGAGAACAAATAAAGTAGGACATTTACCAACAGAAAAAAGGAATCAGGCACTGTAATAGGAAGGCCTGTAGCATAATTCAATAGCTAGGCCAACCGACATACATTAGAACACCATAGCACAAGTTGATAAAAGGTAAGATTGTGCCAAAATACTGGGATCATCTTCAGGACATCAAGGATGATGCCTGAGAGATATGCCTATTGCAATAGAAACTAAAAGAAGGAAAAAAGTGGGGGAGAAAAATGGGAAAAATGGAAAAAGGAGTAAGGTGTAAGGGAAAAGATGCATTTTTAAGGTTAGGTACACAATTAGAAAGTATATTAATTTCCATTGGAGCATGCACAAGTAAGGGGCATGCTTAGCCTTTAAATAGTTTCAGAAAAGCACGAACAAAGCATAAATATACTCAAGTGAAGCATGTATAAGGGTTGAGAATGCTCAAGGAATATCATATAGTGTTGGAAAGTCTTGAGTGGTATGTTAAAAGGAAACTATTGCTGTTGGTAGGGCATGCAATGCAGAGTGAGATGGATAATTGGGTAGTGAGGAATAAAAATGAGGGCATAGGACATGACTAACTCTCAACGGATTGGCGGCTGGACTGTAAGGAGGTGGAGCGAACCAGGTATGAGAGCTCAGAGGGGTTCTAGTAGAGGCAAGGAGAATTATTAACAATAAGGACCCATAAGCCAATGGAATTAAGGCAACATGCAGAGTAATATATACAGACTCTGAAGTGATGTTGGAGCAACCCATGTGGTTGTGGTAATTGGAGAAGCACGGTATGGTCACATATGAGCGGATGCTCATGGGCAAGGAGATGACTAACCCTTGAGGAATGGTGGCCAGATCCAAACCATAAGGCAATGGAGCAAACCAGGGATGAGAGCTCAGAGTGGTTCTGGTAGGGGTAAGCGGAAATATTAACAATAAGGAATGAGAAACTGATGGAATTATGGCAACATGCAGAATAATTTATACAGACCCTGAAGCGCTGTTGGAGCAACCAATGTGGTTGAGGTAATTGGTGAAGTGCTGTATTGTCACATGTGAGCAGATGCTCACGAGCAAGCACCCGTAACTGGTGAAAAAGGTTATACGATGTTAAGTAAGGTGAATTGCATTGCATTAAATAGGCTATAGGCTATAGTAGCGGACATGAGGGCTCTTACTGTGGTTGTTGACCGTAATTCCATGGGTCAGCATTGAGCCTAGTGAGGGTCATACACATATTGCCAGCTCAAATGGTACCCCAAGAGGTGTAGACGCCTGTAGGGTTTCAAATATGTAATGTGATCACGTGGTCAAAAGGCCTAACCTGATAGAATTAGAGCTGATGGACAAGTGATGCCGCCAGAGTAAGCAATTTAAGTCGAAATTGGTGTTCATTGTCGGATGCGGGTAGCAGTTAATGAGGAATAGTAGCAGAGGCAAGGAAAGATTGTGTATGATGATATGAAATTATAACATTGTAAATAAGGAATTGTTATAGGTGCAAACCACAATGGACCCAGTAAGCATGAGATATCGCTAGAGGCACAGAATAAAATTGCTTACAATGGTTATTCATTGATAATGTTGTTGATAATTATTAATTAAAAGTAACCTGCTAAATTGATGCATGTGCATTGGTTACAGTTGTGAGCAGAGCCAATTTGCAACAGTACATTTAAGACAGTGTAACACAGAAAACCAACAGTGAAGTAGAAGGGTGTGAGTCACTGTTAAAGTCATGCCTTGAGAATCCATACAGTGGTGATTGAACTTGTATTATTACAAATTAAATGGTCAATAGGTATTCATTGTAATACACAGTACAGGTGTGCGTGTACAGATGGCACTGTTGAAATCGTCCACTATATGGCAAACATGTTTAAAGTACATGTAGACATTTTCTATGTAATAAAGGCTCAGTCCTCTAAATGATTTTGCCCTGTAAACTGACTTCTGGTGCAAAGAATCCATTTGAGTTCATCCTTGTTGAGGATTTTGTTAATGTCTGCACCTTTGGGGGGTGGTTTGATGCATTGGTGACCTGCCAACGGATGTTACCTTACAACGAATGTGGTTTCGATTTTGGCAGATTCGGATCCGGATCTTTTGTGTCGTTTGTCCAATGTAAATCAGGTTGCAGGGGCAAACAGGGGCATGATGACATTTGAAGTGTTACAATAGGAGAACTGTTCCAGAGGGATTTTAATGTCACCAAAAACAAATTCCTTGCTTTCAATGCTGAATTGACATGCTACTCAATTACCACATATGGAGTGCCCGGCAAGAGCGGAGTGACCCCAGAGCTTATGTGGCTGTGTTGATCTATTTGGCGGAAGGTTGGCTCTAACCAAGTGGTCTTTAACATTTCTATTTTTGTGGAATGCAAAAAGAGGGCGCTCAAGATTGAAGTCTCCAGCATTTAATATTAACCAATGTTTTAAAATGCATTTCCTTACTTCATTAGACACAGGTGAGAAGGTTGTCACGCATACTAATCGGTTAGTAGTGTCCTTTATTATCCTCGTATGAGAAGAGTGTTGCGTGGGCAATACCAGGCTCTCTTGATCAATTTGCGAACGTGTTTATGTCGGTAACCTCTGTTCAGTAGTCTGTCACATAAGATGTTGACTTCACAGAAGTAGTCCTCTATAAGTGAACAATTCCTCCTGATGCAAAGAAATTTTGAAAATGGTAATGAATCCCTCAAGGCACGAGTATATGTTTTTGGCACTGCCCCAGAATTCTCCAAGGGAGGCGTAAGGAAGGCACAATGAGGAGTTATGTCTTTATTTCTCCTCATTTATCCTTTTTCTGCAGAATGCAGCACACATGGATATAGGATATAGCCTCATGCGATTGTTTTGTGCAGGAAGGATTCCCTTCCTGCACAAAAACAATTTTCATCTCAACGCAGGCACCCTTGCACCATGGTGCAAAGGTGCCTGCCTTGGCGCAAGGCAGCCCATTGTGTGCCTGTGCAGGGGAAAAGGACAGGAATCTGCCATATCTGATAGATCCGGCGTATTGCTGCCATTTTCTTTTACTGTAGGGCAGCCTGCAACGGCAGGCGGCTCAGGTAAGGACGGGGCGGCAGGGCAGGGTGCAGCAGAGGGGAAGTCGACAACCGATGGATTAGGTATAATTAAATAAATAAATACCTATTCCATCTTCCGTCTGCTTCACCTCCTGCCGCACCCTGCCCCGCCCCACCCCGCTTACATGACCCGGCCGCTGCTGGCAGCACAGCAGGGAGGGCTCTAGCGCTGCTCTGCTTTCAAACCTCATAAATGGTGCCCTCAATCTTCTGTAAGACGTAAGCATTAATCACAGTCTAGTGTTACTTCAGGGTGAGACAGCTCGTGACCTCCTTTCCCAGCTCAGCAGCCTCCCGATGTACCGACGGACAGAGCGGGGCCTCCATTCCTGAGCTGTTGCCAGGTGAGGTCCATTCCCCAGAAGACACAGGATCTAACAGCATCCTGTGACTTGCGGAGGATCATCACGCCTGCAAATCAGTTTTTTTAGGTTGTATCAATTGCAGCCTTTTTCTATTTTCTATTTCCTATTCACACATTTTGTATATGTTTTCACTACGCAGTAGCAAATATCTATAGTGGTCCTGAGGAAGGCCTTGGATAAAATGACATCCAGATAGGCTGAAACATTTAGACCAGAAACAGTTACATCTAAGCAGTTCATTTGTTCACACTGCTTTTGTACTGTTTTTAATTTGGACTAGTGTAAGATAACTATTAAAACTTTTTTCTTCTACTACCAATTTTATCTGCACTTTTCACACTCATGCACTGCGTCCATCACTCATATTTATAGAATATTTCTTCACATCTGTAGTTTCTCACTTACCTTCTTTGTTTGAAAACATCCGCAAGCTCCCCTTTCTTAGTGAGAAGGGTGCAGCCCTTGGTTACACTATTGAGTAACTGGGAAGGAGAACCCAGCTGATGAAGCATGTCACTTTGGCGAGTGATGGGTTTCCGTCCCTTTTAAAGGATTTTCCTTTCTAAAGATACCTGTTCTTGCCTTCTAAAAGTTAGTATCCTCTGACCATTTGAAGACAGAACACTTGATTTTCTGCACTTCAGTAGGTTCTTTAGATACCTTCTAGACCCATGAATAGTTCATTTTTTTATAAGTATACCCAGGGGAGTTTATCTGTGCTAAGTCTATAAACATTCCCTTAGATCCTGTATATAATGTTTGTCATTTTTTTTTTTTTACCTCAGGGTAAGACAGCTCGTGTCCATTGTACCGGTCTGGCCTCAGTACTGATAAGTATTTATAGACCCTGCATAATCCTATTGTATGTCTCTCCCCTTTAGTGGCGTTGTTACTTATTTTTTATCATGACTGTTTCTTTCCTACCATATCTTTAGTTCATCATTCATTCACATCTCAGAGTATCGCCTCTCACTTCAACTAATTTGTCTGGAGGGTCGTACATTCTCACATACGGTGTAAACATAGACACGAACACCAGCAGCAACACGTATACTAATGGCTCAAGCAGGCCTCGGTAACTTGAATGCTGTATACATTATATAAATAAATGAACAATTAAATATGGTGTCAGAAAACAAACAGCAGTAATCTCCACACTTTTGTCCCAGGTTTACAATATTTCTACATTATTTGCCGCTCCTTTCCCCCACATTCTACTTTTATGCATTTCCTTCTATCTATACAGCTAAAATATTCGTACTTTTGATTAATTTCTTATTACGATTGGCTCTACCTGCTTCTTCTCTTACCGTACCTGTTTATTTTCTTTCCGTATTTGACCACCTCTCTGCCTTTCTCTAGTTCTGTGTCTTATTTTCTCTTCTTCTGCCTCTCTCCCTGTTTCGTCCCCTCTCTCATTTCGTTTCTATTTCTTAGTTTTCTCTTTTCTTCGTTCTCTACTTCTTTCAATCTGTTCACGCACACCCACTGCTCTGGCGTGTCTGTGACAAAATGCATTAAGCATGCTTTCCCTTCCTACTCTGCTTTTCACGAACCCAAACTCAGCGTGAACTTTGTTCCCGTTGCTAAATCAATCAATTATGCTGTTTGCAATAAACGTTTCTAAATATATTTTTTACTAACCAGCCATCTGTTCCTCATATATGCTAAAGCTAAGTTGTGAAGAACTGCCTTTCACGCTTTCCTTATTTACAAAAGAAATGCATTTCAAATTGCTGAAACACAGGCTTACTTGACTATTTACGTCAGGTGGTATATTTTCTCTGACCCAATGGCGGGGTGGTTTCAATGTGCTGAGCTTCATGTTTCACAGCATCACTATTAGGTGTTGGTTAACTTGTCTAAATGAAGATGCACTCACTCGTAATGATTGAATGGGGACTGGAGTGAGATGGTGAAAAAAGAGAGCCAGTGAAGATTGTAGACGAACCTTGTGCAAATTAGTTCACAAACATTTTAGATTGATATGAGGTGTAGATATCCCCATTACTTCTTTAAACCCTTCTCTTACCATCTTACCAAACCCCAATTCATAAAGAAAGTAGGAAAAGTGCAGACATAGATTTCCTACTTTCTAAGGGGTATATTATCGACAAATTGCGATAAATATCACAGAGCTAGTTATCTATCGCCGGCTATGGGAAGCCGTTCACGTCAAATTTACAGATCCCCATATACGAAACCTCCTGAAATGCATATCGTGATGCAAAATGTTTATGACACACACCAGAATGAATATAATATATGTCAAGGTAAATATGACACCTGGCAGAGTGAATCTGACTTGAACCAAAACAAATATGAAATCTGGCAGAGTGAATATACTACTTAGTGATTAATATGGCTAACACACACTCTGAATTGAATAAGAGACATATTGAAATATACATCAATGATACTTTTATGAATATGACCCTCACTATAAACAATATAGCAATCAGTGAAACAAATACAATATGCATCAAAAAGAATGGGACATTCCTTCAAATGACTAACATATGCCAAGAGGAATATGACATACAATAAAATGAAAATGATAGATTGAAATGAATATAAGTTACTGAAATGAATATATTATATTCTGAAAAGAATATAAGGCATATTGAAATTATAATATACACTGAAATGAATGTAACACATGTTGCAATGAATATAAATTAAGTTGAAATGGATATTACCTACATTGCAATGAAAATGAGATATACAGAAATGAATAGGAGATGATTTCAAATGAATATGGCTTGTGTTGAAATGAATATAAGCCCCATTGAACTGAATTTAACATGCCTTAAAATGAGTATGAACAAAGCTGAAATTCTCATGACCTTTGTCAAAATGAATATGACGTGCATTGAAATTATTATGCTACATATTCAAATGAATATGATATATGTTAAAATGGATAAGTTGCATCTTAACATTTATATGACAAGTGGTAATATCAATATGACATCTATTGAAATAAATATAACATTGATTGAAAAAAATCTAACACATGTTAAAATGAATATGAAATAAGTTGAAATGAATATGAGGTCTATTGAAATAAATTTGCCATGTTTTAAAAATGAATACGAGTAAAATCAAAATGAATACAGCTTGCTTTGAAAGTGATTTGATACACATGGACATGATTATGATACGTGTTGAAATGGATATACTTCATGTTAAAATTATTATAAGATGTGTTATTTTGAATGAGACATCCATTGAAAGCAATATGATAAATGCTAAGATGAATAGGACATGCATTGAAATGACTATGAGCCCCATTGAAATTGATTTAAAATGTCTTAAAATGAATATGACCAACAGCGAAAATAAAATTAAACTTGTCAAAAGGAATATGTTATGCTTTGAAATGAATGAGATATACATCAAAATGGATATTTCATATATTGGAATGAATATGACCTACATTGAAATGGATGTGAGCCATGTTAAAAAGATTATGACACGTGTTAGGGTGAATTTGACATACATTGAAATGAATATGATATTCATTGAAAGGAATACGACACATGTTAAGATGAATATGAACCACTTTGAAGTGAATATGGCACCTGTTGAAATGAATATATCCACATCAAAAGGAATATGACATTTATTAAAATGAATATGGCATTTTTTAAATGAATATGAAACTATTTGAGATAAATGTAACATGCTTTGAAATTAATAACCACATATCGAAATGAACACAAGCCATGTTTAAATGAATATGACCCCTGTCCAAATGTATATGGCTTACAATGAACTTATGTTGATTTGCTTTAAAATTAATATTACATATTGAAATGAATATTACATAGCCTGAAATGATATGATGAGGGCTACATTGAATCAACTACAATTAATAAAATACATTTAACAGAATATAAAACAAGGAACTAGTCTTTATCATGCACCCATTACATGCATCTATTTGCAATGCAGGTAAGTAACAACAGGCTCCTGTCCCTTAGCGGCGGCGTCGTTTGGCATAGTTGCAGGAAGGCTGAAACACCTTGAGGCCCACAGCAGCCATCATGTTGTTGGATGTTAGTAAGCGGCTTGCCTGAGCCGCGAAGTGAGCCCCAAGGCTGTTCCACCCTTCCTGCGAGGACGCCAAACGACGCTGCCACTAAGGGACAGGAGCCTGTTGTTGGAGGAACAATCTGTGCTGCGGGGACCCGAGTCCTGCACCACAAGCCACTTGGTTGTCATTTTCTGGTACAGGGGCTAAGCGCTGCACCTCATTGAAGGAAAACTTAGCACCACAAGTCCCAGAAAGCCATGGGGTAGCCATGCCCAATGGGGCGGGCTCTCATCATCAAAATGATGTCACAAACTGCTGTGCTTTTACCTCCCAAGTTTGGTTCCTCTGAAGAAGTGCTCTGCATGAAACGAGTCAGGCTGGACTTCACCCCTGTGTTGCAGTGCTCCCCCTCGCTGTGTTTTCTCCAATAAAGATGGTTGGCAATTGACTCACCTGTCGTTGGGCTTCCTTCACAGCAGGCATCATGTTGTGGGATATATATATATATGGTTCAGATATGGTTTAACAAATCATAGTGCATCCATGTTTTTCAAGTGCCACGCTTCTACTTTAGAAACAGACATTAGTGTGGACATAACATAAATGATAATATGTGTAACACTCTTGAGCGACACCCCCGCATCAGAAAATAAAAAATACAAAATAAAATAAAAAGCCAATAAACAGCGAGGCAATAAAGTTTGCTGAAATGTGAAAAAACATATAAAAACGACTATTCCCATAATGCACTATGAGAGGCATCAATGTGCATGTAGATAAAGGGAAGGAGAGAAAGGACCAATGTACCATACTACCCTGATCAGGAACTATGGTTCGAAACGTGTAGGAGAAAGACACGTTTGTGAAATAAAACTATCTTGAATTTACCAAGAGGAGTGCCGTGAAATTACTCTTGTGAGACATATATATATCAAGGCTCGTTGTGAGCAGAAACATTATGGCGACAGCACTGAAATAAACCGGCATCTACTATCTTGTGGTCCGTGTCTGTTCTTGCCCCACGTCTGGGGAAGCTGCAGCGTGTGGGAACGGAGTTCGTGCATATATATATATATATATATATATGAAGCAGAAAACTCTGGGTAGTTCTCACGTTTAGGTGTAAAGCAGCTCCTGTATAGAGCACTCTCAACACCAGCAATGCTCACCTCTAATATCTGTTTTTCTATCAAAGCCTTTAAGTGTAGGATTAGCACAGTGCCATTCACGTCATGATAGAAAGGGACAAAGGCGTTTCCCATTTCTACAGCAATGCTTTTAAACATAGGACTAGCACAGTATTATCCAAGCCGAGCTGTAAAATGACAAAAGCCTTTTACCACTCCAGGTGCAGTATTACAGCTCTGAATAGGTAAAATACCAACCGAGCCAACCTGAAATTAACAAAAGCAACCCCTGACATGTGTTTCGCTGTCATTACAGCTCTTCAGAGAGGTTTAGCTTTGTCCAGACACAAGGTAGCACCCTGTTTAAGTCAAAACAATACCCTTTCAGGCTTAGAGTGACACATAAATTGTGCAAAAAAGAAGCAGAGAACTCTGAGTAGTTCTCAAGTTTAGGTGGAAAGCAGCTCCAGTATAGAGGCCCGTCAACACCAACGACACTCTAAATTTGCTCACCTCAAATGTCTGCTTTTCTATCAAAGACTTTTATAGAAAAGCAGACATCTGACACTTTAAATAAAACATCCGGGGTAAGAACACATGTAACAGGGGCAGTCCTCATTGGAGGAAAGGAGGTTCTAAGGAGGGACTTAGAAACAAATTAACCAACGAACAAAAAACAATTAAAAAAGACACTCAAAGAAGCCAATTAAGTACATAGGCAGAAAATGGACAGGGCGTCAAGCCCATATTCTGAATAAAGCAACCTAACTGTTGAGCTTCAGGCGACCAGGCTCGTTGCGCTCCAAAAGCGTTAAGCGAGACCTAGAAATGTTAAAAGGAATACAGCACTCAATAATTCACCACAGAACCTATTTGCACAGTGTGGGGATGAAATGTTAGGGAAGAGTGGTGAAAGATAAATCAGGAATGATAGAGATCAGAAATGAAGGGGAGATGGATGGGGAGAAGGACTGAGACTAAGGCATGAAGAGTAAGTAGTGTGAGATGAGGAATACTGCATGAGGTATGAGGAGCATGAGATGAGTAGTGAAAAATGGGAAGTGAGGGATGAGTGATTAGGAGTGAAGGCTGAGAAATGAAGACTGAAGAGTAAGAATACAAAACCAAGGATGAGGAATGAGGAGTAAGGGATGAGAGTTAAAGAGTGAGAAATTAAGACAGAGGTGTGAAAGGGTATTGATGGAAAAGGGGGAATGAGTGATGAGTAAAGGATGAAGAGTAAGAGAGAAGTGTAGGAAAAGCAGTGAGAGAAGAGAGCTAAGGTATGAGGTGCAAAGGTTGAGAGGTAAGAGGTGTCGGATGATGACTGAGGGTTGAGGCCCGAGCAGTGAAAAAAGTGAAGAGTGTGGGACAAGAAATGTAGCACAAGAAGAAAGGAGTAAGGCATAAGCGTTGAGGTATTAGGAAGAAAAGAAGAGAAGTGAAGGTCTCATAATGAAGAAAGAGAAGTGAAAAAAGAGAAATGAGGGGTTAGGGACAGGAATTAAGAAATGAAGAGCAATACGTTCAGACTGAGAATTGAGCAATCGGAGATGAAGATTGAGGGATGAAAAATCTGAAGTAAGGCATAGACAATAAAGAGGTGAAAATGAAAAGAATGTACAGTGAGAGATGAGGAATGAGAGATGAAGAGTGAGGTATGAGATGTGAAAGTAGAAGAGTGTTGGATGAGGTGAGGTACTAGAACTGATAAATAAGAATTGAATGGTGACAAGTGGAGAATGGGGTTTAAGGAGAGAGGTTTGATGAAAGAGGGGTGATCGCTGAGTCATGAGGTCAAAGGAAATTGGATATATGGATGAGTGATAAGGAATGAGGAATAAGAACAGAGGCATGTGGCGTGAGGTATTAGATTGCCTTAAAATAGACAGGGTGGTGAATATTTTAGGACATCATCATTTGTCAATTGCACTTATCATACAAAGCGTAAAGAAAAGGTGAAATCCAAGAGATCTAGAATGAGCGATTAGGGGTAAAAGGTGAGGAAGAATGAAGGGAGCATGAGGGAAGAATGATGAGGTTCCAGAGCTTCTGGAGCCTTGGATTGTTGTTGAGGACCCTCTGGACCCACAAAAGGATCTTCTTGGAAGAAGATTCAGAAGTTTGAGATCATTTGGAGCATTTTTGTCAAAAACCTCCATAACTTGACCGACCTGTCGTTGAGAGCCAAGCAGGCGACGTCAAACCGTGACTCGCCCTCGTCATCGTAGTGTGCCCTATCACCTTGAATAGTTCTCCTGCCCTTCCCTAATGGAGAGCATAATCAGGGACACCCGTTCCTGTCAGGGGTTAGTTACTCCATCACATCCATGGCACCAAAACAATTCGAGGTGGAAACTGTAAAACTAACAGGCCTTATCACATGCTCAAAGGGAGTCTTTACAGGGCCAATGCGAAGACATGACCTTTTTTTGTGCAAAATTATCACATTCCCTAACACAAGATGGTTTATAAAAATACCCCAGCTGGAATACCTGAATCATAGACTCTCTTCTGAGTCAGGGAAGCAGGCCAAATAACCTCTGCACTACCTTGTGTGGATCTGAAGTTTACAATTATATAATCACTACAATGATCCTTGTATCCTGACCCCAACCGTGCCACTCTCCATGTGCGCAAAATCTCAGTAGCCATGTAATAGGGGAACTTCCCCTGTTGGGCCAGCCAATTTAAACATGTATTAGTCCTGACCCTCCTTCTGATTCATTGATACACATTCAACTCAGGAACTCCTACCAAAACAAGTACATATGGGCAAGATACTGTGGTGAAATCAGTCACTGTTTGCCTCTGCATGCATACTGGGGTATTTAGCATAGGTGGCTGTATCCTCGCAGCTCCAATGTTTTTTTTTGTGCAGATTTATATAGCGCAAACTCGACCCAAAGGTATTGGACCGCTTTACATGAGCACCAGTTACATACACAGGACACTTTTATGTTTTTGGTAGGCACGGTGCGATTAAGTGATTTGCCCAGAATCACAGGATGTGGAGTTGACCCAGAGGCTCCAACCTTGGCCTCTCAGCTCCAAGGTTGGCAGTCTAGCCATGAGACCACTCCCTCTCCCCTAAAGGACAATGAGGCCTTATTAACTCCTAACACTTTTGATATGTGCAAAGTACCCACAACTTCAGTCCCTTTAACATGGCTAGTTACAGCATCTCTAGGTAAAGTGGCTGTGTGGCTGTGTGGCTAGTGCTAGAGTCCTTAAACAGTTTGAGTTGGCAGTTGGAGATCATAATCGGGGCACCATTCTCTGCTACTGGTATTGAACATACAACTTGCTTTTGTTGGGATCAAAGGCAATTGAGACCCATTTCGATGGGTTCCAACTGCACTATCAATGAGGTAAGGTCTTTATGCAGATATTTTTTAATTTTTCCAAAACAGGACTCCATGAGGTCCACAGCGAAAGGAGGTGTAAGCATGGTCCCCTCTAGGCTGGAATTATAAGGATCAATAATGTTCGAGTTAGCATATGAGCTAGTAAAAGCTAGAGGGAACTGAGACGTGTGCTGCTGTTAGGCCGTTTTGGTGGCTCAAGAATGTCGAGATGTAACTTTCAGGCATGCCCCTGTTGGATTAGGGGCCAGATTTGCCTCCTTATCACTGGCTTGGTTGTTACCCAACCCCAAATGGTCCACTGTACTATTTGTAAAAGTTGGGCTGTATGATAAGGAGCCGTCCAAGCTTGCATCATTTGGGATTCCCAGAGACAATGTCCTCTTAGTCAGGGATATTTCTGTGGAAATGATCCCCATAGCCCTCTGCAACATTTTATCGATGCTGGTATTCTTGGAGGGAGAAGGTGCTTTTGCCTCAAACTCCTGCGGTTTACGTTTGCCCATTGTAATTTGGCGTTATCAAAACCTCAAGATCACCAGAGGCAGTGTCCAAAGAATAGCAACCAGGGTGAAGCTATACCCAAACATGTTAACAGATCCAAACTATTCAGCTCTCCCGTACAATATCAGAGAGCACTCATTCCAGGATCACGATGTCAGAGTGTGGTCCAAGCCTCCTCCGGGCTCTGATGGGTGTAGAACATACCCGTCCACAGCCCGTGCAGCTGGAGTTTGGGGATTGCTTTAAGCGCTAAATGGGTTCCTACCCCTAGCCGCAGATGCAGGTGCGTGCCTCCTGGAGCGATGGCAGCTAGGATGTGGAGTCCCCAAGGAGTAAAATGGGGGAGGAATGGAGGCATTATGGGAATGTATATACATACTGATTCCAGGACAAAAGCTCCTAATGTAATAGTATCTGAATGTGCTATCTCGGCTCTATTTCAGCTTTGATGAATGCCACTATGCTCTAGAGGTGCCATCCTGATGTGTGAAAAAGATCTGTGAAAAGAGGGATACTGATGGAATGTTAATCTATTAAAATATATGCTGTCCCAGGTGTTAAGATACTGTCATTTGTTGTAGGCAGGTGTACTGTTTTGAATAGAGTTGAAATAACACAAAAGCTAATTTGAAACTAAATTAAAAAAATAACATTACAGGATGGTTTAAATATAAGAACTCTTGAAATTGATATAAATAACAGTGAAACAAATGACACTGTTCTTGAAATGAATATGTGCATCAATGAAATCGAATATGAATCACATTGTATTGCATAGAATGCTGAATGAACTGGATAAGGATGTGAATGAATTGGATACAGTGAATTGTGTGTATAACACATACTGAAAAGCACGTGACACTGACAGCCAATCACAGCCGTATCCTCTGAGGAAGCTTTTTGGCTCAGGGAAGGTACTGTCCCGGCATGCCTTTGCACGTGGGGAGAGGCGGATCCTGTTTGAAGGCCCCGGGCGCTGTGGCCCCTGCGTCCAAACCATACCACGAGCTCCGCTTGCATTTAGGAACAGCAGGGACTGTCTGGAAGCGTCCGTGCCCATTATCGCCACTCGGGGCGAAGCCTTGATGACTGTTGCTATCAGCGGATGGAGGAGTGAGACGGGCCTGGACGGGCTTGCTTCGTGTTTTAAGCCTCTTTGGGTCCGTCACTGTCCTATAAACTGTCATAAAGACTGCACTTCTCACGGCAGCGCAGCACTGCAGCAGGGGTTGCAGCGCTCTCAGGTGTCCATCAGCGCCCCCCCCCCCCCCCCTAGATCTAGCCGAGTGTCGCCTCTGCTTCATAGCGAGAGTCACTGCTGCCCCCAGAGATGCATATTTTTGGAGGAGTGAGGCTGCGGTTATGACGGTCACGGTGTCTGTCTGGAGCCATGAGCCCGGATGCACCAGCGGTGAGAGCACCGAGATTCCTCTGTGGGCTTCCCCGGACAGGCACCGTTTGTGTGTGACTCAAAGTATCCCCTACCAGTGGCCTTCTCTTCATAGAGACCAGTGCACATTTTTGTCACGCTCTCTACAGGCCATGGCACTTTCTCTGTACAATGGCCTAAGCAAATAGGCCTTGCCTAGTGTGTACAAGTGAGTGGATTCTGGAAAAGGTAGGTAAGCAGTGTAAGCAGTCAGGGAGCGGAGAGTCTTGAAGAAAAAACACTGATAAGGGTGAAAGTTGCAAAAACAGTGATTAGCTCTCTAGTGCTCAAGTGCAACGAGGGCAAGCAGTTCTTCCAAAAAATGCTCACTAGTCCAGCTAACCAGCCCTTTGCGACGAGCTGGATAAATGTAGACCACAAATGAGCTCAAAAAGCACGCTAGTGTCAGAGGCTAGCAAAGCCCTGTGTGTGCACCTATTCAAATGAATCAGCAATTTGGAAGCCGTTTCTAAGACCCTCTAAAGAAAATAAAAGTAGATGCTTTGGCAACAAAGTTAATAAAACATGTATTGGCATGATGCCCGAGAACTATATTTGCGGTCTGGTAGTTGTATCCTGGCAGACACTTTTGTATTGGCCTGTGGAGTAAAAAACGTTAAATGTGATCCTAATCGGCTGTTGTCCCTATTTTAGTTTGTAAAATGTGTACCGTGGCTCTGTGTTCAGAGAAGTGGTCTTTTGAAACCATACTGCTTACGTTTTTTAATGATCTAAACAAAGGACATTGAAACCTGTCGCTTCCAGGCAAAAACAATAATTGATTTCTGAATAATGAGTGTTAAAGGGTAAAGGTAACAATGTTGTTTACATTTCATATTCTTTACTTATTCTTGCATTCGCTATTTGCTTTTTCCAGGATGGTGGTACTTTCTTTTTCCGGCAGCATATTGCTCTTATCTAGTGCGTAATTTGAATTGAGCCGCATCCAGGTGGTTATAGTGGGGCACAATTGGATTTTAGCTGAAGGCAGTGTGAGTTTCTCTGTGGAGCACTATGGTTTT
This sequence comes from Lissotriton vulgaris, assembly GCF_964263255.1. Classification (NCBI taxonomy): domain Eukaryota; kingdom Metazoa; phylum Chordata; class Amphibia; order Caudata; family Salamandridae; genus Lissotriton; species Lissotriton vulgaris. Next base: position 1,435,317,525 of record NC_141691.1, read on the forward strand.
CAGTGGGGAGAGGATGTGGCACCATGGCCAGAGCTGCCAACTTTAGAACTGAGGAACCAGGCTCGGCCTTCATAACCAGTCCACCGACCACTCTCCTGAGGGAGCAGATTCCCGTGCTAGACTTTAGAAGGCCCTGCTAGACCATAAAAGCCCTGGTGTCTTAGCAGCAGCAGGGTTAACCTAGTGGTGGCAAGTGTGGGTTAACCTTGAAGGCCTGTCCACCACAACCCATACTGAAGTTCACCTCCAGTCTTGCGGGCAGGCCGAAGCAGCATACCCTAGAGCAACAGTGACTCTGTCACTGCGGTCACAGAACCCTTGGGGCCAGTCCGCCTCACACATTGGTACCTCCATTGTCCATGTTTTATCAATACTAGTGCAACTCACCAGGGATTGGCAATGCAGGATTTGCATGCACACCAAACTACGGGGCATATTTACAAGCACCTATCGCCACTACAGCATCACTTTCAGTGATGTTGTGATGGTGATAGTGGCCTCGTCTTATTTACAAGGCAGCATTAAGCCACTTAATGTAGCTTAACGCTGCCTTGTAAATCAGGCCCCTTTTCACGCTGTATTTAGTGTGAAAGGGGAGGGGGAGGGCAATGGGTGTTTGTTGCGGTGGAATGCCCACCGCAACACCCATTGATTTTGATGCTGCACCCTATTTACAAGGGTGGTATAAATAGAAAGCAGCTCCAAAATTAAGACCAGATAAAACCTGGTCTTAAACAGGCGAAACGAGATGAAATGCTTTATTTCTTCCCGTTTTTGCTTTTTCCATGTGTGATGCCTTGTTATGTTATATGTTATGTTATATGGGTATTTGTTACGCGCACGACTACTCTTGAGTATCCTGGCGCGGATCATAACCACAGAGAAGTCCTAGAGAGAGCACAGCATTGTATTAGTAGGCTTGATTAAAAAGGTGAGTTTTGAGCAGCTTTTTGAAGCAATTCAGATCTTTAGTGTCCCTGAGAGTGAACGGAAGGGCGTTCCAGAGGGTAGCTGTTTTAACCGAAAAAGATGAGCCACCCAGTCTAGAGCGCTTGAAGCGTGGAATTACCAGCCTGCGTTGAGAAGCCGACCTGAGATGTCGGCTGGGCACGTGAAGTGTCACTCTTTTCTTCAGATACGCCGGGCCAGTATCATGTAGGGCTCGGTGAGTGAGAACCAGAGCCTTAAATTGCACTCTTTGGGCCACTGGCAGCCAGTGGAGTGTGGCCAGTTGTGATCTTATACTGATGTGTCTAGGGATGCCCAGCAGAAGTCTTGCCGCCGCATTCTGGATAAGCTGCAGCTTATTTAACAGAAAAGAGGGGGAGCCCAGGTAGAGAGCATTGGCATAGTCCAGTCGGGACAGTATCAGGGCTCTGGCAACTGTTTCTTTGGCCGGCTGGGGCAGGAGAGGGAAAAATCTGCCTAGGGATTTAAGAGTCCCAAAGCAGGCGCCCGTCAGTCTTTTAATCTGCTCTGCAAATCGCAGATCATCATTAAACCAAATGCCCAGATTCTTGGCAGGGCCCCCCTCGGAGAGAGGACGGGGGAAATCGGGAGGCCAAACCAATTCAATAAATTGGTCTGGAAAGTGACCATATAGTATAATTTCCGATTTTCCCTCGTTGCATTTAAGCCTAGCCTGTGCCAACCAAGTGAATACGGCCGCCAGACACCTTTGTGCTGTGGCCGTTTCAGATTGTGTTTTACCCCAAGTGAACAGGAGCTGGGTGTCATCGGCGTAGGCCATAATTTTTGCACCCAGCTTCTCAGCCAGGTAGATCAGAGGGGTCATATAGATGTTAAAAAGAAGTGGGCTCAATGTTGAGCCCTGTGGGACCCCCGTCTGAACTAACCTGGCCGAGGAAGAATGAGGGGGCATCCAAACTTGCTGATACCGTGAGTCCAAAAAGGACTCCAGCCAGGACCAAACGGCCCCCGTGAGGCCGATATCTGTGAGGCGAGCCAAAAGGAGTTGGTGGGGGACCGTATCAAAGGCGGCAGAGAGGTCCAATAAAATTAGTACTTGTGCAGCACACATAGGAACAGCAAATTGCCTATGATTGTTTATGTGCAGGAAGGTAGCCCTTCCTGCACATAAACAATCATTTTGAAAAAAAATGACATTTTGTAACTTCTGTGTGTGCCACATTAAGTAGCACACATAAAAGCAGTGGTGGCTGGTGACATTTGAAAGTGGTGGGGCATAGAAGTTTGGCTTGAGTGCCACTGGCAAGTGAGTGAGCTTGACAGACTGTCATAAAATGGGTTTGGGGGGGTTTGTCCTGTAGGAATTTTTATTTTTAAAGAGGACAAATGATGCATTTTCAAGCAAAATTTGAGAAACCAAGAACTTTTACAAAGCAATTGTGAAAATGAATATTATTATTATTATTATGTTTCTTATATAGCGCCTGAATCGACCCCCGAAGGGGTATCTCCGCGCTTGCCTTGGGAACCCGTCCTGGCTTTTCCCTGTGAGATAGCCCCTACAGGGCATCCCCAAGGTGAAAGCCAGGCATCCCGCCGCGGGGGGGCCGTTGTGGAGATTAAGCAAGCTTAATGCCCAGAGTTGCAGAGTGTGAACCCATGATTAGGTCAGGCACCGAAGCGAGAATTATCGAGTCCATGGACATTTGAGCTCAAGAAAATATTAAAATAAATAAAGATACTCTATATATAATAGTGAATTAAAATTGTTCAACGGTTAGTGTAGTTTATAAATTCAAATTGTACAATGCAGAAAGCAACGTCTGCCATTATCCTACCTGAACTCCGGGCTGTCACTCTCTGCACTTCATCTGGTGCGCACTTAAAGCGGAAAATGTTCCTACAATAATGATTATGTAATAACAAGCAAACACGTGGGCATTGCAAAATTAAAATGTTCATTATGGTTCGAGCAAAATATTAACATGTAATTACGTATGTATTAAACTGAATGGTAGAAGCCTTCCTTCTCTTTATAACAAACTTTAGTTGTGATGACACCAATAAAGAGAGTCATTTCATATAATGGATTTCCTTTCTCAGTGTTTACACAGTGCAGACTACAGCCTGAATCCATATGTCCTTCGATCAGTTACCAGGCCCGGTATTTATGTGCTAACAAATGGTTTGTATTTATTGCTTGAATTTGGACCTAAGTGTCTGCTTTAGGTAGTTTTATTCAGACTTAATGTATTCGTTAAGACTGAAACACAGACCTTTAAACTACTTTGGTGAAGGAATTAGCCTAGGCACCTTTCCTTTGATGCCACATCACACAGACAATCTACATACATTGCCACAATATCAATAACACTGCTGATTTTTTAATTCGTGCACAGGCAGTGCTCCATGAGCTGCTTAGTATTTCCTTCATTGCTTGCCTTGCCTGCTGTGCTTATGGCTTTTCATTCAGGGGCAGGCCTGAGCTGAGAGTCGCATAATTCAACAACACTACACGCAGGTAGAACACCACACACTAGTTACTAAATACTATTTATTGCAGTTAAGCACACCGATCTGAATCCCGATCCTTAAACATCTCACACTGCTGCCTTTTGACCGGAATAAAACAGAAAGAACACATTGCGCACTGCAAGGCAGTTTAGTGGTAGTGTACAAGGTTAAACAGAAAGATAGATATCCTTTGTGAGGTGGTAGTGTGCACAACATTGCAGATTTTTTTAAACACATGCCATGCTGCAGTAGCACTACATGCACTGCTCTTATGATTGCACTGCTTGCCTCCCCTGTGACTGTGGCTTCTCATTTAGGGGCAGGTCTGACCTCTGGGTCAGATAATTCAATACCACCGTACACAGGCTGCACATCACAAACGAGTTGCTATGAGACACCCAATCAGAGTAACGAACGATACATAATAATTTTAAACCGCTGCCTGTTGGCCAGGACCAACACACGGAAAGAACACTCGGGGCACTGCAGTCCAGTAGCAATAGTATAACTATGCGAAGAAAACACAAATTTCGTGACCTGTGATATTTGATTGTGTACAAGGAGGCCTTTACAAAGGCGAGGTCTCGGAGGCCCGCTCCGAGTTTAAGTTAACCTGCGATTTATTGTGACAGGCCTGATCAGAGGGTCACATAATGCAAGACTTACACACAACACATAGTGACATACTAGTTGTGAAACGCTTTTTCAATGGCTTATTTTTACAGATCCATCCCATTCCCGATCCTTACTTTTTGGGACAAACACAGACAAAACACACGGTGAAGTGAGTGCAGTAGAGGAAAATTAAAACATCCTTATTCTTGGTATTTGAATTACCACAATTGTGTTTTTTACTATGTTGCTGCTTAACTTTGCAAAGGCGAGTAGCTGAGGCCCACTCTGAGCTTGAGTTTACCGTCCGATTACTTTGTGAGATGGCAGTGTGCAGCAAGGCCCACTCAGCTTAACCGCCAGTTTGTAACTCGTCGTGGATTGTGTGACGCAGTAAGTAATTATAATTTATAAAACAGCAGGGGAGATCTTTCAATGCCCTTTTAAAAAAAAAAGCGAACATTTAAACTTCAGGGATGTCATGTCACACAGTAAACACACTGCATCCCCACAATCAGGACTGCACTACCCCAAAAAACCATTATGCCACGCACAGTTTGTCTAATCAAAATGACCCATGTGAGTTAGTTGCAGGCAGCAAAGCCTGAAGATATTATCAATGACAGCATGTCAGACCGAGATTGGAGTCCAAGAACTCTAAATAGCACCTGCGCTAGCTTGTAGAAAATCGGGCTTCCTCATCTCTATAATAATAACATAATACTTATAAATGCAAAACAAATTTTCATCTTTAGTTAAAAAAATTCACAAACAACCTCAGAAAAGTATATCTTATAAATGTCCTCCTACATTTTCTACACCATGGTGGGAGACTCACGCCATCTCAGAGAGCTGTCTTCTTGCTAGGAAGACACTTGCCTGGAACCACTATGACTTCTCCACCTCTCCTTCTCCTGCACTGCCGTTAGTGACGCTGCATGCAGAGAAAAAGGGAAGGAACAGCAGGTGACAGAATGGCCAATCACTGCATGGCTCCATATTTGAGCTGTGCAGTGATCTGCCATATGCTCCATGGACCTAACCTCCCCACCCGCCCTGCTTCATGTGCAGGAAGACCAGGCCTAACTGTGAGTCCTGGCCAATCCAGACACTGCCCTCTTGCTGAGAGCAGACCAGGATTGGATCGAACAGGTGAGCCCAGCACTTATTCCGAGGGCAGGGGCCTGCGGCTGGGATCCACCTCCCACTCACTATGTAAAAATAATGAGAGGCCAGTCTAATGAGCATGTCGGGTTGGCCACGGAAAGGCAGTCAGCCAACCTGGTTTGTGCACCTCGAAGTGTACGTGCAATGACGAAGTGAGCCTGTATTCCTGATTGCATGTCAATTACCTTCAAGCCGCACCCTCTCATCACGATACAAGCAACCCAGCCCGCAGCTGATTATAAAAAATGATTGCCCAGCGGACGAAACGAAAACATTTGACTACAATTATTTACCTTAAATTCAGGAGTTGGGGGGCAACGCCCCAACACCCTAATGAGGGAGCCGCCACTGCATACAAGTTACAAAATGGCATTCAAATATTGTTTATGTGCGGGTCCCCATCCGCACAAAAACAATGTCCCCCTCCACACGGGCACCCTTGCACTAAGGTGTAAGGATGCCTGCGTTTGCGCTAGGTAGCCAAAGTTGGTGCCAGCGCATGTGGAAACGCAGGGCTGCCCCATATTCGACTAAATATCGTATATTCCTGCATTTAAAAGTGATGAGACCGGTCGGTAGCCTTCTTGTCTTAACGATATGCTTCACCACTTTATTGTAAATATGCCCCTACATTCACAAACTTCATGGTCTCTCTGCTTCATGCACAATGTGAAAAGCCAAACAAATACTAGAAATTGGGATGTTTTGCTCCTTCTGGCCGCACCTCTGACCTAGATGCTCTGCGGGTGTCTACTGTATTAAACAAGTTAAAAATCTATAGTCCAACGAGAGCAAGTGGGCAGAAGCCCAGAGGCACTCCCATGTCATGAGAAATTAATATACTATACCTGTTGCAGTTCCTGCAATGGGTGAGTGCTGCTCACATCAGAGGAAGGACTTGTCTGTGCTGGCTCCCGAGACTGATAAGATGCACAAAAGAAATACCTGCAAATAATAGAAGAGATGAGGGTTTACTACTCTAGAGTAGTCCTCGAATACTTGGTGAGTGTTTGCCAACCACGCAGTACTTCTGACAAATGGGGAGAGTAAAAATATGGGCATGTTACACACACGCAAACATATTAGAACAGCAAAGAGGGAGATTTTGAAAACAAAAAATCGAGCAAAGGTTTATTTTCCCATGACTTCTAATGAAGCATGGGCAATTTCAAAATAGAGACCCCTAAATTAATGCCATTTGTGTATTCAGAATCGGGAGTCCCCAAGTCTGTTGGCATGTATGTGTCAGTGCGGATTAGGATCTTAACCAAACATGGGCCCGCAACCCTGGACATTTGGGCTTCCGTTTGTCCCTATCTATAACCATTTTGGTCTTGGGCACAGACAAAATGTCAACTGTACTCGAGCGAGTGATAGATAAAGTACTATAATGTCCCCTCTGCCTGCCTTTTGAAAAAGCAGCCAAGCAGTCTCATGTCATGTTCGACTCCTTCAGCCAGCCCTAGCTCAGTAGCCCAAAAAGCCAGGACTTGGGGATTCTGCCGACAGGGACTGCTCTTGTGTGAGTCGGACACGTTCTCTCTGCCTTTCATAGCGCTTTCTCTGTGCTCCTAACAGGTACAGAAAAAAAAGTATATTTACATTTCTGATATCTGATCCTGCTGCTGCACATGTGCAAATCCCACACATGACAATAGTGCTGATTCAGGCATTATTAGAAGTCAATGGGAGAAAAACATTCTCCCGATTATTTTTTGAAAAACCTCCCACTTTCCTCTTCTAAAATATTGGCATGAATGTGAGTGCTTTGATAGTATGCGCTCCTCTTCAGACTCTCAGCGCGGCTTTCTGTCTGTGTGGCCACCATGACTCCTACCTCAGGAATGGGGTAATTGCTTTTCACTGCTGACCGAAGGGCTGAGAAATACCTGCTGCCTACACACTCCCTGCAAAGCTGTTTACTAGCCCTCTCTAACCTTTCCATAATTTCCTGGCCTCCAGAGCATCAGGTGTTTATCCTTAGGAGGCACACTGGGTGTATGAGTACCTCTCAGACTGCTGCCTGGCACTACTGTGGTGTCATAGGACTTCCATCCTCTTACCATGCCAGTGGAGGCTTTGTTTCTACTAATTTGCTCCTGAAGAAAGATAACACTGGAGGACCCTTGATGAGTGTACTCTACTTTCCAGAGTGCTCTCTATTATGTATATGCACCCGGGGGGGGGGCCTTTATGACTCCAGGGCTATGCCCCCCTTTGTTATACCAAGAGTGAATAATAATCTTTTATGCACTTTGGTATAAAAAGAAAATTCTGTCTAGCAGCAGCTTAAGGCATCTCTGTTAGAGACTGATACTGCAACCATCTTCACAATTCAATACATTGTATATTCATTTTATTTGTTGAATATTCGATTCTTAAAGGTTGAGAACGAATGTTTGATGGTTCACAACTCCCAATGCATTTCGATGCTAAGCACCTTCATCAGGGGAATGCTGTAAAGATATACAAATATTTCACATGTTTCTGATTCTCATCATGTGCGTGCAAACACCATCATAATAAGTTAACTCAAAAATGTGTTATAAGGTACACAAACCACAGTTCTATATGTGAAAAATCCAATCTGTATACATGCAACTACACCAGTGTTGCAACCAATGTTATTAAGGCCCACTAAAAAGTGTGAGAGCACAATGTGTTCAAATCACGCAAAAAGTGCAAAGTCATGCTATGCAACGTCAAAGATTAGTGATGTGAGTTAATCTCTAGTGTATAAAAACGTGAAAGTGCAAAAACCAAAAAGTAAACTCTGTGCTATACAAGACCCACAAAGAAACACTCACCGGCACCAATGGCCGCCAACAGAATACCTCTCTGTAGGAATACGTGTTCAGTATAAAAAAGGACTCTACTGTCAACAAAAACGAAATTCACCAACACAATTCAAAAAGAGGCCTCATATTGCAAAATGGAGAGGCTAACCAGGTTTTTACAGGGTTGCACCTTGCGTACTGTTTTGAATACCATTGGAATTTAGAGTGACAGTTTAATATTTTCTAAAATTAGGAGTGCAGGTTACGTCCATTGAAACTCGATTGAAACATAGAGATATATGCCATGTTGAATCTTTTAGTTTTGCTTGCATCAAGGCATACAGCCTGCAGTGGTAGTTTGCATAGCCTTGGTGAGTGGACCCTAGGATGGCACAATTGGTGCTGCAGCTCCAGTGGTCCCTTTTCAGTTTCTGTGCCCTTGGTACCAAACATACCCTTTACTAGGGACTTGTAAAGTGGTCTGAATCTGTGCCAGTTGTGGTACAGTTTAAGGGGAAGAGCTCTGGCACTGGGGTCCTCGTTGGCAGGCACACCACAATCCCCTTAGGTTTGGCCTACCCAACACAAATCAAAATAGAGAAAAAAACTGGAAGAATTAAAAAGACAAAGCCAGAACCCCCCCTTTTCGCAACTTCCCCAAGTAGAAAATGCAACAAAAAACATGTACCAACTACCTTCCCTTCATAGTCACAACGAACATCAGCCTAAACAGCTTAGCATCAGAGGTAGTTGACTTCCCATATTTAACACCTAGCAGCCCAAAAAGAATTCTAAAAGTGTAAAACAGAATTTACTACTTAAAAAAATAAAATAAAACCTCCCACCCCTGTTCATGGTCAGCTAGTTGACAAGTGTGTTTCCTGCATGCCTCATTTGCTATGGTGGTGTTTCAGGTGGCTAAGGTTTTGGACCTTCAATGGCAGCCAAGACAAATGTCTTTACAGAGGTGCTTTAGTACTGAGTCACCCCATCTGAACCCTTCTTTTGATGAATCCCTTACTGATGTACTACTCGGGCCTGTTCCGCGCCCTACAAAGGCCCTGCTGTACCTAATACAATTTCCTGCCACGGTTGTTCCGCTCCTGGGGACCCGAGTTTCCTTACCCAGCACTCCACCCTGGAGAACTTCGTGGCCAAGGTCTCCAAATTTGGAGTTAATCCTGATGTGTTCCATACCACTCCACCGGATTGGGGATACAAGAGGTTGGATACCTTTGGGAAGACGGGTTGAATGAAGGAACCCCACATGCATTTACCACACATGCCTTTACAATGCATTCACTACCCGACTGTAACGTTACCACATGTTACTTTACCACGCAAGTCATTACGATGACTTGGTTTAGGTGGCACTGGACTTTGTAATAGTATAAATTACTATTCCAGCTCCAGTTTATGCATCAGTAGGGAAGGTGTTTGACTTAAAAATCCAACACCAGTCCAACAACGCGTCCCATACAGCGAGTCATTGCAACACTTTGTGCAATAAAGTAACATGCCGTAACGTCATAGTCGGGGTAGTGACTGTGTTGTATAAGCTGGTCTTTGTTGAAACTGCGGGGTAAATGATATTTCCTGGAAGAGGATGTCCTCTTCTGCCAGCCTTGCACTGTGGTCTGTGAACACAGCATGTATCTTGGGCCGATACTCTCATATGATCTGGGACTCGGAGGAGGCCAAGCCATACTTTCCGAAGCCATTGCTGAGGGGAGAGATGCAGCAAAATTAAACGTACTATGCGCACTGAACACAACAGAGTTGCTGTGACCTCATTGTCGGCGGCCCTTCGGCGCCATACCTTGCTGAGAACCAACTGCTTTTCAGGGGATGCCCAAGCCTCACTAATGGACATGCCCTTTGAGGGGTCTCATCTCTTTGGAGAGAAAACAAGCTCAGTGCGGCTGTGATTCAAGGATAGCAGATCTATGGCTAGCTCCTTGGGCTTCTCCATGGCCCTTCATCAACATCAGTCAACCTGCTGCCACACATGGGGGTTTTTAACCGCATTCATCCCTTCCCAGCCTTTTCGTAGTCTTGGACCACAGTCCACCCATGTGGGAGAGGTAGCCAAAGTACACCGCCCAAAGCAGCTGCAGCCAACTAACTATAACGTGGAATTTCAATGGTTTTATGTCAGGAAAATTTCCAGCTAACTATAACTGGTGTGAAACCTATGTTTTTTCAGTGAATTTAATAGGTTTTTTAAATGCTAATTCCTAATTATAACTTGTGTGAAACCTATGGTTTTTTCAGTGAATTTCTTAGGTTTTTTAAATGCTAAATCCTAACTATAACTGGTGTGAAAACTATGTTTTTTTCAGTGAATTTCATAGGTTTTTTAAATGCTACTTCCTAACTATAACTGGTGTGAAACCTATGTTTTGTACAGTGAATTTCATAGGTTTTTTAAATGCTAACTCCTAGCTATAAGTGGTGTAAAACCTATGGTTTTTTCAGTGAATTGCAAAGGTTTTTTTAATGCTAATTCCTAACTATATATAGGGCCTCAAACCTATATTGTCTACTTTTTTTTTTTTTTGCCCTGGAGCGCTCCCGGGGCGCGTACCGGGGAGCGCCGCGGTCAGCGCAATTTTCCTTCGCGCTCCGGGGCGCGTACCAGGGAGCGTTCCGTTAGCGCTATTGCCGCGAACAAAAACATCATCGTGACGTATTGTGTAGCCGCGTCCGCGTGATACGTACGGCGTAAGCGCGCCCGGAAGCACCCACACGCATACGATCGCGCAACGTAATTATCTGACGCGCTTACGCGACGCGCCCCGGGGCGCGCCCGTGGGCGCGTAGCATAAGCGCGTCGGTCTTGTGACCTGAAAATAACACTTTTCATTGGTGCAGAACAGTTTTGGTTTCCAAATGACGAAGGCCTGAGTCATGTGACCTGGAAATAACAATTTTCATTGGTTCAGCTCATTTTTTTTTTCCAAATGATGAAAGACCCCACCTTTTTTCCTTATTCTGACTTTGTCCTTTGACTGAGGAAGACCTGTTTGGATATCTTTGTGTCATATTTTGTACTTTAAAATGGCTACAGTAGCAGCAGCAGCTGGAGCATCTGCACCACCACCACCACCACAACCACCAAGAGGACCACCACAAGATTACATTGGTGGTCAAAAAGAGGAGGAGGAGGAGGAGGAGGAGGAGGAGGAGGAGGAGGAGGGGAGGAGAAGGTGGCTGCAAGAAGACAATACCCCATACCAGCCAAGACCACACATTGTATGGGAATTTTTTTCTATCCCAGAGGACAAGAAAAAAGTCAATGCGGCCAAGGTGACTTGCATAATCTGTGGCATGGAACTTTCAAGGGGGAACCCTAACAAAAAATACTCTTTTGGAAACAACACCATGATTCGCCACATGCAGCGCAGGCCTCCGATCAACTATTCTGCTGCAGAGATGAGGGAACTGGCCAGTAACCCTCCCCAATCTTCAAGCACCACCTCCAAAAGAAAGCAACCCACTCCATCGGGACCAGAGGCAAGTGAGACGATCCCTTGCCTTCAACCACGGTTTGGGGATTTCCGAATAACATGTATTTATTGTGGTAAGACCATCTCCTATGGTGAACTGATCATAAAGCTCATCGTCCTTGCTGGGGACAACCACAAATGCCCCAAAAAACCCTAATTGTTTCCTTTTTTCTTTTTGCTCCAGTTGAGCCATTTTCAATTCCCTGTTTTTTGTTTCTCCCCATAAAAATAACAAAAAAATTAAAAATTAGTTCATAAAAGCCAAAAAAAGTACAAAATGTTCAAAAAACACAAAAAAAATATAAAACAACAAAAAGAAGAAAAAAAACAGTTCTTTTTAGAACTACCTCCAATTTTTAAATAAAGGCTACATTCTTTTTAAAACTCTGTCATTCTTTTTTCCCCATGGTACGCTCCCCGGTCCGCTTCCCGGTGCGCGTACCGGGCGCTCCCCCCGCGAAAATCGAAAAAAATAAAATATAATCTTTTGCACCGCTTGCCCCTTTCATGGCCCCCACATCAAACCTAGGGGGTCAGGGGGGTCTACCCTGCCCCCTTATGGTCATTTCCCCCTTTGTTTTTGCCACCTCTTGTGTCTCGATCCTACCGAGACACAAGATGGCGGCCGCTCCGGACTGTTTAGAATGTTGACAGACACCCGAGAGCCAATCGGCTTTCCGCACGCGAACTCACGTAACGCACTCGGTACGCTCCCAGGTACGTGTACCGGGGAGCGCTTATAGATATATATATTTTTTTGAACCTACATTAATCAAAATCCACTAGAGCACATATCTTGAGACATAGCAAAGGCACATCGGGCTACCAGTCCCTACAATTTTGCCAAATTTGGCGGAAATCCATTCAGCCGTTCGGGCTAAAAGTGAGTCCAACCGCCCTATGGAAATTAACATGGGGAAAACACGTTTTGGGACCCCCCTTTTATCTCGGCCCCCGCTTGTCAAATCCCCCCCAAACTCTTAGGGAAGGGCCGGAGGGCCACGAGGCAAATTTGAGGAAATTTTCAGGCAAATTCCTCAACCGGCGCCAAAGTTATTCCCAATAGAATGTTGCGGATTTCCTAGGGAAAACAATCCTAACTATAACTACCTACTGGCGACCGCCAGTAGGTAATATACATATATATATATATATAGCAAAAACAAGGACTTCATGGTACTCCCAAGGTCCGGTGCACGCTCGGGTTGTGTGTCGGCTAGAAAGTATCCGCAGACGCGTTTCTGGTTTCGTAATAACTGTGCCTGCACATCCCCTCGCCTGACGCTAATAGAGCGGCAGGCGAGGGGATGTGCAGGCACAGTTGTTACGACTGCCAATAAAGTTTTTCGCTATGGGAGCGCCATCAGCCTTTCATTGGCCAAGGATCCACCAACCACTTGGCAGTTTCGTTTAAATAACTGTGCCGCTTTACTGACGGCTTTCCGCACTGATGACGGCAAGAGCCGGAAACGCGTCTGCGGATACTTTCTAGCCGACACACAACCCGAGCGTGCACCGGACCTTGGGAGTACCATGAACTCCTTGTTTTTGCTGTGTTACAAGCGGTTTCCACCACCGCTTCCCGGTTGCACCCGCCGCGAGTTCGGCTGGCCCCAGGTGGGATACTGTGTTTTGGATTCAATTTGGGCTGCCGAAACGCCGCTTACGAACGCTGTTGACCCATGCAGGTTGTGGCTTATACAAAGCTAGAGTGCTCCACCATTGTGTGACACTCACAGAGTCTTCGTTCTATTAGCGGCAGGCGAGGGGATGTGCAGGCACAGTTGTTTCGACTGCCAATAAAGTTTTTCGCTATGGGAGCGCCATCGGCCTTTCATTGGCCAAGGATCCACCAACCACTTGGCAGTTTCGTTTAAATAACTGTGCCGCTTTACTGACGGCTTTCCGCACTGATGACGGCAAGAGCCAGAAACGCGTCTGCGGATACTTTCTAGCTGACACACAACCCGAGCGTGCACCGGACCTTGGGAGTACCATGAACTCCTTGTTTTTGCTGTGTTACAAGCGGTTTCCACCACCGCTTCCCGGTTGCACCCGCCGCGAGTTCGGCTGGCCCCAGGTGGGATACTGTGTTTTGGATATATATATATATATATATATATATATATATATATATATATATATATATATATAATCTATGCATATGTGTGTGCTGCCGGGCATCGCCAAATGACACCTTGGGCCCTTTTTCCTGCTGAAACGGCAGCTGTACCTTCACCAACCACCGCCCAACAGCCGCACCCACTGCACAACGGACAAATACCGGACCCCACGCGGCAGCTGTATTCTGCTCAGCACAAGCTCCCTCCACAAAAATGCTGTGGAAATCTGGGACATACTCTACTCTATCGACCCCGACATCACCTTCCTCATGGAAACCTGAATGAACTCCACCTTTGCTCTGGACATCACCATCCCGGATGGCTACAAGATCATTCACAAGGACTGCATCAAAAAACTGAGTGGAGGCATCCCGATTGTACACAAAAGTACCCTCCGCCTCAATACCCACTCGGACGACCACTCGACCAACATGGAGCACCTCCACTTACAGGTCCAGACCAACCCGAACACCACCCTCTGCAGCACCCTCATTTACAGACCCCCCGGGCCCGTCCACGCTTTGGCGACTCCATCATCGACTTCATCGCACCACACGCTCTCTGGCCTCCACAGAATACATCCTCCTCTGCAACTTCAACTCTTACCTGGACAACCTCAATGACAAGAACACATCGTCCCTGGTGGAGTACCTCCCCACCATCGGAATCAAACAATGGGTCTCTTCCCCCAACCCACTGAGCAGGACACACGCTCAACACCATCTTCTCTGCCAGCGGCAACATCACCTTAAGCCACACCTCTGAGCTCCTTTGGATCGACCACCCCTGCGTCCAAACCCACCATACACCACTGCGGCCAATGCTAACCTTGCAGAAGTTGGAACAAAGTAACTGAAGAACAGCTCACAACCTCCCCCAGCAAAACCCCACCTCCGACATCTGCAGACACTAATACCTCAGCATGCAACCACCATTGATGGATCTCTAACTGCGCCAACACACTGGCTACCCCCCCCCAAAAAAAAGGGCAAACGACATTCCAAAAAAGCCAGCTGGTTTTCTCCCGTCCTTCATGAGTCCAGACGCATCTGTAGATGGCTCGAGAGGAGATGGAGGAGCAGAAAGACCCCAGAGGACCACTCAGCCTTCAAAAACCACTGTCATCGCACACCACCACCTCATTAAAACAAAGAAAGCGTCCCTACAATAAAGGATCAACACCAACGTATTCGATAGCAAAGAACTTTTCGCCAAACCCAGCACAGAGACAGGAGACAGCTCACCCTCCCAAGACCTCTACAGCAACCGCAGCACCTTCTTCCACTACAAGATTAAGGAGATATATGACAGCTTCAATACCCAATACCCTCCCCCCCGCACCACCGCACCCAATGACACCGGACCTCAGCAGACCCTGCTCAGTTGGACTCCCCTCATTGCTGACAACACCCTCAAGACCATGAAGAGCATTCTTTCTGGAGCCCCCTCGGGCCCCTGCCCGAACCACATTTTCAACAGAGCCGCCACCTCCATTGCTCCAAACTCTGCTGCACCATCAACTGCTCCATCAACTCCACCACCTTCCTGAAAGACTGGAAACACGCAGAGATCAACCCCTTGCTGTGGAAACCCTCTGCCAACCCGAAGGACCTCAAAAACTTCAGACCCATCTCTCTGCTCCGTTTCCCAGCTAATGTCATCGAGAAGACAATCAAAATCCATCTTTCTGAGTTCATTGAAGCAAACCACATCCTGGACCTCTCCCAGTACTGCTTCTGAAGCAACCACAGCACAAGCCCGCCCTACCTGCAGCCACAGATGACATCTGCACCCTCATCGACCAAGGTGAAACTGCAGCCCTCATCCTCCTGGACCTCTCTGCTTCCTTCAACACCATCTCTGACCGCACCCTATGCACAAGACTCCACAAAGCTGACACCCGCGACAAAGCCCTGGAATGGATCTGCTCCTTCTTCACTGGCCAAACACAGAGAATCAGACTACCACAGTTGCACTCTGAACCCACAGAGATCACAGAGCTCCTCCCTGAGCCCCACTCTCCCTGAGCCCCACTCAACACATTTAACATCTTCGCCTATACCAATGACACCCAGCTGATCCTCTTCCTCACCAACAAACCCAGTCTGCCAGGGGCTACTCCTGGTGGCCCACAGACCTTGGATCCCCCCATACCTACAGCCCTTGAATCCCCCCACGCCCATAAACCATGGATACCCCCACAGACCACGCATGAAACCTCTGCATCATTCTGGACTCCAGATCAACGTAGTCTCATCATCCTGCTTCCACATGCTACATTTTCTCCAAAAGATCTTCAATCGGATCCCCACCATGACCAGAAAGATAGTCACTCACACACTCATCAGCAACAGACTCAACTACGGCAACACACTCTCCGCCGGCATCAATCAGAAACTCCTCTGCAGAACATTCAGAATGCCTCTGCCACACTCACCCTCAATATCCCCCGCCATGGCCACATCACTGTGCACCTGAGACCTCCACTGGCTCCCAGTCAACGAAAGAATCTGCTTCAAGCTCATCCTTCAAAGCCCTACACGACATGGGACCTGCGTACGTCAACCACCGCCTTGCATTACACTCACCCACCAGACTCCTCCGCTCTGCCCAACTGGCCTTGGCCACGTTTCCGCAAGACCACAGCCGGAGGACGATCCTTCTACTACCTTGCAGCAAAGACCTGGAACACACTGCATTTCCACCTCAGGTAATCATCATCACTGCCTCAATTCAGAAAGGACCTCAAGACTTGGGTCTTTGACTGAACCACAGTGCCTTCTAAGGATCAGCAGTCCCCCTACCAGCGCCTTGAGACCCTTACGGGTGAGTAGTCACGCTGTACAAGTCACATGATTGATTGAGTGACTCATGTGTCAAGGGTTGCTTTTATTCAATCCAAAGCTGTGATACAGTGCCTGGAATGGTATAACACTTTGGTTATTTTATTTCTTGGCATGGATGGCACTAGCTAATCCTGTGTGTTAAGACTTTGCTGTAAAAATGACAGAAGACAGGGCCTGATTACAAATTTGGCAGTTCAATGGACTGCCAAACCCATGTAGCAGTGCGGCAACCGGCAGTCCTCCTGCCATATTATGAGTTTGATGGTCGGACCACCGTAGGACAGCTGTTACCACAGGGTTACAAAATCCCTGTCAGTTTTGCAGGGTCTGAGGCCCGCAATATGCTGGTGGTGCCGCTGCGGCACCGCCAATCATATTACGAGTTTCCTGACCGCTACAGTTTTCATGGCGGTAAGCCCACCATGAAGAGTGTGGTGGTGAGGAAACTAAGGGGGCCCTATATGGCCCTCTGTTGCCTCTGGGCCAGGAGACACATGCAGGGGGGCACATGGTTTGCACCCCTGTCTGTATGCACATCGTGTTCCAGCACGGCATGGACTTCACAGTCCATGCCATGCTGAAAAATGCTGTGGCGGTTGCATGCTGCCTCCTTTCTAAGGCTCACATATGACTCTTTGATAGGCACCGCCATGGGCCGGCAGGACTGCCTGACATGTATTTCAATCAGAATATGGCGGGCAGCTAGACTACGAGTTTGGTGGTCTTGGAGCATGGCGCTGGTGTGGAAGCCCACTCCAAGACTCCCAATCTTGTAATGAGGCCCTTAGTTACTTTTCAGCTTGGAGTGGATGGAACTGTACAAATCCTATACTTAAAAATGGACATTTGAGGTGAGCAGATTTGTGGGTGTTGTAGAGTGCTCCATAGAAAGGAACTGCACTCCATGTAAACGTGGGAACTACCCAGAGTTCCCTACTTACTCTTTTGTATAATTTAGACATCCTGAAACGATAAAGATATATACATATGTGTGCACTCCCATGTATATGGATTTATATGTGTGTGTGTTTCTTTTTATTTTGTACATGAGAAACCTTTTTTTTTTCCTTCCTTCCCTTTACGTCATCTACCCCCTTCCTAAACCCTGAAAGCACCATTACCTCCCTTTATCTCTACCCACCTCGAAATCCAAAAATAATTCCTACCTCCCTTTACCTCCAAACACCTTTAAACCCTAAAATCATCCTTACCTCCTTTTATCTCTACGCACACATAAAAAATTATGTTATTTACAAAAATACTCACCTATGTGATAAGTACGGTGTGACAAATGTAGAAATACTTACCTGCATTGCAAATAGATGCATGTAATGGATGCATGATAAAGACTTGTTCCTTGTTTTATATTCTGTTAAATCTCTGTTATTAATAGTAGTTGATTCAATGTAGTCCTCATTATATCATTTCAGGCTATGTAAAATTCATTTCAATATGTAATATTAATTTTAAAGCAAATCAACATAAGTTCATTGCAAGCCATATTCATTGGGACAAGTGTCATATTCATTTAAATATGGCTTGTGTTCATTTCGATATGTGGTTATTAATTTCAAAGCATGTTACCTTTATCTTAAATGGTTTCATATTCATTTAAAAAATGCCATATTAATTTTAATAAATGTCATATTCCTGTTGATGTGGACATATTCATTTTAACAGGTGCCATATTCATTTCAAAGTGGTTCATATTCATCTTAACATATGTCATATTCCTTTCAATGAATGTCATATTCATTTCAATGGATGTCAGATTCACCTCAACACTTGTCATAATCATTTTAACATGGCCCACATCCATTTCAACATAGGTCATATTCATTTCAATACATGAAATATCCATTTTGATGTATATCATATTCATTTCAAAGCATAACATATTGATTTTGACAAGTTTAATTTTATTTTCACTGTTGGTCATATTCATTTTAAGACATTTTAAATCAATTTCAATGGGGCTCATAGTCATTTCAATGCATGTCCTATTCGTCTTAGCATATATCATATTGCTTTCAATGGATGTCTCATTCAAAATAACAAATCTTATATTAATTTTAACATAAATTATATCCATTTCAACACATATCATAATCATGTCAATGTGTATCAAATTACTTTCAAAGCAAGCTGTATTCATTTTGATTTTACTCCTATTCATTTTAAAACATGGCAAATTCAGTTCAATAGATCTCATATTAATTTCAATTTATTTCATATTCATTTTAACATGTATCATATTCATTTGAATATGTAGCATATTAATTTCAATGCATGTCATATTAATTTTGACAAAAGCCATGAGAATTTCAGCTTTGTTCATACTCATTTTAAGGCATGTTCAATTCACTTCAATGGGGCTTATATTCATTTCAACACAAGCCATGTTCATTTGAAAACATCTCCTTTTCATTTCTGTATATCTCATTCATTGCAATCTAGGTAATATTCATTTCAACTTAATTTATATTCATTACACTATGTGTTACATTCATTTCAGTGTATGTTATTACAATTTCAATATGCATTATATACTTTTCAGAATGTAATATATTCATTTCAGTAACTTATATTCATTTCAATCTGTCATTTTCATTTTATTATATGTCATATTCCTCTTGGCATATGTTAGTCATTTCAAGGAATGTCCCAATATTTTTGATGCATATTGCATTTGATTCACTGATTGCTATATTGTTTAAAGCGAGGGCCATATTGATTAAAATATCATTGATGTATATTTCAATATATCTCTTATTCATTTCAGAGTGTGTGTTATCCATAATAATCACTAAGTAGTATATTCACTCTGCAAGGTTTCATATTTGTTTTGGTTCAAGTCAGATTCACTCTGCCAGGTGTCATATTTACCTTCACATATATTATATTAATTCTGGTGTGTGTCATAATCATTTTGCATCACGATATGCATTTCAGAAGGTGTCGTATATGGGGATTTGTAATTTTGACGTGAACGGCTTCCCATAGCCGGCTATTGCTGGATTTCATTGCTGAGATAGAGCGTTATTATCAAAGCTTATCTCAGAGGCGATGCAAAATACAGCGATAGCGGGGAAGCCAACAATAGCGTGAGAAAACAAGCGCTATTTCCACTGTGCTATTGCAAAGTTTGCTAATAGGCAAGTGCGGACTCAGCCGAACAATCATGGTAAGTCAGGCTTTAAACAGGCGTTAGTAACCAGCGATAATCGCGGTTAGCGCAACTTTTGTTATAGCTACGCAGGTCCGGGCCGGATTGATATTAGAGGCAAGTTGTGTCAGCGACAGTATTCGTGTCATTTTAGTGAGGATCGCCCACTTTGCATGTCACTAGAGATAAATATCACTGACATGCAAAGTGCAGAAAAGACGGCTTCTACCTCAAGGAAACACGCGTTAGCGTGTCCTTGATAGTAGAGCGATATTAAAATCGCCGCTTTTTGGCTGAAAATTGGGCTTGATAATATGCCCCTAGAATTAATAAATATTTGCAGCAGTACCTCTTGACAGCTGCACGAGGAACAGGTTTCAAGTAGTACGTCTGCGAAGGCCATGTTCCATTCCCAGCAGTATTCTATTCCAGCTGCTTGGAGGTCTCCATAGCACCGAGCAGGTTCCCCTGTGAAAAAGCATATTTTGTTCTTTTTTCCCCTGGGGATAATATGTATCCAATTGGAGAACTATTTCCCCTACATTCCCATCTAATCAGGAGGTGATCCCTTCCTCTTCCCACATTTGAAAGAGGCTTACACCAGCATTTGGATGAAGAAGATATTGGCTCCTTTACAGAGTGTAATGGGGAATGAGTTGAATTTGTGGGTGCTAAAACATATCCATGGTTGCTGATATTAACAGGTTTCAAGGCTAACCGCACCCTAACTTCCTAATGTCCTGTGGGATTTACAGGAGTAGAGGAATCAGCCTTCATGGCAGAGAACTCCACACACAATTTCAACATAACAGGCATGCATGCAATTCTCAAGCATATCTTAGACTGAATAACTATTATAGACACCTTTAGAATGTTTTGACAAGCATGTGTCATTCCAAGTGAGGTGGGTATACTGTTGTAGGGGAAGTAATGCTGTCCACAGGTTATATTATAAAACAATATATAGTTTATTTGAGACACAGAGAAATGCTGGTGTCCACATCCAGGCTAACGGGTAACTGACCAGAAGCCAGGACATAGAACATCACCACACAAAAGATCGAAATGGAATCAATATCCTTAAAGAGAAAGTACACAAAAGCATAGTAAGAATACAACATATCCTCTTCCCTTCACAAAATAAAAAAATCTACAACACAAAAACAAGTTAAAAAGGAAGCTATGAACAAAGAACATAAGCAAGAAAATCATGCATTTTCACAAAGATAATCTTTTAAATATGCTGGAGGTCTCCTGTCTCTCTTGAGTTGAGCATCAACACCCACATTTCGATCAACATGTACAACATCCTTTTCCCTTTTAACATTTCCCATACGCTCATTAGGTTCATGTTTCTTATACAAAGCCACCCTCCGTAGATTCCAATGCTCACCATTACAAAAAGTTACAAACCTATCATGTACAGATTTTACTTTGTATGGACCTCTAAATTTAGTCAATTCACCACAAACACGTCCTGGTTTAACTTTGACTAAATCATTGACAGAAATATTGGTCTTCCCCCACATGCTTTCACTTCCACTCGTGCATGCCCCACTCAAATCCGTCAGACCAATGCAATCCTTCAATCAACCTGGAATTAATTGTGTCCCAGCCACACGTCCTCTCATCACATTGAAGGGAATCTTCCCTGTTGAATTATTCTCAGTTGTGCGATAAGCCCACACTAATTCCTCCACCATATCCTTCACTTGACCACCACTCGAACAAGCGATCTGTATCGCACCCTTCACCATTCTATTTGCCCTCTCAACAATACCATTTTCTTGAGGGTTATATAACGATGTCCTTGAATGTATAATACCACATTTTTCAAAAACTCCACCATTTCCTCAGACGTCAATTGAGTACCGTTATCTATTATCAGTTTGACAGGAAAACCTTCTTCACGGAAAATGTCATTCATCATACTAATTGTTGATCTTGTAGTTATTTCTTTACAGAACTTAGCAATCAGCCATATTGACGTAACATCTACTAACACCAGAGCAAATTTCAAATCATCTTTAAGACCACCAAATGGTCCAATAAAATCCATACAAACCGTATGCCAAGGTGACGCTGGATCCTCAATAGTGCCATGGTCTACATTGCTTCCCACTTTCAACCTCTTTTCACACTCTAAACAATCCAAACACCTCTCAACACTTTCTGACACCTGTTGGTCCATTGCCGGCCACCAGAAATATTCCCTCAACCTCTTTTTAGTAAGAGACTGGCCAAGATGACCCTCATGCACCAACTTGAATAACAAAAATTTTAAATCATGCGGTGGGATAAACTTGTCATTCTTCATCACCACATATCCCTCCTTATCATAAATTGACAATTCATCCAACACCTTCACATACGGCCTAACAGTTATCTCCAAAGTGCTTTCCCGTCTGATACCTTTTAAGATAAGATCCTTCACACTTGACAACACAACATCCTTTACCATGCTCTCATTCCACTGCGATCTCCCTATTGCACCCGAACACAAATTAACCACATCTTCTACAGCTGCAACAGATCCCTCATTGGATAACGACTCAACTCCCAACTGATCCACTTCCTCCCATGGCAAAGGAAGTCTCGACAAACCATCCGCTTGAATATTCCTCCAACCTGGGACATATCCAATCGTATACAAAAATTCTTGCATCCTTGCCGCAAATCTTGCCAACCTTGCAGATCTTTTCCCTGCGCCACCTGGAGACAAAATTCTCAAAAGAGGTTTATGATCAGTCTGCAACTTGAAATTGAACCCCCACAGATACATCCTGAAATACTCGCAACCCCATGCTGCTGCAAGTGCTTCCTTTTCAATAATAGAGTAGTTCCTTTCCGAAACATTGAAAGACCTTGACGCAAAAGCCACTGTCTTCACTCCAGTAGGATGCACCTGCGTCAAAACTGCACCTAACCCCACTGCGCTAGCATCAACAGCTAATACTGACAGCAATTTAGTATCAAAAGGTGTCAAAATCCTTGCATTGCATATCTTCTCTTTTATGTCAACAAGCGCCTTCTCTTGTTCAACTCCCCACACAAACTTGGATCCCTTTCTAAGTAACACTCTCATCTTCTCTGTCTCATCTGCAAAATTCTTTACAAATTTTGCGTAATATTCGATAAGACCTAAAAATGATCTTAATTGATCCTTGTCAACCGGCGCAGGTGCTCTTCTTATAGATTCGAAGTTTCTATTTGCTCTATCACACCTTGTTCTAACATCTCACACAACATTTTCTTCACGTCACTTCTTGCTATTATTGGAACCCTTCTTACTTTATGCTGCATGGGAACAGCATCTTTTTTGAGCATGATCTTATGCACATACCCTTCAAGTTCCCCAATTTCTTCTTTAAATAAATCTTTCATTCTTTCGACAATTGTGCTTGTGGATATCTCCTCAACCACCATAACTTGATCCTTCGCTCTCGGGTTTATTATTATATGTAGGTCATATTGATGACCCCATCCGAAAATCGGTGGACCAGATTGAGCAACATAAACCTTCCCCTTAACTGATCTGCTCTTAAATATAATGTCAGTAAGCATGTAACCAATTATGTCAATCCTCTCTCCCTGGTACCCACTCGGATTTATATCTTTATCTTTCAAAATCAACCCAGGCCACTTCTCACTGAACATACTCTCCGGGATGAAAGTCCAGAACGAGCCAGAATCCACCATCAACTCTGTCTCCACACCTTCAATCACAAAAAACAGCCTTTGGCCTCATTCTTCTACCAGGTTCCATATCAATTTCTTCATCACCTACACACAAAATTTTCCTCGCTCCATCCACACCACCTTCTGAATTCACACAGACACTTTCATCATTCACAACGGCTACCTTCCCCTTGCTCCCAGACTTGCACATTTTGTAAAAATAACCTCTCCTCCCACACTTTTAGCAATCTTCATCCAGTGCAAAACACTTTTTATATTCCGCTGTATGATAAGTGCTGCCACACCTTGAACACATTCTACCAGTGTTTTTGTATTGTTCTTGATTATTTGAGCTAGTATCGTAATATTTTTTGCCATTCTTCTCGCCATTCTCACTTCCCTTTTTACTATCTACAGCAGCAACAGCTACTTCCTGTTCTACACACAACACACTCTCTTTTGATTTCTCTTTGCGGTCCATCTCTCTCATGCATGCACTAGATTCTTCTACAACCTTCGCAATGTCAATTGCATTCTGTAGCGACGGGTTCTTTGTAGCCCATAATTTCTCCTGCATCTTCCCTGCACTGCACAATCAGTTGGCCCCTTATCATTTCATCCCTGATATCCCCAAAATTGCATTTCAAAGACAGCTCCCTTAACCTAGTTACAAATTGATCTATTGACTCATCTTGTCTTTGTGGCTGTCTATAGAATTTGTGCCTAGCCATTACTATATTAACTTCTTTTGAGTACTGTTTCTTTAAACGTGCTTTTGCCTCTAAGTATACATTCGTTATCACTCTTCCCTCTGCATTCTTCCCTGCCGGTAAAAATTTAAAAGAATGCTGACCTTCCTTCCCTAAAGTGCTCAACAATAGTGCTTTCTTTCTTGCTGCACTAAAATCTTTCCCATCCAATGCTTCAATGTAGTTTTCAAAAATCTCAATCCATTTGTCCCACTCTATGGGTAGTTCTCCACTCTGTTGCAAAAACAATGGAGGCATTATTACATTTTGACCCTCCATTTCACTCTATGTTGCTGACTGTAAAACACCACTTTAATTATTTTTATAAATTCACTCACCAACCCAAATCTATTCAGGTAGTACACAGTCTCGGTCTTTAACCTGCTACACTCCTTTTGCACGTCCTTAACTGCGCCCAAACACAAGTGCCAAGATCGATACTGTCACGGTACTTAGCACATTCTTCCGCTGCTCGTTCCTCCGAAAATTATTCTTTTAACTAAGCACGGCTTTGTCCTTCGCCAACTTCTTTCTTTGTTCCGTAGATGTTTGCTCCGTAAATCGCGCTGCTCGATTCTCTATTCCGTTGCTAGGTAACACTATGCTCTTCAAAGATGGCTGCCACGTTTGTGCGTGATGCGTCACACTACGCTTCCTGCGCTATGCGTGATTCTAGCGGTCGAGGTGGACATTAGCATAGACATAACAACACAGAGCAGTTGTTGTTTTCAGGTATGAACAAAATATAAAACACCCATATGAACCCCCATGTTCAATGAAACACAAAACATTCACACATTGTATTATTTATTTTATTTTTGCAGAGTCGCCCCTGATGAAGGCGCCAAATAGGTGCCGAAATGCATTGGGCTCATCAATGAACGAATGATTATATATGTCATGTTAAATGTTAAAATATACTAAAGAAAATATGTTATTTGCAAAGCAAAGAATATAAATGCATACTGTTATGAATATTGAGAATAACAAGAAAAAATGCTAAAGAAAAATGAATGATTAAAAGCAAATGTGTTAATAAGGAAAACAGTTGGTTTATAGTGTGGTGATATAAACACATATAAATAAGGTGCGGAGCACCAGGTGAACAGTTCGCGATTAGGTGGGCACTAAAACCCATCATAACATAACTATGCGTGATTCAGACACTGTCTTCCGCTCGCTTTTCGAACTCCTTCCTCGCAGGACTGACGACACGTCACAAAGTCGCGCTACACTTCACAAGCTGTCCTCGCTCACACTCGAGACACTCGGTGAGTTGCTTCAATTTTAAAAGTCGCACTCTGTAAACATGCTTTCCCGACGTTTCTTTCTCAATCTAGATTCAGAAATTCTCTCATACTACACTTACTTCATTTGAACGGCAGTATTTAGTGTAGCTTTTCTTCTCTGTCAAATAACGATTTCGAGGTATTTCACCACTTTTGCTCTGGTGCCAATCTTCCTTTTCTTTTCCTCTTCGTTGTGTCAATACCACACCATGGGTTTCTCCTTTAATTATTCTCTCCCGTTCTTCCGTTTCTCCTTTTTTTCTGCCATTAATCTTCAAATCTTCTACATGTGTGGTTCTTCCACCAGCTGAGTTCCTTGACTCACTCTGTGCCACCTTTCCCCGTTAACCAATCGTCGCCATCTGTTGTAGGGGAAGTAACGCTGTCCACAGGTTATATTATAAAACAATATATAGTTTATTTGAGACACAGAGAAAAGCTGGTGTCCACATCCAGGCTAACGGGTAACTGACCAGAAGCCAGGACATGGAACATCACCACACAAAAGATCTAATTTGGAATCAATATCCTTAAAGAGAAAGTACACAAAAGCATAGTAAGAATACAACATATACCCAGACGGGGGTGCTGTGCTCTAAATGCCACTGAAGTCAAGCTATCCTGGCTGATGAGGTGTGAAACCCCGCAATCGGTCCTAGGATGCTTGTTTCCAGTCCAGGGAGGACCTGGCCAGGCAGTTTGGACAGGACTGTTCCCCTTGGGAGCAGGAACAAAACTGATTTGCATATGGCTGGGTTCAAACGAATGGCATGGGGGCAAAATAATGATGGATTTAGGCCCAGATCTCTGTACTGGAGTGAATGTATAACATTGTTCTGCATTGTCTCCATGATTTTTATTTTGTTTGTCTTTACAAAGTGTATAGGCAGAGGTTAATTTGAGCCGGTGGGAACAACAAGAACTAATTTTTGCGACCAGCACTTATTTTTTCTAATCAAACATTTACAGGGAACAAGAGAGGGAAAACACACCAACGGAAGTAAGGAGGAAGGGAAAGACGGAAAAACTTTCACCAAGAGAGTACACAGGAACCTGCAAGAGTGAGATAAGGTGCAGGGAGTGTCCGGGTGGATTCAAGAGGTCTGAGGTGCATTCAGGGCTATGCATCCTTCGTATTTGGTGCACTGATATTAAAAACGACTTTTTTCAGAATAGTTGGGGCTGAATACATTGTCTGGCCTGAAGCCAGGACCAAGTCACACTGTGTGTTCAATCACCAGGTGACCAACACACATTGCACATGGCAAAATGCTCTTGACAGCAGGGGTTGGATGCAAGGCAGGAGCTATGGAATGGCCCTGTGGCCTGGACACAACCTCCTGGGCATCCAAACATTCCTATGCACACTTTTGGCCATGTGAAATGTGGTGACTGAAGGGCCTGGCCTATAACCTGGGGCCCTAAACTACACCATCTCCGTGAGGGAAAAAACCCTTGATAGGCACAGTTTTTAGTAGGGCACAGCAAAAGCTAGACATGGCATTCGGCCTGTAGCATTTCCCTGTACTCAACTAACTATGCCACTAAACCCAGTAGTGAATGGCCAAAGACAAAGCATAGCAAGGATTTAGAAAGGACCTCGTTGGTAAGTCTGGGCCTGCACCCAACCTCACAGACAACAAACTCTGCTGCACACTGTGGTTTATTTTCTTCATTGTTTTGTTATTGCAGCAACATGCCTAGCCCTGCCACCAATAAATTTAAACAGATCATCTTACGTAATTGGCATCTATTGGAAAACCAGGAAGTGCAATTCCCAAAACAGCTCTTTGCAATGAAAAAGAATAAAAGTATAGGGCAATAACTGTGAGGGCTGATGTCTTCCCAAAGGAAATAAAAAAAGATTTGAGATCAAAATTTGGGATGAAGCCAGTGGAGGGCCATCACAAATGTGGAAGTTGCATAGCGTGTGAGTCCACGATGGAAGGGACCGAGTTTGTGCACCAGGGAGTAAAATGGAAACATACAGCATTCACTGATTGTAAGACAAGGAATGTTGTTTATGCAGTGATTTGCCCGTCTAATAAGATCTACATAGGAAAAACAAATCAACAGATAAATCAACAGATAACACAGCACAGATCAAGAATGAAGAAGAAAGTTAGTACAGCCCCGATGGTAGAACATTATCTAAAGGAGGGACACTCTGGAAGAGATTTCAAATGGACAGTGCTAGTAGGCTTGAAGAGCTCTAGTATGATGAGGGATGTGGAAGTCAAACTTCTAGCCAAGGAAGCATATCTCATAATGAAATATAATAGTGTGCTGACAGGCTTGATTGACATGTCGGAATTGTCTAAAATGTGATATCTGAATATAACGTGTCTTACGGTAATCAAAGATATGTAAAGATGTCTAATGTACCAATAATTTGTTAATGGATGAATTGGATCTAAGAATGTGCTGGATCGGATTTGAGATAATATACCTCTGAAAATTACTCCTGGTAATTTGTAAACCGACTGATGTTAGTGAGACCCTCCATAGCAGCAACATGCAAAACACGTTAAAGATCAATCCCTCAGTGGTTGGGCAAAAAATAAATAAGGGAAGCCGTGTATGTTGTGGGCATGTCGTTATAAACTGTGAAATTGCACTAACACAGATGAACATAATGAGCAGGGCTATTGTCATCGAAAAAGCGCGCGTTTAGGGAAAGAGAACGGACCTCAACGAAAGCCTTAAGCGGGTGGCCCATTTCGTGAGCAAGGGTAGATGCCATGAATAATGTTCGGGCTTATATCGAGGCTCGACTGCCACATGAACTACAAGTCCCATGAGGCTAGGCGCGCAGCGAGCAATGTGCAACAAACAGGAAGTAATTAAAAAAGATACTTCCGAGAGTGCTCGGAATTGCGAGGAGATGGTGATGGCACCCAGCAGTAAAGAAGAGACCCGTTCGTGAATCGAGACATTCCACGCCGTGAGGTAAGAAAAAAACGGCGGTAGCAGTGCAGGCATGATAGCGCCATTGAGTAGCCCCCTTGGCCGGCTCCCTTAGCTGTAAACACTAAGGACTTCTTTGTTTTCATTTTAGGCAAGTGAGAAGTGCTGGCGGAGGGAGAAGTTGGTGTCCCTGCCCCTCGAGTGAAAAACGTTAACAAGAAGTAAAGGCTGACACACTATTTTTGAAGATAATCAACAGTGATAATGGACCAATAAGTAATTTTGGCACAAGCTCAATCTAAAAAATGTAGTGGCTTTTCGTTTGGTTCCTTTCAGGAGATTATTAAGTTGCAATGGTACGTACGGGTACATGAAGCCATAAAGAGGGGCATTAACACCAAGGCACAAGGTACGTGTCGCAGGGTCATGACAACTCCCTTGCAGGCTGCTCCCTAGTTGGTGAATTTGAATTAAAGTTAGTCGATGGATTTGTCTTTGTAGGGGTCATCTTGCTGCTCCGAGTCGGTCTTGCTGAGATGAAATGATTGAGTGGTCGATTTACCAGTGAAAGGTACGAATTGCCTGATTAGGTAGTGAATTGCGTTTGAAAAGGACAAGGGAGACAATTGAATTGATTTGTTATGTTTTTATTGTAGATATGTCTAAACTTCTTAAATTAAGAAGCCCTGGTGAAAGCCCGTAAAGGAGACAACGAGGCTTGAAACGCGTTGGCTGAGTCAATTTTGGATGTTAAATAATATTTTTCTAAATTAGTCAAAACTGACGGTTGAGTGCATATGCTTAAATAGGTGTTGGCATAGGCAAGGATCAGTATACATTACTTGTTTATTGGTGTACCGTCAATGTTGAATAGCCTATTGACATATCGTATGCTCTATGTGGTCATTTTGTGATTATTTCATGGCTAGCAATTTTGTTTGTGTAATTCGTAGTAAATGTTTAATGTTTGTGTAAAAGTCCATGTGTGATTCTCCAAAGAATAAGAGGGAATCTTTTTGTATTTTTTTTAAAAAAACAAAAGAAATAATAATGGGTAAATAAACAACCCAAATCACAAAAGGTATATGGTGTGATTTTTCTAAACAAAAAATAGGACCTTTGGTAAACTTTTTCCTTAATATTGTTGACAGTTTTCAGCACCATTTTTTACAAAGATGGATGAGTGAAATGATGGATGGATTGATTAATTGATAAGTGAAAGTGTGAATGGATGAACAGATGTGTGAAAGGGTGGCCGTAAGGATGGATGAGTGAGTGAAAGGGAGGGTACATGGGCAAAAGATTGGATAGATGAGTGAAGGAGTGAAAGGATGGATGAGAGAAAAGATGGATGGATGATTGAAAGGATGGATGAGTGATAGGGTCAATGGATGGATGCATGAGTGGATGAGTAGATGGATAGTTGGGTGGATTGAAGGAAGGATGGATTGCTAAGTGAAAGGGTCGATGGAGAGAGAAAGGGAGAATGGATGGCTGAAGGGGTGAATAGGTGGAAGGATGAGTGACTGGGTGGATGGATAAGAAAGTGAAAGGATGGCTGGATGGGTGAGAGGGCAAATGGCTAGATGGATGAGTGAAGAGATGTATTGGGTGAAAGGGTGGATGGAGAGAAAAAGTGAGGATGGATTTACTGATTCATGTGTGTGCCAATTAATAATGTAACTTTATTTTAAAGGCCTCATCCAAAATGCAGACAAGGGGCATATTTCTCTATATGCCAAAAATATTAATTAGTAAGTTTTGGTTAGTTTTTGTTTGTAGTGTGTAGGTCTGACTGCACTCTATTTTAGGTCCTAGGCCAGAATGTGGCAACATGTTTGTGTGTTGATTTCAGGACATGTCTAAGACTTTGTGTAATGTGATTTCTCAAAAGAGAGCTGTTTAGCCTCATTCTATGCTAGGCCTTGTTCGAGGCCTAAGCAAAATTTGCAAACTTGACACTTCTTTCTCTGTGCAGAAGAATTAACTTTTCTAGCATGTTCAGGTTAGAATTCCTTTTTGCAGATTTTATATCATTTTCATGGTTAATTGAGTAATCCTCAGTCTCCTCATGGCCCAGACTTGAAGGCAGCAACAGATGTGAATAAAACTGTGTTTTTTGGATATGGACATCACTTGCTGGCTGTGAAATAAATTTATGACTAGATTGTACAGATACATTTTTTCAGCATTCTTTACACCCCAGACTGCCTTTTCCTCGTTTGTGAATTCTTACTTTTGTTATTACATGTTCTGTTCCCAGAGATTCCAGTCTTACCCTTTCTCCTTGACTTTGTACTAGATTTCTGATTTATGTGATGATTAGCTGGTTGGGAAAGAGTATCTAACGACCTTGTGCAGGGCGTTAAGACTGCATGTAAGTATTCAGTTATCAGACCTGCAGTGCTCCTAGTCTTTACCAATGTTACTTGCTCTGTGAGCTTTAAAAGGCTTAATTTACTAAATCTTTCTCCACGAATTAGACCTCAAAGAGTAACCAAATAGTGTTTCATGAAAGGGCACGCCCCTTGAATGTGGGCCACACCCCTTAACTGTAGGCCATGCCCCTTAAATGTATGCCACGCCCCTTGAACGTGAGCCACTTTTTTCGTCAGTGCCCGGGCCAAATTGTGATCCCAATCCGACACTGGCCCTGGCCCTAAGTGGGTAAATATTCACCTATTTCCTGGTTTCTCACATTTCAAGTTTTGCAGAGTAGCAGAGCAGTGATCCTGCATGTTTTCTGTGAATCTTTCACCCTTCACATTTACACCTTCTAGCAAGTGCGGAATTGTACTCCATCAAATTAATTGCTTTTCACCTCGCATTTTCTGCCAGCTGAAAGCATGTGAAAATATGAGTGGAACAGGGCCTGAAATTTGGGAAAAGTGTGTGGTAAATGGATGCTAGTTCCGGGATACACTTGTTATTTGCCATTCTTGACCTCAGTCCTGTAATCATCAGTACACACTGTGATAATACCAACCAAAATCCTGCTATTACCGTCTCATTTTTCAGGCCAAATCAGACCGAGGGCCTAATATAACGATTGGACATATTGGGGCTTATTTACAACCCCCTTGTGCCGCCCGCACATCACTTTTTCCCCATGTTAAATTTCGCAATAAGCCTCGTTATTCTGATGTACTTAAGTAATGCACATAGATTGGTTCTGCAATTATTTTGAATTGCTGACGTCTCCTCTACAGGCTAATCATGTATGTGCTGTACTCACGCAAGTCTTGAGCGCTGTTAAAAAGGTTTAGATAGCTCACAGGTAAAACACACAGGCAAGCTGTGACAGGATTGCAATTAGAACTGCAAACAAATCGGATGCTTGCTCTTAGTAAAAGCAAAGCTTCTCAAAGCTAAGGCCAGCCTGCGGTTGTACTGATAAACTGTATAATCAACAAGCTTCAGTGTTTAGCATTGTTGTCTCAAATAATCCCTGTAGATTTCAAGGTACTGTACAGACTGTCACAAAACCTGCCATAGTTTCCTGCAAATGCTTGGAATAGCAGCTTGAGAAAAATAAATATGCATGATTGACAAATTTATTTTAGTTTGCAAGATATACTTTCAAATATCACTATAACATATATTACATCAATATACTAATGTTTTAAGAACATGCTTTGGTAATGCAATTCGCACTTGTTAATCATTTACATGTGCAGACACAATATACATGTCTACGTTTTGGACATTTCCAGATTTCATTTTCAAGGAGCTCTAAATGAAAAAGTTCAATGGCTTTTATACCAAATCTGGGGCATATTACCAAGCAATAGCGATTTTATCGTTATTGCTTGGTTAGAGACAAAAATTTACCACTGAGCTGCGGCGATTTTTATCGCAGATAAACATTGGTATTACCAAGGTTAATCGCAAATGCGATAAAAAACGGCCGCAATGTATGAATATCGCTGAAAAGTCAGCGGTATTCATGCATTACCGAGCTAATGCTCTTAGTCATGTTATCCATGTGGAGAAGTGTGGCTCACGGTGTAGAGCAGGCAGACCCGGAAGCTGAGGTCAGACCCAGGACCAGGGTTCAATTCCCGACGCGGCAGGGTCTTGAGCTCAAATATCCACGGATTCGATAATTCTCGCTTCGGTGCTTGCTCTAATCATGGGTTCTCACTCTGCAACTCTGGGCATTAAGCTTGCTTAATCTCCACAACGGCCCCCTGCGGCGGGATGCCTGGCTTTCACCTTGGGGATGCCCTGTAGGGGCTATCTCACAGGGAAAAGCCAGGACGGGTTCCCAAGGCAAGCGCCGGGAAACCTCCGGGTAGCTGTGCGCTCAATAAATGCAATAATAATAATAATAATAATCCACCTCCCATTGGATAACATGGCTAACGACTGCTCAGGGCAGGTGTTAGCTTTTGGAGATATTCGCGCTTTGCGCGAATATCTCCAAAAGTTGGTAATAGGAGATAGCGATGTTAGCGACTGTTTCCAGTCGCTAACATCTAGGCACGCCCACTTTGCATGTCATTAGTGATAAATATCACTGACATGCAAAGTGGGGCCCAAGATGGTCGCAATCTCCTACTAGCTGTCGCTAACTGGTTTTAGCGACAGCTAGGTAATAGGGAGATAATTTTATCACCGCTTTCTTGGCTTTTAAAGCCAAAAAAGCGCGGATAAACTCCCTTGATAATATGCCCCCTTATTCTCCAGCACTTATCATATGTGACTGAATGAACAATGGGGGAAAGGTACAAGAAAAAGTTGGAGCGCGGTATTATGCCTAATTTAGCAACACCGTGCTCCAACATTTCCAAAATGCAGGAATGCGCCATATTTACAAAAAAAGGGCACTACCCTGCATTTCCCCTAGCGCTGGAGCCATGCTGCCATGTCACAAGTGTGCCTGCACTGCAGGACCGATATTTTATGTGCCAGAAGAGACACCTTCCTGACCATAAAAAAAATCAATATTGGCGATTTGCTCTTTCTAAGTGTGCTGCATATTGCAGCACACACAGAAAGAGCCAAAAATTTAAAACGAGGAGAAATTAATACTTTCTCCTCGTTTCTCCTTTCTCCTCCTACTGCCATCTTAATACCAGTTATTACCTGGCCTTAGTTTTTGGCACAGCCCCATCCTTAAAAATCTGGAACAGCGTCAAAAACCAATGGGTGTTGCAGTGGAACACCCACAGCAACACCTGTTGCCCACCCCTTTGCCGCAGTGGACTGCTGCTGAAAGGGACATATTTACAAGGTGGTGCTAAGCCATGTTAAATGGCTTACCGCCATCTTGTAAATATGGGGAATGGCACAACGCCGTTAAAGCATCAAAAAAGTGACGCTCTGGTGGCGTTAGGGGCTTGTACATATGCCCAAATTTGTTCTGTGGGTTTATCGGGATAATTACTCATTTTAAACCAACATTTTTTTTATAATTAATGAAAACAGTTGAATATGTGAATATATGCAAGTGCCAAGGGGTACACATTTTCATGCAATTTAAAGCCCAATTAAACACTGAGGGGGATATGTACAATGAAGTGGAAGAGCATTTTGTTAGCCTCCTGGGCTTAACAACACGCTCCACCACTTCAGAAACGCAAGGCTGCACCATATTCACAAGAATGTGGTGCAGCCTTGCATTTCCCCCTGCGATGGTGCTAAGCCAGAGTGCAAGGGTGTCTGTGTGCAGGGGAGGATTGGTTATGTGTAGGAAGGTGTCCCTTCCTACACATAAATAATCCTAAAATGCCATTTTGTAACTTTCATGTGTGCTGCTTCATGCAGCACACATGAAAGTTACAAAATACAATTTTTTAAAAAGGTTTTTTATGTACAGGAATGGACACCTTCCTGTAAATGAACAAACCGTGACATGTTGCCTTTTTCAACACACATGGAAAAAGCAAAAACGAGGAGAAATAATGCATTTCTCCTCATTTTGCTAACTTAAGACCAGGATTTTCCTGGTCTTAATTTTGGCGCTGCCTCCTATGTACTCCACCCTTGTACATAGGAGGCCGTGTCAAATACAATGGGTGTTGCGGTGGAATGCCTACCACAACCCACTGCACGCCCCTTTCTCGCTAAACATAGCGTGAAAGGGTGCCTTATGTACAAGGCAGCGTTAAGCCACCTTAAGTGGTTTAACTTTGCCTTGTACATAAGGCAAGGCCCCTATTGCTACAGTAACGTCACAAAAAGTGACATTCCTGTGGCAATAGGGGCTTGTGCATATGCCCTAGTACAATTCTGACACTCAGCCACGGCCAGTGGAGGGAGTTGCGGTGGGGTGGAGAGGCGGGGCATGGGAGGGGCAGAGTGGGGGATGCTAAAATCTGGAATATGGATAATTGGAGGTAAGTAAACAGTTTAATAAATAAAATGAATTTCGGAGCGCGCCCTGCATTGCAAAATATGATGCAGCCCGCGCTACGAAATTCGTTTTATTAATTAAATTGCTTATGTAATTCCAATTATCCATATTCCGGTTTTTAGCACCCTCCACCCTGCCCCTCCCCCGCCCCGCCTTTCCGCCCCACCGCAACTCCCTCCACGGGCTGCGGCTGCTGACACGAATAGAGAGGGTAGTCTCTAGTCCAACTGTTTACTGCTTATAGGGGAACCATCTCCCCTATGGTTCTTTACAGTTCAAGACTGCTACATGTAGATCAAAGAGTAAACTGGCAATCCACAGTGAAAAGTAAATGAAGAGGTTACTAAACTTGCCCATAAACACTATGATGCAGTCATTAAGAAGCGAACTAATATGTATTCCTTGTTCAGTATAATCAATTTTCAATGAACATAGCTTTGAATGTACTACCTTAACTGTATTTGCTAACAACTATACTAAATAGCTGTAAAATAACCCATTAACTACCCAAAAACTAGCATCAGAGAAAAGGGAAATCTTTTTATTTGCATTGATAGACTATTTGATCGTTACTTGTGATCTGAGGAACTAAAATTTCAATTGGAAGGTAATCCATTGTTTCCAATAGAAGAGCGTTGTCGGAGGTTGAAAACTAGTGATTATTTATGTATAATATCAAATCCCAAAATATACGTGTGTTATAGGATTGTCCTGTGTTCTTTGTAATACCCAGTTTCTAACGCCATTATTCAAAAGCACACAAAGTGCTCTTCAAAGTTATGTGTGTATCTAATGTATTTTCATTATTTCAATACTATGAATGCTTTTTGTTGTAGTCACACATTGTCTGAATACATGTATGTTTTGATAGTTCGGAAAAAGGGGGAATAACAAAAATGTCCAAGAAAATGATAGCTGCTATTTGCATTTGTCATGCAGCTAGGACATAAAGATAAAAGGTTGGCAACACCCGAACAGTCACAACATTGCGCAACATTGTTCAAGCATCAGAACAGAAAAGACGTGCACGGAAAAGATTCCATCGTGTTTTTTGTTTCTCAAGAAAAAGACACACATCTGAAGTGAATCCCTAGGCCTGGCATCATTATCATTCCCTACGGAACGGCAGCCACACAGGAAGAGGTGTTTTAAAAAGAAGGGTTTATGTGGAATTTAGCATTTTGAGCTTATTATGCAGATAAAATTGAGCACTGTCGCCCACAACTCAGTGTGCAAAGGAGAAGAATTTAAACAGCACTATGAAGTGTACTTGAAAGCCAATTGCAAGATAGACAATTCTAATGCTTATTTATGGGAGACCAGAAGCTATAGTACACTACTGTCACACAAGATTCAATATCTTCTTTAGATATAGAAATACTTAAAAGTTTGCACGTGTTTCATCGCGTTGTGTGCAAATGCAATCATTGCATTAATTATGCAAACCTACTGTTGCTAATAATAATAATAATAATAATACTGTATTTTATAAAGCGCGAACAGCTACCTCACGAGGAGGTGTCCCGGCGCTAGAAGAACCACAGAAGTCCAGGGGCAGAGATAGGAGACCTAGCGAGGCTGGGAGAAGAGCCAGGTCTTTAGCATCTTCTTAAAGCAAGGTTCAGATGGAGCCTGCTGGATTGCTTGAGGTAGGGAGTTCCACAGAGCGGAGACATTTGCTGAAAAGGCACGACCGCCAAGGCGTGCCTTTTTTGCTCGTGGGACGACCAGTTGGACACGGTCGTTTGACCGTAATGCACGGCTTTGGGAATACCTTGGCAGGCGTTTTTTTAGGTAAAGTGGGCAGGAGCCATGCAAAGATCTGAACGCAAGAGTCAGAGCTTTGAATTTTATCCGATTGGCCACAGGGAGCCAGTGCAGGGTTCGAAGATGCGGAGAGACTGACTGCTTGAAAGGAATTCGCAGTAACAGCCTCGCAGCCGCATTTTGAACTACCTGCAGTTTATGGATTAGGAATTTTGGGAGGCCCAGGTATAGACCGTTGGCATAGTCCAGCCGTGAGGTGACAGTTGCATGGACTACCATTTTTTTGCAGCTCTCTGGTAGAAGTTTAAGGAATTTTCGGAGGTTTCTTAATTTACTTAAACAGCAACCAGCCACTTGTTGGATATGGGAAGTAAAAGACATTTTATCATCCCATCTCACTCCAAGGTTTTTTGCCGAGTTACTGGGCAAGGGGGGGGGGGCCCATCTCCACCGGCCACCATAGCTCTGGGGCAGGGGTGGGACCCTTACCGAAAAAGATAACTTCGGTTTTATTGGCATTTAGTTTTAGTTTGTTAGTATTCATCCAGTGAGCAATGTCCTGGAGACAGCCTTTAAAGTTTGCGAAAGATTCCTGTGTCATCTCAGAGTAGGGAAATACCAGCTGGGTGTCGTCGGCATAAGAAATTGCCTTAACACCCCAGTTGGCAATTAGCGTAAAGAGGGGGGCCAGATAGATATTGAATAAGAGAGGGCTGAGGGCCGAGCCCTGCGGGACTCCACAGTTAAGGGTTTTAGGTGAGGAAGAAATCGTCCCAAGTGCCACCTTCTGCGTTCTCTGAGAAAGATAGGAGTTTATCCACCTCAACGCATTATCTTGAATGCCTATCTCTGCCAGCCGGCTGAGTAATCTGGCGTGGTCCACCGTATCGAAGGCGGCCGACAGATCCAGGAGTACCAGCATAGCTGAACTTCCTGCATCCATCGACCACCTCACTGACTCGGCTACCTCTAGGAGCGCTGTTTCTGTGCTGAAACCGGGCCGAAAGCCAGATTGAGTTTCATGGAGAATGTTGCTGGTTTCCACAAATATACTCAATTGGCGTTGTATCACTTTTTCCAGCATTTTTCCCGGGGCGGCTAGAAGGGATATTGGGCGGAGATTCGTGAGGTCATCTGGGTCCCCGTTTGGTTTTTTCTTTAGGGGAAGGAGAGTGGCATGCTTCCAGACGTCTGGGAAGGTTCCTGCCGTGATGGAAGAATTCCAGATACTTTGAAGTGTGGGCGCTATAGAGGCCGCTATGGTGCTCCATAGTTTAGCCGGACAGGGGTCATCCGGGGAGCCGGATTTACAGCGGCTGAGTTCTTGCCTCACCTCGTTCAGAGGGATATGCGCGAACTGGGTGAGGGTTTCTCCTGTCTCGCCATTGTTCGCTGTGTCCTGTTTCACAGTATATATTACTGGGCCAAAGGAGTCGTATACTTTCTTAATTTTATGATCGAAGTATTCTGAAATTTGCTCGCAAAGTAATGGGGTGGGAACCACCTCTCTTTCAATGCATTGAGGTTTGAGGAAGGACTGTACTACTTTAAAGACTTGTTTGCTGGACTGTTCTGCCTGCATAATCGAGTCTGCGTAGAAGCGCTTTTTATTATTCCTAATGGCTTTCCGGAATTTTTTTGATGCTTCCTTATATCTAGTTTTTTCATCTAAACCGTTGCTATTCACTGACACCTAACTAGAGGTAGGCAGGGTGCAATGCACGTATGCATAATTAGAGCCGAAAAGATCAGGCTGTAGGTGAGGCATGGCCCTATTTCTTACTTATGTATTTCTTTTTTGTTTAATTTAGCAAGGGCTGCTCTATCACTGATTTAGGCTCACGAAGCTTCCGTTTAATTGTTAGTCAACAAAGCCACAGATTCTAATCTTCAGACGTTTTATGGTCCCAGTAACTATTGACAACATTAGAAATTCTCTTTTTCATAATGTGTTAGTTTTGGGCATCACCACGTGTTTTTTTACATAGTTCTTCAACGTTACAATAAATGGCCTTCCTACACTTATAGAGAAAACTAGTTCGAAATTTAGCAAAAAACTAAAGTCTGTTATGTATTTTTCTCAATGCATAGCTTTATGTAAACCCCTGTTGTATTGTGACACAATGGACGGAAGTAGGTTTTATTTGGGGAGGGCGGATGCCCAACTCAAGGAATAATAATATTATCTTGTCAGAGTGAATACCAGAAGTCACTAAAGTAACATGCACTTAACCCCCTTGGATTTATGACAGAGAACAGATATGCTCATCGTAGGGTAAAGTGTAAAATATTAATGCAGTACCAATACAGCAATAAAGTCAAAACACCAAACAATAAAACGCTAAAACTGAATTTGAAAAAAAGAGTTCGATTTAATAACGATAAAAATCCAATAAGGGGAACAGGAGCTATGTGTTTTTGATGATTTAATTGAAAATATCATACCAGTAGACTGAGACCTAAATTCGCTTTGAGGCCAACCTTGATGCACCTAAAGATCAGATAAATCAAGCAGGCCCGCCCAGTCAAGGGTTTTACTTTCAGACTTTGGGCCCTATTATGAGTCTTGCTGTCTTACCGCCAAACCGCAACAGTGGTGATCCAAAACACTAGGTCGTGTTCCGCGCACCCTAATAAGATGTGTTGGACTTGACCCTTCTGGCAGGTTCACCCCTGAACTTTTTGCCTTTTAGTATTACATGCTTATAATGATTTCTGGTCTTTGCGCCCTTTAGCACTGTGGCGCAGTGTAAAGTGCGTGCGCTCTCTCAGTGCGTGTGTGAGATTGGCCTGCCCTCCCGTAGGAATGCATGGGGAATATGTGTGTGCATGGTAATTCCTGATGCTTGGGGAGTGCAGGTGCGAGTTTGGTATGTGCGGAGGCGTGTGATTGAATGCTGCGCAATGATGTGTGCAGCGTTATTGTGTCTAGTGTGGAAGTGCCACTTCTAGAAGTTGGTGTGCCTGTGCAGTGAATGTGCTGGCTTGTACTTGGCTGGGGCTGGCTGGTGTGCCAGGCTCCTGGAGTCAGGATGGGGCTGCCCCGGTGGTGAATGGGAGATCTGTATGTTGATGGCTGGGGAGGAGTGCACCTGGGACCTGAATAGGGCTGGGCTTTCCCCTCACAATGCTGGATCCACCCCCTGTGGTGTGTCTGATGTCTCTGACCCATCCCGTGAATAGGCAAAGGGGCTGAGCAAAACAGAGTGCTCAGGAACCAGTTGTATCTGGTTCGCCCCTGGCCTGCACCTTTAGACAAAGGAATTGTGTGTATAAAAAGAGGCTGTGACCTCTTGTAAAATGTTCTTGTTTTCCTGACTAGAATCTACCAGGGGCGTGCTGCTGCTGGGGCCGAGGGGAAGGCTTGCCTCCCTTGGTCCTGCCCAGCCCCTGGATTGTTGCTGGGCTCTGTGCTGGTACTCCTCTGCCTTGCCAGGGGGACTGGAGGACTTCCCTGGGCTGAGGAGCTGGTTGCTCCATTTCATTATGCCCAGGACTGTCTGAAACCCCTTTTTTCCCAAAGTGCTTTGTTGGGCCAGGGTTTCTGCCCCCTTTAGCACCTGGGAAGTGCTTTGTTTTGAAATGTCCTGTGCGTGGTGCGCAGGAGCCTACCCTGCATTGTGCCCGAGTCATTTATGGGTCCTTCTTGTTAATAGCGGGAGCCTACTCCGCTTCATGGGGCTCACTTTTAAATTATATCTCGAGGGTGCCCACCCCTCATCTGTGCCCTTAATTCACCGCCGTTGCCCGGGAGAAGCACCGGAGGCCGATGTCCGGCCAGCCGCCTGGTTGTGGGCAGGGCTGGGAGGACGTTGTTTCCGCTTCTCCCTGCTTGGGGGAAGCCGTGTAATGCCGCGTTGGGCCCTGGGAAGGGCCGAAGGCAGTGCGGGGCTCCAGGAGGGAAAGGGAGTCCCCGCGCCACAGAAAAAGCAGCCACCACCCGTGGGACTCTCAGAAGCAAGAGAGAGCCCCGCCTGCCGCCTCAGTGATTCCGCCAGGGCTCCCGTGTGCGAGGGAGAGCTCGGCAGAGGAGTCCAGCGGCAGCTGCCAACCAGGAGAAGTCCCCGGAGGCCTCCTACAGCCGCACAGAGAAAAGACCGGCAACAAGGAGAGCCGATAAGTGGGGCTCAGAGTTCCTAGGACCTCCAAGGCACTGTGCATTTCCCCAAGCGGCCCCAAATGGCAATGGGCCGCTCCAACGCTAACGCCGCCCTTCCCCGAGTCCGAGGGCTCCAGATGGCTCCCACTATGTTTGGGGGGCCTGTTCTTCTCCACGTTTGGGTGCATAACTATCTAAGGAGCCACAGGGCTCCAGGGGCCACCTGTTGATTTCCAGAGCCCTGTGTGGCTCCAGCATTTGGGGCCATGTTTGATTACTTAAGGAGCCAGGGTGCTCCTGGGGGCACATTGTTTTAGAGCCTAGAGGGCTCCACCGATGGGCAAGTGTTGGCTCAGAGCCTAGAGGGCTCACCTGTGCGCTACATGTATTTCCAGAGCCAGGTGGCTCAGTTTGGCGCAGCCTTTTGCTCCTACGGGCTAGTGAAAGCCCCAGTCGACGTTTTGAGTTCATTGCTGCCCAGCAATTAGTGGGCAGCTGCTCCGTTTAGGTTTTCTTTTTTAAGGGGACTTGTTCTTTGGACTTAGGAGTGAGGCGCACTCCTTCATCCCTACCTTGGCCTTCTCCAGCTGCGGAGCACTTAGTGCCAGCTGCAGCGTTTTGGGCCTGTTCTGTCCCTGTCCTCAGCTGCCCAGCAAGTAGTGGGCAGCTGCTAATTGTAGGCTTTGGCACAGTGGCGCAGCCTGGACCTTGATGTGAGTTATGTGCTAGATGTCATTTCTGCACTAAATGTGATTTATGTGCTTCCTAGGTTGCTAGGAAATATACTATGTGTAGAATGTTCTGCGCACCCTGTTCTAACACCGCTGAATGTGTTTTATGCATCATGTGTTTTACCTGCACCGCTGAATGTGTTTTATGCGCCATGTGTCTTCCCTACACTTCTGAATGTGTTCTTATGCATCATGTGTTACCTACACCGCTGAATGTTTTTATGCGTCATGTGTCTTCTCTACATCATTTCTTTATGGCCAGGACTGGCTGAAACCCCTTTTGCCCCAAGTGCTTTGTTGGGCCTAGATTTCTACCCACTTTAGCGCATGGGAAGCGCTTTGTTTTGAAATGTCCTGTGCGTAGTGCGCAGGAGCCTACCCAGCATTGTGCCCGGGTGATTTATGGGGCTTTGCTATTCCACTTAAGGTGCGCAGGTGCCCACCCTGTGTCTTGCCCGAGTGATTTATGTGTCTTTGTTGTTAATAGCGGGAGCCTACTCCGCTTCATGGGGCTTGCTTTTAACTTATATCTCGAGGGTACCCACCCCTCATCTGTGCCGCTAATTCACCGCCGTGGCCCGGGAAAAGCACCGGAAGCGGATGTTCAGCCAGCCGCCTGGTTGTGGGCGGGGCCGGAAGGACGTTGTTTCCGCTTCCCCCTGTTTCGGGGTAGCCGTGCCATGCTGCTTTGGGCCCTGGGAAGGGCCGATGGCAGCGCGGGGCTCCTGGAGGAAAAGGGAAGCCCCGCGCAACAGAAAAAGCAGCCATCACCCGCTGGGCTCTCAGAAGCGAGAGAGAGCCCCGCCTGCCGCCTCAGTGAAGCCGCTGGTGCTCCCGTGTGCGAGGGAGAGCCCCGGCAGAGGAGTCCAGCGGCGGCTGCCAACCTGGAAAAGTCCCCAGAGGCCACCTACAGCCGCACAGAGAAGAGACCGGCAACAGGGAGTGCCGGTAAGTGGGGCTCTGGGTTCCTAGGACCTCCAAGGCACTCTGCATTTCCCCGAGTGTCCCCAGATGGCA
Organism: Lissotriton vulgaris; assembly: GCF_964263255.1. Taxonomy (NCBI): domain Eukaryota; kingdom Metazoa; phylum Chordata; class Amphibia; order Caudata; family Salamandridae; genus Lissotriton; species Lissotriton vulgaris. Next base: position 1,435,359,764 of record NC_141691.1, read on the forward strand.
ACGGGCCTCTCCAACGCTAACGCCGCACTTCCCCGAGTCCGAGGGCTCCGGATGGCTCCCACCATGTTTGGGGGGTCTGTTCTTCTCCACGTTTGGGTGCATAACTATCTAAGGAGCCAGAGGGCTCCAGGGGCCACCTGTTAAATTCCAGAGCCCTGTGTGGCTCCAACATTTAGGGGCCATGTTGGATTACTTAAGGAGCCAGGGTGCTCCTGGGGGCACATTCTTTTAGAGCCTAGAGGGCTCAACCGATGGGCAAGTGTTGGCTCAGAGCCTGGAGGGCTCCCCTGTGCGCTACATGTATTTCCAGAGCCAGGTGGCTCATTTTGGCACAGCCTTTTGCTCCTAAGGGCCAGTGAAAGTCCCAGTCGCCGTTTTGAGTTCACTGCTGCCCAGCAATTAGTGGGCAGCTGCTCCGTTTAGGTTTTCTTTCTAGGGGACTTGTTCTTTGGACTTAGGAGTGAGACGCACTCCTTCATCCCTACCTTGGCCTTCCCCAGCTGCGCAGCACTTAGTGCCAGCGGCAGCGTTTAGGCCCTGTTCTGTCCCTGTCCTCAGCTGCCCAGCAAGTAGTGGGCAGCCGCTACGTTTAGGTTTTGGCGCAGTGGCACAACCTGGAATTTGATGTGAGTTTTGAGCTAGATGGGATTTCTGCGCTAAATGTGATTTATGTGCTTCCTAGGTTGCTAGTAAATGTACTATGTGTAGAATGTTCTGCGCACCCTGTTCTGACACCGCTGAATGTGTTTTATGCATCATGTGTTTTACCTACACCGCTGAATGTGTTTTATGCACCATGTGTCTTCCCTACACCACTAAATGTGTTCTTATGCATCATGTGCTTTACGTACACAGCTGAATGTGTTTTATGCGTCATGTGTCTTCCCTACACCGCTAAATGTGTTCTTATGCATCATGTGTTACCTACACCGCTGAATGTGTTTTTATCCGTCATGTGTCTTCTCTTCACCGCTGAATGTGTTCTTATGCATCATGTGTTTTACATACACCGCTGAATGTGTTTTTATGCGTATTGTGTCTTCCCTACACCGCTGAATGTGTTCTTATGCATCATGTGTTACCTACACCGCTGAATGCGTTTTTATGCGTCATGTGTTTTCCCTACACCGCTGAGTGTATTCTTATGCATCATGTGTTACCTACACCGCTGAATGTGTTTTTATGCATCATGTGTCTTACCTACACCTCTGAATGTGTTTTTATGCATCATGTGCAAAGCTTCTAGCCTATACCTCTGAATGGGTTTTCATGCCTCATGTGTAAAGCTTCTAGCCTATACCTCTGAATGTGTTTTTATGCATCATGTGTGAAGCTTCTGCTTGTTCTATGTTCTAAGTACTAGTTCTACCAAGTGCTTATTCCTGACAGTGGTCCATGTGGCTCTGTCCCATGTATATAATCCCCTGTAAATTCTGCCCATGCCTCTTGCACATTGTAAAGTGTGTGTTTACTATCTAATATGTTTTGTAATACAAAGGCTATTTTTACATATACCTTGTGTGGAGTTCCTTTTGTGTGGGGCCTGGGATGTTGTTGCTGGTGGGTGCTTGCGCAAATGCTTTACACATCGCCTCTGAGATAAGCCTGACTGCTTGTGCCAAGCTACCAAGAGGGTGAGCAGGGGTTATCTTGGCGGGTGACTTCCTTGCCCTGACTTAGAATGGTGGTTTCTGCTTAGCCTTAGCCAACCAGAAATACCCATTTCTAACATTGGTGATCAGCGGTGGGAAATGGACTTGTGTGTGCGCAGTACCACAGCTAAAACTGGCCTACTGCAAAACTCTACATTTTGGATAGTCACATAGAAGGGGATTATTGTTTTTAGTTTTTTCTGAATGTCATTTCTTGGGAAATATGTTTCTTGTGCACTTTGAGTTAAGTGTCCCTAGCTCGGGAGAGTAGATCATCACCTAAGTGCAGTATTAGTTTTCTGGATTCCCCAGGAAGGGTGGGATCCGGTGGTGGCAGCATTAGTGTGTCCAGTGCATGTGTTCCCCATCCCCTTCCCGGAGTAATGGTACCTGTGTCACGTGTGGTCAGGTTGAGAAATCAGGGGTGGTAGAAACTGCCTAACCGGTCTGGGAGAGGTGTGTGTGGATGAATGGTGCGTTGCACTGGACAAGTGGTGTGAGTTCTCTGGGATAGGGAGCTTGCTGAATAATAGAGTGTGAGTTCTCTGAGATAGGGAGCTTGCTGAATACCTGGGTGAACGTGGAACGCCTGTAAGCAGGGCTCCGGTAGTTTTGATGTCTGGCAGTACCACTTCAGTTGGGAGGGTGCAGGAAGTCGAGATGGAGGATCAGTGGTTGTTTGAAACTACACTGAGAAGGAGGGTGGAGAATGGCTATTGACGGCCAGGGGTTACTACCCCCCACTCTGTGGATTGGCAAGGACCAGTGGTATCTGGTTGGCCTAGGGCCTGGTCCTGGCCGTGGACAACTAAGGAGTACCAGTGGGGTAGCCTGGTTGGGAAGAGATTTTTTTTTAAAGTATGTGCTTGTCTTGTGGAACAACAGTAGTGAGTTAACAATGGGGTATACCCTAAGAACTCTCTGACCTGGGTCAGTGAACATAAGTACGTATATAATGGTCAGGTTCTATGGATTCTAGTCAGGAATTAATCATGAATTACTTATTCAAAAAGAGTTATTTAACATGAAATCCCAAGGTGTAGTACACAAAAAACATTTATTTCAACATTGTTATAGCATTATGATTAACACTAAAGCATTAGAAAACATAAAAGCTAAAGAAGGACCAATTACTTCATTGGATCAGAAGAGGACTGAAGGACATAAGTCTCAAATGTTTTCTTATATAGCAACGTTATATGAGGACAATTGTTAAGCATACAGTATATATTGAGTATTTACATAGTGCGCTCAAAGTGACAAGGAAAGAGAGACAGTTAGGTGGGTTGGGGGTGAATGGGTAGAAGTGAGGACTAGGTAAAGGGTGTTGTGACCTTAAAACAATCACAGTGGTTTGAAATGCAACCTTTACAGACTAATTTAGTTCATTAGTTCCGTTCTTTTCTTTAACATAGGGTCCGTATTAATCAGTGGGTTGCTTCCTATGTTAAGAAGATCAGATGCAATCAAGTCTACGTTTCGACCCCTGGATTAAGGGTTGATTGGAACCTCAGGCTGGGGTCTTCATCAGGACAAGGAGGAGCTGGAGCGCCTAAAGATTAATATATTATTTTAGAAAAAGGAATTGTATCTGTAATTCGCAAAGATTCTGTGTGACTACCAAGGGCTCAATTGGAAAAGTGGGCTTCTTACTTCATATACGGCCGTCCAGTGGCCTATTGAAGATGGACCTGCGTCGGTTCCACAGTGGTGTAGGAAGCCTAGGGAGTGTGTTAAAAATGGAGGTTTAGATACTGAGTCACTTAGAATGAAGTAGTGAGCATGTGTGCTCAAAAGAGAAAAACATCAGGGGACACTTACTGGGGCGTCGATGGTTATCCAATCAAAGATACACAATTTCGGATCAAGTTGCGTCCGGGTATAATGGATTAATCTAGAAATAGAAGAGACAGGGGTATATATGTATTGCCCTGTTTGTGTAACATTGGAGGGTAGTGTTACCAACATTAATATAAACATTTGATGGCTAAGCATGGTTGTTTTAACAACCCGTGCTAGATTGGTCTAGTTATCAGGGTAATTGCGTGTGAATGACATGGTCAAAGAGTAAAACGAAACGAGGCAAAAAACTTTAAAGTTATCAGCGTTGCCTCGTATGGATACTATTGCCAGAACGTAAAACACAGTGGAGTTAATTAAATGACCCATTGGAGAATACACTCGTTCCTCATCGAATGGTGTCGCATTGGAACATAATGTTAAGCTGGCGACCCCTTTCAGAAAGACCTGTCTTACTAGGTCAGGTAAATTGAAATCGTGTCAATTACCTTCTCCGTTACTCGATTGTGGCGTGTCCTCGGAGCTGAGTCAGGAAAGTTGCTTGTTTCAGTGCTGCCTGGTCGCGAGTGAAGCCGCGAGGTGCAGACGCTGAATACTAGTTGGGGGCTCTGCGAATTCCACCAATCAGGTGGCGGCCTGAGCCAGCACAATAGGGAGTGTCTCAGAAGAGCCGTGTGGAAACGAGATATCCTTCTCGCTCGGCGGTTTCCTGCGCATGCTGGCACCGCAAAGGAGCGAGTGCTTCAGTAAAACTCTGTTGCACAGGGAGAGCAACAAGGCGTCCAGCGCTAAAAAGTGTCAAAGTGTAATAACCCACAACAGATAAATTTTAGATACTTGTAGGGACTACTCTCATTCAGTATAGTTAGCTATAGTTTGAGGGTGAATTAATTGCCTACAAAGTAGGTAAAAAAGAGTGCGACATATAGACATGGGACAGAACACTGTCCAATAGGTTATCATAGATAAGAAAGTTGTTAATAATACATTAGAAACGCATTGAAACCCCAAAGGGGTATGTGAAAAGCCAGTGTGTGTGTACTAGGGTTATTCACAAAATATCAATGAGTGCATCATACAGACGTGAGTCAGAGCGTATCTGATAAAATCTCATAATTCAGGAAGTGGATACTAATACAATAGGAACACATTGAAAAACCCATAGAAGATTGTGTGAAACCCAAAAGAATGTTCTAGGGTTATTCACAATTGATCAGAGCCATTTGGGAGAAAGTTACATCAGTTTCGTTAAGTCCATTCTGTACAGAATCAAATCTCTGCATCCATTTACATTCACGTATGTTCAAAACAGAATCGAGATCCCCACCCCTGGGTCCCAGCGTGATTTTTTCTATAACAACCCATTTGAGGGATTCCGGTGTGTGATTTTGTGCCTGAAAGTGTTCCACTAAGGGCGCCCCCACAGTTTGACATCTTATTCTACTACAGTGTTGTAGTATCCTGTTTTTTATTTTTTGCTTAGTTTGGCCAATGTAAATGAGGTCACATGGGCACATAATGGCATATATCACACTGTTACTATTGCAGTTTGTCAATGTTTTTAAATCAATGGTGACATTATTGTGTGGGATACTCTTGGTTTCAATGCATAGTGCACATGCCTTGCAGTTACTGCATTTGTAGTTTCCAATGATGTTCGGGAGGTTCCACATTGATTGTATAGTGGGTGCCGGTGGGGTGTCTAGCATAGAACGGACCACCACATCTCTGATGCTTTTAGCTTTTTTAAATGCATGCATTGGTGGTTCTGGGACTTCAATCACGTCTGATATAATATTCCAATGACTGTTGATTATCTTGCGAATCTGGTTGCTTTTGCTACAAAAAGTTGTGACACAGATCATTCTATTGGCTGGGTTTTGACGATTTCTTGGTACGAGTAGTGTCTCTCTATCGTTAAACCAAGCTCTTTTGCGTGCCCTTTTCACCAATCTCTTGGGGTATCCTCTTTCCAGCAGTCTGTAGATCAATTCATCTGATTCTGCAAAATAATCCTCTTTAAGGGTGCAGTTCCTCCTGATGCGGAGGAATTGCCCAAAGGGCAGGTTATCACGGAGAGCCCGGGTATGGTGACTAGTATACCGGAGTAAGGTGTTCCTTTCGCTCGGTTTCCTATATAGGGTGGTGTGAAGCATACCCTCTCGTTCTTTAATGGTAATGTCTAAAAAGTCAATGGATTCATTACTGTACTTTGAGGTAAATTTGATGTCTTCCGATTGGGTGTTAAGCCATTGAGTGAATTCAATCAGGTCTTGATTCTGTCCCGTCCAGATCATAAAGATGTCATCAATGTATCTGTGGTATTCAGATATATTATTCACAAAAGGATTGTTGGATGATAAAATGGTGTGCTGTTCAAAGTCACTCATATAGAGGATCGCCAGGTCTGGAGCAAATGCTGCCCCCATGGCCACCCCCTTCCTTTGCATATAAAACTTATTTTGAAAAGTGAAAACATTTTTTGTCATTGCGATCTCCAGGAGATCTACCAAGAATTCCGTAGGTACACCCGTTGGTTGGGGCCTAGTTGCTAAGGCTCTTTGTATGGTTGTTAGAGCAGGTGCCTGGGGGATACTCGTGTAGAGGGACACGATATCCATGGTTACAAGTAGTTGGTTGTCTTTGTTGAAGGGTTTTTTGTCAACTAAGTTGATTACCTGCGTGGTATCCCTCAAATAAGTGGGTGTCGCTTCAGCTAAGGGTTTCAAAAAATTGTCCACATATTTGCAGAGAGGCTCCAGGAGGGAGCCGCATCCAGATATTATAGGTCTTCCAGGTGGTTTGTTGGGGTTCTTGTGGACCTTGGGTAGAGTATAGATTGTAGGGATCCGAGGTTGATCCACATTCAGGTATGAGTATTCTTTGTCAGTCAGAAAGCCCAATTCCTTCCCTTTTTGGGTTAACATCCTGATTAAGTTTCTGATTTCAGGAGTTGGGTTAGCTCGAAGTGGTTGATAACTGACTCCATCACTGAGCTGAGACTCGATTTCTTCTTTATAGTCATCCACAACGTAGACTTGATTGCATCTGATCTTCTTAACATAGGAAGCAACCCACTGATTAATACGGACCCTATGTTAAAGAAAAGAACGGAACTAATGAACTAAATTAGTCTGTAAAGATTGCATTTCAAACCACTGTGATTGTTTTAAGGTCACAACACCCTTTACCTAGTCCTCACTTCTACCCATTCACCCCCAACCCACCTAACTGTCTCTCTTTCCTTGTCACTTTGAGCGCACTATGTAAATACTCAATATATACTGTATGCTTAACAATTGTCCTCATATAACGTTGCTATATAAGAAAACATTTGAGACTTATGTCCTTCAGTCCTCTTCTGATCCAATGAAGTAATTGGTCCTTCTTTAGCTTTTATGTTTTCTAATGCTTTAGTGTTAATCATAATGCTATAACAATGTTGAAATAAATGTTTTTTGTGTACTACACCTTGGGATTTCATGTTAAATAACTCTTTTTGAATAAGTAATTCATGATTAATTCCTGACTAGAATCCATAGAACCTGACCATTATATACGTACTTTTGTGGAACAACAGGGCATAGAACTGGAGGGTGTCCCTCCAGTGCGAGCCAACGATTTTATCGCCCAAAGCAGGGAAGTCCATCGCAGTGGCGATTGGTCTGCCCTGCGTTTTGGCTGGAAGGGGGTTGTGTTGGACTTGGCCCTTCTGGCAGGTTCACCCCTGAAATTTTTGCCTTTCAGTGTTACATACGTATAATGATTTTTAGTTTGTGGTGCAGTGTAAAGTGCGTGCGCTCTCTGAGTGCGTGTGTGAGATTGGCCTGCCCTCCCATAGGAATGCATGGGGAATATGTGTGTCCATGGTAATTCCTGATGCGTGGGGAGTGCAGGTGCGAGTTTGGTATGTGCGGGCTCATGTGATTAAATGCTGCGCAATGATGTGTGCAGCGTTATTGTGTCTAGAGTGGAAGTGCCAATTCTAGAAGTTGGCGGGCCTGTGCAGTGAATGTGCTGGCTTGTGATTGGCTGGGGCTGGCTGGTGTGCCAGGCTCCTGGAGTCAGGATGGGGCTGCCCTGGTGGTGAATGGCAGATCTGCATGTTGATGGCTGGGGAGGAGTGCACCTGGGACCTGAATAGGGCTCGGCTTTCCCCTCACAATGCTGGCTCCACCCCCAGTGGTGTGTCTGATGTCCCTGACCAATTCTGTGAATAGGCAGAGGGGCTGAGCAAAACAGAGTACTCAGGAACCAGTTGTATCTGGTTCGCCCCTGGCCTGCACCTTTAGACAAAGGAATTGTGTGTATAAAAAGAGGCTGTGACCTCTTGTAACGTGTTCTTGTTTTCCTGACTAGAATATACCAGGGGCGTGCTGCTGCTGTGGCCCAGGGGAAGGCTTGCCTCCCTGGGCCCGAGCAGCCCCTGGATTGTTGCTGGACTCTGTGCTGGAACCCCTCTGCCTTGACAGGGGGACGGGAGGACTTCCCTGGGCTGAGGAGCTGGTAGCTCCATTTCTTTATGCCCAGGACTGGCTGAAACCCCTTTTGCCCCAAGTGGTTTGTTGGGCCAAGGTTTCTGCCCCCTTTAGCACCTGGGAAGCGCTTTGTTTTAAAATGTCCTGTGCGTGGTGCGAAGGAGCCTACCCCGCATTGTGCCCAAGTGATTTATGAGGCTTTGCTGTCCCACTTATGGTGCGCAGGTGCCCAACCTGCGTCTTGCCCGAGTGATTTATGGGTCTTTGTTGTTAATAGTGGGAGCCTACTCCGCTTTATGGGGCTCGCGTTTCAATTATATCTCGAGGGTGCCCACCCCTCATCTGTGCCCCTAATTCACTGCTGCGGCCCGGGAGAAGCACCGGAAGCCGATGTCAGGCCAGCTGCCTGCTTGTGGGCGGGGCCGGGAGAACGTTGTTTCCGCTGCCCTCTGCTTAGGGGAAGCCGTGCCATGCCGCGTTGGGCCCTGGGAAGGGCCGATGGCAGCGCGGGGCTCCCGGAGGAAAAGGGAAGCCCCGCGCCACAGAAAAAGCAGCCACCACCCGCTGGGCTCTCAGAAGCGGGAGAGAGTCCCGCCCGCCACCTCAGTGAATCCGCCGGGGCTCCTGTGAGCAAGGGAGGGCCCCGGCAGAGGAGTGCAGCGGGGGCTGCAAACCAGGAGAAGTCCCCAGAGGCCTCTTACAGCCGCACAGAGAAGAGACTTGCAGCAGGGAGAGCCGGTAAGTGGGGCTCAGGGTTCCTAGGACCTCCAAGGCACTGTGCATTTCTCTGAGCGGCCCAGGATGGCAGCAGGCCACTTGAACGCTAACGCCGCTCTTCCCGGAGCCCGAGGGCTCCAAATGGCTCCCACCATGTTTGGTGGGCCTGTTCTTCTCCACTTTTGGGTGCATAACTATCTAAGGAGCCAGAGTGCTCAAGGGGTCACCTGTTGAATTTCAGAGCCCTGTGTGGCTCCAACATTTGGGGGCCATGTTTGATTACTTAAGGAGCCAGGTTGCTCCTGGGGGCACATTGTTTTAGAGCCTAGAGGGCTCCACCGCTGGGCAAGTGTTGGCTCAGAGCCTGGAGGGATCCCCTGTGCGCTACATGTATTTCCAGGGTTTGGTGGCTCAGTTTGGTGCAGCCTTTTGCTCCTAAGGGCTAGTGAAAGCCCCAGTCGCCGTTTTGAGTTCTAAGCTGCCCAGCAAGTAGTGGGCAGCTGCTTCGTTTAGGTTTTCTTTCTATGGGACTTGTTCTTTGGACTTAGGAATGAGGCGCACTCCTTCATCCCTACCTTGGCCTTCCCCAGCGGTGCAGCACTTAGTGCCAGCTGCAGCGTTTAGGCCCTGTTCTGTCCCTGTCCTCAGCTGCCCAGCAAGTAGTGGGCAGCTGCTACGTTTAGGTTTTGGCGCAGTGGCCCAACCTGGACTTTGATGTGAGTTATGTGCTAGATGTGATTTCTGTGCTAAATGTGGTTTATGTGCTTCCTAGGGTGCTAGGAAATGTATTATGTGTAGAATGTTCTGCGCACTCTGTTCTGACACCGCTGAATGTGTTTTATGCATCATGTGTTTTACCTACACCACTGAATATGTTTTATGTGTCATGTGTCTTCTCTACACCGCTGAATGTGTTCTTATGCATCATGTGCTTTACATACACCGCTGAATGTGTTTTTATGCTCCATGTGTCTTCCCAACACAGCTGAATGTGTTTTTATGCATCATGTGTTTTCCCTACACCGCTGTATGTGTTCTTATGCATCATGTGTTACCTACACCGCTGAATGTGTTTTTATGCATCATGTGTCTTACCTACACCTTTGAATGTGTTTTTATGCATCATGTGCAAAGCTTCTAGCCTATACCACTGAATGTGTTTTTATGCATCATGTGTGAAGCTTCTGCGTGTTCTATGTTCTAAGTACTAGTTCTACCAAGTTCTTATTCTTGACAGTGGTCCGTGTGGCCTGTCCCATGTATATAATCCCCTGTAAATTCTGCCCATGCCTCTGGCACATTGTAAAGTGTGTGTTTAATATGTTTTGTAATACAAAGGCTATTTTTACATATACCTTGTGTGGAGTTCCTTTTGTGGGGGGCCCGGGATGTTGTTGCTGGTGGGTGCATGCGCAAATGCTTTACACATAGCCTCTGAGATAAGCCTGACTGCTCGTGCCAAGCTACCAAGAGGGTGAGCAAGGGTTATTTTGGCGGGTGGCTTCCTTGCCCTGACTTAGAATGGTGGTTTCTGCCTGGCTTTGGCGCAAGCCTTAGCCAACCAGAAATACCCATTTCTAACACAATGCATGGAAGTCGAGCAGCAGATCACCATGATGGAGTGCTCGCTACCAGCGAGGGTGCAGACTGCAAAGCTGGCGATTAGTATGCTGATACTGTCAGGGCAGTGTATAGCCACCAAGTAAATTAAAAAAATACATTAGTTTTGGAAGGCCCCTTGTAGCGGTTCCCCAATGGCAGGAAACCATCACGGTTCGCGCTCAGCACAGTAACTGAACAGTGACCATTGGATGACCAAAACTACAACACACCTTGTGCTCATTGGCCAATTGGAGACACCTTCATACACACTATAAAACACACATCATTTCAGAACATGATCCTTTGACATTACATAGCTCCAGAACATTTGTGAGGTAAATCTGGGACAAAAAGGCAGGCCATTCTTTTCCTCCACTTGTCACTCTCAAAATACCTTTCTTGCACTTTTTCTTTTTCTCCTAGTTGTTATATTGTTAGTTCCTTCATTTTTTAATAATACCCAGACAGAAAAAAACAAGGTTTTCCGGGCAAGATTTGCTAGTCATGGTGGATGAAGTCATTAGATTAGAGCCACATCTGTTTGGAGCCCAAGTCCAGAATACTACTATCACACAAAAAAGGAATATGTTGGACAGAATAATCTGCAAAGTGAAAGCTGTGGCAGCTACCATACCTCGCACATGGGGAAATTAGTAAGAGGTTGAATGATCTTAGGTGGAATGTGCCTAACCTGGCCTCCAAGCAACACCTGGAGGCCCAGGGGGCTGGTGGTAGTTCACCCTTCATACCCATACATGTTGACCCTTGGGAGGAGAAGGTCTTGGCCATCCTTCACACTGAAGGATTGCATGGAAAACCTGAAGGAGCTGAGTCAGGTAAGTGACACTTCACCATCTCACATAAACATAAATTCCCTGTTTGTTCACAAACCAGTCATAAACAATGTGATTTCCACATATTTCCCTAACTTCCAATCAGGATTGTATCAGCATTAGAGATGTGATAATGTCTGTGGGAATTTTAGTGCCTCACATAAGGTTTGCTGCATCAATCTGCATACCATGGCACATGATGGAAAGATGGCAGTAAGTCTTGTATCAATTGAGGTAGGTTGCTTTTGCTGACTGTCTGTAGAACAGATGCGACATAAGAGTCACTCAGCACCTACCTAATTTACATTAACATTGCACAGTGATGTTTTTATGTTATGCTTTGTTTTACAGATATAGCGTGTTGGTGGAAACTGTAAGTACGGGATCACCCCTACATTCACAGTACACCTTAACATGTGTACTGATATCTCACGAGGCCTATGATTGGACCTTATTTCACTTTCTGGTCCTGAAGAAAGCCTATTAAATTTCAGTATACAGGCTAAAACATGTCAACCATCACTAGGATATTATAGACCAATCTAGTCCTAAAAATATCTGCTCCATTTCTTTTTAACCTTGTCCAAGGACCTCAATAATAAAATACTTCAAATTTGAAGGAGGATCCTAGAGGCAATTTTAAAACCTTGACATTGAATCCAGCCCATTACAAAACAACCACCCACTCCACTGCAACCAGGCGTTGAAGCACAACTGGGATGCACTCAGCACCCCAGGTGGGAACTCAATGATCAAGCATGCCACCAACTATGTTGGTGGATGAGGGTTCTTTTTAAAAACCCAATGGTTTTCCGTATTCCCTGGTCCTTTGATGCAGTGAATCTGGATTCCCCGCAGGGTCCATCCGTACTGTTGTTTTGTACATTTATCTGGGGAAAAGGACGTATCCCCTTATTCCTCGCTCTCTCTTTGTTTATACTAAAATATAATATCCCCTGATACATCTTATCTGCCCTAATGTAAAGGTATGGGCCATACCAACAGCATCATGTCAACAGGTTTGCCACACAAAGCCTCTATGTAGTCTAGACCTGTTGGGTTAGAACTTACTACGACTACCATGATGCCCTGTTTCAGTTACCCAAAAGAAGAGGAAAATGTGCTTTTGCAGATCGTCACATGTCTCCTCTCAAATAACAACTGATCTTCAATTCTCGTGGAGTGAGCAGCCTACATGCAAAGCTTTCCTCAGAGATATGTTACTATACTGTCCTGTATGTAGTCATGGTCTCAGCAAACGAAACAATTCATGGCATGAGTGAGCCCACAACAAGTGTGTTTGCCCAACTCGGAAATCCATGAACCCAAATCAAAATATTTTAAATGGCAGGTGACTCTTTGACTCTGCGCTGCTCACATAATCACAAATGCCAGACACTACCAAGTTGTGTCCTCTACTGTTCTGTTCTCAGCTGGGCCTTGGATTGGTAAAATGTACGTCACATATCCACTGTGTTGGATAGAATGGTTTATTGATGTCATGAATGCTTACTAATCTAACTGGCTGCAACTCAGGGCAAGGGATGAGTTACGTATCAGAAGTACATGTGTATGGAATCTGAAAATATCTGCTTAACATGTGCATTACCACTGAAATCTATCAACATATTTTTACTTCTATTCTTCTAAGTTGTACTGACTGTGTCACAAGATTGAGAGTTAGATATCACACTTGCAACAATAACAATATTCTCCATTTCCCAACAGGTCTATTGGCCAGAGCAATAAGATACAGTTCTGCCACCGAAGAGACCCACGCCACATCCCAGGAGCAAGCCTATAGTAATGAGGACTGTCCTGGACATCTTAACATGGGCAACAGTGCTTGTCAATATGGTCAGGCTGGGAGCACAGTAACAGTAATTGTCACTAGGCCCACAAATCTACCCCCCAGCTGTACCAACTCTGCCACCAGTAGTCCCTCCAACCTGTGTACCTGCCATAGTGTAATTGTAATTGTAATTTGTAATTGTAATTGTAATTTTATATTTATATAGCGCATTATCACCAACGGTCTCTAAGCGCTTGCTTTGGGAACCCGTCCTGGTTTTTCCCTGTGAGATAACCCGTACTGGGCATCCCCAAGGTGAAAGCCAGGCATCCCGCCGCGGGGGGCCATAGTGGAGATTAAGCAAGCTATTGCCCGGAGTTGCAGAGTGTGATCCCGTGATTCGAGCAGGCACCGAAGCAAGAATTATCGAGTCCGTGGACATTTTGGGATCAAGACCCTGCCGCGTCGGGAATTGAACCCTGGTCCCGGGTCTGACCTCTGCTTCATGGTCTGCCTCTTCTAACCTGAGCCACACTTCTCCAGTGTCACCCATCATTTGCACCCCAGTCCTGGATCCTGATGACACTGTCACCACCCCTTCAATAGAAGAACCAGGATCGAGTGGGGTGTCTCACCCTGTGCAAAGGGCATGGACTTGTGGGGGAGGGCTTGTGGAAGATCATCTGTGTGCCAGCATAGGAAGGCTACTGGGGCCACTCACACCCAGTCTAACATCGACCAAGTCTTTGGAGCATACTGTCAGTCCCACGACAAGAGGAATTAGATACTTACTGAAATCAGGGAGATGAAGCAGGTGCAGCGGACATGTACACAGAGTTGACAGGCCACCACCTAAAAATGGTCTCCCTCATTGGATTGCTGCTGGACATGCCCACAACTCTGACACAGCCTTTTCACCACCATCCACTTATTCAATCAATCAGCGAATTTGTAAAGCATGCTGCTTACCCATGAGGGTCTCAAGGTGCTGAGGGGGAGGGGGTGCCGCTACTGCTCGAAGAGCCAGGTCTTGAGGAGCCTTCTGAAAGTGAGCAGGTCTTGGGTCTGCCGTAGATGGGTGTGCCAGGTCTTGGCGGCGAGAAAGGAGAAAGATCTGCTGCCGGTGGTCGTTCGTTGGATTCGCGGGACGGTGGCAAGGGCGAGGATTGCGGAGTGGAGCTGGCGGGAGGGGGTGTAGAAGTTGAGTCTGTCGTTCAGGTAGGCTGGTCCAGTGTTGTGGAGGGCCTTGTGCGTGTGGGTGAGGAGCTTGAAGGTGATCCTCTTGTTGATGGGGAGCCAGTGCAGGTCTTTCAGGTGGGAGGACTTGAGTAGTCTGTGTGTTCCGGAACTGCACCAGCATTTGTTGGATAGTTAACTAACTGATTCCGGTGAGCTTGCTAAGGAAGCGGACCACTTGACTAGCTCCAGGGTCCACAAGGGGATAGTGGGTACCATAGCCAAAGGTGGGCATGGTCCCCAACAGAAGAGTGGGCGGGGACAAAAAGAGTTCTCCAAAGGGCCCCAAAATAGTTCAGAGCGAAAGGAATCCCATCCTCCCAGCCTAAGACGTCACAGCCCCCTAAGGGCGGACGTCCCTCTAAGGGTCCCTCCAGGTGTTACCACTGTGGTTAAAAGGGTCACATTGCCCCGAGATACCCCAAGAAAACCCAAACACCCACTGGTTCTCCGACACCGGGGTTAGTGAGTGAAGCGTTAGGGGAGGAATTAGTTTCCGGTGGAGAGGAGCAAGTGGTGATGACCCTGATATCGCTAGGAGACCGAGAGATGGTCCAGGAAACCTATCTGCCTGAAAACACTAAAAAGTACAAGCAGTGGGTGACCATCTATGGGAGGAGGGTGGAGGCTCTACGTGACAGATGTGCCAGTGTGACATCCGTCCGGTGTCATTGGGTTTTTTGAAGAGCAGGTCATTACTACCCGGTAGTTGCAGCAGACAACTCTGTGCACCTCTGCAAGGTGGTGCATGTACCCTTTGAGTGGGCGGGTCCCAGGTTCCCTGAAGGTCGTGGTTAGTCCGTTTATGCCTGTAGACTGTCTGCTAGGAAATGACCTGGAGAGCTCCCCATGGAAGGAAGTGGAACGGAAGGCTCATTTGGAGATGTTGGGTCTGCCTGAGTGGGTTTGTTTGACAACTCAGTCAATGGCAGCCAGTATGAGCAATCAAACGGACCTGGTGCCTGAAACAGTGGCCCAGGTGCCTGGCAGGAAGAGAAGGAGCAGGGGGTGCGGAAAACCTGCCTAATCGTTCCCATGAATGAGGCAGAACCCTTGGGGGATGCCCTGGAGCCTACCGGGGAACAGGTAGCCAAACTGAGAGACCTTCCCAAGAAGACCGATTGGCAGCAGGAAGGAGGTCCCTCCAGGGAGAAATTCTGCAAGGAACAGAGGGAATGCCCTTCTCTTATTGGTTTGCGGCAACAGGCCGCAGACCAGTCAGCAGGTGGAATGTCCAAGAGTCATCTCATTTACTGGGAGGATGGATTGCTATATTGTGAGCCTAAGGTCGCTGAGCCCTGTCCTGCCCATGTGCTGGTGGTACCCGAGCACTTCAGGACCTTCCTACTGGGTCTGGGTCATGACATGCCTCTCGCAGGACACTTGGGCTGTGACAAGACCTTTCAGAGGCTTGTCACCCACTTCTTCTGGCCCCACATGAGGAAGCACGGCAGCACGCACTGCAGGGTTTGCCAAACTTGCCAGGCAAGTGGCACAAGTGGAGGGACGTGTAAGGCTCCCCTCCAAACCTTTCCCGTGGTGAGTACCCCTTTCAAGAAGGCGGGCATTGACATTGTGGGGCCTCTGGAACAAAAGACAGCCTTAGGCAACAAGTTCATCTTGGTGGACCATGTCACCGGTACCCGGAAGCTGTCCCTCTCCAGACAATCACCGCCCGTGGTGGGCCGTGCATCGATGGGGATCTTTTCCAGTGTGAGTTCCCCAGAGAGGTGATCTCCGACCGCGTACCCAACTTCCTCTCGAAGTACATGAAGTCTTTGCGGGATGAGTGTGGGGTAACTTATAAGTTTACCACTCCGTACCATCCTCAAGGGAATGGGTTGGTTGTTAGATTCAACTGAACCCTGAAAGGCATGATGATGGGCCTTGTGGAGCCCATGAGACGGAAACAGGATGCCTTTTTACCATGCCTGCTGTTTGCCTATCAGGAGGTACGGCAGAAGTCCCTAGGGTTCAGTCCCTTCGAACTCCTGTACGGGCAACTGGTTAGAGGACCTCTGAGTCTGGTCAAGGAGAGCTGGGAGAAATCACCAAGGGGAGACTCCCAGGGATGTGTTCCGCTATATGCTGGCCTTCCACAACCAGATGCAGCACATCAGGAAGCTCGCAGAGGCGAACCTGGAGGCTAAGCAGGAAGAAATGAAAAGCTGGTACGACCAGAATACCACTCAGGTCAAGTTTCATATGTAACATATTCATAGTCTCCTGTCCAACATCCCTCAATAATCCATATTGTGCACTTTACATGTGTTTGTAGCATTGATGTGCAAATGTTGCCTCACAAGGGTAATATTTGCACCTTTTTATTTATTCTTTTTATATTTTTGGGAAAAATACCATCCACAGGGGTGGACACTGCAGAACGCTAATCTAGAGATAATGCTCAGTAACTGGCTGAGTTTCAAGGGATTTACATGGCTATGGATTTCTTCTCATATCAACATGTAGCCCCTTCATATGAGAGGTGGTGACTCATTTAAATAAAAAAACTCTGCTACTTTCAGAGTTGACATGGCAACTGTATGGCCTCGCTCTTGGGACAAACATGACAGTGACACTGCCAGGGGAAGTCCTACACACAATGGGTGGTATGCACCACAATGGACACAGCCATAGACTGATGCTGTTGATTGGGATGGTAATGAGCCATTTGCTGTATCCTTCTTTGCTGATTACCACGTACGTCATATACACATATGCCGCAGTTCAAAAATAGCTCACTTTATGTGGCCAAGTGGTCCATCATGGCAGATGCATCTTAACCTGGCTCCTGTAATCCTGTAGGTTATCAGCAAACATTAGACCAGGATCAGACACCACTGAACCTACCCAGTTCCCTTGGATATTACCCAATTTCTTCGCAGCTTCTGCTGTGCCCGGAGACAATAGAAATGCCGAGCCAGGTATCGGAAGAGGCAGGGCCTAGGCTGCGAGGTAAGACCACACCCTGTCACACCCTCAAAGAGACGTGGCCGGGGGCGTGTCCAAGATGGCGGCGTGATCGGACGCAGGTCTCCGGAGCTCCCTGCCCGATCCCACCGTTTTGCCGAATATTGCCACAGTCTCCCCCAGTTCTGCACCTGGGGGCGAGGGGGTACTGCCTGCTGCTGAGCCCCGGCCATAATACCGCGATCCCCGGTGGCTGCCGTGGCGGAATCGCAGAGAAACCAACTTTGGCGCCTTGCGGCGGCAGCCGCACCAGCGAGTGAGGGTCTCTCTGGCGCTTCCCGGCGGCCTGTAGCTCTCTCCCGGGGGTGAGTGACCCAGCGCACTAAACGGCGCCCTGCTGCCTCCCTCCGCTGCGGATAACATCACAAGGGTCCCGGACACTGCCTGCCTCACCGGCGCTCCGCCCAGGCCGGGAACCGCTCCTGACCGGCAGCACTACCACGCCAGGCCCCGGCTTCGGGCCTAATCACGGATCATCGGCGCCTCTCCCGCCGGCCAGTCGGCGCAACCAGCTGCGGACCGGACTGCCTTCCGCACCGCGAAGCGGGCTGTACGCCCTCCCCTGCCGCCACAGCCACTGGGGGGAGCGGCGGCCGCCACTTCAGTGACTCGGTGGTTGCCAGGGGGACCGGCCAACAGTGGTGAAATTGAGGCCCCGGCTTTGGGCCTATACCCCGCCTGGCTCGGGCTCCCTGCAGAGACCGGCCCGACCACCAGAAAGGACCCGCATACTGCGTGCTTCAGCTACCGCTCCCCCACACCTCCTAGTGGCCTCCACCAGCCCGGAACTGACCCCAGGGCCCTACAGCACCGATGTGCCACTCTCCTGACGCCGGACCTGCCCAGTGACGGTGCATTCCAGACAGGCCAGGCCTCACAGACTCTCCCCTAACTGTTAGCTAAATCGCAGCCCAAATCTAGCAAAGACCCTCCGTCCCCCGGGACGCGGAAGACACCGCCCACGGCCACGGATGAACAAGTGCCCATCACCAAATCCTTTCTGGAGACGCTTTTCAACTCACTCCACAAGGACTTCAAATCTCTGAAACAGGAGGTTGCAGGGGAAGTTAAAGAACTCCGAACACGACGTGGAGGCCCTGGGCGAACGGGTGGTCGAGGTCGAGGAGGCTGACCAGGCTAGGAGTGCCGAAATCGAACAACTCCAACAAGAGATCCTGAGGCTCACTGACCAGCAACTAGACCTCCAGGCCCACGCCGAGGACCTGGAAAACCGTTCCCGATGATACAACATACGGGTCCGGGGGGTCCCTCAGAAAGACGAGGGGACCGATGTCGCCGCATACCTGCAAACCCTCTTCAGGCCTATCCTGGGTGAGGCGGAAGATTTCCCCATCCGCATTGACAGGGCATCGAGTGGGGTTGCCCCGTAAAGCACTGGCCCCACCACCAGACATCCTGGCTTTCCTTCCGGACTTCCCGTTGAAGGAACGGATCCTTCGAGAGGCCCGGCGGGCCCAGCCCATTCAGTTCAAGGGCCACCCCATCGCCCTCTACCAGGATCTTTCCTCCATTACTCTCCGAAAAGGAAAGAATTCAAGCCGGTCACTGACTTTTTGCGGCAGAAAGAGGTTCCATACTCCTGGGGACATCCCTTTCGGATAATCTTTAAATGGAACGGACGACTGCAGCAGCTGCGGTCTCTCAAAGACACATGCGACCTCCTGGGTTTGGACCAAGTTGACACTGAACCGGTCTTCAGAAGCTCACAGGGCTCTTCCAGAGGGGGCTGGCAGACTGTGCGCCACAAGCGCTCCCCATACCGGCGCCTCAAACCAGACGCCCCTATCATTTCCCGGGAGCATGAGACTGCGGTGGCGGAGGTGATCAGGGAGACCTCCTCCCCAGAGTGACATTGGCTGCTACTAGGGAGACTGCACTTCGCACATGCTTTGCTCTAACGGCGGGTGGGTCGGGTGGGGATCCAGAGAAGCTGCCATCGGAGATGACCTCTTCAATGTTCTTTACCACGATCCTGTGCGCATTGACAGGATTGGGACTATTGGTTTCTGGGATGTTGGGACTGGGTGGGGGAGGGCTTGTTACAGAGCCACCGCCTGCTGCCATTCCTCTCTATGTGTACCCCCCTGCGTACTGTGGTGGCTCTGGGTTAGTTTAGGGGGGGATGTTGGGTTAGGGAGGGATCCAGGGTGGGGACCAGTGTGCCAAGCTAGTTCTGCTCATGCGCCGAGAGATACTTCACTTGGGTGCGGGGACCGAAATGGGTCACACAGCCACGCACATTGTCTGCGTCCAACTACACTGGGATGCCAAGTCATACATAACCTGCCACGCACCACACCATACTCCCATAGCGTGACACTAGCCCACTCTATGCAGTATCACTTGTCCCCTGCGCGATGACACACGCCACTCTTAAGGTCATAACGCTCAATGTAAAAGGGCTAAACAACCCGATCAAGAGGAGGGCTGTTCTCTCCTACTCTGAAGCTGATATTTGCCTGCTACAGGAGACGCATCTCCTGCAGAAGGACTGGCCCAGAATGCGCTCCCGTGCATTCCCACAGCAACTCTTCTCCTCCCTTCCAACGAAGACTGCCGGGGTTGCGATTCTGATCTCTAGATCTTACAGGGGGAGGGTGGGTAACAAGGTGGGGGAGATCAGGGGCCGTCTCCTGGTACACACTTTTTATTTAGGCGACACAACACTTACGATTGGCTCCCTTTATGCCCCAAACACAGGTCAAGAGACTTTCTTAAAAAGCGCCATTTCCAAAGCTCTTCAAACCCCACATACACCCTTACTCCTGGGTGGTGACATTAATGTCGTTATGGATACACGCGCCGATCGATCTGGACACCGCCACGGGGATACTGGAGCCTTGTCACCCGCCGGTCGTGAATGGCTGTCAAATAGGGACCTGGTAGACCTCTGGAGAGCCCGACACCCGACTGCCTCACAATTCACATTCTACTCACATGTTCACCGTACCTACGCCAGGCTTGACCACTTCCTAGGTTCTTCGGACCTCCTCAAAATCCTTGAGGATATTGCCATAATACCTGCGGCCCTCTCTGACCACAACGCAGTGGAACTATCCCTCACATTCCGCACACCCCGCCGCCCCCGGGGCCCGTGGCGCCTCCGCGAAACCCTGCTACAGCGACCTGCTGCTGCTAAAGGCATTGGTGACTGCATTGATGCTTACCTGTCCACCAACAACACACCCGGCATCTCGGTGATGGCTCTATGGGGAGCTCTGAAATCGGTCGTGCGGGGTGAACTCATATCTATTGCTGCAGCGGAAGCTAAAGACCGCAAGAGCAAACGGGAGGACCTTACGGCACAAGTAGCGGAATTGGAACGTGTACACAGCCGCACCTGCGCCCCTCGCGTGTGGAGGCAGCTGAAGGCGGCTTGGACCCAACTCACCAGTCTGGATATAGACCGGGCGGAATTCGCAGCCCTTCGCCTACGACATACTTACAATGTCGGAGGAAACAAAACGGGTCGTCTACTGGCTAGCGCTCTAAAAGCTAAGACCCAACGGGCCAAAATCAATACTCTGGTTGGTGACAACGGTGAGGTGCTCGCGGGCGACGCCCAAGTAGCTGAGGCATTTCGTTCCTACTACGCTTCCCTCTACGGGGAGGGAGAGACCTCATCCAGGGATATTGAGGCATACCTAGCCACAGCGGCCATCACCGCTATCCCCGAGTCCACTGCAGAGGCTCTCGACACCCCCATAAGCCAGGAAGGAGTCCTAGCTGCC
This sequence comes from Lissotriton vulgaris, assembly GCF_964263255.1. NCBI lineage: Eukaryota > Metazoa > Chordata > Amphibia > Caudata > Salamandridae > Lissotriton > Lissotriton vulgaris. The sequence continues at coordinate 1,435,380,596 of NC_141691.1, forward strand.
ATATCTCGATTGCGCCAACTCAAATCCCCGGGGCCGGACAGCTACTCAGCTGGCTTCTACAAGCTTTTCAACCGACAACTGGCCCCGGTGCTTGCTCGCCTTTTCAATTCCTTTGAGGGGGTGGGAGCCATACCTCCGGACATGTTAGCCGCTGAAATAGTGGTGCTTCCCAAGCCGGGGAAAAAGCCCACGCACTGCTCCGCATTCCGCCCTATCTCACTGTTAAACCTGGACCTAAAACTTTTTACAGGTATCCTTGCCGCGCGCCTTGGCCTGTACCTCCCCGGTCTTTTGGAACCAGATCAATCTGGCTTCGTTCCTGGCCGCCAATGTAGCGACAACACTAAACGGGTGCTCCACCTTATTGATAAGACACATTTTCAGGCTTCGGACTCCGCGCTTCTCGCCATCGATGCAGAAAAGGCGTTCAATCGCGTAAACTGGATTTACTTACAGCATGTACTTTGCCAGTTTGGCCTCAGCGACCACTTTTGCTCACGCATAGCGAGCTGTTACCATCGCCCGCAAGCCACGGTCCGCTTAGGGAGCCTGCACTCGCTCCCGTTTGAGATCCAGCGAGGCACCATGCAGGGGTGCCCCCTTTCCCCCCTCCTATTCGCGATGTATATTGAGCCGCTAGCACAGAGGGTCCGGGACAACCCAAGGATAGAGGGCATCGACTTCGGACGCGAACTCCATCCTATCAGTCTATATGCAGATGACGTCATAGCCACCCTAAACCGTCCAGATTCTTCTATACCTGCCTTTATGGAGGAACTTGACTCGTTTGGGGCAGTCTCGGGCTTCCGCATTAACATCGCCAAATCCTTAATCTTGCCCCTAGGCAAACACGCGCACCCGCGGGCCCCGACAATAGGACACGATAGCGGCCTTCAGTTAGCCGCCCAAATACCGTACCTGGGAATTACCTTGACTCCCTCGACGGATCTCACGGTTTCCACCAATTACACCGCTCTCACCACCCAGATCCGATCGGACCTGGTGAGATGGTCCAAACAACCTCTTTCTCTGCTGGGGAGGGTGGCTGCTGTAAAAATGTCAATCCTACAACGGATTTTATATTTGTTCCAAACGATCCCACTTATGCCCCCAAAAGGCAGATTGAAAACCCTGCAAGACCTGCTGCCTGGCTTTATCTGGGAGGGGAAAAGAGCACGACTTCACAAATTGCTTACATATAGGAGCATGGATGAGGGCGGTCTCGGAGTCCCGGACCTAGTGCGATATTTCCAGGCGTCTCAGCTCCGATACCTGGTGGAGTGGTACCAGCCTGAATCGGAGAAGAGATGGCTCTTCCAGGATAGGGCTATGGCGCGAACACCGCTGTAGAGAATTCCATTCCTAGCTCACCACCACAGGCCGAGATCTATGTCACAATCCCCCATCACCCGTACGACTCTACAGGTATGGAACCGGGTGGCACTTAAACACGGGTTGACTACTTTCCCTTCCCCTTTCACTCCCATACTAGACAATCCTGACTTCCCCCCAGGTGAGGGCACTGGCGCATTCTCTCAGTGGCGAGGCTCGGAATGTCGAGCTGCGGGTGACCTTTTTGACTTGAACGGATTTCTTCCCCTCGAGGACATCAAACAAGGATACGGAATAGCACATCCCCATCTCTTCCAATACCCTCAACTCCGACACTGGCTCACTAACCCTAACATCGTCACCCTAGTGAGCCGCCCCATGACGGACTTTGAGAAATGGCTGCTTACTAAAACTACAGACAAACTCCTCATCTCCGAACTCTATAAAATGCTCACACCTACACCCACCAAGGCTAAACCACCTAGCCAAAGACGTTGTGAGGCTGAACTGGGGAGGGACTTGTCACCCAAAGAATGGGGATACATATACTACAGAGCTTCACACACTACACGCAACACTAAGGCAAGAGAGATGGCAGTAAAACTCGCCATATACTGGCACCTCACTCCAGCCCGACTACACCAGGGGAACCCGAAGCGCAGCAGCCTATGCTGGAGAGGATGCGGGGAACAGGGTACCCTAACTCACATCCTCTGGGACTGTCCGGAACTGGGAGACTTTTGGAAACAGGTCTTGGATGAGATCGACTTCACCTTCGACACCGAAGTCCCGAGATTCCCTGCATACACTGTGTTGGGCCTACCCAATGCGTTAATGTTCCCCCTAAAATCACTGCGTGGTCGACAGATGGGCATTGCCATGCAAGCAGCCACGCAACATATTTTATCGCTCTGGGGCTCCATGACTAAACCTACACATACGGGATGGCTCCACAAACTGTGGTTCACCCTTGGGATGGAGCGCATCCATGCCACTCTCACTAACTCCACAGATGCCTTCCGTAAAACGTGGCTCCCTTTGCTGGCCCTCCTGTCCAAGGAGTTCAATGAAATTACTTGCCCCAAATACCTTAGGGTTTTGCGTCTCACCAGCACCACCGATGACTCTCGGTGACTTTACTTCTGGTCCCGTCGCACCTTTACAACATACTGCTGATAACACTCGGGGGGGAGGGGGAGGGGGTTCCTAGTTTTTGCTGTTTTTCTCATGTCATTCTTTTGCCTTTCCACGCACGATGTCGAACCACCTGTTGGGCATATTTTCATTGCTTGTTCTAGCGTACTAGGGAAGACATGCTTGTCTGTCCCGCCCACTATACTTGCTCCGAGCTTATTTTTCCCGCTGAGATGTCTTACTATATGCCTGTTGAAAATTTGCAATAAAAACACTTTTGAAACTAAAGAGACGTGGCCGAGAACAGGGTGTTGCCAATGCATTTGCCTGCCGGTGAGTTGATGCACCGTACCCCTATGGTCAGGAAGGTGGGCTGTGAACCCAAATACAGCAGCCTCACAGAAACTCAACAGTTGGGGCTCAGAACAGCTCCTCCCCTGTAGTGGCACTTGCCAGAGCTAGCTGGAGCACTCAACTGGAGCAAGGGATTGACCGGCCCGAGTTGTAAGCCACTCAAGTTGAATTGGATAGCGCAATCGGACTATCCACATGTCGGATATGGGGGATCAATAAGGTGGCTGCTTAGCACCAGGATAAAATCAGGTGAGGAGCTGATAACCTTCACATGCCTGCATGCGTCTCCAGTGTAGCTAGCAGATACTGCCAGATCTTGAGGCGCAATAGTAATTGCGTGGTAAATGGCATCTCGTTGCAAACCCGTGATGACACATCCTGCATGCGGCTGCACAGTAGGGAGAGACGGAAGGTGCCCTGCATAGAGAACCTGGGACAGAAGCCACAGGGCCATCCAGTAAGGTAAACTGGCTAGTGGGTGAGAAGAACTACTGCAATGCCACCAAGCGGCAATTAATCCCTAGTGCAAATCCACTACATCTGAAATATGATTTCTCTGGGGCCTTGGAAGAGACCAAGGGTAGTGCCTGCTGGAAGTGAGTGGTGTTACCTCATCTTGGGAGATGGCCAGGCTATGCCTCGATGCAGCTTGTGGGTGAAGGGGACCTCTCTTTGCACTTGACCCCCGTAAACATGCACCCCATGATACTAAGACCCGGCTCTTCATAATCAAATCAATAATAACCTACATCACCCCTGATTGGCCCAAACCACACAGCCAGCATGTCTAAGAGCCAGTCAACAGGTCCGCAAACAAGCAAAGCACAATAGATATATTGTCGGGTAGAGGTACCAGCTCTACACTTTCAAATGACACTCCCAAGACAACACCAGATACTGCCACAATCCTAGCCACAAAAACCTAATTGCAGGACATGCTGGATGCCAGAATTGGCATGGTAGGAGTGTATGTTATGCTGCTGCAACAGTACTTACGTAATGCTGTGGAATGTGTAACACAGGTTGAGTCTAGGATCTAGAGGGCAGAAGATGCCATCACTACACTGCAAAGAAAAGTTACTAGTCTTGAAACACTCACACGGGGTCTCGCCACATGCGTTGAGAATGCAGGAGGGTTTGCCCGCAGTAATAATTTGCACTTTTCCAGAGGGGTGTGAGGGATCTGACATGTGCATGTTCCTGGAACAATAGCAAAAAACAAATAATGATCTTCCCTGCCTACACCAAACTGGTACAGCAGCACGTTTCATACATGGTGGTTTTTCCAACCGGTCTCCGAATCAGCTTCAATAATAGTATAATGTTCGTTGATACCCCTGAAGGGGTCTTCCAATGGGCAGATGGGCGCCGACCGTTCAAACCTCATACACCACCACCACCTCGTGACTCAGATTCCTCCTCTGGAGACTCACATCTAAATCAGAACAATAATAAAAAAGACAAAGGAAGACACAGTTTGAGGTCATCGTGGCGCTTTTGCTCTTGAGGTGACAAACATGCTGGGATACAAGATAATTTACTCATACACTTCAACATTTCGGCACCCCAGATCACAGAGTTATCACCATCATAATGGTTCGATCAACATATCCTATGACCAGCACCAATATGGGCTACCATACTTGAATTGGTCTTTTTTAGACTGTACAGGATAGATGCTGCCCATCAGCTACACAACACACACAAAGAGAGTCTCATCTGGGGACAATGGTGAAGGCTCTGGGGTGGACCGACACATGCCCATGTGTCCTTTTCCAGACTTGACCACATTTTTATTACCAGGGGACACGTGCATCAGCTAGTTGGCTCAGAAATTCTGCCCAGATGACTATCAGATCACCCCCCCATTCAGCTACATTTAGGGATAGGCCCCAGAAGGTCTCTGATTCATTGGCGACTGTCGCCCTGGCACCTACACAACCCAATCTATAAAAACAATCTACATAAAGCCCTGCTAGAATACTTTCTTATTAAACAAGGAGACAGCTGGATCTGCTACCACCTTGTGGGAAGCCATGAAGCCAACCATTTGGGGCTTCAACATCAGCCATAACACCGCAGCCAGACACCAGAAAAAGCAGACCTTAATACAACTTGAAGCCCAGGTCATACTTACTGAGTTGCAGGCAGAGGAGAGTAATGGCGAAAATGCCCGTCAACAACTAGGAATACTGCAGAGAAGGTATGAAAGTATTTAGATAGAAGAGGCCAAACATATAAGGCAGGCTACACAAAGCAGAATTTACCAATGGGGGATTAATCCAGGAACCTCCTACACAGACTATACCAATGCACCCTAAAATCAGTTTGGATACCTATCATTAAATCACACATGGACGAGATGACCATTGAAAAATTAAATAGACCAGCAGCCCTACTTTTAGTAGATATGGATAAAGAATTTGACTGGGTCAGCTGGTCTTACATGTTCACACTACTGAGACACCTAAACATGGGCCCCTGGTATGTAGCACTGGTTAGATTACTATACACAGCAGTTACTGCCTCAATCTGAGTGGCAGGGGCCACATGGGCTCAATTCCCAATACAACGGGAAACCAGACAAGGGTGCCCACTCTCCCCCTTTCTATTTGCCCTCGCTATAGAGCCTCTAGACACCTGGGTGAGAAAAGACGCAGTCTTCCGTATCTTTTAATGGACTCCCGAAATCTCCAATTGAATTGCATTGTATGCTGATGACATCATATTTTGGGCCAAACGGACCCCAGAATACTTCAAGTAATGTGCATCTTTAGCGCAACATCAGGACTATATACGAACGCCTCAAAATTGCTGATTTGGCCGACAAGAGGGTTGATGGGAAACAGCTGTTGGACATATCTGAGCATCTAGGTATCTGACAATTAAACCCTCTCCTTGAAAGGTTTTTAGAAGTAACAACCGAGAGAGTTAAAATGGAAGTGAAAAACTGGTCAGCACTCCCTCTGTTCCTCGACAAAAGATCAGCCATCTTTAAGATGATCTCCCTGCACAGACTATTATGTCAACTACAATGTCACCCTTACCCAATCCCTCTGTCCTGGTTCAATCAAATTAATGCAATCATCGGAAATTTCCTATGGAAAGGTAGATCTGCCAGAGTTGCCCAACTCACCTGCATGCAATCCAAATATTGTGGTGGCATTGACACTGCTCATATACAATCCTACCAGGCGGCTGCACACCTTCAGATACTGAACTAATGGTGGTATGGGTCCAGATATTTACCTGCATACAAAGTCGAACAATGGATTATGGGGGAACCCTCAGTACATTCATTCCAATATAGCAGGTCCGACTCCAAGGACCTTCCTCCAGCGACGAGAGTGGTAATTATGACCTGGCGACAAACCCATCATCGAATAGGCGGGTGGGTCGCTTAACACGAGAAACCTCGCTGTGGCGGAATCGCCACTTCCGCAAGTGGCGGACCTTCAGGGATTCCATGGCTGTGATCGAATTTGAATCTCAACTATGGATGATGTCATAAGGGTGACAGTCCTTAAATCCTTTGAGGGGCTCAAAAAAGATTTCTCCATGCCTCATACTCAATTATTTGCAAATACCTACAACTGTGGCATGCCCTTCATCCCTACATTAAGAATCTAACTAATATACCAGAATTATGCCAACTAGACTAGGTAGATGGTAGACTAGGGAGCATAAAGAATCTGAAACCTATCAAACTTCAGTTATGAATAGCCCCACAACCATAGACACCCTAAGAGCCACGTGGGACATTGATGTGGGACCGATAGATGATGATGACTTGGCAGAAGCAATACAATCACCACAAGAGTCAGCAATCTCCGCCCAACTTCGTCTCATCCAATTCAAATACGTGCACAGGGTATATTACACCAGACTTAGACTCTGGAAGGCAGGATTGATTGCTTCTCCGCAATGTCTCTGCTGTCATTCGAAGGAAGGCACCTTCCTTTTATACCCAAAAGTCAATAAAATGTGTTTAAAAAAGAAAAAGTAGCTCACTTGTCTACAGAGACTGCTGCCATCAACACCTCCTCCACTTCAGCTACTGCCTGAAACCTCTGGCAGCACTCATGGCAGGTCACCAAGTGGAGAGGCCACTGCTTTCTTTGTAGAAGAACTAGAAATGATGGCAGACGAGACCTCCTGTAGTATAACCAGGTCTTTGGCTCACCAGAGGGACAGGTGAGTTACTAATAATGTGTGTAACTCTGTGTAAACTTATCATTTGCATTGTCCACAGGCTGCCTCATGCCCCTGAGTCATATTGTACATTTATACAGTGTTGCATCATTTGTAACTCAATGCATAGGACAATCATGTTAGTGATTGTTGAACCCTATAAATTGTGGATGTGACATCACCATTTTTGGGAAAATATGAAAAGTCCTGGAGTCCATGGTGGTTGTATGTGGCCATCTATACATTCATACATTCAATGGCACCTGTGAATTTGTTACAACTCTCATGATGCCAAATATGAAACATGCACATATCCTTAGCAGCATGAGGACTGTATGTATCCTGGCAGGAGCAGACAAGAGCAGACAAGGATGCTGTAGGTGTAGGTGTAGGTGCGTACTGTTGATTCACATTGACTGGAGTGGCACAGGGTGTAGTGGCATAGAGTGAAGTGGTGTAAAGTGTTTTAGAGTGGGATACTGTAGAGTAGAGTGCTCTAGAGTCGAGCCGGTAGGGGGTAGTAGGATAGGCTCTAGTTGCATACAGTGTAATTGCAAACTGTAAAGTGCTGTAGAGTAGAGTGTTGTAGAGTCAAGTGACTTACATTGGAATAGTGTAGTAGAGTATAGTTGCCTAGAGTGAAGTAGCATACAGTGAATACTTGTACATCAGAGTGATGTAGTGTAGAATAATGTTGAATTTATTGACATGCAGCATAATAATGTAGAGTAGAGTGGCATATAGTGGAGTAGTGTAGAGGAAAGTGGCGTAAAGTGGAGTGTCATACAGTGGAATAGACTAGAGTGCAGTGACATAGAGTGGATTGGTGTAGAGTGAAGTGGCATAGAATGGTGTAGTGTACAGTGTAATACAGTACATTGTATTGTGATATATTGTAGTGGAGTGGCATGCACTTGATCTGAGTATAGTGTATTGCTGTACACTGAAGTGCCATACATTGAAATGGCATAGTGCACAATAGCTTGGATTATGGTGTCATAGAGTGGAGTTACAGACAGTGGAATAGTGTACAGTGGAGTACCATAGAGTGAAGTGACATACAGTGGAGTGCCGTAGACTGAAGTGTCATAGAATTAAGTGGTGTAGAGTGTAATATCGTACAGTGGAGTGGTATAGAATGTATTGACATGGAGTGGAGTGGAGTCCCCCAAGGCCCACATCAGTAATAGGTGGGTGCCCGGGGACACTGCCTGACCGAAATGTTGGGGCCACGGAGGAGCCCCAGGGCCCCCTCGAACCCCAGCTAGCTCCTCCATGGTGCGCAATCTGACATTACTCCCACTCACAGGTAATAGCTCTCTATGCTGCCCCGCATAGTATGGGTAGAGGAAGGTAGGATCCTTCTGCATGGTTACCCTCACTTTGTGCCTGGTGCTATTCTGGTTTTTTACTATTCTGGCTGGGTTCCTGCTAAGCAGGAACCCAGTCAATCTGCTTTCTCCCTAAATTGTTATGTTCAGTACTTAGGTTCCCCCAGATTGGATATCAGGGTAGCCTCTTATGGTACCCATGTACCCAGGGCATTGGTGCCCCAGAGATCTTCCCTTGGCTGAAGCATGTATTATGCCACCCATGAGAGACCATTCAAAATGGAACTACAGGCCTGCCATTGCTGCCCAATCGCGCTCTATAAATCTATTTCCATTCCATTCCATACCACTCACTAAAGATATAGGTTTCCTATATCTAGGGACATTGCATTTAAAACCTATAAGTCACCCCTGTAGCAGGCCTTTGAAATCCTGAAGGCAGGGTGCTTGGTTCTAAGTGAAAGGGTGCCCCTGCATGAGCAGGACACCCCTACAGCCTACGGAGTTCTTTCTACTAGGTTGTCAGTGAAGCAGCCATAAACTATATAGAGGGGCACTGCTTAATTACGCGATGACCATCTCAAAACTGGCTGCAACAAATCCTATCATGTTGGTATCAAACATGTTGGAATCATATCCCTACACCATAAACGGTGTGGGAGGTATGATTCCAAGCACTGAAAGAGACCTCCGTTAGGCTAACTGTGTTCCTGCTACCAGCCTTCTTGTCCCGGATAGCACAAAATGGTTGCTGCTGACCAGAGACACGATTTTTCCCTCCTGCTGCTGAGCCAAGCTTGAGCAGGGGAAGGCAGAAGAATAGGCATCTAGTCACAAGGGGGTGTGACCACCTCCCAGACAGGATTTAGTGTATTGGGATAGGGTGGGTGTGCTTTCCATCACCACTCATTCTGCATGAGGGGCACATTTGTGTCCCTGGGCATAGCCCAGTTCAACCCAGTCCTGGTGGCACTCTGGCATGACATTGGACAAAGGACATAGGAGTAACCTCGCCCCTGTCCAGACCATCCCCTGGGAGGGTTCCTTGAATCTTCCCAACCATTTCCCTAGGGTACTAAAGGGCTTACCTGGGTGTAGGTCCCTAGATTTGTTGTGGGATAAGATTCAGCTCAGACACCACTGCAATTCTACAGTCTAGGCCCTCTGAACTTAACTGGACTTTGTTTGGGCTTGACTGCATCTTCCTTCCAGTCTATTGCACCGTCTGGGCCTGGGCATCAGACAGGAACCTTGCAAGGCTTGCAAAGCATCACAGACACTTGAAGAAATGTCACTTGTAGTGAAGAAGTCACTCCCCTGCATTTGCAGGCACCACAACTAAGCAGACTGGTCTGCAGATCCTCAGCTCGTCCAGAAGCCATGGGCTCTTCAACAAAGGAGGTTGTTTTCCACAGCTCCTGAGGCCTGCCCTGCCAGCTCACCAAGTTGGAGCCCAGTATCCCTCGTGGGTGTTGCATTACCCAAACCTCTGTGCACTGCGTTCACCTTGCAGTTGCAAATGCTTGTTGGCTTCTTTCCAAGAAGCTCTTTGGACTCCAAGTAGCCCGAACCTTGAGCACTTCCAGTGACCAGAATCTTCAGCCACACCGCATTTTGTGCATCGTAGCCTGCATCATTTGGTGAGCTGCTTGATGTCCTCTCGCAACACCAGTGTCTCCAGCGTGTGGGTCAACTTGAGGGCCACCTTTGTTTCTTTGGGTTCCCCTGATTGCTCGGGGCCTGCCATGATGCCCCTGGCTTTGGTGAGTCCCCTGGACCTTGCTGGTCCCAAGGTTGCTCCTTCATTGATTACTGCGCTGCTTGCCTTTGCCAAGGCTTGTTGGTGCTCCAGCCAGGCACCAACCCCTCAGCACTCAACATGCTTTGTGGGACAGCTTGTGCACAACTCCTGGTGCTCCTCAGCATCACCTGGTCCTTAAAACTGCAGAGTCAAGTTCATTGTCATCCATCCTGCAACATCCGATACCGGAGGGCCTCCATCTTTCAAGACTCCTCTCATCAAGAGTCCATCCTTGGATTCCACTGGACACATTATCAACTTCCAGTAGCTGCACTTTCCTGAAGGGCTCCACTGGGTTCGACGGCGGTTTCTGATACCGCTTCCCACGCTTGCACCCAGCTTCTCTGGTGAAAGTGACGTGGGTCCTAGGATATCCACGGTTGAGGAGGCTCTCCAACCTTCTGTTTTCCACTGGGTTTTTTCAGGGTCCACTGGAACGGCCCTTAAACTTTAAAACTCCAACTGCAAATTACACGTAGAGTTGTACAGAGCACACATGCGTGTTCCCACACTGCACACTCTCCATGGGGTCTCTATTGGGGAGTTCCTTGGGGTCCTAGCACTTCTACGTCCTCTTGACATTGTCTTGACCCGCGTCATGATCCTTATACCACTTTCTTAGTATATAGTTTAGCCCCCACCTGGATCCACTGTGTATTTCATGCTAGTAAGAGATATTTCTATGTGTTAGAGAATATTATACTTTGTGTTGTTCATTTTCAATTAATCTATACTATAAGATTTCATTCTGGTAAAACAAACTGCTTTACACTCAATCTGGACTAAGTCTGAAGGCTGCTCTCCACAGCTACCATTTGGAGCGCTTTCTAAGGTTGTCTAAGACCTCTGAAATCACCATAAGGGTTATCTGGACTGGTGCAAGGTAACCGCTTACATTAGTGGACATCATATACTAGGCCAGCTTATCACAATGAGGCAATATGGGTTCTGTTTCCGTGCATGCAGGAGTGTGGGCAGGGAAACAGAACACGTTTGCTCTCAGCCAGCGGGAGCATTTTTAAAGGCATTAGGTAATATTTTAATACATGTACAATTGATGTGTCATATTTCTAGCAATATAGGATATTGAATAAGTCCTGTAGAAGAAATAGTACACCCCGTACAGAACCAAATATTGTTACACACCCAACCAGCTGGAGCATTTTTAAAGCTCCTGCCAGCTGGAGCTCTTCAACATCGTGAAAGAACTCTTCAATCCTAGCTCCTGCACCAACGGCATCCCCCGTCGCAAACCCTATGCGACACCATTGCTGCCTTCTTCCACCGCAAGATTACCAACATTAACAACAGCTAAAACCACCGCCTGAACCCTACGGACCCCGTCACGACGAACACTCTGAATCCCACCGACCACAACCTCCTTACCACATGGACCAACGTGAGCACCGAAGACATAATCAAGACCATGAACACCATCCACTCAGTCTCCCCATCTGATCCTCTTCCCCACCACATTGTCAACAAAGCTGACAGCCTCATTGCATCCCACCTGGGAAACGTCATCAACCTCTCCTTCGAGACGGCAACCTTCCCTGAGAGCTGGAAGCACGCCGAGATCAACGCCCTACTGAAGAAACCCAAGGCAGACCCAAGCGACCTCAAGAACCTCTGGCCCATATCCATGCCTCCGTTCCCAGTGAAAGTACTCAAAAATATCATCAACACCCAGCTCACCCGCTACCTAGAAGACAACAGCATCCTGGACCCCTCCCAGTCAGGCTTCAGCAGCAATCACAGCACCGAGACCGCCCTCATCGCCGCCACAGACAACATCAAAATCCTACTCGACAACGGTAAGACAGCAGCCCTCATCCTCCTGGACCTCTCTGCCGCCTTCAACACAGTCTGCCACCACACACTACGCACACGCCTCTAGGGCGCTGGGATCCGAGACAAGGCCCTGGATTGGACCACCTCCTTCCTCTCCGACAGAACCCAGAGAGTCCGCCTCCACCGTTCCAATCCAGAACCACCAAAACTGTCTGCGGTGTCTCGCAGGGATCATCCCTCAGCCCGACGCTGTTCAACGTCTAAATGGCTCCACTTGCTTGTATCACCAGACTACACGACCTCAACATAATCTCCTATGCCGATGACACCCAGCTGATCCTCTCCCTCACCATGGACCCCCTCACCACCAAATCCAACCTTCACCAGGGTACGAAGGCCGTCGCCTATAGGATGGAGGCAAGCCGGCTCAAGCTGAACACGGATAAGATGGAGATCCTCATCCTTGGGCCCAACCCCTCAGCATGGAACGATTCCTGGTGGCCAGCATCACTGGGACCCCCCAGGCACCTGCCAACCACGGACGCAACCTAGGAGTCATCCTCGACTCAAAGCTCAGCATGACCAACCAAGTCAACGCAGTCTCCTCCTCCTGCTTCCGCACCCTCCGTATGCTCCGCAAGATCTACAGATGGATCCCGGCGGACACACGAAAGACCGTCACCCACGCCCTCGTCAGCAGTCGACTCGACTACGGAAACGCCCTCTACACCGGACCCCTGTCCATACTCATCAGCAGACTCCAAAGAATCCAGAACGCCTCCGCACGCCTGGTCCTAGACGTCCCACGCCGAAACCACATCACCCCACACCTGAGAGACCTGCACTAATTCCCTGGTGACAAAAGAATCACTTTCAAACTCATGATCCATGCACACAAGGCACTCCACAAGACTGGCCCAGCCTATCTCAACAATAGACTCTCCTTCTACGTACCCAATAGGAAACTCCGCTCCGCCGACCTGTCCCTGACCGCCGTCCCGTGCATCCACAGAACCACTTCCGGGGGCAAATTCTTCACCCACCACGCCGCCAAGACCTGGAACGCCCTCCCCCTTCGACAGACCGCAGACTTCCCGGCCTACCGGAGACTGCTCAAGTCCTGGCTCTTGGACCACTAGCAGCAGTGCCTCCCCCCCCAGCGCCTTGAGACCCTTGCGGGTAAGTAGTGCGCTTTACAAATCCACTGATTGATTGATTGATTGAGCTGGAAGCATTCTTAGGGCCCATTTCACAAAGATAAACTTAGACCTAACGTCAAAGTTTAGACCTAAAGTCTACCATTAAGTTCCAAAGTTTAGACCTGATGTCTTAGGGCCCAATTCACAAAGGTAAAATTAGATCTGAAATCTAAGTTTACTTTTGTGAACTGGGCCCTTAGATATCAGGTTTAAACTTAGACCCTTAATGTTTGCTCCCGTTTGGTGGGAGATTTCAAACTATTTCCACACAATTTGAGAAAATACATGTTTCCTTGCCTGCAGTGGCGCAGACAGATAAACTACTGTGTCCTGAGGTGGACTCACTGTAAGTGACCCCCATCCCCCGGGGCCATTAAAGGCCCAGGGAGGGGAAAGAGTGGCCCCTCTTCTTTACAATTAAAATGACAGCCCTGGGGAATGGGGTTCCCAGGGCCTTTTTAAAGCTTGAGGAGGCGTGCTGTTTTGCCTCCTCCCCATAAACAATTTATTGGGCGCTAGGGGACGGGGGACTGCAGCATAATGGCTATAACGTTTGGCAATTATGTTTTCATTTTTGTCCCTGTCAGAGCTCCCAGGAGGTTTTATCCTTCTAATCTAACTCTGGCCACAGTTTCCCCCTTGCAAATCCATCAAAAAACATTTGGTCCCTGGAGTTGGTGAGCAAGTTGGCAACGCAGGAATCCCAACATGGCTGCCCACATTCTAACACTGCATCAGCACACCGCTGTTTAGCTGTCTAGTCTTCTGGGTTAGTCACAGGCTGGTGAAGCGTGCTCCAACATTCCACAGTGCACTTCACTGAAGAATTTCATGGAAGTGCAGTGAATTTCAAAGCGTCAAGGAAGATAGACAGGGTAGTTGCATGCATACCGCAGTTAGTTTCGACTGTTAAATTCTCCCACAGAATCAAGGTTAGTGTATAACATCAAAGCACCTGTACCAACATTACAACGGATCTCTGTAATTCTTAAAATGTATACATCTCAGCAGTTGCTGAACACTGCATCCAAGCTTGACTAACGTGGTTGTGACCTTTCAACACACCACGTTACCAAGCAGAGATATGAAAGAGTTTCTTTCATCAGTGTCTAGTCAGCTGTGATTGAGTCTGTCAAACATGGGCGTTACCTTTCTCACACTCCACGTTCCCTCAGCATTGTAAAAAGATTTCCTTAAGCAGCACCAAGTCTTTTGGACTGGGTCTGATGAACGCGGGCGTGTTCTTTCAACATGCATCGTTACATGAGCATATAAAAAAAAATAGAAATTGAGTAGAGAAACATAATAAACTCCTTCAAGTCAGCTCGTTCTTAGAAAACCCTAACACCTCTGAATAATACTAGAAATAAGAAGGAAACTAGAGACACCATATTCAAAAACCCAAACAGATACATCATTTCAGTTCAAATAGCTGTGAGTACGGAACAGGAGACAGGGGTTAGACCAACACAGAATAAGATAAACTAAAGCATTAGATTTACCTGTACCTTTCTTGTGCAAATAGCTGAACCAGGATCAGATGCAGACCTTCCCTGTAAGAGAGAAAAAGAAGAGAATTGAATGACACCCTCTCCTCATGAATAAAAGAAAACACTAAAGTGAGAAGTAAGTAAAGAAGTAGGCTCCTAAATATCTCCTGGTAAGACAAGTTATTAGACATAAATAAGATGTAAGTTGCTAAGTAAAATTTGAATGATAGAGTAACTTATGTACATGTTTTCAGCACTGTAAGAACACCAAAGAAGAAGAGAAGTAGTCTAAGCAGAACAGGAAGAATATTTGGTGTTATTTCTTCTCTGTCCCAATCCCCTTTCCCCCTTAGTACTTACCTGCTATGGATTACTAGAGATCAAGCAGGGAGGTTCCGAGAGGGGCATTGGAAGCCAGCATCATTCTGCTTTGTGTGATTTGAATTAGTAGTTGCTAACCTTGACAGAGTGAAGTGCCCATGTTGGTACTAGCACCCGAGCAAAATGACAGAGGGATTTGAGCTAAAAGATTTAGGAGACATTTTGGAAAACATACAAAGAGACCTAGCGGCAGAGAGGAAAATAAAATGCTGAAACAAAAATTAATTAGTTTTAAATCATGAGAATCAGTTTTGGGGACTAGTCAAGGAGCCTCGTCCTTTGAGACCCCTGTAATCCCTCTCGCTCCTCCTGAGCGATTCAATGAAGACCCACAGAAGGCGCACATTTTTTTAACACAATGCTTGCTGCACTTTATGTGCCGTCCAATGATTTTCCCTGAGGCACAATCCCACGTTGCCTTCATTTTGTCTTACCTTAGTGGTGACGCCTCCTCATGGTCCATGCCACTTGTAACTAAAGATGATCCTATTCTGTATAACCTAGACGACTTCAAAAAGGAATTTCTCAGAATGTTTGATAGAAGAACAGCATCACAGGCCTCAGACAATGAATTGTTAGAGTTGAAGCAAGGCAACAGAGAATTAGTGGCATACCTAGCCTAATTCAACAAATTGTTGGGGGTTGAGACAAACTGGCTGGAAAATAAATGCACTGCAGTATTTTACAGTGGGTTGCGAGAAGAACTGAAGGGTGCATTGTCTCAAATTCCTACTTGTCCTAATGCCATTTCAGTGCTAGGGGATCTAACCTTGGAGAGGTTTTAGATCCAGTATCCACCGTTTTGATCTAGCCAAATCGGAACCCACGTAGACTACAGAGGGGTTTTCGGGGGTTGAACCCATGCAGACTGGCGTCATCCGAGGTCCACTCTCCAAAGAGGAAAAGGAAAAAAGAAGACATAAAAAGTTGTGCATGTACTGTGGAGGAAGCGGACATCTTGAAAAGACCAAAAGTTCCAGCAAAGGAGAAGGAAAACTTGCAGCACCACCGGAGAGTGGAGTTGGACTGGTGGATGCGAATGGAGAAACAACTCCAATGAATCACCAACTGGCAAACACTCTACAATTCTCCTCACCCCACTTGGTTATGTCCGTGAGGCTACAGTTCAGGGAGGTAGTTTTGACAGGAATTATCATCATGGTAGACTCTGGAGCAACCAGTAATTTCTGCGACCACAAATTTGCCAGTTGAGTTGGATTGCAGGCTATCAAAAAAGAGAAAAGTGAAAAGGTCAGAGTGGTAGATGGTACAGATTTAACTTCTGGACCCATAACCAGTCATACTGAATTAGTGCAAATGACTACCGCCCAAGGGCATCAAGAAACTTAACAATTCAACTTAATAGATGCCCCCCAATTTCAATTGATCCTAGGTTTACCGTGTCTAACCAAACACAGCCTGTTGATTGATTGGGGAGCTCAAACTATCCAATTAAATTCTGAAAACTTCACAAGGAATTGTTTAATAACTTGGCAGATCTTTCTGAACCCAGTGTAGTTGCTCAACTATGTGAAAATGGTAATTCGGTATGCGTGATTCAAACCACTATGAAACCAGAAGAATACCAAGATTTTGCTGACATCTTTGACGAAGTCAAGGCTGAAACACTACCTCCCCACAAGCCGTATAACTACAAAATAGATCTTGAACCAGGGGCCAACTTGCCATGCAGTCGGGTCTATGCCCTAACAGAGATAGAAAACATCCATTTGAGGGAATATTTAGCTAAGTACCTGGATAACAGGTTTATTAGACCATCTCAGTCCCCAGTTTCTTCCCCCCTTTGTTACGTGTCGAAGAAGGGGGGCGATCTCAGGACTTGTATTGACTTTAGGGCTATCAACTGGATAACAATTAAGAATCGTTACCCATTGACCCCCCTTTTCGGAACTGATTAACCAGGTAAAGGAAGCAAAAATATTTACTCAATTAGATCTATGAGGAGCATACCACCTGAATAGACTCCATGAAGGCGACGAATGGAAGACGGCCTTTATGACCAAATATGGCCTTTACGAGTATCTAGTAAAGCTGTATGGTCTCTGTAATGTGTCAGCCGGCTTCCAGTACTTCATCAATGATGTTTTAAGTGAGTGTATTGACCAATGTGCCATTGTATGCATAGATGATATTCTGATTTATTCCAACTCAAAAGACGAACATCAAGATCAAGTCTGAGCTGTTCTACAACCTTTACGAAAGAACTCTCTATACGTCAAGTTAGGGAAATGCTTGTTCAACACTGATACTGTTGAATTCTTAGGATTTGTATTATCACCCGCTGGGGTTAAGATGGGCGTACAGAAAGTGAAGGCGATTACGGACTGGAAACCTCCTACCACTAACAAAGAGGTTCAAAGTTTTATCGAATTCTCTAACTTTTATAGGCGATTCATTCATTGATTTTCCCCAAAAATCCTTCCTCTAACTCGTGTTTTGAAAAACGGTGTCCTATTCAACTGGTCCGACGAAGCTGAAGGGGCCTTTAACTTGATGAAAGAAAGCTTCACCACAGCACTAGTTTTGCTTCCTGCGGATCCCTCCAAACACTTTTACCTGGCAACAGACACTTCGGATCTGGCCATCGGGGGAATACTTTCACAAAGTCCCAAAGGCACAGGACAGCTACACCAGTGGCTTACCGTTCTCGCAAACTAAACCCTGCAGAATGTCATTATACAATTACAGACAAGGAACTTTTGGCCATTAAAGATGCCTTCAAAAATTGGAGACATTATTTGATGGGGGCCAAACACACTGTAACATTGTTTACTGACCACCGCAATTTGAAATTTTCTACAAACTGCTCATACCCTTACACTGCGTCAGCTTCGTTGGTCTCTTTACTTTGCAGACTTCGATTTTGTAA
This sequence comes from Lissotriton vulgaris, assembly GCF_964263255.1. Taxonomy (NCBI): domain Eukaryota; kingdom Metazoa; phylum Chordata; class Amphibia; order Caudata; family Salamandridae; genus Lissotriton; species Lissotriton vulgaris. Next base: position 1,435,398,490 of record NC_141691.1, read on the forward strand.
TTACCTTTCGCCCAGGGTCCAAGAACGGAAAAGCTGATATTCTTTCCAGACTAGACACAGAAAACCAAACTCCTGTCATTGAAGATCAGCAAATCATTCCTAAAGATAAGATCGTTGGTGCATTCTCCATGGAGCCTTTTGAGAATCATATTCAGGGAGTTATGACTGATCTTGAAATGGAGAAATGGGCCACTGAAGATCCGCACCGTTATCCAGAACAGTCTACCCTACCAAAGAACCACCTTGTTTCTACCTACAAAGGAACTTCAAATGAAGGCTATGCAAGAATGTCAAGATAATCCTCTGTCTGGCAATAAGGGCATATTAAAGAATGAAGATTTACTAAAACGTAATTTCTGGTGGCCACACATGTGTCAAGATCTTTGTCAAAATGTTTTGGGATGTGGACTTTGTGTACGTGGTAAACACGACAGGCAGGCTCTTAGAGGTCTCCTACAGCCCATGCCAACCCCCGGATCCTTGGCACACTGTCTTCCTAGATTTAATTGTTGAACTGCCCTCATCCCATAGTTATAATACCATCCTTGTCTGTGTCGACACCTTTAGCAAGATGGCACAATTTGTACCGTTCAAGGGCACACCCACAGCCAAAAAACTGTCCCAACTTTTCAATCAGCATGTTATCTGTCTGCATGGTATTGCTAAGATCCTGACCTCAGATAGGGGTTCTCACTTTCTGTCGCAATTTTGGACTACATCAAGGCCTTAATATTGACAATCGCTACTCCACCAGTTTTCATCCGGAAACTGATGATCAGACTGAGCGCATTAATCGAGAACTAGAACAGCATCTCCGACTTTATTTGTTAGATGACGTGGGTAACTGGCCTGATCACCTGTGGACTGCAGAGTATGCCCATAATAACGCCCTTAAACCAGTCCAACCAGGTGTGAGGAGTACTACCCCTCCTGATTCTCTGATTCTTGATTGTGAGGTGGAGTACGAGGTAAAACAAATCTTTGATTCAAAAAAGATTTTCAATGAACTTTTCTACCTCATTGACTGGAAGGGTTATGGACTTGATGAGTGTTCATGGGAAAAGAGTACCAATGTCCATGCTCCCCGACTAATCAGAGCCTTCCATGCTAATTTCCCTGCCAAACCACAACTAGAGGAAACCCCGCTGGGAAGGGGTGCTGTCAGGGCTCAAGGAGGTTTCCTCCTTCTAATCTAACCCTGCCCACAATTTCCCCCTTGCAAACCCACAAAAAACATTTGGTTCCCAGAGTTGGCGAGCAAGTTGGTACTGCAGGAATTCCTACATGGCCGCTAACATTCTAACACTGCTGTTTATCAGTCTAGTCCTATGTGTTAATCACAGCCTGGTGAAGCATGCTCCAACCTTCCACTTCTCCGAAGAATTTCATGGAAGAGCAGTAAATTTCAAAGCGTCGTGGAAGTTGGTCAGGGTAGTTGCATTAGAACGCATCTCTTTAATGCTTAAGATGTTTACATCTCAGCAGTTGCCGACAACTGCATCCGAGCTTGACTAATGAAGGTGTGACTTTTCAACAAGCAGCATTACCAAGCACAGGTACAAAAGAGTTTCTTCCATCCATGTCTAGTCAGCTGTGACCAAGTCAGTCAAATGCGGGCGTTACCTTTCACACGCCAAATTCCATTAGCATTGTAAAAAGAATTCCTTAAGTAGCACCTAGTCTTTTGGACTGGGTCTGATTAATGCAGGCGTGTTCTTTCAACACGCCACGTTACCTGAGCATATTAAAAATAATAATAATAATAATTAGAGATTGAAGTAAAATTCAAATGATAGAGTAACTATGTACATGTTTTCAGCACTGTAAGAACACCGAAGAAGAAGAGAAGAGGACTAAGCAGAACAGGCAGTCTTCTCTGTCCCAATCCTCTTTCCCCCCTTAGTACTTACCTTCTATGGATTACTAAGAGACTAATTAGAGAGGTTCTGAGAGGGGCATTGTTCTGCTCCTGTGTGATTTGAATTTGTAATTGCTAACCTTGACAGTCCCTCTGGGCTCTCCCATGCAGCCTAAGGGGGGCCGTAATGATATTAGTAGACAGGGTAGGGATACACTTATATTTCGCTTTAGCTATATCTAAATCTATCAGTTAGGTCACATTTTACTCGCACAAAATCAGAGAAATTCAGCAGTTATAGTTACCAGAGCTAACTATAACTTACACCCCCACAATGCACTGCTTATCACCTCTATAAAACATCAGTAATTACATCGTCATTGAATCACTGGTGACATCTCAAGTATTATCACTGATGATAGTGACCCCCCAAGGGCTTAGGGGTCATGGGTATTCCTACCCTGCCCCCCTTTCTTTTTTTAAAACGTTTTTTGTGGGGGTCAGATGAAGCAGAGTCTCAAGATGCCTCCAAACACTTCCTGGTTGTAGTGTTGGCAGCCAATCAGATTTCAGCATGGGGACTGTCAGATCCTCAGAGGATGTGTCCCTATATATACAAATGTGAATTTCTCTTAAAAACTCTGTAACTAGTAAACAGATTTACACCAAATCATGAAAAGGCACTTCTCTGGCCCCATATCAACCTTACTTCTAAAATTGGTGTAAATCAGATCAGCTGTTCAGGCTGTAGTTGTGTCTAAATTTTCAGTGGGGATTAACATTGGAAATGCACATTTTGTTAACCCCCTTTTTCTCTGTCACCACTTGACGGATCACCTCGAAACTTTCCGTGCACAACCTGGACTAGCGAGAACTGAAGACACAAAGGCCTTAACCTGATTTAGCTTGAAATTACATTTAAAGGTCTTTCAATGCATTGTTATCGATCGGAGTTCATTTGAGCTTCTTAAGATGACCTGAGATGTCTCACACCCTTTCTGACCAAGAAATAGCACGGCAGCAAATCTTTTTTATTTAAGTTTAGGTTTATTAGAGAAACAGTAGTGATACAACAATGAATAAATACATAAGCTAACAAGAAGCAATACTTAGTGAAAATTATATGTAAAAAAAGGTCTTTGGCGTAAAATAATATGCAGTGAGAGTAGTAAGAAGGCAACTAACTCTACATTATAAGTAACTGTATAATAAAATGAGGAAGGGGGAAGAGAGACAGCATATCGTAACTTGTTATATCAATGCAGGAAATACAATATAACTTTGAACACTGTAGATACTAAGCCAAAAAAGCTTAAAAACTATGTCTATCAAATATGGTAAATGAGAAAATGCTATCCCAAAATATTGTGAAGGCAGAGTGAAAATTGAATTGAAGGTGGTTTATGTACTTAATCCGGGACAGAGATATTAAACCCATTGGAAGAGGCACAAAAAGATAAATACGTAGATAATGGAAGCCGTAAAAGGTCTCTTTTATTTGTGAGGGAAATAGGTGAGATGTAATTTCTGTCTAATCTATGATGAAAGCAAACGGCATTCCACCAAGAACGAAAAGTTACATTACGGGCTTTTTTCCAATGTGATGTAATTATGTGAAATGCAACACTCAGCAATACATCTATTAGTTAAAACCAGGGTTTGAGTGCCATTGAGGGGCTAAGCTACCTCAGAAAATATTTGAGATGGTAAGGGAGTTCAGAAGAGATCCGTCTAGTTGGTTGTTTAGAGAAAAAGCAGTGTGATATTGTTTAAAATTTGGGAACTTAAGACCCCCATTCAATTTATAATTTTTTAATAAAGATAAAGCTATACAAGAAGACATGCTTTTCCATAAAAATGTTAACAGGAGTGAGTCTATTTTCTTAAAATATTATCCAGGGATAGAGAAAGGAATTATTGCAAGAAGGTATAGAGTAAGAGGAGTGAGCATCAGTTTATTAGAATCTGAAATGCCCCACCATTATAGGAAAAGTGGATGCCATTGATCAATACTATCACCTAATGATTTAAAAATATAATCAAGATTTAATTTTCACGTACCTTTATTGTTATGTGAAAACCATACACCTAGATATTTCATCTTTGAGCATTGCCAGGTAAACCCTGTATGAGCGAAATGTTGCTTGCTACAGAAAACATTCAGGGGTAGCACTTTGTATTTATCAGCGTTAAGCTGATACCCTGACAGTGGGGAAAATAGATACCTGTTGAAGAAATGGTGAAAGGGACGTATCAGGATCAGCACAGTATAAGAGGATATCATCAGCATACACTGACATTTTGATTTGTTGAGACCCCATAGAAAAACCTCTAATAAGATTATCAAATCTTACCTTTGTTAAAAAAGGTTGTTTTTTAAAAATTATTATTTCATCATTTCTTAAATTTCAGATTTCATTATTACAAACAGAGGATACAATAAATATATGTTTTGCATATTAACATCTACGTTATGCAAGTTGAAAGACATACGGATTTTTTAATATTATTATACATACAGAGAAACAAAAAGGAAACAAGAACCAAAGAAAGTTAAAGAAAGAGAAAAAAGTAGCTTAATTACCACTGTAAAGGATCTCCTCTAATTTCCCTCGATCCTTTGTTTCTACTCAGAGACTGGGGCCCATTTCCGTTTCCCACATTGTTTTGCTTTCCACCCTTTCTTTTCATATAAAGCCTTTTCAAGGTTATACATGGCTAACAAACGTGTCATCCATTGTTGAAATGTCGGCGGGTTTGGGTCTTTCCATAAGGAGGCAATGCATAACCTACTTATGGCTGCTGCCAAAAAGATTATTCTGGGTGGACTGCGGGGCTCCCTTCTCTAGTGACTCCCAGTACCATCACTTTGTTAGTCAGACATATGGAGAACCCCAAGGCCCTATCCATAGAATTTTCTATTGAACTTTTATATTGATCTAAGCTCGGGCATGCAGCAAACATGTGAATTGTATCTGCTCCCATACTTTGGCATCTTGGACAGCTTATACCGCTTGTTCCGCCCTAGGTCGCTATTCTATGCGGTGTATAATATAACTCATAGGCGGTTTTGTAGTATTGGGCCTGCAAATTTGCTACTTTCAATACTGAATTTGCTAGTTTAAGCGAGTCTCCAAACTCATTACCATCTAAGTTTAGCTTTGTTTTCCATTTGTCAGAAACTTTGGCCTGATTATCTTCTTTATGTTGGCTCAGTTCATCATAAATCTGTGAGTTTGAGCAGCTGTCCTTGCTCTGCACTCGTGCCATAATTTCTTCCCTCTTAAAATTTATGTTTCCCCCTTGTTTCCTCATTAGCACTGATCTTATCTGCAAATACTTATAGAAATCTCTGCGCTCTAAATTATACAGCTGCTGTGCCCTATCAAATGTGATACATCCTGTAGAGTCAATTAGATCCCCCGCTGTTTTTACACCAAGGCTATCCCATCTTTTCATAACATTATCCTGAGACACCTCAATAAACAAGGGATTCTTGAATAATGGGGCATAGTAATTAATTCTTCCTAGTTCTATCTTTTTTCTAATCGAGGTCCAGACTGATGTTACTGCCCCCAGCGTCTTAAACTTCACTTTTTATAGTAGCTTGCTTCGCTGAACATTAACAGCCATTGGTTGGCCTCTGTTATTATGAGTTCATATATATCAGGGATGCCCCCGCTACTCCGCCACCTATCTTTGATGTTCCCACCCAGTAAGCCTCTAGCATATTGAAGAACCGCCGCCCAATAGTAAACCTTGAAATCTGGTACTGTCAGTCCCCCACGATCTTTAGGTAAGGATGGAAATTTAATGGCCCTCCGGGTTTTGCCTTATGCCCAGATAAAGCGGTTGGCGACTCCTTCTATTTCTTTAAACCAGCTGTTATTGAATTTCAGCAGTATAGTTCTAAAGTGATAAAGGACTTTAGGTAAGAATAACATCTTTATTATATTACAGCGGCCTATTATTGTCAAATGTAGGTTGTTCATCCTATCCAGATCTTTCTTGGCTTTTTGAATCACAGGCTCCAAATTTTTTCCCACTATCTTTGTTAAATCAGACGTTATTGTAATTCCTAAATATACCGCTGACTCTGTCACTCTATAATCTGACCATGTAATTTTGTTGTTAACTACTATTTGCGTCTTACCCTGATTGAGTTTATAGCCTGATAATGACTCATACATATCTGCTTCCCTTTCTATTTCTCCGAGGGCCAACACAGGATCTGGTGATGTAATGGCAAGGAAATCTGCATAACCAAGTATTTTAGTGCCATGTCCATTTAATACTTTTGGTAGGATGCACATATTCAGTTCTATTCTCCTTATGAAGGAGTCAATATAAAAAGCAACAAGCATTGGAAATGCAATAGGTCTCGCATTCGAAAAGTTGGAGCTATTGGTTTTGTAAATGACACATCTGCACATAAAGTGCAAAGGACTACCGCATACGTGTGCTTGTTGAGATTACAAATATTTTTGCTTTTGGCCACCTTTTTCTTACATTGGTGATAGAGCCATGGAGTTGGTCCAACAATAACGTGTGAAAAAAACATGTCAAAACAAAACTGGAATTGAGAATGCAAAAAGGCTGTTAGCCAACTCCAGACCTGTTGCTATTGCCAATGCTTGTTTGTGTTGTTTTATAGACGAGAGAGTCCCCAACAACCCCCCAGTTTCAGATTCACGAGAAAAACGGTTTAAGTGTTAGCTGATGAGAAATCAGCGCATTCATTGTCAGCAACAACTTGAACTCAGGAAATACATATAAGCTCTTTCGGGTGGGAACTTCAAGAGGGCGTAAGCAAAGGAAATGCGGGAAGCTGTGGACTACAGGGGGCCAATAATGACAGTCTATGTAAGACTTCACGCGCGTACGCAAGTGTGCACAACCCTAATTTGCATGCCTAGAAGGGAGCACGAGAGCAGCAGAGAGACGCGCCCTTGATGTTCCACTCATCCATGCTGCCCATTACACGGCCGGCCGTGACCTTTACCCTCCCATCTCCTTCCGGGTTCCTTTGCAGTGCAGGCAGCCTTGCTGAATGGCACCTAGCCCGGCTAAGGTGGACACGCCCGGGGAGAGGAATCCGCGGCCCCCGTGTCTGGGGCTAATGCACAGATTGAGCCCATGCACGGCGCTGGTGTGGGAGGGAGACGTGCATGGGGGCAGGGAAGCGTCAGGGGGAGTAAGCGAGTGGCATTATGGTAATGTGGCGGTTCACTGGGAGGTGCTCGGAGGGAGGTGGCAGCCGCTCAGTCGTGTAATTCAATAACCGAGGCTCGCTTTTTGGGGTTCTAAGGGCGGCCCTACAGATTAGTAACCTGAAAAGTGAAATCCGTGTTTTCCTTTGTTGCTGCCTTTATTCATCTGCTCGATAAATGGGAGAAAAAAAAAAGATTCATAACAATTGGGCAAGAACATTTGTAATACAGCGCCAGTGGTCAGCAATAATGGCCCATAACTAAATGGAACATTGGGCAAGGATCGTTGGTCCTGTGCGCCCTTGCCTTGCACCATGCAGAATGTAGCTGACGTCACTCGTACAATCCTGCCTTGGAATGCATTTCCTGCATACTACGCCCACCTGTGGTTTCCATTTTCAGCTGTTGTAGTTCCAGTTCTGGCTGTTTTATCGTTATTGTTCTTCATGGCACTCCTGGGTGCAGAAAACAGCACATTGGTGCTATATATAACAATAACATCAAAATAGTATGTGCACACTAGATGCAAAGAGAGTTTCTTCACTGAACGCTGAAGGAATTGTAGTCCAATGAATGACCTGTGCTCAGCACACGCTGGTACTGGAGTTTCAGAGATTCCCAAGTCGTCACGGAGGTTTGCTCAAATCAGCTGCTTTAGTAGTTGTGTAACACGGAGCCCATGAAGTGTGGTTGTGGTTGTGCATCACGTGACCCCCAGCACCAGCTGCTTAAACAAGACGGAGGGCATTGCTGTGGGGAGGGGGAGGAGAAATGCGACAGAGCGGCGATGAGGGAATTTGTGAAGCAGCAGGGGCCCCGCCCCTTTTTCTCTTCTGTTCCCTCTCCGCTCCCGCCTGTCAGCTGCTCCGCCCACCCGCGCACTTCGCCTTAAATGGCGACTGTGCGAACGCGCCGATTGTGCGCCGAAGGCGCGCCAAAGGTAAGCCCGTCTGCGCCCGTCCGCGACCGGATCGCGACCAGCGCCAGGACCCCTGGCCCACGAAGACCCCGACCTACCCGCCTGACGTACTCTGCCGCCACCCTCATCGCACTCAACACCGGCCGACTCCCAGAATGCCACCAAGCCACACCACGACGCACCCACGGACCTTTCAGCTGCCACGCCTGCAAATTCACCTGCATCCGGACCTGCCTCGCACCAGCACCCGCCAAGTCTAACACCAGCAGCACCCACCTCAAGTGCATCCTGCTCAACACCCGCTCCGTCCACAGACACGCCATCGAACTCTGGAACCTCCTAGACGCCACAGCCCCTGACGTTGCCTTCCTCACGGAGACCTGGATGAACGCCTCTTCAGCTCCCGACATCGCCATCGCCATCCCAGAGGGCTACAAGATCGTCCGGAGGGACCGCAACGCCAACCAGATGGGAGGAGGCATCGCCATCATCCACAGGAACACCATCCGTCTCACAACCAGCACCGACAACACCCTGACCAGCGCCGAACACCTGCATTTCCAGATCCACACCAACCCGAACACCACCCTCAGAGGCACCCTGATCTACCGACCCCCGGGACCACGCACCCCATTCAGCGAGGACATCACCGACTTCGTCAGCCCGCATGCCCTCCCCTCCGCTGACTACATCCTCCTGGGAGACCTCAACTTCCATCTGGAGAACAACAACGACCGCAACACCAGCACCCTGCTCGACAACCTCGCCAATCTTGGACTCAAGCAGCTGGTGTCCACCCCCACCCACCTCGCCGGACACACACTCGACGCAGTCTTCTCCTCCAGCACAGACATCAACTTCAGCCACGCCACAGAGCTTCAATGGACGGACCACAGCTGCGTCCACTTCACCTTCAAGAGAACGATGACCCACCACCACCAGCAACAGGCCGCCCGCAGAAGCTGGAACAAGATCACAGCAGACCAGCTCGCCACCTCCCTGAGCCAGCACCCTCCTGCCAGCTCAGCGAACCCCAGCCAGGCCGCCGACAACCTCACGAAGTGGATCAGCAACTGCGCGGACGAGCTCGCCCCGCTGAGGACCCCGCCCAGCAGACCCGGCAGCAAGAAAGCCCCGTGGTTCACCGACGAACTCAAGAGCTCCAAGAAGAACTGCCGAGCCCTCGAGAAAGTCTGGAGAAGGGAACCTACACCGGACAACAGGACCACCCTCAAGCGGGCCACTCGGAAGCACCACCAGCTGATCCGCGCCGCCAAGAAAACTGCATTCAAGGACCGGCTGGATAACAACGCACACAACAGCAAGGAACTCTTCAACATCGTGAAAGAGCTATCCAACCCCAGCGCAGGAAACAACGACATCACCCCATCGCAAGACCTCTGCAACTCCCTCGCCTCATACTTCCACAACAAGATCGCGGACATACACAACAGCTTCAACAACCAACCAACGCACACCATGACCGAACAACCATCCCCCACCACCACCCTCCACGCCTGGACCCCGATCAGCACCGAAGACACCATCCGCACGATGAACTCCATCCACTCCGGATCACCAACCGACCCCTGCCCTCACCACGTCTTCAACAAGGCCAACGCTGTCATCGCACCCCACCTGCGAGACATCATCAACACATCCTTCGACACCGCCACCTTCCCTGAGAGCTGGAAGCACGCCGAACTCAGCGCTCTACTCAAAAAACCGACAGCAGACCCCACCGAACTCAAGAGCTACCGCCCCATCTCGCTCCTCCCGTTTCCAGCCAAAGTCATCGAGAAGACCGTCAACAAGCAGATGGCCGCCTTCCTCGAGACGAATGGATCCCTCGACCCCTCACAGTCCGGCTTCCGAGCCAATCACAGCACCGAGACCGCCCTCATCGCCGCCACCGATGACATCCGAGCCCTGATGGACAACGGAGAAACAGCGGCCCTCATCCTCCTAGACCTCTCCGCGGCATTCGACACTGTCTGCCACCGCACCCTAGTACAGCGCCTCAGCAACGTCGGAATCCAGGACAAGGCGCTGGAATGGATCATCTCCTTCCTCGACGGAAGAACTCAGAGAGTCCGCCTACCACCGTACAAGTCAGAGGCCTCCGAAGTCATCTGCGGCGTCCCTCAAGGATCCTCTCTGAGCCCCACCCTCTTCAACGTCTACATGAGCCCCCTCGCGGCCATCGCACGCCAACACAACCTCAGCATAATCTCCTACGCCGACGACACCCAGCTGATCCTCTCCCTGACCAACGACCCCGCCACCGCCAGAGCCAACCTTCACGAAGGGATGAAAGAGGTAGCCGAGTGGATGACGACCAGCCGCCTGAAACTGAACTCTGACAAGACGGAGGTCCTCATCCTGGGCTCTTCACCCTCCGTCTGGGACGACTCCTGGTGGCCTCCCGCCCTGGGCACCGCACCCAAACCGACAGACCATGCACGCAACCTGGGCTTCATCCTGGACTCCTCCCTCTCCATGACCAGGCAAGTCAACAACGTCTCCTCGGCATGCTTCAACATCCTACGCATGCTATGGAAGATCTTCTGGTGGATCCCCACCGAGACCAGGAAGACCGTCACCCAGGCCCTCGTCACCAGCCGACTGGACTACGGCAACGCCCTCTACGCCGGTACCACCGCCAAGCTCCAGAAGAGACTCCAGCGGATCCAGAACGCCTCAGCCAGACTCATCCTCGACATCCCACGAACCAGCCACATCTCCGGACATCTGAGAGACCTTCACTGGCTCCCCGTCAACAAAAGAATCACCTTCCGCCTCCTCACCCACGCACACAAAGCCCTACACGACCAAGGCCCGAGCTACCTCAACAGCCGGATCAACTTCTATGCTCCCAAACGCCACCTCCGATCAGCCAACCACGCCCTCGCCGCCGTCCCCCGCATCCGAAGAGCGACTACAGGAGGAAGGTCCTTCTCCTACCTGGCCGCCAAGACCTGGAACTCCCTCCCGGCCGACCTGCGCCTGACCCAAGACCACCTCTCCTTCAGGAAGAAGCTGAAGACCTGGCTGTTCGAGCAGTAGCGGCACCCCCCCTCCCCCAGCGCCTTGAGACCCTACGGGTATGTAGCGCGCTCTATAAGTGTCACTGATTGATTGATTGATTGAAGCTAAGCTTCACTTCAAAGGTGTGGGAGGAGTGCTGGGAAACAGATGGCTGGCGATTTCATTGAGCTAAAATCGCACATGCACTTCATCAAATTGGCAGTCTGGTTAAACTCTGTTTAAGCCTCTATAGTCTCGCTCCACTCAATGCGCATGCTCATTGACAGGCGAGACCTAAAAAGGAGGGGGAGCAAGGGCAACCTTATCGCGTTCCCCGCCCGATGTTAATTACCCCACTAACCTCTCCCATTGCTCTCAATCTTATCTTTGAGTTTCTATATAGCGCCTTCAAAGCCCCTATACATCCATCCCCAATATTTGCTTTTTCCAATGCAGTCCATCAGAAGTCCCACGAGACCCTATCAAAAGCTTTCTCAGCATCTAATAATCTAAGAGCCATAGGGTCTCGCAAGGCTGCTGTGCCGTTGAAAAGCATGCATACCTTCCTTATATGGTCAGCCGTACCCCTCCCGGAAATGAATCCGTGCTGTCGGGGTGAAATGATCTTGCCAATTACTGAGCTTAGATGATTCGCTAAAATTTTTGAGTACATTTATGAGTCGCCATTCATGAGGCTTATTGGTCTACATGACCCTGGATCTGTAGGGGGTTTGTGTTTTTTCATAAATACAACCATGGTAGCCTCCCCCCACGATTCTGGTGGTGCTCCTTCTTTTTGTATATATCTCATAAGTGTTATAACATCTTCCCTTAATATAGTAAAGAATTTTTTGTAAAATTCAAGTGGAATTAGAGCGGGGCCAACCGCTTTCCTGGCAGGAGGTCATTTATTGCCCCTTGTATCTCCTCAAGAGTAAAGCTTGTCTCCAGAGCGTTGCTATCCTCCCCTGATAGTCTCTCTATTAGTGCAGACTCAAGGTAATTCTCTATCTCATCTCTACTAGCCCCACTGTCTGATTGATAAAGCTTCTGATAAAAGTTTTGAAATACCAGGCAAATTTCTTTTGAGGTGGTGGCTATTACCCCTTCCTCGGAGACTAGCTTCTCTATTTCCCCCATTGATGCTGCTTGCTGGGTCTTAACTGCTAGCGTATGCCCAATTTGCTCGCTGTATTCGTACTGCTCCTGTCTCCAGGCTAGATATTTTCTAGCCGCCTTGGAGGCAAATGATTCTCCTGCTGCAGCCTTAGCTAGGGCCAGCTTCTGCGTTATCTCTGAGATATCCTGCGTCAGGCCAATTGCTTTAGTTAAATCTTCTTCCAGTTTGGTTAATGTTCTATTCTTCTCTTCTATTTCTGCTTTCTCTGCCGTATTCCGTTTAATTGAGTAACTCAGAGTCTCCCCCTGATACCAGCCTTCAAAGCGTCCCAAACCATCCCTAGCTGTGCCGACCCCCTATTTATTTCTAAAATCATTTAATCCAACCCTCCATATGTGATACATAGCTACCATCTCGCAGTAGAGCTCGTTCAAAAGACCAGCTATTAAGTTGATTTTTCTGTGGGCTTGGAACTGAGATGTCTAATATTAGAGGATTGTGATCTGACATCACTCGTGGTAGTCGGTTTATTTTGATAATAGATGCTAGCAAAGTGAAGTCAGAAAATAATCTAGCTGTGCAACTGCTTTGTGGAGCGCAGAATAATATGTACACCCCTCCCCCCTGCGCTTTCTGTTGTTCCAATATATCATAAAGCCTGTTATCTTCCATTAATTGTACCAGGGCTTTATGGCTCTTTTTTTTCCGACCAATACATCTATCTGGATCATTTTTCCATAAGCCAACTATCCCATTAATGTTTAGGTCTCCACACATTACTACTGGCAATGGCCAATTGGCCAACTGTGCATTGACTTGATTTATAATCTCTGGGTCGTCGACTGTGGGAGCATAAACTGAACATAAAGTAAAATTTAGTCCTTGCACTTGACATTCCACCATAGTCCACCGGCCATATGCATCTACCAGCTGTTTGTTTGCTACCACAGTCTTGGCCCGAGCCAAGAATGCTACCCCTTGCGTTCTTGTTCCTTGGGTTGTGCAAGCTAATAGCAGGAATCCCAACTGTTCTAACAGAAACTTCCAGGATACCTCTATATGAGTTTCATGTATGCAGACTATATCTGCCCGTATTGTTCTTAGATATTCCTTCACATCCCTATGTTTTTTTAAATTATTTAGTCCACATATATTAATGGTTGCTAACCACATAACGTTTCAGTGATCTCGCTCCTGTTCTTCCTGTATACCCCATTCTGATTTTCTTTGATACTTAATGATGATTATTTTTCCGGTCTATTTTTTACCCCCCGACCCCAGCTCTTTGGTACCCCCACCCTCTTTCCCTCCCTCCTTCTAAATGAAGCAAGTAGACCTAAGGTCTTTATGATGGTGTCTGGCAATCGGCTTCCCTTTGCCGTACTTTTTACTCCACCTCCCCTCTGTGATTTTGTGATGTGCCATACAGTTCAAACCAGTGCTAATCCTTCATAACCAGCCCCCCAATTGTGTACCTAACTAAGCGTTAGCATTAGAAAATACCTTTACCCTTCATTTTCCACTCATCCAACACTTTTAGCAGTTTTTAATTTTTTGCCCCATTCCCCCTTTTTTTCCCTCCCCCCCTCACTAATTCTCATTCTCTGTTAAACATTCTAATAGGAATATGACACTCTTATTACATGGGAAACTTATCAATGAACATCACTTTTCTGTCCCCACTCTTACATTATTGAGCTGTAGTTCCAGTCACTGTTTTTAGCGAGTCCAGAAAGGCCTTGGCTTGTACCTCAGATGTAAACACTCTGGTGCTGCTTTTGTAAATTATCTTGAGCCTAACGGGATTCATTAAAAAAGCTGGTGCGCCCATCTGCCGACAAGGCTCCAACAGCTCCCTTAATCGCCAGCATCTCTCGACTGTTATGTGACAGTAATCCGGAGTAGTGAAAAAAGACTGACTGTCGAAAGCTCTTTTACTATTTGGCCGAGCCTTAGAATATACTTCCTCCCTCAAAAGAAAGTTACCGAAGCATATTAATATTGCTCTAGGTCTTGCAGTGCCTTCTTGCGCTCTGGGATGGTTTTTCTTGAGGGTCAGTGGAAAGCGGTGGACCCTTTGAAGTTCCCTTTCCCACTCCCAGTGGCTCTGTTCTGGAAAGGCACCTTTCAACAATTTCAAAGCGAAAGCTCTGATGCTGTCTCCTTCAACCCCCACATCTATTCCCAAAATCCTGAGATTATTCCGCCTCTGGCGGTTCTCCAGGTCTTCAAGCTTCCACTGCACATCTGTACATTTTTGATCGTTTGTACTTAGTTTAACTGTATCTTTCGCTTGACAGTCCTCCAGTAAACTTGTCCGATCCTCGAGTTGCGCCACTTTCGTGTTGGTATCCGTGCAGGCTTTTGCTAGCTTTCTAACTGCTCCTTGTAAATTTTTAGTTGCTAGTCTGTTCTTTTTCCCTTCAGTTCTTGTCTCTCCTTGAAGTTCTTTGATTGAGTCAAGAATCATCTAAAGTGAGGGGGCATCCTCATCCGTCCCGGCTGTCCCTTTTGCATGCTCCTGGGTTATTTGCTCTAGATAAACGTTTCTAGTGGCTGAGTAATCACAGTTCAAGGCTGCTTCTGAGTTTGATCTGCTAAGCCGTCTTTGTGCCATGCTGCTCCTCTCCAGGGAGTGAGAATCTCTCTGTTTCCTCAACAGCCTTCTTTTTCTGGCTAAAGTATCTTTGTCTCTTTGTGGGACACCAGCTCCGGTTTCGGAACTGGAGACTGTGCAGGCAGACGAGGCGCTTGCGCCATCACTTTCATTTTCCCCTACCGAGGGAGTGCATTCTGATGCGTCTGTGATCGAAAAAAAATGTCTCCTAGCTCTTGGTTGTCTTCAGGGCCACTCGGGCCACTACTTGCCGTGATCTACTGAACTAAAAGACTAGTAACCTAGCTCGGCTGGGTTAGGCAATGCATTTTCTCTTGTAGGAGCCTCGGGGTAATCTTCTGTTATATCAATACCCCCCGTCCTCTGCTGACCCGGCCACCCGAGCACTGTGTTCGCTACCTTCAACCAAGTCCCCCCATTGATCTTCCAGGGCCGTTATATCTTGTGTAGCTATGACAGGGGCTGCCAAAGTTGGTCTGAGACTCTCTATTTCAGTTTTTTTCCCCTAGGGGTTACAACAGAAGATTTTGCATTTGAAAGTTTCCCAGGGGCCGGTGAGCATTTTTTTTGAGGGTCCACCTGGTTGACTGGTGAAAAAAGCCAGTAATGCTTTTGAGCCCTCCTGTAGTTGCTTCCCCTGTCTTTGGCCCTCTCCCCCTTGTATTATTCCAAGCCCCATTATTGTTTCTTTTCACCAGTTCAGCTGGGGTGCTGCCCGAATTCTTACAGGTCTCTTTCCCAGCCTCCTTTGTCTCTCTTACCATGTTCGCTTTAGCCAGGTCTTTAACCTGTGTTGAAGCCTTTAGGGGTATTGCTGATAATCCAAGTTGCTGCTGCTCCCCGTCTGTCACCTTCCCTTTGGCTCCCCGGGCATTTTTTGGTGCCATTATCACCGCCTATGAGGCCCCAGATGACCCGCCCTGCAGCGTGTGCCTCTCGGGTTCAATGCTCAAAGCTCTGCAGGATTGCCTTCCTCCACCTCCGCTGCCGCTTCCAAGCTTAGCTCTGCCTCTCGGAGCTACGCTGATCGAGCCGGCTCTGTGAGCACCGAGAATCACCCTCCAATGCTGCTGCCGTCTGTGTAGTTGCAGCTCCGCCAAAACCGCTGCCGCCGTTTCCAAGAGTGCAGTAAGCAGCTGCTCTGCTATCACCAAGAAGTTGCACGGGTGTACCGCCGTCATTAGGGGGGTAAGCACATCACTTTAACGCTATCAGCTGCTACGGCATCGGGAGCGATTGTAGCTGCCGCTTAGCCAGACGCAATCTTGCCTCTAGTTAAAAAAGGTTTAAATGCTTTATTAAACAAAAGTGGGGGATAGAGGACAACACTGACGAACAACTCTGTTGAGAGGAAAATAAAAGGAGGGAATTCCAAACTTGCAACTTTCGGGCTAGTATAAAGCAAAGATATGAGAGCAATCAACTTGGGGGAAAACCAACCATTTTAAAGCGCGGAACATAAAATCCCAAACAAGTTGATCAAAAGCCTTCTCTGCATCAAGTGCAATAGCAGTAAATGGATAGTCTAGCATTAAAGCCTTGTTTAAGATGTTGAATAGAACCTGTTTTGCAATAAATGGAAGCACTGGGCTCAGTGCTGATTGACAAAAAGGTAGTGCTCAAATACTACATACTTTAGTATATAACAAACAATATATCAACCAATTTAGAAAAATATTCCTAATTTTAATATTCTTTTTGCATTTTTTGTTGGTAGAAAATATATATATAAATACAATTTGTACACAATTTACTTCAACACATGAAAAAATACACATTGCTACCTGCATTACACTGAAATTCAACCGTAATATCTTTAGGAGTTCACAGTTAAGTAGCATGTTATTTATCACATTTTATGTTAAACACACAATATGTAACACAATTTACGTCATATCGACAAAGACACTGGCAGTGATTTGCAGAATACCACCAACGCATTTTGGCAAATGGCTAGTCTAGCATTAACGCCTTGCTTAAGACGTTGAATAGAACCTGAGCATTGTCCGAAGCCAATCGACCCTTAATAAAACCAGTTTGTGCCGATCCTATTAAATTGAGTAAAATAGGATCAATATGCAAAGCCAAAATCTTAGCAATAGGACGATAATATTTACATTATGAAGGATCTTTATTCTCTAAAGGTATTAACCACATCGCTGCTGTGGTTATTTTTCCACTGTGCTGGAAATTGCTATTCTGCTGCATTCATGACGAGCTCAGCTCGTCATCAGCACAGCTCAACTGTGCCTCATGACGAGCTGAGCTCGTCATGAGCATGGAAGGGGTTAAACAGATTATTGCATCTTGGAAGGAACCACAGGAAACCCCTGTGATAACAAAAGAGGTATATAGAAGCAGAAGATATAGAAAAAGAAGTTTGGAAAATGACTATGAAATTCTATAGTAAAACCATCTGGGCTAGGGGCCTTCTCTTTACGTAAGACGGAGACTGCATGAGATTTTACTGGAATGGTAATATCAACTTCTAATATATTAAAATTAATATGATGAGAGGGAGGAGAAGGGATGGATTGAAAGTAATTAGTCAGGTCCGACTCTGAGTTGTAATTCAGAAGAATATAATGTAGTATAAAAATTAACAAATTCATGTAAAATATTTTTATCCCAAAAAAGAGTAGTTTCAGCAGCATTTCAAATATACTCAATTTTGACTCTATCTTTCCTAATTCTTAGATAATTTGCATGCAATTTCCTCATCCTATTTTGACCACCATAGTAACGCGTACTACTTTTCATTAAAAAATTTGGAAGCCACATTTGTCGTCAACCTATAAAATTGCATTTTAGCATCAATTAACTGTGGTAGAGAGTCACCATTCTTAGAATTATAATAAGCATGCTCCAGAGATTTAATATTAGCAAGAACCTGGTCTGATTGGGCCTGCAAACACTTTTTTTGTGAGACATAATTAATTATAAATCCTCTGGCCGCTGTTTAAAAGGGTCCCAAACCATTAAAATAGGAGAATCTAAAGTATTGCTAAGAAGAAAAAATTCAGAGATAAAAGAGTTAAATTGAGAAGTGAATGTAGTATCTAAAAGAAGTGAGTTATTGAAACGCCATCTGCCTGCATGGGAGCGAAAGGAGTGAGGTCGAGATCGGTGCATACTGGTGCATGGTCAGAAATGAGTGTAGTACCTATTTCAGAGTGAAGGAGATGTTGAGCCAGGATTTTGCTGAGAAAAATGTAATCTATACAGAATTGTGAGTGATGTGAATTTGAGTAGAAAGTGTATTCTCTGAGATCCGGATGACATACCCTTAAGCTATCGAACAGTGATTTATGGTGAATGGCAGAACGGAATTGTGAATACATTCTGGTATGAATAAATTTCACTTTTGAAATTCTATCTAATACAGAATCATGAATTTGGTTACAATCACCACCAAAATAACATAATCACCTTTACACATTATCAATTTATCCGATTTTTTTGTGCAAAAGGTATTGTCAACTGAAAGTGGAATGTAAACATTAAAGAATGTCAAAGGTATCTTATCAACCAGAAGTTCAAAAATAATCCAAAGACCCTCAGAGTCGACCTTTTGGGAAACAGTAGTAATACAAAGCTTCTTATGGCAAAGAACAAGTACACCATTTTTTCCCCTTAGCATGTGCAGCAAACAGATTACCTACCCAACATTTTTGCAATTTATCCGATTCTGTCTCTGAAAGATACGTTTCATATTATAAGGCAACACCCTTGTTAAGTCTGCCGAAATGAGATAGGACTCTCTGTCATTTTTATGGGGTTATTTAACCCTTTCATAGTCCATGAGGTTACCAGGAATGGAATATTAAAGCAGTAGGATGAACAATTTTACTATCTACAGTATCATACTTTATTAAAAAAGAGCAAAATAGTAAAAGGAATAGAGTGCTAGAGTATAGAGTGGTAAGGTGAGGAAAAGGGAATAAAGAGGACCCTCTATACAGAGGAAGGAAAGACAAGGGGAAAAGTGAAAAGGGAGATTGGGTAGAAGGAAAAGGTGAGATAAGTACAGGAATACAGAGAGACATGAAACAAAAAGACAGTAGAAGTCATACAAATGATGACTGACGAACATACCTACAAAATATATCAACGTGGGTGGGGGGGGGGGGGGGGGGGTTCGGCAACACCTAGAGATGACAACCGTAGCCCATAGGATAATAGGATAAATTGGTGTGGGCAGGAAGACCACATAAGACTAGAACTGTGTGTGGACAAAAAACAATACCAAATTTAGAAAATGTTAAAGAGAGAAAAATAAACACTATTGTTAAATATGACAATTAAGTCAACACAAATATAATTCTTAAACAGGTTACAGAAACAAAAATTACAAAAATAGATCAGATAAACCTCGATATGTCCATATCATCTTCTCCATGTGACGGAAGAACATTTTTGAGCACAGTAGGCTCCTCATAACTTATTGGTTTATCTTTATATGTCACTTTAAATAAGCAGGAATGAATTAAACCATAACGTGCATTCATGGCTCTCAACTGGTTTTGCATATCCAAGAATTGCTTTCAATGGTCAGCAGTGACTTTAACAACATCTTGTGAGAAGAACAACTTATGGCCATCCCACATGATTTGTGTTTTTACTTTTACGGCAGACAATACTTGTAGTAAATCAGTATATTGCAGAATATTGCCGTTGAATGCATTAGAGATACACACAAATGATTGGATCAGAAAGTCAAAGATAATTTTTAGTCATGTATATTGATTATCTTATCTTTAGTGTTCACCTTTATCTTTCCTTACCATAGCAGGAGATCGAAAGTAACATGAACACAATAGAAGCATTTGTAGAAAACAAAACTTACTCTTAGGTATCATTTAGTGCTATTAACAGCAAATGATGTGTATTGTAATATACAGATAAATGGTACAGAATTGATAGCTTTCAAAAGGATGAATAGCTGAGAAAACATGCCAGAATTCAAACCAGTGACCATGAGATCAAACACAAATATCTGTGTATATGTATAATATCAGCTAAGTCACCACACCTGGCAAAGTATTGTACTAGGCTTCCCCTGACAATTCACAGATCTTTTATCCGACTTGCCTTGATTTTACCTCAAGGTAGGGGAATGATGTGGTATGTTGTGGGTGTATTTCACCAGCCCAATTTTTCTATATAAGAACGTCTTGGTTTGGTGAAAAGTTTTTTTAGTCGGTTATAATTTACATTTTATGTTAACCACTAAACAGGAACATCGATCCCATTTACAGCCGTTATTATTTAACTATACAACAACACAATCCGGTATCATTATTTTATGCAGAGTTTTGTAATGGAATTAAAGTTGTCGTAGACATATTTCATGCTTTAAATACACTATCAAACTCAACCCGGGTCACTTCTATGCAGATGCTTCGCAAATATACAAATGCCTTCTAATTGATAGTTGTGTACATATGTTCCATTTATTTGAACTTTGATGAAATTGTGATTTGATTAAAAAAGCACTGGCAGAAGATATTACACAATTTTCCCTTGGTTCAAGTCTCCAACCATTTGGGGATTAGTTTAGTAATTTATGATGTTTGTTTCCTTTAACAATTTAAAACCTTCAACATGTCTTCCCTGCGAGGAGAATGATTAAGCACTGACTAAACTTGGATGACATTGTTTAGCTTTTTACCTGTGCTGCTGAACCTTTTTGTTCCTACCTACCCTTGCAACTCTCATTCTCTGACCAACGCAGATTAATTCCAAATTACCAAAATATTTCAAAGTGATGCTGCTACTTTTTTTTTTTACCAAAAAACGTCCCGCACATTTATCTTTGATTATGCACCTCTGAGGTGTTTCATGATGACTTGCTCTAAGAAAATTATTATATATTCTTCGATGGTTCATTAGATAGAAAATGTTTTTTTATAGAAACATATCCTATAAAAACAGTGAGCATGCAATAATACAGTACAGAACAAACCTGTAACTAGGCATCGGCATGAGACAAACATATGAGCATACTGCTTCTCAGCAAATCGAATTTTAAAACTAGATATTTTACTGGCTAACTTTGATGGTGAGACCCTGTTTTTCATCCAGTTTTTGCTCACAGTATGGGACTTTTTATCATTTAATTTTTAATCAAAGAAACCGTGAGCATGAAATAAAACTCAACTTCACAATTTTATTCATGCATTAAGTAAAGGCAGAAATGGCAAGGGAAGGATTTAGAAAGTCATCACATAGAAAGTGTAACGAATAAAAGTCGCAGAGAGGGAATGTGCATCTGTTTTGATTGAAGGATTGACACAGACTTGAATATTTAAAGTAAAAACGCAGAAATGTATAGCCTATGGATGGGAAGCAGACCTTTATTACTTGCTTCAGAGGCCTTGAATAGAAATCCAACAGGAAACATGCTGTTTTGCAGGGTAAACAAATGCACGTTGAGGATTTTTTTTTATACAGGCACTTTGTACGTTAAAGCTTTGCTTGTGGTAGGTTTGCTCGGTAACACTAGGTGTTAATTATAAACTAACTGGGACCCTGTATATTACACATTATGAATGGTTAGATCTACTTATAGAGTGCAGCAAGTGTAGGTCCTTTACACATTTTATTTAGAGGAATTGAGTGTTTTACTGTAGGACTAACCCTTATTTTAATGTGTTTTTAAAATTAATAATGGTAATATGTATGAAATGTTTATAATGTGTTATATTGGAAGCTTTTATTAACTGAACAATATATTTTGTTTTCATTCATATGCACGTTGCAACTAAGCACCCAACTGGAAGAAGCTATTACAGACGTGCCAATAGTGACATGCATTTCAGTTCCTTGTCTGCGAACCTGAACTTGAATGTTCTAACAATTGTGAGTGTTAACTTTTGGCTGACACTTTGGCATTCTAAGCGCAGCGAAGGTTTAAGGTGGAAGCAGAAATGTTACTCTATGGACATTAATTAAATTGGTCACTGCCCATACTATGGTAATAGGGACGCAAAACTGAGAAGGGAAAACAGATTATGATGAAATAGTTTAACCATCTTTGGTTGGGCAATGCGTTGAAAGCATAGGCTAAATGTGTCACTGGTTCAAGGAGCAGGGAAAGGGCTTGCAGTAACCAACTTGCTTTCCATTTCTTTAGAGTTGTGTAAGGTTTAATGAATTTATTCTCAATTAATTATGTTCTCAATCCATTCATACAGTCAACTATGCCATCACTGATCTTCTACAGTGAGCAAGGTGGCTCTTTTTCATATTATGTACGTAGTCAAGGGCTAGGAGTGGCTAATTGAACTGAGAGTAGAGAGGTTGGAATTTTGGCAGTCCCAGATGGATTTGAAGATACCTGCACAAATCGGAGGAGGGAAGTTGAATAATATCAACAGTGCTTTGATAGTAAAAGAATGAGTGAGCGCCAGCCCTCAAACCTCTGCTTAGAAGTAAGCCTGGGCGGAGTACGCAAAGGGCAAATAAAACTCCGCTGTGCTACGAGGCGCTCCGCAAGTGGCGGAGTGGGTTAGAAAAAATGCTGTTCATGAGCATTTTCAGTACTGGGTGTTTGTCTGCGCTGTGAAATTAGTGCAAATGGCACCATGCACAGCGGAAGCCACAGCTTCCTTTCTGCCGCAAGAGTAGAGTTTCTACCTGAGCTGCAGTTTTCTCAACACGAACAGACTCTTTCTCAAGGCAAGCGGTCGTGAACTTGCGCGGCCACTCGCATTGAGAAATCTGACCACTCGCGTTGAGAAATCTCACCTGGCAGTTAATTTCCCTTGCTCATGCTCGGCAACTTGACGTTGACGAGCGCGAATGAAGAAAAGTCTCGCCGGAAGGTGGATTTTCCTCACTTGCGCTCGTTAAATTTATGTTGATGAGCGTGGCCAGGAAAAAAACTCAGCTTCTCATAAAGCGGATTGATGAAAACTGCAAACTCTGCTAGTAGAGCGAAGTTCACTGCACAGACTTACTTAGAAGCCTCAAGTCAGCGCTTTTACACGTTAGTACGTCGAATACCAAGGCTACTTGCTGTAGTATGGAATGCCATCAAAAACAAATGGAATCCACTGGTGGGTGGGAGTGGCCCTTACAATGGTGGGGAACACTACGTGTTTTTAAAATACCCCTCACACACCAACAGGACCCTTGGTGTCATGCTTCATCATTGGGGTCTTCGCACTCCTCTACGGAATTCGGTGTGCTACTACCTACGTCTACGTGGGAGCACTAAAACTCAAACTATGTGTGGTGTGTGTAGGGTTGTGGTGAGTAGTGGTGTTTGAAGTTTTAGGAGTGATGGTTAAAAAGTACCTGGCTCGTGGGGTAGCTCAAAAAAGTTTTAATGGGCCCTCCGAGCTGGTACTGCTAAAAAGGTGTGTTGTGAGGTTCTTATGTATTGCAATGTACATTTACCTCATTTGTGCCGCAACATGTTTCGGAGTAAAAACTCCTTCTTCAGGAAGGGGTTGCACAAATCCCCACCTTACTCACATATACTATAAACAATCTGTATTCTACAGAAAAGTGATTAATAAGGCTATATTGTACCTAATGCACTTCATGTCAGGAGGTATTTAACGAGTAGCGAATCTGCAGGAATAACATGGAAAGAAATAGTACATTTCAATCAATATTTGCAATGGTAATAGTATTGCTCCTGGTTTAGTGACCTAAAAAAAGGGGGGTGGTGAGGGCCGCCGTATCTAGACAAATATTGTCATACTAATCATAATTGTGCGCCCTGTAAAAAAAGGACAGAGACATGACATACATTACACAAAACATAAAACACACAATTCTATTTGATATCATCTACTTGATTCTGTTTATCTTTGTACTAATGGAAGGATAATGTAGATTGGTGACGTTTTATATCCAGTACATACTTGTTCTCAAAGTATGTTGTACCTCATGAGCCTCATAGCGTTTTGGGGACCAATCGAGCCAATATGCATCCCGTAAAAAATAGAGGGTCGCTCAGACACGACTACTTACAGGTTTCAGTTGCTGTTATGTAGCTACCAGGTCTATTACTCACGATTACGGAGAAAGGTTTCTGCCTTGTTGCCCCCGACGCGGCTCCGCTGGAACTGAGGTCTCTAGCGGGCTGCGCGTTTATATACTGCTCCCAATCGTCTTTAATTAGGTACTAATTGCACGATTGAGATGGGAAGCTCAACTCATGCCCAAACATGGGTGCACCGGTTTTTCGCATTTCCTTAATGGGTGTGTGCATGCATGCTCTACTCGTAGTGGTCAGCGTCTGTGTGCTAGCGCATGCTCTCCTCGTTGTTGTCAGCGTCTGTGTGCTAGCGCATGCGTAGGTGGTCTAGCACATTTGCGAGTTCAGTGAGTGAAGGCGCTTGCAGTTAGCGCATGTGCAGGTTGCTCTGCCACAATTTCTAGCTCAGTTCGTGGGAGCACTGATAGTTAGCGCATGCGTGGGTGCTCTGCCACACTAAAGTGCTCCATTGGTGGAAGCACTCGATGTTAGTGCCTGCATAGTACTGGTTTTCAATTGCTACGTGCATAATACTGATTTTGTTAACAGTCCTGCTGAACAATGTACTTCTAAGATAAAGTTGGGTATTTCTCCTTCTGCTCAGGTAACATAATACCCTATTCAGTGCATCAGCTGCCCTGGTCTATACTTAACACATTGTGCTCGATGCAACCCGTGCATTTGTTTTTCATGGGGTGACGTGTTAATATGAGCCTGACCTGGTGGGTTAAACCCGTTGTATAGGTTTGGCACTCTTTTAAGCCCCATGTGAGGGAGTGCTAGTTGATAGCACATAGATAGTCTTTTGCAAAGGAGTTCTGGACCCAAACTGTCTGTTTGTAACCCTAGTCAGGGCACATCTTGGGTCAGTGTAAATGTCCCCATGGGGTATCGTCATTGAGACCGTTGATGTGGGTTCCGAAGGCGGAAAACCCAAGGCTGTTCCTTTTCAAACAGTCCTGCTTCAGATTGTAGTTGCTCGATCACTGTCCAGCTCAGATCGTTGACACAATGTTGTTCTTTCAAGAAGTGGGTGGCCATTTTCGTAGTGCTCTTCTTGCATCTCACATTGCTTTTGTGCAACATTGTGTCAACGATCTGAGCTGGACAGTGATCGAGCAACTACAATGAGAAGCAGGACTGTTTGAAAAGGAACAGCATTGGGTGTTCCGTGTTGGGACCCACATCATCGGCTGTAATCCGACTGCAGTCGGAACTGCTGATCGGATTACAGCGATCAACAGATTGCCAATCTCATTGTGACTAAGACACGGAACGTGACGGCTTGCATTTACACCATCCCTCTACTACAAGCTACTATGAGCCCCCGTTTTAACTATTGGAGGAATTGATTCCATCATGACGGATTTGAAGTAGCTATCGGCTCACGCATACGTGGAGGGTGGCTCAACCACCTAACCCCAGGTTGCCCACCCCTGTCCTGATGAAGATCCACACGGCCGAGGCCCCGAGATTCCCTTGCGCGCTAAGACGGATCGAAACGTTGACACCCATGATTAGACCTAGACTTCCTTATGTGACCCTTATCGTGCAAAATTTGCATTTGATCCTATATTCATGCAAGCAACTTCATTTACGTTGTATCTTATATTGAGCTAGGCTGTATATGACGGTGATTTACAACAGCTCATATTGTCCAAAATGAATACAAAGTTCGCTTTCTTCTATGTCTCTGAATTTTCCTTCTTTTTCACTGACTCACACTGAGCAGCCCTCCTTTACGCACGTTCCCCCCTGGAGCAACCTTTCTCTTTTAAAAAAAACCTGAATAATAATATTTGACAATTCACCGGAAACTGAATACATTAAATTTATTGGTGAATACAATTAACTGTTCGGTTTGTTGCTGTCTGACTTTACATTTGATGTCTAAACTATTGACAAAAGGTTAAGGAGTTTATTTTAAAATAATATTGCATTAAACTCCGTTGTACTTCGACAAATGACCATTTATAATGCCTATTGATTCACAGCTTTGTTGAAACTAGGTTCAAGGACCATTGTCTTTGATACCACTAAGTAACCAGGCCCAGGACCACTATTGGGTGAACCCCATTTTTTTTAAATGGCTACCTTTCAACTACCAGCAGCTTGAGATAGGAGCTGTGTAAAAGTAAATGACAATTGAATAACATTTAAGCTGTATTTAATTTCCTAGTGTTATTCGCAGTGCTGTTGAGCACGAGATTTTCAAAACAAACAGACATTTCCTTGTTTCTTTATGTCGTTTGACCCAAAATTATGTTGCATGAATTCTCTCTCCCAATGACCCCAAGGTTGTTGTCATATATATTGAAGTGCAGGAAAGTGTCAAAGGGAGACCAGATATCTAGGAAAACTCACAAATGTATTCCTCAGGCACAAAATTTGCATGGAGTATTTCCCTGATACTTCTTGTCAGCAACCTCCTAGTTGGGATGTATCCCTGAAGAATTTCCACGGACCTGGTGAAAATTCTGCAGTTGCAACTAACATCCTCACACGTAAAATTCACACGGTCTTGATTTTCTGATTCAGTGATCTGGGAATTCGGTTCCAGATAAAACTATTTCAATCTGTAGGGGACTCCTAATTCAGAAAAGTTTTTGTGAAGCAGGCTTATTGCATTGGCCCATTATTAAGATATAACTATTCTTCCGAAATATCCCTACAGCACAGATTGCTTTCTTTTCTAACCTGACTCAAGCACAGAGCACGCGTCTTGAGTTGTGTTTGGACTGAAATACTGAAAAGAGGGGATAAAAGCCACATCAGATTTATCTGCTGAGCCATTACATTCTGCCTGGAAAGAGTTGATCTTCCCAAGAGACGACTCCTCAGAGCTGACCGAAAACGGATCATTGGGGCTGATTCACAGAACTAATTTAGGACAAAATCCTAAACTTACTACTTTTGGTATTCAAAAAAGTTAGGATTTTGTCTTAAGACAGACTTAAGACAGAATCCTAACTTAAGTCTGTCTTAAGACAACATCCTAACTTCTGTGAATTCCAAAAGTAGTAAGTTTAGGATTTCGTCTTAAGTTAGTTCTGTGAATTGGGCCCTATCATTCTTTGTGCGGTTCATCATTTAATTACAGCATTTCAACTTATTTAAAATGTACTTTTTTACTTCAAACGAAGGGAAAGGTTAGTGGAAGGCCTTGCAGCTGGAAAATATTATGATCGTTTTATTGTGCCTTGTGACAGTCGAAGAACTAGAAAGCCAACAAAATACCTATGCACTTATGAAGTGCAGGGTGCTAAATAACAACCACAAAGTGATGCTAGAATTACCACAGAATGAGGTGCAGTGCTCTGATTTAGAATACATCACATATAAATACAAATACACCAGTACTGCGCATTTTGCCATATCTTCTGCACTTGGTCGAAGGTAATTTTCATGAGGTAATGTGGTAGTACCAATGCCATGGAGTGCAGTCTTTACTTGGTGCTGTAAGTGGTTACAATTCCCAGTTTTCCTTGTGAAGATAAGTAAGGGGAATATGTATGAGACATTTGCGCTGCCGAAGCATCAACCTTTGTGACGCTCCAATGGCACAACCTATAAATTCATAATAATGAGTCATGCATAGCCACTTTGCGTGGCTTTGAATGGCCTCATAGATATGGAGTAGGGCAAAGCAGTGCAAATCACTCACTCGGCTTTGAATGGCCTCATAGATATGGAGTAGGGCAAAGCAGTGCAAATCACTCAGCCTTACTCAGCGCTAGAGAGGTGTTCCATGGGCGTTGCAGTGGGTTTTCCCACATAACACCCATGGATTTTGATGCTTACCCAGATTTACAAAACCATATAAACCGGGGGATGCGCCGAAACCGAAACAAGGAGAAATAACTGTATTTATCCTATTTTTTTCTCTCTCCATGTGTGCTCAGTAGTGGCTAGTCTTACCAAAGTGTCTGTGCAGGGGGCCTGGAGGAGGGAGGAAGAGTTTGGGGGACAAAAACATTTATAATAAATAAAACATGAACTTACCCGAACAAGGCAGTTGCCTGCCACATTACGCTCTTCCTCTGGGAATAGGCTCCCAGACTATACTGCGGCTTATCGTGATGCTGCATGAAAGCAGCCCAGGGATTGGTCTGAGCACCAGAAACTTGTGCTGTAGGGCAGACTGGGAGCCTGGGCCTGCCCTCTCCAGCCCCAGCAATGTAGCTGGGGCTGGAGGGAGCTTCAATGCGCATGAAGGTTTGCTGGGCCTGAGACTTCCCCACCAGAAGTGTCATCTCCTGGACCCGTCCACAAGACTTATCAGAATCCTGGGGGCAGGGCCAGGGGATTAAAGTAAAACAATACTAAAACAGGTTTAAAACCTGTTTTATAATTTCATTTGCTGTTGGTGTGGAGGGTGGGACTTCTCAGCTCTAATGGAGAGGCTGCCGATGTGTGTGCTGCATTCTGCAGCACACATAGAAAGAGGAAAATGCTTCCCAGGATTATTTTTGAGTGGGAAGGTGCCCCGTCCTACACAAAAACAATTCTGCTGACAACACAGACACCTTTGCATCGCGGTGCAAGGTTGGCTGCGTTGGCACAAGGCTGCTGAAACAGCAACAGCAAAGGGGGAAAGCATAGAAATGCACCTTATTTATTTTATTTATTTATTTTGAAAGTTTTATATAGCGCGAACATGATCTTTGCAGATATCAGAGCGCTTTACACGGCTGGGAATGCCAGCAAGAGAGTGGGGTTACACATAAGTAGTACAGCACATCAATAATACAAATATAACAGTTAAATGTGTGCATAGATAGTCAGTAGCATCAATAATACAGGTGAGATACATAGTCATAGAGTTCGAACAGCGAGTTAAATGTGTGCGTAGATAGTTAGTAGCAACAATAATTCAGGTGAAATACATAGTCATAGAGTTCGAACAAAGTAATACAGGTCGGAGTAGGGTCTTTCCAAATCCACGCTAATAGGTCAAGTGTATTTGGCCATAAAAATAGCTTTTAAATCTTTCTTAATTAAAAAGTGTGAAGGAGGAGATGAGCCTGGTTTCAGGAGGGAGTGAGTTCCAGATCCTGGGTGCCATTCCTGAGAAAGAGCGTTTATAGGTTTTTACCTTCCGGAATCTTCGAGGTTTTAGCAGAAGATTGTCTGTGCTTCTAGTGTTTTTAGAGCCGCCAGAGATTGACAGCTTCTGAGTGAGGTATCCGGGAGAGCTCAGATGTAGAGCCTTGTGTGTCATGCAGGCGATTTTCAAATGTATTCTGGCTTCAAAAGGCACCCAGTCCAGTGTTTTCAGATCAGGGGTGATGTGCGAGTGTTTTTTTGATCCAGTGATGAGTCTGGCTGCAGCGTTTAGAGAGGCTCTTAGGGGTACAGTGCTGGTTAACGGGAGACTGCAAAGGGCGGTGCTGCCGTATTCAATTTGCGGGATTACTAGAGCTTGCACTGCAGTTTGGAAGTCTTTGGCTGGTAGGAAGGGTTTAAGTTTCCTCAGTGTATTGATTTGGAAGTTCGCTCCCTTAGTAGCCTTACTGATATGATGCTGCATGTTAAGGTTGGAGTCGAGGGTTATGCCTAAAGATTTCGCTGAGTCCACTATGATGGGTTGGACATTGAGTGCAGTTAACTGTTTAAGCCAAGTTTGCGTGATGGGGATCTTCGCGGGAGGTGTGATCAGCAGGAATTCTGTTTTCAGAGCATTGAGTTTGAGATGATTATCAGCAAGCCAGGATTGGGTGCTTCTGATCGTAGAGTTCAGTAGTAAAATGTTGTTGGGGGATTGTAATTTGAGATATAGTTGGGTGTCATCTGCGTACATGTGAAAAAGTACATTGGATGCTTGGAGCAAGGTGGTGAGAGGTTCCATAACTAGGTTGAACAGGGTTGGTGATAGGGAAGATCCTTGGGGGACGCCTAACGACACAGGTATTGGAGAGGACATCAGGTTGTTACTCTTGAATTTCTGCGACCTGTTGTGTAAAAAGGAGGTGAACCCCTTGAGAACAGTCCCAGAAAGACCCATTCTTGTGCTCAAAAGATCGAGTAACTTCTCATGTTTGACAGTGTCGAATGCCGAAGAGAGATCAAGCAGGATGAGGAGGCAGGTATCACCTTGATCTAGGATTTGAAGGGCGTCGTCAATTATGTGAGTCATAGCTGTTTCAGTGCTGTGTCCTGCTCGGAAGCCTGATTGATGCGGGTTGAGGAGATCAAACAGGTCGATATGTTTAGTCAGTTGTAGTTGAGCGCATTTTTCCAATAATTTGGCGAGAGTGGGAATATTGGTAATGGGACGGTAGTTGTTTAGGTCGGATGGGTCGGCAGTAGGTTTCTTTAGCAAAGGTGTGACTTGTCCAACTTTGAGGGAGTCAGGGATGGTTCCTTCTTGTGGCGAGCTGTTGATGATTTTAGTCCAGAGAGGAAGGAGCAGTGGGATGAAATCTTTGACAGCGTTAGCAGGGAGGGGATCCGAGAGGTGATTGGAAGGTTTCAAGGTGTTGAGCAGTTTGCCTATTTCTTCTTCGGAGTAGGTTTCAAAGGTTGACCATGTTGCATTGTTTTTAGGTTCGGTGGGTGTTATGCAGTTGAGTGTGCTGTGGAGTCTTGCGTCAACGCGGAGATCATTCTTTATGTTGTCAGTTCAGTTCAGTTCAGTTCAGTTCATGAAGCTTTATTCGGTACATGATAAAAATGACCACAAAAGCATAGCACGCAGGCAACAGAATTAAAAATACAAACATGATTAAAAACTCATACCTTTCCTAAAAGCCATCGATTTACATATAAAACTGGCAGTATAAAAACATACGTCGGGGTGGTCCAAGTTATATAACAAACACATAGCACCCTCCACATTTAAAACTCCATACTTAAGAAATAATGGTTTTAAAAAGGAGATCCTAACATTCTGAAATAGGGGACAAAAAAGCATAAAGTGCATTGTGCTTTGTTTGGAATGTCCATCACATGGGCATGGGCCCACAGGGTTTTTTTTAGGATGAGGGAAGGCCACTAATACATGAGCAATGCCAACTCTTAATCTGGTTAGTACAAACCTGTGCATTGGCCTAGTTACAACATTCAGATAACATTGAAATCCCTCAACAGAAATATATTTATTGTAAATTTTAACAGTAGCGAGGGAATTAGTTATTACTGAACGTTTTTGGGCTTTATGTAACATAAAGATATTTTTAAATTCCTGTTTCACAGGGCCTCTAGGGGGACAGTTTTCTGACAACAAATTAATATCAAAGATACTTTTATAACAATCTACAACATATTTGAGCCACGGTATCAGCATACAGTTGTCTAATGTAAGGCAATCCCTGATAATAAGTTGATTGAACTCGGTCTCTTCCTTAAGCCAAATTGCACGATAAAGCAATAAGGGCCTAAGTGAGGCGAGCTCAGTCAGGTGAAAAACCCCCGCCTCTCTGTGAATCAGCTCTGTTGGAGCGGACTTAGGGAGGCACAATAGTTTCTTCAGAAAATTATTTTCTTCGACCTGTAGACAGTCGGTTTTGCAGTAACCCCAAAGCCCCGCCCCGTAAAGGGCGATGGATACACTGCGTGCTTTGTAGATTTCCAGCATGTCCTTGATACGTCTGTCCCCCAGCTTAGATGCAAATTTAAAAATACCATAAGAGCTTTTGCTCATCTTAGTTCGAACATTCATTAATTCTTGCCCCCACCTACCATCACTGGTAAAAGTTACCCCCAGATAACAAAAACTATTCACATTCTGCACTTTAACCCCTTCGATAAAGAAGGAGTGATTTCTGCCCACCTTATTTCCACATATCATCGTGTGAGTTTTATTCTTGTTGATCAACAGTCTCCTGCTCCCGATAAATTCAGTGAATTTGTCCATTAAACGTTGCAGACCGACGGGTGTCCGTGACAGGAGCACCGCGTCGTCTGCGTATAGCAGAACTGGTACACTATCCCCTGCAACCTGTGGGGCATCGGCCTTAATAATTTTCAGGGCGGCTTCGACCCCATTGATAAAAAGGGTACATAAAAGGGGAGCAAGGACACAACCCTGCCTAATTCCCCGTTTCACATTAAAATTTCTAGTACATTCCCCACTAACACCATATCGTACACATGTTTTTAGCTTGCTATAGAGTCTGGCGAGAAAAAAGATAATTTCTTTCGGGGCACCCATGTCAAGCAAAACTGACCAAAGAAGTGAGTGATTAACTAAATCAAAAGCACTGCTAAGGTCAGCAAAGCAGAGATAGATGTTACCGGATTTGGCTCTGGTGTACTTGCCTATCAACAGCTCTAGATTCAGGCATTGGTCAAGGGTCCCTCTTCCCTTCCTGAATCCGTATTGGGAGTTTGCAAGAACTCCATTCTCATCAGCCCACTCCTCAAGTCTGAAAAGCAGAACTCTGCTCATGATTTTAACAGACGAGTCGAGCAGGCTGATGGGCCGGTAATTACTTGCCAGGGCTTTATCCCCTTTTTTATAGATAGGGACTATGATGGAGTCACCCCATGTTGGTGGAATCATGGTGGTTACGGCAGCGTTGAGTACCAAAGTAAGTATTGGTCCCCAAAGCTGCGGCTGGGCCCTGTAGACATCTATCGGGACACCATCTGGCCCCTGGGCCTTACCGCCCTTACTATTTTTGATTCCATTCTCCACCTCTCCCAATGAAATATCTAAAGGCACTACAGGCCACATCCTATTTTCGTTGGGCGTCATATTATTATCTGCGAAGATTGTGGAGAAGTGATTCACCCAGTCTTCGCTTCCAACATTAGATGAAAGATGTGGGGTTTTATCGTCTTGGAGGAAAGGGGAGTTAACAGTGGACCAAAACAGGCGACTATCCGCAGTTTCTGCTGCCTGAGTAAGATGCTCCCAGGCCTCCTGCTGTAGTTCCCTCTTTCTTTTAGACAGCGCCTGTTTATATTCAAATCTTACCAGTTTGACTCTATCCTTGTCCCTTGGGGTAAAGGCCAAAGCTTGTTTAAGTTGGGAGAGCAGGGACGTACAGGCATGGTCAAACCATCCAATCCCTTTCCCTCCTTTATCTACTTTTTTCCCCGTAAAGATGTTATTAATGACAGTGTTGATGTTAAAAAAGTGAGTCATAACCTGATAAGACGGACATCCTAAAGATAGAATAATATCAATGTCCATCTTGCATTTATTTATGATTAAAGGTTCCACTGTAACTGATTTTTCACCTTTCCATCTTAGCCTAACCCCATTGGGCCTGTGTGGCTCTATATTTACCAATACTCTAGTGGGTGGCTCAGTTCTAATCATCCATGCGGTTATTTGCAAGCTAATACAATTATGGTCGCTCAGGGAAGATGTATCCCTGACTTTAATTATGCAATGGGGTACCAGGTTAGATGAGACCATAATATGATCTATGATGGAGCTCACATTCCTTCCAGTGAAGGTGGGGATTGAACCCTCTCCTTCTTCCTGGGCAGTACTCAGTAGCTCTAGATCAAACGAGACCATAGTGCTATTGACGGCCTCTCCATAGGCATTATGCGCGAAGTGGTACATATTCTCCCCATTATTCGTTAGGATCCCACAGACCCTAGAGGAGGATAAACTACATACTTGTAAATTAAAATCCCCCACCCATACGAAAGTAAAATTGCATGCTGCTTTGCTTACCAGCTTCATTAAGGCACTGGATAATTCATCTATCGCTTTGTGCCGGGAATTAGTAAAATTATTATTATAAAAATTAATTAGAAGCACATTAGTACCATCCGATAAACGTAGCCACAGGATTTGCGAATGAGGTTGTCAGTTTTTTGGGTAAAGAAAGTGGCGAAGTCTTCACAGGAGGGTGCTTCGTGCAAGGTACTGAGAGGTTGGGGTTGTTCCTTGGCTTGTGTTCTGATTAACTGAAACAGTTTTCTAGGGCGATTTTTTGCTTGGTCGAGCTGGAGGCTGAAGAAGTTTGCTTTTGAGCGCTTTATTTTCCTGAAGTAGGCGTTTCTCTTTTTCTTCAGGGTTTTCAGGTGTAGTGCAGAGGGAGCTGTCCTCCAGGTGCGCTCTGCCAATCTCATGGCTCGTCTATCTTCATTGAGACTCCCGTCGTACCATGGGTTGGAGATTTTAGCGGAGACTCTTTTTAGCTGCATGGGAGCAGCCTCATTAATTATTGAGGTCACTGCGCTAAGATAGTGGTCAGTCAGGGATTGGACATCTGTAACGCCAGTAGGGGGGAGTAGGAGGTTGCGACTGTTCGGGGGTAAGGATAATGGGTTGAGTCTTTTCAGGTCTCTTTTCCAGACTTTAGGTCTGGTGGGTTGAACAGAATTGAGTTTGACTTTTTCATTGATGTGAAATGTAACAATATGATGGTCTGACCAGTCACAGGGTTGAATAGCCTCAAGTTGAGTAGCGCCCTCTTTGGCGATGATAAGGTCGAGGATAGAGCCTTTCTCGTGGGTCGGGCTGTTGCATAATTGTGTGAGGTCCAGGGCGCTGAGGAAGCTTTTAAGACTATTTACCACCGCATCGTTAAGATCGTTCCAATGGAGGTTGAAGTCGCCCAGGTATATTTGGGTGAGCTGTCGTCCTGCGTTGGTTGAAATCAGGTCTATCATTTGCTGGGCGAAGACGAGGTGGTCTCTGGGAGGGCGGTAAATGCCATGGAGAGAGCATATCGGTTTGCCATCACTGATGATATCGAAGCAGATGTATTCGTAGGAAGTTGGAGAGGGTAGGGAGGGCACGGAAACTGACAGAACAGAAAGGCTGTTCCTGTATATGCATGCGATTCCGCCACCTATCTTGCCAGACCTGTCAAGCCTAATGATGTGGTAGTTAGGGGGGACCAGAATGTCCATTATAGGTGTAGAGGATTCGGTTAACCAGGTTTCAGTCAGGATGATTAGGTCAAGGTCCAATCTTAGGATGAGATCAGCGATGGCGGAGGAGTGTTTAGAAGCCGATCTGCAGTTTAGGAGAGTGCATTTGAGACGGGGTGTGTCTGGAGAGGAAGAGGGTACTAGAGAGAGGGGGACTTTTCTAAGGTTATTTGGGACGGATATTCTGTTGTTAACAGTGGAGGATCTACGGGGGTTTGAGTGTATTGTGGGGATGGGGAGGTGCGAGGCAGTTGTGAGGTTTAGGGGAGCTTGGTCATAGGAGCGGAGGAGGGAGAGAGTGTCGAGGTCCGAGAGAGGGTTGCATGTACGAAGGGGGCGGTTGTTGCGATTGTGGGCGGGGATCGCGGTCCAGTGAGTGCGGCGGTTGTGCTTGTTGCGATTGTGGGCATGGATCGCGGTTCGGTGCGAGGGACATGGCTTAGGAGCGTCGTCGGGACGGGAGGGGAGCAGGTTGAGAGGGGGGGTGGTGGTGAGTGAGGCGAGTCTAGGGGGTGTGGTGAGCAGCTCTTTGATGGTGTGCATGTCTTCCTTGATGGTGTGAATTTCTTCTTTGAGTTGTAGGAGGAAGGACATAATCTTGTCTAGCGTGGGGTTCGTATTAGTGCTGGGGGTGGAAGTCCTGGTTGGGTGGCTGACCTGGGACTTAGCGTGCGGGTGGGGGGGAGGGTTAGTGTTCATGCAGGGCTCCGTGTTGTCGTCGTGCGGGTTGGTGTTAGGGAGAGAGGGTAAGGGGGCGATGGGAGTGGATGAAGTATGGGAGAGGTTGGAGGCGTGGAGGCGGGGATTCATGGCAGGCGGAGAGAGCGGGGTGGAAGTGGAGTGTATGATGGTGGTGAAAGGGGAGCCTGAAGGGAAGTGAGGGCTGAGAGTGGGGGGGGAGTTGAGGTTGGAGATGGTCCTGTCGTGGGGCGGGGGAGTTAAGATAGTAGATGTGGTGTGCTCTGTATGGTTAGTTAGCGTGTGGAAGTGGGGGCTGAGAGAGGGGGGGACAGGGTGTGGGATTTGTCGCTATGTGTGTCGATCTGGTGCTGAACTAGGTTAGAGGGGTTGTGGGCGGGGTCTATGGTGTCAGGGGGAGAGGATGGGTGGGAGTATTATGAGTGGGGGTCACCGGGGTGGGAGTGTGGGGTCGGCTGGTGTGTGATGGGAGGTTATTTATGTCTGTGATTGCGGAGTGTGGGGTGGTTGCAGCAGGTGGGTGAGTGACTGGTGTGGTGGGGGAGGAAGTGAGGTGCATGTCGTTCTGGTGCTGAGCTAGGTAAGAAGAGTTGTCGGTGGGGGCTGTGAGATCTAGGGTGATAATACTGGAGGGGATGTGAGTGGAGGTCCGATGGTTGGAGAGGTTGTCTTTGAAAGTGGGGAACAGGTTGTCTAGTAGTTCCAGGTTCCTGTCTGTGGATTGAATTAGGACAATCCCGTTATTGTAGATAGTAATAGTGGTTCTGCCTAGGAAGAGTTGGGAAGGTGTGATGGAGAGAGTTAAGCAGTGAGTGGATTTCCTGGTGGTGGAGACAGTGAGTAGTGTGAGGAACATTTTTCTCCATTGAGCTCTGCGAGAGGTGTGGAAGATGATATCGATGTTAAGGGATCCATTGACTGGTGAGAAGTAGGTGTTGACAAAGGGGATTTCAGGGTGAGACCTCAGGAAGTTGTGTTTAAAGCGTTTAGCGGCTTTTTTGGTGAGTGCGGATGGGTAGTTGATTTTATATGTGTGCTTGCCGATGGACTCCATACTGGGATGGCGGTATATGTGTAGGTGAGTGTGGCGGTAAAGGTGGGTGTGGGAGGGTAGATGATAGTGCGACACGTGCGCAAAGAACAATGCAGACAGTAGGTTACATGGTACACAAGTGACCTTAGTGAGTAACAAAAATAGCCTACATATAGGGGTAGCAATCTGGGTAAAGCACTATGCCGACAGTAAATTACGTGGTACAAAAATGCCACTAGTGAGTAACAAGATAGTCAAAATAATCAAGATAAAGAGGTAGCAATCTGTGCCAACCAAAAATGAACAGTGTGAATGGGTGTAGCTTACACAGTGTACACTAATGAATAAAGAAATATGAGGTAGCAGACAGTATAGCTTACACAATGTAACGAAATATACAAAAATATAAAAATATAAATGGTGTCAAACGGTGCATATCGAGCAATATTAATACTAGTTATTCGCCAGAACAATTTGAGGTAGTGCTCGGTACATTGACAGTGAAGAAAAGTGAGAAATGTGCAAGTTTACAAAAACGAAAATGTACACAATACAAATAGAGGTATAATGTTGCACTAAATGCAGGCACTTAATCACACAAGTGTTTAAATACACAAACTAATTGTAAATAGCAATGTACAAGATACAAGTAGAGGTAGAAGATTGCAAAAATAGGCAGGTACTTATGAGTTAGCAGTCAGTAAATTACATGCGAGAAAAAGTGATAAGTGGGTGCAGGTTGCAGCATTGTGCAAAGTAGTGCAGAGTATACTTGAAGGAGTAGTTTTGATAAAATATAAACCTACACTATATGGGTGCAGGTTGCAGAATTGTGTAGAGTAGTGCAGAGTACAATTGGAGGAATAGTTTTGATAAAATATAAGTCTTTCACTTGACAGAGAGTAGCACAACAAGGTTACTTGCTTCACTACCCTATGTCAAAACCCCATCAATAAGGCCCTAGATGTCAGAGATAATGATTTCTGCAGCAAAATCCACATGTATCTGAATTCACCGCACATTTTCCAGTTAAATTTCTGCCGTTTGTGCAAGGAGTGCAGACACGGCCAGACTTTTCACGTGCCTGATCCTTACGCAAACAAGGGACACACAAATGGCTCTTTAATCTTGAATATGCCACATATCTTGCCATTGTCTATGGTGGATGTATCCAATGTACACTTCTAAGTAAGATTTTCAGACTGAGTCTCATTTACGTGTGATGGCGCACAGGATTACCAGCTTAGTTAATCATACTCAATTGGGCCCATAAAACATCACACCTTTGAACCGGTAATCCTGCTTCTACTTACTGCCTATCAGGATTTTAATTTCTTTGGATTTATACCTATACAGCATGACTTACCAAACTTTTGTCACCTATGCTATAAGTCCTAGGGATTGAAAATGGAGTTAGCATAATAGGTAGCAGTTAAATAAAGTTACCTTTCCTGAAATGACTACAGACTCGTGAGAAGTTTTTAACACTTTATCTATGCAAGTTTTTCTTTTACAAGTAAGAATATAATCAATAAGACATAAAGTTTGCAAGAACTTATAGTAACACCTTTAGACATTGGTACCTGGGAAATGTGAGAAAGGGAACTAGCACAAGGACATACTAGGTAAATATGGATTATATTTACCTAGAATAGTGAGAAGACCAGTCCTAACCACGGGCTGGGGCAAAGAAAAGGCTCCCAACTAATCAGGTGCCAACGGGATAGGACAGGTGCAGATCAGGACAGGAAAACTTCACTAGTGCAAAGCCAGTGTCACCCCCCTCTCTACAGCAATTTAGTACCCCGACTGGGAAATCAATATTTCTCCCTCAGCACACCTTTATTCTTCTGACAGAGTGCTCTGCTAGCACCTCTGTTCTCGATCATCTACATCTACATTTTCTGAAAAACTAGCTATTTTATGTCATGTTGGTTCATTATCGTTTTCATTGCTTCCAGTGATTCTTTTTACATGGTATACATTTGGGAATACTATTCCGAAACAGCAACTCCCATACCAATGATCAGGCAGCTTAAAATAAGCTTTGTTCCCACAAATATAACAGACTCCAGGAACTACTGGATCAGTTTCCCCTTTTAGTCCCTAACCCCCAATTATCAGGAAAATTGTGTTCACATCCACTGGAACCGATGAATACATTGTTATACTCTGTTTTTAACCTATGGAGACAGATGTTCCCCTTCTTTTCAAAGTCCAAAAACAGCAGCATGAGCCTTGCCATTTGCCATAAATTCTTCCCTTTCAGCCCATTTGGGTATCTGGGGTTTCAGTTCAGTGGCCTTGTTGTGGAAATCCTGTTTCCCTTTCTCTACTAAATTCAAAAATATTTTCTCTTCTTCATGTAATCTACAAGTTAAATTATCTGTGTGTGCTTCAGCTAAATCTATTGTTTTTATTGTCAGAAAATATTCACCCATAAACTGAGAGTCTCTGCTGCTAAGGACAGGATTCAATTTTCTGCGTTTAGGAATTTCAGAAAAAATGATATCTAGATTAGAATAATAATACTGTAACTTTCCATTTCTATAAAACAGACTAGTTTATATACTACTTGCAATACCATATGTCAGTGGTAAATGATGGTAAGTAACCCCTTCAGCTACTGATGTCGGTAACTTCATACAGACGTAGCAATCACTAACTTGCATTGTCTCTACATAATGTACTAATAGGTTAGCAAATACATTCAGATCTGTTTCATTCTTATTTCTGAAATGATATAATTCAATCTCATCTGGTGCTTCGAAGTCTACTCTGTCTTGTTCATGGTGAGTTACCTTTCCATGTATACTAGTGTCATTCTCTTAAGCAGCCTTCAAGTACGGTATTGCTATTGTCAGTCTTAGCCATGATATAAGCACTATCAATACACTACATATGCATATTCTACAGCATATCTTTATACAATATCTTTTCGAGTTTCCAGTAACTCTTGCATCAGCCATTTTGACTAAGGCGACTTAGCCTCTCTTTATAAATTTTACACAGAATGTAACTAAAATTATCTGAAGTTGGTCTCACTACTTCAATTTATTGATCAGAAATCAATTCTTCATCACTGATTTCCAGATTCTCGAATTCTTCGAGAATCACATAAGTCCATTCAGGACCCTTGAATTTATTGTTCAGTCTTTTCAAGCGTGGACTTCTTCTTTGATTACTTGTTGATGGTTCAGTTTGACTTGTTACTTCATCCACTTGTTCAGGTTCTCCATTTTTTGTGACTAGGCGATATTTCAGTCTTTTAACAAAACTAGGCAAAGTATCACCTTTTCTGAGTCTTTTAGCTGGCACTGTGCTTTCAATTTCTTTAGATGTTCTCTTGTTTTCCTTGAGTTGTGGCACAATTTGATTTTTGTCGTCTTCAGGTATCTCCTCTATCTGACCTTGTCCAGGGCTTATTACTGTTGACGTTTCTGCCTGGATGGACTCTTCTATACTAGTCTGACATTGTTCAGGATTCTGCTTTGTTGAGCCTGGAGTTTTCTCTTCTTCCTGAAAGTGTTTTTCTATACCAGTCTGGTCCTGCTCAGGTCTTGAAATTTCTTGATTGTCTTCAGCCTGTGCATTTTCTCTAATACCTATCTGTCCCTCCTCAGACACAGGAGTTCTGATGGGTGTTTTGTCGGTCTGAGTATGTTGCTCTTTCCTTATCTGGTCCTCCTCAAGATTACCATTAGCTTTGATTTCTGTAATCTAAGAGTGTTCTACTATTCCTGTCTCGTCCTCACTTTCACTCTGACTATCTAAATATGTTTTGCTTCTTGTTCTTATTCTTATTCCAGGTATGTCGACTACTGGAATCCATTCATCCTGACTGGTGCTCGGTTGTTCTTCATCAACTACTTTAGGATCAACTTCTCGAGACCCCTCAGCTGCACAACCTTCAGCCTCTACTTCATCAGGTTATGTTACCCTCTTGGTATGACTGTCATGGATCCAAATTGGAATTCCCTTGTACTTTACAGCTTTGGTGGTAACCAATATTACTTGGCGTGGTTCTCTCCACCTTGGTGCTAGGCAAGATTCCCAGGTGTGATCTTTTATCACTACCCAATCTCCTGGATTCAAATCATGTGCTGGAGTTGATTGTCTGGCCGAAGCATCTTCTCCAACCTGGTGCAAGATAGAACGCACTTGGTCAGCCAACTCTTTGCAGTACTCCAACACTAAATCATCAGAAATAGTTAACAGCTTGTGTCCTGGCACACAAGTTTGCCTCATTGCCCTTCCCATGAGTATTTCATGGGGACTTAAGCCTGTTTTCTTGTCTGGTATGCTTCTGAGTCCCATCAAGACAGAGGTAAAGCATCAGGCCATTCCAATTGGGTAGATTCACACATCTTCCCCAATCTTGATTTTACTGTGCCTTTCAGTTGTTCTACCACTCCAGAAGTCTCTGGGCAGTATGCACAGTCCAGCTTTTGCTCAATTTTGAATGCTTCATAAATTAATCAAATTATTTCATTATTAAAATGAGATGCTCGGTCTGATTCAATCGTTACTGGAAAACAGAACCATGGAATGAGTTCTCTTAAAAAGAGTTTGGCTAAAGTTATGCTGTCATTCCTTCTGGTTAGATATGCTTTTACCCACTTGGAAAATAAACAAACGATGACAAGACCATATTTGAATCCTCGACAAGCAGGTAACTGAATGAAATCAAGCTGTAGTCTGATAAATGGGCCTTTTGCCTTTCAAATTTTACCAGGACAAACCACAGTCTTTCTACAAGGGTTCATTTGTTGACAAATCAAGCATCTCTGGCAAAGACTCTCTGCTATGTTCCTGAACCTTGCATTAAACCAATCCTGTCTGAAGAACCTTATCATTGCATCTTCGCCTATGTGTGAGTCCCCATGGTACATTCTGACCATTGGTGCAAGCATACAATCTGGTAGTACTGGTCTCCCATCTAGGTAAACTGTCACACAATCTCCAGGTCTTATCTGACACCCTATTTTCTCCCATTCTTCCTTCTCTTTGAGTTCTGCTTCATTTTGCAAATCTCTCACTTCCTCCCATGTATTTACTCATCTATAGCAGCATAAATGTATTTATTTATTTATTATTTATTGCATTTATAGAGCGCACTGTCACCTGTCAGGCATCCTGGCATTAAAAGTGAATTGAACCTGGGTCACCTCCTTCAGGACCTCAGAAATTGGCAGCTGATTCCACATGCATCGATTTCCTTATTTACTGCCATTCTGTATCTGGCACAATGTTGGGCCACTTGGTCAGCATAACGATTACCAGCTGTCACTTTGTCATTTCCAAATTGGTGAGCAGCACACTTGACCACGGCCAAGTCTTTAAAAAATTTAATTGCTTCAAGTAATTCTTTAACAAATTGTCCATTTTTAATAGGGGTTCCTGAAGAAGTCATGAACTCCCTTTGCTTCCCAACTGGCCAAAGTCATGCACAACTCAGTAAACGTACTGGCTATCAGTGTAAATGGTTACTCTCCAAATGTTTCCAATTTTGCACGCTGTTATTAAAGCCATAAATTTGACTACTTGTGCAGACTTAGGATGCTTGGACTATACCAGATAATGTACACATAGCATAAGCAGCACTCAATCCTCATTCCTCATGGCGCATACACAAGCTATCTACAAATAGCTCATGTTCTGGGTCTTTTAAAGGTTCTTCTTGAATGTCTGGGGGTGGTTTAGTACTGAATTCAGTGAGGTCGATATAATCATGTTCAACTTCCTCCCTCACTTCTTCAAATTGTGTCAATTTGGTAACAGGGTTTCCATATTTAGAAAAGTACACCTGACTAGTGTCACGTTCTGTGAACCAAGAATAATTTTTTCATATTTAGTCATCCTACTAGGAGTTAAGTACTGAGTACGTGTTCTGGTTAACAGAATCGTGACTGCATGTGGGACATACAATGTTACAAGGTGTCCCATGAAAATGGATTCACTTTGCTCTAGACTCATGCAAGTTGCAGCTACAGATTTTAGGCAGCCAGGCAATGCTGATGCCACTTGGTCCATTGTGCCCCGCCACCACAATCTTTCGATTGTTATTGCTACTGTCCACTCATGGGTGCACCTACCGATTGAAATCATGTCTTGTGAAGAGATCACAAATATCACGGACAACCACGCAGACACCTTCGGATTTTCCGCAGAGGAAACTAACTGCATTTATGCCTTGATTCAAGACAAAAAACCCTTTAGGCATCAGTCCAGCTTCCACTCAAAAATGATAAAACAATTATTGTATATTACAAAAAGAGAAATAAACCAACGTTTACACAACAGTACCCTCTTAAGATACCATAGAGCGCAGAGAATACCTTGTGGACTTGAAATTAAATTTAGACTCTGTAAAAACAATCCTAGATTCACAGATAATTGGTACGCCATTCTCAATAAATGCTCTTTGAACTTAATACTACTAATTGTGGATGAATTAGCCAAGGTTCTTGAGGAATTAGACAAAGAAATTACACAACTCAAAAGAGATCTCAGTTCAAAAATGACGGCTGATGAGCTAGACACCATGTTAAATGCCATCAATAAACAACTGTACAACTATGCAAAGGAAATAAATGAGAGAAAGATCAGGAAATACAAATGCGACACCATTGATTACAAGCTTGGGGAGGTATATAATTGGGTAGATATATATGCCCAAAGACGACAACAGCACCCGTTTTCTAACAGATCTACCGACGGAGATAGCTCTACATCTACTGAATCTATGGATAGAGCCAGACCAGACAAGAGTTACCCCAAAAAAGATCCTCGAGGACAAACGGAAAAAGAGATAACCACAACAACCAGTACATCTACCAGTCAGCCTTTTTAGAAGTAGGACAACACCCAAACGTAAACCCATGAGGAGCAAACGCAAGGTCTAAGGACCCTCCAATAGCGAAATCAACCAGGAGTAATCGTTGATTATTAACATTTCAAATATCACACTATCTAAACTGGAACTGAATACTCTCCAAAAAGGGACCTTGTTCGTACCCACTTATCACTCAAACAAATTAGAAACTGAAGTCGCGGTTTTTAAATTCATGAGAAATTTGTGTCTTAACCATTTTTTCAACAATATCGTTCCCTATCAACCATCAGCTTCTCAAGACACCACCACAGGCTTAAAACATCAGAGTACGTTCATGGCTCCTTCCAGCCATAACATTTTGGACTCATACGAAACAATAGCTCTCAAAGAACTCAAAAACATCCATTCTAAACCAGTACAAAGAGTCTCCAATTTAACCATTAAAGAAAGAAAAATCTTTAAAAATCCAGCCAACAATCATAGCATAACGTTCTGTAAAGCAGACAAAGGGAAAGCCCTTGTTGTCTTGGACACTTCTTTCTACAACCAGAAGGTCAACTAACATGTTTCAGATGAACTAACTTACATGAAACTAACACAGGACCCAACCAATACTTTTCTGAAAGTTCTCACAGTTATTGTAAAGAACGTGAGAGACCTAGAAATTATCACTGATAAACACTACAAATATCTTTTATTACAACATCCCAGTAGCCCTTCATTGTACACGTTACCTAAAGTGCATAAAGATTTGAGGAATCCGCTATTTAGACCCATCGTTTTCACCATCAATATCATTCATGAGCCCACTGGGAAATATATTGACAAGTACCTGCAACCAATCGTCCAAAGCATGACAACTTACATACGAGATACAACTGACTTTTTGAATATGATCAGTACCGTGGAATTGATCAGTGAAGATTCAATCATCTTATGCACTATTGATGTGTGTGCACTTTACACTTCCATCCCACATCTTGAAGGAATAGAGGCCGTTGAGTCTTTCTTGATTAATCATCCAATTGAGGATCACTTAATGGTATTCTTATTAGAATTACTACAGTTTACCTTGCACCATAGCTATTTCCGTTGGAATCAAGAATTTTTTCAACAACTATCCGGTACTTCAATGGGTATTTGTGCAGCACCATGCTATGCATATCTTTTCATGCATAGGCGGGAAT
This sequence comes from Lissotriton vulgaris, assembly GCF_964263255.1. Taxonomy (NCBI): domain Eukaryota; kingdom Metazoa; phylum Chordata; class Amphibia; order Caudata; family Salamandridae; genus Lissotriton; species Lissotriton vulgaris. The sequence continues at coordinate 1,435,442,829 of NC_141691.1, forward strand.
GTGATCACATTTTATCAAATCCAGTTTGGCACAACAACATCATACAATACAGGAGATATATAGATGACATCTTTCTGATATGGGAAGGAGAAAGGATTAATCTCCTACAATCTCTCGGATTCTTGAATACCCAAGAATCCAATTTACCCATCACATCAATACACATCAGGTCTCATTTTTGAATGTACTTATCACTAGCGAAGGAAACAGATTAACAACAGATCTTTACCAGAAGGATACAGTGAGAAACAACACTTTGCATTACCATAGTTGTCATCAGAGTTTTCTGAAAAGACATCTACCATTCTCCCAGCTACTTAGAATCAAACACATTTCATGTGGTAATGAACTTTTGAAAAGAACAAGAAATCCTTGATAAACAAATACAAAGAAAGAAAATATCCTATGGTCATTATCAACAACACAATTGAGAGAGTGGAGAATAAGGATCGCACAAGTCTGTTAAAAAGTCAAAAAAGAGCAGACAAAATAAACAGACCAGTATTTGTGTAGTACTCTACCAAAAGCACACAGATCAAAAAAGTCATGCTCAAATATTGGTCTATGGTCTAAAACAAAATTGATTTTAATGGTATTTTCAAATCTCAGCCTTTATTTGTGTATCAACGCTCAAGGAATTTGAAAGAACTACTATCAAGACCAACAAATATTTACCAAGAGAATTACAAAGGCACACTTCCTTGTCTAAATTGCAGACATTGCAATAATATCATTAAAGGTATAAGTATTCCACACCCTACTAAAGGTATACCTATTTGCCTGCACACTACTGCTACCTACGATTCGAAAAATCTGATATATTTATTGAAATGTCCCTGCGGTCTTTCTTACGTAGGGAAAAACGAATAAAAAATTAAAGTACAATTAACTGAACATAAAAGTCATATCAGAACTAAATCCGATAAATCACCCACTGTGGTGCATTTTAACAAGGAAAGACACAACATCAGTCAACTACGTTTTCTGGTACTAGAAGTCATGAACATGTTGGAAGGGGTGGACAACAAAAAAAGACTGCTACAGAAGGAATTGTTTTGGATAAAAAAACTTGATTGTTGTCAGCCTCAAGGTCTAAATGACCGTTTGGAATACAGTTGTTTTCTGTAATCTATGAATCTGGGTACTGGCAATGGTAGCTTATTTATGTGTAGCTGTTATACATATTGACTTGTCCATTCACACACATATATCACGTTTTTATTAGGCATCCACTCCTGTTTCATCCCTACAGTTTTCTTTACTCACATTGACACAGTGTGTAAAATAACATAATGCTGCCGGGTGTTTTACCAGCAGTCTCCCGTCTATTAATAATAATAATGCAGGTTCATCCCCTTTTTCTTTTGTGAATGCCTGTGTGAGTGATCCTCGCAAACACACGTTCCTTTTGATGTTTTTTGACGTTTTAAGATGGTTGTTTTTTTCATTTAATTTCGGGTCTTTGTCTTCCCGTATCTTCCATTCTCACTATTTTATCATGGCGGAAATATGCTCACCTCTGTTAGTACATTCTCACAGTCTGTTTTCGATTTCCATAAATACAATGGATCTAGTCTGAGTCCGTCTTCACTTTTCCTTAAACTCGAACTTAGTCAAGTCAAGTCAAGTCAAAGAATTTATATAGCGCACTACATACCCAGAGGGTCTCAAGGCGCTTAGGGAGGGGAGGAGGATTACTTGTCAAATATCCACGTTTTAAGTTGCTTTCTGAGTGCTAGGTGGTTCTGGGTAAGGCGAAGGTAAGTGGGGAGTGAGTTCCATGTTTTAGCAGCCAGGTATGAGAAGGATCTGCCTCCCATGGTGGTCTTGTTGATGCGAGGTACAGTGGCGAGGGCTTGGCTGGAAGAACGTAGTTGGCGGGAGGGGGTGTAGAAGGACAGTCGTGAGTTGAGGCATTCTGGTCCGATGTCGTAGAGTGATTTGTGTGCGTGGGTTAGCAGTCGGAAAGTGATCCTCTTATTGACGGGTAGGCAGTGGAGGTCTTTCAGGTGACCAGAGATGTGTTCGTTGCGTGGGATGTCTAATATGATCCTGGCTGAGGCGTTTTGGATTTGTTGGAGTTTCTTCTGGAGTTTAGCGGTAGTACCTGCGTAGAGGGTGTTTCCGTAGTCCAGTCGGCTCGTGACCAGAGCATGGGTGACTGTTTTTCTGGTTTCGGTGGGGATCCAGCGAAATGTTTTTTTGAGCATGCGAAGAATGTTGAAGCAGGATGAGGATACGGCGCTGACTTGTCTGTTCATTGAGAGTGAAGAATCCAGGATAACGCCTAGGTTCCGTGCGTGGTCTGTCGGGATGGGTGCTTTTCCAAGGGCTTCCGGCCACCAAGAGTCGTCCCATGCAGAGGGGGATGTACCTAAGATGAGGACTTCTGTTTTATCTGAGTTCAGTTTCAGACGGCTGTGTTTCATCCATTCTGCAACTTCTTTCATTCCTTCGTGTAGGTTAGTTTTGGCGGTGCTGGGGTCATTGGTGAGAGAAAGGATCAGTTGAGTGTCATCTGTGTAAGAGATGATGTTGAGGTTGTGTTGGCGGGCGAGGGCCGCGAGGGGGCTCATGTATACGTTGAAGAGGGTGGGACTGAGTGAGGACCCTTGGGGTACGCCACAGATGACTTCAGTGGCCTCGGACTTGAATGGTGGAAGGCGGACTCTCTGGGTTCTTCCGGTGAGGAACGAGGTGATCCATTCAAGTGCTTTTCCTTGGATTCCGATGTTTCTGAGGTGTTGTAAAAGGGTGCTGTGGCAGACTGTGTCGAAGGCTGCAGAGAGGTCGAGGAGGATGAGGGCGACTGTGTCTCCATTGTCCATTAGAGTTTGAATGTCGTCTGTTGCTGCGATGAGGGCGGTCCCAGTGCTGTGCTTTGCTCGGAAGCCAGATTATGAGGAGTCGAGGGATTTGTTGGCTTTGAGGAAAGCGGCGAGCTGGTTGTTGACAGCTTTCTCGATTACTTTGGCCGGGAATGGAAGGAGCGAAATGGGGCGGTAATTTTTTAGTTCGGTGGGGTCCGCTGTGGGTTTTTTCAGAAGGGCGGTGAGTTCAGCGTGTTTCCAGCTTTCCGGGAAGGTGGCGGAGTTGAAGGAGCAGTTGATGACGTCTCGGAGGTGCGGTGCTATGACGGAGTCTGCTTTGTTGAAGATGTGGTGAGGACATGGGTCTGTGGGGGATCCTGAGTGGATGGAGTTCATCAGGCGGATGGTGTCCTCAGTGGAGATTGGGTTCCAGTCGTTAAGGGTGTTCAAGGGGGGAGAATGTTCAGCATATGGTTGGGTGGGTTGGTCTCCGGGTTGGTTGTCGAAGCTGTTGTGGATGTCTGCAATTTTGTTGTGGAAGAATGAGGCTAGGGAGTCGCAGAGGACATGAGAGGGGGTGATGTCGTTGGAGTTGGCCGAGGGATTGGTAAATTCCTTGACGATGTTGAAAAGTTCCTTGCTGTTGTGGGCGTTGTTGTCAAGTCGATCCTTGAATGCTGTTTTCTTGGCCTTTCGGATTAGTTGGTGGTGTGTGCGGGTGGCGTTTTTGAAGGCGTCCTTGGTGCTAGTGGTTGGGTCTTTTTTCCAGGCCTTTTCAAGGGAGCGGCAGAGTTTCTTGGACTTCTTAAGATCATCGTTGAACCATGAGGCCTTCTTGTTGCCAGGTTTGCTTTGACGTTTTTTCAGTGGTGCTAAGGTGTTGGCGGTGTTGGATAACCATAGGGTGAAGTTGGCGGCGGCTTGGTCTGGGTTAGAAGAGTGGGCTGGGGTGTTTAGAAGGAGCGATGAGGAGATCTGGTCGATGGTGATTTTGTTCCAGTTTCCTTGCAGAGTTGGTTGGGGTGGTTGATGGGTTTTGGCATGTTGTAGGTGAAGTGAACGCAGCTGTGGTCAGTCCAGAGGAGATCCGTAGTGTGGCTGAAGGAGACATGATTGCTGGAGGTGAAGATGGGGTCGAGTGTGTGACCTGCGATGTGGGTGGGGGAAGTGACCAGTTGTTTAAGTCCGAGGTTGGCGAGATTGTCCAGAAGGGTGGTGGTGTTGCGGTCGTTGATCTTTTCAAGGTGAAAGTTGAGGTCTCCCAGAAGGATGTAATCTTTGGAGGGGAGCGCGTGTGGAGTGATGAAGTTATAAACTTAAACTTGAACACGCAGTCCATTTTTGATTTCCATAAACACAACGGATCTAGTCTCAGTCCGTCTTTCTTTTCATTAAATTCGAACGCGAAGTTTGAAGCTCTACACCATGGAGAACTTCCGCTACTTCGTATGACATCAGGGATACGCTGTCTTTACCACAGGTACGCATCGGCTTAACGCTTGGTTTCACCTGTGAGTTCCATACCACTTTTTATATCTTTGGTGTTTTCTCATCTATATGCGTTTTTTCTAGACTGGTCACACTGCCCTCAGAGAATTAGTTCCGCTTCCGTGTGAATTAGAGGTAAGACTTATGGAAGCTCTTTGTGTTCTTCCACAGCATGGCGTTTGTGCAACAATTCACTTGCCGGTATAGTTTTTTAAGAGCGTATCGCTTCAGTATAACCCGCACTACAGCATTTTTTTACTTTTCTCAAATTCTCCCTCAACCTTTTTCACTTACACGCCATTACAATTGTTTCACCAGTTGCACAACCACTATATGTAACTTTTGACACTCTAAATCACGGAGTATACGTTGGCCTTTTTGATTCAATGAATAAGTACTGCATGTATGTCTTGAATGTATTTTTTTGATAAAATAGTTATTCTGTTTATGCTGTTTCTGGCTTAAATGCCCTTTGCCTTGAACTTGATTTGTTCTTATTATATTTGTAGGAATACTATCCCCTGATGAAGAGTCTTTCGACTCGAAATGCATTGGGATTAAGGAAGGGATAGTTCAACTAGTTGTGGAAATGGAAATATGTTTGAACATGTATATTCATCTATGAGAAGGATCAGGATGATGACATAAGGATTAATAAAATTGGATTACTTGTACAACACAAAGATAAGTTCATTTGTGAAGTTTATTTAGGTCCATCAGGACCATTCCAAGGGAGTGCAACTGGGGGACACTAAGCATTAGTTCTTAGAGCTACAAACATTGCAGAAAAATATGCCACATGTCGCATTACCCATGGGTCTGAGTTGGAACTGAGAGAGCACAATTGTCTCTTGTGTCACAAAACAGTACAAACTCTTTTGAATAATCAGGCATCCCTAAAGCTGATGCTTCACACAGGCAGTTGCGTAACTTTAAGAAAGCAGTCATGCTTTCATCATCCCATTGGACTGATCTTTTGCCCGTTTCTTTGTTAGCTGAATCAAAGGTTTAGCTAGTACTGCAAATTCCACAATCTACATTCTGATTTCTTTCTGAGTTTGGGGTAGTTTCATATTTTGAATTATTTTGATTCTTTCGGCTGTCACTCTTCTGACCCTTCTTTCTATCTGGTGTCCCAGATACTTGACTGAGATTGTACAGTATTGCAATTTTTCAGGGGACACGTTATGCCAAGTGGTTCAATAATGCAATGGAATCAATAATGCAGTCATTCCTGGTTCTTAATGCTATCAGTAAATTATCGATATACTGCACCAGAACAGATTGTCCGGGTACCGCCAATGATTCAAGACACTTTTTCAAAATCTGATTAAAGATGGATGGGCTTTCCTTATACCCCTGTGGAACACAATTCCAGACGAAAATATGCTTGTCAAATTTGAACGAAAATAAAAATGTACTTTCTGGATGCAATGGAAAGGAAAAGGCATGACATAAATCAATTACAGTGAATCATCCTGCCCTCCATGGTATTTGATACAGAATCACTGCTGGATTTGGTACTACTGGGTAACATGGGACGACAATTTTTTTTTTCTAAGGTCTTGGGCCACCCTGTTCTTTCTGTTTGGTTTCTTTATGCCAATTAGAGGTGAATTACTAGGACTGCTACTGTTTCTTTTAAAATGCCTTGTTCAACCAAACTCTCTATTTTTTTTGCGACCCCTTTTATCTCTGGACTCATTTTGAACTGCACCTTCTTTCACTGTCACATTTATGGGATTGACATTTGCCATTAAACCTACTTCTTTTCCAGAACAATCTCACACATTAGGATTTACAAAGGTTTGAAGTTCTTCTGGCAAATCTCCAAGGGACATCTTTGAACTTCTGTTTCTTGTCTAGCTAACATAATTTTGTGCACTCCGTCTTTGTCTGAAGTCTGAATTTCAACACCATTTGGTGTGCAAAATATTGTGCAATTCATCTTGCATAGGTAGATCCCTCCCTAGCAAGTTTACAGGGCTAAAGTCGCACACAACAAATTTGTGCATCTCTTTAAAATAATCTATACACACTTCCATTGGTTCTGTGACAGGGGTGCTAATTTGTTTATTAGAAATGCCCACTACTTGGATCGCTTCTCCCGAGAGGGCTACGTTTAGGATGTCTGCTGCTCTCACAGTAGACCGGGGTGCACCAGTGTCTAATAAAAAGGTAGCATCATTTCCCTCCACTTTTCCCTCAGTATGTGGACCTGACTGATCTACCGGTAAGGATGCGCCAAGTATGCATTTCTCTCCCCCCCCTCTCAGGCACCGTCAGTAAGTGTACTCCAAAAATCTGTCCTGTAAAAGAAACTGTGGTGTTACCGTGTTTTTCTTACCACTTCCCTTCCGAAATCCGGTGTCCACGCTGTATTTCGCTTGACTCACAAAATCAGGCACAGGGGCAGCAGGTAACTGATTCTGTATTACCTGTTGCCGCTGTCTCATTGAAACCTCATTCTGCGTCTGTGGATTTAAATTTTGATTTTGGACATTATTAATCTGTATTAATGTACATTCATTTCTCCAATGCCCCAATTTTCCACACCCATGACAGGGAAACTTTTTCTTTGCCTCTTCTTTACTAATTTTTCTCTGGGTTTGCCCCCACTACTTTCCCCTTGGCCTTCTCCCTTCTTCAGATTATTTTCCTGCTGACTAAACTGAAGTTCCTGCTGTTCTGCCATTTTTACTTTTTCTTCTCATTTCTTTTGCTTATTATCAATTTCATCCTCACAGTATTTTGCATACTTGAGAATCACATCGACAGGCTTCGCTTGCCAACATAGTTTATGTTCTTTAATTGTTTTGGAGATTTCTGGTTTTAGTCCGGACACAAAACAATATATAAAATGTGTCATGTCCTTATTATCAATGTTTTCTAAACCACTGTACTGTATAAATACCTGCAATAGGCGTTCATAATATGCAGTTACAGATTCATCTTTATTTTGGGTGCTTCTGTCTATTTTTGTCCAATCTGTTTCTTTTGGAAGTATCTTTCCCTTTAAATAGGTTATTACTTGATTATACTTTTTCATTACCTCTTCTGACAGGGTTCCTGTCTTTGGATCTCTAGGGCATTCATCATTTGGCCAATCTACTGTAATTTTACATTCGGTCCATAAGTCAGCTGGAACAACTATGTCAAATAAACCATATAAATCTTTCAACAGTACCTTCAAAACTTTCCCAAACATTTCAACTTGTCGGTACCATTCTACAGGTTTTTCTCTCAGTTTAGGAAAATCATTACTAAATGATAAGATATCCTGTCAGGACCATGAGACATGTACATAACCTCCTCCTGGCACTTCTCTCATCGGACACAACCATTCAGCCTTTTCTGTTTCTTTTAGTAAATACTCTGATACATTTCTATTTGGCTGTGCTTATTCCTTTTTCTTTGTGAATCTGGCCTTCCATTTGTCAAAGTCTCCCCATTTTTGCAACAACGACAATACTTCCTTCATCTGTAGTTTTCGTCCTGACACATTCATGGTTTCCAAATCTTTGTCAGAAAATTCAGCTCTATATGGTTTCTGTAGTACCTTTGATTTGCCAATGTCAATAGCCATTTCAGAAGCTAAATTTATTAATTTCTCATGGTATACTTTCGTATTTCGAGTAATACTGCATATAAACAACAATTCTTCTTCATTAAAATAACTTAATCTTTCCAAACCTACATTTCCAGCTACCATTTCTTCGAATTCTACCCTTAATTTGAATATGTCCAATACCATTGGCTGTGATTTTGGCTTTTCTATGTCTCGAGTCCATCTTTCTAATTCATCAGGGCTTACTACAGTTGCACTTCTCGTTCCTGAAGATGTCTCAATCTGTACTTCCTTTGAGCATCGGGGAGTAATTTTCCTGATCGAGTCACTCACTGGTTCTCATATAGGTAAATCCATTAAGGAAATGACTGACTCGCATTCACTTGCTTGATCATCAACTATTAGGTTTTCTTTCCTAGGCTATGGGCGTATGTCAGAAAGGGAGTTTTAGGACTGGTTTGCTTATCTCCATATAAAGGAACTACGGGACCTATAGTTACTGGTATTGTTAGAGCTTCAGGACTGGTATTTAATTGAGTGATTTTCTGAATTAACTCACTTCACTGTTTGTTTATTGCTTCTTTCTCTTTTTCATTTTTCCAATGAGGTTTCATGTATAATCTGCGGAACCAAGAGTGGTTGTAGAAATGAAGCACTAGGGATAACCCTATTGGTTTCTTCTTGATAAGGTGGCAAATTTTTCATTAATAAATCCTCTAAATAATCATCATCTGAATCACCACCACTAGTCATTAAGAGCTTTGCTTTCTTGGTGCTTTTACTTCCAGTCGGTTCTTCTGTGGGAAAGACAGGATATAATCCTTCCACTAGCATAGACTGTCTCTATTGTTTCATTTGCTTATCTTGAGTTTCCTTTGGAAATCTGGGATAAAATCTGCTAAAATTTCTTTCACTTCGAGATCTACCTTGCTCAAAAGCCTCTGTCTCCCACTCTTCTAAGGCTTCATATTGCGTCAATCTTGGTATGGGGTCTAATTCATTCATGCGAGTTCGCACATTGTTCAATATTCTACCATTAAATATACCATCGTCTGGAAATGCTAATATGCCATCATCTTTGGTATACTCTTTCCAATTCTCTAACCATACACAAGTGTGGTAGCCTCTTTCTACTATCATGTATGATGCGGGCATTTTCGGTGGTGGATTAATAATTCCTTCTCTTGTTTTCACTGGTTTATCTTTTTTGAAGTAATTCTTGATTTTCTGCATAAACACAATTTTTCTCTTTTCTCCGAACAAGTTATATAGTCTTCCTCTATTACTTTGTTCTCTTGTGAAAAAACTAAGTATTTTCTATCTGGACGAGTTCCTATGATTGCTGGATCTAAATGCCACATATAATTATCGCTGTCTAATTTTATAAGAAATTTCATTTGATTCAAATTAACTTAATTTGTTTACTTTGCAGAAATATTTCTCCAATACTAGCGCGTCTCTTAATTTCAATGACCAATCAGTATTTGTCTTACAAGCTGCGTTAACCAATGCTTGAAGGGCTTTCTGCGACGTGAATCACACTCTCTGCACTCACCCCTCCTTTACAATTTTCCCAAGACTACACATTTGCTGGTTCTACCAACCCCAGCGCGGATCTCTATGACAACAGTGCAGGACCCGCAAATGACTCCATCCTTTGCAAAGTAATACGACAATTGAATTTCATTTGAATTCTAATTACTCATTTCATTAATTAACTACATGAAAACATTCGCTACTGTGCCTGATTGACTAGATTTAAAGAAAAGACAATTTATTTCACAACAAGTAAAACTTTTTCCGTCTACTCTTCATGCTCTACGAGTAAAACAACCTTCCGCTTACTCTTCACTCAAGCAAAAAGAACCTGTTACTCCTTCAGACTTACCCTTTCAAGGTGATATAAGACAAAAGTTTCACCAGCGAACTCTTTTGCTGTCAATTAATCTCACTTTTATACAAGAAAATAATCCCTAACTAGTGCTTCAAGTTTTACCTAACTTTACGCACTTACTTTCATCAAGGCAAGTAACCTCACCACAGTGTGGCTTCCATTTACGACCCGCTATTCAATATCCCCGGGGATCTCCAGACAAACGAATACCAATACAAAGGGGTTTTGGTTAATACATAAAATCAATAAAAAGTCAATAATCAATATGCAACTAACTACCTATCTTTAACTAAACCCTAACCGTCACTCTGCTACCAAAGTAATACTGATTTTGCGCGGGATTACTAGCTCAGTTAATCATACTCACCTGGCTCATTAAACATTCACACCTTTGAACCGGTAATCCTGCTTCTACTTACTGCCTATCAGGATTTTAATTTCTTAGGACTTATTCCTATACACCATGACTTACCAAACCTTTGTCACCTAGGCTATAAGTCCTAGGGATCAAAAAGGGAGTTAGCATAATAAGTAGCAATTAAATAAATGTACTTTTCCTGAAATAACCACAGACTCTGGAGAAGTTTTTAACACTTTATCTATGCAAGTTTTGCAGCGGCCCAATACAGTAACCAGAAATTTTACAAGTAAGAACATAATCAATAAGACATAAAGTTTGCAATAACTTATAGTAACACCTTTAGACATTGGTACCTGTGAAAGGTGAGAAAGGGAAATAGCACAAGGACATACCACATGGATTATATTTACCTAGAATGGTGCGAAGACCAGTCCTAGCCACGGGCTGGGGCAAAGAAAAGGCTCCTGACTAATCAGGTGCCAATGGGATAGGACAGGTGCAGATCAGGACAGGAAACCTTCACCAGTGCAATGCCAACGTCACACTCATCTCTGCGGCAATTTAGTACCCGACTGGGTAATCAATACTTCTCCCTCAGCCCACCCCGATTCTTCTGACAGAGTGCTCCGTCAGCACCTCTGTCCTTGATCTCCTTCAGCATACATTGGGTCAGTGACAGGTCTGAGACAAGTCGGACAATTCATCTAACTAAGCATACCTTAGTTATACCATTTTCTGGGCAATATACCACCCCCTAGTGTTGCAAATTTGTGTATTCCCTTCATTTGATTGGTCAGAAAGATGAGGAGAGGTCATCACACTATACTAAGATGAGGTAATTTTCATTGACTTATTTTGATCAAGTTCCCACCCATAATTTACTTTCAAAGGCATTTGATTTCAACCAGCAATATTATTTCATTTTAATATACAAAGTTTTAATAAAGTTGCGATTCCTCTTCCTTTCCCAGGTTATGGGTTGTGGTTCCCAGGCACGTTTCCGGAAAGACAGTCACTGGCATCTGTTTAATGTCATGGCTCGAGGTCTCCCAAAGTTCCTCATGCTTGCGCAAATCGTTTTCAATATGGCTGTTCATGTCACCCTCAGGCCCACATACGAGCTATTAATAAAGTCAAAGAGAGTGACATTAGAATACAAATATAAATGAATGCACTGTATACCACTTATCTCTACTCTAACCCCATTACTTTATTTTAACTATAGCATTAGTGGTTACTCTAAACGAACAAAGTTTAGTTGAAGCAGTAGCAGGTGCATTATTGTGTGAGACATGAAGCAGCCATCTTGGCACTAGTGTGCAGATGCAAGAAATTCCCACCAGAAGCGAAAGACGTCACACCACGTAGATGAGGGGTACATATGTGCAAAAGAGATCCCCGCATTTTTCAGGGGCCATTTTAGGACACTCGAGTTAATGTTAGTAAAAGGACTTATGCAAGCTTCCCCAGCTTACTAATAATGTTGTGTAATGCAAATATTAGTAAACAAAACATGTTGATTAATTCGTTACATTTTATTTCGAGAGGACTGAGTCCAAGCAAGTTTCTGTACGTATGAATCCTCGCTCCATCACATGGAAGTTCTTGACTTTGTAATAGACACACATTTGGTTCAGCAAGGATTCCAATACATCAAAAGTTGCCCACTTAAGATCTTTCTCCAGAACATCCAAACACAGAAGAAACCGAGGCAAGGCTCTTAAACATCCCTGGTGCATACATTCATCTATGTCGAATGTTGATGTCAATTGATCTTTGAGGCCAAACATTTTGGGCCATTGTAAAAAGTAAGGTCCCTTAATCAGTGTCAGCATGTATGAGAATGTGCTTGTTAATATTAATTTCAATAAACGTTTGCTACAGTCAGTGTCTTAGTAATGGATCAAAAGTGATGTAAAACTTTAAATATGAAATGGAAAAATGTTCTGTTCCATACACTTCGATTCCAGTGTGTTTAGGGTATTGACCTAATCAATATTGTCTGTAACTCATCTAAATCTTTTTGGGTACATCAAAGATATAGCCCTAATTGCTATCCTGCTGTTCAGAAGGCCTACTGAAATTAGTATACAAACACACATTTCCGTGGTTGTTTCTCATTGCAAGAGCCACAACCACGAATGGTGAGGTAATACTGTATCGTGTAGAAACAGAAATCCTGGGCTGATAATACTTCATGTGTAAGAAAAACGATTGTTAGTTGGGAAGTATGTGAATCCTACCCAAGTGACAAATCTCAAAATCTCGTAGGGTTAAACGCACACTTAATAATTTAAAACTGAGCACTAGACAGTATTTACTTAGGGAAATGTGTAAAGTAAATGTAAATGTGTGAAGTCCTCAAAGCACAACTCAAAAACAATCTCAAAACCAACTTCTAAAAATTAAGAAAGATATCACTTGAATAATGACTCTCAAACAACTAAAAGAGACAATTGGGAAATTATTTTTTGATATTTTAAGGCAAAAACAGCAAGGTGAGGAAAGCACCAACCAGAAATCACTGTTCACGATTGACTGAGACCTATGAACAATTTCAGGCTGACTACGATGGAGCGGACATCGGATAAACCAAGTGATCAAAATATTATCTTCTGACTGGTCTTATTTTTAATGGAAGTCAAAATCTTTCAGCAGGGCAAATTTGAAGGATGTATCTAACAAAGACCTGTGGAAGTCAGATAGCTGCTAGATGAGGACACACTGAAGTCATTGGATATGGGGAGGTAAAGTTCAGCAAGGAAACATTTAATTTTTTTAGCCCGAAAGTCTCCTTGTTAGTTGGACCATTTTCATTGTGAAGCACAAACGAGAAAGACCTATCAAACTAAGGTAACAGGGTCTGGTAAATGCAAAACACTAAAAACTCCCATTAGGACAAACATACATGCCCCTGCAAACCATGTCTAAACCGTGGAAAAATCAAAGTATACAACAGACATACAAAACTATAGTATTTAATAAAATATAATAATATATATACACATAATTTATAAAACAATATGAAATCAGACATAAGAAAAAAAGAAGATTTCATTAAGAGAGATAGGATAAAATCAACGGCTCTTTCATTCACGGATCATAAAATGCTGAAAACATATACTGTTTCATATTTCAAAAAACAAAACTTCAAACATTTAGCCATTATGCTCATCATTGTGTATCGGTGGGTTAATATGCTTGAAACCTCCTTTTCAGGATTTAAAAACCTTTTATTTGTTTTCATTCTCAGGTTTAAAACATATATTTTTCCAATTCCGTACTATACATTTGCCTAAAAACAAACATAGAAACAATCAGTTACAAGGCAGTTAGAAATTTGGTTTCTGGTTGGCAGAGGTATGAACTCTGTCGAATCAACAACCACAATCCTATTCAGGGTAAGTCAGATACATGCCGTAAATTAACCTGTGCTCGCTCTCTGGTAGCTTGGCACAGAGCAGTCAGGCATCACTTAGGAGGTAATGTTTAAAGCATTTGTGCAATACTTCAAACAGTAAGAAGAATAGATGATGGACAGAATTCTGAACAATGCAAACATAAAACCCATTCAACAGATCTGTGTTTAATAGATCGTTTTCTGTCCACAACACCACCCTAGTTTGGACCCAGCCATAAATCAGTCTTGACCCTGCTCCTCATAGGAACAGTGCTGTCCGAACTGCCAGGCCAAGTCCTCCCTGGACTGGAAACAAGCATCCTGGGGCCTGTTTTGAGGTAGCACCACTAATCAGCCAGGCTAACTCAAATCCAGTAAGGAAGTGAGCCCAGGACCCATATCTGGGCATACCCTTCCCAGTTAGGGCGATAAAAGCAATAAGAACAGATGATGGACTGAATCCTGAACAATGCAAACATTCACCCCAGGCAACAGATCTGGATTTAACCCATTGTTTTTTGCCTACTGCGCCATCCCAGCTTGGACCCAGTCACATGCAAATCAGTCTTGATCCTGATCCTCAGAGGAACAGTCCAGCCCAAACTGCCAAGCCAGGTCCTTGCTGGACCAGGAACTAGCATCCTGGGACCGGTTTTGGGGTATCACCACTCATCAGCCAGGCTATCTTGCCTCCAGTGACATGGTGAGCACGGGACCGATGGCTGTGCATACCCTTCCCGCTTAGGGTAACAAATGAAAAAGAGCAATTGATGGATGGAATGCTGAAATAATGTCAAACATCAATTGTTCTGCAGGTCCGCGCTTAGCCTCATTGGAACCTTGGCACTTACCTGCTATTCCAATTTCCCTGATGAAGGTGTTTTCTGTCCACCGGATCCAGCTCTCAGCTTCTTGGCCGTCCTCGAATCCAGTCTCCAGCACATCAGGTGCCTCCATTACTTCAGTGCCTGACGACTTCCTTCACTCACCACACCCAGTTCTCTGCTCCTTGATTCTCCTGCACACTTCTGGTGACTTCAGTACTCCTGCTCCTTACAGCTTCCTGCAAAAGAGAAATAAAGACGGACAGTAAGATAGGAATAGACCAACCAGCTCTAGACTATGATTGAGTCTCCTATAGCAAAACATTTAGGTAACAGCATTTGACGTTTTTGGGGCATAGTTATCAGCACACGCTTTAATGACATTTTCAGTGACACAAAAGATCAAGCTTTTGAACTTAACCCTGTAATTGGTGCATGAGAGCAAACATAGAACGAACTTGAGTATTGGGGCAAGTACATTTTGCAACCACTACAGACACTGTTTTGCCAGTGTTACTTGCAACTGATCAACAGAAAAGGAACTTAAGGCATCTATGTTGTTTAAAATGGTTGATGTTATTCAGTCCGGTGGTATTTTGAACAGCCCTCCCCCACTCGACTACTGCACATCTGGTCCTGGCGATAGCGCCCTCCTAATCTGAGACTAAAACCAGGAGGCTAAAGCACATTTTATGATCAAAACACCACTCTTCTCTAGATTTCCCTTATCACTTAACTATAAAGGTACTGGCCTATTTTCAGTTAGTGAGGTTCCTAGACACTCCTAAACAGTGGTTGAACCATCTCTGTAGCTTATTATTAGTATAAAATCTCATAAAGCGCGCAGCTACCCAATGGGATTTACAAGCACAATTAACAATAGGTGGGGCAGCACAGTTAAATAGAAGATTAAAAGAGCCAGGTGTTCACGTTCTTGTGAAAGATAATCAGGGAGGTGCAACCTCTTAGGGTCTTGGAGAGGGTATTCTGAAGATTAAGAGCCCAAATATGATAAGGAGCGACAACCCTTCCAAACAATTATGACTCTGGGGACTGTGTAGAGCATTGATTGCTCGAGCCCAGTGCGTGGAGGGGCTGGTAGAGAACCACTAGTTCTTGCAGGAACAATGGACCAGTGCATGATCTGGCTTTATGTATAAAGCATAATGCTTTAACCCGGCTCCGCTTGTCTACTGCAAGCCAGTGAAGGTTGTGCAGGAGACCTGACAAAAAGGTGCATTTCGGTAGGTAAAACGGAAGCCTAGCATGCAGAGTTCTGGACCACTTGAAGACATCTAATAGAGGCCCTATTTGCCCCAAGATACAGATTTTTACCTTAGTCCAGTCCTGATAGTATAAAGGCCTGAATAACTGTCCCTGGGTCAAGAATGGGAGCATCCACATGAACATTTTAGACATTTCAGAGCGGCAAAACAAGTTCAGGCCACATTGGCCACCTGCACTTTCATAGAGGTTGGTATCCAGACAGAAGCCTAGGTTTCTTACTTTGTGGACCAGTCCAGGAAGAGCACCTAAAGTCTAAGGCCAGTGCTGAGGCCCCCAAAGCAGGGTTTTTCTGTTACAAAGCACAATTTCCTCGGTCTTATCGACGGCTAGTTTAAGAGAGTTGGTATTCATCAATGTAGCGAGAAGACCCAGGAAGGAGTTTAAAGCCCCGGAGCTGTGATCCTGAGTAGATCAAAAGGAAAAGATTATTTGAGTGTCAACTGCATAGGAAAACAAGGTGAGAGTGCACCTTTCAACCAGGTCCGCTAAACAGCAAACATAGATATTGAATAACATTGGGCTAAAGGCAGATACCTGAGGAACTCACACATTCAGAGCATGAGGTCTGGATGCCCCATCTAACTGAGAAAAAATTGGAAGGTATGACCTGTCAAAAAGAAGTCAGCCACAATAGAGCTGCCCCCTAGAAACCCAGATGAGACAGTATATCTAGAAGGATAGGGTATCTTGGGACTCCACAACTGCAGTCAGTTCTGTCTTAACATCTTTCTCCAAGACTTTGGAGAGAATGGGCAGCAATGAGATTAGTCTAAAATTAGACTAGTTGGAGGAATCCAAGTTAGGTTTTTTTAGTAATGGCAGTACCATGGCATGTTTCCATGTTTGGTGAATGTGTCCATCTTGTAAGGAAAAATTCAAGAGTCAAACCAGAAGTTGTAAAAGGTTTGGACTCAAGCTACTCAGCTTAGCCGGAGGGACAGGATTCTTCCTAACCAAAGATATTGAACAAGAACATTACTGAACTTTAGTCTTTTCTTCATGGAACCAGCTACAGCATTACCAATAAAGATAGCTTATGGGTATTAGTCGCTGTAGGAACATGTAAACATTAAATTCTTTCATGTTTTGTTTAAATACCAGTCATCCTACCTTGTGGGCTACAAACCTTACTTAGAGGAGTCTTACCGAATATTTTAAAAGTAAAATATCCCGCCTGTCTGGAGGCTCATTCTGACAGGTCTATCTGCAGGTTTTAAGGCTGCAGGAGGCAAACTACACATGGAGGCCTCAATCCATGTCTTCCTTGTTAGCGGTGTGCATGGCACAATATGTGCAGCAGTCCATTGGTGGCATTCACATTTCAATGCCACTAGTGTCTTTTCATTGCACCATATACTATGGCCTTATTGGATGGTTAAGTATGCCAATTGGAGTTTGGCCATATTTTTCCATGCTTTAGTGGTTAGAGCACACATACTGGGGGCTTGATAGCAGTACATCAGTGCACAGAGCAGCATTGGTCCACAAACACTTGGGGTGACCATGTAAAAAGAGGCACTTTCTCACATTGGTGTACACTCAAAACTTGCCATAAACCTCTACATCTTTCATTCACCTAAAGAGGAATTGATATTGTAGGGAGGATTCAGCTTGGTGTGTTATGCTACGATAGACTCAGAAAAATGCAGCCCACATTTTGAAACATAGCAAGGGTGATATGTCTGGGAGAAGTGGTCAACAAATATTGGCCAGGACTTGACAGAAAAACAATGGGAAGCAGAGCTGGTACACATAAAGAGGGTCTCTTAAGACTCCCAATATCAATGTACCCATTTTAATTATTTACATCAGACAAATGTCATCTTGCAGCGCATAAACAAAATGTACCCGGGACAAAACCTAATTGTCCTGGGGGTTCATTCCCAGAGGCTGTCTTTTACCATATGGTCTGGGAATGTCCAGTAATTGCACAGTTTTGGGCTGACATGACATTTATGATAAAGGAAATAATGGATAGAAAAGTAGTGATGGACCGACCTCTTGCCTGCTTGGAATGCTACCACGTTCCAAGTACAATGAATATGCGATGAGATTCATAGACTTCACCCATGATCTGACAAAGAGACGAATAGCAATGATTTGGAAATCACCCACAGCTCTATCATTGAAAACCTCATTGTGGGACCTCTGAAAGTGTGTTACTGCTAAGGTAGAGGTGTGGCTAGCCTGCAAGCAAGTGGACTCAAAGGCCCCACGGATATATATGAGATACATACAGGAAAAATTGATGGCAAAAACAGATGATAGACCACTGTGAACGCTCTTAGACAGGGTTGCTTATCTTCCTTTAGATGTAGGATAGACCTATATGCTAAGTTAAGAAGATAGCGCTGACAGGAATGGTAAAAATGACACCCTCATGCTGACTCAGCCTATTGAACTTGAAGGTTTATAGGGAGGGATGCTAACTCTAACATTAACAGAACAAAAGCTAAAAATGTAGGATGTGATACATAGAGAGGCTTCCACAAGATAACCCTGTTTTTGTTTGAGAAATTGAAGGTTTGACGATTGGTTATTACATAGTTGAGCAAAGTGATCCACCCCCACTGTGATGTAAGAGAAGTAATCGTCAGACTGCTGCCATGGGAAATTTGTTCTGTAGAATAAGTCCATATTCATATGTATTGACTACCATTCACATTATAAGCAATTCAAGTCTGTGACTAATGCACATTGGAAAAATGCGAAGAATAATTTGAAAAAAACTCAACTCTGTAATAACAAGGCAGCACTTGTTGGTTGCATCCCCATAATACATACCCAGAAAGAATTACAGAATAGGCCCATTTTGTAATCTTATCACAATATGCATTTCTTTTTTTTTTGTAAACATTTTTTATTGTTGAAAACAAACAAAAACATAAAGCAGCAATAAGACAGTAGAGGAGTCCATCATATGCAAATACACATTTCAAAGCAGGTGTCTTCTAGGAATCATAGTACGAACCCCCACATGCAATCACAATGGTAATATCAGACATGTCTACTAAATATTTCACGCACAGTGGATCCAGATGGCGAGATAGATACTTGTGTCACCCAGCACCTGATATGTAAGCAATCACATTATTCGTCTCCAGATAATGGCACATTATTAATATCAGATACATCCATTAGTTTAAGACGTTCACAGTGCAATTCAACTGTAGAGGATTGGCAGATGTCACCTCTGTATCTTTTCTACCCCCCAATTCCGTTCCCATTTCTTAGGGCATCCCCTGTGTTTAAAGACATATTTTTCGGCAATCATTGTCCTGTCCATATTAACTGCCCAGTCACGTACAGTCGGGACCACCCCCACCCCCCTTTTTTGTGCAATATTAAGTTTTGCCATGGTCCAACCCAATGAGGCCCATGTTTCCTCTGTCCGTGTGAGGTCAGTGGCTTCCCAAATATTTGGAGACATTATGGGGGAGGCTTTCAGAGTCTTACCACCTGCCCTCTCCATCTGCTTTGTGACATCACACCAGTATCGTTGCACTATTGAGCAATCCCAATCCACATATCACCCACTGTCAAGATGCCTATAAGATCCCATTTGTCGAACCCAGGGCATTTGCTAAGCTGAACAAGTAGGTCTGGTTCCCAGAGTGGTGTGGCTCTTGTAAGTTTGTTATGCCATCGCAATTGCTTATTAACTCTATGCCATGTAGCTACTGTGCGTGCTGTGGTACCCATTAGGTTGAGCTTACGAGGGTCTGTGTAAAGTGCCCTACTGTATCCCCCCGTCCAAGAAACCTTCGATCTGCATGGGAATTTGGCTTATTATAGACCCCGTCTAGCCATTTGTTGATTGCTACCAATTGGGACACCTGGTAATAAAGCCTCATGTCGGGTAGTTCGATACCCCCATCGTACCACCCCATCGTCAACTTTTTCATGCCTATGTGTGGAGCTCAGCCATCCCACAGCAGTCCCCTCACGCTTTTGATGCTCGCAAAATAAGTGTCAGGGATTATGTTATGGGAGTTTAGCAGTACATAAAGAAAACTCAGCTGTGCCAACATCCTAAACAGGGCTGTACGTCTCAAGAGAGTGAGGGGGAAGGATTGCCAATGTTTAGGCTTGGATCGAAGACATGTAAGGGGTGTAGGCAGGTTTATTTCATTAAAAAAAGTTGGGTCTGGTGTGATATATATGCCCTTGATGTCACTGGTATGTCATACCCTCTGGGTTTGTATGGTGGTGCACACCACAACACGTAGAGCTGGGACTTAGTCCAGTAATGACGTACCCGAATGAGTGCCAAAGACATGAAATATATGGAGGACCCGGCGAAGAGCCTGTGAGGGTGAGGCCAGATGCAGGAGGATATCATCAGCGTACAATGCGATACAGTCTTTGTGATCCTCTATCCACTTCCGACCCCGGATCAACGGGTCCCCCCTGACACAGACAGCAAGCGGGTCAAGTATGAGGGCAAACAACAAGGGCGACAGAGAACACCCCTGTCTAGTACCCCTGCCCAATGGGAACTGTCTAGAGGTGTGGGTATTTACTAACACATGTGCAGTTGTGTGAGCATAGACCAGTTGAATCAATTTTATATAGGTTGGGCCAAATCCCATCCTCCTCAGTACTGCGAAAAGAAAGTCCCACTCGATGGTGTCGAATGCCATTGAAGCATCCAGTGACAGTAGAGTTGCGTCCTTTCTGTTTGTGTCACATCTACCTAGGACCACATTTTGCCCCCATAGGTTCAAGGCTGTATTCCTTCCTGGCATAAACCTAGTTTAATCTGGGTGCACTAGTTCGCTGATGCAGGGGATGAGTCTGTTGGCCAGGAGTTTCCCACATATTTTCGCCTTAACTGTGAGGAGTGAAATGGGTCAATAGGCCCTACAATCATCTGGTGGTTTGCCTTGTTTGTGAATGACCACAAAGGAGGTCGTCCTGATAACTCCTGGCAGTGCCCCTTTATCAAAACTTTTGGCTTATATTTGAAGCAGATGGGGAGAGAGTTTGGAAGCCATTGGTTTGAACACTTCGATCAGGAGTCCATTGGGCCCCATGGCTTGCCCCTGTGGACATCTTTGATAGCCTTCTAAATTTCTTTGTCTGTAAATTTACCCTCTAGGGAATCCCTGTCTGGAGTGGACAGAAAGGCGACTTTTATAGTCGAAAGCAACTCCGCGACCGCGGATGGCTGGGATGTCCTGGAGGACATGTATACAGAGGAGTAGGAAGCGAACGTGTCGGCAATCTGCTGGGAATCAATAATTGTCTCCCCATTGGCCCCGCGAAATGAGTAAACCCACTGTGATTTTGTACCGCTCTTTTTATAACTAGGCAAGAAGTTTACCCGTTTGTTCTCCATTTTCATATATTTTATGGAATGTGGATTTGTACCGCACCTTGGCCGCTTCTGTAGGAAGCTGTTCGTAATCAAGATGCACCATCACCAGCGAGTGTTGCGCCTCCTGATCAGGGTCGAGAGCCAGGGCTCTTTCCCTAGTTAGGATATCTTCCTCGAGTACTGTTATGCATTTCATGAGCTCTTTTTCATGACCAACTATCAACGCCAAGGCAATGCCTGTCATGACAGCACCGAACGCAACCAAAGATGCGAGCTGAGAAGACCAACCCCACATTTTCCTTAAAGAAGAAGTCGTCTTCTTTAAATAGTGTTTCCTTAATGTGTGGTATTTTAAGCGCCAAAGGGTTTATAGTGAAGGTGGTGCGGCGCTTTGCTGAGCAAAGCGTGATTGATGTAAGGATAGGGGAATGATCAGAGATTCCGCGCGCGAGGCATCTGGAGTCAGTGAACTCATTTATATCTTGAGCATGAGTGAACACGTGATCAATGAGTAATTGGCTATTGTGTGCTCCAGAATGAAATGTGAACTGGGTTAAGTCGTCTCCAGACATCAACAATGCCCATACCGTACAAAAACTCGGTCAATTGAGATCCCCTCGGGAAAAGTCCCTATGGGTCAGGAGGAGGTCCCAGGTGCCGCCCATTGCAAGGTTAAAGTCCCCCGGCACCAATAGTCCCAGTGGTAAGTCAACTAAGAGTGTTCCAAGGTCTCGCAGCGTGGGACGCCGCAGCCTGGGGGGACATACGCGGAAACAATATTGAGAGTCCGCCCTTCCCAGGTACCAGAGAGCGCTACATATCTGCCCTGTTCGTCCGACCAGGACCTATGTATTATATATGGACAACCTCTATGTAGGAGCACTCCAGCTCCACGAGATCCCAACATAAACCCTGAGTGAGCGACTAGGTGATATCACCATCTGTTTAAGGCACAACAGGAGTTGCCAATTAGATGCGTCTCTTGGAAAAGGACAATGTCCGGTGTCTGCTGCTTCGGATATTGGAGAACCATACCCCGCTTGATTTTATCTCCCAGGCCGGTAACGTTCCACGTAAGGAATTTAACGTCTAAACGTGGTCCCATGTGTGGCTAGCTAGGTGTTCAATGTGGAGTCGTGAAGTAGGGGACATGTCTGTGGTAGTACCTTGAGGGCATTGGACGCAAGGGGGCATGTAGCGTTTTGATCTCCATATTGATGTGATAGCAACATACATGCGGACATAAGATGTAGTAAGCGAAAAAAATTGCTGCAAAAGAATTACATAACCTAATAAAAAAGTGAGCAAACAAATCCCCCACCCCCAAAAAGAACCACTTCCCACCGCCTCCCTGCATCCCTGCATGGCGGGCCATAAACCACTAGTCACCCCAAACTTGCAGAGTGCCTATCCCCCACCCTAGTAAACTTCTACATGCATGTACCAACCCCACTCCTTAAAGCAGTGTTTTGTGGCTGTATTGTGCCCCCAGCACTCGCTCCCAGAGAAGAGGCAAAGTAATGAAATCATACCATTCATTATGGGCCCCCAACACTCCACTATATATACATAGTTACGTCTCTGTTGTATATACATAGTTACGCCTGGCTACTGTTACAGAGTAAGTTCAGCACATGCAGATCAGTGTCCACAAAGAACTCTCCTGTTTGGACTGCATCTGAAAGAGGTCCTGGGTCTCAATGTTCCTCCATTTGATTCTGTCCCAGCGAGGTATCTGCAACAGTAACCTTATTTCTCAGAGGAACCTTGATGACTGTCCGGACTGAGCTGATGTCTCGTCCTACGGCGGGCTCTGTTGTTCTGCTTCTTGACCAAGCGCCATTCCTCAAGCCAGTCCCATGCGACCTCAGGGCTGGAGAAGAACCAGGTTTTTCCTTCTGCTTCGACACCTAGTTTCATGGGGAATAGCATTGCATACTTAATCTCCTGTTCACGCATAGTTTGTTTCACCTCTAGAAAGCAGCGGCGCTGTTTCTGCACCCGTAGTGTAAAGTCATGAAAGAAAGTGACCTTGCTGTTATCAAGTGTGACAGGTGGGGCTACTCTCGTCAAATGTAATATGACATCATGATCTCTGAAGTTAAATACTCACACCAGGAGGGGACGGGACAGTGCTCCCGGTTTCGGTCTGCCACCTGGCACCCTGTGTGTCCTTTCAATTGAAAAGTAGTTGGATAGTCCCTTAGGCTGGAGGTATTGTAGCACAAGGTTCTCAATGAAGAGATACGCCGCTTGTCCCCCTGCCTGTTCAAGCACACCCAAAATGCGCGCGTTATTGCGGCTCATATGGCCCTCATAGTCATCGAGTTGATGTACTATTAGATCCCGGTCTAGCTGGCTACTCAGCACCACCTGCATACGGGCCAAACCCAGACCGACCTGTCGGGTTTCACCAGCTAGAAAGCACCGGGGGCAGTGGTCAATGAAGCATGCCCTCGAGAGGTGAGATATAGGGTTGGGTTGTGACCCCAGGTGTTCAGTTGCTCAGTTCAATTATACCTTGCTTATATGCTGCGGTGATTGTGGCGATTATGTCCCTTGGCAATGGCACCAGTGCTGCATCACAGTGGTTGCCTGAAGAAAGCAAGTCATCCGTATCTGCCGCAATGACTTATCACTCAGTCCATGAGGCAGTTTGGATTAGCTGCCCACCTCTCATTAAAGGTGGGGCACAAGGATGGGTGTCTTGCAGACTGAGTTTCTTTATTTCACGGGCCACCAGCCCTCTGCTGAATCTTCCGTACCTGTTGGGTGGTGGGGGTTAGCAGCTGGGAGTCATTCCCTCTGCGAGTATCCGGCCACACCAGTCATTTTCAAATTAGGCCGGGAGCTGTATTCAGTGCGGTCCCCACAGGTGCAATGCAAGGTCTGGGACAGCTGCAGTCTCCAGCACCATCACTGTCTTGGAAGCTCGTCAGCGAGACACCCTCCACGGGGCAGAAGTTGTTCTGGGGGTCGGCGTCTGTGCGAAGGTAAGAAAGGCAGTGTGGATGTTCATGCGCATGCCCCACTAGACACCCTCAGTCCAGCGGTCCAATCTTTCAGGCTGATCAAAAGATTTTCAAAAGCTCAGGAGTTTGGATTCCGGAGAACCATGAAATGGGGAAATAAGTTGGTTAAGAACTGCATTGAAAATGAAGAACTATGGAAATAGAACTTGGTTAAAAATGTATAATTTAGGGGGGCGTGGCTTGGCGCCGTGGACGATGGCGGCGCCTGAGTGAAGCTCCGCCGAGGTACCGGGTGACTCACCTCTCCACATCCACAGTTCCTGTGTCGGAGGTCCCGTATCGCCGTCGGAACACCTCCGCCATGTATTGAGACTTCGGAGAAGCTTTCCTTCACGCGGAAGTCGAAGGTAATTGCTGCTCCGCTTCTGAGGACGCTCCGGTGCTCGCGGCCGCCATTTTGTGGGTCCCGACACGGAGCGTACCACTTTTGAAAGCGAGTGCGCTTTACTTTCCCACTCTGCATGCACAAGTCGCTGCAATCTTGGAACACTTCTACACACCCCACGAAGTCCTGGCTTGCTAAACTACTTTCTCAGCGATGCGCATATGGAACTAAACATCTCCTCACACAGCCCAACCGCCATTTTGCGCGCCTAGGAGTATTTTTGCCGATATACTGGCATGTTTACCACGCATTCCTTGCGCCCTACGGCCTGATTTGGCACACTATAATATCTTCTGGTCATCTTCTGAAACGATTCATTGCCTAAAATAGCGTTTCAATGTAAAGCAGGGACACTAGATTACTTGCTGTCCCCACCAGTCGATTTATTTTCATAAGAAATTCCTCAATGCTGCAGTTGCTTCATTCCTGGTTACTCATCACTTTACTGGCAACTTGGTGATACCTACTTACTACAGGCTTTGCTGGTTGGATACTGTCCTCACTTCAGATGGTTTTACACTTCACTTAAAGTGCTTCTTGGATTTAAATTCAATTTTTGAACGCCTTCTATGACACAATTGGCTGCGCGAACTTATCCTTAAAATATATGCTCTCCTGGTTTGCAGTATTGTCATGGCTGTCTTTTTTTCCTCAACATTTTTATTGGTTATACATGGTTAAGCCCCTCCCTTATTTTTCTCAGGCTTAACACCTTATAACTGGACTTGTCTACTAGTGACTTTACTCGCTATACACAGTGTCTTTTTCCTTTTGCAGTCCAATATTACTAAATTGCATTTCCTGTTCGTTTCTCTGCATCTCTATATGGGACGACAACAACACATGTCTCGCTTCTCCTCCAAAGCGACTACAAGGGTGGCTTTTGTTAAGAACTCTAAAGTTTTTTCAGCTCTCTCCCAGCTAGAAGACTCTCTTGCATCATCTGGCTCAGAGGCAGCCATGGATACACCCTCTCAGACACCATCAGAAAAAACAACTGCTAAGCGACTAAAATAATATCCTCCTTCCCCACCTAAGTCGACGACACCTGTATCCATGGAGCTGTTACTGGAGGAAATCCGATCATTTCGTCCTTTTCTTGAGGAAATTGGAACTTTGCGCCCTTTTATGGAGGCGACGAATACCAAACTTCAAGTTTTAACAGACAACTGGTCCCAAATTGAAACAAGAGTTTCTTCGGTGGAGCAATCTGTCTCATCTTTTCAAGAATCTCAGGCTAAGGTTACACATCTGTCTTCGCAGGTGGGAGCTCTTCAGAAGCAGGTGGAGGAGTTAGAAAATAGAGGCAGGCGTAATAACCTTCGCATTTACGGCCTGGTGGAGGGTCTTGAAGGGTCTGATCCGCCTGCCTTCTTTAAATCCTTCCTTCCTAAATTGCTCCACTTGCCACAGGATACATCTCTCAACATCCAACGTGCGCATCGTCTGGGCCGCTTACCTACGTCCCTTTCTATGTCACAAAGGCCAAGAGGCGTAATCCTTTATTTCACTGATACACTGATCTCTTGAAAGTTCTAGCAGCTGCCAAGGCTCTTCCTAAATTGACATGGTCTGATTCTCTGCTATTCTTCGCTCAGGACTATGCCAAAGCAACTGCTAACTGTAGGAAAGCTTTCCTAAGCATGAGAGAGGTCCTTCGCTCTATGGGTGCTCGAAATGGCTTGTATCATCCTTGTTTGTTCAAGGTCACCTATAATAACAAAACTACCACATATGAAGATCCAGTGAGACTGCAAAGCTTCATTAATGCACACCGTACCTCTACCATGGATACCTCTGGTCCTTCGTCTTTCTCTCCTGGCTGATTTTCAAGACTGCATATCTCTGTCATGCTCTCGCTCTCTCTTTACTTACATTTTCCTGTTTGATGTTTTGTCTATTCTTTCCGCCTCCCATTGCTGTGTTGCTGTTTTGCTTCACGCTTCTGGCTGACTTTTTGTCTGTATTAACCAGTTCACATTCTAGCCGTACGATCTGTTGTCATGGTTACTCCCTTTTGCAGTTTCTTGCCTGTTTTATTGTCTTTATTCCTATTATTCTTGTGCTATTTTCCACCAAGTTGTGCTCCCTGGTCATTATATACGTTACAGTTCTTTGCAATACCTTATCAATTCTCCCCATCTTTGTTTCCACAGGAACCTTTCGTTGTCTGATGACATCTTCCCGGTTCTTTGCCCGGCTGACCTCAGTTGTGTTGCCTTCCCATCCTGGCTCCTTCCCCCCTCGACTTCTTCTTCTCGTATTTCCCTTTTGTAGGTATGT
The DNA here is from genome assembly GCF_964263255.1 of Lissotriton vulgaris. Taxonomy (NCBI): domain Eukaryota; kingdom Metazoa; phylum Chordata; class Amphibia; order Caudata; family Salamandridae; genus Lissotriton; species Lissotriton vulgaris. Next base: position 1,435,469,481 of record NC_141691.1, read on the forward strand.
TTTCCTCATGTTTTTTGTACCTTCTTTGTTTTTGTCCCTCTCCTCTTCCCCTTCCTTTATCAACGGTTTTCCTTTTTTGCATAATGATGATGTTCTAATTTTTTCAGGTTGTATTTCCTCTTTCCTCATTCTCATTAATTTCTATTCTTTACTCCTTTATCCATTCTTCTACATTTCTTTTCTATTTTTCATTTTCTGTTTTTCAATCTTGGGTCTTTTTCCTATTCATGAATTCACTCTAACTGCATATTACTTCCTTCTTCTTCAATTCACTTTTCTTTGTCTTCTTTTACTTCTGATCATTTATTTTTCTTTCTCTACTTTTTTCTCTCCTTTTTCTTATTTTTTGGATTTCTTGGTCCATCATTTTATGGCCTTACTATGTAAAATATGTCTTTAAATATTGTTTCATGGAATGTTAAGGGTATTAACTCCCCAATTAAGCGACAGCGCATTTTATCTCACCTAGCCAAATTAAATATTGACATTGCATTTCTTCAAGAAACTCACCTTTCAGATATAGAATCTGAGAAACTTAAGAGAGGTTGGGTAGGTGAAGTCTTTTACTCGCAAGGTGATGGTAAACGTAATGGTGTTGCTATTTTATATCGCAGGTCACTCCCTTTCACAGTCTTCTCTCAAGACTCAGATACTAATGGTAGATGGAATCATGTCAGATTATCCCTTAGAGGTGTTCCAATCTCCCTCCTTAATGTCTATGGTCCCACAAACGGTGAACCACTTTTTTGGGCTGAATTCTCTCCCCGCATTACCCAATTCATGGATGATAATTTCATTCTTGCGGGAGAGTGTAATTACCCTCTTGATCCTTTTTTGGACAGGAAGTCTGATGCCACTTACATTCCCACAAATTCGCACAAACTTTTTACTCAAGCCATTTCACAACATAAACTTGTTGACTCCTGGCGTTTATGCAACCCGACTTTGCAAGAGTTTACTTTTTATTCACCCCACCACCGCTCCCAATCACGGCTTGATTATATTTTTGTTTCTCACGCACTTACTCAAACGCTCCAGGCGGCAGAAATTCGTCCGATTCTGCTTTCTGATCATGCCCCTGTAGTGGTCAGTCTTGAAGTATTACCCAAAATTGAAGGTCCTAAAATGTGGCGTTTCAATATTGCCCTCCTTCTAGATCCTAAGTTTTCCGCTTCTTTTTCTACCTTTTTTGATGAATTTTTCCTTTTTAATGATATCCCACCTATATCAAAACATACTCTCTGGGATGCTTTTAAAGAAGCTGCTCGAGACTTCATTAATAACTTTGTCGATAAAAAACGAAAGTCCGCTCGCCAATTTACCAAAAACCTTCTCCATGACATTAAGAGATTGGAACACGCCTATTTTACTTCACACTCCTCGGATAGTCTGACATCTCTGGTTGCCGCCAAAATCAAATTTAATGAAAAGGCTACTGAAGATGCTTCTTTATATCTGCTTAAATCTAGTGCCAAATTTTATGGTGGCAGGAACAACGCTGGGAAGATTCCTGCTAACTACTTAAAGGTCAAACACAATAAAGTAAATATTGAATTGATTTATGATGATGATGCCCATTTACAACATAAGGATGCTGATATTCTTGCTACTTTCTCACATTTCTATGAGACCCTATACACTTCAGACACCCAATCTTCTCCTCAGTCTCTTGCTCACTTTTTTTCTACCATTCAAACCCCTGCTTCTTTCCCTCTCGACCTTTCTTCCTTAGAATCTGACGTTTCACAAAAAGAACTGCTTACTGCCCTTCAACGTTTAAAACTCAACAAGGCTCCTGGCCCTGATGGGTTTACTGTTGAGTTTTATCTTCACTTTTCAAAGTTACTTATCCCAAAACTTCATTCCCTTCTACACTCCTTTACTGAATTAGGTTCTTCCTCTGGTACCTTTTCGGATGCCCACATTTGTTTAATTCCTAAACCCGGTAAGGACGTCCAATATTGTAAAAACTACAGACCCATTTCCCTAGTTAATATAGACTACAACATTTTTGCAAAATTATTAGCGATTAGATTGGATCATTTCCTTCCTGACCTTCTAGGAGATGAACAATCAGGCTTTGTTAAAGGTCGTTATATCACTGATAACACAAGACTCTTATTTAACATCTTAACGAAATCTTCGCATCTCCAAGGTCCTCTAGCGGCAATAGCCTTAGACGCTGAGAAAGCGTTTGACAGGGTTGAATGGCCCTACCTTTTTCACACCCTTAATTGGTTTGGGTTTGGCCCTAAATTTATCTCCCTCATTTCATTATTATACTCTCATCCACGGGCTGCAGTTTTCGCAAACGGCCAAACTTCTCCTTATTTTGATCTTGGCAGAGGTGTCCGTCAAGGTTGTCCTCTTTCACCTTTCCTATTTAACCTGGCCCTACAACCCTTTTTGTCCAAACTTCGTCAAAACCCTGATATTCATGGCTTTCAAACTAAGGATCTTTCCATAAAACTCGCTGCTTATGCAGACAATATCTTACTTTTCATCTCCAACCCTACTGTTTCCATCCCCGCTTTGTTAGCAGAAGTACAACATTACTCCTCAATCTCTGGTTACAAACTTAACCATGATAAATGCGAAATTTTACCTCTGACAAAGTTCACTTTTAAGAATGACTTTAACGCTTCAAATTTCACCTGGAGTTCATCTCATATTAAATATTTAGGTTTGCACATTACCCCCTCCATCCCTGATACTGTTTCCCTTTGCCTAACCAAGTGTATCCAGAAATTATCCGACCTTACAGCTAAATGGCACCCTCTTTACTTGTCCTGGTGGGGTCGCCTGCATACTATCAAAATGATGCTCTCCCCTGTTGTTCTCTATACTCTCTCCAATATTCCCATCGCTATTCCAGCTAAGTTTATCAAAAAAATATATTCGGTCTTATCTTCCTTTTTATGGCATAAGAAGAAACCCAGAATGTCCCTGGCTAGACTCACTCGTCCTGCTTCTGAAGGTGGTGTTAATTTCCCGAATTTTCTAGCTTATCATAAGGCTTTTTTATTGCGTCAATCTTCCTTTTGGTTGCAAGATCCTGATTCTCCTTGCCCTTTGTGGACCAAGGTGGAGCGTCTTTTTCTTGCACCTTTCTCTTTTGCTGAATGTATCTCCTTTTCTCGCAAGCCATACTCAATTCTTTCTCCTATACATAAATTTACTCTCAAACTCCTCTTATCCTCTCATCCTCCTCCCCCTGTCTGTGTTACTGATTTCCTTTCCTCCACTATATGGCATAATAAATACCTCTTAATCCGAGGTAAGCCTATTCTTTGGAAGTCTTGGAGAGCCAAAGGTTTGCTTTGGGTCTCCCAATTGTTTTCACAATCCACTTTTTTGCCTTTTCACACTCTTCGCCTCACCTTTGACTTACCCCTCTCCTTCACTCCCCAATATCTTCTCCTTAAAGCATCAGTCATGGAAACCTATAATAAACTTCCCAAATCCCGCCCTTCTACCTCTACTCCTGATCCTATCACTCACCTTCATTCTACTTTACTAACCCTTCCAAAAGCCTCTGTCCTTTACAAACAATTTCATACACACACTCTCCCCAGACTCAAAAGCAAAGTGGAGGAGCAATGGGAGAGTGATCTTTCCTTATCTTGGCCCACTTCCTTTTGGGATAGGATTTGGATGAAGATTCGTAAATCTTCCAGAGCTGCTTCTTTAACGCAATCTATATTTTTCATTTATAACCGTTTATTACATACTCCCTCCACCATTCACAAACGCTTCCCTACTACACCAGATACGTGTTGGTCATGTTCTTCCCCAAATGCTACTTTATTTCACATGTTGTTTCTCTGCAAGGAGGTACATGCCTTCTGGTTACAAGTTTGGGCTCAAATTAATGTTATTTGTTCTACTAGTATTCCATTTTCACATGCTCACATTTTTTTGGGTAGTCTCTCTCCCTGTTGGGACCACGATGATCTTAATGTTCGAATTGTTGACTTATTATTGGCGGTTGCATTTCAACAAATCACTGTCAACTGGAAGTCTACGTCCAGTATCACTTTCAAAGCATGGTGGTATAATGTTTGTTACAACCACAGACTTGATAATGCCTTTGTTTTTCCTGCACAGTTGGCAACTAAACGTGCTGAGTTATGGCTTCCTATTACGCTATATCTAGATCATTGTGCAACCCGCTCCTTTCGTCCTCCACCTGCTCAGCAGGAGGTTCCCAAACCCCCTTGATACCCTTTTCATTTCTTCATCTTAGGCTAAACTATTTTACTGCATAGCTATAATTGCATTTATTTCTACTGCATATTTATTGTACCCTTTATTTTTTATGCCTTGTTACCCATGATTAATTTCTATATTTTGAATTGCTCATTTCAAATTGCATTGTTCTTCTTTTTTTTTCTCTTACTTAATCATCATATGTTTTCCCTTTCCCTCTCATCCCCTCATTGTTTTTCCTCATGATACTATGTTCCTATTTTGCATTCTTACCATGTATTTCGTTTAATAAACTTATTTTTGAACTTAAAAAAAATGTATAATTTAGACTGCTATGAGTTCGTAAATACTGTTGCTAATTAGTGAATATTTAATCACCAGCGTTTAGGTCACAGCGTTAAGTAGTGTGCAACTTAAAAGGATTTGTTTACAGGGTATCCTGGGAATCGTAGTGCAGCGTGAGAGTAAACCATAGGGACAGCGCGGTTCAGTTGTAAGGCTGAACTCCAGTACAGGATTTACTGTTGGCTCCTGAACACGTGATCACTAGTGGGGAGATAAGAGAAGGTACAAATTTAAACCAGTCGGAATAATGTTTGTTTGAAAGGAAAAGGCTGGAATACCGTGTTGGAAAATGTACGCCGCATGAATTATGAGGAGAAAGAAAGGTTTTTAGACATCGCGACATGGTAAGCGTGCATAACGATGAGGGCGGGAGTATTGAATAGAAGTTATGCCTTAAATAAAATAAATAAACGGGGATACCAGTCACTATTTTAATGGCATTATAGCAACAGTGAAGATATTTTTTAGACATGTGTAGTGTCATTGAGGAAACTGTGGGTCTTATAAGGATGGAAGCTGGTTAAGTGATGCTTGATAAAAACATACACCATGAAAGAGAAAGCTAATTAGCAATGGAGTTAAATACGACATTGTTGAGAAATAAGTTCTTTGTTTAACTTTAAGGAAGATGTGGTGTAAATACTCATGCAGATCTAAACTGATGAATGTATTAATTGATTTTGTAGATGCACCCCTGACGAAGGTTTCTAACCGAAATGCATTGGGCGAAGCTAAAATAAAGTCGTGTTTTATGGAAAACATCTCCTGGTCACGAATATTCTTGAATAGCAAAATGGAAAATGGATAATTTTTGACCCCCATCAGGTAGGCTTTCGACCATCCCATTCCACTGAATCTATTATACTATCTGTCATGGATGACGTAAAAGAAAAGGCGGATGAGGACTGCTCTCAGGCCTTGATTCTCTTGAACCTGTCTGCAGCCTTCAATACCGTCAACCGTGATATTCTGATGGAATGTATTGCTGCAGCGGGTCTAAGAAGTACTGCCCTAAATTGGTTATAATTCTATTTACAGGACCGGAAGCAATCAGAATGGCTTTTGCTCCACAAATCTGCATTCGTTAACATGAACTGTGGAGTACTGCAGGGCTCCTCATTGCCCCTGTACCTTTTGAAATCTATATCCACCCCCTTAAACACACGCTTCGTCAGATTATTATTATTATTATTTAACAGTTTTATATAGCGCTGGCTAGACCCAAGGGTATCAGAGCACTTTATAGGGTTGGGAGTGGAAAAAAACATGTTACAAAATGATACAAGTACAAACAAATGTAATAAACGATACCTCAAAAAAACAGCAACATAAACAATACATTTAGTCAATGCCAGGAAAACGATAGCTGTGTCAACCTGGGAGGCAAGGGATAGAAGGGGGAAAGATAAGAGGTAGGGAAAGACTGTGGCGGGAGAGGGGGGAGGAGCAGGCATGTAGGAAAAAGGTAGTGACTGAAAGGGGGATAGTAGAAGTAGGGTGTAAAGATGCATAACTATGCTGACGATATGCAGCTGATCTTTACCATGGATGACACAAAAAACTCCAAGGAGTTTCCTAGGAATACTATGTTGTTCATCTGGAATTGGATGAACAAAAAGCAATTTAAACTAAACTCAGAAAAAAACAGAAATAATCATACCTAACAACAAACTTTTGCACTTGACTCCTGCCTCTGGAGCTAGGCCCGCGCCTATTCCTAAGAACACGATAGAGGGTCTAAGCATACAAATTGACTTGGATCTTTCCATGAGCTCACAGACAGGTTGGGTTACTTCTGCCTGCTTTTTCCAATTACTGAAATTTCAAAACATTTGAAGGTTTTTCTGCAAAGAGGCCAGCATCCAAATCATTATTGCCATGTTTCTATCAAAAAGTTAGTACGCGAATGCAATTTCTCTTGGCTTTCCATGCAACCAGAAATACCGTCTGAGCTAATACAAAATCAAGCTGCTAGAATCATCTACCAACAAGGCAGACAATGACATGTCAGACCATTGCTGAAGGAGCTCCACTGAATTCCAGTGGAGCAGGGATCCATGTTCAAATCAGGATGCATCCTGTTCAAAGCCATACGTGTCACAGGTCCCAAGTACATATCCTCTAGGATTTACAGATATTGCCCACAGCGTACCCTAAGATCTATGCATATGAATCTATTGGTGGTCCCCAGATTCAGACGCAAACGGACAGGAGGGTCTTGTTTCTCAATACACGGACCTCAATTCTGGAACTCACTGCCCACCACTTATAGACAAGAAACAGACCACATGCGATTTAGGAAAAAGCTGAAAACTTGGCTTTATACCCAAGCTTACAGTTAGGCTTGGACTTTCTCAATCAGTGACTTTGTATCCCAGCGCCAAGAGACCTGACGGCGTATGTGCACTTTTGAAATTCTCTATAACATAACATAACATTTACTTGTCTTTGCCATTGATGTATTTTCACTACACCATTTACAATGGGCTTATTGGAAGGTTACATTGCCAGCTGGGGATCAACCAATTTTACAATGTTTCAATGGTTAAAGTACACCTACTCAGGGCTTGATAGCAGTACCTCAGTGCACAAAGTAGCATTGATCCACAAACAACGGAGGTGATCATGCAAAAAAGAGGCACTTTCCCAAAGGGGTGTACATGCAAACTTGCCATGAACCCCTACATCTTTTATTTACCTAAAGAGGAACGTATCTTACAGAGAAGATTTGGCTTGTTGTATTATGCTATGATAGTCTCAGAAAAGTGCAGTCCACATTTTAATATATGGCAAAGGTAGCCCCTCAGGGAGAAGTGGTCTATGAATATTGGCATGGACTTGACAGTTAAACAATGGGAAGTAGTGCTGGTAAAAGTAAAGAGGGCTTCTGCAATTACCAATATACGCAAACCCAATTTAATTATTTACATGAGACTAATCTCACCTCAAAGTGCATAAACATTATGTACCCTGGGCAAACCCTAATTGCCTTTGGTGTGCATTCTCACAGGCTCATTTGGTCTAGTCATGTCTGGTAATTGCACAGTTTTGGGCTGACACAACATTGCAGACAGCTGAAATAATATATAGACAAGTACTGAATTACCAACCTCTTGTTTGCTAGGGGAGCTACCATGTTCCAAGAACAATAAATACACAATGAAATTCATAGACTTGCCAGTGCTCTGATAATAAGATGAATAGCGATGACTTGGAAACTGCCCAAGGCTCCTCCATTGAAAACCTGATTGTGGGACCTCCGCAAGAGGGGTGCAACTGAGGTAGAAGTGTGGCTAAACTTGCATGCAAGTGGACTCAAGTGCCCTCCGGGAGACATATGGAAAACATATTTGGAAAATTGACTACAAACAGATGACAGATCTTGTGAAAACTCTTAGACAATATACCTTATACTCCTATAGGTGGAGGTAGCACAGACAGTGGCGGTAGAAATTACACCAACACTAACCAGACATAAGCTAGAAATGCAGGATGTGAGCGATAGAGATGCTACCACAAGTTTAACCCAGTTCTTTTGTGGGAAATTTAGGACTTCTATTTGATGTTAGAAAAAGTGTTTCTGTTTGGCTACGGTATGCACCTAAATCCATCAAAACCCACTACTCTAGTTAGAGCAAGTACGTTACACACCAAAGATAACCTCTGCTCACCCTCTGGCAGGTTAGCGCAGAGCAGTTACGCTTATCATCAGAGGCAATGTGTAAAGCGGTTGCACAACACACCCATGCAGAAACACAATAAATACACCACAAAAAAGACTCCACATAGGATTACATGAAAATATATATAGTATATTGCACATAAAATAAGACCAAAACAACATGAATCACAAATACTGTGCATATTATGCAAATCCTGAGTGTACTCACTGGTCTAACGGGTAACAGTTTAAAAGAGCCCTGGCATCACAAAATGGATGCCACAGACACGAGTCTAGCCTCCTGCTCCTGACCGAAATTCAGGCAGGGGAGGCCTGGACAATAGGTTTCCTGTCACAGGGAGGTGCAACAAGCTCCCAGACAAGCTTTTGTGTATTGAAGCTGGGTGGATGCACTCTGAGAGTGCTTTGAAGTCAGCACTGGGGGCACATGTGGTGTCCTTGTGCATAGCCCAGTTCAAAACAGTTGCAGAGGCTACAAGCCCCGGCTCTGGCATGAAACTGGACAAAGGAAATGGGTGTAGACACCCCTATTTCCAAACCCTCCCATAGGTGGGTCCCCAGAGTATGTCCAACCCCCTTTCTTAGTATAGTTAAGGGAAGCCTGGCAATAGAACTTTAGATTACACCAGTACGAAACTCTGAAACTGTATCCTGGAACTTTGATGCTCTAATAAAGACTAGAGGATGGATGAATCTCCCTTGGGGTCAAGGAGTGACTCCCCTGTTCAAACAGGCACCAATGAAGCATTTGCCGGTCTGCATCTCCAAAGTTCCCGCCAGACTCCAAAGTATTTGCAGTCCAGGAAGAGAATTTCCAGACTTCTTGAAGACCGACCCGAGTCCCCAGCAAAGCTGAGACTCGCAGCCCTCACAAGTGATGTGGAACTGGAACCCCTGGACACTGAGATTTCCCAAAGTTGTGCATTGAATTACTTGTAGCACAAGCCCTGAGCACCATCTGCACCAAAGGTTGTGGGCCTCCCCTCCATGAGTGTTCCTTGAGCCTGCTTCTTGCATTTCCGCTTGAGGATCCTTTGCAATCCCTGGTCTGTCAACTGGTGGGTCCCCTTGAAAGTATTTCTACTTTTCCTTGTGCTTCCCTGGTGGCTCCTGACATGCCTTGACTCCCTACAAAGTGGTGAGTCCCCCAGACCTTGCTGATCTGCACCGATGCCTATCTCAGCTTTCTACATGGGTTGCTGTTGCCAAGGCTTGTTGGGGCCAATGTGGAAACCGACACCGCAGTACTTGACATTTTTTATGGGACAGCTCGAATCCAGAACCTGGTTGTCATCAACGCCTCCTGGCTCTCGTGGCTGAAGAGTCAAGCTTCACCTCCTTCACCTGAAATCACCCGACATTGGTGGGCATTCAACTATCGTGCCCCTGGTCACTGGCAAGTGACCCAGATTAAGTCCCCTCTGTTTTCAGGTTCTTCTCATCTTTGATCCAGGCTTGGATCACACCGGACACTTTCAACTTGGATGCCGGCAGCACTTTGCAGCAGATCACCATTGAAAACGACGACGAAACCGAACACGAAAAGACACCTATGCACCCGGCTTCCCTGGGTGAGGTAACTCGAGTACTCCAGTGCTCCTGTGGGTATTGACTCTAGAACCTCCTAGTTCTAAAAGGGTTTGCTCCAAGTCCTCTTCTAAGTGTCCTTTATCTTTAAAATTCCAACCACAACTTTCCCCATAGAAGTTAATGGTGATTCGCGGTTGTCTTTAGACACTGCACTTGTCCCCGTGGGTACCCTGTGTCAGTACCTTGGGTGGTTCCTGGGGGCCCCAGTGGTTCTAAAGGCTCTAGGCCTTGTATCTATGCAAGTCATGGTTCTTATACCATATTATTGATATATGGTTTGGTACGCCCCTATGGCTCAATGTATATTGTGCTAATTTACTGTGTATTATTGGGTTTACTGAATGTACTTTTGCCTCTAGCCTCATAAAGAGAATAGTGGGATGTGTTTAGAATAAATACATATATTTTATATATATACCTGGTGTGGTTCTCCTTTCATTTGGTCATTCACAAGATTATAGACTGGTAAAACAAGCTGCTTTACATTCCTCCAAGACTTAGCCTGAAGGCTGCTCTCCACAGCTACCAGTAGGATAGCTTTCTATAAAGGTTGTCTTTAACCTACCATCAATAAGTGTCGTTTGGACTGGTGCAAGGTGCCCACTAGAATAGTGGACAGCACATGCCAGGTCAACTTCTCACACCTCCATCCACTCCTTACATCATGGACTGAAGGCAATTGGTAAATGGAGGCCAAGATGGACTCCGTTATGTTGATGATGAGTTTATGTAGCATTCTGTCCATCAGTTTGTGGCTGTAGCACTTTTCACCCTAAGTAGGATAAGCATGCCCAGGCTTGGGTTCCTTGCTTGCTGTGCCACTGATACCCCGAAACCGGTCCCAGGATGCCTGTTTCCAGTCTGGTGGGGACTCGGCTTGGCAGTTCGGGCTAGACTGTTCCCATGAGGAGCAGGGGGAATACAGATTTGCATATGGCTGGGTCCAAACTGGAGAGGTGTAGTGAGCAAAAGAACAATTAATTTAACCCAGATCTCTTGACTGGGGGTGAATGTTTTATTTATTCATCATTCTATCCATCATTTGTTGCCACAGCACTTTTTGCCCTAAGTGGGATGGGCATTCCCAGACGTGGGTCCTTTGTCCGCTGTGCTACTGGATTCAACCTAGTCTGGCTGATGAGGGGGGATACCCTGAAACCGGTCCCAGGATCCTTTTTCCTGTCCAGTGACGACCCGGCTTGGCAGTTCGGGCTAGACTGTTCCAGTGAGGAGCAGGGTTAAGACTGGTTTGCACATGGCTGGGTCCAAACTGGGGTGGCTACGGAGCAAAAGAGCCATGGATTTAACCCAGATCTTTTGACTTGGGGTGAATGTTTTATTCATTCAGTATTTCATCCATCATTTGTTGCCCAATCCTCCATTGGAGCAAGAGCCTCAGGCAGAGGCGGCAGTACAATCATTAGAGGATAAACATGTAGTGTTCCCCAGTTTTAGAGCCACAATTGTGAGATGAGAATTTACAGTAGCATTTGGCCAGTTATGTATGTAATCCTTTGTTTGTTATCATGCCATCTAATTCACATTCAGCTGCAGTCCTCTGCTGTTGTGATGCTGTTTATTTTGTTCCTTTCTTCATGTTCACAATTTGATATTTATGTTCTGCAAAAAATGTTATGACATTCTTCGGAAAACATATTTTGACATTACTTGCTTTCCTCTTTGGTAAACTTGAGGACATGAAAGGTCTCAAAATGTGAAATCTATGTTGACAAGAAAATATATAGTTAAAGAGAACACAGTTTATTCTTACTATCTATAAAAATAAAACTTTTATTTATTCCGTGAGCAACTTGTCTTTGTTTTTGATTTACCAATGATGATATCCAAGTGCCCAATATTTTATTCTGAAATACGTGTAAAAACTGAACTTAATAATGCAAACATGCATCCACTTATTAGGTTACACTTAAATAATTTTACAGTTCATATGTGTTTCACATTAACATCATAGTAAAAACGATTAACTATACAAGACCAATTAAAGTAAACTATTTATGAAGAAAGAATTCAGTTTTACTATTTTGGCCTTCCTTTTGCAGATGAAATTGGTTACTTTGGATAACATTATTACTAATTGCATTTACTACATACATTTTCGTATTTGGACTGTGATTGATAGTGTAGACACACATACCCATCTATGAAACTTTGGGACATATTAGCAAGAACCTCGTTAAAATTATCGCTGTTTTAGCGGCATGAAACTGCCACTAAAATGGCGATAATGGGCTTGCTAATATGCGTTATAAAAATTCAATAGAAGCCCAGGTTAGATGTGCAGGACATCTCACACGGGAAGGCTTAGGCAAGAAAATACCTACTTCCCAAAAGTTTAACTGTAAAACACAGAGTATAAAAATAATCGTCACTAAAAGATGCAATTTCATATTTAGAGCTCCGACATACTAAATTCGAGTTTCCTATCATGTTCCTTGGGTCAATTAGGATGATACCAATTCATACAGACAATTTAAAATAGAGAGCATTCGCGCTGTGGCACTGAATGTCAGTGGCACAGCTCCCAGAGCATCTAACACCAGCCAACACAGAGGAGACAAAAGCGAATAATGGAATGGAGACCCATCAACAATGGTGCCAGGTCTACCACGCGTCCCCTCCAGCTGAAATGTGGGGAGAACTACCCACCCACTTGGGAGTTCTCATCAGTAAGGCGGAAAAATCTGGACAGAGCATCGGCATTGGTGTGTTCTGTACTAGGGCTGTGTTCCACTGTAAAGTCCATACCCTATAGTGAAATTGACTACCACACATTGACCAATAACGTCATTTCCATCTCGATTTTGTAAATCTGTATGTCATGCACAAATGTCTCTATAACAATTCAATGTACAACTAATTTATGACCTCGTAACCTAACCGTTGCTAGTAACTCACTGTATAATGATTAGGTTCACTGAAACTGCAAGGTGTTTGTGTTATGATAAGTGGATAACATTATGTGAATGGAAAGCGCTCTGATACCCTATTAGGCTCATGTTTGCACTCTATAAAACACCCCAAAAAATGAAAAAAATAAAATAAAGTAATAACCTGGGCTCCTATTGGATTGGAATTCTATAGCGCATATTAGCAAGCCCATTATCGCCTTTTTAGCAGCAGTTTCCTGCTGCTAAAACTGCGATAATTTTAACGAGGTTCTTACTAATGTGCCCCGTTATATATTTTACACAACAGAGCATACTGCTTTAAGCATCAAAATGGAGTTGATATATTCACAACATGCTCAGCTCATTTTCAAAAATATAGGTGAAGCAAGATTAAAATAATGTAGACACAATGCAGGCAGTTGATATTTCATATATAGGGGGCTTTATTGCTGCCTACTGTAACTTTACTCCTGGAAGTCGTACAAATCATGCAATGTACTATTGTGTGTGGGTGCTTACAAAATTATTATTGATGCGTAGCATTCCTTTGTTGCGTCATTCAAGTTTCTCATATAGTAACACAATTATACAAGTGGCATTCTAGAATCACACATCATCACACAAATAATTTGTCTTGTTAGGCAAACTGATGCATCTCAGAATACCAACAAAAGGTTATTCTTTGTCATGCACACACCTTTATGATTGAGACAGGACCTCCAAACACAGTGAGAAGTCTCATGGAATCATGGAATAAATAACATCGCCTCCAGAATGGCTTATTATTGTGGACAGTACACAATTGCATGTGCTTATGGCAAGGAAGAGAGGCCTAGGAAAACACTGAACCACTATGATACGATGAACAATGACCCTAGGCCATCCGTAATGTTTTCAGCCTCAGAGATGCACAAGAAGATATACATGTAGATACCCCTACATTATTGCAGATGCTCGCTGTCTTTAATTGCTCCCTTTACACTGCAAAATAAAAGCCGGCCATGGATGTTAATTCATATTTTGAAAAATGTTACCCTGGGATGGATAAGCAATGTCCACCACTCCTTCCTTGTCAGACATTTACCACAGATTAAATCCTTGAAGTAAAACATACGTTGCCATTGAGGAAAGGCACCGGGACCAGATGACTTCCTGGACAAGTCAAACACTAACATACTGGCCCCGATACTGCTTGCTGTTTTGAGGACACCCTGCACTCAGGGCAATTCTCTAAGTCCATGTGTTAGGCCCTGATCATTACACTGCTAAAGACCGGAAAATTGCCAGAACACTGGGACTCATACAGACCTCTCTCTTTAATTAATTGTGATGTGAAAATATTAGCAAACTTACTTGTCAATAGGCTTATACTTCTCATGCCACAACTGGTGGGCCCTGGCCAGTCTGGTTTTATTCCAGGTAGGTTTCCCCCACAACTGAAAACGCTTTTTGCAGTACTGCAGGATATTGATACAAATTTAGATACAGTGGTGGGCTTTTTGGACACCATTGGCCAGAGTACACATTAATGTAGCAGTATCTGACCAATGAGAGATATTGAGAGGCACCAGACAGGGCTGCCCACTCTCGCATTTGATTTTTGCCTTGGCAGTGGAACCCTAGCCTCCAAATTGCAACAACAGTACCGTAAGCTTTGCAGTACGGTACCCAAGTCGGCATCAATTGATTTCTTAGTATGCTGATTACATCACTCTCTAAGTTAGGGATCCCCATCTGAACCTAACTGGAATCCTGAGGGAATTCATCACATTTGGAGGTTTAGCCAACATACACATTAACTGGGAAAAGTCTCAGTTCTTTCCCCTGATTCCGGACATGATTCCCTTCATTCCAGACACTCCCAGTCACAAATATTTGGGCATAAAGATACATTGTGACAAAGATGAGGTGATGCCTGTGAATTACGTAACTTCATTAAACACAATCACTGACCAGGTCAACTTCTGGATCTCCCTACCAATATCCCTTTCAGGATGCATAGCTATAATGAAGATGGCCATCCTCCCAAAACTGCAGTATTTCTTTTTGAACATCCCTCTCCGACTGTCACAATCGCTCCTTGGGGCTATTGAAATCTCAGCTGAATATGGCTAGCATGGGCAGGTAAGGAGGCTCAGGTTAAATGTCAAAACCCATGGTTCCCACCTACAGTTCCCTGCACCAGCTGGCAGGCACAGCATGGTGCCTGTCACGTGGTGCAGAGAAATGCTGTGAATGCCCTTTTACCATTGTGGACAGTGCTGCAGTCAGCAGCACCATCCGCAATGGTAAAAGGACAGGATTTAATTGGGCCAGTGGGACCGTCGCACGTGTGGTGGAAATGCCGATTAAAGTAAAATGGCATCCATTTTGTAGTGGAGTGTTACTCAATATTCTGATAACCAAATTACATTCTGTCAGACATATTATTAACAACATAGGGGGTCATTAGGATCGCGGGCGGATTGCCCCCGCCAGGCTGGCGGTAGCCACCACCGGCCTGGCGGGGGCAATCCGCCCGCCATCCTCAGCTAATTGCCCCCCCGCCATATTAGTATGGCGGGGGTGCCGCGGTGGACGGAAAGACTGTCCGCCGCTTTTTGCAAGGCGACCAGGGCGGAAAAGGTATAACACGATGGCGGTGTCTATTTGACACCGCTAGCCATATTAGGATGGCCCAGGATATGTGCCTTTCCGTGCCCTTAGGGCATGCATATGTGCCACATGTGCACACATGCACATTTCAGGGGTGCAACAGGGTGTCCTTTTGACACCTGTCACCCTTGAAATTGCATTCTCAATTTGTGATTCTCTAATTGCTAATCGCAAATTGAGAATGCCTTCCCAATCATTCCTATGGGTCTCCTAGCCCATAGGAATGAATTGCAAGGTATTCCTTATTTGTGAATCTCAATTTGTGATTTGCAAATAATGTGTTGCAAGGATCCTTCTCACACACAGAATTGTGCACAGAGACATAGTACACCAGTTAATTGTGGTGTACCAGAAACTCACCACAGTACCTAGAAAAACCCCAACCAGCTAGCATCAGTATCACATTAGCTCTTCGTCCTATAGCAAAGAAAACAATGATTAGACAACCTAGAATATGCAACTTAGGACAAAGTCAGGAGTGGTGGGAAGTGAGAACACTCTTTCATGTACTCTCATACCAGTCCACAACAGAAGTAAATAAGAGACACGGTAAAGTTAAAAGATTTATTTTAACAATGTGATCTCATGTACAGTATCTTTGCCAACATAAGCTGACATATGATTAGAAATAATATGGTCAGCATTATTACAATTCCATAAAATACAAAAGGAGAAATCATATTACAATGATGGTGAAAACAGGTCCTATAGCACCTAGTTTTAACACCCTCCCTATGTAGGAACTACGTATTATAAACTAAAGAAGGTCTCTGGCTTGTTTGGGGGACCCCATTACCTTTCTGCTCGGTAAGAGTAAATTACATCTGGTTCAGCATAGGCTCTCTGCATCCCTGGAAACAGAAATCTTCCAAGTGTCTGAAATTATGGCAAGTGTGCAATAATAAGGGCGCCAGAATCTTAGTTGGCTCACAGTTGCCAAATTGTTGTGTCTAGAAAGCGTTGCTCGAACATGTCAAAAACAGCTAACATGTTTTGATAAACTTGATGGGTTCAGCACTCACTGTGTAGACTAGGGGCACGATGTAAGTCTAGAGATGTTGAAAACAAAACCTTTTCTCATGTGTAGACCTTCATGAAGGCTAACTTACAAAAACAGCTATGCAGTGTTCTGTGCAAAAGAAGCAAAAGGTAAAATGGCGTTTAAACTTCTAATGAGCCATGCTAACATAACATGAGCGCAAAGAAGGCCTTAGGCCATACTACAAAGGAATATGTGGGATACGCAAAATTATTAGCAAATCCAACATACATTGCATTTTGAGATTCTCAAACTGCGATTCTCTGAAAATCGCAATTTGAGAATCGCAAAACAACATTTTAATACATATGGCCCATTGTGGCTTAAGTAGTAGGGAGTTTGTGTTCTGGAAAATCTGTTGTTGCAAGATGGGGTAATTTTCTGTGCAAAGTAAGAAGGGGTGTTGTGGTGCAGCGCTTTATGGGTTATAGAGGCAATTTTGAGATAGATTCTAGTCTCATATGGTAGCTATTTCACTGAGTGGAGATCAGGGGTGATATGATCTCTTTTTTTGAGATGGTGGTGCAAGTTTAATTTTCGGAAGGCCCATTAGGGTAGCACTACCATAGTCTAATATAGATATCACAAGTGCTTGAGATCTGCTGTGGGAAGGAAAGGCTTTAGATTCCATAATGCATGTAGTTAATGGTTAGCTTTTTTGATGTGATTTTGCATAGAGAGGGCATTGTCCAAGATTATTCATAGTGATTTAGCTGAGTCAATGATATGTAGGGTACACTTCAACGCACTTAGATGTGGGACCAATCTTCGATGCTAATTGTGAATGTCAGCTAGCTCAGAGGTCACTAGAAACGTTCTCGAATTCACAAGAAGGGATTAGTTTCTGACAACCACATAAACATGACAACTTTATTTCCCCAGGATAAGAAACGTATCTCTAGAGTCGCGGAAACAATAGACAGTTATTTCACTCAGTCAATCGTGCATGCTTCGTTTCACCAGAGGTGCAGAGAGATAGAGAGACGGGCGTTTTCAATAAAAAGTATTTATTGAACAGTCTTCTGTCTCATGCAGGAGAAATGCTCATCAAAGTAAAAAATTACAATTTCCCAGAAAGAAGGTAGCAAGTATTAAGATTAAACATACAGAGAATTCTGAGAACACAACTGAAAAACGGAGAGTGGGCACAGACAATGCTAGACAGCGCAGCAGAAGTGACCATAGCTCACAAGATCCTGATGAATCTTCTGGAGACAGTGGACACAAATGAGTACATTCAGGTGGAAACTGCAGACACACGAGTTAGTGTGCCCCATAAACTATATGAAATAACATTACGTATAGAGGGAGATAAAACTAGGAAAATAAAAGGTTTCTTTTGGGAAAAACTTTCAAAAGGCAATGACATTCTGTTTGCTGAGAAAGACTGGCCACCAGAGTTTGTCAGGGAGTGCCCTAATGGCGAAGAAATGATTATGCCTGCCTTCTCGAATCATATCCCGATTCATAAAAAATACACATTGACACGAAAATGGGCAGCAGCCCAAGCTCCAGCTTTTTACAAAAATCATGTAGGATGGGATGAGGATTCTCCTCACTACAAAATCCAGGTAAAAAATCAACCCACTGCACAAAGGCAGTACCCAGTTAAACAAGAAGCTACAAAGCAAGTAGGGAGATCTTAGATCAACTTGAATATCAAGGGGTGATCGAAACATGCATCTCTCAAACGAACAATTCTTTGTTTCCTGTCTCCAAGCCAGACGGTTCATATCGTCTAGTTTTGGACTACAGACACCTTAACTCCTGTTGTAAAACATTTGCAGTACAAAACTCACATAGTGCAGCACTAATGAATAACATTGTGCACAAAAAAATATAAAACAAAATTAGATATCTCTAATGGATTCTTCTGTCAAAACATTGCACCTGAAAACAGGTATTTGACCATATTCTCAATAATTGGATCGCAAAAACAATTTTGCCGACTCCCACAGGGATTCAAGAATAGCCCAGGATTATTCTCAGCAAGGGTAACAGAGTTACTACAAATATATGATGATGAAGCATTATCATATGTCGATGACATCTATCTCACAGATGATGACCTGGAGACTCACTTAAAAAGGGTGAACACCATAATACTTGGGTTCACGTCAGAGAGTTACAAATTCAACTTTAAAAAGTCACAAATTGCCCATCTAACTGTCCTATTTTTAGGATATGAATTATCAAGTGAAGGCAAAAGCCTGTCAGACAATTTCTTAGAGAAATGTGATGTACTCCAAGCACCAAAAGGGCTGAAGAATTTACAATCAATACTAGGTTTCCTGAATTTCAGAAGAACATACATTCTAAATTATGCTGAGAGGGTTAAACCTTTCTATGAATTGATAAGACCAGATTTCAAACAAATCAATTGGACTCAGAAACACACAGAGATTTTGAGATCATTGCAAACAGACATGTTAGCTAAAACAAAATTACAAACTCGTGAAAACATACGTAATCTTGTAATCCGAGTCACCCCAGGAAGATACAGATTCACATACCTGACCTTTAATGAGGGAGAAACAGTACCTATAGCTTACAAATCACATTTGTACACTGAAGCTGAAATAAAATTCAGTTCTACAGAAAAAAATCTGACTGTGGTTCAAACTGCTGTAGCAAAAGAAAGAGCCCTAGCCCAAGGCAGAAGAATAGCTGTTTTTTCATCAGAATCAGCCCTTGAGGCGTTAACAAGTCCATGTAATCTGGTTAAAGGGGTATTAGATCCAAAATGAATAGAATGGGAAAATTAATTTGCTACAGAAGACGTGAAATACTATTTTGACCCAAAACTGAAAAAACTAGATGATCTAGTTTATGAACGAGAATATCCTCTGCCAGCTGAAATTCTGCCTCTAGAACAATATACCTGTGCAATCTATATGGACAGATACGCACAACACTACGATGTAGAAAAGAAATCCTACGATGCAGCATGCGCGATTGTTAAAGGTCGCTGGCGCTCTGGTAAATTCAAACCAATGATTACCAAAACTGAATCACTCAGGAAATGTTCAGCTCAGCGAGCTGACATAAGAACTTTAAAGATGGTGCTTGAAAATGCTGATCGCGAATTCCCCACACTAATAGTGTGCGGTTCGTATTTCTGCGTCAAATCATACAACAGTGACATGCAGACATGGATCAAAAACGGTTACAAAGATGACACAGGTGCCACAATAAAGCATAAAACGCTTTGGGAACAAGTAGTTCTTGTAAAGAAAGAACTACGAAAGACTCACGTGATACACACACTGAGTCATCGACGTGATGGCGTTCGCGTTGCAGGGAATTATTGGCTAACACAGCCACAGAGGAAGCGGTTCAACCGGCTTCCGTAGCCACTGAAAAGCGTTTAGAAAAACAAATAGATGGGGAAACCATGCTGGCGGTAAAAGCCTCATTAAAAGGCGATTATGCAGCATTACCTCTCAAATATCCACTCAGTAATACATACATAATTGATGCAAACTCCGTTCCGTTTGCTCGAATCCCTGGAGAGGGGGATAGAGTAATTCCAAACACGAAGCGGAGAATCTTCTTACTACAAGAAGCACATATGGGGTTTGGCCTGACGCACCAAGAGATCCTGAAATCTCTGATGGAACTACAATCGGAGTACTGGTTGCCGGGAATGAGCGTAGATATCTACTATTTTGCAAAAAATTGCAAGGACTGCAACAGAGATCACAGTTGTGAACCGGACCAGCCTGTAGCCCAGATACCTCTATTAGATAGCATCAGGCTATCTATAGCGCAGAAATCCAGTCGGAGAAATGCGTCCCCATAATAATGAAGACTAAATTCACTTAAAAATGTAGACCCCAGCACTCGGCTGATGCCAGAACTGTTATAAAAGATTTGCGAGTCTTTATCGGCCCATACGCAATTGGCATGCTACATTCTGATCAGGGTCCTGCGTTTAGTTCTCGAGCTTACAAAGAGGCCATGAACAGCATGGGCATCGCATTGCGGTACTCTTCTCCCTTCCATCCTGAGGGAAATGCGGTTGTGGAAAGAAAAAAACGGGACATAAAGCAATCTATAACGGCGAGGGTATTACGTTTGGGTGATGGGTGGGTCAAACATTTAACAAGTGTCCAACGTAGTCTTAATAATCTGCCAAGAAACTCTCTAAAAGGTCTCACTCCATACGAACTATTGTTCAGAACTAGAATGCTTATTCAGGATCTTGATAGTCACACTTCAGTGGTAGAAGATAAATCCTTTGATATCAAAGATCGTTTGGCTGTTTTACAGGATTTAAATGAAACAAGAAAAAACCTGAGTAACATGAAGTTGAAACTACAGCCAACAGCCACTGAAGAAAAACCACCTGTCCCAGCAAGACCTGTCTGGATTCTAAAGATTGGGGATCTGGTCAGAGAGAAGATCGTGGTAAAGAAGGAATTTGGGCCTTCTTACAGAAAAGCAGTACCTGTCTTAGCTATCAGCGGAACAAGATCAGTTGTACTACCGCCCCTTGCTGGTAAAAGGGAGAACAGAGTTATATCCATCGACCTGGTAAAACCACAATCATGTGGCCAATAATAAGTAGTAGGCCAAGTGGACTCCCAAGAAATAGCAGAATACCGAAATTTGCTATAATCCAAGAGGCTCATACTGAGAGATTAATCGCATTTGATAAACCTGCAGTGAATAAAAAAGGACTATGCAATAATGCCATGGAACTAGTGCCTCTTGAAACCCAAATAACGACAGTTCGTCAAGAAACACCAGTCTACAATGATGTAGCTTCTGACTATGCTAATAAACAAAGAAAAATGCAAAAACAAATGAAAATCTGGAAAATATTCCAACAATTGACAGAACTGCATCTGGCTACTTCATCAATTTCGACGACTTCTCTGAAGATCCAAGAGAGAATGAAGAAACGCCTCCAACAAAAACTCTCAAAGACAAGTTAATTGAAATTTCTCACCAACTAAAAGAAACATATCTGATTTCAACATGGATTGAATTTTGGATTGTGTTAGGTGTACTTACTCTCCTGCTTTTGTTGTAAATAAAACAGCGATAGTATTAAGAATTCACTGAAGACATGCTATTGCGTCTTTGTTCTAGTTTTCCCGCTCATACTTAGAAATACAGCCAGACTCCATTTTCTTTTCTGGCGTCCATCTTGTGTGCCATACATTGCCATGTGCTCACCACGAGGCGAGTCCTACCTCACTGATTGTCACCCCTGAAGTTTGCCCAGCAACAGGCTATAAATAGTTCCTTGTGCGTCTAGCGCATGCCCAGTAGGAGTCACATCTGTTTCTGATTAGCGTAGATTGGAATGTGCATTCGGCGGGTCTCAAGAACCGTTAACTCCACCCATGTATTGATCATGTTCAAGAAATGTCCATATATTGTTGTAAATCATGCTTTGAGTTGTAACCGCCTACTTATGAGCCCCTTCTTTGTGTATAAAAGGGGATCACATGTCTGAGTTCTTTGTGCTACCTTGTACAATACTGTAGAGTGTTGTGTGGGCTGTAGTACCACCTTTAAAGGTTTATTAAACTATGTTTTTGTATTTCCAGTTTCCGTGCCAATTTCTTGTGTAGTCTAAGGACTCTGTGTACAGAAGGGCGAACCCTTTGCACTCGCAGGCCTTGCTGAGGCCTGTATTCATCAATTGGCGCCCGTCACGTGGGGCTCATCGGTGAATCGGATGCTTGAAGGATTGGTCATGACGAAGGATTGGAACCTTGCCGGGGACGTGATCACTGCCAGCGGCGCCTTTAGTCCTGGCATCCCGAGGTATTCTTCCTTCCATTCCGATCTGACCATCTGGGTGGGGCCGGTCATCGACTGAGACCTCTTCTGTCGGTTTGCCGCATAGTGGCCGTTTGGGCGAATTCGGAACTTGACAGTTGAAATCTGGACGCTCTTGATTGGTAAGAATCGTTGTACGGTACTTGCTGCGAGCCTTTGGTAGTCTTGATTGGCAAGGCAGTTTTAGGATACGCTTGCCGCGACTAATTTGTTTGTTTGTTTGAGGTGACTAGTCATATTGTTTGGTTTGGTGATATTCATATATGCGTTGCATCACATATAGGCAGGCAATGTGGAGATATTTCTCATGAATTTTTGGATTTGAGTGGCGCTTCGTTTTAAGTGCCATTTTAATTATAATATTGCATAGTTTGCACTATTTTTAGACATGCCTGCTTTTAGCGCACTCCGTAAGTGGTGCTGCTGTTTTGGAAATGACCGGTTAATACTTGAAGAATCACAACCGGCTCCCCTGGAAGGGATGCCGAATAGGGATATGTATGTGAAATTTGGTCTTTCCCCCATAATGTACAGCACTTTATGGAGGAAATATACTAAAAAGGATCCTGAGTTACGAGGGCCTATGTATGGATCATTTGATTTGCGGAAAATTGAGTATGTGGAGCAGTGTATATGTAAGCGACGAGTGAGACAAGACATGTTTGAGTGTATACGTATGTGGTCGAAAGAGGTACGAGAGCGTGAGAAGCGTGAGCAGGCATTGATTGAGAAGGAGCAAAGTAAGAGTGAGCGTGAGAGAGCGCACGAGTTGAAAAAGTGCAAAGCAAAGGAATTAGAAGAGAAACAGGAGAAAGAACGTTGGTTGCAAACATCTGGCAAGTATCCTGTTCGACAGCCTCTTTATCCTGTCCTTCATAAATCTGACGATGATTTTTCGTTATTAGATCGATCTCCGCCTCCGTACGCCGGCCCGTCTGCTCCGGGAGGAGGAGATCAGGATTCTAGACTGCCCGGACAGAAAGTGGATACGCGGTCCATGTTGTCGGCTGATCGTATGTCTGATCTCCGTAAGATTGCTTATCGGGTTAACAAAGATGCTGTCTCCCTTGCAGATTTATTGAAAGAGCTTGCAGCATGGGAGGATAGGGAGAAACTGTACTTCACTGACTTTGTTTCTAATGAAGTAGTAACAGCTTTTCGGAAATATTCCGATGTTCTTGAGCCAGATGATGTGATAGCTGATTCTAAAGAATTGCGTAAAGGTCTTCTTCTTCCTTCTCAGGTGCCTGCTGCGATTCGACGGCTATTTGCATTGCAGGATGAGATGTTTCGGCTACAGGATGAAGAGCGTAAAAGGAAAGCTGGCAAGGAGAAAACGAATCCGAGTGGCGACGGGAAGCACTCATCCATCTTTTATTCAGATAAGATCGATGCAGTGCATGTTAAACCGATGCGGGAGACAGCGCCTTTGTACGTTCCTCCTAAAGGAGCGGGTATTAGTTCGGATAGAGGGTCAGCTGATGCTCAAGGGTACTTCATTTATAACTGGGTTTATACTCCTTGGAATAGAGCAGATGTTATGGCATTAAAAGCTGCATTACCTGATCCACGAAAGAATCCTGCCGCCTTTTATGAGAAAGTTGAGGGGGCTCTGAATTCCTGTACTATGACCTTGGCCGATATTGATTTATTTTTCGGGCTTATATTACCCCCAGATATGTGGAGATCTATACGAAAGGTAGATGATCTTATGACATTCAAAGTTAGGTGGGCAGATCTTGAGGATGAGGATAGAGACAGGAAACCTGCACAGAAACACCCCAGTAGATTTTAGATCTTCCGGCTGCTATTTTGACTAAATTAAAAACGCTCAATCCCCCTAAAAAGATTGATTGGACTATGTTAGCGTCATGTAAACAGAAAATAGATGAATCAGTTTCAGATTTCTTTACACGATTTGAGGAAACTTTCCATGATTTTAGCGGCCAGTCGCTTACGGACGACACGGGTCGACATCTTTTTGTTAATAGATATGTTTCGAATTTATTGCCGGGAGTAGCAGTTTGATTGAAAGCGAGCGAAAGCTCCTGGACGACTTCGACACCAGCATCCCTCCTGACGATGGGTCAGTAATATGAGCGTCAGGAATTAGAAGCAAAGGGTAGTGAGGAAAAGAAATCTAAAGATTTTAAAACGTTAGCGCAAGTGTATGGGCCGCCTCGTAGAGGCAATGAAAGGGGCGGTCGGAATTTCCCTGGTTCTTTTTTGGGCTGTACTGATTTGGCCCGGGATCAATGTGCATATTGTAGACAGAGAGGCCATTGGGTGAATGAGTGTCCATTGTTGCGCGCACAGCGGCAAGAGCCTGGGCAGGGATCCATGAGGGGTAGAGGAGGTTCGTCGGGCCCTAGGGGCAACACGAATGATTGCGCTAATTTTGATTCTAGTATGCGACCACGAGATGGGTCCAATGTCTTTTATCGATGAAATCAATACCAAATGTCTGATTATGTACCTCCTGAACAGCACGATTCACAGTATGCATAGGATTGCGTAGGATGGGGTAAGGAATCAGTTGAAGTGCCAGTAGATCAGAGGGGTCCATATGTTACAGCACATGTTTTGGGTTCTACTCATCGGTTACTGGTTGATACAGGAGCTACTCGTAGCACTTTGTCTAAAAACTTGGTTCCGAGGGCTTCCCGGTCTGGCTTAACAATTACGTCAATAGGGTTCGATGGAACGCCTTCTCTTAGCCCACTATCACAACCTCTTGCACTCCATGTAGATAAGTTTGTTGCACCATCCACATTTTTGCTCTCCCCGAACACGCCCGATAACATTGTGGGCCTGGATATGCTCAAGCTTTTTCGGGCCACGATACGATGTTCCCCTGAAGGAGTACGTGTTATCCTGAATGACAACTATCCGACAATGGATAGGGTGTGTACGATTAAAGAAGATGCTGCATTGGCCTCTTTGCCTCATACTTTGTGGGCTACTTCGGATACTGATGTGGGACAGATGATCATCCCCCCGGTACACATTAGTGTAAAGGAGGGAGCTGTGTTGCCGCGCCTGCCTCAGTATCGAATTTCACAGGAGGGGGAGGAGGCGCTTATACAGATAGTGCAGGATTTGATTAAAGTAGGGGTTGTTGAAGAAGTTCCATACAATGTGTGTTACAGTCCTATACTACCGATTTTGAAGAAAGGCACTGACACTAGGATTTATCGATTTATTATCGATTTGAGGGAGGTCAACAAGATAGTGATACCTCAATACCCAGTGGTTTCTGACATTACGACAATTCTTACTCTGGTCCCGCCAACGGCAACAACGTTCTCAGTTATAGACTTGAAGAACGCTTTCTTTTCGATCCCTATTCATCCTGACAGCCGATACCTTTTCGGATTCACTTTGAATAATCGATCATACAGATTTTGTAGAGTTCCTCAAGGCTATACTGAGAGTCCTAGCATTTATAGTCAGGCATTGAAACAGCAGTTGGATTATTTTATTTTACCTGAAGGTGTAGCGCCTATACAATATGTTGATGATATCTTGTTGGCAGCCGACACCCCCGAACAATGTGAGGAGTGTACATTGTCTTTGCTTACCTTTTTGGCATCGCACAATCACAAAGTATCGAAGAAGAAATTGCAATATTGTAGACCAAAGGTAACCTACTTAGGTCACCTTTTGTCTAAGGAGGGGCGTGCACTTACACCTGATCGTATTCAAGTCATTTTAGATACACCAGCACCCTCCACGCAGAAAGATGTTCAAGCTTTTCTGGGTCTCACCTCCTTTTGTAGACAGTAGATATTAGGGTTTTCATACATAGTTAAACCACTGTTAGCACTTTTGACAAAGGATACACCAGTTCCCCTTCCTTGGACAGATGAGTGTGAGAATGCTTTTCAACAATTACGTCAGGCCCTTTGTTCAGCACCAGTGTTAGGTACCCCTGATTATACGAAGCCCTTTACATTGTATGTGCATGAGAGAGAGGGATGCGCGTTATCAGTGCTAGTGCAAATGCACAGCGATAAACAGCGCCCTTGTGCATACTTCTCGGCAATGCTTGATCCTGTTGCTCGAGCATTGCCTGGTTGTCTTCGCTCAGTTGCAGCAACAGCTGTGTCAATACGCCAGAGTGAAGGGATTGTGTTATTTCATAAGTTGTTGGTGTTGGCCCCCCATGCTGTTGATGCCCTTTTGAATCAAACAAAGACGCAGCATTTAACTTGTGCTCGTCTGACAGAATACGAGCTAACATTGTTGGCTCCTCATATTACATTGAAGAGATGTGCAACACAGAATCCAGCCACGTTGTTGCCCTTCCCGATGACTCAGCCTGAGGCGCAAGAGACACATGATTGTGTCTTTGTGACTGAGGAACAGACAAAGGGTCGTATTGACTTGCAGGATATGCCCTTTACAGATGTGGATGGAGAGCTGTGGGTGGATGGGTCTTGTTTGAAGTTACCAGACGGCACTACCTCCGCAGCATATGCAATTACTACGCTACACACAATAGTGGAAACAGCACGCATACCGCAGAAATCGGCACAAGCAGCAGAACTGATAGCATTGACAAGAGCTTGTGAGCTTAGTGCAGGGTTATGCGTGAATGTATATTCGGATAGCCGCTATGCTTCTGGAGTAGCGCACGATTTTGGCCTGCTCTGGAAGGAAAGAGGCTTTCTGACATCACATGGAGCACAGATAATGTATGGAGAATTAGTACATAATCTCTTGACTGCATTGACCTATCCTAAGAAGATAGCTATAGTGAAATGTAGTGCACATAAGTAAGTGACAGATAAAGTGGGACAAGGAAACGCTTTTGTAGATCGAGTCACAAGTTGAGCGGTGGCATGATGCTAGGGAAAAGGTATTAGAGATACAAAAGACTGCTACGGATAAAGAACGAGAACAATGGTCAAAAGATGGAGAAATGGATGATGAAGGCTGCTGGAGGAATAAGCAGATGGATAGGTGGAAGTTACCCACAGCCTTCGTACAACCTATGGCTCAGATGGCACATGGGCTAGCACATGTTGGAGCTTCGGCATTTGTGAAATTGCTTACGCAAGTTTGGGAGCATCCAGAAGTTGCTAGCATGGCTAAAAGAGTAGTACAGACCTGCATGATTTGTCTTAAATACAATCCAGGAAAAGGGACACAAACTCCAGCAGGAGGATTTGCAACACCCACCTTTTGAAGTATTGCAAATGGATTATATTCCGCTGGAACGCTGCAATAATCTGAAGTATGTCCTGGTTATGGTTCGTGCATTCAGCAAATGGATTGAAGCATACCCTACGAAGGACAATACTGCAATGACTACTGCTAAGGTGCTGTTGAAGGAATTCTTTCTTCGTTTCGGTGTTTGTAGATTGTTGTGGAGTGACAACGGGCCCCATTTTGTGGCGGACGTTATTAAGTATGTCCTGAATGGACTAGGTATTGTGCAAAAATTTCATGCAGTGTTCCACCCACAATCAGCAGGTTTGGTGGAAAAGTACAATGGCACGTTGAAGCTAAAAATAGCGAAAATACAGGCTTCTACTTCTCTGACTTGGCCAGATGCTTTGCCTTTGGCATTATTGCCTATTAGATCAGTACCGCATTCTCGGACGGGCCTAACCCCCTATGAGATCGTCTTCGGGCGCCCCATGAACATATGGGGGGTGCCAAAACCAAGCTCAGTGTACGATGTACCTTGTGTTTTAATGAATGACTATTTGGCACAATTAACTGATAGCTTGGTTTCCATTCATCAACAGGTTCGAGAAGCACTCCCGGACCGGTCCACAGGAGAAGGCCATAACCACGGGCCTAGTGAATTCGTTCTGGTGAAGTCCTTCGAGAGGTTGAGCAGTCTGGAGCCGAGGTGGTGCGGTCCCGAACAGGTCCTCCTCGCAACAAGAACAGCTGTGCGGGTGACCAATCGGAAAAATTGGATCCATTCCATTCATTGCCGGAAAGTGCAACCTGACCTGGTGGAGCCTGCTGTATTGACCGACCATCGAGATATCCTGACTACGGAAAGAGGCCGTGCTGTGGTACCTGACGAATCTGAGGAGTTCTTCCCGGACCAGACAATTCCTGGATCAAGAAGATACAATCTATGACCAAGAAAAGAATCTGCGAGTGTGGGAAGTTGTCAGAACGGTCCCTAGGTCAGTGAAACGGAGAGCCGATGAGGCAAGGGGGGGATCAGCCCTGCATTAGTGTAGTGACACCCGTCTTGGCCCGCTGGTGAGGAAAACAACGGCTACCTACGGGGTAAGAGTTCTGACAACACTTTAGTTTCAGGAAGATACTGTGTACATTTGTTCGAATGGATAAGAAGATTTTCGGTTCTGTAGGTTTCATTATCATCATAGCAGTTATCGCTACAGTCATGTGGTTTGTAGAGGATAAAGCTCCTGCCCGTGAGCTATATGTAGTTTTCACTTCAGTCCCAAATGAGCAGTTTTTCTATACACTTCCATATCAAGAGTTGAAACATCGACAGTCGTATTTGAATAACACTTTCATCCAAATGTTGCATCATACCCACGTTGCTACCAATGCTATCGACTGTTGGATATGTGGGATGATGCCGGCGCACCAAAAGAAAGGAGGAACACCGTTCATACCTCTTCCTTTCTCTCATAATGGCTCTTGTAGAGCATGGTATACTTTGCTTTTTGCAACAAGAAAACCCACAGTGGGAAGATTGCTTTTTAGATTGAATAAAGAATGTCACCAAGATAAGGAAGGCTATCCACAAGCCAACGGAACTATATGGGAGTGGGAAGAATATCGACCGGACAATGAATCGACACCTTATATCTTCACGAACACTAGAGACGCTGTTGGACAAGAGAAGTTTGTGATCTCAGTGGCCCTAAGCACAAGCAGATTTATGTGTACAGAGTGTAGGCCATATTCCTGTAGGTGTTAGTGATTGTATTGTCGTATTGAATATTGTTGTCCTTAATAGTACTTTCCTCGCCTCTCATAATACCTATTATGTATGTGTAAACAAAGGCTATTATTGATTACCAGCTGGATGGTTTGGAGTATGTTATGTATCATTTTTATTGCCACCTGTATTCCTGGCACCTGCATCATATCATAAAGACTTGAAATTATTGAATAATGTGACTGAAAATAGATTCAAACGAACTTTATCTGTAGATGATATTGACCAAACGGATACTAGTCTGCAGCAGTATATAGATTTCAATTTAGGATTGTTTTTCTTTGTGGGAGCTGCCCTGAACAGTAGAAAAATACGCCGATTAACAAGAGTAGTGGAAGCTGTTACTAACCAAACTGCTGCGGCCCTGGGGAATCTTACTAAAGAGTTGTAAATTACCAGGATTGTTGCATCGAATGGTTCTAGATGTAATGTTAGCGGATAGAGGTGGAGCTTGTAGAATTATTGGAAGCAGCTGCTACGTCTTTATCCCCGATCATACTCTTTCTGTGTATAAAGCTATTATTATTATTATTATTATTAAAAAATTTTATAGAGCGCGTAGTCACCCAGAGGTATCCCAGCGCTAAAGATCCCTACACCTGTGGGGTCGGGGGTGAGAAGATGGGGGGACAGAAATTTTTTCTTTTGAAACAGAAGTGGTTAAAAATCAAGGGAACAAGTGAGTTTTGAGTCGTTTCCTGAATCGCAGGTAGTTCGGTTCTTTCCTCAGTTCTCGGGGGAGAGCGTTCCATAGGCGAGCTGTGTGGATCGAGAAACGTCTTCCACCCGTGCGAGCTTTCTTGTATCTAGGCAAGATGATGAGGGACTCCTTGTCCGATCGAAGGATCTAGGGGCTTTATACGGTTGTATAAATTTCCTCAGAATGGGAGGGCCCTGATTCTGCATTAATCTATGGGCCAGGCTTAAAGCTTTGAATATTACTCGTTCCCTCACTGGGAGCCAGTGAAGGAGCTTCAGAGCAGGTTTGGCTGAAGCTCTGTCAGGGGTGTGCGTGAGGATCCGGGCGGCAGCGTTTTGGATTTTCTGTAGTTTGTTTAGGGTTGCTTCGGGTGCGCCCAGGTATATAGCGTTGCTATAGTCAAGCCTGGACAGTATGAGGCCTTGGATGAGGAGTCTTTGCGATGTGGGTGGAAGAAGGGGCAGGATCTTTCTCATCGATTTGAGCAGCCCGAAGCAGGTGCCCGCCACTTTTTTGGCCTGCGTGGTGAATGAGAGGTCTGTTTCGATCCATACTCCAAGGCTTTTTACTTCCTGTTTAGGGGCAGGGGGGGGTCCCAAACAGGGTGGCCAGATATTCAGAGGGAAGGTGGTTCCTTTCTGACCCAGAAGGAGAATGTCAGTTTTAGAGCCATTCAGCTTTAATGCTGAGTTATTCATCCACCCTTGGATCTGCGTCAAGCAGTTGAATAAGTCCGCAGGCTGTTGACTAGGGTGGGAAAGGGAGACAACTAGTTGTGTGTCATCCGCATAACTGACAATGCTCACTCCGAACGGGGTGACGACCTCCTCCAATGGGGACATATAGATGTTAAACAATGTGGGGCTCAGGGAGGAGCCCTGAGGCACGCCACATTGGAGGGGTGTGTCGGAGGAGCGGGTGTTATTCTCCCAGATCTGAAAGGAGCGTTGGGCCAGAAAGGAGGAAAGCCAGGATAGAGCAGTGCCTTCTACTCCTACCTTCTTTAGCCGTTTGACCAGGAGTTGGTGGTTGACGGTGTCGAAGGCCGCGCTAAGGTCGAGGAGGATCACTGCCACTGATCCTCCCTCGTCCAAGAGCGCTCTGGCCTCCTCCACTGCTGCCAGGAGTGCGATGTCGGTGCCCTGTCCTGGGCGGAAACCTGTCTGCAAATTTTTTAGCAGATTATTGGTTTCAAGAAACTGGGAGAGTTTCTTATTCACCAGTTTCTCGGCGACCTTGCTGGTCCCGGGGAGGAGGGATATTGGTCGGTAGTTGGCCAGTTCAGCTGGGTCCAGGGATGGTTTTTTTAACAGTGCCTTCACGACTGCCGCTTTCCAACTAGGGGGGACAACTCCCTGTTGAAAAGAGGCGTTAATCAGATGGGTGAGGGTGAGGATGATGGTGGGGGCGACTTCCTTGAGGGTCCGTAGCGGTGCGGGATCCCTAGGAGAACCGCTTTTGATGGATTTGAGCGTGTTTTCAACTTCTTCGTTGGTTATTTGTCCCCAGGAAGTTAGGCGCGGGGCGATCGAAGTATCGGGGGGATCGTCAGCCTCAAATTGGTCGAAGGGATGGAATCAAGAATTTTTGGGATTTTTTCTTGAAAGAAGCTGGCTAGCTGGTGAAATTTTTCTAGGTCTGCCTTTGGGTCTGGGGGGTTTCTGGGTGCGGGGTCGGGGACCTTAAGGAGTTCTTTCAGGATGGTATAAGTTTCTTTGCTTGAACATGCAGCTTTTTCGATTCGTTCCTGAAAGAATTGACTTTTTGTTTTGTCGATCAAGGATTTGTAAGCTGATAAGGAGGTGGAATAGGCGTCCTTGTTAGTGTTGGATTTCTCCTTTCTCCATGATCGTTCAGCTCTTTTACAGTCCTGCCGCAGCGACTTGAGCTCTGGAGTATACCATGGGGCAGAGGGTATACGTTTGTTGTGTCTGAGGGTGGAGGTTTTGGGGATAAGGGTGTCCAGAGAGGAAGTGATCCAGGAGCGAAACTGTTCATCGGCCGTTATGGCGTCGGAGGAAAGCGCTGGGGTAGTGTTGGAGAGGATGTCCGACCATTCTGACGGTATGAGTTTATGCCATCGTCTGTCGGTGATTTTGATTTTCGCCGACTGGGTGGTAACAGAAGGGGCCTCCCATGAAATGGGGATTAAAAGGTGATCAGTCCATGGTAGTGGCAGAGGAGGGCTGGTGGTGATATTGGCATTAGTGAGGACGGGATCTAACAGGTGTCCCTTATCGTGGGTGGGCTTGTTATTGACCAACCTGATATTAATTGACAGAAGGTCCGCTAGTAGGTCCGAGGCAGACCGGTCAGTGGGATCTGTAAAGTGGAGGTTTAGGTCGCCAACGATGAGAAAGTCAGAAACGGAGGCGGCTAGTTGCGAAGCCGTTTCAGTGACTGCATTGAGAAATTTCCCAAGCGTACCTGGGGGCCGGTAGATCAGGAGTCCCGAAAGGGAGTGCGTCGGAGAGGATTGAAGGGAAAAGTGACAGCTTTCGGAATCATCGATTTGGGCGTCACTGGTTCTGCAGGTGAGATGTTCCCGGTAGATTATGGCCAACCCGCCTCCTCTTCCTCTTGGTCTATGGAGGGTTTGGATGAGGTAGCCAGGGGGAAGGGCGGAGACAGCATCCGCATCGGTGTTATCAGAGAGCCAGGTTTCTGTGAGAAATAATGTATCCAGGCCTTGGTCTTGGATCATCTCTTTGATTTCAAGTGCATGCTTGGGGAGGGAGCGACAGTTGAGTAGACCCAGCTGTAGGCTGGGGTTGGCTGTGGTTTGAGTGGTTGGGTAGCAATGCCTGCAGTTTATAAAAGGTTTACCTGCATCGTGAATGTACCGACAGCCTGGGTTTTTTTCTGGTCGGAGTTCCAAGAGCGTGTCTGCTGGGTACGTCAGACAACTGGGAGGTGGCTCTGGCAGAGTTCCTGGGCCTGGGTCCGTCCGGGCCCGGACGGGCCCAGACGGGCTTGCCTTTGGCGCGCCTTCGGCGCGCTGACGGCGCGCCCGCTGCGCCCGTCCGCTGCGCGTACGCGAGATGCACATGTTTAAGTAGTCAAAGAGGGCGTGGCCTCGAGCGAGGGGGCATGGCCAAAAGACCGGCTCACTGGCTGTTGGCGGCAAATCTGGGCATTCCCGCTGCGGCGATTAGCTCTGCTGCTTGGGGCAAAGAGAAGCGATCAGCCCAACAAAGGCACGATCAAGTGAAGGAAGGGGGGGGGCAGTGACACAGTATACACCACTTAAGTTTTTTAAATCAACAAGGTATAAATTTTTAAAAAGCGCTCCCGGCTGTGCCTCAGGAGTAGTGATCTGACCAGAGCTCGTGATCAGCTCTGTATAAGTAGTCAAAGAGGGCGTGGCCTCGAGCGAGTGGGCGTGGCCAAAAGACCGGCTCACTGGCTGTTGGCGGCGAATCTGGGCGTTCCCGCTGCGGCGATTAGCTCTGCTGCTTGGGGCAAAGAGAAGCGATCAGCATAAAATTGCAGATGATATACATGTCGAAAATGGATCTTGGACCTTCTCTGGGTGGTTTTGGACCTTGATTTCTACATGGGGTTGGAAAGTTCTCACTGGACTTTGTATAATTGTTGCCATATTATTTTCGTGTTGTGTATGTATTCAATGTAGTCCAATGATATGTTCTTTATGTGTTTCATTTTGTGTGTCTAATAAACGATCAGTCGCAGAGGCTACCCATCAGAAAACTATAACTAGAGAGATAGCTGACATGATGAGCATCGACATCAACGATTATCCGAGGAAGCTGAATGTCTTTAGCAAATGCTGAAAGGGTCGTCTGTTGTAAATAAAACAGCGATAGTATTAAGCATTCACTGAAGACATGCTATCGCGTCTTTGTTCTAGTTTTCCTGCTCATACTTAGAAATACGGCCAGACTCCATTTTGTTTTCTGGCGTCCATCTTGTGTGCCATACATTGCTTTGTGCTCGCCACGAGGCGAGTCCTACCTCACTGATTGTCACCCCTGAAGTTTGCCCAGCAACAGGCTATAAATAGTTCCTTGTGCGTCTAGCGCATGCACAGTAGGAGTCGAATCTGTTTCTGATTAGCGTAGATTGGAATGTGCATTCGGCGGGTCTCAAAAACTCCACCCATGTATTGATCATGTTCAAGAAATGTCCATATATGGTTGTAAATCATGCTTTGAGTTGTAACCGCCTACTTATGAGCCCCTTCTTTGTGTATAAAAGGGGATCACATGTCTGAGTTCTGTGTGCTACCTTGTACAATACTGTAGAGTGTTGTGCGGGCTGTAGTACCACCTTGAAAGGTTTATTAAACTATGTTTTTGTATTTCCAGTTTCCGTGCCAATTTCTTGCGTAGTCTAAGGACTCTGTGTACAGAAGGGCGAACCCTTTGCACTCGCAGGCCTGGCTGAGGCCTGTATTCATCACTTTGGCTCATCATGGTCCTCTGTTTGGGAAAATTCATTGATGGAAAATATAGTACAATGGCACAGCAAGTCAGAACATCAACTTGGTCCTAAAGCCTCACACATCCTCCCACGTTGAGAAAAGAGAACTGTCATCTGTGAAAATCTCAGCCAAACTAATACCCGATGGGGTAGCATGGGACAGAACTGATCATGACATTTTTGGCCCGGTTGAGCTCTTGAAGTGTCCACACAAGTTCAAGGTTTCATTAAGTGACTTTGTAACACCAAGTACCTTCTCTGATGACTGGGACTTTGAAAACAATAAGAATATGATGTCAGATTTAGTAATGTCAGCCAAATTTACAGAAAATGATTACTTACACAGTTCATCCAATTATGAAGAGTTATACTGTTACAACCATTATGGTGATCACTATTTGCATAAAACTGCTCAGCCTAGAAATGTTTTATCTTATAACCAGTGGGAACACTGTCCAGCTCCACCAAAAGGCAGTTCGAAAAATTTTATGAGAAATTCCAATACTTCTCAGGGTTTAATAACAGTGATCCAGAAACGTTTTATTTTAAAATGTTAGGTAGGACAGGAATGAAAACAATGTTGACAAATACTAAACTGATTTATTCTGAAATATTTTATGACAAAATGTCTACATTTGGTTTTGAAATTTGGAAAAACACCATTGAAACTAAGCATGGGTGGAAAATCCATTCCGCTCGCGGATTTCGCAGATTTTCGATACATTCGCAATCCGTGGAATTTGCGAATTTCCCGCAAAATCCGCGAACGGAACGGATTGGGTCAAAAGTTCAAGCTGACTTTTGTAACTCTTTTAGAATGGCACCGGCAAGCTGCCAGAGCCATTCTAAAATAGTTACAAAAGTCAGCTTCAACAGGAAGCTCTAATAGATAAAGTAAAGCAGGTGCTGCTCAAATTCAGTTACACAATCATTAATCACCCCAAACTTGGGGTGATTAATGATTGTGTAACTTAATTTGACCTTCAACTGGAGCACCTGCTTTACTTTATCTATTAGCGCTTCCTGTTGAGGCTATTTCTAGCTATTTCTAGCTATTTTAGAATGGCGCTGGCAGCTTGCCGGCGCCATTCTAAGTGGGGCTGAAGGCAGAAGGCAGAAGGGCACAAAAGTGGGACAGAGGGCAGAAGGGGGCAAAAAATGAGTGGGGCAGAGGGCAGAAGGGCACAGAAACGAGTGGTACAGAGGGCAGATGGGCATAAAAAACGAGAGGGTGGCAGTGATTAAGCAGGCAAAAAAAAAAATCCTGCGAAATTGCAAAGCGCCTCGCGAACACCCGCGAACACCAAAGCGCCTCACGAACACCCACGAACACACAAAAATTAAAAAATCCGCAAATTCGCACAAATTTGCAAATTTTGCGGATTGCCAATTCACAAATCCGCAAATTCACGAATTGCCAATTCGCAAAATTCGCCCATGAATAATTGAAACAAAAACGATCTGGGGTTCCAAAGATTGGCAAGTACAAGGCCTAGAAGCATTATTTAGGGCCTGCATGATCCCAGAACAAATGATATTCTTGAATGACACAATTCAACAAACTACTTGTCTTGGACTAGCTAAGATAAAAGATTTAAATACACCGTCTATTCCGAAACCCATGACTGATAGTGACAGCACTGCAGATGTGGAGATAGACGTATCCCATATTTTACACCAAAACAGAACACATCCTGATTGGAAAAAGTGGTTGACCTGGCCAACAGACACGAATAACTGTCAAGATAGATTCCTGAACAAAACACAGGGGTTCAAAATGACCAGACCAGACCCTAGATATTCCCAAAGACAAAATCCAGGGATAGTTACAACATACAGTGTAGGGAAACTATGCCTTGAGTGGCTAGAGAAATCCACACTGGCTGAAATTAAGCAACACTTGACTTTACTTAAAGACGGTGCTGACTTACGTGATTTCATAATGGGACCACGCAAACAGCATCAGAAATGTTTCATAGCGGCCGGTATATACGCTGAGTACAACGAAGCATGGAAAGTAATGCAAATTGAGACAGCAGAAAAAATACGAGAAAACGACCGATCTGGCAAGATTGCATCATACATGTGCTTCGATGTCTGCTATGCGGAGAAATGCGTGTTGGACGTCTGTCTTATACTACAATCAGCAGTACCAATGGATATTGATACTTTGCTAGGTCCTGTAATTACTCATGCATCGTGTTGTCCCCAGAGGCTACCAATTCTGATGACGGCATTCGTTGAGACTTCACCACTACAAATAGGTGGTGGTGAGGTAGGAGAGGAGAGCAGCACCAAACAGGTACAGCCTTCTGTGAGCATTGCTGATCCAACCACCGATGATAGCAATCACGCAGAGAACTGCACAGTTGCAGTATTTTCGAACTTGGTCGAACTTTCACCCTATGTGGTAGACCAATTTTTTGCGGGTCTGTCTGAAATAATGTTCTCTCCAGTCAACGAGAATAACTCTTAAAAAAAAAACACAATGAGCACACAGCGTTCCCTGAACTCTGAATTCGGCCTTCAGTTTTTGATAAACAAAGCTACAGAAAATATTTGGAACTATTCTTCCTGTGAAAGCAAAATTATTTTTGCCCATTTTTCAAAATATTTACCTTTTTATTTTGGCACACGGTACTCTGCTTAAAGTAGAACTATTCTTAGAGAACAGAGCTTCTCTTTTAGGATACTAGAGACAATATTTTACCTCAGCCTCTAGCACATATACAGCATTTTGTATAAATATGTGATGAAATGGTCTCGACCTTCTTTTCTGTATTCAGAGCAATTCCATGTGTAATTTTCGCAATTCGTTCAGCTGATATATATATGCATTTATCTGAATGATGACACTGCTTGAAAAGCGTACAGTACCAACACTCATTTTCGTGTATTTACCTTATACCATTTCAAATGCGAAATATGTATTTTGGGGTGGGTCGGAAAACACACATGCATCGTTAAATGTTTACTATTGCTTCGTTTTTTAGTAATGATGGACATCAATCCGTGGAGTGGGTGTCGTGTTTATATCTATGACCCTAATTCGATATTCCCGTTTTATGCCCTTGTGAAGTTATAATCAATAATATCCTGATAAAGGCATAAGAATCAGATCCATATTCAGTAATAGCCCATGCAGTCCAAAGCACAGCACGGCTACTCCCATCGACTCCTAGAAAGCACAACGCATTCTTTAAACAAACCAAGCCTCCAGCAGCCCGGGAAATCCCCCCTGCTTTTGTTTTGATTTGAACAAGATCTCCTGAAGTCCAGAATGAACTGTTAATTATTAGTGAAGTCTTATGTCCAACCTTACGTCAAACCCGGCACCTTCCAGATATAAAATACCAACAGTTGCCTTAAGCAAACACACGGTGGTTTGGATCAGAGCGGCCATCTACTTGCGCGAGAGCCCAGCTGATGCGAGAAGCCCACGGAAGCCGCCCCTCCCGTTTGACGCACTGAGAGAGACGCTGTCTTTTTCTCCAGCTGAGAAAATCCAGCTCCGGTGTTTCCAGCCTACCCTTGAGGGTTGCTGGGATATCGAGTCCTGAGGAAAGAGATACCTGACCTCCCACATTCTATTACCAAGGTACGGAGCTGACTAAACCTTTAAGAGAATTCTTGATGCAGATTCTTGGCAAAACTATCTTAACCAACTTAACTTAAACTGCTACTTACTCATCCCCTCCCACGTGTTAGGCTTAGGTCAGGTACAACGGGGTAGGCTTAGTTAGAAGCACCAGTTGAGTACATTAGTCAATGTATTTATGTATCTATATATTTTATCTATTTTAAAGTATCATATGGCTATGAAACCACATCAATGCTTTTACAGTATTATTTCCTAATACTACTTTTACTGTATGCACTTTACTTTACTTTAAGTATTGCAATTGTGGTAATTCATTTCTCTTGCATGAGGAAGAAGACTGCTCAATAAATAACACCTTTTATTGAAAACGCCTGTCTCTCTATTCCTCTGCATTCTGGTGAAACTAAGTATGCACTGCTGACTGAGTGAAATAGCTGTCTATTGTTTTCTTACGACTCTAGAGATACACTCTTATTCTGAGGGAGCAAAGTTGTCATGTTTATGCGGTTGTCGGAAACTGAATCCCTTCTTGTCTGAGCCAGGGAAGCTAATCCCTCCCTATTCATTTAAGAAAGTTTCCAGTGACCTCTGAGCTAGCTGGCGCAAACCTAATTAAGTTTAACATAGTCATTAGAGACCTAGATGGCCTCAGTCCTACGTCTAAACTGCTGTTTATGTTATTCCAATGCACAGAGCCTATTGGGAAAATAGGAACTACACTACATGGCGCCTAACGTTTGGTAAGGCAATAATCTAACGCAAGACACTAGAGTAACTCAGTCGTGCTTTTTCACACAGAACCCCTTTCCCCGTAAAAACTCCAATAGACGTCTGGAGTGGGTGAAAGGTTAATATCCGCCGGAAGTCAGTAGGATGAGAATCCTATGTATTAGTTTTTGGTTTGATCAATGTTGAAGGATACAGTGTTCCAAAATATTGTGCACCTAATCTTTGTTTCCTTGAAACTCGATCTTCAACAGAAAACTTTCAGTCAGTTAAATGGCAGAAAGTGACGAAGAGAGGGAGCAAGATAGACTAGCAGCTCAACTCTTAGAGGAAGACACAAGTCTCCAAGAAACTGACCCGGATGCAATAATCATTCCGGTCAATATAAGAAGAACTATAACTCTTAAACTTATAGAAAATGGCCTGACATCACGAGGGGGTACAGTCATATTCGTGGTAGAGGCACATGAATATCGGTAGACAGAGGTATTCTATTCATGGATAAATTTTCCATCAGCACACGCTACGACAAAAGACTTCCACTATTACAAAATAAAGGAACCTGCGAGAGAATACACTCCTTTTGAGGAGATCGAAATCCCACTATATTACCAAGAGCACCTGCTCTGGTTTAAAGGCGCCCTACTTAAGCAGATTATTCTGTGCCCAAAAGAAAATACTATTTTGAAAAAGGTTCAAATCAAATTTGTAGAAAAATAGAGTTCCCAAGTGAGAATGTTTGTTTTGAAAAAGCGAAGGTCGAATTTCAGAGTTCATGGAACGCTGTGTGCAAGATTCCAAAGTTATTCTCTGTGTCAGGAGAAAACATCAATTTGTCTAGGCTGGCAAAGAAACCGTCTACCATAGTAGGCGAAAGTGGAATTACTTCAGTTAGCAGATCAAATGTGCACAGATTAGAATCATCGCCGTCAGCGTTAGTCGCATTAGCAATGTTCGCAGTAGGTGGTACCTGTGTGCCTGTTGTTCCACCTATCTCACCATCAGTCAGACTTGCCGGTGAGACCTCAATGAATGTCGTCATCAGGATTGGCAGCCAATGGGGCCAACACGATGCATTCGTTGTTACAGGACCTAGCAAGGCATCAACATCCGATGGCAGTACTGATGGAAGTGTAAGACAAATGTCCAACATGCATTCTTCTCCGCAAAGCAGGCATCGTAGAACAGGTAAGATGCAATCTTGCCAGATTGGTCTGAATGTAAGGAATCAGGTGGTATTCAGATCTCTTAAACGAGCCAAGCCAAGAATCTGTGTAATTCTTTCACGGTACCGCATGGCTCGAAGAGGGTCTTCCATGGTAGCCTGGGTATTGTTGTTGACTGGACTTGCCATATCGGAGCAGAAGGAATAAAAATAGAATTCCTGCTACGAGTCCCAAAATTAGAGGCAGGCCGCCGAACACAGGGTGCAGGAAGTTTGGAAAAATGCTGAGGACTGCTTCAAAGGGTGCTAACAGTCCTGAAAAAATCGTCTTAAATACATGTGCAATACCACTCGTATCAGACATGTTTAGGATACGACCTAACATTTCTGCCAAATGTATTGGGCAGTTTGCCGATAGTAGGGCATGTATCTCTGCAGAAGTCCTTCCGACTTGCAGATCATACGTTTCTCTGGAGGAGGTCAGTGGCACAGTTTTTCACAAAAGATTGGCTTTCATTCTCCTTAAAGTATCAATTCGTACAGAAGAGATATTCAGTGAAGGCCATAATTATAATTATAAGCCTAAATGCCTCAATTTCTCTAAAGCATACCAAAAGGAGAGAACGTTACCTTAATATATTGGCTAGTAGCTGTCAAATATCCCAATACATTTGGTATTGTTAGCCCTACCCCGCATTATAGCTCTTTGGGTAAAATATTCTACATATGGCCTGTGTGACTTAGTATGCCAATGTCCTCTTAACAAAAAGTGTAAAAGTGCAACTAAATGTGATAAAGTGACAGTGACTTATGAAAACAATATACCAATTTAAAATAAGAGAAGTCTTGCAAAAACAGATAACAATATGGTATTGATAAATCTATTCAGAACAGTGTAACAGCCCCATATTCAGGATTTAATATTAAGGACCCTACTCTAGTGAAGACAACAGGACTCTTATATGTTCTCTATAATCATCTATCTATCTATCTATCTATCTATCTATCTATCTATCTATCTATCTATCTATCTATCTATCTATCTAATGTATCAATATATGAGTGTATATGTATGGATGTATTTTTCAATAACAAACACATATCTGTCACACTATGTAAATAGGATTATAGGAAATTAATCATTGCTTCACTATTGAAATATTGTGGAAAATATGGCAATCTTTATTTATCAACAACAGAAAGAGGAATGTCTGAGTTAGTAAAATGTGTCCATGCATGTATATTATGGGTCTTTATGTAGTACAATTTTCTACTTTTAAATTATTTTGCACATGTGTCATGTGTTAACATCTCTAAGTATGTATTCCTTTTATGCCTGGGTATGTATCTATATATTTTACTGTGGAGGTAAAAAAACAAACCTTTACAACTCTGCCCAAACGATTACTCTATGCCTCATCCAAAGCCTCTGTCAAACTGTCCCCCTCCCTCCACTTTCTGACTCATTCCAAACCTCTCATACTACTACGGGCTTCCAAATAACCCTTTCCAAATTCTCCTCTTCTTTATCCTATTCATCAAAGGAACACGTGCACATGTCCACCACACCCAATATCTATTTTTATTTTCCCTATCTTAATTCACTACTAACCCATCCTGGGTTTCCAAATTGAGGGCTACTTGCCAGAAAACACTTCTATCCCTCATCAGGGGTAGTAAGAGCTATATAAATACAATTTACAATTACAATTAAGTTCTAAGCTTCCACCAACTTTAGGTTTTCTAATTCCGTACAGCACTGGGGTTTACCAGGCCTGTACAAAATTACAAGAGCATTTAGTCCCTTGTAGAATTTTCTCCAAGATGTATGGTTGTGAAGAGGCAATGGAAGCTGTATTACGATAATATGATGATTTCCTGTAAAACGCTGAAAATATAGCAAACTGCACTACATGAAAGTTTTGGACATGAAACCAAAAATCATGCTGAAGAAATCACAATTCCAGTTACCTGTGGTTAAATCCTACCAGCTTCAGGAGTAAAACCAGGAGCACACTCAGCTGTCTTGACTGCTCTTCCGCTGTGATACATTGCAACACCCTGCATTCTGCAATGAATAAGATATGCACTCCAGTTGTCATTTGATGTTGAGGTTTCTTTTCCCATCAATTAAACAAGGTTTCCTTGTCTGCTTTATCTGTGAACTGCCGTCTGCATTGATTGTCGCTCAGCTCACATCGAATGCACAGCCCTTACATTCCTTGTGTGTCACACAGAGTCAATGCCGCAAGCTAGTCATGAAAAGCAGGGTGGCAAAGTTTAATACACATAAGCTACAACATATCTCCTTTCTTCACAAAAATAACAAAATTGAGAAAAAGTAAAATAAAATAGATCGAAACCGGATGGAGAAACATGTAACACACTACTGATACATGGGTACAAGTAAGGTTAACCCAAACAATGCAGAGCTGTTAATTATGCAGAAATACAATATCTTATTCACAAAAGGATGACATGTAATATAACTACTATTTCATTATACAGTCATCAAACTGGACTGGCATACGATGCAATCAATGATGTCTACCTGAAGATTTTACCAAATGATCAGTTTCATCAGACCCATCATTCTCTTCAATTTGACCATTAGAATTGCTCATTCTACCCAGATCTCTACCTGTTCCTCCTCTCCTACCTCTATTTACCACATCTTCCATTACCATCAATTCATCACCTTGCACCTCTGCATCATCATCTTCAAAAAAAATGTCTTTGCTTCTATTTTTTTACAATATAATACTACCCATTTTCTGTTCCATTTTTGTCCATTTTTCAACACCACATGTCATCCATTGACTTGTTTCACTCCCATGGGGTTGGAAAATGTACTAATCCCATCTTCTTTCCTTCCAAATATGATTTCAACTAAATCTACTTCTTCTAGCCTTCCCACATTCTGGTTAATTTTGTTGTCCTTATTCATTTTACTTTCTATTAACTACTGAGGTGACAACTTAATTTTTTGCTTCTCACCCTCCCATCCTCTTGAAAGGGGTCTCACCTGTAGCTCAATTTACAGCAGGATTATATGACCATACAACATCTTCCACACAGTTTTTAACATCTTGTTTACCTTTTGCTGCCATTTGTATGGTATCCTTTAGTACCCAATTCATGAGCTCAACCATTCCATTTCCTTGGGGAACGTAAAGAGAGGTGTGCACATGTCTTATACCATTTCCCTTCAAGAATCTTTGCATAGTCCACGGACCTATAAAATCTAAAGAAACCTTTTCCTAAGCACTTCCACTGTCATTCCTGCTCAGTGAGCCCATACCTTGTGTGCAAATCTTCAATCTTTTCTCACTTTCTCTACACAACAAGCGATTCTCCACCCAAACTTTCACATCTTCATCCATACAAGGCCATCAATACTTTTCTTCAAGATTTTTGTAGTAAATGTCTGTCCTAAGTGGCCTTAAAACAACTTCTTCCTCACACATTCTGGAGACACACATCTCTCACCTCTTAGAGCTAAACTGTACGAAGCTCCAATGCTAAACTGTTAGAACCGGAGGTCTCTGGTTGGCACAGGTATGCACTTGTGACAAGCAAGGACCCTCAACTCCACGTCAGGGCAAGGGAACTACTCCTTTGAATAACCCCTGCTCACCCTCTAGGTAGTGTGGCGCTAGCAGAAAAGGCTAATCCTCAGGGCTATAGTAAGTTAAGCATTCATGATCACACACAGTAAACCCACTAACCCACCACAAATGGACACCAGTCGTATGGTTGTATCAAAAATAGGTATACTTTATATAAAAGATAGATTCAAGCAGGATTATCACAAGACCAGAATAACGTTTAGTAAATCGAGGTCACCAGATTACAATAGGCAAACTTAGTCTTTCAATGTTCGTTGGTTAGCAAGGTACGATGACAGGGAAATAAGAACGTTGCGGACCCTGGATCCGATATGAACTCGAGACGGAGTTCAAGAGTACCTTGCTGGTGGAAGTCCGAGGCTTTTCAGGCGCGGCTCCTTGTGAGGGCGGACCCCGAACGAGGCCGACGGTTCTCCAGAGGATCTGTCCGGCTCAATCCCCCTCGAGGAGCGAGGTGAAGGGGCTAGACTGTGGAGGGTTGCGGCGATCCGGGATCGGTACAGCTCACGGGGCGAGGCGCCGTTCAGGCCTGCGTGGCGTACTACTTCTTAGCACGCTGGGTTGACTCGTGGATCTGTGAGGGGCGTCAAGTTCTCGGGCAGACGGGTGTAGCACCAGGCTTCCGGTACCACGGTACGGGTAGGCCTTTCTTGAGGTGCGGCACGAGCCTTGCTATGCAGGAGCGCAAAGCTAGACAGTTGGGTACGTTACGAAGTACAGACCGTCCGAGGCTATGAGATGCTCTCCATGCAGATTCCGGCTGGAGAAGGTGAGAGGTGTGAAGCTCGCTCCGTAAGCGGCGAGGTGGCAGGAGAGCAGGCGGCCCGACACTGAAGCGGAGAGCGGCTCATGGATGAGCGGGACTCTCTACGGCGGGGTGACCAAGCTCCGAGCTGTCACGACCTGGGAGAGGGCGAAGGCACCCGAGTCACCACTCTGACGAGGGAATAAGAACTGAGGCCCAACAGCAAACGGGCACAAGCAGATAGAACCCAATGGTCCTGGGGTTCCGTTCAGGGGGCAAGCTCTCGATCAAGCCCTTGGAGATCGTTTGAGGCACAAGTCTACAAAGTCCTATCTGGTCCTTTCCTCTCCGTTCTCAGCAAGGCACCACTGCAGGCCAGTCTTACAGGATACAGACTGGTTTCCGTCCTTCAGCTTCTCTTGGTCCTTCTAGTCAGGAAGAGGTTTGTCGTGGTCAAAACTGGATCTGATTTCTAAGGAGCGGAGCTCCTATATTTATACTGTATTTCTTTTGTCTTTGCAGGCCAGGGGGCCTGAGCCTGGTTCAACCCGGTTCTGAAGTACTTTGTTGACAAGACGCTACCGTCTTCTTTGCAGGGCAGAGACATCAGACGCTCCGCAGGAGGTGGAGCCAGCATTGTGGTGGTGGAGCACAACCCTATTCAGAGTCAAGGACTACTCCACCCACCCATCCTGGTGTAAGCATCTCAT
Source organism: Lissotriton vulgaris (assembly GCF_964263255.1). Classification (NCBI taxonomy): domain Eukaryota; kingdom Metazoa; phylum Chordata; class Amphibia; order Caudata; family Salamandridae; genus Lissotriton; species Lissotriton vulgaris. The sequence goes on from NC_141691.1 coordinate 1,435,514,368, forward strand.
TCACCCTGCTGAACAGTTAGGCGAGCAAAGGCTAACTTTCTAAAAGTAGCATTTGCAAACACAGGGTATTAAAATAAACCTTTCTGAAGGAAGTATTTTATTATTCGGAGTTCAGGCACACTAAACTCGACCTGCTACCGTGTTCCCAGAGCCTGCCGGGACTATAGTGTGTAATAGCTCCGACAGGTCATCTGGCCTAAGAGAACCGGTAGCCCTTCAATAGTGAAGAACGAGAGAGGCTGTAATTCACTACTAGGACTTGCCACACTCTAGGCCTGTCCTACCTTACGCTTACAATGCACCCTGCCCGTAGGCCTACCATAGGGGTGACTGATATGAAGGTGTGGGAAGGTTCTGGGACTGACAAGTGTGGGCACTTGCACAGTCAGCGTGACAGTGCGGGACTGTACGCGGGGTCAGCAATGGCGGACCCAAGACATATCTTACGAGGCCGCTTCTGTGGGTGGCGCAACCAGCGCTGCAGGCCCACTAGTGGCATTTGTATCTACAAGCCCCGGCACGCCTCGTGCACTTTACTGGGGACTGATAGTAAACCAAATAATCCAATCATGGAAATCAATTGTACATATACTTTACATTGGGAGCACTTGCACTGCGGCACGGATTGGCGGTGGCGCAGTGCCCTGAGCATCGAACACCAGGAAAAACATCTGAGGCACATCAGCAAAAAGTGGAAGGGAGACTTACGCCAAGGTGCCAGGTCTAACACGTGTCCCCTCCAGCTGAAAGGTGAGGAGAACTACCCTACCCCAGGGAGTTCCTCATCACTAAGGCGGAAAAACCTTGACAGACCGTCAGCGTTGGCGTGGTCTATGCCAGGGCGTTGTTCCACCGTAAAGTCCATACTCTGTAGAGAAATGGACCACCTCAACAGTTTCAGGTTCTCACCCCTCATTTGCATCAACCATCTGAGGGGCCTGTGGTCCGTCTGAACTCGGAAGTGAGACCCAAACAAGTAGGGTCTTAGCTTCTTCAGGGCCCAGACCACAGCAAAAGCTTCTCGCTCAATCGCACTCCACTTCTGTTCCCGTGGAAGTAACCTTCGACTGATGAAGGCCACAGGGTGATCCCAGCCCTCCTCAGCCGTGTGTGAAAGGACAGCCCCTATCCCATGCTCTGAAGTGTCTGTCTGCACTAAGAACTCTTTGGAGAAATCAGGAGCCAGGAGCACGGGCGCCGTGCACATGGCCTTCTTCAGGGTGTCGAATGCTTCCTGACAGGCGTAGGTCCAGATCACTTTTCGAGGCTGCTTCTTCGAAGTCAGCTACGTCAAGGGGGCAACGATGTTGCCGTATCCCTTGACGAACCTCCTGTGATACCCGGTGAGTCCAAAGAAGGCCCTCACCTCCGTTTGGGTCTTTGGGGCTTCCCAAACCAGGATTGTCTAAACTTTGGGCTGATGGGGTGCCACCTGGCCGCTCCCAACTTGGTGTCCCAAATACACCACTGAACCCTGCCCGATCTGGCACTTGCTTGCCTTGATCGTGAGGCCTGCCTTGCGCAGAGCCGCCAACACTTCCCAAAGGTGCTGCAAGTGTTCCTTCCACATTCCGCTGAACACTGTGATGTCGTCCAGGTAGGCGGCACTGAACGCGTCCAGTCCAGCCAACACCTGGTTGACCAACCTCTGGAAGGTGGCAGGGGCGTTTTTCATCCCGAAGGGCATGACCCAGAATTGGTAGTGCCCATCTGGGGTTGAAAACGCTGACCTCTCTTTGGTCCCTTCGGTTAAGGCAATCTGCCAGTACCCAGACGTTAAATCAAATGTACTGAGGTACCGAGCAGCTCCCAACTGATCAATGAGCTCATCAGCTCTGGGGATGGGGTGGGCGTCAGTGTTCGTGATCGAATTAAGTCCTCGATATTCCACACAGAACCGGAGTTCGGGTGTGGCTCCCGGCGTCGCAGCCTTCGGGACCAAGACCACTCGGCTGGCCCAAGGACTGCTGGGGGACTCAATCACCCCAAGAGCAAACATCTTTGAGACTTCCTCTTTGATGCAGGCTCGTACCCTGTCAGTCACGCGGTAAGCCTTATGCTTCACCGGTAAGCTGTCTCCCGTGTCCACATCATGGACGCACCAATCTGTGACACCAAGAACCAGGGAGAACAAGTCAGAGAATTGCTCCAGCAGCTGGCGGCAATCACTCTGCTGCTCAGGGGTCAGGGAGGGTGAGAGGTTAACTCCATCCACTGACCCATCTCACTTGGAGGCCACCAAGAGGTCCAGAAGAGGGCCGGTCTCCTCCTCCATCCCATCATCGGTTGCCAACAGCATGCCCACTTCGGACCTCTCCAAGTGGGGCTTAAGGCGGTTAACATGTAGGACCCTCAAAGGGTTCCTGAGAGTTTGCAATTTCACCAGGTAGGTGACAGGACTCTTGCGCTCCACAACCTCAAATGGACCCGTCCACTTATCCTGAAGTGCACAGGGCTCCACTGGGGCCAAGACCCACACCTTTTGTCCAGGTTGAAGCTCTACCAGAGTGGCATTCTGGTCGTACCACCGCTTCATCTCCTCCTGGATGGCTTCCAGGTTTGCCTCAGCAAGTTGCCTGAATCGCCTGGTCTGGTTTCGGAAGGCCAGCATGTAGCTATATACATTCCGGGGAGGTTTCCTGGGAGATTGCTCCCAGCCTTCCCTAACCAGACTCAGAGGTCCTCGCACCGGGTGACCGTACAGAAGCTCGAAGGGACTGAACCCGAGCGACTTCTGTGGCACCTCTCGGTATGCAAACAGTAGACATGGTAAGAGGACGTCCCACTTATGTCTCATTGGTCCTTCTAGGCCCATAATCATGCCTTTCAGGGTTCGGTTGAATCTCTCAACCAACCCGTTTCCTTGGGGGTGGTAAGGGGTGGTGAACTTGTACGTTACACCACACTCTTGCCAAAGGGACTTCATATATTTTGATATGAAGTTGGTGCCCCTGTCAGACACCACCTCTAGAGGGAATCCTACTCGAGAGAAAATTCCCATCAGTGCTCGTCCCACCACGGGGCCGTCACTGTCCTCAGAGGGATGGCTTCAGGGTACCGGGTGGCATGGTCCACCAAGACCAGGATAAACCTGTTGCCCATGGCTGTCTTGGGGTCCAGAGGCCCCACAATGTCAATTCCCACTCGCTGGAATGGGGTACTGACGACTGGGAATGGTTGGAGGGGAGCCTTGTTCTTCCCTCCACACTTACCACTTGCCTGGCAAGTCTGGCAAGTTCTGCAGTGAGCATCTGAGCTCCGGTGCATCTGGGGCCAGTAAAAGTGGGTGACAAGCCTGTCATAGGTCTTGTCCATCCCCAGATGTCCTGCTAAAGGCACATCGTGAGCCAAACCCAGTAGGAAGGCCCTGAACTCCTGGGGTACCACCAGCACACGGGCTGACCCAGGTTCAGCAGCCTAAGGCTCTGAATACAGTAGATCGTTATCCCAGTAGACCTAGTGTTTTCCGGGCCCAACGCCATTGGCCTGGTCTGCAGCCTGCTGACGCATACCTGGGAGAGAAGGGCACATTTTCTGCTCCTCACAGAATTCCTCCCTGGAGGGACCCCCTTCTTGCTGCCAATGGGTCAGCTCAGGCAAGTCTCCCAGTTCGGCGATCTGTTCCCCGGTAGGCTCCAGGGCATCCCCCTCGAGGTCTGCCTCCTCCTGGGCCGTGGGAACTTCAGGGACCGGCTGTCCGCGCCCCCGGTGCCTCCTCTCTAAGGCCGGTTCCTGGGCCTCTTCCTCAGGCTCCAGGACCTCTTCGACACCCCTACTGGCTGCCATGGAGCGCGTGGTCACGCACGCCCAGTCGGGTAGACCCACCATCCGCAGATGGGCCGTTTTCTCCACCTTTTCCTAAGGGGAGTTCTCCAAATCGTTCCCAAGCGGACAATCTACAGGCATGGAGGTCCTCACAACAACTTGAAGAGTACCTGAGACCCCCCCCACTCAAAGGTAACCTGAGCCATCGGACACTGGCTCTCAGAATTGTCAGCATTAACAACTTTGCAGTAGGCGTGCGGTACTACCTGCTCTTGAGACACCAGGTGCTGCCTCACTGCAGTCACGCTGGCTCCTGTATCTCAAAGAGCCTCCGCTTTCTTACCATTGATGGTCACTAAATGCCCATATTTCTTAGTGTTACTGGGTAGGTAGTTCTCTGGGATCATCTCGCTGTCTCCTAACGAGACTAGGGTCAGCTGGACGGGATCCCCACCCATTGGGGATGCTACTTCCTCCCCAAAGTTAATATTAGCTAGTTGCCGGGGTGGAGCACCAGTGGGTGCGGGTTTTGCAAACAAGCGACACTTAGGATCAGAGGCAACATGACCCAGGTCGCCACACCTAAAGCAAGTGATGGGCCCCTTTGGAACAGGTTTACCTGTCGGGGCCCCGGTTGATTTCGGGGTTGGAGGAGGCTGAGAACCTTTCCCTTGGTTCCCTTGGGGATTACTTTGGAGGCCTTTGTGGAACCCTTTCTGTTTTCCCTTGTCCCCCCCACTCTTCTGCTGGGGACCCTGCCCACCTTTGGCTGAGTCTACCACTGGACCTATGTGGATCCTGGTGCTGACCCAGCGGTCCGCTTCCCCAGCAAGCTTCCGCGGGTTGGACAGCTTGCTATCGATCAGGTGCTGGCGTAACTCAGGAAAACAATTATCCAACAAGTGCTCCCATGCGATTAAATCAAACGGCCCTTGAAAATTATTTACCTTACTGCCCTTCACCCAACCATCCAGTGCTCTGCAGAAAAAGGTCACATACTCTACATACGTACTCCCTTGAATCTTCACACACTTTCTAAACCGTTGCCGGTACATTTCAGACGTTAACCCAAACCGATTCATCAGGGCATCTTTCATGTGTGGGTAGGAGACTGACTCTTCAGGAGGAATATCTAGCAGGGTATCCCGCCCCTCGGTCAGGGACCGTCCCCACAGCCCCGCTCCCCAATCCTTCTCAGGGACCCGGTGGGAAGACAAGGCTACCTTGTAGGCTCGGAACCACTGCCCTATGTCATCTCCTTTGAAATACTCTTTTACCACATCCTTCGGTACGTAGACACTTGACTCTACCTGGGCTGGCGTTGTGCTGCCACCAGGAGCTGCATCCAAGCTCTTTGCTTTCAGCTCCAATTCTTTTAGGCGCATCTCGTGCTCCAGTTGGAGCCTTTTTTCCTCCATGGCCATCTGACCTTTCAATCTGGCCATCTCCACTTCATGCGCTCTGGTTGCGGCCCTGTCTGCCAGCTTTTCTGCCGACGGGCCTCCCAGGCCTCCAATGAGGCTCTCGGGTGGATCCACTACCACCTGATTTTCATGCTCTCTAGACTCTTTCCAGGCTCTCAGTGCCGTGATGCGCTGGGCTCGGGTTCTGCAGTTAGCTTGCGAAACTCGGAACTTTTCGCAAAGGACTCTCAAGTGCTCGGCTTTGCACTTTTCCAGCCCGTCCCAGTCAACATCGTCGATTCCAGAGATGACAGAGAGTGCTCTTGAGGGAAGTGAACCTGGCATGGTTTAGGAGATTGGAGATCTCTCGGCAAGACTGTAATCTGGTTGTGTTATTGGTCTGCTCTCACTACGTGGTGATCAGTTATTAATTGTATATGAATCATGAATGCAAATCCAAAATCCTTACCGCTGGTACCAATGTAAGAACCTAAGGTCTCTAGTTGGCACAGGTATGCACTTGTGACAAACAAGGACCCTCAGCTCCACGTCAGGGCAAGGGAACTACTCCTTTGAATAACCCCTGCTCACCCTCTAGGTAGTGTGGCGCGAGTATACAAGGCTAATCCTCAGGGCGATAGTAAGTTAAGCATTCATGATCACACACAGTAAACCCACTGACCCACCACAAATGGACACCAGTCGTATGGTTGTATAAAAAATACGTATACTTTATATAAAAGATAGATTCAAGCAGGATTATCACAAGACCAGAAAAACGTTTAGTAAATCGAGGTCACCAGATTACAATAGGCAAACTTAGTCTTTCAATGTTCGTTGGTTAGCAAGGTACGATGACAGGGAAATAAGAACGTTGCGGACCCTGGATGCGATATGAACTCGAGACGGAGTTCAAGTGTACCTTGCTGGTGGAAGTCCGAGGCGTTTCAGGCGCAGCTCTTTGTGAGGGCGGTCCCCAAACGAGGCCGACGATTCTTCAGAGGATCTCTCCGGCTCAATCCCCCTCAAGTAGCGAGGTGAAGGAGCTAGACTGTGGAGGGTTGCGGCGATCCAGGATCGGTACAGCTCACGGGGCGAGGCGCCATTCAGGCCTGCGGGGCGTACTACTTCTTAGCACACTGGGTCTGACTCGTGGATCTGTGAGGGGCGTCAAGTTCTCGGGCAGACGGGTGCAGCACCAGGCTTCCTCCGGTACCATGGTACGGGGAGGCCTTTCTTGAGGTGCGGCATGAGCCTTGGTATGCAGGAGCGCAAAGCAAGACAGCCGGGTATGTTACGACGTATGGACCGTCCGAGACTATGAGATGCTTTCCGTGCAGATTCCGGCTGGAGAAGGTGAGAGGTGCGAAGCTCGCTCCGTAAGCGGCGAGGTGACAGGAGAGCAGGCGGCCCGGCACTGAAGCGGAGAGCGGCTCAGGGATGAGCGGGACTCTCTATGGCTGGGCGACCGAGCTCCGAGCTGTCACGACCTGGGAGAGGGCGAAGGCACCCGAGTCAACACTCTGGCGAGGGAATAAGAACTGAGGCCCAACAGCAAATGGGCACAAGCAGATATAACCCAATGGTCCGTTCAGGGGGCAAGCTCTCGATCAAGCCCTTGGAGATCGTTTCAGGCACAAGTCTACAAAGTCCTATCTGGTCCTTTCCTCTCCGTTCTCAGCAAGGCACCACTGCAGGCCAGTTTTACAGGATACAGACTGGTTTCCGTCCTTCAGCTTCTTTTGGTCCTTCTAGTCAGGCAGAGGTTCGTCGTGGTCGAAACTGGATCTGATCTGTAAGGAGGGCGGTTCCTATATTTATACTGCATTTCTTTTGTCTTTGCAGGCCAGGGGGCCTGCGTCTGGTTCAACCCGGTTTTGAAGTACTTTGTTGAGAGGACGCTGCCGTCTTCTTTCAGGGTGCTGGGCAGAGACATCAGACGCTCCGCAGGAGGTGGAGCCAGCATTGTGGTGGTGGAGCACAACCCTATTCAGAGTTAAGGACTACTTCGCCCACCCATCCTGGTGTAAGCATCTCATTCACCCTCCTGAGCACCCGACTATCCCCCGGGAATCTCCCAGCCCTGTCACTCACACAAACCCAGACAGCAGATACACATCCTGGCAGAGGCGGGCTGAACAGTTAGACGAGCAAAGGCTAACTTTCTAAATGTAGCATTTGCAAACACAGGGTATTAAAATAAACCTTACTAAAGGAAGTATTTTATTATTCTGAGTTCAGGCATACTAAACTCGACCTGCTACCATGTTCCCTGAGCCTGCCGGGACTATAGCGTGTAATAGCTCCGACAGCTCATCTGGCCTAAGAGAACTGGTAGCCCTTCAATAGTGAAAAACGAGAGAGGCGGTAATTCACTACTAGGACATGCCACACTCTAAGCCTGTCCTACCTTACGCTTACAATGCACCCTGCCCATAGGCTTACCATAGGGGTGACTGATATGAAGGTGAGGGAAGGTTCTGGGACTGGCAAGTGTGGGCACTTGCACAGTCAGCGTGACAGTGCGGGACTGTAAGTGGGGTCAGCAATGGCGGACCCGAGACATATCTTACGAGGCCGCTTCTGTGGGTGGCGCAACCAGCGCTGCAGGCCCACTAGCGGCATTTGTATTTACAAGCCCCGGCATGCCTCGTGCACTTTACTGGGGACTGATAGTAAACCAAATAATCCAATTGTAGAAATCAATTGTCCATACACTTTACATTGGGAGCACTTGCACTGCGGCACGGATTGGCCGTGGTGCAATGCCCTGAGCATCGAACACCAGCAAAAACATCTAAGGCACATCAGCAAAAAGTGGAAGGGAGACTCACGCCAAGGTGCCAGGTCTAACATAAACTCTTCTTGTAACTCGACATAACTTCTTAAAATAAGCCTTACATCACCCTCTCATCTCAAGCCAACTTTAATGCTGCACACTTTAAAGACATCATTTTCATCCACTGTTCTCTACCACTCCTCCTTGGTGATGGACTTAAATCCCTCTTCCAATGCATCTTCAATACTTGCCACTACACACACCACATCCTCTACTTTGAAATCTACATCTGCAACATTAAGCAATAGTCTAGATCAGCAGTTGGCCTGCACATTTCCCCCCCTGCAACATATTCAATTTTATACTTGTAATCCTGTAACTTTGCAGCAAAAGGCATCAAATGTGAAGAACCTTTGTCTGCGCCTCCCAGGCTCAGGATTTTAACTAAGGGTCTGTGATCCATCTGCAATGTAAAGTGAGCCCCCAAAGGTGTGTGAAAGGATTGAGCCCCCATGTTATAGCCAAAGCCTCCCTCTAATTTACATCAGAATTGTGTTCTTATTAATTGAGTGTGTGTGAAGCAAACTCTACTGGTTTTTCGTTCCTACCTTTTACCTGAGACAGAACAGCACCAATACCATGGGCACTAGCATCAACCTTGAGAAAAGTTTCTTTCCCTGGCTCAAATGGGTTTTAGGATACCTGCATTTAGTCTCTCATACTTAATCCTTGTAAAAACTCTGTCCAGTTTATCTTCCCACTCAAATTGCTCACCCTTCCTCAAAATCTCTCAAGAGGCTCAGTTTTTTCAGCAAAATCACTTGCAGACTTGGCATAGTGCTCCACAAATCCCACATATTATGTTAACTGTCTTTTTCCTGTGGGAATAGCAGCTACCCTAATAGATTTCAACAAGTCCTCTTTGGGGTCAACTCCCCTTTCTGAGATAGTAGAACCCTAATAATCTATTTCTGTCAACAAAATCTTCACTTGTCTTTTCTCAGTGTAAGGCCCACATCATTTAATCAATGTATTATTATGATCTGCTTCATTCGACCCTGTAATCAAAATATCACCCTTGAAATAATGTATGTTTTCAACATCACTAAATAAACTATGCATCATGCATTGAACAACACTGGCAGGGGATTCCATCCCAAAGGGAAGTGTTCTAAATTGGAAGATCACTTCAATAGTAACAAAAACAGTAATTGTTTTTAAAATGGGATGTAGGACAATTTCATGATATGCTGATTTTAGATACCGTCTAGTGAAAAACTTTGATTTATTTATTATTAACTCCATCTCTGAAATAGTGGGCATTGGTAAATGTCCACCACTATACTTTGGTTCAATGATCAAAGGTCAACACAAAACCTCAATTTGCCTTTTTTGTTTTTAGCAAGCACAACTGCAGAGAGACATTCAGACACCTTCACACCTTCGTTTTACATATCCTTGAGCATCTCCTTTAATTTATTGCGTATTGCAATGAGAACTTTTCTTATCCCATGTCTAATGGGTTTCACTTCCTCTGTCACTTTAATTTCATGAATATACCCTTTAGGTTTACCCAACTTGTTACGGAATACATCCTCATATTTGGCTACAATTGTTTCTAAACCATTTTTTTGTACCACCAAAACTTTCTCTTTTGACCTGAGATCAAGAACCACATGCAAATCATGTTGTTGGACCCAACCCAAAATGGCAGTACCCCACAAACCTCTAAATAAGTATTGCTTCTTCCCCATACCCCTTAGGTATAATATCACTGTTGCACAACGTAGTGTTCGGCCACTTTTCGTCAAAAACATTCCTGAGCATAATAGTGTACATGGAACCTGGATCAACCATCAATTCCAGCTGTACCCCATTTGAAGTAAAGAATGCCCTTGCTCTTTGTATCTTTACCTTTTTCTCACTCTCAACACAAAGGACTATGTCTGGTGTACCAGTGTCTTCATCCACCAATGCAACACTGTTCTTTGAGAAATCTTTGCAAACTCTTGCGAATTGTCCTCTCTTCCCACATTTTCTACAATCTTTATCTCTTGCAATGCAGCCCCTGAAATCCACAGCACGTCCCATGCTTCCACATCTATAGCATCCACTGAATTTACTCTTTACTTTCATTAATAACTTTCATTTTAGGTTTACTAACTTGAGATTTGTAGTCTACCTTTTGTTTACTTTTGTTTTCGACAATTGAATATTTCTCTTTTATACTCTCAACGTTTACACTATTCTCTTTTTTAGTTTCTAATTTTTGCATTTCTTTCATAAATGTGTCAGATTCTTCTACAATTTTCTCTTTGGCAATAGCCTCATACAGTGTTGGATTTCTGTCTGCCCTTAATCTTTCTTGCATTCCTTTATTTTTACTCTGAACTATTAATTGATGCCAAATCATCTCTTCTCTCATAGGACCAAAGTCACATTTGACTGCGAATTCCCTTAATCTTGTTCATAAAAAGGATGTCTTTGCATTACAATATTAACCTGTTTACCATAATACTTCCCCACATACTTTATGCTTCTAGGTATGTATTTTCTATTAGATGACAATCAGCTCCTAATACTTCTGAAAAGATATAAAAAATATGCTGACCTTTAAGTAATAATGCCTTCTTTCTAGGAACTGGAAACCGTAAACCTTCAATGTAATTCTCAAATATTGCAATCCACTCCTCCCATTCTTTAAAAAGAGACTTGTCCTCTGATAAAAGTGATGGGGGTGATGCAACCATTTTAGTACCTGCCATACTGTTGAAAACTATGAAAGAAATACACCAGAAAGTAGTTTAAAGTTACACTAGGTAATAGTTTAAAGCCGTCCTATTTCTATTCCTCTTTCTATGTCTAATAAGACTCCCCCTTTTCAATATACTCTTCCTACAAGGTAGCTTGTTAAAGATCACAACCAAGTACAAGTTGATTCATGCAACACAAATGAATCCCTCCAACACAAGTAGATATGAGTGCTGAAAAGTGGAGTAAGTGAAGTGAAACCATGCTGCTCCAGCCAATCTGCGCGGATGAAGGTGCGCAGATCACTGTTATACTACTGTGCAAACAAAAGTGATGTTGCACTGTACTTACTGGTGTACAGATCACCGAGTGGTAGCTCTTGTCAAACCCACATATGAGGCTGCAGAGCTGTGACGCTGCCGATACGCAGATCACAGTCTAAATTCAATGCGGTGCCGTGACCATGCTCCGCAGTTAGAGGTGAACAAATCACAGTACTGTGACTTGCATCATTGTTAAAGGTGTGTAGGCCACCGCCGATCAGGAGATGCCCCACATGCATATAATGTTGCCAGCTGTGATGTGCAAGGAAATGAAAATAAACACATACACTGTACTCTCCATGTAAATGTAGCACAAAACAAACCAATACAAGATGTATGTATAATGCGCTCCATGTGCCATCACATTCTCCTCCCTGATGCACTCAATGCTCAAAGAAAAGCAAGCTCGTGGGGATGATGGAATCAGTAACCACATACTACGCACCCTTGCTGCCATTAAATGTTGAGGTTTATTCTCCCATCACATAAAAAGTTTCCTTGCCTGCGCTTCCTCTGGTAACTGTCGTCTGCATCGATCGCTGCTCGGTTCACATCGAATGCACTGCCGATACATTCCATGTGTGTCGCACAACATCAATGCCATGGGCTAGTCAAGAAAACTAGCGTGGTAAACCTGATACACGTAAGTCACAACACATTCCTCACAGGCGATCACCCAAAGTCCATGCTGTCTCCGATTCAGAGTTTCATTATTGCGGTATATATATAAATAGCTGATCTTCCACCACACACCAGCAAAGAAAATACAGAATAGGGCCAGAAATATAGCCCAAAAGATATCAAAGCAGTTGTTAGGCCATATAAATGTGAAATCAATCTATTAATCATAAATACGTAAAGCTGTGGAAACACTTGAACAGCAATAAGCCTTACCAAAACAGCATTTGCTTTGATATTGCCATTCAACACTAACCACAACCCTCTCCCCACACACACACAGAACTTAGTGGCATCATGTCTTACAATTAGGAACTCCGTTCATGTTGATGAATATCACCAACGGTGTATCAATTGTGAAATTCATGACAAAAAGTGCAATAGCTTGCATGTTTTGATCTTGCCAATGCCTGAACAAATATAGGAAGGTTGAATACTGCAAAGACCAATCATGACATTTTAACGCTGCGCTGAGATAGCCCCAGGCTTCTCCTTTATTTCCCAACAGTATTCCAAACTACATGCTGTTCTAAGGCTCTTGGCTTTGTCCCCAAAAGCGCACACACAGATGTCATGCACATTTAGAAGCATTCCTCATTGCCTCGAGTGAAACTCTACACAACACATGGCAGTTCTTGGATTTTGGGGGCTAGGAATCCGAGCTGGGTGTGTGTGACCTAGTTGAGTTTCTTTTTCACCTGCAAAATAAGGCATGATACATGTGTTTATCCAATCAATCTAAGAGAATGTCTAGTTTCTTATTGTCCCTAATACTTGTATTGGCTATTCCTAAGCTCTGTCAGTATTTTGTAAAGGAGAACTGAGTAGTATTCGTGCCTTACACATTGGAGACGGATATGCATTTCCTACCCCCCTCTCAGAACATCCATCTACCAGCAAGAGACCTGGAAGCATGAATCAAAGAGCAATTCACCCTTAAACCAAATATCCCATATGTTAAACCACCCACATCTGAGCTTTGGGCTCTGAAGTCATATTGTGCACCCTTTAATCCACGCAAACAAATAAATGTGATGCAAGTTTGATCCATGGGTCGCTCACATGAGGTTGCTTTGGCTAGCCCATTCCTAAGGGATGGAAAGATATCTTCCTTAGCAGGAGGTGTTTGCAAAGGACAAATATGGCTTTTAGTTGAGGAAAGTAGACTGTTTTGCTGACAATCCTGACTCTGTTCCTTGAGTACCTTAAAACAATATGTGCTCCAGAACCGATATTATGAGCAAGTGCATATGTTGCTGAGTTGCTCCATACTGGATCCATCTTTGATGATGTTGGGCCACCTAACGTATAATGGTGATGTCTGTTAAATAATTATGTTTATTGAGATAATAAGCCACCAGTGGCACAATAATGCCCATCCATCCCATCACACTGACCCTCATATAGCAACGATGCCTCTTTATATACTGTGAAATCTGAACTCATGATAGCACCCACTTTGACATAATGCTGCCCTGACGAAATACTGGCTATTCTAAGCATACTGTCAGCATCCAAGTCATGGTGATACCAGCCTTTTGCATAATGCTCCCCTTGCATTACTGTGTGCATTTGTGGCATAATTTTGCCGTTCCTGACATGATGGTGCTCACCCAAAGGGCAAAATTGGATTTGCCATCCCTGGTGAGATGGGCTCAACTTTAGGAAAAATTGCTTGTCCTGGCATCACTGTGTCAATATTTGACCATTCGTGGCCATCTGTTTGCATGCATTATCAAAAACATACAATTAAAGCTGTTGATGGCGCGTTAAAACATTACTGTGGTTTGAGGGGCAGATCCCCCCTTACATTTTACTGTTAATGGCAAGACATATCTCAGAGTTTTGTATATAGGACAAGCTGTGTTTGTCTATCCATTCATGTTCTCACTAACCAACGTAACTATTCACGCAATCAGTAGCTCATTCATCAATCTGTGCACCCATCTATCCCTGCACTCACTAACTATTTTCCCCCAGATTCATCACAGTGCCGTTTTGCGAGTCCTTAATAGCGATTATTAAGGAATCGCTATTAAAGACTCGCAAAACGGGATGCATGTAGAAATCGCGATATTTTTTGCGATTTCTACTGCTTCCTTATTTGCGATTCGGTAATTGCTAATCGCAAATAAGGAATGGCTTTCCCATTCATTCCTATGAGAAATGAATGGGGAGTCATTCCTTATTTGCGATTAGCAATTAGCGAATCGCAAATAAGGAAGCGATTTCAAGGGTGCCAGGGTGTCCAAAGGACACCCTGTAGCACCCCTGAAATGCAAATGTACAATGGTGTTGCGCACACACATGTCCAAAGGACATGTGTGTGTGTAACATACAACTGAGAAAAATGCACTAAAGTGCATTTTTCTAAGTTTGCTATTTACCACGAAGTTACATTTCGCGGTAAATAGCGGCCCCATATTGCGAATTCGCAATTTTAAAAAGGTTCATGAATAGCATTTAAGGAATCTCTAATTGAGATTCCTTAAATGTGATTTTTCGCAATTTAGCGATTTCTATAATTCCGATTTTTGCATTTGGGATGATGAATTGCAAATGCAAAAATAGCGCTCGCAAAGGGCCAGATTCTCAGAACTGGCCTTTGCGAGCCGATTTCAGCTTGATGAATCTGGCTGTTTTTCATCTATCTATGCACTCAAACACTCATTCACTTTCCCGGCAATCGAGTCTAACATTCATCCATCAGCATACTCACAAACGCCTGCACACACAAGTCATTTAGGCGCAGTACTTCCATTTTCAGAAAAAAGCCAGGCTGGCATCACGTTCTGAACCACTCGTTGTCTTTTTTACTGTTACAAAACGTATTTTCAATGATATTTTCAGAATCTCAACAACAATAGTGCTCTTCCCTAGTAGATTTTCTATTTCTCGATTAGACATCTGCACATTTTACTGCTCCACTCCCCCATCGAAAATATTCCTAAATTCTTGTGTTTTGCAGATGCAATTTTTAATCCTGTGCTTTCATGAATTCTAAATGTACTTGACTGCTTCCCAGAATGGTAATACAGCAGGTTGGGTTTTAAAAGGGTTTTATGAATATGACACAAAATACTCATATAAATATTATAACTGTGTTCCAAGTGGTAAACCCTGCTACCCGCCCCAGCGATCTTTTGATTATTCAAAAGCCTGACTTTTCCTAGTTCCACGAATACTGCAACAGGCTGCTTGTTTTCCGATGCACTGCCAGTGTTGCATTATTGATATCTCCCATCGGACACAATTATTGCAAAAAGTAGTAAGCTGTTCAAGCAGAGGTAAAAATAAATATGATATTAGGCAGCCAATTTGTTTGCTTTTTGCATGTTTTAGCTCTGCACAGCTGGCTCGCTTGTTTTGCGGTATTCGAGGCAGCATTCGGGCCGATTCGGGTTACAAATCTGCCTTATCTTGCATTGATATGCTTATTTTAAAGATAACTTGTTACCTTGCTAGGTCAACCCAATATCAAGTTTTCCCTCGTGGCCCGCAGTGCTTGAAGCCTGGCCTCTTTGTAGTTACTAGAAAACTGTTCTGCGATAATTGATTTAGGATTTGGCCTTGTCTTGCTAATTGGCTTATTAAACATGCAGTCAGGCCTGAGTAATTTGACTCGGTTTCCAAATCCTGTTTCAGAGTTTGATTGCTAGAGTAGATGAACAAATCAAAGGCCTGTGGAAGTGCTGCAATGTCGAGGTGGTCAAAATAAACCCTCTTCTTAAAGGTTTTGTAAGTTAAGTGCCACAAAGGATACTACAGCGGTCTTCGCGTGTTCATAATGGATTTAATTAGCATGGCGCGAGAGGGAGAGTCAATTCAGGCTTTGGAATTAAAGCTAGAAGCAGATAATTACTGCATAACTAGCAGGACTCCACATCTGCAACGCCCTCGATTACCGCTTTTATGATCGTTCCAATAAATTTCTTAAATGCAATTGCTCCTTGAACACTTGTGTAAAATATAAAGGACTAATTAGAGGAAGTGATGAGAAAGAAAAAGCCACTTCAAAATCGGGAGCAAACAGTGAATATTTGCAGAGAAGGTGCAGAGGTCTACGTCCTTGTTAAAACTAAAGGAGCGAACCTCTGGAAATAAGAAAGAAAGTGAGCTCCGTTCAAACTGTTATTTATATGTTTTACACATATATCAAACAAGCATAAGTTAATTACCAAAATGAGGTGATCTAAAAAGGGTAGGTTGTAAAGTTATTACAACTTTATTATATCCCCAGCAGCATTGTTTATTCTGGTGAACGAATGGAGTTAGCTATATCAGTTTCAAACTTATATGGTAAGGTCGTACATGGCTTGTTTTTCCCAGCGCATTTTATGAGGTAAGAATTTGTTAAACAAAACGCATTAACCCCTCCCCTGCTGGTGACGGAACCACTCCGTCATCAACCGCGGTCGCGCTGTGCTGATGACGGAGCGGTTCCGTCATGGCCCGCTCGGAACGCCTGCGCGGCGCGGATTCCGCGCCTGCGCTGAACGTTCTATTGAGCGGGCGGGGCCGTGACGGAACCGCTCCGTCATGAGCACAGCGCAACCGCGGCTGGTGACGGAGTGGTTTCGTCACCAGCATGCGCCTGCCGCACGGCCGCCCCACCCCCTTAGCACTGCAGCGGAATAGCCGCCGCAGCGAAGGGGTTAAACAATCTGGGGCAGATTTATCAACATTTCACCTTGCTATGCTGTATGAAAGGTAGAGGGACACTTTACTGCACAAAAGCAATCCTCTGGGGATTTTTCCTCTTTCTACAAGGGCTGCAGAATGCAGCATATGTAGAAAGAAAAAGAAAACGAGGAGAAATAAAGATATGTCTCCTTGTTATGCCTCCCTGGGAAGGCGCAGCATTTTGATGCATTCCCAGTCTACCCTTAATGGTAAATCTGGGAATGAAGCAAAATTCAAGAGTGAATGAGTGGAACATCCACATGCTTCACATAGAATGCGTCTCTGGGGCCGAGTAGCACAAAGCAGTGACTCATGTTTCTTCTGATTGACCTAGCCACCAAGGGCCAAGCAAGATGGCCTTTTATTGCTTGGTAAATCTCATTCTAGGTTTTGCGTCACCCTTCGCCCCCTTGTGTGGTGCAAGAGCATCGCATAACCTTTGGTAAATATGCCTCTCTATGTTTGTGCACCTTGGAGCAGGGTAAACACACTTTATTAATGTGTTATGCCCAATTCTTTGGTTTCAAAAATTCAAATTCAAAAAGAACTTTATTCGGTTTTCGTGATGAAAGCCATAAAAGTACAAATATACACAGTAAAAAAAGAAAACTATTAGTAACATTAAGTTCATAGTATGTTAAAAATTGATCTCTCACAGAGAGAACTATACATTCACTAAGGTCGGTATTTGAGGCAGCTCTATGATTTTCATAAGTTCGTGCGATGCCTGAGACACAATTTTAGATAGTGTGCGACGGATTTCGACACTAAGCTGTTTTCCAGAAACTGCAGCGCCAGGTACGCTGGGCGGCATCTACGGATCTTCATTACTTTTAAAATTGGTAAGATCCACTTTTTGCGAAGTGGTGTATAAAACTTGCAAAAGAAAAGAACATGAATTGTGGACTGAGGGGAAATAAAATCACAGGGGCACAGTATCGTGTTATGTGTCCAAACATTCTGTGAAGGAAATGAAACCATGATGTGAAAAAGATTGAACCTGAAGCGAGTAAGAAGAAATTTTTCAAATTGCGTCAGGTCGTACTGCAGATACGGTTGGATAGATGGAGTCAGTTGTATCATAAGGCAGTGTTGGACTGATGTCTTTCCTATTTCGGTCATCAGTCGCAGTTGGGTTAGGTGGGACAGGCATAGCTTTTTTAGATCTTTCTTTGCTATGTCGGTTACTGACAATGGTTCATCAAAGAACCTCGAGAGACCAATATTTGCGAGGAAGGATTTTACATAAGATAGCCATTTAATCTTTTTCATACAGTCTAGTTTCATACAGTCCTCAATGATTGCTCTTGTGAGCTGACATTCGTCTGTTGCCCATATTCTGCGCCACAGCATGATGGGCTGAATCTTGATAAGATCTGATACATGATCCACTCCAAGTTCTAAGTGACAGCCAAAGGTAGTTGTGGTTTTTGGAACTGCTAGTAGGAATTTTAGGAATGAATCTTCAACTTTCTGGATTTGTTCGACGTTTGATATTCCCCAGACTCCTGCTCCAAAGATGGCCGTGCTGATGCATTTTGCGTTATAAATTTTTATCATCTCGGCCAGAGGTCTTTTTCCTAGACGGAGGGAGAAAGCTTTTAGAGCGCCCACAGTTCTTATGAGTGACAGCTTACGCGCAATGATTGCTTCTTTCCATTTAAACTCTTCATCAATGGTGATGCCGAGGTAAGAGTAAGTTTTAGTTCTTTCGAGGGGTAACTTGTCCACAAAAATTGACTTTGCTTTTTTCCCCTTAATACCGGCGTGCATCACAAAGGTTTTTTTTATGTTGACTTTTAAATTAAGACTTGTCATGAAGGTGCAGTAGTTATTTAGGGCCTTTTGTAGCTGGATCGGGGTTCGTGCGAGGATCACTGCATCGTCAGCGTATAACAATGCTGGGATCGGTCGCCGGCCCACTTCTGGAAGATCTTTTACGCACTGTAACATAGCAGCTTCAAGTCCGTTTGTGTAGAGCGTAAATAGGAAGGGGGCCAGTACGCATCCTTGCCTGACCCCCTTCTGTATTGGGAAGCTATCTGTAAGTTGGCCTTCCAGTCCGTATCGTACCTTTCCCGTGGCACCCGAGTATAACTCGCGTAAGAAGTCTACGATTGCTGGCTCGATCCCCATTTGCAGCATTATTATCCAAAGTTTTGAATGTTCTACACAGTCAAACGCTGCCGTAAGGTCAACGTAGACCATGTGTAAGGTTGATTTTTTTGCTGTGGTGTATTTTCCAGCCAGTAGTGTTAAATTCAAAACTTGGTCCACGGTGCTCAATCCAGCCCTGAACCCCTATTGGAGATCTGATAGTACCCCATGTTCTTTGGACCACTCCTGGAGGCGGTCTAGAAGTATCCTCCCTGCCATCTTTCCGACCGAATCCAGGAGGGAGATGGGACGGTAACAGGAGGGACTGTCTCTGTTGCCTTTCTTGAATATGGGGACTAGGATTGAAGTTGACCAGGAGTTAGGGAGGTTGATTTCCTTAGCTGCATTCAGGACCTTGGTTAAAAGAGGGGACCAGAGATCGGGAAGGGATTTGTAGAGGTCCATAGGGACTGAGTCTGGTCCAGGCGCTTTGCAATTTTTTGCAGTCGTTATAGCTTTCATTGTTTCATTAATGGTGAAGTAAATTTCTATCGGGTAGTTCACCGGTGGGAGGAGGGGAGGTGTCGGAGCCGAGTCTCCGGGTTTGTCCTCTCCAAAGACCCCTGAGAAATGCTGCACCCAGTCCTCGGCGTTTATTGCAACATCCAGGGAGGGACCGTCGTTGTTTCCAGTTAAGAAAGGGGTCTTGACAATTTTCCAAAAGGCTACATTGTCTTTTTGTTCGCTGCTATTTAGAAGTTGGGTCCAGAGATTACATTGTAGCTCCTTTTTCCTTTGCTTGACTGCAAGCGTATATGATTTCCTTAGTTGCACTATCTCTTCTCTGTTTCGATCTTTCTTTGCTAGGGCTTTCTTTAGAGCTGAATAGGCTTTTGTGCACTGGGTGTTAAACCAACCTTTTCTTAGAATGTTATTTTGTTTTCTAGATTTGGTTAGTTCATTGCCGATGGTTTTCACTATTTCATTATAGCCGGACAGAATTTCAGATGCAGTTGCCAGGGGGTTTAGACAATTGTAAATGTAAATCCTGCATTTTTTGATTATTCTTGCGCTGGTTGTTTCTTGATCTAGGTTATCCCATTTGAGGGTGAAGCCGTTCAGTTTGTTTAGTGTAAGTGGTTCTTGATGTAAGGGGCCCATATAGTCCTTAGCTTGTTTTTTTTGATGATCAGGCTCTAGGTAGATTAATCTGAGTGGATAGTGGTCACTGAGTGCATTGTTGTCCACTTCAAAGTGCTTTATGCGTGTGGCATTGTTAATTGAAACTAGGATGTAGTCAATTATTGTTTGAGCGCCTCTTCCATGGAACGTTGGTGTGAATTGGATAGTCGGTGTCATTAACACATTCGCAAACCCTATATCTAACTCGGTCATGATGGCCTGTATATTGTTTCCTTCTTCTGTGTGAGAAAAATGAGTTATAGGGTTATCTTGGTCGTCTGTGATCCCACATATAGAGGCGTCGCTTTTGCTACATATATGGAGGTTGAAATCTCCGCCCCAGATTATTGAGTGGGTGACTTTGGCGTATTTGATTTTTAGCTCATTTGTTACATCACTAATTTCACTTAGAGCTTTGATTAATTCCGTCAGGGTCATGTTATTGTAAAAATGTATTATAGTGTAGATGGCTTGGTTAGATCCTTTTATATTGATGATCTGATAGTTTTGGTGGAGTGCAATAGGCGTTGTTTCCTGACAGGGCCAAAGATTGGAAATATATGTAATTAGGCCCCCTTTACTTCTCCCTGAGTGTGATTTTATTGCGTGGGAGAAGTATGTTCTAGATCCCACCAGGTGAATTGGATCGTTCAGCCATGTCTCCTGAAGACAAATTAAGTCGTTTGTGTGAACCAGATCTAAAAAGGTTTTTTCAAGATGCTTGGTTGCTAGACCCGCCACATTCCAGAAAAGCATATTCCTCTCGACATCTGTGCTGAAGTTAACAGATTGGGACGGCAGTTCAAGTAGTTCTGCTTCTACTTTTGAGTTTGGGGGGTCTATGTTCAAAGCTACCTCGTCTGATTTGTCTGAGGGAGGACGGGACATGAACTGCGGTCTGGTGACAAATTTGCAGTGGTGAGGACGATCTTTGGTCTGACTGCTTGCATTTAGAGTTGTGGTTTCTGTGGTATCATCATCTTTCCTGTCTTTTAGTAAGCTATAGACCTTGTCGGACATATTGCTCTTTGGTTTATTTGGTGGGGGAAATAGTTGTACTCTAGGGTTGAACAGAAGGCTTGATGTGTAAGGCTGTGATGATGGTCAGTCGACCATGTCTAGGCAGCTGTAGAAATTGTAGGTTGGGATTCCGGTCCAAGGTTCTCTATACTGGTGTTGGTACATCCTCCTCCCGTAATTATTCCAGCCACCTTGTTCTCTGTGGTCATATCCCCACTCCCCCTGCGGTTGGTGCCTGTAGTAGTTTCCCTGACCCCTGTCACCCTGATTCCAATTTCTTGGTCCTTGATCGGGTTGGCTCCATGACCAATTTGATGGCCAGTTAGGGTCCTCGGAACGATGGCTTTGTCGAGGATAGAAAAAGGATAAACGTTTGACGTTTATTCCTTCGTTATTTTCTGGGGTGTCCCAGGAACAGATGTAGTCCACTGCTCGTGGGTTTTCAAAGTTCACTATTATATAATCACCGTGGATTGATTTAGGCTGGTGGCCTATCCAGGAGACCCTTCTCACCGTGGTAATTCTGGTGATGTTATTTGGGTGATTGGGCCTGTTGATGTTTAGCCAATAGCGTGCTTTATTTAGTAGGGACCAGGTAGGTTCATCTGTGTCTTTACTTAGTTCTGGGACCCCAGTTGATATAGCTACGAAGGGTGCTGCTTCCGGTGGAAGATTTACTACTTTTGGCCATCTTTTATTCGTTCGCTCTGATTTACTAGTTGTTCTCTGTGGTGGGTCTTGACGGGGAGTATTTGATGTGGGTGGAATAGAAGGGGTAGTTACTGGTAGTGTTTTTGCAGGAATAGGGTTTGAAGGTGGTTGGTTTTGAGGACCAGTAATGATTTTTACATTATCCTGACTGGGCTTGGTTTTTGGAGGAAGAGTTTGATTAGTTAATTTTTTTTCTGATTCTCTTGTATTTGTGTTTATATTGTTTATGGTGTTTGTGGTTGCCGGATTGTTCGCTACTTGTTTCTGAGTATTAGTAGCATTAGTTTTACCGGAATTAATAGTAGGGGCTAATGAAGCTGCAAAGTCTTTTTTCCTTGGAATGGTGGTTGTTTTGGCGGTGGCAATTAATATAGTCATTTGCTTTTCTATTATTTCAAGACTTTTTTGTATGGGTTGTAGCTGGTGTTTTACTATTTCCGAGATTTCTCTTACTAGGGAGGATTCTACCTTCGAATTACTTATGGTTCTCGTCGAGTATTGGGCCAACATTTCTTGTCGAGGTTGTTTTGAATTAGGTCTATTCAGGTGATCTTCAATTATAAGTACGTCAGATATGATGTTGTTGTTAGAGGATTCGGTATTTTGAATGTTCTGTTGATTTTGATCCCTAGAAGATGGTTCAGGATCAGAATTTGTGGCAGTTGTACGTGTTGGGCTCTTAAGGCGTAATTCTGTTTGAGTCTGGTATTTGGGAATAGCTCCTTCCCTGATGCCTCTAGAATCTGACTGTGTTAAATCGTTTTGTGTTGGCTGCAATGTAGCAAAGATATCGGGGGTCTGTTCAAGGTCCTGAGAAGATTGTGAATTAGACAATTGCGAGGCTACTGAAAGGTCGACTGTGTTTGGTAGTGCGTGTATTTCAACGTTTATCTCCGAAGTTGACTTATTTTGTAGTGCAGCATTTGGAGTTTGGGCCTGTGCCAGCACGCCCATAGATGAACGACGTGCTTGGTCTAGCTCATACGAAACACGGCGATCAATCATCAATACTGTTTAGTCTATAGTTTCGTTCACTTTGTGAAGAAATTGTTCAATGGGACCAACTGTGGTCGTCATGCTTTTCTTTATGGTTTTGCTTCTAGAGCCTCTTGTTGACATTGTAAGTATTTTAACCAAGTGGGATGGGATAGATGGGCTTCCAGTACGTACTATGTCGTGATTGGTAATTAAATGCTCTGTAGCTTGGATTGAAACTGTGGCATGAGAAATTACCTTGGGTTGGATGTTAGGGGGGTGCGCCCGGCCCGGTCTCCTCCGGTCTGTGACGGGCTAGGACGGGCCCACCCTTGGCCCAGGCTTCGCCCAGCGCCCCGCGAGAGGGAACAGTGACGCCCTTTATGCGCCTCCTGGCGCGTCGTGAAGGGGGCGTGGCTGGAGACCTCGAGGGCTGCCGGGAGTTGTAGGCAGCCCCTCGCCTCGCTCCACTCGGCGGCCCCGCTGCCAGATGAAAACAAACAGCAGGACGGCGGAAGGGAGGCAGTGGGGGGTCTCAACAGCGCAAGGATCCGATTGTACGGCAGAGCCTTCCTCTCTCAGCGTGATACAGGTCAGAGTTACTGCGGGGCAAATCTGGCGAAGCAGCGTGTCACAACTCCTTGTAACGGCGACGCCCTTTATGCGCCTCCTGGTGCGTCGTGAAGGGGGTGTGGGTGGAGACCTCGAGGGCTGCCGGGAGTTGTAGGCAGCCCCTCGCCTCGCTCCACTCGGCGGCCCCGCTGCCAGGTGAAAACAAACAGCAGGACGGCGGAAGGGAGGCGGTGGGGGGTCTCAACAGCGCAAGGATCCGATTGTATGGCAGAGCCTTCCTCTCTCAGCGTGATACAGGTCAGAGTTACTGCGGGGCAAATCTGGCGAAGCAGCGTGTCACAACTCCTTGTAACGGCGACGCCCTTTATGCGCCTCCTGGCGCGTCGTGAAGGGGGTGTGGCTGGAGACCTCGAGGGCTGCCGGGAGTTGTAGGCAGCCCCTCGCCTCGCTCCACTCGGCGGCCCCGCTGCCAGGTGAAAACAAACAGCAGGACGGCGGAAGGGAGGCAGTGGGGGGTCTCAACAGCGCAAGGATCCGATTGTATGGCAGAGCCTTCCTCTCTCAGCGTGATACAGGTCAGAGTTACTGCGGGGCAAATCTGGCGAAGCAGCGTTTCGAATTTGGACTGTTGCAGTAATACAATACCTGGTAAATACCATACGCAGGTGCTATAATTGTTCACAGGCTGTGGTATTATTGAACCAGATTTCGTCGGGATTCGTAAGGAGTCTCTTAACCTTAAGCGCCAGCCCCCTTTAAAATACACTGCAACATATTTTATTTTCCTATGTGGAAAATTATACCACAGCTTCTTATGACATTTGCTTTTCCATAATTTTGTTTTGGTATATCATAATCTCTCAAGAACGACAAACACATTATAACAACAATACAATAATTCTGCTTTTTCGAAGTACACTTGTTCAACCCTCTAGAGATCCACTCTGCACAAAAATTAAACAAGCTGCGACAAAGTCAACAACTGGCCTTAATATAGCAATACATGGAAGCAAAGGTAAGAACAAATGCAGCTTTTATGCTAGGCCCAAGGTATCATCTTTCAAACTTGTCAAACAGACAAGTTTGAAAGATGAAACCATGGGCCTAGCATAAAGTTATTACGCTGTTTGAGACCGC
The DNA here is from genome assembly GCF_964263255.1 of Lissotriton vulgaris. Lineage (NCBI taxonomy): Eukaryota > Metazoa > Chordata > Amphibia > Caudata > Salamandridae > Lissotriton > Lissotriton vulgaris. The sequence goes on from NC_141691.1 coordinate 1,435,538,445, forward strand.
GGCGGTGAATAATCAGGAATTAGCGCTTTTTCTGTTAGACGCAGAAAAGCGTTTGACCGTGTGTGCTGGGACTACTTATAGAGATTAATGTTCAAAATGGGATTTGGCAATAAATTTATTAAGTCAATCAAATCTCTATATTCTATACCAACTGCCAAAATCTCTGCTCTGGGACTACTTTCCGACTCTTTAAATATTACCAGAGGGACTCGCCAAGGTTGCCCTTGTTCCCCATTACTATTTGCTTTGTATATCAATCCTTTTGTAGAACAATTAAATCAAAATCTTCTTATACCCCCCTTTATTGTATCTGATTTTGTTTCTCTGTTTTCACTTATGCGGATGATATCGCGGTGGTCACTGTCAACCCCGATACTGCCATTCCAGAGATTGAAAGGCTGGCAAAAGACTTTGGAATTATAACTGGCTATAAACTTAATAAATCAAAAACTAAGATTCTGTGTTCAAAAGCTTTAACATGGGAAGACGAGAGAGTGGTGAAGGATGTTACTTATCTTGGGATACTGATTAAGGCTAATATGTCAGAATTGATTGATTCTAATTGGAATACGGTATATGACAAAACTAAGATGTCACTTGAGAGATGGGAACGATTATATCTGACTATTATTGGACGCACCAATATTATAAAAATGAATGTTCTACCTAAAGTGTTATATCTGTTTAGGTCAATACCCTTGGAATTTCCAAAACATAAGATACAGGTTTTACAATCCTTATGTGGTAAATTTATTTGGAGCCCCGGAAAACCAAGACGAGTTATGAAATACATGATGTTACCAATTGAAAGGGGAGGGTTAGGGGTTCCAGATTTTTTTCTTTACTATATCGTTTGTTTCTTATTGAAAATGAGAATCTTGATAACAGGGGAGGCAACTGAACACATGTATAACCATCCAACCGTCCTGCTTAATAAGATCAAATCCGGTTCCCCTTTGGATACTTGCCCTCTGAAAATCATCAAACAGTGCAGGGAGTCCTTCCTACCACCACTGCTAGAAATCATGAATCTAGCAATAAGAGATGGTGTCTTCCCCTTGGAATGGAAGAAAGCAGTAGTAAAACCTCTGCTAAAGAAGGCCTCCCTTGACCCGGAAGTCCTGAAAAACTTCCGTCCAATCTCGCTGCTTCCCGCCCCTGCGAAGATGCTTGAGGCACACCTGAATAAGCATCTCGCCGCTTTTGTGGAAAGCTCGGGTTGTCTTGACTCTTCCCAGCATGGATTCTGGAGGGAACATAGCACCAAGCCGGCCCTCACTGTCGTGCTCGATAACATCCGCACGACAGTGGATAGAGGCCAGACCACCCTCCTGGTCCTGTTAGACCTAACTGCGGCCTTTGATACCCTCTCTCCCTCAGTTCTTTCATCTCGACTGAGGGATGTGGGGGTGAAGGGCGCAGCTCTAGATCTCCTGACCTCCTTCCTCACTGGGAGGGAACAAAGAGTCAAGATGGGTGAGTTTCTATCTCCATCCCGGCCTGTGCTATGTGGGGTCCCTCAAGGGTCGGCTCTTAGCCCGACCCTATTCAACATCTATGTGACCCCACTAGCCAGATTAATAAGAACTTTCGGGATGGAGGTAGTTTCCTATGCTGACGACACCCAAATACTCGTCTCTCTCTCCCATTCAGATGTGCAGACCGTCTCCAAATTTAGATCTTGTATGGAGGCGGTTGGTCACTGGATGATTCAGAACTCTCTCAAACTGAATGGGGAGAAGACTGAGGTGATGGTGTTTGGTGGGAACGAAAACATCTGGTCTTCCAGCTGGTGGCCTGACTCGCTCGGAGTGTGTCCCTCCCCCACTACATCTGCAAAAAATCTTGGGGTGATGATAGATCCTGCCCTGGATATGGGCAGACAGGTGAGTAGGACCATCTCCACCTGTTGGGGCCTTATCCATACCCTGCGAAGGATCAGGAAATATCTTTCTGTGCAGTCCAGAAAGCAAATAGCTGTCGCGCTTATTGGGTCACGCCTGGACTACTGCAATGCGCTGTATGCGGGGCTAAACAAGACCCTCCTGCAGCGCTTGCAGGTAGTCCAGAATGCCGCGGCCAGATTTGTCCTGGATGTCCCTAGATGCTCTTCGGCCACCTTGGCCAGAAAAACGTTGCACTGGCTCCCTGTAGAGTACCGAGTACGGTTCAAGGTCCTGTGCATGACATACAGAGCCATTGCAAGAAACAGTGACTCTGGAGTGGGTTCCATCATCTCCCACTACATCCCTGGAAGGAATCTGCGTTCCTCCGGGAAATTGCTTCTATCAGCCCCTCGTGTACGAAGAGCTAAATGGGGTGGCAGGGCTTTTTCCACTTTAGCTCCCAAATGGTGGAATGATCTTCCTCTAGGTCTTAGGTCCCTACCCTCCCTGCAGACATTTCGCGGTGCCTTAAAAACCCGCCTCTTCTTGCAGGCCTATGTGTAATGATGATTGATTCAGACTTTTGATATTATTGTTAGGCGCCTTGATACCTGCGGGGTATTGTTTTTGCGCATTATACATTTTTTTTCAATCAATCAATCAATCCATCAATATTTGAAATCCTGTTGGGGTCTTGTGTGAAGCAGAGTTTTTTCATCGAAATTGATGGCAGTTACTATAAGCAAACCCGATTTAAGGTACTATTGGGCGCTTATAAAACTTGGAGATGGCTGATCCGAACAACGGCAATTGGGAAGTTTTCGTACTATACTCCCTTTAGTGCATCAAGAATATTGCCAATGATATTTTTGGAAGGAATGTCTCAAAAATGGCAAAAAAGGGGGTAAAGTGGCTGGGCGACATGTGCTTGGAAGATGGCAAGTGTAAATCTTTTGTTGAATTAACTGATCAATTTTCTCTACCCAGAAGCTATTTTTTTTAATTCTTACAAATTCGGGATTTCTTCATAAGACAAAAGTTAATTCTTCAAAAGGACCAAGTTATTGAGGGGGTTAGCAGACAGGTGAAAATTGGTACTTTGTATCGAATGTTAGTAGAAAGGAAGTTGGACGATCTCGAGAAAACAAGGATAAAATGGGCCAACAGTTTAGGGGATACAGAAGTAGTTGTGAAAGATCTTATTTTATTGTCTAAAGAAGCTTTAATGTCGGCTAATTTAAAAGCCCAATTTTTCAAAACCCTGTTTGATTTATACTATACTCCTGAACGTATGTCCAAATGGGGAGAGGTTTTGATGGAAAATGTTTTCGGTGCAAAGCTGACCATGCAGACAGTATACATATTTTTTTTTCTTGTCCTAGCTTGGCCGGATTTATAGGAGAAATTGAAAAATGTATGTGTTTAAGTGCTTAATTTTCGCCTGAATGTTACGCCTGCAATGCTAATATTGGGGAAAATTCCTAAAGATAACCCCGCGGATAGGCTATATTGTTTTCGTCATTTTATCTTTTTTACAATGACTGTTGCGCGACTGTGCATTGACACTGAGTGGCTTCAGGAAAAGCCACCCTTATTTCAACAATGGCAAGCACGAATGTACATTTTATATAAATTGGAGTGGGGACTTTTTTCTGTTACTGGGTCTAGGAGAAAGAAGAAAATGGGTTTGAAAATTTGGGGTGCCTTCTCAGATTACTATGAAAACTGAGTATGTTATGAAACTTAAATCGTATTTTATGTGTCATAATTTAATCCTGTGCACATGTATAACCGAGTCTATGTTTTTTTTTGCCATCGGCTGAATTAAGCCAATCTCCATATGTTATACTTGATTTATTTATTCTGTGTCTTTTTGGTGTTCTGATATTATTTTATTTATGATGATGCATTTATGCTGTGAACCAATAAAAAACATATAAACAAACTTGTCGCTCAAGTTTGGAGGTTTGTTGAGGTGACCAGGAGCAGTTGGGGAACTTCTAGCTGGATCAGTTTTATGGCCACACGAATCTTGTGAGTTCTGGGTTGCCCCGTGGGGGTCAAGGATCTCTAAGTGTCCTTGTGATTAAAAGTTGATATCAACTTCTTAGCAAGGAAAAGACCATATATCAGTATCCTTCTGTGGAGGAAAAAAGAAAGAAAGAAAAAAGAAATCTTACCTGCTGGTCGCCAGTTGCCTTCTCGCAGGAACCAAGAAGCACACAGGCTCCCAGACTCTCCTAGCCAATCATGACACTATCTTACAGCAGGTTTTGGGCCAAGGTTTTGCAATTTATCAGATGTCTGCATGCTTTCATTACCAATGTCATGAAAAAGTATAATTGTGGAGGTTGTGTTTTCAATTGCAAACAGTTTTAAATTTTGGGGACTGTGGTCCTGAGAGGTCGGATCTCAAAATTGAAAAATTATGCTACAATACACACTTGAATAGAACAAGAGTTGGCAAGTAACAGTGAGGGTTTGATTCACAGCATTAAACTCACATATTTGTGTAAATATCCTATTTCAGTAGTCACAAAACTGACATATAATAGTAAGTTGCCAACTGTGGAGACTCTGCAGTCAGGGCAGAGAACTTAGCACGTAAAAAGATAGGACAAGTCTATATTTGCATGTGCAAATACAGGTATGGCTGTGGGAAACTATACCTCATTGCTTTAGTATATTTGTTTATATATTTACTCAACACAGGCAACAGCATTTCACTTTATTCATGTTTTTTTCTCTTTTCCTTTGGAACTTAGCATCTCTGCAGTTTTGTGTCTGAGATGGGGCATTTTGTTATATTTTTCTAACTACTTCACTTTTATTGTTTCTTAAAGTGCTTAACATATACAATACAGCCCATATTTATCATAGTTTTTTGTTGCCATTGGGCAAGGCAGGGGGGCACAAGGGTGAGACAACACTAACGTCAGGTTTATTAAGCCACGCAAGACCAACTTGCATGACACTGGATAGCTTGATGAATCTCAAGTAACGCAAGGCAGCGCAAATCACTGCCTTGCGTAACTCTGCCCCAAGGATGCATTCCATGGGTGGAAAGTCGGTGTTCTCAAGCATCCACCCATGGATTTTGGCACATTCCCAGATTTACTATAAGGGGTAGACCTGGCAATACATCAACATGATTTTCCTCTTTCTATGTGTGCTGCACTCACAAAATGGAAAATACATTTCATGGTTGTTTTTGTGCAGGAAGGCTTCCCTTCCTACACATACAACAATCCTGCTGACAGTGCAGGGATCCTTGCACTATGGCAGCCAAAAGTGCACTTGCGCAAGGGGAAAAGGACAGTAATGCGACAGACGCTGGGGATCAAGTTCGATCCCCAGCTCCAACTGCAGGGGTCTGCCCAGCACCATGCAACTCTGGGCAAAAGCTTGCTTAATCTTCCCAACGGCCTCCAGCGCTGAGATACCCCTTCGGGGGTGATTTGTGCACTATATAAGAACTGGATTTACAATTACAATGCATTTCATGATGTATGGCTCATTCCTGCCCTTTCCCTTTCAAGCAGCGTAGCAAGGTGGCGTGCTGCAATGCACTGGGTGAAAGTATGATAAATATGCCTCTAGACGTTTGGCTTGCTTTTGATTCTATTTTTATTTACGTTTTGTTATATCCAGTGCTTCATATTAAAATAGTTGTCATTCTGCTTATCTTTTCATAAGTTGAATACACTTAAGTTAACAAAAAAGTACACAGTGAAACTGCAGAATGCATTTCATCAGATATTTAAGAAATGTGAGTTATCTGGCACAAAGTTGTGAGGCAGCCTATTTAAGCAGGCGCTAAGTGATAAACAACTGCAGGTTAACCTTCACAAAATGTTTGTCATTGCTTTGCTGGCAAACACAGAAACTCAGAGGCCTAAACAAACTGCTTTCAAAGACCTCAGTTTAAGTACAAAATAGCAAGCAGTGCCCCAATCTGAAGTTTTAGGCAAAAACATCTCCAAGACCTCAGCCTCAGAAACAGAGGCACCTGAAACAGAGGGTCTTAAGCCCTCTATGCCCTTTCTTCCAAGCCTATTCTTGACTGCATTTATTGATAAACTAATGCAGACGTCTCTGGTACTTGGACAAATCACTTACCTTTTTAGCGACAATTGCCTTTAGGTGTAGCATGTCATGTGTGGGGGCAAACCTCTGTATTCAACTCTAGCACCTTATCACATGAAGTGAATACTTGAAGTGACACATTTTTTTAAGACCTGGGCCCAGAACGACAAAAAACTTTGCCTCAGGTTGGCTATCATTTTTTAATGCAGACTGACTCAATGTTGCTTTTTATAATCCAACGCAAATCGCGATTTAGATTAGATTGCAGCCCTAAGGAACTGAAGGTAGCTTCCTTCCATTACTTTACATCAAGGGGTCATTCCATGTGTGGTGCAGGGGTGCTCCCATGCAACCAGACAGCGGTTTGGATGCAAATCCCTATCTAGAAAGAATTGTAGACGGGGAATTGCGCTAAAATCCTGCATCTTCCGGAGGCGGGAGCAATGAGAAAAAATAATATTTTCATTTTTCCTTGTTTTTTGTTATTGCAGGTGTGCTGCAAGCTGCAGCACACATACAAAGAAGACAATGCACTAAAGCATCGTTTTTGAACCAGGAGGACTCGTTCCTGCTCAAAAACTATGATGACCAAAGCCCAGACACCCTTGCAATATTGTGCAAGGGTGTCTACATTGGCACATTGTGGACAAAAGTGCACCAACACAAGGATAGAGCAGAACAGTGATGCATCTTAGTAGATATGGCACTGCATTGTTCTGTTATCTCTCTTTCACCAAAAGTAGTACAGCAACTGTACTTGCTATGCTGCATTGCAGTATTTTTGGCCCATGGCATTTGCTTTGGGTTGACTGATGTCTTTAATACTTGAACAACTTAAGTTCCATTATTGCGTCACCTTACATACTGGCAAATAGTTGCATATAAATAGACCTTTACGGTCTTTGTTGAAATCACAAAAGTGCACTGTAATATACACGAAGCTACTGAATAACACAATTAATAAATAACAGCACAACATCAAAAAAAGTTACAAACTGACACCACCAAATAACCACAACACAGCAGTGCAGTGCTATAATGCAGCACAAATAACAGCAATACGAAATAAACAAAAGAACACATCACCACCACAAAACAATGCCACACAACAATCATTGTGGTCAAACAATAACACCTCCAGAAATGTGTTACATAATATAGTGGTAAAAATGTGTTTGCACCAAGCACTGCCTTGACGTACCACCAAGGATATGAAATTGCACTAGTCATAAATATAAATGTATTTTGATGTGGCTCATAGTATCTTCAACAATTTTAGGTTGACTAGTGTCTCAAACAGGAAATAGTTGCTTGTTACAGGAACTTCAAGAGGCCTGTACAGTTTTGGCTGGAAATGTAGTAGTCTTTGTTGATGCATCTTAAATAAATATCAGAACGCAAATATAGTAACACACACAACAGAACAACACAATTAAGACATAAAAGAGCACAACAAACCAAAGCAATGAAACCAGAACACCGCACATCAAGCACAGTATTCTACAAAATCATCTTTTTTTTATTATGCAAAGCATCAGGGATAATATAATAACAACATTATAAGGGAGTTTTTTTGTTTTTTAAACCACCTTTGATCCAGACATACAAATCTAAGATAAAGCCATACTTGAAGATGAAAGAAAGTTCAAAGCAACAATTGATTCAACATTAGCCCATCATACAATTGATCTGAAACAAAGAGCAAAAAATACGTACATAATAAATAGATTAATACGATAGTCTGGCATAATAGCACACTTCCCACATACATTAAAATTGTTCTCCCCACATTTTCCTAAATAAAAGTTTTCTAAAGTGCTAAAGTGTTAAAGTGCTACAAACGACCTTGCTTCTATCCCGTCATTATTTCCGAGATTAACTAAGGGGGATATTATCAACAAATTGCGATATTTATCACATTTCACTTTTAGCGAGACATTTTTTTATTGCCGCCGATTGGCGGAACTATCGCCACTTTAGCGGCGTATTAGCACACGCCGCTAAAAGGTGATAGCTTCCTTTTCTGGCGGAAATGGACGTCAATAGATTTAGCATGATGGCGATACAAAAATCTCACGCCAATGTAAAAAAAAGTGGCGATGGGCCAATCAGCAACAGAATCCGATCACTAATTGGCACCAGGTCTGCATTGCTCATGCTCAGCACCAAAATGCACTACTAATGGCCCGCAAATCAAAAAAAATATAATAAATTGGAAAATAGCAAAGGAGCCATGGATGAAGCTGCGACCAGTGCAGAGGCCACAAACAACCCCACAAATACCCAGGAGGACCAGCCAGAGAACCATGTGAAGGCCATGAGGAAGAGGAATCCCAAGTTCAGCCAGCAGGAAAACCCGGTCCTGATTAAGGAGGTTACTGAACACCAATAAGAACTGTTTGTCACCTCCACAGTGACATTGGCAAGAAAAAAAAAATATGGCAGGACATTGTGGCTAAGGTGAATGAATTAGACATCGTGGTGATTAGGCAAGGGGGAAAATCTGACATCTTCCCGCATTTCCAGGCAATGTGCCCCCTTGCCTGTTCATGAGATGCAGTCCTGTGTACACCAAGTGGGGAAGCATCTAGTGAGTGTGCATACCACACACACATGCAATGTCACAACAACGTGACTGTGTAGGCTGCATGATAAAAGATGCACATCCAAAAATGCACACAAACAGCACACTTCAGTCAAAGGGCAATGGGATACAATGAGCAGGGGGGCTGTGCCTACAACACCACAGTATGTGGCCAATGCAGATCAGGAATGTGTCACACAAATATGTACAGCTATTGCATGCTATGTCTGTGTGACATACTCACAGAACCACAATGTGCCTGTAAAGCAGCATGACGACCAAAGTATGACAACAAGCAAGGATTACAAACTTGCAGCAATTAATGACAAAGGACCAAATGGCACCATCAACCCTTAGGTCAAATTGCACTCCTCCACCGACAAGTGTACACATCTGCCATACAGAAAGCAGCATTCCACATCAGTACTTATGTGAGTTGCCCATCACATCATCATGTGCAATTGAACGTAACTGCTTGGTAAGTCAACTGTGTGAGTAAACAAATATGCAGTCAGGTAGTTAGCACCCACACGCTAAGCCTGGCATTGAATCTCAGAACCAGGGCATCACGTATCATCCATGTCAGCAGCTGTGTGGCACATACACAAACACACATCACCCTGCCATTTGCATCTCTTGTGAGGGTGGCAGTGACAAGGCCTGAGCACCTTAAATATGCATTGTGTAAAGCACATACATCAGAAAACTAACCACTTACACACCAGTGTGTTGACACTGTCTGTTCAAACAGCAACACCAATCGAAACTCATGCTGCACCATACTCACAACAGGTAAGCCAAAAGGAGGGCAGAAAGCAATGCATGCAAGATAAAATATGAAGGACGACATGCACACAAGTCAAATCACAATAGACAAAGCTACATGGATGTTCATGTGTACCACATAGTGCAGCACATGTTGAAACAGCAAGTAGGATCTAATTGCCAACGTGCCTAAAGAGGGCCCTCCTCACACATAACTCATCATGCACAAAGCACATGCACATGTGCAGTACCCTGCAATGCTGCGTGTCCGTGAGCCACATTAACAAGGCAAGTGACAGTGCATGATAAATAGCATGCCTGCAGGGCCAACATATTAACATGGTGCAGGCCACCTCACTGAGGTGGCTGAGTGTGAACAACATATTTAAAGGAGAAGGTCACACTATGACACATCCTCGTGTACATACAACCCCTGACGTAATCAAGACATTTGATAGCAAACAATGCACAAGTCTTCCAACTCTGACGAATACGCATATTCTTCCCAGTTTGCAACATCTCAGCATTGTATTAACACAGATGTGAAAGTCTCACTGCCTGAAACGTATAACAGGCAGCAAAACCAAAGCTGCAGGTGTCACCATCTGCAGTGCACACACCATACAAATTTGAGCTCATCAACATTGACTACTATGTGGTACAAACTGCATTACTCACACAAATGAACAGAGGACACAACTGTTGCTGCTTGTGTGTAGAAATTGTACAATCACATTTGTCATAGCTGGAAAGTGTGAGATGACAATGTACAACAACAACATGACATCCGTGATGTCCTAAAAATTATCACTATCCCGCAACCAATAGGCATCTCCTCTAAAACAGTCTGAATGTACCTTGTTCTGCAGTCTGCTTGTAAACTCATACAATGCATGATTATACATGAAAAACACTGTTGAACTGTATCTCCAATATCACACTGCGGAGAGAGAGCCATCACCTCCTGGACAGCAGACTGGCCCAACCTTCACTGATGACGAGGATTATTACCCCACCATTGATCATGAGGAACTTCAAAATCTGCTAGACTCCTTCAGAACCCCACCTCCAGGAGCAGGGTAACCCATCAGCATTGCAGCAACCCACCCCCTTCACAAACCAACCAGCAGCAAGTATCTCCCACCACAGCTGGCTCACAGGACATCGAGGGCCCACATCTGGCATTCCACGACCATGTTATTGAGGTCCAGCGGGAGAGGGCTGAACAGGTGCGGTGGGGTTTGAGAGACTGGTGAACAAACTTGAGGCCATACATGGGTGTCTGAGTCCCATCCGGGCCCACATACAGAAGATCACATACACCCACAGCCAGCTCTATGCTCTCCAACCGTCCATGGCTGACATTGCTGTAGTCATGATTCAGAGAGATCAACAACTGTCAGGTCAGATTGGCTCTAGCAATGTCAGCCAGGATATGGGCAACATCCATTGCATAATGGAGAGCATGGAGCGGATGCAGGCACAAGATCTGGCTGACAGGGCTGCACACCAGCGCGATGTAGCTGGATTATATCATGCTCTGCACCTGCTCATCACTTAATTGGTGCCCAAGGTCAGGCGCCGATAAATGCTGCTGCTGCTGCTTCTACATCCTCAGATCAGCCACCTGATGTATCAGTGGCGCACAGTGCTGCACCCACTATAACACCACCCACATGTGAGGCACATGACAGCTTAGAGGACGAAGAGGAGGTTGATAGTGCATTTGTGCTAAGGAGAAAGCAATGGCATCCATCAGCGCCAAAAAAACTGTTTCTTCTTGATGCCAGGATTAGTATCATGCCATGTAAAAACAACATTCACTGTCTTCCACAGTCCCCCCACAATCCTCGTGGACTTGAACATGGACTGCCATGTCATTTTCTCTTACCAATTACACTGCAATCAGCCTGTGGACTGAACTCTGCCTCTTCCCTTGGACCTGTTACCACCAAAGGACTCTGTCAGGCCCGGTAACAGGTATCTATGCAATGTGTGGTTGTAGGGCCAAGCACTGGTCCAGTCTTCATCCTTTGAATGTAAATAAAACATTTTAACTCACACAGATGTGTGTTGTCCATGACCAATCAAGTATAGAAGTCTGTAAAACGTGTATGGACACTGAATTCACAGGAAGGAACACCAAGGAAATACGAGCAATGTAAATGCTTTACCTGACACAGATAGGCAGGGAGATTGCAAGGTATGTGTGAACTAGCTGTGCCCTCATTCCTCCAAAACAACAATCTAGTAATATCCCAACCTAACACCACGTCCAGTAAGGAAAAGGAATGTGTTTCAAAATGTCCAAGTCTGTTGCAGGGCAGGCCACAAGTAGTGTACCCCTTAACAATTGCAAACAAATATCTCTTGGCATATCTACTCACGCACTATGGGGTGGACAAAGCCTGTTGTGATGGTGCGCATTGCAAGTCACATCGAAAGATGTTGCACACCATGACACAGAAGGGCACATGATTGTCCACCATATACATATGGAACTAAAATGTCTGCCTCAGTGAAGTAGAGTTGCAAATAGGGACTTATTTATTTATTTATTTTAAGGTTTTATAGAGGACAAACCAGATCCGTGAGGGTATCAGAGCGCTTTACAGGATTGAAGGGTGGTATACAAAGGGCTTAGGAGGGAAGGATATCAAAGGGATACAAAGGGTAATGTACATTGTGCAGGCAAAAAAGGCAATCTCAAGATTTGGATACATTTGGGATAAAAACAGGTAGAGTAATTATACAAGCAATAGGTAGTCTCAGCTCCCGGGTGGGAAGCCCAGAAGGGCTGGGAGGTATCATCCGGGAAAGTCAAGGATAATTCCGTACCGTAGAGGAGATTGCAATGCGATCGTTAGGCGAGGAATTTGCCCATAGGGGATATTTTGGTCTCCTTTTTGAAGTGTGCAAAAGATGGCAGTCTTCTGATGGTGGGCGGAAGACAGTTCCATATTTTTGGAGCGGCCCTAGAGAAGGCCCGATTTTAGTTTGTTTTTTCCGGAAACAAGCTGGTTGGAGCAAAAGGTCTCTGGCAGACGGATATCAAGAGTTTCTGGACAAGGAATGCAGGGGAACTCGAGTATAGAGCCTTGTGAGTAATGCCGGCCATCTTAAGTTGGATTCTGGCCTCAAGAGGAAGCCAACTCAGGGCTTTCAGGTGGGAGAGAAGTGGGTGAATTTCTTTGAACCGGTTAGGAGTCTGGCGGCGGCATTGAGGCAGGCTTTCAGTGGAGCCAGGGAGTTCTTAGGTAGACCTGCAAGAGTAGAGCAACCATATTCTAGTCTGGAGATAGCTAGTGCCTGGGTTGCCATTTTTAGGTCGGGAAGGTCGAGGAAGGATTTCAGGTTTTTTAGGCAACTTAGGTGAAATCTGGTAGTTTTGGTCATCAATTTGATATGGCCATGCATGTTCAAGCTGCCGTCTAGAGTTTAGCAGAGTCCACAATGGTAGGAGAGCAGTTTAGCGCTGTGATAGCATTGATCCATTCTTGGATGTCTGGATTTGTTTTGGGTGGGGAGATAAGAAGAAATTCTTTTTTTTTTGCTTTGCATTTGAGCTGGTTAGAGGTGAGCCAGTGGACAGTCAGCTTCAAGGCCTCATTCAGGGAGAGAATATCCTTAGGAGAAGAGATTTTTATGTAGATCTGTGTGTCGTCAGCATACATGTGGTAGGAGATATTGGCGGTGCATAGCACCTCTGCGAGTGGTTCCAGGTAAAGATTGAAAAGGGTAGGGGACAGGGTTGTGCCTTGATTGACTCCCACCATGAACGGAGAAGGAGCAGATAGGTTGCCGTTAATTAGGATTCTCTTTGAGCGATTCTGGAGGAAGGACCTAAACCATTCAAGAACGGTGCCATCCAAACCCATCCTGAGTTTGAGGCGTTCAAGGAGTGTTTCTTGGTTGACGGCATCGAAAGCCGAAGATAGAACTAGGAGGATAAGGAGACAGGTATTGCCTTGGTCCAGGCTTGAAGGGCATCATCCACAATGTGGAGGAGTGTGGTTTTGGTGCTGTGTCCAGGTCTGAACCCGGATTGGAAGTCGTCCACTAAGTGGAAGTTAGTGATGTGTAGGCTCAGCTGCTGTTGCACAAATTTTTCCAGAACTTTGGCTAGGAGTGGAATGTTGGATATAGGTCTATAGTTGTCAGGGGAGGTAGGATCCAGCGCAGGTTTTTTTAAAATGGGGGCGACTTGGCCAGCTTTAAGAGAGTCAGGTATCGATCCCTGTAGGAGGGTGGCATTGATTATTGCAGTCCAGGAAGAGATGATAGCCTGAGAAGCGGCTAGGCAGTTAGAGGGGTGAGGATCATTGAAGTGATTGTTCGGGTTTAGGAAGGATAGCATTTTCGAGACAGAGTGGTCATCACAGACTTTAAACCAGAGCCAGCAAAAGTCCCAGTGACAGCAGCACTGGTAAGACATGAAATGGTTGTCGGCTCGCAAATCAAACTGTATGTAAATGCTGCCCGATTGATAGCTGTGTATTTGTTTTTCTGAACATCAGCAACAGGTCTGTTAAGCTGACTGAATTCCCCAATGATGCCAAAGACTAAATGATTTAAGGTAATAACGGCCGCAAACATTTGTTACGTCTTCCTTTAATATGCAGGCGCTCTATTCAGTTCGACCAAGGGTGCATTTGAAACCACAAACTTTACATTTCTTTGATGAAATACGGCTGACATCAGCTTTTGTAGAATTTGTGCGCTTATGAGTCTGCCTTTAACAGAAAAAACGCTCCCGAACGCTGAGCTCAATGGCAACTCGTGTCTAAAAAAATCTGTCTATATACAGTTTATATACTGTTATCTCGACCTAGTAAATGCAGTCTTAGGCTTATGAGCCTCTACAGCTCAGAAACATAATGCGCGATTACTTACATAGAACGTGCAAGTCAGTCATTGTAAGATAGCCGCTACCTATCGCATAAACTTAACGATGCTTTTCCCTCACATATGTTATAATCACTTCTTCCAAACTACTGACTTAAGACACAGTCCAATTGTTTAATACCATGAGGCCAGCGCAAGCGCGTTATTTTTGAATTATCCTGCTTCGATTCCAACATCACCGGAGCCTCTTTTGAAGTCCCAGGGGGCTGCTGATACCAGGAGCGCATCGGGCCATCGGGAGCACGCACTGGAAAGTGCAAACTGCTGTCTGCTGGTGGCTGCGGGGTCAGGAGCATGGGACTCCAACTCCCAGGAGTCAGTGCATGCCACACCTGTGCACGAGACCGCCCACCCTCCCACCGGACTGTTAAAACACTTCGCGGAACCCGCTGGTGTGGGTCCCGCTTCAATTCCAACATCACCGGAGCCTCTTTTGAAGTCCCAGGGGGCTGCTGATACCGGGAGCGCATCGGGCCATCTGGAGCACGCACTGGAAAGTGCAAACTGCTGTCTGCTGGTGGCTGCGGGGTCAGGAGCACGCAAGCACGGGACTCCAGCTCCCAGGAGTCTGTGCATGCCACACCTATGCACGAGACCACCCACCCTCCCACCGATCTGTTATTACAGAGCTAGGGGTCCGCAGCGCGGGACGCATGCGGGGACGCACCTGAGAGAAGCCCGGGACAAGGGCGGGGCCATCTGTGGCATTCAGGGGCCAGAGGAGGCCGGGCCACCCCCCTTGGCTTTGCCAAAAATGAGGTAAAGAGAATAAAAAAACCTCCGGGGATCATCTATATGTACGTCTGGGCCATCCCTAAGGGACTCTACATTGCCTAGTAAGAACATTTTAGGTGTTTGTTGCTGCACTCCTATTAAATATATAACAGCCAGATTCACCATGACTTGTAAGGGGGTTCCCAAAAATACTATCTCCCACAGGGACTCCCTAAAGGGGACATTGGACCACTACTTGAATAGGGCAACATCGACCATTGATCGTGAAATAGAAAGAACAAAACATTGTCTTTCTATAGATATCAATAGGTGTATGCAAAAGCTTGCAAATACATCCCCTGAGTCAGGCACTCCTCAAATGTTCATAACAATGACTCCAAAGTTCAACAATCCAGTTAGAGTTTATTCATCAATATTCAATCATAGGATGAATGTTTCAACCGATATTAAACATCATATCATCGTGTTGCATCCTTAGTATATTTGTGTTCCCATGCTCCAATGCATTTCGGGCTACTCGCCCTTTGTCAAGGAGAACTATAAGAGGAAGAAATAAGCCCGTGTTAAGGAACGAATAAGACTGTGAATAAAAACGCTAATGGCCAATACTGTTATGAGAAGTGCCGATCAATTGAGGTGATGTGGATAATTAAGCCTAGCCGTCGGGGTTAGAGGTTGCGGCGTGTGCGGGCAACAAGGGTAAAGTGATGTGCTTGGGTGCTGAATACTGGTGGCATCTAAAAAAACGTGGTGTGCACGGGTCCTGAGCTATGGGGGATGGGTCGTCTGGGGGATCGGTGAAAAACGAACGGCAGTTAATGAAAGAGTTACAGTGTCCAGGTAGGACCTGGCGGCGCAAACTTACTAGGTGGCTAGAAGCCGGGAGGTCTCCGGTACTACGATCCATATGTCGGTGTGCGCGATCGGCGTGAAGGGGTGTAAATAAAAGAGTGGAGAACGGACTACGTGAACAATGACATACGGGGGCCATCTTGGAATGGGTAGGGTCCGTGAAAGGAAGGGGGCCATGTTGGAATGGATAGCCGTGCAGAGGGTCAGAATGAGGATTCAACACAGAACAATAGAGATTTCAACACTGGGAAATAAACACTGAAAAATAAACTATAAAATGTCATCCATAAAGAGCAACGGGTTATCGGCAGTCAAGATAGAATCTCAGCCATAAAGAAATAAATAATGGAAAGGAAGGTGTCAGCAATGAAGGGCAATGCAATAGCGTATAAAAATAGATATTAAAGATAACAACTATATTGGATGCGATCATTCAGTCCATGTGGTTTAAGTGTCTGTAAGCAATATATCCATTGTAGTTCTTTTTTGAGTAGGTATTTCCGATTGTCTATACCTTCAGTGCGGTTGACAGTTTCCAATACTATAAATTGGAGTTGTGCTATGGTGTGGTGGAATTCATGAAAGTGCATTGCAACGTTCGATTTTTCTTGTTTAGTACGGATATTAGATTTGTGTTCGTTTATCCGAACTTTGATTTTTCTTTCTGTTTTACCAACGTACATTTTGCCGCAGGGGCATTTCAGGGCGTAGATGAGATTTGTGGAATCGCATGTGGCGTTTACTTGTAGTTTAATGGAATGGCCTTTCATGGGGTGTTTGATGTGGTTGCCGTTGATGATACAGTTGCAGTTACTGCAGTTGAGGCATGGCTGGGTTCCTTTGTAGTGTTGACTGGTGGGAGTTTGGGTAGAGAGTATTTCTTTAATGTTTTTGCCACGGGTGTGGGCAAACAATGGAGGGGTGTGAAAAATGTCACGAAAGTCTGGTTCTAGTTGTAGAATCGGCCAATGGGTAAGAATGATTTGTTTAAATTTGTGACTGACTGTAGAAAATTTGGATACGAGTACTATGCGATCTTGAGGCTGTTTAGTGCTCTTGGAAAGGCTTTGCGGACGGGTGATGTTGGCAACTCGTATTTGTGCTTCACTTAATAGTTT
Source organism: Lissotriton vulgaris (assembly GCF_964263255.1). Classification (NCBI taxonomy): domain Eukaryota; kingdom Metazoa; phylum Chordata; class Amphibia; order Caudata; family Salamandridae; genus Lissotriton; species Lissotriton vulgaris. Next base: position 1,435,555,376 of record NC_141691.1, read on the forward strand.
TTCTGGGTATCCTCTGTCGAGAAAACGTTGGTGCATTTCCTTTACTCGAATGTTGTAGGTTTGTTCATCTGATACAATTCGTTTTATAAGTAGCATTTGTGACAAAGGTAAATGTCTTTTCAGAGATCCCTGGTGGAAGCTAGTAAAATGCAGAGTATTATTGCGGTCCGTGTTCTTGCGATGTAGGTCGGTGGTGATGCCTTTTTCGGTGATCTTGACGAAGACATCAAGAAAAGAAATTTCAGTGTTGCTGATTTGCCATGAGAGCGTTATGCGCTCATCTTTGGTGTTGAGTTCTGTGAGTGCATCGTGGAGTGCTTCTTGTGAGTCAGTCCACATGATGAATAGATCATCTATGTACCTTACGTACATCTTGACTTTATTGATGAAGGTTTTGTTGGCATATATATGGGATTTTTCGAAGTTCTCCATGTAGATGTTGGCATACGTAGGAGCTGCGCAGTTTCCCATCGCCATTCCCGACAGTTGAAGGTACCATTTGTCATTCTCCTGAAAATAGCTATGATATAGCGTGTACATCATGAGTACCATGATGAAGGTTTGCATAGGGGGGTCAATGTTGCTTGAAAGTAGGGCTTGTTCGACCGCTTCGATGCCTCCCTGGTGGGGTATGGAGGTGTACAGCGAGCTGACATCAGCTGTACATAATATCAGTGTTTCGTTGGATTTGATTTCAATCTGAGCCAACTTGGTGAGAAATGCGGTGGTGTCCTTAATGTAACTGGTGGACTGAGATACCAAAAGGTTGAAGATATTTGTCGATATATTTACCCGTGGGTTCATGTATTGATCCTCTGGTTGACACAATGGGTCGAAAGGGTGGATCGAGAAGATTTTTGTGTATCTTGGGACTCATTTGTATTCTGGGGCTTCTGGGATGTTCATTAAGAAGATAGTTTTTCGTGCGGTCTTCAATGATTCCCGATTCTTGTGCTTTGGTGACTAAATTCAACAGGATGTTTTGAAACTCCTTGGTGGGATTGTTAGCAAATTCCATGTAGATGTTGGTGTCTTGTATATGTTCATGTAAACGTTGAGTGTACATGGTACTGTTGATTATAACCAAAGCGCCTCCTTTATCGGCTTTAACACATTTGATGTTAGGATTGTTGGCCAAGGATTTGAGGGTATCTCGATCTTTTTGTGTCATATTTCGGTGTTTATTAGAGCTTCTGAGATTTAATTTGGACAGGTCATTACGTACCAAGTTCTCAAAGAGGTCAATGCATTTGTGGCTAGTAGGCGCCTGATAGGTGCTGGAGGGTCGTAGACCCTTGAGTTGGTCACTTTTGATGTTACTGTTCGATGGTAAAATGTTATCGAAGAAATGTCGAAGTCTGAGTTTTCTAGTGAACTTAAATGTGCTCACTTCGAGTTCCAGGAGGTTGGTTTGAGTCACTGGTACAAAAGATGTGCCTTTTTCAAGGAGGTCCATTTGGTGTTTAGAAATGTTGGTGTCGGAAATATTGATGACTAGGTTGGTTTTTTGGTTTTCAGGTCCTTCTTGGTAACGGTGCTTCGTGTAAGCGGAGGGCTTTTTTCCTGCTCTTTTCTTCTTGCTCCTCCGGAGTCTTCGGTTGTGTCTGGGCCTGATCCTAAAAAATGAACTGATGAAGATTGGTCTTGTCCAGCTGCAGATGAAGTCGCTTGATCATGGGTGGGTGCTTGACCAGAAGTGGTTGCTGTAGCTGTTCTCTGTGAGGGTCGGTGAGAAGAGTCACTTCCAGAGGATGAGATGTCAGTTTGTGTGTTATAAGGCCTGTTGCGTCGACGTTGGGCATACACATCTGCCCATGTGTATACTTCGTCTAGCTTGTAATCAAGCGTGTCTCTTCGGTATTTTCGAAATTTACGTTCATTAATTTCCCTTTGATGTTTGTCAAGGATGGTTTTAACGTCTTCGAGTGTCTTGGTAAGTTCTTCCTGTGTTAGTAGTTGTCTGAGTTCGCTGTCTGTTTCCTTTATTTCTAGTTCTAGGTCTTTAAGAATACCGGCCAATTCTTCAACTATTAAAAGGATCAGGTCCAAGCTACATTTATTTAGTATACCATTCCATTTTTCCTTGAAAGTTTTAGAGTTTTTGCAGAGAGACGGTTTTAAAGCTATCCGTAAACCACGTGGGATCCTGTGAGCTCGGTGGTATCTCAACAAGGTGCTCGCATGGAGCTTTTGGTTGATGTGGCGTTTGGAGAGGTACAATAGTTGTTTAAGGCATTGCTCTTTGTTGCGTGAGGGTGTAGAGGGGCTAATGTCTTCTTCAATAAGTGCATAGATTCGTTCACGTTCATCTTCATTATATGCGAGGGTGTGAGCCCTGGCTTCTGTGCTTTTGTTGATTTCTTCAAATTGCATGTTTAAAGGCGTGCTACCTACCCGTTGGCGGATAAGGTGATTGACAAAGCAGAAAAGTTGGGAGGTGCACAGCGTGATAATAGCTAGGTTAAGTGTGTGTTTAACACAGGTTTGGGTGCTCTCCAGGGAGGCGGTTCCGTCCAGAGCCAAAAAATCTGAGATCAATAGGTGTATGCAAAAGCTTGCAAATACATCCCCTGAGTGAGGCACTCCTCAAATGTTCATAACAATGACTCCAAAGTTCAACAATCCAGTTAGAGTTTATTCATCAATATTCAATCATAGGATGAATGTTTCAACCGATATTAAACATCATATCATCGTGTTGCATCCTTAGTATATTTGTGTTCCCATGCTCCAATGCATTTCGGGCTAGTCGTCCTTTGTCAAGGAGAACTATAAGAAGAAGAAATAAGCCTGTGTTAAGGAACGAATAAGACTGTGAATAAAAACGCTAATGGCCAATACTGTTATGAGAAGTGCCGATCAATGGAGGTGATGTGGATAATTAAGCCTAGCCGTCGGGGTTAGAGGTTGCGGCGTGTGCGGGCAACAAGGGTAAAGTGATGTGCTCGGGTGCTGAATACTGGTGGCATCTAAAAAAACGTGGTGTGCACGGGTCCTAAGCTATGGGGGATGGGTCGTCTGGGGGATCAGTGAAAAACGAACGGCAGTTAATGAAAGAGTTACAGTGTCCAGGTAGGACCTGGCGGCGCAAACTTACTAGGTGGCTAGAAGCCGGGAGGTCTCCGGTACTACGATCCATATGTCGGTGTGCGCGATCGGCGTGAAGGGGTGTAAATAAAAGAGTGGAGAACGGACTACGCGAACAATGACATACGGGGGCCATCTTGGAATGGGTAGGGTCCGTGAAAGGAAGGGGGCCATGTTGGAATGGATAGCCGTGCAGAGGGTCAGAATGAGGATTCAACACAGAACAATAGAGATTTCAACACTGGGAAATAAACACTGAAAAATAAACTATAAAATGTCATCCATAAAGAGTAACGGGTTATCGGCAGTCAAGATAGAATCTCAGCCATAAAGAAATAAATAATGGAAAGGAAGGTGTCAGCAATAAAGGGCAATGCAATAGCGTATAACAATAGATATTAAAGATAACAACTATATTCGATGCGATCATTCAGTCCATGTGGTTTAAGTGTCTGTAAGCAATATATCCATTGTAGTTCTTTTTTGAGTAGGTATTTCCGATTGTCTATACCTTCAGTGTGGTTGACAGTTTCCAATACTATAAATTGGAGTTGTGCTATGGTGTGGTGGAATTCATGAAAGTGCATTGCAACAATCAATTTTTCTTGTTTAGTACAGATATTAGATTTGTGTTCGTTTATCCGAACTTTGATTTTTCTTTCTGTTTTACCAACGTACATTTTGCCGCAGGGGCATTTCAGGGCGTAGATGAGATTTGTGGAATCGCATGTGGCGTTTACTTGTAGTTTAATGGAATGGCCTTTCATGGGGTGTTTGATGTGGTTGCCTTTGATGATACAGTTGCAGTTACTGCAGTTGAGGCATGGTTGGGTTCCTTTGTAGTGTTGACTGGTGGGAGTTTGGGTAGAGAGTATTTCTTTAATGTTTTTGCCACGGGTGTGGGCAAACAATGGAGGGGTGTGAAAAATGTCACGAAAGTCTGGTTCTAGTTGTAGAATCGGCCAATGGGTAAGAATGATTTGTTTAAATTTGTGACTGACTGTAGAAAATTTGGATACGAGTACTATGCGATCTTGGGGCTGTTTAGTGCTCTTGGAAAGGCTTTGCTGATGGGTGATGTTGGCAACTCGTATTTGTGCTTCACTTAATAGTTTTTCTGGGTATCCTCTGTCGAGAAAACGTTGGTGCATTTCCTTTACTCGAATGTTGTAGGTTTGTTCATCTGATACAATTCGTTTTATGCGTAGCATTTGTGAAAAAGGTAAATGTCTTTTCAGAGATCCCTGGGGGAAGCTAGTAAAATGCAGAGTATTATTGCGGTCCGTGTTCTTGCGATGTAGGTCAGTGATGATGCCTTTTTCGGTGATCTTGACGAAGACATCAAGAAAAGAAATTTCAGTGTTGCTGATTTGCCATGAGAGCGTTATGCGCTCATCTTTGGTGTTGAGTTCTGTGAGTGCATCGTGGAGTGCTTCTTATGAGTCAGTCCACATGATGAATAGATCATCTATGTACCTTACGTACATCTTGACTTTATTGATGAAGGTTTTGTTGGCATATATATGGGATATATATATGGGATTTTTCGAAGTTCTCCATGTAGATGTTGGCATACGTAGAATACAAATGAGTCCCAAGATACACAAAAATCTTCTCGATCCACCCTTTCGACCCATTGTGTCAACCAGAGGATCAATACATGAACCCACGGGTAAATATATCGACAAATATCTTCAACCTTTGGTAACTCAGTCCACCAGTTACATTAAGGAAACCACCGCATTTCTCACCAAGTTGGCTCAGATTGAAATCAAATCCAACGAAACACTGATATTATGTACAGCTGATGTCAGCTCGCTGTACACCTCCATACCCCACCAGGGAGGCATCGAAGCGGTCGAACAAGCCCTACTTTCAAGCAGCATTGACCCCCCTATGCAAACCTTCATCATGGAACTCATAATGTACACGCTATATCATAGCTATTTTCAGGAGAATGACAAATGGTACCTTCAACTGTCGGGAATGGCGAAGGGAAACTGCGCAGCTCCTACGTATGCCAACATCTACATGGAGAACTTCGAAAAATCCCATATATATGCCAACAAAACCTTCATCAATAAAGTCAAGATGTACGTAAGGTACATAGATGATCTATTCATCATGTGGACTGACTCACAAGAAGCACTCCATGATGCACTCACAGAACTCAACACCAAAGATGAGCGCATAACGCTCTCATGGCAAATCAGCAACACTGAAATTTCTTTTCTTGATGCCTTCGTCAAGATCACCGAAAAAGGCATCACCACTGACCTACATCGCAAGAACACGGACCGCAATAATACTCTGCATTTTACTAGCTTCCACCAGGGATCTCTGAAAAGACATTTACCTTTTTCACAAATGCTACGCATAAAACGAATTGTATCAGATGAACAAACCTACAACATTCGAGTAAAGGAAATGCACCAACGTTTTCTCGACAGAGGATACCCAGAAAAAATATTAAGTGAAGCACAAATACGAGTTGCCAACATCACCCGTCAGCAAAGCCTTTCCAAGAACACTAAACAGCCCCAAGATCGCATAGTACTCGTATCCAAATTTTCTACAGTCAGTCACAAATTTAAACAAATCATTCTTACCCATTGGCCGATTCTACAACTAGAACCAGACTTTCGTGACATTTTTCACACCCCTCCATTGTTTGCCCACACCCGTGGCAAAAACATTAAAGAAATACTCTCTACCCAAACTCCCACCAGTCAACACTACAAAGGAACCCAACCATGCCTCAACTGCAGTAACTGCAACTGTATCATCAAAGGCAACCACATCAAACACCCCATGAAAGGCCATTCCATTAAACTACAAGTAAACGCCACATGCGATTCCACAAATCTCATCTACGCCCTGAAATGCCTCTGCGGCAAAATGTACGTTGGTAAAACAGAAAGAAAAATCAAAGTTCGGATAAACGAACACAAATCTAATATCCGTACTAAACAAGAAAAATCGAACGTTGCAATGCACTTTCATGAATTCCACCACACCATAGCACAACTCCAAATTATAGTATTGGAAACTGTCAACCGCACTGAAGGCATAGACAATCGGAAATACCTACTCAAAAAAGAACTACAATGGATATATTGCTTACAGACACTTAAACCACATGGACTGAATGATCGCATCGAATATAGTTGTTATCTTTAATATCTATTGTTATACGCTATTGCATTGCCCTTTATTGCTGACACCTTCCTTTCCATTATTTATTTCTTTATGGCTGAGATTCTATCTTGACTGCCGATAACCTGTTGCTCTTTATGGATGACATTTTATAGTTTATTTTTCAGTGTTTATTTCCCAGTGTTGAAATCTCTATTGTTCTGTGTTGAATCCTCATTCTGACCCTCTGCACGGCTATCCATTCCAACATGGCCCCCTTCCTTTCACGGACCCTACCCATTACAAGATGGCCCCCATATGTCATTGTTCACGTAGTCCGTTCTCCACTCTTTTATTTACACCCCTTCACACCGATCGCGCACACCGACATATGGATCGTAGTACCGGAGACCTCCCGGCTTCTAGCCACCTAGTAAGTTTGCGCCGCCAGGTCCTACCTGGACACTGTAACTCTTTCATTAACTGCCGTTCGTTTTTCACCGATCCCCCAGACGACCCATCCCCCATAGCTCAGGACCCGTGCACACCACGTTTTTTTAGATGCCACCAGTATTCAGCACCCGAGCACATCACTTTACCCTTGTTGCCCGCACACGCCGCAACCTCTAACCCCGACGGCTAGGCTTAATTATCCACATCACCTCCATTGATCGGCACTTCTCATAACAGTATTGGCCATTAGCGTTTTTATTCACAGTCTTATTCGTTCCTTAACACGGGCTTATTTCTTCCTCTTATAGTTCTCCTTGACAAAGGGCGAGTAGCCCGAAATGCATTGGAGCATGGGAACACAAATATACTAAGGATGCAACACGATGATATGATGTTTAATATCGGTTGAAACATTCATCCTATGATTGAATATTGATGAATAAACTCTAACTGGATTGTTGAAATTTGGAGTCATTGTTATGAACATTTGAGGAGTGCCTCACTCAGGGGATGTATTTGCAAGCTTTTGCATACACCTATTGATCTCAGATTTTTTAGCGCTGGACGGAACCGCCACCCTGGAGAGCACCCAAACCTGTGTTAAACACACACTTATCTAAGCTATTATCACGCTGTGCACCTCCCAACTTTTCTGCTTTGTCAATCACCTTATCCGCCAACGGGTAGGTAGCACGCCTTTAAACATGCAATTTGAAGAAATCAACAAAAGTACAGAAGCCAGGGCTCACACCCTCGCATATAATGAAGATGAACGTGAACAAATCTATGCACTTATTGAAGAAGACATTAGCCCCTCTACACCCTCACGCAACAAAGAGCAATGCCTTAAACAACTATTGTACCTCTCCAAACGCCACATCAACCAAAAGCTCCATGCGAGCACTTTGTTGAGATACCACCGAGCTCACAGAATCCCATGCGGTTTACGGATAGCTTTAAAACCGTCTCTCTGCAAAAACTCTAAAACTTTCAAGGAAAAATAGAACGGTATACTAAAAATATGTAGCTTGGACATGATCCTTTTAATAGTTGAAGAATTGGCCGGTATTCTTAAAGACCTAGAACTAGAAATAAAGGAAACAGACAGCGAACTCAGACAACTACTAACACAGGAAGAACTTACCAAGACACTCGAAGACGTTAAAACCATCCTTGACAAACATCAAAGGGGAATCAATGAACGTAAAGTTCGAAAATACCGAAGAGACACGCTTGATTACAAGCTGGACGAAGTATACACATGGGCAGATGTGTATGCCCAACGTCGACGCAACAGGCCTTATAACACACAAACTGACACCTCATCCTCTGGAAGTGACTCTTCTCACCGACCCTCACAGAGAACAGCTACAGCAACCACTTCTGGTCAAGCACGCACCCATGATCAAGCGACGTCATCTGCAGCTGGTAAAGACCAATCTTCATCAGTTCATTTTTTAGCATCAGGCCCAGACACAACCGAAGACTCCGGAGGAGCAAGAAGAAAAGAGCAGGAAAAAAGCCCTGCGCTTACACGAAGCACCGTTACCAAGAAGGACCTGAAAACCAAAAAACCAACCTAGTCATCAATATTTCCGACACCAACATTTCTAAACACCAAATGGACCTCCTTGAAAAAGGCACATCTTTTGTACCAGTGACTCAAACCAACCTCCTGGAACTCGAAGTGAGCACATTTAAGTTCACTAGAAAACTCAGACTTCGACATTTCTTCGATAACATTTTACCATCGAACAGTAACATCAAAAGTGACCAACTCAAGGGTCTACGACCCTCCAGCACCTATCAGGCGCCTACTAGCCACAAATGCATTGACCTCTTTGAGAACTTGGTACGTAATGACCTGTCCAAATTAAATCTCAGAAGCTCTAATAAACACCGAAATATGACACAAAAAGATCGAGATACCCTCAAATCCTTGGCCAACAATCCTAACAACAAATGTGTTAAAGCCGATAAAGGAGGCGCTTTGGTTATAATCAACAGTACCATGTACACTCAACGCTTACATGAACATATACAAGACACCAACATCTACATGGAATTGGCTAACAATCCCACCAAGGAGTTTCAAAACATCCTGTTGAATTTAGTCACCAAAGCACAAGAATCGGGAATCATTGAAGACCGCACGAAAAACTATCTTCTTAATGAACATCCCAGAAGCCCCAGAATACAAATGAGTCCCAAGATACACAAAAATCTTCTCGATCCACCCTTTCGACCCATTGTGTCAACCAGAGGATCAATACATGAACCCACGGGTAAATATATCAACAAATATCTTCAACCTTTGGTAACTCAGTCCACCAGTTACATTAAGGACACCACCGCATTTCTCACCAAGTTGGCTCAGATTGAAATCAAATCCAACGAAACACTGATATTATGTACAGCTGATGTCAGCTCGCTGTACACCTCCATACCCCACCAGGGAGGCATCGAAGCGGTCGAACAAGCCCTACTTTCAAGCAACATTGACCCCCCTATGCAAACCTTCATCATGGAACTCATGATGTACACGCTATATCATAGCTATTTTCAGGAGAATGACAAATGGTGCCTTCAACTGTCGGGAATGGCGATGGGAAACTGCGCAGCTCCTACGTATGCCAACATCTACATGGAGAACTTCGAAAAATCCCATATATATGCCAACAAAACCTTCATCAATAAAGTCAAGATGTACATAAGGTACATAGATGATCTATTCATCATGTGGACTGACTCACAAGAAGCACTCCACAATGCACTCACAGAACTCAACACCAAAGATGAGCGCATAACGCTCTCATGGCAAATCAGCAACACTGAAATTTCTTTTCTTGATGTCTTCGTCAAGATCACCGAAAAAGGCATCACCACCGACCTATATCGCAAGAACACGGACCGCAATAACACTCTGCATTTTACTAGCTTCCACCAGGGATCTCTGAAAAGACATTTACCTTTTTCACAAATGCTACGCATAAAACGAATTGTATCAGATGAACAAACCTACAACATTCGAGTAAAGGAAATGCACCAACGTTTTCTCGACAGAGGATACCCAGAAAAACTATTAAGTGAAGCACAAATACGAGTTGCCAACATCACCCATCAGCAAAGCCTTTCCAAGAGCACTAAAAAGCCCCAAGATCGCATAGTACTCGTACCCAAATTTTCTACAGTCAGTCACAAATTTTAACAAATCATTCTTACCCATTGGCCGATTCTACAACTAGAACCAGACTTTCGTGACATTTTTCACACCCCTCCATTGTTTGCCCACACCCGTGGCAAAAACATTAAAGAAATACTCTCTACCCAAACTCCCACCAGTCAACACTACAAAGGAACCCAGCCATGCCTCAACTGCAGTAACTGCAACTGTATCATCAAAGGCAACCACATCAAACACCCCATGAAAGGCTATTCCATTAAACTACAAGTAAACGCCACATGCGATTCCACAAATCTCATCTACGCCCTGAAATGCCCATGCGGCACAATGTACGGTGGTAAAACAGAAAGAAAAATCAAAGTTCGGATAAATGAACACAAATCTAATATCCGTACTAAACAAGAAAAATCGAACGTTGCAATGCACTTTCATGAATTCCACCACACCATAGCACAACTCCAATTTATAGTATTGGAAACTGTCAACCGCACTGAAGGTATAGACAATCGGAAATACCTACTCAAAAAAGAACTACAATGGATATATTGCTTACAGACACTTAAACCACATGGACTGAATGATCGCATCGAATATAGTTGTTATCTTTAATATCTATTGTTATACGCTATTGCATTGCCCTTTATTGCTGACACCTTCCTTTCCATTATTTATTTCTTTATGGCTGAGATTCTATCTTGACTGCCGATAACCCGTTGCGCTTTATGGATGACATTTTATAGTTTATTTTTCAGCGTTTATTTCCCAGTGTTGAAATCTCTATTGTTCTGTGTTGAATCCTCATTCTGACCCTCTGCACGGCTATCCATTCCAACATGGCCCCCTTCCTTTCACGGACCCTACCCATTCCAAGATGGCCCCCGTATGTCATTGTTCACGTAGTCCGTTCTCCACTCTTTTATTTACACCCCTTCACGCTGATCGCGCACACCGACATATGGATCTTAGTACCGGAGACCTCCCGGCTTCTAGCCACCTAGTAAGTTTGCGCCGCCAGGTCCTACCTGGACACTGTAACTCTTTCATTAACTGCCGTTCGTTTTTCACCGATCCCCCAGACGACCCATCCCCCATAGCTTAGGACCCGTGCACACCACGTTTTTTAGATGCCACCAGTATTCAGCACCCGAGCACATCACTTTACCCTTGTTGCCCGCACACGCCGCAACCTCTAACCCCGACGGCTAGGCTTAATTATCCACATCACCTCCATTGATCGGCACTTCTCATAACAGTATTGGCCATTAGCGTTTTTATTCACAGTCTTATTCGTTCCTTAACACGGGCTTATTTCTTCCTCTTATAGTTCTCCTTGACAAAGGGCGAGTAGCCCGAAATGCATTGGAGCATGGGAACACAAATATACTAAGGATGCAACACGATGATATGATGTTTAATATCGGTTGAAACATTCATCCTATGATTGAATATTGATGAATAAACTCTAACTGGATTGTTGAACTTTGGAGTCATTGTTATGAACATGTGAGGGGTGCCTCACTCAGGGGATGTATTTGCAAGCTTTTGCATACACCTATTGATCTCAGATTTTTTGGCGCTGGACGGAACCGCCTCCCTGGAGAGCACCCAAACCTGTGTTAAACACACACTTAACCTAGCTATTATCACGCTGTGCACCTCCCAACTTTTCTGCTTTCTATAGATATCACATCTAGTAAGCGATCTCCTCTACTGTCACTTGACGCAGCACAAAACGTTTTTTTCTTGGTGGATCTAAACAAGATGTGTAATACCATGTACGCTCCTGTGGGACAGGGAAGTGGGCAAATTAGCGTTCCAACCAGCCCTACAGTAAACACAATTACCCAGTCTAGTACACCATTTCAATTAAACGAAAGTCTCCTGGGTACTCCCCTCTTACTATCAGCAAAAGATAACACGCAAACGATAGTGCTCCCTCAGGTCCCCTCTGTCAAAAGAAACCGAAATGGGGCTAAACACACGGAGAGTTCAGCAAAACATCAAACATTGTACTCAAGCCCCCCACTAGCTACTACCACCACCCCTAAAGCACCCAAGGCACATTCAATATTGGAAACTCCTGCACTTTCCCCACAGGCAACTCTATTCGTCCAGATTGAACACCTGGTTAAATCTATAATATCCCAGCTGATAGAAAGAATAAACAGCTTAGGAGAAAGGCTCACGGGTATAGAGGAAATGACTAAGGCAAATTCGCTACTCATAAAAAGCATGGTAGGACCTAAGCAATTACAGTCGCTAGCTGCCACTGAAGCGCCCAAAGCTACTGCACATAGTATTACTGTCCAAAATCAACCATTAATCCTACATACGCCATGAAACCCCTGGGTGACCGTGCGCTTAACAAATTCCGAATAACATAACATAACATAACATACGTCATCTTCAAATACTCAGAAAGCTACCTTAAAACCTGTAATAGTACCGAGTTCTGCTCCTATGGAAGGGCAGAACAAAGAACCTACATTCCATGAGAGGATAGTTGCTAACCAAGGCAATATACAAAGAAAAATTAACCATATACACTTACCACCGGAGGCCGCCCCATTTGTGTGCATCCTCTCGGGAGTGCCTGTACTTACAAATGGAAAAACCAAAGGCAACAGAAACTAAAAATTAAAGTATTGTTCTGGTAAACAAAAAATAGACCCCTGCCACCTAACATCAATGGAAGAATATTAAATGTTAGACGGGTGGGTTGGCTAGGACCCCTCCCAAAGGATGTAGATGGAGACTTGATATTAGTAAATTTCAGGGATGAACATGTCGTCCCATATCTCCAAGCCTGGCAGCCACAAATAGGAGACGGCCCTATTGTAACATGGGAACTGCGTGACTTTTACCCTAGTACATCATACTTCCCATCACTAAGATCAAATGCAGAGAGTAACTACTCGATGGGCAGTAGAGGCCTTGCATTGAGTGGCTATAACATTCCCACTTCCAACCGATTTGATTTACTTTCTGGTTTAGATTTATAGGATTGACTGGACATGGACATTACCCCTTAGAAACTCCCCTATTTTGCGCCTAACATGTAATGAACTATAACCTATATCACCCAGTCTTCTTAGACCCAAAGAGTTTAGATATCATTTTATTCGTTGTAACAGTTTTTAACACGTTTTATATTTTTATTGTGTAAGTTAATCATCTTGGATGTTTTGTAACAGTTTGTTCAGAAGGGAAACATGTCTCATTTTAGAAATCTTTTGTAAAAATGTTCTATGTTTATGAAATCTTATGTTATATGCTTTTATGGTTATATGTATAACCGAATAAAGTACTTTGACCTTGACCTTGAATTATATCGCACAGACGGCACAACAACTATAACATATGCCGCCCTCTCTCACATGGCTGTCTATCTTTACAAACAACACTTTTTTTGAAGCATGAGCTCATGGATAGACTTAATGATCATCAGAATTGAGGCACGCAGTTATCTCTTTGCAAACACCACATACACACGGCTCTGAATAGATTTATGGATTTATTAATTTATTTCCTATCCTCTGAATCAGTATACATTCCCTGTTGACCAAACCACCCAACTTCCTCAAGCCTTCAATACTTTCTAATCTGCCTTTAGACATCAAAAAACCCTATTTCTTCTCCCTTGCAGCTAAGCAGTGTTAAAACACGCACCATGTTCTCAGAATGAACAATGTTACTTGATGTCAGTATAAATGAAACCGCAACAGCTATGTTAACAATTGTTGATATTACTGCACACCTCTCTTTTCCGTTTAGTACAGATAAAATGTATCTTCCTACAAACTCTAAAGGTGGTGAGTAGACCATTTTTATACAATTAGGAGCCACAACAGGCTCTTAAAAGATTGGTCCTGACGAAAGCCCCTAGAGATACCAGGAGGCTGAAACATGTTGACCATTTTCATCAGTGTGTAAGGCTAGTAACTAGGCCTGAAGATGCACGTTTCTGTTTTTAGCTTCCTATACCAGCGATCCGCAGAATAAAACACGAGAGACATGGTATATGGAATTTTATTTCACACTCACCTGAGCACCAGCACGTCCTCTCTTTTATTTCTGGCCACCACTGTTACACCAGTTTGTCTTTCTCCCTGTGGAAGTCAGCATAACATACTAAGGAAAAGACCCAATGATAATGCTGTTGCAACACTGAATGGCGGAGAACCAAGATATACCGCCTTACGCCCGTGTTCGCATATGGGGGTTTTTTACAACCATGGCCCGCCCCACGTTATCATGGACCCTGGAAACACAGGACAAGTGGTTCATTCTCCCTCAGCTTTTTTTGGTCTAGCCTAAGGAAGCAGAATGGACTATAATTTATTTTTCCCTGCCACACACTGCCACTTCTCATGCAGCATACTTACAAATTCAGAGTGCCGAACTGTGTCTGCGCACTTACGGACTGATAAGCACTGCCTCCTGGTCATCTCTGGCAAGGATGTACATGCATTCCATGCCATCTAATATTCATCAGCAACCCCACTTACATGTCGCCTCTCCTATCAGTGTGCTCAGCAATCCACAGGCATATGCTATGGTGACAGTAGCCATAGACCTAGGGGCATATTTACAAGGAAGTGGAGGAAACAGGCGTTAGCTTCCTCGGCCTAACGCCTCTCTCTGCCAATTTGGAAATGCAAGTCTGCACCATATTACCAAGGATGTGGTCCAGACTTGCATTCCCTCCTGCGATGGCGCTAAGTCTAACAACTTAGCGCCAACGCAGGCACCCTTGCAGCAGAGTGCAAAGGTGTGTGTGTGCAGGGTAGGTTTGTTTCTGCACAGGAAGGTGCCCCTTCATGCACATAATAAATCCTAGAATACCATGTTGTAACTTTCATGTGTGCTGCTTCGTGCAACACACAGGAAAGATACAACATGGAATATTGAATAATGTTCCGGTATGTACTGAAAGGGCCACCATCCTGTACATATACAAACCATGTCATTTAGCTTTTTCAATGTGTGCTGCACAAGTCAGCTCCAATCTAAAAAGCAAAAATGATGAGAAAAAAGCATTCATCCTCATTTAGACAGATTACTACCAGGATGTTACTGGTGTTAAATTGTGCGCTGCCATCTATCAACAACGCACTTGTACATAGGGGGCAGCTTCAAATACAATGGGTGTTTCTGTAGAATGCAAACTGCAACACCTACTGCACGCCCCTTTCACAATAAACGCAGCGTGAAAGGGTGCCTTATTAACAAGGAAGCATTATTACACAAGCAGTGGATTAACGCTGCCTCGGTCATGATGCTAGGCCCCTCTAGACAACACAACTTCAGTGAAAGTGACGTTGTGCTGGCAATAGGGTCTCAATGATATGCACCTTACTTACAATGTGTATCACTGACTGGGGATGGGCAAAGTTACAACTGTGAGACCAATGTATTGCTCAAACTTCACTTACCGATTTGTCCACACTTCTGACTTCCACAATACATCACCACACTGTAGGCAAGGGACATGTGATACACACCTATACTGCATTCTACAACGTTGATCATTTGCCCCAGACATCCATGACACCGCACTATGCCAATATATGATGTCCATACTCACCAGTGGCGTGTGGGTCCTCAAAGCAGTCGATGTCCGCCTGTGTGATTGGTGGTGACCATCTGTGAGACAAGAAAATAAATATGTGTTGGTATCAGACGTAAAATCATGTGTCATATTCCTCATACCAATCATCACCATAAAAGAAAATGCTACGGAACTGTAGTTTTGCGTTTAATGTTGGCTACATGATTGAGTCCACTTTGACTGCCATTCACACCAGACCAGTGAATGGCGGGTCAGGCCAAACCAGAGTGTAATGCTAGATAACATGCACATGATAGTAGTGTGAGACATCCACAAGGCACCATTACTACATGCATCATGATGTTATACATGCTCTTTGTACGATTGCATTGTTGCAGATCACACAAGACAGTTTCACAGAGGTTGTTGGTGTATGACAATTTGGAGATGTCCGATTTACCTTGACCATTTTTTCCTATGAAATACATTGTCACACAGCAACTATGTTCCCAGGGCAGCGTAGGTAACCCACCACAAATTTCATGATGACAGCATTTTAACACTATCTTTTGGCCAGCACACATCTCACATGAACAATTCCTTGGATAGCTCATGTACAGTAACCCCTGCCATAGACAAACAATATCCTGCATACATGCACTTTTTGCACAGGTGTACCAGCTATGGCACTACAGTGCTACGTTTTGCTCCAGAGCAGGGGTTAACATAGACTAGCACCCTATGCATGTCAATATGATGCAGCGTTGAGTCTTGGACGTGCCAAATATTATGCGTGAGTGCATTACATCACCCACATCACTCAGCAACCTTTTTTCACTGTGACACCAGTGTCATACATGTCCTAATTTTTTTCCTTAAAGCAATAATGATTCAATGTGGAGTTTTTACTTACCACCCTGTAGGCCAGTCATGACTCTCACGTAGTCCAGGAGGTCAGCTTCACGGGCCAGCAAATCATGCCGGCGGTGCTTCCACTGGTGCACGTACGGTCACTCCAAAGAACCGGAGCATCTGCACCTGCACAAGCTCCCACCTCATCTTCCGCACACTTACATTGTATCCTTGAAGGACACGGCCTCTCCTCGCCAACATCAAGGACAGGTAGAATTTTATCATCCATAGGAAGCCCCCAAAAGCCCCCTTGGACATCCTGCTCTCCCTGCCCCCAGCCGGCATCACCCTGCACACCTGTGAGCCCACGGCCAAAAAAATAACCCTCTAATATATCCCCAACAACAACAAAGAAAGTTAACTACCCCAGACAAACACACAACAAATTGAGTACAGAGTACAAGAGACACTTTCTAGGGCATGCGGAATAATAGACAATAGTGACAATTGTATAGCACATTTTCCACATAACGCCTATGGTGACGCTAACAATAATCTCATGGCAACCTATGATTTAGAGCTACTAGAACAAGGAAAGGATGAGGATGGCCACATCATACCCACATTTACTGGAAGGAATTTTAACTTCCTTATTGATCATGTTATGGTGTCCTCCTGTATTGTGCCAAGTACTTCGATTTGTGTTGTCCAGGATTTGTCACTAAGTGATCACAATCGAATTGTACTGCTAACTGACTTATGTATGCACAGCAGACACCCAGCAACTAAAAATTCGGGTGACATTGAGCCACGTAGGCGAAATGGGACACGGATAAGGAAAGGGGAAAATCAGCAACTGTTATGAGTATGATCGTCTCCAAATCCATGGTTGAAATTGAAGGGATCCTGAGTGTGGGTAGTCGTCCTCTTAATACTATGGTCTACTTTAACAAAATCAGTAAAATTATTGAGGAAGTCTTCACTAGTAATAGATCTGCTAAGCCTCCTAAAGGAAAGGGTTGGTTCCATCATACATGTACCTCCACTTTAAGCCGCCTGAAAGTGGCCCTGGGAGCAAAACCCCGTTATAAAACTTTGATTTCCCACTTGAGGTCTGATTATAAATTGGCTTTGTGTAGAAGGAAGAAGGCGCTGCAACAAGAGGCATGGGACAATCTAACACAGGCTGCAGAAACTTCAAATAACTGCTTATTTTGGGCAACCGTTAATTCCCCTTTTCTCTGTGACGATAAAGTTCCCCATCTTGTTTCTAATGTCAGTAGTGAGGCCTGGATTTCACATTTTTCAGCCATCTTCCAAGGTGCTGATTCTACAAGTTATAGTTTAAGTACCTGGCCTATAGTTCCCTTAGATATCACTTTGGCTGAGGTGGAATACAGCATAAAACTGAGTATGGGTGGTAAGGCACAGGGCCCAGATGGTAACCCATGGACGTTTATAAAACAGTTCCACAGTTATGGGGACCCATACTAACCCTGGTGTTGAATGCAGCCGTCACTACCCGGATTCCACCGGCCTGGGGGGGACTCTATCATCATCCCAATTTACAAGAAAGGGGACAAGCCTGCAGCTAGTAACTACCGCCCGATCAGCTTGTTAGACTCCTCAATAAAAATCATGAGTCGAGTGCTGATGTATAGGCTGGAGGAGTGGGCAGCTGAAAATAGAATTTTGTTGGATTCTCAATACGGTTTCAGAAGGGGACGTGGTTCGCTTGATCAATGCCTGAACTTAGAATTAATTATCGGAAAGTATACCAGGGCTAAGCCTGGTACCTTATATCTTTGCTTTGCCGATCTGAGTAGAGCATTTGACCTGGTGGACCCCTCAATTCTTTGGCCAGTCCTGTTGGAACTTGGAGCACTGAGGCTTTCATTTTCTTCCTAGCTAGATTATATGCTACATTATATGATAAAATGCAAACTTGTGTGCGCTTTGGGGTTGGGGGGAGTGTACGCCTAACTTCAATGTTAAACGTGGTATAAGACAGGGCTGTGTCTTAGCCCCTTTTCTGTTTACTTTATTTATAAACGCAGTTGATCGGGCCCTGAAAACAGTCCAGGCAGATGCCCCCAAGTTCGGTGGTACAAGTGTCCCAGTTCTGCTATATGCAGACGACGCTGTGCTCCTGTCAAGGACCCCGATAGGCCTGCAGCGGTTGATGAACCAATTTTCTGATTTTATTAGTAAGAGGAGGCTGGTCATAAATAAAAGTAAAACCCATACGATGGTATGTGGAGATAGAAACAGGAAAAACAATGTCTTTTTTATTGAGGGGGTGAAAGTTCACGATGTGGAAACATTTTGCTATCTAGACGTCATCTTTTCCCATAATGGTAGTTGGTCCCATGATTTACAGAATGTAAGGTCTAAAATGAAGAAAAGTTCCTATGGTATTTTTAAATTTGCAAATAAGATTGGTGATAGAAGAATTAGTGATATGATACAAATATATAAAGCGAAAAGTGTTTCAATTGCTTTATATGGGGCAGGGTTATGGGGTCATTCAAATGTCGACTGCCTGCAAAGGGAAGAAAACTGCTTTTTGAAAAAATTGCTTTGTGTCCCCATCTCTGCCTCCTCCGATCTCACCCATAGGGAGGTCGGAGTTACTTACTTAAGCGCCCTGATTATGTGAAGACCATTATTGCTATGGAGGGCCATTGGGACTACAGATGAGAGAGCTTTTAACCGGTCTATCATTGTGGACTGCCTGAAACTGGACTACTTTTTAAAGATATCATGGCTCGGTTATATTGTGGACAGCTTTCAAAAGATATTTGGACTAAACATCGTTGCAGATCCCGGCTTTGTGGGAAACTACTCCAAGTCGGACTTGAAAAACATTTTCTTGGCACACCGAGCCCAAAAACGGAATGCTCTAAGTGGGCGCCTCACTTCGGTTACCTCGTACAATAAATATGTGCAAAGTGGTGGCTTTCAAACTTATCTGAGTGTGGTAACCAAACCAGCCCATAGGTTTGTTCTGACGAGGCTTAGGCTGGGGATAGCCCATGGGTTGGTGGCTTTTCCACAATTAAAGAGACAGCCGGCTGGACCATGCCCATGTGATGGCCACTCGAAGCAGAGTACCCTGCACTTTTTGCTAATTTGCACATTATTCAAGAATTTGAGGATTGTTTATTTAAAACCACTTTTCCAAATATATGCTATTTTTAATGTGGAGGATGCCATGAATATGATCTATGAATTGAACTCGCCGGACAAATGTTTTTTTATTGCAACGTTTTTATGTAAGTCTATTCAACTCAGGAAGAGTATGATTTTTTAAATTCCTTATGTGTTTTTTAACTTATGTGCTTCTCTACTGTTAACATTTTGCTTGCTTGCTTTTATGGTCATTACTTTTGAATGCACCGAATAAAGCTTCATGAAATGAAAATGAGTGCAAGAGACAAATAAACACTAAAATTAAGTATACAACACATCACATACACCATCAACAGGACACAACAACACTCTCCAAATCTCAGAACAGCAGCACACACCACCAAACACCTCCAACACTCTCCACAATCACCAGCAATGTGCTCAAAAGAGAAAGTGAAAGGGCAAAACACTACTCCAGCTGACAGGAAGCATGCAGAAATAACGTGCTGTCTATTTGCTGCCAGTTTTTGAGGAAGCAGTGAAAATCTACACACAAATAGGCTCATGAGTAATAATGTGTATTGTACAATGTGTTGAGAGATGTATTTTTCCATCAGGAGTATGAAAAAAGCATCACAGTATCGTGTTATCGGCCAGATCTTCACGATAACAGCAGGTTCATTATCAGATGTACAGTCTTAAAGCAAAATTGATTTCAGAGACCTATAACAACATGAAATGCTTGAGTAGCACACAAATGACACCCTAAATATGATGTTTCACAACACATGACACCGTAATTTGCAACTTTCACCCCAAGCGACACCATATTTGCATATTCCACAACAAGTAGATCAGGGGAATTGTAAGTGTGCTACTCACCCATGGGGGTCACGAGGTGCTGGGGGGGGGGGGGGGAGTGCGCAGAGCTGTTGGCCAAAGAGTGACCTCTTGAGGGGTTTCATGAAGGTGTTCAGGGAAGGAGCGTGTCTGATGTCTGTTGGTAGCTCAGTCCAGGTCTTGGCTGCAATGTTAGAGAAGGATCTTCCGAATGCTCTGGCTCTGTGGATGCAAGGGGTTTCAGCCAGTGATAGTTTTGTAAATTGTAGTTTTCTTTTGGGTACGTGTAAGTTGATTCTGTAATTTAGGTATTTGTGTCCATTGTTGTGTAGGTATTTGTAGGCCTGAGATGAGGATGTTGAAGCTGACTGTTTCCTCCTCTGTGAGTCGGTGGAGTCATTGTAGGTGTTGGCTGATGTGTTTTAGCCAGGGGATGACGAGGACGAGCCTGGCGGTGGTATTCGGTATTGTCTTGAGTTTGCAGAGTATGGACTTGCTGATGCCGGCATAGAGTATGTTTCTGTAGTACAGTCTGCTGGTGATAAGTGCATGGGTGACTGTCTTCTTTGACTCAGGGGGATCCATTTGAAGGACTTACAGAGGATGCAGAGTTTGGTGAAGCAGCTGTAGGTGATGGCTTTGCCTGTTTGCTCATGTTGACTGATGAGTCGAGTATGATGCTGAGGTTTTTAGCGTGATCTGTGGGGGGAGGTGGTCTTCTGAGGGCCGTCAGCCACCAGGTGTTGTCCCATGCTGGAGATGTGGTTACAAGGACGAGGTCTTCTGTCTCCTCGGGGTTAAGCTTTAAGCAGCTGTTAGTCATCCATACTGCACTGTGTTGCATTACTTATGGAAAGTTGATTTAGGAGGTGGTGTGGTCTTTGATGGGTTAGAGGATGGGCGTGGGATAGGATGTTGAGGCAGTGTTGTTTGATGATGTCTGCGAGGGGGGCATGTATATTTTAAAGAGGCTCAGGCTCAGTGATTACCCCTGCGGGACTCTGCAGGTGATTGCCATGGGATCAGAGATGAAGTCTGGCAGTCTGATCATTTGCCTTCTCATGGTGAGCAATGATCGGATCCAGTCCAGGGCTTTATCTTGGATGCCTGCGTCATGTAGTCTGGTGACTAGTGTGCGGTGGGAGATGTTGTTAAAGGCTGCTGAAAGGTCGAGCAGGATGAGGTCTGCGTAGTGTCCTTGGTCTAGGAGGATGTTGATGTCATCTCTGGTGGCAAGTTGGGAGGTCTCAGTGCTGTGTTTGCTTCGGAATCCTGATTGTGACGGCTTGAGGATGGAGTTCTCTTTGATGAATCATGTTAGTTCTTTGTTGACTGTTTCCTCAGCGACTTTTGCTGCAAAGGTGAGGAGAGAGATGGTCCAATAGTTTTTGAGGGTGGTGGGGTCAGCTGTGTTCTTCTTGAGCAGGGCCATGACTTCTGCAAGCATCCAGTTGTCTGTGAAGGTGCATGTTTTAAAGGTGGTGTTGATGTTACATAGTGGTTTGTGTGCAATGGCAGATGTGGCTCTGTGGTAGTTGTGAGAGGTCCAGGGGTCTGTTTGGGCCCCCAAGTGGATGCCTTTCATGGTGTAGGTGGTGTCTTCATCCGTGCCTGGTGTCCATTTGGTGATGGTGGTCTGGTTGGTGTCTCAGGGCTGCAGGTGTTTTCAGGATGTGTTGTATGGGTGTCCTTTTGAGCCTGTAGTGGGCAATGACATCCACTGGCATTAGGTATGCGAGGCTGAAACATCTGCGCAGGGCCCGCTGTCTTCTTCAGCGCTGCCTCGGTGGTGGTCCTGGGGGAGGTGGCAGTGGCGGTGGTGGTTGTTCCTTTTGAAGGGCTCCATGCTGAATGATTAGTACCTACATGGCATCAGTGGGTCTTCAGATGGGGCTCTGGGCTACTCTCCCTTATATACCTCCCTTCAGAACCATTTTTAGCCCAGCTTTTTTCTGGTCTAAAGTTCCTGCAGCGAAAGGACCTTAGCATGACTGTTTTTATTTCTTCATTGGTCCGGGCCATCATTGCTAATAGCGCAATGTGGTGTTAGCAAAATGTTTCGGGAAATTTTGAGAAGGAATGCCTACTTTGCATATCATCAGCGAAATCTATTGCTGGCATGCAAGGTGATAAAAAAAGCACCCGAGATCGCCAGAAAGCTGTCACTAATGCTTGTTAGTGACAGCTTGATAATAGGGCAATACAAAAATGGCTTTAGTGGTAAAGTGCCGCCAACGCGGCAATAAATGGCTTGATAATATCCCCCTAAGAATTTCCGAGTTGGAGTAAACATTTGTATTGCCCCCACCTTTTTAGCATACTCTTCTTCAAATTACCTGGTTCTCTTCATCTTGTTTAGCCATTTCGCATATGAAGGTGCTTCCGGCGATCTCCAGTTTTGAAGAATTAGGGAGCGAGCAACCTGGAAGGAAATAGCGAGAAAAGTCTCCTCTGCTTTTGTTAATTTTGTCCCAGAATCATAATACTGAAGAGGGCCACCTCAGCAGCTGGAACTATCCCCTTCTGGGTTGCCTGACTAATAGCCGCAAA
Source organism: Lissotriton vulgaris (assembly GCF_964263255.1). Classification (NCBI taxonomy): domain Eukaryota; kingdom Metazoa; phylum Chordata; class Amphibia; order Caudata; family Salamandridae; genus Lissotriton; species Lissotriton vulgaris. The sequence goes on from NC_141691.1 coordinate 1,435,578,160, forward strand.
AATCCTGTCCCAGAATACGCCTAACCTTTGACAAGTGAAGAATATATGTATCCATCCCACTTCCCCTTCTTCCTGACAACAAAAACATCTATTCTCCACCTCTGGCTATTTCTTATAAAGAGCTTTAGGGGTGAGGTGAGCTATCCATCGGTACAGAAAAGCCATTCTCTTAAAGTTGGCAGCTCTTAAAGCCTTACTCCCACACAGGGATACGGCCTGCCACTCCTTGCTAGAAAAAGTACATTGGGTTTCCTGCGTTAATCTCTCTAGGAATTTCTCAACCAGTGGTGACTCATTTTGGGTACGCAAAAGACGATACCAGTTGCCCACCCCTCTAACTTTTACTCCAAATAAAGAGATCGACAAATTGGACGGGGCACAACTAGATGAAAGATTTCATCTCTTTAAAAAGTATACAATTTGTAGTTATATAAAAAAAAAGGCTTCTTCCGATCCCCACATCTATCCTGAACCTCTTGCCAGGTAATAACTCTATTCTGAATTAAAAACGCCCCAGTTTCTCTAGATCACAGTGCTTCCACTTACTGAGATGGCTAGAATGCATTTGGAGAACCAAGCTTTTACATTGGCTTAATTTCAAACAATGAAACCCAGATACAGCAATTTGCTTAAAGAAAAACTGTAGTCTAGAGGAGCATTCCAGAAGAGTTTTATATGTAGTCCCTTTGGGGAGTTGTATAGTCTTAAGAAATGTCGGAATCTGAGAGCCAGATTCTATTATCATTTTATATTGAAAGAAGTTATCTGATAACCCATTAGAAGACAATAAGTATGATGTTAAATCTAAACGTTTTGGGTTGACTAGTAAACAGTACATGGTTGCTTGTTACAGGAACAAGAGGCCTGTACAGCTTTTGGCTGGAAATGTAGTAGTCTTTGTTGACGTATCTAAAGTAAATATCAGAACACAAATATAGGAAGTCAAGTCAAGTCAAGTCAAATAATTTATATAGCGCACTACATACCCAGAGGGTCTCAAGGCGCTTGATGGGGTGGGGAATTACTTGTCGAATATCCAGGTTTTCAGTTGCTTTCTGAATGCTAGATGGTTTTGAGTGAGGCGAAGGTGAGTGGGAAGTGAGTTCCAGGTTTTAGCTGCCAGGTAGGAGAAGGATCTTCCTCCCATATTAGTCTTGTTGATGCGAGGTACAGTGGCAAGGGCTTGGTTGGAGGAGCGTAGCTGGCGGGGGGGAGTAGAAGGAAAGTCGAGTGTTGAGGCATTCGGGTCCAAGTTCGTAAAGTGCTTTGTTGTCGTGGGTTAGGAGGCGGAATGTTATCCTCTTATTGACGGGGAGCCAGTGGAGGTCTTTCAGGTGACCAGATATGTGGTCGTTACGCGGGATGTCTAGTATGAGTCTGGCTGATGCGTTCTGGATGCGTTGGAGTTTTTTCTGAAGTTGTGCGGTGGTGCCGGCGTACAGGGTGTTCCCGTAGTCTAGGCGACTCGCGACCAGTGCGTGGGTGACCGTTTTTCTGGTTTCGGTGGGGATCCAGCGAAATGTTTTTTTGAGCATGCGAAGAATGTTGAAGCAAGATGATGAAACGGCGTTGACTTGTCTGTTCATCGAGAGAGAGGAGTCCAGGATGACGCCTAGGTTCCGTGCGTGGTCCGTCGGGATGGGTGCTTTTCCAAGGGCCTCTGGCCACCAAGAGTCGTCCCAGGCGGAGGGAGAGGTACCTAGGATAAGGACTTTTGTTTTGTCTGAGTTCAGTTTCAGACGGCTGTGCTTCATCCACTCGGCAACTACTTTCATTCCTTCATGTAGGTTGGTTTTGGCGGTGGTTGGGTCTTTGGTGAGTGAGAGGATCAGTTGAGTGTCATCAGCGTAGGAGATGATGTTGAGGTTGTGTTGGCGTGCGATGGTCGCGAGGGGGCTCATGTATACGTTGAAGAGGGTGGGGCTAAGTGAGGATCCTTGTGGAACTCCGCAAGTGACTTCAGTGGCCTCTGACTGAATGGTGGGAGGCGGACTCTTTGGGCCCGATTCACAGAATGAACTTAAGACTAAATCCTAAACTTACTACTTTTGGGTATTCACAGAATGCACTTACTACTTTCGGGATTCACAAAGTGAACTTACTACTTTCGGGATTCACAGAATGAACTTACTACTTTTGGTATTCACAGAATAGATTTAAGACTACTAACTTTACGTCCGCACTCGGGCCGTAAATTCCGGCCCGGAGGCGGAGCTTCCGGCTTGGGGGCGGAGCTTATGGCCCAGAGGCGGAGCTTACGGGCCGGAGGCGGAGCTTGCGGCTTGGAGGCGGAGCTTTCGGCTCGGAGGTGGGTAATTAGCCATGGCTGAAATCTCCACCTCTGGGTTGGAAGCTCCGCCTCCAAGCCACAAGCTCCGCCTCCGGCCCGGAAGCTCCGCCTCCAGGCCGTAAGCTCCGCCCCCAAGCCGGAAACTCCGCCTCCGGGCCGGAATTTACGGCCCGAGTGCGGACGTAAAGTTAGTAGTCTTAAATCTATTCTGTGAATACCGAAAGTAGTAAGTTCATTCTGTGAATCCCGAAAGTAGTAAGTTTAATCTGTGAATCCCAAAAGTAGTAAGTGCATTCTGTGAATACCAAATAGTAGTAAGTTTAGGATTTAGTCTTAAGTTCATTCTGTGAATCGGGCCCTTTGAGTTCTTCCGGCAAGGAACGAGGAGATCCATTCCAGTGCTTTTCCTTGGATTCCGATGTTTCTGAGGCGTTGTAGGAGGGTGCTATGACAGACTGTGTCGAAGGCTGCGGAGAGGTCAAGGAGGATGAGGGCGACTGTGTCTCCATTGTCCAGTAGAGTACGAATGTTGTCTGTTGCTGCAATGAGGGCAGTCTCAGTGCTGTGTTTGGCTCGGAAGCCGGACTGTGAGGAGTCGAGGGATTTGTTGGTTTCGAGGAAGGTGGCGGGCTGGTTGTTGACAGCTTTCTCGATGACTTTGGCCTGGAAAGGTAGGAGCGAGATGGGGCAGTAGTTTTTGAGTTCGGTGGGGTCGGCTGTGGGTTTTTTCAGGAGGGCGCTGAGTTCGGCGTGTTTGTAGCTTTCCGGGAAGGTGGCGGAGTTGAAGGAGCAGTTGATGACGTCCCTGAGGTGAGGTGCTATGATGGAGTCTGCTTTGTTGAAGATGTGGTGAGGGCATGGGTCTGTAGGGGAGCCAGAGTGAATGGTGTTCATCAGGCGGATGGTGTCCTCGGTGGAGATAGGGTTCCAGTCGTTGAGGATGTTCGAGGGGGGTGAGGGTACGGCAGAAGGTTGTGAGGGTTGGTCTCTGGGTTGGTTGTCGAAGCTGTTGTGGATGTCTGTGATTTTGTCGTGGAAGAACGAGGCTAGGGAGTCGCAAAGGGTTTGAGAGGGAGTGATGTCGTTGGAGTTGGCAGAGGGGTTGGTAAATTCTTTGATGATGTTGAATAATTCCTTGCTGTTGTGGGCGTTGTTGTCTAGTCGGTCTTTAAGTGCAGCTTTCTTGGCAGTTCGGATCAGTTGGTGGTGTGTGCGGGTGGCGTTTTTGAAGGCGTCCTTGGTGCTGGTGTTCGGGTCCTTTTTCCAGGCCTTCTCGAGGGAGCGACAGAGTTTCTTGGATTTCTTAAGATCATCGTTGAACCAGGGAGAGTTTTTCCGGTCTAGTTTGTTTTGACGTTTTTTCAGAGGTGCTAAGTTGTCGGCGCTGTTGCTTAGCCATTGAGTGAAGTTAATGGCTGCTTGGTTGGGGTTCGAAGAGTGGGCAGGGGGGTTTTGAAGAAGCGAGGAGGAGATCTGGTCGATGGTGATTTTGTTCCAGTTTCTTCGTAGAGTGGGTTGAGGATGGTTGTGGGCGTGGTCTTTTTGTAGACAAAGTGAACGCAGCTGTGGTCCGTCCATTGGAGAACTGTGGTGTGACTGAAGGAGATATGTTTGCTGGAGGTGAAGATGGGGTCGAGTGTGTGGCCTGCGTGATGAGTGGGGGTGTTAACAAGTTGTTTGAGTCCAAGGTTGGCGAGGTTGTCCAGTAAGGTGGTGGTGTTGCTGTCGTTGCTCTTTTCCAGATGAATATTGAGGTCTCCCAGTAGAATGTAGTCCTCGGAGGGGAGGGCGTGAGGAGTGATAAAGTCAGTGATGTCTTCACTGAATTGTGCACGGGGTCCTGGTGGCCTGTAGAGGAGGGTACCTCTGAGAGTGGTCTTGGGGTCAGTGTGGATCTGGAAGTGAAGGTGTTCGGCGCTAGTGAGGTTGACGTCTGAGCTGGTTGAGGTGCGGATGGAATTCTTATGGACGATGACGATGCCTCCTCCTGTTTGCTTGGTGCGGTCTTTACGAATAATCTTGTATCCTTCCGGGATGGCAATGGTGATGTCTGGGGCTGAGGAGGCGTTCATCCATGTTTCTGTTAGGAAAGCGACGTCCGGAGAGATGGTGTCTAGTAAATTCCAAAGGTCGATGGCGTGTCTGTGGACCGAGCGGGTGTTGAGCAGGATGCATTTTAGGTGGTTGGTGTCAGATCTCTGTTTGGTGTTCGTGGATGTGGAGTTGGTCTTGGTGCCGTCAAATTTGCAGGAGTTACATGTGAAGGGTCCATGGGTGTGTCCAGGGGCGGCCTGGACGCAGGTGGGGAGACGGCCGGGATTAAGGGCTAAGAGGGTGGAGGCGTCATATGTAATGCGGGTGGGGTGGGTGGTACGGGGGCCAGGGGGTCTGGCGCTGGGCGCGGGCTTGGCGCGGACGGGCGTAGACGGGCCTACCTTTGGCGCAACTTCGGCGCTCATGGGGCGCGAACGCTGCGCGTGGACGCTGAGCGTAAAAGCATCTGTCATATATGGATAGTGGGGGGGAGGAGCGAGGGAGGAGCAGCCGGGAGGCGGGTGCTGGGCTGGTAGGCGAGGCAAAACAACAACAACAGCAAAAGCACAAAATGGCAGTGATACAAACAGCGCAGGACGAGCTGGGGCACGGCGCTACAATAAATAAATAATTAAACAGTGAAACAAAGTCTGTGGCAAGCTGGGGCATGGCGCTACAATAAATAAATAAATAAACAGTGAAACAAAGTCTGTGGCAAGCTGGGACACGGCGCTACAATAAATAAATAATTAAAGAGTGAAACCAAGTCTGTAAAGAGGCGCTGCAGATAGCGGAGCGTGCACAGCAAGGTGAAAACGATCCCACCAGAAGCAGGCTGATGTGTAGGGGGTAGCGAGGGGAGCGACCTCTTCGCCGAGGCTCAAGACGGTCACAGTGCTATTTCCGGCTGTGAGGGGATTTAATCTCTGTGGGAGGGAGGAGCAGCCGGGAGGCGGGTGCTGGGCTGGTAGGCGAGGCAAAACAACAACAACAGCAAAAGCACAAAATGGCAGTGATACAAACAGCGCAGGACGAGCTGAGGCACGGCGCTACAATAAATAAATAATTAAACAGTGAAACAAAGTCTGTGGCAAGCTGGGGCACGGCGCTACAATAAATAAATATTTAAACAGTGAAACCAAGTCTGTAAAGAGGCGCTGCAGATAGCGGAGCGTGCAGAGCAAGGTGAAAACGATCCCACCAGAAGCAGGCTGATGTGTAGGGGTAGCGAGGGGAGCGACCTCTTCGCCGAGGCTCAAGACGGTCACAGCGCTATTTCCGGCTGTGAGGGGATTTAATCTCTGTGGGAGGGAGGAGCAGCCGGGAGGTGGGTGCTGGGCTGGTAGGCGAGGCAAAACAACAACAACAGCAAAAGCACAAAATGGCAGTGATACAAACAGCGCAGGACGAGCTGGGGCACGGCGCTACAATAAATAAATAATTAAACAGTGAAACAAAGTCTGTGGCAAGCTGGGGCACGGCGCTACAATAAATAAATAATTAAACAGTGAAACAAAGTCTGTGGCAAGCTGGGGCACGGCGCTACAATAAATAAGTAATTAAACAGTGAAACTAAGTCTGTAAAGAGGCGCTGCAGATAGCGGAGCGTGCACAGCAAGGTGAAAACGATACCACCAGAAGCAGGCTGATGTGTAAGGGGTAGCGAGGGGAGCGACCTCTTCGCCGAGGCTCAAGACACAACGCAACATAACAACACAATTAACCCCTTGTATGCTCATGACGGAGCCGCTCCGTCATGAGCATCGGCTGAGCTGTGCTCATGACAGAGCGGTTCCGTCATGGCCCTGCCGCCGTGCCTGCGCGGCGCGTTCTATTAAGCTGGCGGGGCCATGACGGAACCGCTCCGTCATGGGCACAGCGCAACCGCGGCTCGTGATGGAGCGGCTCCGTCACGAGCATGCGAGCGCCACTCGGGCCACCTCCCCCAGCGCTGCGGCGGAACTGCCGCCGCAGCTAAGGCGTTAAGACATAAAAGAGCACAACAAAATAAAGCAATGAAACAAGAACACCGCACATCAAGCACAGTATTCTACAACATCGTCACATTACAATAAAACAACTCCAAAGCACAATACTAGAGAGAACAACAGAGTACATCAGCACAACAAAATGCAACAAAACACATCCGTACAAATATTCTTCTCACTCGTTATCACCTCCAAAAAAGTGCTTTCATAATACAGTGGTCAAAGGTGTTTGCACCAAGCACTGCCATCACTTACCATCAAGCACTAAAATTGCGCTAGTAAACATATTTTGTGATTCTTCCCTCGGACCTGCTCTAACTTGTCATACCTCTGCTCCCACAATGCCCTTGTTAGACTTCTTCTCTTCTTCCCCCTAAACATTCCCTATTATTTTTTTAACAATAAAAGGTGTTAGATTTTGCAAGCCAATGGGAAGATATTCTGAGGCAGATTTGCAAGCCCCTTGCGCCACTTTTGCGTCACTTTTCCCATGTTAAAAATGACGCAAAAGTGGTGCAAGGGCCTTGTAAATAAGCCCCCATGTTTGTTACAATTTGGAAGGTGTACTCTTACATGTCTGTCTCTCGCTCTCTCTCTCTCTTTGGGCCATATTATCAAGCCTGGGCGATAAAATTATCGCAGCTTTATCGGCAGGAAACTGCCGCTAAAGTGGCGATAATGGGCTTGATAATATGCCCTAGAGCATTCCCATAGAAGCCCATGTTAGATGTGAAGGACATGTAACATGAGCTTCGATTGGAATTCCAAGAGCCTATTATCAAGCCCATTATCGCCACTTTAGCGGCAGTTTTCTGCCGATAAAGCGGCGATAATTTTATGGCCCAGGCTTGATAATAGGGCCCTTTGTCCCTCTCTCTCCCCTTTTCCCTATGACACTTGCACAGGCACTTAGACATACGCACATGATTCGTGTTGCAAGCATACATTGAAGATACACTTGATGGATATAGTGACTTCCAGCTGTGAAAACAATAACGCATATCCATCAATAGTAAGATGTTCACGATTCAAGAATGCAGAGGGTTATACGCTTTGCAAGAAACAAAGGGACACACATACATCTGCTGCTCTTCTATCACCCAATTCTCTTCCTAACAACAGACCAATGTCAAGAATAATCGGCGCTTATAAAACAGTCCTTCTGATAAGTGTAAAGCATAACAGCTAATGTAAATGCTCGAGGGCATTCCAATGCATTGTTAAACATCCTGAACAGTAATGAGAAACGCACATACTTATGCACACACAAACACACACATACACAGAGCTCACAGTCAGTCAGCATGCTTTAGCCTCAGTTTAAAATATTCTGTTTATGCTGTGTTGATGAGGTAGGTGCACTCATATGGTGAATACTCCACGTAAACATCTTGCTAATAGAACTGCAGTGATAAAACAGGATTACGTTTATTTATTTGTGTTTTCTGCGCATGTCAGACTGGCTTATATTGTCAGTCAAGCAGTATCTGCGTGCTATGGCTGTCAGCAATTTTTAAATTGACTTGGTGAAGTTGTTGAGTGGAGTATTTTATCAATTTAAAGTTATGCAAATGCAGGACTTCGATTGACAGCTTTGTTAAGTCTTATTTCCATATTCAGTGGCTTTTTCAAGAACTGCAGCAACACTTTAGACATAATATTTAATAGTCTCAGATGCAAAGAATTAATTGGAGATGGCATATACTACGGCAAGTTGAGCGCTGCTTCTATCCAATATGTTCTAGCCTTTCCACAATTACGTAAAGCAAACTAAGCACTCTGGGGCAGATTTACAATAACTGGCGCATCCCCAGGGATGTGCCAGTTATTGTGCACCGCAGCTCCGCCACACATGGTGCGCCGCATTTACAATGCGGCGCACCATGGGGCAAAAATGGCACAGATGCGTGACGCAACTGTGCCGTAAAGGCGGTGCATTGCTGGAGTTGCGTCGCAAGCGCGACGCAGCTCCAGCAATACTCTGGGGGGACCTATCTATCCAATGCTGCGTCAAGCCTTACGCCTGCTTCAAGCAGGCGCAGGGTTTTGACGCAGCATTGGCCTAAAAGTGACTGAGTGAAATCTTGTAGATTTCACTCAGCCACTATTAGGAGGCGTTCCTGCGCCGGAACGCCCCCCCCGCGCTGGAACACCTCCTTATGGGGCAGGGCTTTACAACGTGACGCATCTCCCAGATGCGTCACGTTGTAAATACCCCGCACCCTGGCGCATCTTTGGGGCGACTGTTCAGAAGTCAAAGGCAAAAGTGACGCAACAGCGGCGTAAAAGAGGCGCAAGGTGCTTGTAAATGTGCCCCTCTATTTATAATTTTTTGTAAAGAAAACAATGCGATGACAGTCATAAGTATATATTACAATTTAAATATGAAAACTCGTTCAAATATTTTTTGAGACAGAAATCGCACAGTAAAATCATTTTTAGATTATTTCAGTGAATTCCATTTGCATGTCATGACACGTTTTCAGAAGTGATCATAAACAAAAGAGTTTCCTCCAAAAGTTAATTTCATAACATATAATTTCAAATTTTCCTGTTTCAAAAAACATCTAGATACAATTTTCCCAACTATAAACAAGAGGAAAGCGTCTCTAAAATTAACAATGGCATGTTATGCACTCTTAGGGAATGTATCCTTACTTGTATGATTAGGAAAGGGCGTGCCATTGCAAATTATCGATTTTTAATACCTAATTAAAATTTCACAATAAATCGTCCTTGAGGAATATGATGACCAAAAGGTAGTGCAACCAGTTCTTGTTTGGAGCCTGTCTTCTAGATTTTCAGATTATCATGCATAAAAGTATTTATTTTAACCTCCTAGCTGCTGAGGGTTTTCGAAACTCCAGTGCTGAGCACTTTTTTGGCTATTTGGGGTAGTTTGGACTCAGGCCTCCATAACTTTTTTTCCACATAAGGTATCCATGCCAAATTAGCGACCTTTTTCCCAACATTATGGAGATTTTAAAGGTACCCAGATGTTTGTGGATACCTCCGGAGAGGACAGAGAAATTAGACAAAATAGATCTATATCTTTTTTTGGGAAAAATAGGAAAGAAAATGCTCAGCAAGAAGTGTCTTTTTTCCTTTGTAAACATGGCATCAACAAAGGGTTTGCTGTCCTAAAGTCACCAAATGCAGAGCTGAATAAAAAACAAATATATTTTAGCACAGTTTTGGCATATTTCAAAGAGGTAGCCAATTTTATTCTTTTTTTGCGCTTTTATACTGCTTCCAGTCTGTGCTGGAAACTGGTGTGAAACCTATGACTGATCCAGGAAAGCTATAGATTACTGAAAAGTAGACACAATTCTGTATTCATATAGGAGCCATATGACCAGACCCCTCAAGTTATTCCCCACAAAATTAACTGTTAAACAATTTTATATATACCGTGATCAAGGTGGCAGCAGTCACTGAAACGCGTTGGTTGTGCAAGTTTCTTTTGAAATAAAAAGCAAAATACTTGGAGAAGTACCCGTGAGTGAGAATCCTTTCTTCTTTGGAGAGCAGAAGAATATATATATATATATATATATATATATATATATATATATATATATATATATATATTTTATTTTTATTTTTTTCCAAAGAACCTCCGTTTTGAAGGTGCACACACAAACAGGTGGTTGACAGCACCGGCTTCACCTCCACAGAACTAATATCCCTTTGCCTCTTACGCGTTTCATAGCATATCTGCTCCTTGTTCACAGGCATATCTTCAAGTGATTCTATCAAGAAAAGTGCAAGTGTTTATTTTTAAGGATTTTATTATATATATTTGAAAGGGAGGCTGGCTCTTCATCGGACCAGTGGGATGAAGGCACTATGTGCTTTTAAAATACCCCTCACACACTAAGAGTCCCTTAGTGTCATGCTTCATCATGGGGGCCTTCCCGTCCCTCTACGGGGCGGGGCGTGCTACGACCTACGAGCTACGCGGGAGCACTTTAATTTTGTGGTGAAAGACTATGTGTTTGTGCAGTGACAGTGAAGGTAGTGAGGTGTAGGGACCTAGTAATGTGATTAAAAAAGTTAAAAATTCCCTGGCTAGTGGAAAAAATAATTGTATTCGCTTCCATGGCTGGGAATGTTAAATAAGGGGTTGTGAGGTAGGGCTATTAGCAACTACCGGGTCGACATGTTTCACAGACAGTCCCCTACTGAACTGAGTACCTCCCAGTAGGGACCACCACTGGTCCTGATGATCAGACAGTAGGGGACTGTCTGTGAAACATGTCGACCCGGTAGTTGCTAATAGCCCTACCACACAACCTCTTGATCACGTGTCATAAGTGGAAACACCATCTACTATATTTAAAGTGATTAGTGCCCCTCCCAAGTTTGACATCACAGGTCACATGTGCATAGGCATTGAAAACATACTATAATGTTTCGTTTTGTCATCTCAACATATTGCATGAAGGCATATAAGCGCAGTTTGATATATATACATGTTCAATAAATAATTAAAACAACATGCAAAGTGCTGTGTGCCAAAATATTTGTAAAATAATAAATACAAATTATGTTAAAAAAGTCTCATTGGATGAATCCAAAAACTGCCAACATGATGAACATTATGTTGTTTAAATCTTACCGGTTAAATCCGATTATATTTACAATCGACAAAGCTTTCTGTGAAATACGCATGCGAGAATGTACGCTTGATATTGTCTATATTTTGACATTATTTATCGCACGTAACAGTCGTAAATGGAGAGGCAAAAAGTGCAAAGAGTGCATGTCTTAATAACTAAAGTGCAAGTGTAAACGGTATAAATTTCTCAAATCTTCAAATGTATATTGTAGGTCCAATCATCTGTACATCAGAAAACTAGTTAATTCCTAATATTATACAGATAAAAATGATCAATTTGGATCCTAAAAACATTTGAATACATGTAAGAAATATAAAAATACCTATTGAGAAATTGATATGAGGGAAAGGCAAATATATACAAATTTAATCACTGATTGTATTTACAATATATAATACAAGGACATGTTTCATGATGTTATTTACAGGTAACTCAGCTAGTAAACAGACAGACTTTCAATATAGCAGCTATGAATGAATTACAGAAAGCTGCGCATATCTTCCGTCGTGTTTAAACCGTTAGGCCATTTACAATCTAGCTCTAAAATGTATTTGGTTTCGAGCTGACGGAGTGTGCGCTCTCTATTACCGCCTCTCCTTTTCCTAACTACAGCGTCAATGACATAATAAGACAGGCAAATAATGTTGATAGCATGCACTCTCTTAAAATGTCTAGCAACAGGATATGTTGCATCGCAGTGAAGAAAGGCCCTGATATGCTGTAATATCCTGACGTACACCTGCAGCTTCGTGCTACCCACGTACCGAAGTCCACAGGTGCACGCCAGGACCTACACAGCATACTCGGTTTTGCGGTTGTAATTTCCCATTATCACACTAGGAGTAGTCCTGAATAGTGTCGAGTAAGTTGACATATTACATCCAAATTTACACGCTCGAGATGATGTGCATTTGGTGAAGCCCTTCTTCGGTGCTAACCAGGTAGTTATCTTTTTGATTCCAGGAGATACTCGATCTAATGTGGTGCCCATGGTACTACTTCTTCTGAATGTAATCACAGGTTTAGCAGCAATTCTACTCTGAAGGATGCTATCTGTTAATACCACTGGCCAATGTTTGTTGACTATAGCCCTTATCTGGCGTTCCTCTCTGTTGAAAGTGGTGATTAATCTAGGAGTATTGATCTTATTGGAGGTAACAACAGTATTGGCTATATCAGGGCTATCTACATCGGGAGAAAAAAGGCTCATCCTGGATCTGGTTTTAGCCTTTTCTATAGCCTCCTCTAAGATTTGTGGAGAGTATATATATATATATATATATATATATATATATATATATATATATATATATATATATCGGCACAATTCTTTAAAAAAAGAATGCAGAAGCCACCATGGGGAAATCCGAAGGAGCAGCTTTATTCTCTTTAACAACAGGCAAATGCATTTCGGCCGCGAGGCCTTTCTCAATGCCCACAGTTGTAGAAATGGACACGCCTCCTCCCCTTGGGCTACTTTGAATGTCCTGCCCAGTCTTGATTGGCTGTTCTCCCTATTCCTCTCACTCCGGCCGGAGTGGGCTGCCCAACATGCCGTGGCCACAAGGTGACCGAACTACAAGTCCCAGAATGCCATGTTCCAGCGAAGGGGTCTGCAGGTTTGGGCTGACATCCAATCCAAATGTGTGACTGGCAGGTAAGTCCAAAGAAAGAGCGTGCCTCCATTTCATCTTAATTGCGGAGTTAAACGTACTCCCTCGAGTCCCCAAGCCGCAGCTACCTTAAACGCCCAGGTATATATATTACCTACTATATATAGTAGGTATATATATAGGTATATGTAGTTAGGATTTTTTCTCTTTGGGATTTTTGAAAATCTAATAACTTTGGCGTTTGTGGACGGAATTGGCTGAAATTTTCAGGAAAATGGAACATTTTGTTTCTGAGCAGCCCCTGACAATTTGGGGGGGTTTCATCAAGGGGGGGCCGAGGAAAAAGGGGGGTCCCAAAACGCGTTTTTCCCATGTTAATTTCCATAGGGCGGTTGGCCTCACTTTTAGCTCGAACGGCTGAATGGATTTGCACGAAACTTGGCAAAATTGTAGGGACTGTTAGCCCGATGTGCCTTTGCTAGGTCTCAATATATGTGCTCCAGTGGATTTTGAGTCATTTAGGTTTAAAAAAAGATATATATCTGGGCGGAGCCTAACCACACATCTGATCTGATTGGCTGTCAGCACTTCATCCAAGAAGTGTTGGCAGCCATCTTGGGACCAATATACATGATAGCACCTCATTAAAAAGCATTGTAGTTAATAGAGGGTTTTAGGACTTTAGTTACATTATAATCATTTGTTGATGGTACCATACTCGTTTTAGGAATTGTGGTGGGTTCTAAGGTGATTTTACCATGTGAAAAAACCTTCTGCTGTGATATCATGAATATTGTTTGAAAGAAAACTAATATCTCATGATTTTCCCACAGTGGTTTGGAAGGGGATCTATAAGCTAAACTGAAAGCATATTTTCTGTAAATTCACATTATCTTTCTCAGTCATGTGAAAATGAAGTCTGACATTCTCAGTAAAACATGTACATCCAACAAGGACAGAGACTGTCAGTTGATTCCTTTGTGTTCTACTGCAGCCTCCTAAAGTGTTCTAAAGAACAACTAGAGCGCTAACAGTCCTACTTATTACAAAGGTATGGCACACCTGAAGCCATCTTGATTGGAATAAAGTGGTAACTCTTAAAACATTTAATTTAAAAAGAAACAACATGAGGGGGTATATTTTGCCATAGAAAGTATGATTAGTGCTGCAGAATGAAAAATTAGGGCACATTTTGAGTGACTTCTCAAATCCTTTTCTATTTCATTAAAACATTCTGACATGCAGTCTCCCAAAATGGCCACCAGAGACAAAAGAGCCCAAATGTAGCCCAAATATCACCCAGATGTAGCCCAAGTATAGCCCAATGACAGAATGTCCCAGAGTGTTCTAAAGAACAACTAAAGCGCTAACAGTCCTACTTATTACAAAGGTATGGCACACCTGAAGCCATCTTGATTGGAATAAAGTGGTAACTCTTAAAACATTTAATTTAAAAAGAAACAACATGAGGGGGTATAGTTTGCCATAGAAAGTATGATTAGTGCTGCAGAATGAAAAATTAGGGAACATTTTGAGTGACTTCTCAAATCCTTTTCTATTTCATTAAAACATTCTGACATGCAGTCTCCCAAAATGGCCACCAGAGACAAAAGAGCCCAAATGTAGCCCAAATATCACCCAGATGTAGCCCAAGTATAGCCCAATGACAGAATGTCCCAGAGTGTTCTAAAGAACAACTAGAGCGCTAACAGTCCTACTTATTACAAAGGTATAGCACACCTGGAGCCATCGTGATGGGAATAAAGTGGTAACTCTTAAAACATTTAATTTAAAAAGGAACAAAATGAGGGGGTATATTATGCAATAGAAGGTATTATTAGTGCTGCAGAAAGAAAAATTAGGGCACATTTTGAGTGACTTTCCAAATCCTCTTCTATTTCATTAAAAAATTCTGACATGCAGTCTCCCAAAATGGCCACCAGAGACAAAAGAGCCCAAATGTAGCCCAAATATCACACAGATGTAGCCCAAGTATAGCCCAATGACAGAATGTCCCAGAGTGTTCTAAAGAACAACTAGAGCGCTAACAGTCCTACTTATTACAAAGGTATGGCACACCTGAAGCCATCTTGATTGGAATAAAGTGGTAACTCTTAAAACATTTAATTTAAAAAGGAACAAAATGAGGGGGTATATTTTGCCATATGAATTATGATTAGTGCTGCAGAAAGAAAAATTAGGGCACATTTTGAGTGACTTCTCAAACCCTCTTCAATTTCATTAAAAAATTCTGACATACAGTCTCCCAAGATGGCCACCAGAGACAAAAGAGCCTAAATGTAGCCCAAATATCACCCAGATGTACCCCAAGTATAGCCCAATGACAGAATGTCCCAGAGTGTTCTAAAGAACAACTAGAGCGCTAACAGTCTTACTTATGACAAAAGTATGGCACACCAGAAGCCATCTTGATTGGAATGAAGTGGTAAGTCTGAAAAGACTCAATTTAAAAAGGAACAACATGAGGGGGTTAATTTTGCCATAGAAAGTATGATTAGTGCTTCAGAAAGAAAAATTAGGGATCATTTTGAGTGACTTCTCAAATCCTCTTCTATTTCATGAAAAAAATTCTGACATGCAGACTGAAACATGCACTTTGAATACCAGCAGCAGACGTCCCTGGTGAGCAGTAGCTTTACTACAGTGATCTAATGTGCAACTAGAGTGCTATCATTCAGAATTTATGGCAAATGTGTGACACATCTGAATGCCTTCTTGATGGAACCAAAGTAAACAAGCATTGAAAATGCAATAGATCTCGCCCTCGTTTAAGTTAAAGCCATTCTGTTTGTAATGAGGTGGCTTTTTAGCTTTGCTTTTATTAGTGTTTTTTCAACTTTCATGTAAATAACATGCATCTGTATGCATATAAGTATATGTATGTATGCATTTATGTTTGTATTTATATAGATATACAGATGATATATGTTTATATATGTATGTATATATATATATTCACTGAAAAAACCATAGGCTATAGACCATATATAGTTAGGAATTAGCATTTACAAAACCTTGAAAATTCACTGAAAAAACCATAGGTTATAGACCATATATAGTTAGGAATTAGCATTTACAAAACCTTGAAAATTCACTGAAAAAACCATAGGTTATAGACCATATATAGTTAGGAATTCGCATTTACAAAACCTTATTTTACTCACACAAAACCATTGAAATTCCATATATAGTTAGTTGCACTAACTATATATCGCACACCCGCAATCCACTGCTGATGATGTCACATATTACATCATTCATGACATGGTCAGTGACATCACTGATGACATCACTGATGACATCTCAAATGACATCACTGATGACATCACTGATGACAACATCCAGTGACTGTATGTTTCTGTAAAGTTAAAATATGTCTTACATATTGAAGAATGAGTGGATGTATAAGTGTCTGGATGAAGGATTTAGTAGGTGCATGACTGACTGTATGAGTGAGTGATTAAATGTGTCTCACTGAGTGCATGGGTTAGTGACTAAACTGTCTTAATTTGTGCATCATTATGTCTGTTGTTCTGTAAACTGTCGCATGTGTTGATAAGTAGCTATATGAGTAACTATATGGGTTATTGATTGGTTGCCCAAGTATTTGTATGGGAGACTGAGTGTGTGTGTGGGTGGCTGGGAGGTGTATGACTCTGTGCATAGATATGTGAGCAGTTGATTCACTAGATGTATGGTTTCAAAAGTGCATGTGGAAACAGCTGTATGGGCGGTTGACTGTGTGCATGAGTGTATTGGTGAGTGAATGGATATCTCAGTGCTACATGTCAAAGTAAGTACATATGTAAAACACAGTACATGTGAGACTTGGCATATATAAATAACTGTGCATAAGAGCCAGCGATGTGTGAGTGGCTGTATGGATCATTGTGAACTTGTATCAGGGATTGTATAAGAGAGTAAATATGTGTTAGTATATGTTTGAATAAGTAAAGTTTGTATAACTGTATAGTTGAGGAAATGGAGGTGTGATTGATTCTTTGCATGACTGACTAGGTGTGTGAGTACCTCCATGGATGAGTGACAGTCTGTGAGTGTCTGTTTACACTGATTGTATCTAAGGTTATATTAGAGTCTGAAGAGGTTCATCGTTTTATCACATGAATGATATCATCAGTGATGTGATCAGTAATGTCAAATGAGATATCATCAGTGATGTCATCAGTGATGTCATTTGGGATGTCATCAGTGATGTCATTTGAGATGTCATCAGTGATGTCATATGAGATGTCATCAGTGATGTCATCAGTGATGTCACTGACCATGTCATGAATGATGTAATATGTGACATCATCAGCAGTGGATTGCGGGTGCGCGATATATAGTTAGTGCAACTAACTATATATGGAATTTCAATGGTTTTGTGTGAGTAAAATAAGGTTTTGTAAATGCGAATTCCTAACTATATATGGTCTATAACCTATGGTTTTTTCAGTGAATATATATATATATATATATATATATATATATATATATATATATATATATATATATATATATATATATATATATATATATATATATATATTACCTACTGGCGATAGCCAGTAGGTATATATAGTTAGGATTTTTTTCCTATGGGATTTTTGAAAATTCTATGTCGAATAACTTTGGCGTTTGAGGACAGAATTGGCTGAAATTTTCAGGAAAATGGAACATTTTGTTTCTGAGCAGCCCCTGAAAATTTGGGGGGGTTTCGTCAAGGGGGGGCCGAGAAAAAAGGGGGGTCCCAAAACGTGTTTTTCCCATGCAATTTTCCATAGGGCGGTTGGCCTCACTTTTAGCCTGAACGGCTGAATGGATTTACACCAAACTTGGCAAAATTGTAGGGACTGGTAGCCCGATGTGCCTTTGCTATGTCTCAAGATATAGGCTCCAGTGGTTTTTACGAAAATTAACTTTGAAAAATAAATATTGGGCTACATTGGGCTATATATATGTTGGAGCCCAAATGTAGCCCAATGTAGCCCAATGTAGCCCAAAGATGGCCACCAGAGACAAAAAAAACAAATGTAGCCCAAATATCAGCCAGATGTAGCCCAACTATAGCCCAATGACAGAATGTCCCAGAGTGTTCTAAAGAACAACTAGAGTGCTAACAGTCCTACTTATTACAAAGGTATGGCACACCTGAAGCCATCTTGATTGGAATAAAGTGGTAACTCTTAAAACATTTAATTTAAAAAGGAACAAAATGAGGGGGTTCATTTTGCCATAGAAAGTATGATTAGCGAATATATGACGAAATCCCGCATACCATCAGTCCGCAAAAAAAATCCTGCATGTACTATTAGGCCGCAAATTAAAATAACGAAAACTTTTAGAACGAATATGCCTTTAGCATACACTAAACAACTAAACTACCCTAAACCCTAAAACACTACCCCCAGCTTGACCCTACACTACACAAACAGTACAACACTACCCTAAACCCTAAAACACTACCCCCAGCATGACCCTACACTACGCAAACACTACAACACTACCCAAAACCCTAAAACACTACACCCCAGCATGACCCTACACTACACAAACACTACAACACTACCCTAAACCCTAAAACACTACCCCCAGCATGACCCTACACTACGCAAACACTACAACACAACCCTAAACCCTAAAACACTACCCCCAGCATGACCCTACACTACGCAAACACTACAACACAACCCTAAACCCTAAAACACTACCCCCAGCATGACCCTACACTACGCAAGCACTACAACACTACCCTAAACCCTAAAACACTACCCCCAGCATGACCCTACACTACGCAAACACTACAACACTACCCAAAACCCTAAAACACTACACCCCAGCATGACCCTACACTACGCAAACACTGCAACACTACCCTAAACCCTAAAACACTACCCCCAGCATGACCCTACACTACGCAAACACTACAACAATACCCTAAACCCTAAAACACTACCCCCAGCATGACCCTACACTACGCAAACACTACAACACTACCCTAAACCCTAAAACACTACCCCCAGCATGACCCTACACTACGCAAACACTACAACACTACCCAAAACCCTAAAACACTACCCCCAGCATGACCCTACACTACGCAAACACTACAACACTACCCTAAACCCTAAAACACTACCCCCAGCATGACTCTGCACTACGCAAACACTACAACACTACCCAAAACCCTAAAACACTACCCCCAGCATGACCCTACACTACGCAAACACTACAACACTACCCAAAACCCTAAAACACTACCCCCCAGCATGACCCTACACTACGCAAACACTACAACACTACCCAAAACCCTAAAACACTACCCCCAGCATGACCCTACACTACGCAAACACTACAACACTACCCAAAACCCTAAAACACTACCCCCAGCATGACCCTTCACTACGCAAACACTACAACACTACCCAAAACCCTAAAACACTACACCCCAGCATGACCCTACACTACGCAAACACTACAACACTACCTAAAACCCTAAAACACAACACCCCAGCATGACCCTACACTACGCAAACACTACAACACTACCCAAAACCCTAAAACACTACCCACAGCATGACCCTACACTACGCAAACACTGCAACACTACCCTAAACCCTAAAACACTACCCCCAGCATGACCCTACACTACGCAAACACTACAACAATACCCTAAACCCTAAAACACTACCCCCAGCATGACCCTACACTACGCAAACACTACAACACTACCCTAAACCCTAAAACACTACCCCCAGCATGACCCTACACTACGCAAACACTACAACACTACCCAAAACCCTAAAACACTACCCCCAGCATGACCCTACACTACGCAAACACTACAACACTACCCTAAACCCTAAAACACTACCCCCAGCATGACTCTACACTACGCAAACACTACAACACTACCCAAAACCCTAAAACACTACCCCCAGCATGACCCTACACTACGCAAACACTACAACACTACCCAAAACCCTAAAACACTACCCCCCAGCATGACCCTACACTACGCAAACACTACAACACTACCCAAAACCCTAAAACACTACCCCCAGCATGACCCTACACTACGCAAACACTACAACACTACCCAAAACCCTAAAACACTACCCCCAGCATGACCCTTCACTACGCAAACACTACAACACTACCCAAAACCCTAAAACACTACACCCCAGCATGACCCTACACTACGCAAACACTACAACACTACCTAAAACCCTAAAACACAACACCCCAGCATGACCCTACACTACGCAAACACTACAACACTACCCAAAACCCTAAAACACTACCCCCAGCATGACCCTACACTACGCAAACACTACAACACTACCCAAAACCCTAAAACACTACCCCCAGCATGACCCTACACTACACAAACACTACAACACTACCCTAAACCCTAAAATACTACGCATGACCCTACACTACACAAACACTACAACACTACCCTAAACCCTAAAATACTACACCCCAGCATGACCCTACACTACGCAAACACTACAACACTACCCAAAACCCTAAAACACTACCCCCAGCATGACCCTACACTACGCAAACACTACAACACTATCCTAAACCCTAAAACACTACGCCCAGCATGACCCTACACTACGCAAACACTACAACACTACCCTAAACCCTAAAACACTAGCCCCAGCATGACCCTACACTACGCAAACACTACAACACAACCCTAAACCCTAAAACACTACCCCCAGCATGACCCTACACTACGCAAACACTACAACACTACCCTAAACCCTAAAACACTACCCCCAGCATGACCCTACACTACGCAAACACTACAACACAACCCTAAACCCTAAAACACTACCCCCAGCATGACCCTACACTAAACAACCACCACAACTCTACACTACACTAACACAACACTACACTACACAACACTACACTACACTACACAATCACTAACCCACAAAAAAATTAACACAAACCCACTTACCTCTCTCGTCATCGTGGTTTTCACAACGCAAATGCATTTACCATACATGCCTTTAAAACGTAATTCTTTGTAAAGGCATGTGCGATAAATGCACATGCGTTTTGAAAAAATGCGGGATAATTGTATGCGAGGTCAATGACCTTGCAGGATAACGGTTTGCGGACTGAAAGTCTGCGGGATAAAAAATGCGGGAAAATGGCTGCAAACCATGATTAGCAGCAGACTTCCCTGGTGAGCACTAGCTTTACTACAGTGATCTAATGAGCAACTAGAGTGCTAACATTCAGAATTTATGGCAAATGTGTGAAACATCTGAATGCCTTCTTGATAGAACCAAAGTAAACAAGCATTGAAAATGCAATAGATCTCGCCCTCGTTTAAGTTATAGCCATTCTGTTTGTAATGAGGTGGCTTTTTAGCTTTGCTTTTATTAGTGTTTTTAAAACTTTCATGTAAATAACATGCATATGTATGCATATATGTATATGTATGCATGCATTTATATTTATATAGATATGCAGATTATATATGTTTATATATGTATATTGCCTACTGGCGATAGCCAGTGGGTATATATAGTTAGGATTTTTTCTCTATGGGATTTCTGAAAATTCTATGTCTAATAACTTTGGCGTTTGTGGACGGAATTGGCTGAAATTTTCAGGAAAATGGCACATTTCGTTTCTGAGCAGCCCCTGAAAATTTGGGGGGGTTTCGTCAAGGGGGGGGCCGAGAAACAAGGGGGGTCCCAAAACACGTTTTTCCCATTCATTTTTCCATAGGGCGGTTGGACTCACTTTTAGCTCGAATGGCTGAATAGATTTACATGAAACTTGGCAAAATTGTAGATATGGTTTGCCCGACGTGCCTTTGCTATGTCTCAATATATGTGCTCCAGTGGATTTTGAGAAATTAACGTTTAAAAAAATATATATATCTGTGACAGCGCTCCGGTTAGCGCCCCGGTTTGCGTACCTGACGCGTAATGGAACTTCGCGAAGCGAAGCTGATTGGCTCTCCGGTGTCTGTCAACATTCTAAACAGTCCGGAGCGGCCGCCATCTTGTCTCTCGGTACGATCGAGAGACAAGATGTGGTGAAAAACGAAGGGGGAAATGAAGGAAAGGGGGCAAGGTAGACCACTCCTGACCCCCTAGGATTGATGAGGGGGATATTAAAGTGCCCCGCGGGGCAAAAAAAAAAAATATATTTTTTTTGCGATTTTACGTCGTAGAGGCGCGTCCCGGTACGCGAACCGGGCAGCTCACCGGGCAGCTAACCGGGCAGCTAACTGGCAGCGTAGCTGTCAACATTGTAAACAGTCCGGAGCGGCCGCCATCTTGTCTCTCGGTAGGTTCGAGAGACAAGATGTGGTGAAAAAAGAAGGGGGAAATGAAGGAAAGGGGGCAAGCTAAACCCCTCCTGACCCCCTAGGATTGATGAGGGGGATATTAAAGTCCCCAGCGATTTTTCGCGGTAGAGGCGCTTCCCGGTACGCGAACCGGGCAGCTAACCGGCAGCGTAACGGGAGTCCGCCATCTTGTGTTTTTGGAGCGTCCGGTTCGCGTACCGGGTAGCGTCCCGGTAAGCGTAACAAGGGGAAAACCAAGAGAAACAGTAAAAAAAAAATTAAGGGAATAGATTTCCAGCAAACTTGACAAAATTGTAGGGACTGTTTGTTTGATGTGCCTTTGCAAGGCCTCAAGATATGTGCACGTGTGGATTTTGTCTAATTAAGGTTAAAAAAAATATATATATCTGTAAGCGTGCTCCGGCACGCTTACGTTACGGGTTTTGTTTGCGCTGCAGAGCCGATACGTCACGGTTATGCGACGCGTCATGAGGCGTCTCACGTGGCTACGTGATACGTCACGTAATAAAGAATATATTTTACAGCTATAGATATTAGCTTTTAAAAAACCAATGAAATTCACTGAAAAAACCATAGGTTATAGACCATATATAGTTAGGAATTTGCATTTACAAAACCTTGAAAATTCACTGAAAAAACCATAGGTTAGAGACCATATATAGTTAGCTGGACATTTTATTGACATAAAACCAATGAAATTCCATATATAGTTAGTTGCACTAACTATATATCGCGCACCCGCAATCCACTGCTGATGATGTCACATATTACATCATTCATGACATGGTCAGTGACATCACTGATGACATCACTGATGACATCTCAAATGACATCACTGATGACATCACTGATGACATTTCAAATGACATCACTGATGACATCATGACACACCAATACCAGTTACTACATACGCACTCACTGATTCCTACGTCTACACACACATTCACTCATTCACCCATACAATCACTCATACATACAGTCACTCATTATTACAACACTATCATATGCACTCATACACCTATGCAGACACTCACACACTGCCACTCATCCATGGAGTTACTCACACATCTAGTCAGTCCTGTAAAGAATCAATCACACTTCCATTTCCTCATCTATACAGTTAAACACAGAACACCATACTTCAGTGACATCACTGATGACATCACTGATGACATCTCAAATGACATCACTGATGACATCTCAAATGACATCATTGATGACATGATGACACACCAATACCAGTTACTACATACGCACTCACTGATTCCTACGTCTACACACACATTCACTCATTCACCCATACAATCACTCATACATACAGTCACTCATTATTACAAGACTATCATATGCACTCATACACCTAGTCAGTCCTGTGAAGAATCAATCACACTTCGATTTCCTCATCTATACAGTTAAACACAGAACACCATACTTTTCACACATATACTAACACATACTTACTCTCTTATACAATCACTGATACAAGTACACATTGATATGCACAGAGTCACACACCTCCCAGCCAGCCACACACACACTCAGTCTTCCATACATCCACTCATTCTTCAATATGGAAAAAACATATTTAAACTTTACAAAAACACACAGACACTAGATGATGTCATCGGTGATGTCATTTGAGATGTCATCAGTGATGTCATTTGAGATGTCATCAGTGATGTCATCAGTGATGTCACTGACCATGTCATGAATGATGTAATATGTGACATCATCAGCAGTGGATTGCGGGTGCGCGATATATAGTTAGTGCAACTAACTATATATGGAATTTCATTGGGTTTATGTCAATAAAATGTCCAGCTAACTATATATGGTCTCTAACCTATGGTTTTTTCAGTGAATATATATATATATATATATATATATATATATATATATATATATATATATATATATATATATATATATATATATATATATATATATATATATATACAGCCTAACGGTGGTCAACTTAACGGACAGATGTTTAACAGATTGTGAAACTGATTTACTAAATCTGGGCCTAACATTTTGCCGCAACAATACTCTTGAGTACACACAGACAGGTATCGACTTGTTCCGCTTTACGAGAAAACTAAAACTTCACAAATACTTCAAACTTCGACCGCATCTGAAATACCAAGGAAGTAAAGGCTCTAGAATAACTGCCACTGATACATTAACAGGGAAAGATATCCCAGCACTTGAGACTCTTGAGGATTTAAGAACTGAACAGTCTCCCCAAATTGGAACGCTGGATCTAGCTCAACGAGCGGAACTTCAAGGCATAGAGCAGGAAAGAGAAAAAAGTGGTTTCAAACCAATATCGGTATTTGTCCCACAATCTCCATGGGATGATGTGGATGTCTTTGTGGAAGCGATGAACAATGACCTCATGAAATACAGGAAAGCCAACCACCAGATACAGAACAACATCACCGAACAACAGAAATTGGCTCTCCAAGATCTAATGAATGACAAAAATGTCATAATAAAACCCTCGGATAAAGGAGGCAATGTGGTATTGATGAGTAGGGAATTTTACAGAGGTGAAGCATTAAGACAATTGTCGGATGACAAATTTTACATCAAATGTAGCAACGACCTCTATCAGCAGAGTATAAGGGATTACGACACGCTGATAAGGAAATGGTATGATGCTCAAATGCTTAGTAGGGATGAACATCTATTCTTACAAATCAGCCAACATCTGACCCCGACTTTCTACCACCTCCCTAAACTCCATAAAGACAGTAGGCACCCTCCAGGCCGTCCTATTGTTTCGTCTATAGGCAGTCTTACTGAAAAAATGTCTTGATTAATAGACAACACCTTATTTCCCTTAGTGATGAACCTATAATCTTATGTCCAAGATACTAAGGATTTTTGAACAAAATTCAAGACATAAGATGGGAACCAGACTGCCTCTTGATGGTATTGGATATTTCTTGGCTGGTGGGAGGAGCAGGTGCCCAGGAGCTGCTTGGTGGGACAGGAGAGAGGGGAAACAATATGCTGGCCCCGCTATATTAATGATCTTTTCATCATTTGGCGAGGCTCAAAAGACACAGCAGAAGCCTACATCACGCTACTCAATAACAACGAGTACAACTTACATTTCTCAGGTACAATTTATCCGGTGGCAGCGGTCCACTTGGACCTGAGAGTGTTTGGAAAAGGGGGCCAGCCCCACACCTCTCTCTATAGGAAAGAAACTGCTGGGAATTCTACCCTGTTTCCCAGTAGTAGCCACCCACCCCAAATAGTCAGAAGCATTCCGTATGGAGAACTACTACGGCTTCGTAGGAATAGCTCAAGAGACCAAGACTTTGAAGCGGCTGCTTCAGAATGCCTGACTAGGTTTAGAGCAAGAGGATATGGGGAAGTACTGTTACAAGATACACTAAGGAGGGTGAGATGGATCCCTAGATGCACACTACTAACATCTAAGTCATCCAAGGGAGGACGAGGGAAAAAGTAAACGACGGGTGAAGGTGAAGGGAAATTTAGAATGATAACTCCCTTCTCCTCAGGAGCAAAAGATCTGAGAGCCATGTTACAGAAAAACTGGCACATCCTCCAAACAGATAGTGTGCTCAGTGAAGACCTGCCCGCACACCCACTGGTGACATTCAGCAAAGCTTGATCACTGGGGGATTTACTAGTTACCAGCCATCTTGAGAAACCGCCACCTAGA
Source organism: Lissotriton vulgaris (assembly GCF_964263255.1). Taxonomy (NCBI): domain Eukaryota; kingdom Metazoa; phylum Chordata; class Amphibia; order Caudata; family Salamandridae; genus Lissotriton; species Lissotriton vulgaris. The sequence goes on from NC_141691.1 coordinate 1,435,603,777, forward strand.
AACAACACACTGAAAGAAATGAGGGGCTTCTTTCCCTGCGAACGTTGCAAAGCCTGCTCAGGTAGCAAACGAGTTCTCTCCTATGTTATACAAGACACAGGTAGAACGATGCATATAAAAAAGTTCATCACCTGTAGCACCTCTTTTGCAATCTACTGTTTGGTATGCCCATGTGGCCTTCGCTACATAGGCAGTACAATTAACCAGCTGAAACTGCGAATATTAGAACACCTGAGGGCCATAGAGAAGGCAGATCCATCGTATCCAGTGGCCCGCCATTTTGCAGAGAGTCACAACAAAGACCGAAACCAGCTACAATACTTTGGTTTGGATACTATTCAACCGAGTGTAAGGGGTGGAGACAGACTTAGACGATTACGCAGACTTAAGTCTAGGTATATTATTGCCCTATCAACTAAACACCCTCGAGATCTGAATAGCGGGGAAGAGATGGCCTTTCATTTGGGCAAATAATTTTGGACTGTGATTGATGTGAACTGTAAAATACGCTCATACTGCATGACGCTATTTGCACACTAAGAAAGATATGTGTATTTATCATCATACAAGTGCGCATAACTGTGCACATACACACACACACATATATGGGTGTATATATGCACATATCAGTAGAGTGGAAAACAATAACTTACATGATTGTAAAATGTATCTGGAGATTGTGAAATTTTTTTGAACATGAACTGATCAACATCATATATACTACCATGATTGATAGATATTTGGTGTAATTTTGCTGGCTGTTCTTGGTTACATGGGTTTTTGGGAGTTTTACTCAGACCTTTTTGTAGCTCTAGGTAGCTTCTTTGAAAAACATTATGTCTTTTCCTGATGAGATTATGTATTGCCATGATTTATCATTATTTGAAGCTTTCTGGGTTCCAGTCTTTTGATATGTTTCATCTTTGATTTGAAAAAGATGGTTTGTCTCAGTGTATTCTGAAATCATAATTACATGGACTATGGTAGAACATGGGACAAAAGCCGATCCACGGTTTAATAACAATGTCATTTCATTGCATTTTATTATAAATATACCCTCTGACGCAGAACTGTCACCCATCTGTGGGCATAAACATTGTTGTATGATCAATGCATCTAAAAGACCATGTATAATAACATCACTACAAGATGGCGCCCATAGCGTCGTATAGGGGAAATGTCCTATGTCTATGTCCATGTTAGCATGATATAGAGAGAGAGAGAAAAACTTTATTAACATGCCGAAAATGGAGTGCTTTATACACTGACGAAGGCAGCACGCCGAAACGCGTCTGTGTAGCTCCTGCACGAAATAAAAGATGTGGACACCAGAATCCTTTTGAGTGCTGCAATCTTTTTCCTTGAGTAACAAAAGAAAATTTTGAGCGCAATATATAAATATATTAGGAGTGGTTTCTTTCATTAATTTCAGCGCTGGTGGTTGGCGCTGAACACACGTATCACCAGTCGTTTGAGGCTCTACCTACCATCGACCACACATTTCCTGGTGTGGAGCACGGTAGTGCTATGCTGTAGAGCCCCCAGAGAGTTCACCAGGAAAAGGACCAAGGATGACAGCTGTGGAGATTCCAGATAGCGGAGCGGGCGGTCTTCGCCGACAGCCAGCACGTTGGTCTGCTTTCCACAGCAGGAAATGCCTTGCCCAGGATGCTGGCGTTCTATGGTGACCGGGCACCGTGATTGCTGATGCATAAGCGGTGAGGTGTGTGGGGCATTTCGAATTTATTTCCATCGGTCTCCTACCACCCTGCTTTTGTGCTTAAGACATACATAATTTGCGCTGCCTGGCAACTTTGTTATTTTCGACACTCCCTGCACCAATACATTGCATCTTCATCTTTGAGCCCTTTCTCGGGACAATGTTCCGGTAAAACCGCATTAGTTTGTAAAGCTGTGACAATTTAAATGGTTTGTATGGGGTCCTGATAAAACCTTGACACATACAGCTGCCTGAGGGGATTATGGGAGATGTAGTCCCACTCGGGGCAGCAGCGAGTACCCGGAGGTTGGTATTGCCGGTGGAAATTTGCACAGTATGTGCAACCTAGAGCCATGGGGAAGTGATAAAATTTAATCGAGCCTGCTTTAATAGTGCATATTTTCATGCGCTTTTGGAAACATCTGCTTTACCAATGATTGCACATTGTGTGTTTTGTTCTCGGACTACACCGGATAGACTTTGTATGGTGGAACTAAGAGACTATGAAGTGGGAGTTTGTATGCCTTTTCCGGCAGCGCAATCTGCATTCAAGCAGTTTTTTAAAAAATCTTCCTGTACAAAATAGACTTTCTATCTGAAAGATAGCACATGTTGAGAGCATTTGGCGCCAATACGATGTTTTTTAATGACATTACCTCGACAGGCGAATTCAACTTGTCTATACCTCTGGCTAAAACAAGGTACAGTTTATAATTGTTTTCATGCATACATTATGAATTAGCTCAGGTTTTCATTGGCATTTTCATTTTATGTAGTTATGTACAAAACTTCTAATACCCTGCACTTTGCTAAGAAGGCACATGCTGAAGGTCTACACTTCTTCCATTTACAATGTCTAAACCTGTAGTCTATCTTCTATGTTTATGTGTGCCTGAAGGAGGGAGGAGGGCTATATATTCCTATAATGTCATGGTGCCAAAATAGATTGACAAAGCCTGCTGCGCAGCCGAAACGCGTCTCTCCTTTTCTGCAGGGTCGTGGGTGACCTGAAAAATAATAAATAAGCCTGATCCATACACACCTCGTGTACGTGCTTCTTCTTCCTTGCAGTAGGAGGGGTTTCTTTCATATATATATATATATATATATATATATATATATATATATATATATATATATATATATATATATATGTATATATATATACATATCACCTACTGGCGGTAGCCAGTAGGTATATATAGTTAGGACCTAGTTTCCATAGGAAACCCCAACATTCTATTGGCAATAACTTTGGCGCTGGTTGATTAATCTGTGCAAATTTCTCAAAGAAGATGGCTCGCTCCGCTCCTCTCCTTCCCTGAAAGTTTGGGGGGGATTAGTCAAGTGGGGGCTGAGAAAAAAGGGGGGTCCCAAAACGTGTTTTCCCCATGTTAATTTCCATAGGACCTTTAGACTCGGCTACAGCTTGAACCACTGAAGGGAATTACACCAAACTTGTCAAAATGGTAGTGTCTGGTACGCAGATCACGCTTTTTGTTAAATAGTGTAAATCCCTCCAGTAGTTCCTGAGAAAATTAGAAGAGAAATCAATTATATATCTATAAGCGCGCACGGTGCCCGCACCCCGCGATTTTTCGCTATATTTTTTTTTGGGGGGGGGGGGCTTGGGGGCTTGGGGGGCTTCTCTCTTTTATTTAAATGTATGTCATTTAATTTCGAGGGTGCCCACCCCTCGTTTTCCCCCCCGAGATCACCGCCGCCGCCCGAGCTGCCTTAAAATGGCCGCCGCCTGGTTGTGGGCGGGGTCAGGAGGACGTGGTACCTGTGTAGTAAATTTCAAGACATATGCTTACAGCTGAGATACTAATTGTTTTATAACATGAACCTTCCCTCCTGTAAAGATGTATTCACTCTGGGAAATGACAGGACCATAATAACAATACACACTGGTTTATCCTTGCATACCAAGCCGGTGGACTCGGCATATTAGAAATTATGAGATCCAATAAACATGGTCTTGTTTTTGTAAAAATGCCCTCATATTAGAATATTGAAGTTCTATAGATGTGGGGACTTTAATGCCCGTTTCGCGGCACTTACGGAACAGTGAAACATTAATTTGGGTTAAAAAACTAAAATTCCCATGATCCGCGGTCACGGGGCACGCATCATTTCCGGCTGTGACGTCATGCGCATCACGCCATATGCGGAAATAAACAGTTGTGTTACCCGCCACCGGCGCGAACAGCAGCTACAAGCCGGCGAGCGGGTCCGATAACGTTCGGGCAGGGTATGTCCTCTGAATAAGTAAGTGCTTTCTCTGCTTAGATAGCGGGGCGGTTCTAAAGGGCGATACCTAATCCCGCTGGAGCATTTCTTTAAGCGCCTTACCCCCTCATACCAATAGGCAATATCTAACTCTCGGCTGCACTTTAATTAGGGGAGAACGCCCTAATGTCCCGCCCACTGTGATGCCTACGCCCAACATAATTTGGGTAAGTGAACTAACTGAATACCAACCAGTGCATGGAATACTTCAACAGAGGTCTTCAGCGTGTGATATATGAATGTAAATATGCATGTATGTGTGTGTACTGTGTGATTCACTGACTGCAATTGAGACTTCGATCACTTGTGTTTTTATACTTCACTTCACAGCCTCACACCGTTATAATGTAATGAAGTGTGATGTTTCTGACACTGATTTTTGGGTGTCACACAATGCGATGGTCACTATATACAACATAGAAGTGACAAGGAATGTAATCAATCGTGTTCTCCACAAACTGAGCATGTTCACTCAGCATGCCATGCACAGGGATTATATGAATATACAGAAAAAGTCTGTGTTTTGATAAATAATTTATATGCTTAATTTCTCTACAGATGGAGCCTGGCATTTCGAACTAACATAATCATACGAACACGAGGAGAAGCTACTCTTCCCTCGCCACATTGACAGAGTAGGGAATTCCCCTCACCTATCATCCCCACACATAAGGGGGGTTTTTGAATCTTGCCCTGAAGAAAGTCCGGGACCTTTGAGGCCTCATAAGGACTGAAACATTTCAGCACCTCACTAGGGTCATAGGACCATAAAAATCCTTATAAAACCCTACTTTTATTTTATTTTTAACAACCCAATCAGACCCATGAATAAAGGGATACCGGGGTCTGTTTGAGGTATTTTATATATACCCCCCCTTTTTCCTTCATTATTTCAAGAGCTTCCCAACACTGTGGTTGAGCCCACCCTGACCTGCAGGAGTCGGGGTGACCCGATGATGAAGCATGACACCACTAGGGTGTGTGAGGGTAACTAAAAACAAGTAGTGTTGCTCCCCCTCCATCTACATTGATATGATTAACATATCAGACACATCCCTATTGGTATAGTGTATAATCCCTCCTTATACGTAGATCCCCTCTCTCTTCCTATGAGCACAACCTACTATGAACTTCTTTAATCCTCAGTAGGGTGCATTTGGAGTATTTTTTGTTATATATTCTGCTTCCCCCTGCCTGGGGGAAGCCTTTGCTCTGCCCGTCCGGTCTCCCGTGCCGAGGGGAGACCGGGTGATGTTGCCGGCCAGTAACTATCTAAATTAGGAAGACGGAGGTAATGCCTCAGTTACTACTCCGTGAGGCAGCCGAGGCGCGGCTGCCGAGCGTAGCTAGGGGGGGGGGGGGTCCACCCCAGGCGGCACCACTTTTGAGGCGGCAGCCTTTATAATTTATTTTGGATTGGGAACGAAAGAACACAGTGTCCCCACTCCCCAAATAAATTATAAAGCCGGCCGCGCTCAAGCCTGCACTCCGAGCTTCTGCTTTTGTTAACTGCAGGCTGCACATGACAGTGCACACAAACGCGAGACTTACTTTTTGGCAATTTAATTAAAAGCACCAGCGCGGCGCCGCCACCTGCAACAACAGTGCTTTCAATTAAATTGCCATTGCCAAAAACTAAGTCCCGCGTTGTGTGCACTGTCCAGCCTGCAGTTACCGAAAGCAGTTCAGAATGAGTGCACACTGCAGCACGGCTTTGATTATTACACTCTTCGCTGACAGCGCTGAAACTGGCTGGCTGCCAGGTGCTAGCGTGCGCCTGCGCTCAGACACACCTGTGTGTGCTACAGGCTTCAGGCACCAGACTTAACTTGCGGCCAGCAGCAGCACAGTAAGTAATCAGTTAAATCTGTGCTCCCAGTTCAGTGCAGTTCTACAAATTAATGTTACCATCTGCCCTGCAGCCAGTGCCTGACTCTGACCGCCCAATTACTGAGACCCGGGCGGGGCCTGCCCTCAGGAGTCGTTGCGTTTTGGCGCTTGGGGGGTGGGGGAATGATCGGATGTGACCCCACGAGGCTCCTGGAACAGGATGGACAGGCAGGACAGAGCAACAAACACCGCAAAGTTCACTGCCGCAGCCGTGGGCAATTTAAATCAAGTGCGACCACCGCTAATAACATAGGTCTGACATTTTGTAAATTATGCTCTGTCTGACTCCATTGTTTATTTCGCCCAGCAATGCCGTCCGAGACATGAGACTCCAATTAATAGGAGCTAGGAGGATGCGGTGCTGCACATGGCGCGAAATTGGAAATGTGCGCCAGTTTCATGTTCTAAATGTTTTAATTCTGGCAAGAGTGAGCTCGCCGGTGCTTGCACCGCCAGTAGTATTTGGTCTGTGCCTGCTGCCTTTCAAATGGGTACCTCCATCCTCGGACCTGATAATTCGATGTTAACAAGAAATTATTGGTCATTTGATATATATATATATATATATAAGCTTTAACCATTGAAATTCACTGAAAAAACCATAGGTTATAGACTATATATAGTTAGGAATTAGCCTTTAAAAAACCTTGGAAATTCACTGAAAAAACCATAGGTTTTAGGCCTTATATAGTTAGGAATTAACATATAAAAAAACCTTGAAATTCCTCCTATATAGTTAGCTGGACATTTTATTGATATAAAACCAATTAAATTCCACATATAGTTAGTTGCACTAACTATATATTTTGCGCATCCGCAATCCAATGCTGATGATGTCACATATTACATCATTCATGACATGGTCAGTGACATCACTGATGACATCACTGATGACGGCTCATTTAACATCAATAATCACACCACTGATGATATACTTCATGTGATAATACAATGCACCTCCTTACACTTTAATATAACCTCTGTTACACCTAGTGTAAAATACAGAGTATCATTTTTGAAACTATTGACACACCAATACCATTTACTACATACCCACTGACTGATTCCTACGTCTACATGCACATTCATTCATTCACTCATAAGGTCACTCGTACATACAGTCACTCATCATTGCAACACTATCATATGCACTCATACACCTATGCAGACACTCACACACACTGCCACTCATCCATGGAGTTACTCACACACCTACTCAGTCCTGTAAAGAATCAATCACATTTTGATTTCTTCATCTATACAGTTAAACACAGAACAGCTTACATTTTCACAGATATACTAACACATACTTACTCACTTATACAATCAAATCCTTCATCCATACTCTTATACATCCTCTGATTCTTCAATATGTAAAACATATTTAAACTTTACAAAAACACACAGACACTGGATGATGTCATCAGTGATGTCACTGACCATGTCATGAATGATGTAATATGTGTCATCATCAGCATTGGATTGCGGATGCGCGAAATATATAGTTAGTGCAACTAACTATATGTGGAATTTCATTGGTTTTATATCAATAAAATGTCCAGCTAACTATATAGGAGGAATTTCAATGGTTTTTTATATGTTAATTCCTAACTATATAAGGCCTAAAACCTATGGTTTTTTCAGTGAATTTCCAAGGTTTTCTAGAGGCTAATTCCTAACTATATATAGTCTATAACCTATGGTTTTTTCAGTGAATATATATATATATATATATATATATATATATATATATATATATATATATATATATATATATATATATATATATATATATATATATATATATATATATTCACTGAAAAGACCATAGGTTATAGACCATATATAGTTAGGAATTAGCATTTACAAAACCTTGAAAATTCACTGAAAAAACCATAGGTTATAGACCATATATAGTTAGGGATTAGCATTCATAAAACCTTAATTTACTCGCTCAAAACCTTTAAAATTCGCATATATAGTTAGTTGCACTAACTATATATTGCGCACCCGCAATCCACTGCTGATGATGTCACATATTACTTCACTTTGATTTCTTCATCTATACAGTTAAACACAGAACAGCTTACATTTTCACAGATATACTAACACATACTTACTCACTTATACAATCAAATCCTTCAGCCATACTCTTATACATCCTCTCATTCTTCAATATGTAAAACATATTTAAACTTTACAAAAACACACAGACACTGGATGATGTCATCAGTGATGTCACTGACCATGTCATGAATGATGTAATATGTGTCATCATCAGCATTGGATTGCGGATGCGCAAAATATATAGTTAGTGCAACTAACTATATGTGGAATTTCATTGGTTTTATATCAATAAAATGTCCAGCTAACTATATAGGAGGAATTTCAATGGTTTTTTATATGTTAATTCCTAACTATATAAGGCCTAAAACCTATGTTTTTTTCAGTGAATTTCCAAGGTTTTTTAAAGGCTAATTCCTAACTATATATAGTCTATAACCTATGGTTTTTTCTGTGAATATATATATATATATATATATATATATATATATATATATATATATATATATATATATATATATATATATATATATTCACTGAAAAAACCATAGGTTTCACACCAGTTATAGTTAGGTGGAAATTTTACTGATATAAAACCATTGAAATTCCCACGTTATAGTTAGTCGGACTCACTATAACTTGCGCGTGCAATGCACTGCTGATGACATCACATATTACATCACTCATGACATGGTCAGTGACATCACTCATGACATCACTGATGACACCATCCAGTGAATATGTGTCTTTCTGAAAAATAAATATTAGTGAGTTATGTTTTAATATTTAAATTCATATATTAGTGTTTCACTTTGTGTATAAGTGGCTACATGTGTTGATAAGTAGCTACATGCGTATGTATATGGGTTATTTGATATTTTTAGTAGTATCAGTATGAGTGTCTATATGGTTTGGTGGAGGTATTACTTAGCACATAGATGCATGAGTGACTGACTCTTTGTTTGTATGTGTTTTGAAGACAGCATATGTACAGGACTGTATGGGTGGATGAGTGTCTATATGTGTTTGTTAGTGAGTGAATGACTGTCTCACTAGTGTCTTTATCAGTAACTACATATGTTTTAATCTAGTATATATGAATATTGATGTATATAAGTGAGTATATGTGAGAGTAAGAGATTGTAAGATTTCCTGTTTAAATAAGTATGTGTTTCTATAAGTGATTGTTTAAGAGAATAAATATGTGTAATTTTCAATAGAAGTAAGGTGGAAGTGTGTGTATAACTCTATATTCAAATAAATGGTTGTTCAATAGTTTATTTGCACGTGTGAATATGTGTGTGAGTAACTTTTGGATGAATGTCGGTGTGTAACAGGATGTATAGGTGTATCTCTTCATATGATGAGTGAGTATATGTATGAGTGACTATATAGAACTGTTGGTGAATGAATGGATGTGTACATAGATAGTGGAAGTACAGAATTGCTTGTTGTAACTGATATAGGTATGTCCATTTTTTAAAAATTTCAGTTTCTATTTTTGAATATGTGTCTCAAGGGTTACTTTACACTGAGAGGAAGTCTGTGACTGTGTCACAAGGATGGTGTCATCAGTGATGTCATGAGTGATGTCACTGACCATGTCATGAGTGATGTAATATGTGATGTCATCAGCAGTGCATTGCACGCGCAAGTTATAGTGAGTCCGACTAACTATAACGTGGGAATTTCAATGGTTTTATATCAGTAAAATTTCCACCTAACTATAACTGGTGTGAAACCTATGGTTTTTTCAGTGAATTTAATAGGTTTTTTAAATGCTAATTCCTAACTATAACTGGTGTGAAACCTATGGTTTTTTTCAGTGAATTTCAAAGGTTTTTTTAATGCTAATTCCTAACTATAAGTTTCACTTTATAAATAAGACTGTTAGCACTCTAGTTGTTCTTTTTAACACTCTGGTACATTCTGTCATTGGGCTACAGTTGGGCTACATCTAGTTGAATTTTGGGCTACATTTACAATTTTTGATCTCTGGTGGCCATCTTTGGGCTACATTGGGCTACTTTGGGCTACATTTGGGCTACATTTTGGCTCTAACATATATTAAGCCCAATGTAGCACAATACATATTTTTATAAAGTTAATTTTTTTACAAACCACTTCAGAATAGGGCTACCTGTCTCTACAATTATCCCATTTTTTTTTTTTAATTTTTGGGGGGAGCGCTCCCGGAGCGCGCCCCGGAGTGCGCCCCGAAAAGCGTATTTCTGAAAAGCGCCCCCGGGCGCGCTCCGGGGAGCGTCTCGTAAGCGTCAATATCGCAAACGAAAACATGATCGTGACGTATCGCGTAGCCGCGACCGCGTGATACGCACGGCGTAAGCGCACCCGGAAGTACTCGAGCGAATACGATCGCACAACGTAAACTTCCGGCGCGCTTACGCTGCGCGACCCGGGGCGCGCCCCCGGGCGCGTAGCGTAAGCGCGTCGGGTCATGTGAGCAGAAAATAACACTTTTCATTGGTTCATAACAGTTTTAGTTTCATAATGATGAAGCCCCTGGTCTTGTGACCTGAAAATAACACTTCTCATTGGTTCAGGACAGTTTTTTTTTCTAAATGATGAAAGACCCCACCTTTTTTCCTTATTCTGACTTTGTCCTTTGACTGAGGAAGACCTGTTTGTTGCTCTCTCTACTTTTTTGCTCTAAATAATGGCTTCATTAGTAGCATCAGCTGGTGCATCTGCCCCACCACCACCACCACCACCACCAAGAGGACCAGCTCCAAATTATATTGGTGGTCAAGAACAGGAGGAGGAGGAAGAGGAAGAGGAGGAGGGGAGAAGAAGATGGCTGCCAGAAGAAAATACACCTTACAAACCCAAACCACACATTGTTTGGCAGTTTTTTTCAATTCCAGAGGGGAAAAAAAAGGTGAATGCTCCCAAGGTGACTTGCCTCATCTGCAATGATGAACTTTCACGGGGCAACCCAAACAAGAAATATTCTTTTGGTAACTATACCATGATTCGGCACATGACAAGAAAGCATCCAAACAACTACTCTCGAGCAGAGTTCCGGGAACTGGCCAGTAACCTCCCCCAGTCATCAAGGACCCCCTCCCAAAGAAACCAACCCACTTCCTCGCAACCAGAAACATCTGAGGTGATGCCTTGCATTCAGCCGAGATTTGCTGATTTTAAAATTACTTGTACTGCTTGTGGCAAGCTTATCTCCTATGGGGAACAAAGTATTAAGCTCATCGTCCTTGCAGGTGATAATCACAAGTGCCCCAAAAAGAAATAATTTTTTGGGTTTTTTGTTTTTTTGCTCCAGTTGAGCCAGTTTCAATTCCCTTTTTTTGTTTCTCCCCCTAAAAAATACAAAAAAAAATATAAAACTGTTTTGAAAAGCCAAAAAAAGTTCAAAAAGTTCCAAAAACACAAAAAATATATAAAACAACAAAAAGAAGAAAAAAAAAAGTTCTTTTTAGAACTACCTCCAATTTCTAAATAAAAACTTCATTTTTTTGAAAACTCTGTCATCTTTTTCCCTCATTTTACGCTCCCCGGTGCGCTACCTGGTGCGCGCACCGTGCGCTTCCCCCGCGCAAAACGAAAAAAAAAAAAATATTTTAAATGCCCCGCGGGGCCCTTTTATAGCCCCCACATCAAACCTAGGGGGTCAAAGGGGTCTATCCCTGACGCCTTATGGTCAGTTCCCACTTTGTTTTAGCCACCTCTTATGTCTCGATTTTACCGAGACACAAGATGGCGACCGCTCTGGACTGTTTGGAATGTTTACAGACACCCGAGAGCCAATCAGCTTTTCATGCGCACCTCGCGTGTCGCGCCTGGAGCGCTCTCCGGTGCGCGCACCGGTGCGCTGCTATAGATATATATATTTTTTTGAACCTAAATTACTCAAAATCCACTGGAGCACATATCTTGAGACATAGGAAAGGCACATCGGGCTACCAGTCCCTACAATTTTGCCAAGTTTGGTGTAAATCCATTCAGCCGTTCGGGCTAAAAGTGAAATCGACCGCCCTATGGAAATTAACATGGGGAAAACGCATTTTGGGACCCCCCTTTTATCTCGGCCCCCACTTGACGAATCCCCCCCAAACTTTCAAGGAAGGACCGGAGCTCGACGAGGCCATTTTCAGGAAATTTTCAGGCAGATTCGTCAACCGGTGCCAAAGTTATTCCAAATAGAATTTTGAGATTTAACATTGAAAAAAATCCTAACTATAACTACCTACTGGCGACCGCCAGTAGGTAATATATATATATATATATATATATATATATATATATATATATACATATGTATGTATGTATATATATATATATATATATATATATATATATATATATATATATATATTCACTGAAAAAACCATAGGTTATAGACCATATATAGTTAGGAATTAGCATTTACTAACCTTGAAAATTCACTGAAAAAACCATAGGTTATAGACCATATATAGTTAGGGATTAGCATTCATAAAACCTTAATTTATTCGCACAAAACCATTGAAATTCGCATATATAGTTAGTTGCACTAACTATATATCGCGCACCCGCAATCCACTGCTGATGATGTCACATATTACATCATTCATGACATTGTCAGTGACATCACTGATGACATCACTGATGAGATCTCAAATGTAAATGCGAATTCCTAACTATATATGGTCTATAACCTATGGTTTTTTCAGTGAATTTCAATGGTTTTTTAATAGCAAATATCAAAAGCTGTAAAATGTCAAGTACGTGGTAGGTAAAAACATTTTCGTATTTATGCACGCTGATGTGCTTTGAACGCTGCCCCCTCCCCTCCTCTTTTCTTTTAGGAGTATTCTCTCTTTGCAGATAGTGAAGGGTAGGTAACAGAGGCCTTTGCCCCCGTAGTAATCCGTCGTGCCTGCTTCCCTCTCCATTTGATTGATTGTTATCCTAGCATTTATTGTTTTGGAATTGGTTCTCTTTGGTTCATTGTCTATTTACAAACAAGCACATAGTCGCAATACTCTGTTTAGTCTTTGCAGATAGTGAAAAATCGTTAAAAAACAAAAGAAATCAAGCAAAATCAGTAGGCCACTAATGGGATCTCTTTTTGACCTCGCTAAAATAGAAACATTATGAACAACCCCTCATGACAAATACAAAACTAGTGAGAGGAACTGAGCTCGACACCATGATGGCTGCAAGACAGCTCTGCTCCGCCGCCCACCCCACCCATAATAACGACAAACACTATGCAAATATTATAAATATATACACCACACCAGCAAAGTAACAGGGTAAAACGTTTTATTAAATAACTATTTACATGGCAGCCTGCTGCAACATCGATCCAAACAAGCCTTCGTATTTTGGGCTCAAAAAAAACAATCAATAGTAAGATTTTTATAGGTGAGTGTAGGTTCATGGTTTTCCATCCACAGACTAAAAGCCTGGAGTGGGAGTGAAAGAACAATAACTAGGTAAGAAGGAAGGCAGAGGTTGTGGGAAGGACTCTGGATATGGTATGTTGCTTGGTCCCTGAGATGCTTCGATGTCACTGCCTTGCACAAATGGCATAAGTCCTGGATGTTGGGTGCCATAGTTGAGGGTTCGGAGCAGCGCTTGTAACACTGTCTGAAGCTTATTTGCACCTGCTGCAGCTTTACTATTCTCAAAGTAAGTGGGAGCTGTTTGTGGACCTGACTGCATTGGAAAACAATGTGATGCGGTGCCTCCCTGAACTGCTTGACGGAGGCCCCCGAGATAATTGCGCCTGCTCCACACCTTGTCCCACAATCCGTTTGACCTGAAGACATGCCCTGCGGTGCCCTGGTCCGACCATCACATATACCTGCGCCAGGAGACGGCGTGGGGTGCAGTAGAAGGGAGAGGCGGTGCGAACGAGCCTCCCCCACCTCCCCAGGTGGAGGTTTCTCAGCTACACCCCAGCGCTTCACTCGTCCAGCTGACTTGCGCCCGCTCTTGCGGCACAGTGCCGCGCTCGGCCAGCTGAATTGCGCCTGCTCTTGCTATTACAACGTCTCACCCGCCATCCATCGGAATTGCACCCAATCTTGCGGTACAGCGACAGGCGGCTCCTACGGAGCTCACGAAATGGCGGTCGACTCCACAGACTTGGGCCTGGCCTGCAAATATGGCTCTGGGCAACTGTGGAACTCGGACGCTTGACTGCTAGGGCATGGGCCCCATTCCCAAAAGAGTCCCCTCAACCTTGAAGATTCTACAACAGTCACCGGGACCCCCGACTCCCGTAAACTTCCGGTGGGGAGCGACTGCCATGATTGCTCGCGGAATGGCCACAACGTAGCCACGAGATGGTGGTGCTCTCATGCTGACGCCAGCTTCAGTCTGAAACATCCAGAAACACTGTAGACTACCAATTCGATCAGTTCCGGTGGAGCCCCAACGTGACCTGGTAGAGAAGAACTTGCCCTCCCCTCTTTGATTGATGGTTCTTGTTGCCTGTCCCTTCTCTTATCATTCAACAGAACTTTTTGGACTGCTGAAAGGGGTTGTGTTACGACCGCTGGTTGGTGGAGACATTTTGACTATATTCTGGACCTGCGTTGTCGCGTAATGCGTCATATGACGCGCCACGTTAGCGCACCCGGAAGTGGTCCGGTGCGCGAGGCGCAGCTTCCCGGAAACGATCCAGAGTGCGGCGCGCAGCGCGTAACGTAAGCATAACAGGTCATGTGACTTGTTAATAAAACCTTTCATTGGTTCATTTTACTTTTGTTATTCTAATGATGAAAGGCTTGTGATATGACCTAAAAATAACTTTTCATTGCTTTCGAATATTTTTTTTTCCTAAATGATGAAAACCCCGCCTTTTTTTTTCTCACTCTGACTTGTAAAGCAAAGGACCCAGATGCATTTACAGTTTATCACTAAGAATGTTCCAGGCTAATGTATTTTCCCGGGAAATTTACAACTGTCCTGCAAGTAAAATATTCCTATTTCGAGAAAAAGGGCGTTTCTTCATCCCATGAGGGAGCCGTTGAACAAAAGAGGCTCGGCCTGCTGTCTTAGTCGCTGATAGGCATGAATATCGGATTCTTATCGATCACTTTATGTTCCAGGAGTGGAAAACACAACAGCCCTTGACCATTTATCCTTACTGCGTTCCTGCGTATTATACCTTTTAACCGTCATGTAATTGGACTGCTTTATTTCACTTGCCTTTTACTGATTCGAAAACAGTGGCTATTATTCAAAACTTTACCAATGTAGGTACTACTACCATGTTTTGTTTTAAAAACCTTTATTGTGAAAATGTCAGTACACAAATACGGGCCTATAACCACGTGGGCCGGCCACGGAGCAAACTGGAATCGTATATGATGAGGGGACATTTACACTGTAGAAGAACGTAACGGGAGACCCATTAGGTTGCAAGAACTAAGGTGTCTAACATTTGCGGAATCGGTGGACGTACATTTTATAATTAAAGTACGACAGGGCCAGTTACAATAAAATTATCTAGATATACATTTGCGGGTAAGTACCATGCGTGCTTCAAAACTGCATACGTATCTCGTGATATCAAGGTTGGGCAACCAGTACACAACACGGAGTTACGAGTCCCATTTATACCGGCGCCATTTTGGGCGAGGCCGGGCAGGTCCAGGATATAGTCAAAATGTCTCCACCAACCAGCGGTCGGACCAGAACCCCTTTCAGCAGTCCAAAAAGGTTCCGTTAAATGACAACAGAAGAAATAGGCAACAAGAACAATCAGTCAAAAGAGGGGACGCTTTCGTGAATGGGGCCCATGCCCTAGCAGGCAAGCGTCCGAGTTCCAAGGTGTCCCAGGGCCATTTTAGTGGACCAGGCCCAAATCCAAAGAGCTGGCCACCATTTTGAGAGTCCTGTTGCAGCCGGCTATCGCTGCACCACAAGAGTAGCCGCAATTCAGCTAGCTGGCGGGTGAGTCACTGTACCGCAAGAGCGGGCGGAACTCAGCTGGAAGGCGAGTGAAACGCTAAGAGGCGCCCCACTGCAGATGAGGTGCCTCCACCTGGGGAGGAGGGAGAGGCCCGTTTGCGCTGCCTCCCCCCCCCCCGGGCACGCCACGCTGTCTTCCGGCGCAGCATTGTAGGGTGGCCACACCAGTGAAACTTGCTGGACACCACCTCGGTGCCATCCGGATCTCGGCGCGTTGGAGCCACTGTACCGCAAGAGCGGGCAAAACTCAGCTGGATGGCGGGCGGGACGCTGTACCGCAAGAGCGGGCGGAACTCTGCTGGATGGAGGGTGAGGCACTGTGCCGCAAGAGCGGGCAGAACTCAGCTGGAAGGCGAGTGAAATGCTAAGAGGCGCCCCACTGCAGATGAGGTGCCTTCACCTGGGGAGGCGGGAGAGGTCCATTTACGCCGCCTCTCCCCCCCCCCGGGCACCCCACACCGTCTTTCGGCGCAGCATTGTAGGATGGCCACACCAGTGAAACTTGCTTGACACCACCTTGGTGCCATCCGGATCTCGGCGCGTTGTGCTGCCTTCGGCTTACTGTAGCAGCAAGTGCGGGCGCAACTCTGCTGGACGGCGAGTGAAATGGTAAGGGGCGCCGCACTGCACATCAGGTGCCTCCACCTGGGGAGGCGAGAGAGGCCAGTTCGCGCCGCCTCCCTCCCCCCCCCCCGGGCACCCCACGCCGTCTTTCGGCGCAGCATTGTAGGATGGCCACACCAGTGCGGCAACTTGCTGGACACCACCTCGGTGCCATCTGGATCTCGGCGCGTTGTGCTGCCTTCGGCCTATTCGCACATCGGTCCGCTACTGACGCCGCCTCACAGGCCAACGGATTTTGTAGGCTTTTTATAGCCCAAAGCCGCATAACAGGTCATGTGACTTCTTTATAAAACTTTTCATTGGTTCATTTTACTTTTGGTTTCCTAATGATGAAATGCTTGATCATATGACCTAAAAATAACACTTTTCATTGGATTAAAAATTTTTTTTTCCCAAACGATGAAAGCCCCACCTTTTTTATTCTCACTCGGTAATCCAAAAAGGTTCCGTTAGATGACAACAGAGGGGACAGGCAACAAGAACCATCAGTCAAAAGAGGGGAGGGCAAGTTCTTCCCTACCGGGTCACGTTGAGGCTCCACCGGAAGTCATCGAATTGATAGTCTACAGTGTTTCTGGATGTTTCAGACTGAAGCTGGCGTCAGCATGAGAGCACCACCATCTCGTAGCTCCGTCGTGGCCATTCCGCAAGCAATCATGGCAGCCGCTTCCCACCGGAATCCTGCGGGAGTCGGGGGCCCCCATGACTTTTGTAGAATCTTCAAGGCTGAGGGGACGCTTTCGAGAATGGGGCCCAAGCCCTAGCAGGCAAGCGTCCGAGTTCCAAAGTGTCTCAGGGCCATTTTAGTGGACCTGGCCCAAATCCGAAGAGCCGGCCGCCATTTTAACAGTCCTGTGGCAGCCGCCTATCGCTGCACTGCAAGAGTGGGCGCAATTCAACTAGATGGCGGGCGAGACGCTGTAGCCGCAAGAGCGGGCGCAACTCAACAGGATGGTGGGCGAGACGCTGTAGCCGCAAGAGCGGACAATAAACAACTGAATGGCGGATGAGGCACAGTGCAGCAAAAGCGGGCGGAAAACCGGTGAATGGCAACTGAAACGCTAAAGGGACACCCCATTGCAGCAGAGGAGCCTCCACCTGGAGAGGCCCATTTACCGCCGCCTCCCCCCCCTGGGTGCCCCATGCCGTTTTTCGGCGCAGCATTGTAGGATGCCAAGACCAGTGCGGCAAGTAAAGGACATCACCTGGGTGCCGTCCAGATCTCTGCGCGTTGTGCTGCCTTCGGACTATTCGCACAACAGACCGCTACTGACGAGGCACAGTGCAGCAAAAGCGGACGGAAAACCGCTGAATGGCAAATGAAACGCTAAAGGGGTGCCCCATTGCAGCAGAGAAGCATCCACCTGGGGAGGCCCGTTCACGACGCCTCCCCCCCACCCCCGGGGCGCCCCACGCCGTTTTTCGGCGCAGCATTGTAGGATGCCAATCCAGTGCGGCAAGTAAAGGACATCACCTGGGTGCCGTCCAGATCTCAGCGCGTTGTGCTGCCTTCGGACTATTCGCACAACAGACCGCTACTGACGCCACCTCACAGAAGACCACTGTTGCTTTGTTTTAAATGGTTTTTTTAACGTGTTTACTTTGTTGGAGCGTTGTATATATTTATAAGTTATTAAAGTGTTATAATCCTACTACTTTGCTGGAGTGCTATATTTTTTTAATGTGACACATAATTGTGAAGACTTTGATGTACAAAAAGGCATCCCTGGAATCTTCCGCTTCAGGCTCGGTCCCACACACCCTCACAGTGAAAATCCCCTCCCCAATCACAATACAGGATCGTTATCAGATAGTAGGAACGCGTGTGGTGTGACGGATCTCATGGGGTGGGGGCCTTGATCTACTGTAACTCCTTTGAAGAGGGGTGATTCTTTACAGTTGGGGCCATAAACTACTTCCGCAGGGCTAGGTGATAGCCTGGGACCGGCCTGGACAATCGGACACAGAGGAAGAGGAGTGTCACAGGGTGCGGTAGTGAATAAGGTGAAAGGGAGGTGTCGGGCGGGCACAGGGTGTGATTCTCAGGGAAGAGCAGCGCAGATGGGGGGATGTTTATGACCCATGCATGAGAGAGAGAGCGGGGGTGACCAGTGCGTGGGGGAGATGCTTGCGAGGGTGGGGAGCCATGCTGAGGATCGGCAGCGTGCAGAGAGTGGGTCTGGTCAAGGCATCTAAAATGGCTGCCGCGCACGACAAAAGTGTGGCATTGGAAAAAAAGCAAGATGGCGCAGACAATGTTTATCAATACAGATTCATTTATAACAATTATTTTTAACGATATATTTACTCGCAGTGTCAAAATGGGGGTCAACACTTCCTGATTTCCTTCGAATCGAACGTTAACAGACGTCACGCAGCAAAAAAAAAAAAACGCTCACGCGCAGCCGCTGGAAGACAAGTATCAACATATATGAGCATCCTCAGCCACCCTCAGAAAACATAGGGGGTCAGGATACGTCTCCCGTACCCCCTTATACCCACTTCTCACATTGTTTTTCCTCCATCTTGTAATTTAATTAAAACGAAACACAAAATGGCGAATTCCCGTTTCGCTACCCGGTTCGCGAACCGGGAAGCGCTTCTACCGCAAAAAATCAAATTTTTTTTATTTGCCCCACGGGACCCTTTAATAACCCCAACATCATTCCTAGGGGGTCAAGAAGGGTCTACCTTGCCCCCTTTCATTAAATTCCCCCTTCCTTTTTCTCCTCCTCTTGTCTCTCGATCCTACCGAGAGACAAGATGGTGGCCATTCCGGACTGTTTAGAA
Source organism: Lissotriton vulgaris (assembly GCF_964263255.1). NCBI lineage: Eukaryota > Metazoa > Chordata > Amphibia > Caudata > Salamandridae > Lissotriton > Lissotriton vulgaris. The sequence continues at coordinate 1,435,623,104 of NC_141691.1, forward strand.
TGTTGACAGACACCGGAGAGCCAATCAGCTTCGCTTCACAAAGTTCCGTTACGCGAAAAGTTCGCGAACCGGAGCGCTACCCGGGACGCTGTCACAGATATATCTGTTTTTTAAAATGTTAATTTCTCAAAATCCACTGGAGCACATATCTTGAGACCTAGCAAAGGCACATCGGGCTAACAATCCCTACAATTTTGCCAAGTTTCGTGCAAATCCATTCAGCCGTTCGAGCTAAAAGTGAGGTCAAACGCCCTATTGAAAAATGAATGGGAAAAACGCGTTTTGGGACCCCCCTTTTTTCTCGGCCCCCCCTTGACAAAACCCTCCCAAATTTTCAGGGGCTGCTCAGAAACAAAGTGTGCCATTTTCCTGAAAATTTCAGCCGATTCCGTCCACAAACGCCAAAGTTATTAGACATAGAATTTTCAAAAGTCCCATAGAGAAAAAATCCTAACTATATATACCTACTGGCTATCGCCAGTAGGTAATATATATATATATATAAATACATATCGCTGCTCTGTTTAAGTATTTCGATACCGAAGTTAGGCACTCACAAACGTCACTTTTTGTTAGTCCGCTTTTATTAACAGCAAACAGCAAAACACAACACGTGTCAGCCTCCGCCTTCGTCAGGTGTTCAGCTTTTACGCCTAATGAGCCGACATTTTATCTTTTTTACTCAACATCCGTGCTCGCGATCACATGATTAGTTAGGACATAGAAACAAGCGATGGACTCCGATGTTACCGCCATATTGGAGGATTTTCGATCTATATATTACAAATTGTAGCGCATTATTTCATATATTTACACATTTCATTTATAACCATGATATGTATTAATTAAAATACACATATTTACAAGTTAATACAATTTAGAGTGTCATCATATGCATTTTGCCCATTTAATCTAAATATTGCCGTGTATCGGCTATGGTGCCTTCGATTATCCTCGTTGGCACCCCCATCACTACTAAAAGTTGTTTGTGACTGTATCTCGCCGTATATCGGCTATTCTTTTATGTGTGATCGTTGATTGGTTGTTATTTATATTTTTCTTAAAACCAGCTTTCTATTTACTTCTCTTTTTCTTTTATGTTTTTGTTTTTATTTTCTTCAGACTGGAGTTCATACTGGCACTTATTCAAAACGAGTCTATTTACCTATATGCACTGCCAATTCCTCTCCACTGTTAATCCCTTTTGGAAATTTAGTTTCTAGATCTATCATAAATCTAGACTCAAGTCAAGCTTTTTTGTTCTGTCTCCTCCTCGTACATTAGGGGGTATCTGATCCAGTCCAAAATATCGCAATAGATCCCTATTGCCTTGATGGTGTTCCGCGAAATGCCTCACCATAGGGTAACTGCCATCATTTTTGGCAATCGCTCTCATATGGTCTAATATACCTCAACAGCCGCCTCAACTTCTCTGCTCCCACACGCCAGCTTCGATCGACCGGTCTGCATAATCATAGGGTTTAGTGGTTATGCAACCTCCACCTGGAGGTAATACCCTTTGTTAAAACAGTAGTGACCAGAAATGGTGCTTGTGGAAAGTGAAGTGTGTTTAAAAGTCTCTAGGTTCCAGATCCAATTCTTTATTATTTCCGGATTCTTAGAGGCGATAAAATTAATGTGGGTGACTAAGAGCTATTATGACTCAATCACGCAAAAACATGTGAAAATAGGTCGACATGTTTCAGCCCTCATTCTCCAGGAGGTCGGGTGGGCTTTCTTCAGGACCAGGGGGTGAAGTGAAAAGAAGTGAGAGTTACTCCTAAGTATTACTTAGTGTAGCTATTACAGAACTTAATTTGAGTTGTAGTTCTAAAAGGTCCTTTGGTACCTTCTTTTCGGGTTATTTTAACCTCATCGGGATCCAGGACCGCAGTGGCAGAGTCAGTACAAGTCGAGTGACGAGGTGGCCGAAGGCCCCGCTGACCCATGCGGATCCCGATGAGGTTAAAATAACCAGAAAAGAAGGTACCAAAGTTCGACAAACTGTAACAACATTTCATTGTGCAGACAGAATCTTACTGCTCTTTTTTCAAGAAAATATGTAGCCCATATGATATTTTCTTGAAAAAAGAGCAGTAAGATAATGGGGCAGCAGACTATCTCTTGGAGCTACTCTGGGAGGCCTGGGTTCAGGTGCAGGTCCAATCCCTCTGTTTCAGGCATCAGGGCAGCAGGGCAGCAGGGCAACAAGGCAGCGAGGCAGCAGTTCAGCAAGACAGTAGTCCAGCAATGCAGCCCTCCAGTAGACTGGCAGTCCTTTCAGCAGTACATCAATCCTTCATCCTGGCAGAGTCTCCACAGGTCCAGAAGTGTACTGAAGAGTTGGAGTCTGAGGTCCAACATTTATTTATGGTTCCCAATTTGAATTGGATGAAGCTTCTAGAGGTTTCCACACTCTGAGGCATGCCCTTCTTTCCTGTCCTAGCCTCAGCTTGTCGGGGGTCACAATAGACTAATGACAGTCCCTTTGTGAGAGTGCTGAGGCAAAGCCTCTGTGATGTGCAAGTGAGGTATATGACTGCTTCTCACCCTCATTAACGCAGAGTGGCACATACTGCAAACATCTACCTTCCCTTTGTTTCACTGTTTGGGAGCAATACTCAAAGACCAGCTGTGAAGTACACCTAGTCACGTGACGCAGGAACAGGCTGCAGGCACCTTATGGCAAGGACAAACAAATGGCAACTTTCTAAAAGTTTCATTTTCCGAATTGTGATTAGAAATTCGACTTTACCAATAAAGATGGCTTTTAATAACATTCAAACTAACTGTTCTTAATTGGTAGTTACAGCCTATTAAATGTAATAAAATAATTCCAACGTCATCCTATGGGAGAAGAGGGTCTTGCAGTAGCAAAAAAAGAATGTAAGAGTTTTTCACTACCAGGACATGTAAAACTTGAAAGTACATGTCCTACTGTTTAAATAAACGGCACCCTACTCTATGGACTGTTTGAGGCCTACCCTAGGGGTGATTTATGTGTTCTTAAAAGGAAAGTTTAGGCCTGGGAATATATTTATTTTTCCAGGTTAAAATGGACGTTTAAAACTGGATACACAGCCTGCAATCGAAGGCCTGAGATGTGTTTGTAGGACTACTTAAGTGGGTGGCGCAATAAATGCTGCAGGCTAACTGGTAGCATTTCATTTATAGGGCCTGGGTACATGCAGTATTTTTCCAGGCTATTTTTAATGGTGTATCAAAATTGTCAGACTGTCCCAACTTCCCCAATTGATCTTGGATATGGGTTATCCAGTCATCTGCGTATAGTAACGCTGGGAGTGATCTACGTCCTATTAGGAGTGCCTGTACATTTCCGATCCTAATGTGACTTTCTAAGTCATTTATATATAGACAAAAAAAAAAGGGGCAAGAACGCACCCCTGGCGGACCCCGCGATCCATCTCTATTGGAGAGGTGAGTTTGCCACCTACTCCATATTGCACTTTCCCCGTAACTCCCTGGTGCATTGTTGCTAGAAAATGGACAATAGGTGGGTCAATGCCCTTGTATACCATTATCTCCCAGAGCCTCCCCTCTGCACCCAGTCAAAGGCAGAGGTCAAGTCCATGTACCCAAGATGTAAATATCCGGACTTGGCCGACCTATATTTGCCAATGACCAGGTGCAGGTTAAGGCACTAATCTACCATGCCCAGACATTTCTTGAAACCATATTGAGCATTGGAAAACTTCCTAATCTCTGTTATCCAAGTCTCCAACCTCTCTAGTATTACTCGACCTATGATCTTACAGGAGTAATCGAGTAGAGATATTGGTCGATACCATTTGGTATCTGACCTGTTTCCTTTTTAAAGTATGGGAACTATTATGACCGATCTCCAGGAATCCGGAGGGTCCTTGGCCGTGTAAAACCTCAGAATGTTAGTTAACAAAGGGAGCCACAAAGGGAGATTTGCTAAAAACAAACCCTAGGCATACCATCTGGCCAGAAACCTTGTTCTTCACGGTCAGAGATAAGGCCCTATTCACCTCATCTAAAAACAGGGGTTCCAAAGTGTGTGCCCCATATTGATAATTGGTATAGGAGTGAGAATGATCACCAACTCTATAAAGACCAGTGAAGTGGTCTACCCAAGCATGGCAATGTTACAATTTTTGGTCTCGCTAAAATACTCTTGATTTACAGTTTGTCAAAAGAGTCTAGAATCTTTACTCAGACATGCCACGTGAAGTTGACCCCAAACTTCTTGCCTGATGTCCAACTTATATTTTTCCAGGGCGTGCTTATAATCCAGACGTGTCTGTCTCACCTCCAATCTATTGCATGGTTTGGATATTAAAGTCTTAAATAATTTATTGTGGAGCTGTGAACATTCACTATCAAACCATTGTTCTTACTCTGTGGGCTGTCATTATGTTTCTTAGTTAAAAGCACATTAGTTGTCTCGGTTATTGCCATGAAACATTTAATCATAGCTTGTGGATTTATGTTGTCTTCCAGGCAATCCAGGACTTGCCATAAATAATTTTTTATAATCTGCTCCAGGACAGAATTAGGGTTAACAGTGGACCACTTGCGTAATAACCCCTTCTTTTTAGCATAAGTCAAGGGGGACATTCTGGCAGGCACGGTGGTATAATCAAAAGGGAACACAAAGTCTAAAGACAAGGGGTAATGATGACTAAAATGAATTTTAGGTGTTTTAAAAATCATACAGTATGGGGTAAAATTATCAGATAAGGTGATAAAATCGATCAAAGTGCCTTGGCCTCTCCCAACATATGTTACTAGGTCAGACCTTGACATTTCGATAAAGTCCACAGTTAAAAAAGGAGAAAGTTTCAATAACAAAGAGTAAAAAATATTCCCACAGCGATTGCGAAGTCCATTTCTATCTCCTCTATATGTTTCATTAATGCAGTTTCCAAATCTTGGGCGATTGTAATATTTGTGTTATTGAAATTGTTATGATAAAAGTTAACAACCACCAAATTCAGACTTTCCCTAAGTACAATATTAGTAATATGGAAATGTGGAGATTCCAGCTGCATCTTTCCCACTCTACCATTTAGTGTTGTTGAAACCAGAGTTAGTAATCCTCCTTTATCGTGACCACCTAGTGAGGCTTGGGCTGGTGTGTGAATATAATAAAAACAATTTATATGAACTATATCTCTCATCCATGTTTCCTGTAAACATACTAATCTATATTTCCAAACAAAAGCTACCCATTCTTCAATTTCTAATTTTTTCTGCAAAACTGCAATGTTCCAGAAGAGATTGCCATGTGTGCTTACTTCAATGTGGCTAATGTTCTCGCTCTCTGGACAAGTAGCTGCAGCACAACCCTCTACGTACCTGGGTCCGACTCACCAGAAGGTGATATATCAGGCAGTGCTGGCGTGAGCTCTAATTTAGCAAAGGAAATGGGACTGGCTATGCCAGGCATTTTACGGCGAGTTTGATGTAGTGAACCTCCCAAATCTGCTGGGCAAACTACTTTTAGGGATATGATATTAGAAGTTAGTGTAGGGATCGCTATTGGGTCATGATGAGTGGCACTATCTAACTCAGAGGTTGTATATGATGGGATTAGATTTTCTACACCAAACATACAAAAAGACTGGTTATTCAGTCAGTCCACATAATCTAAAGGGGAAAATTGATTAAAGGTTGAAATGGTGAACAGGGGTGGCATTTTAGTATGTGCAAAGACAGATCCCGGCCCTTTATGTGACAACGGCTTGTAAAAACAGCTTAATGGTACAGCTTCAATTGGGTCCCTGCGTTGTTTCTCCAGGGAAGCCTGTCCATGAGCCGATGTACTAAGGACCTGTCCTTAAAATTTACAACAATGCAGTCAACTGGCTCAGATTTGGCTTGTGGGCCCACCCATCCGACACGTTCAACATTATTAATGTTATGAAACAAGTCATCACTTTTTGACCAATCCATAGCTTTGCCAGCCAATGCACAGTTTTATTTTTAAGCTGCTTCCAGTCTTCTTTCTTGTTAATTGGCAATGAGGTTAAATTTTTAAGAACAATAATGTAGGGGGTGGCTTCTGGAGGAAGAAAAAGTGTTCTCTGGCTGTTGTCCGGCATGCCAACTGGGTGTTTGTTATAATTACTATCAATTGGATTGGGCCCACTTTTTTCCTCTCGCACAGATGCTAAGCCCAACCGCCCAATCTCTGTCTGTTTTGCTGAATGCGTTGTAGTCTGAGTACAGTTAATACTGCAATCCACTGGTGGTGGTAACAGGAGGGGGGTATCATGTGGGATGTGTCTGGATTGGCATTGGGAATAGAGTTAGTTTCAATTTCCAGGCCAGATGTCATCTTTGAGATGCTGGAACCAATTAATATCGTTAGGTGTCCAAAACTCGAATCTTGGCTGCTGAATTTAAAAGGGGTTCATAAAACAGGAGAGTTTAACAGGTATCAAGGAAACCTATTTATTTCTGAAATGGGCACCAGATATGGAGTTTAGGACTAGTGGTTATTAGTATATCTCTCAATTTATGGGTATCCATGTTATTTGGGGATTTAGAGGGTCATTTCATGCTTGTAACAGGAAATGGCCATGAAAGTAAAATGGACATATGACATTTTTCCACTAAACCACAACCCTTTTTTACAGTGTCGGTAGCTGTGTATTTTTTTCCTTGCACATTTGGCACCCAGGACAACCTAACATACCTGCACATATTTGAAAAACACATGCATGGGGGATTCCATGATGAGGTGACTTGCGTGGCTCTCACCAGCTTTTCTCACCCATAAGATTTGCAAACTTTGCATAAAAACACACATCTTCCTCACATATCTGTGGGGAGCACAAACTTCCTACCACCTAGCATTTCCCCAAGTTTTTCAAGGAAAACGGTGCCTCACTTGTGTTTATGTAAGCCACTGGTACTCATGGAACAGCCCGCGGACCACCAGCGGCCTGACGCGCCTTCACTGGTGGCCCGTGGACCTTGCCTTGCAGTTTCCACGGCCGGCTGTAAACACAGAAGAAGACCACAGGAGCATACGTAGTGAATACGTAATAAATAGGTATTCACTACGTATGCTCCTGCGGCCATCTTCTGTGTTTACTGCCGGCGACGGTGACGTCAGGGCACCTTCAGAAATCTTCCCAAAAGACCCTTTAAAAGTCAGCTGTAAGCGCTTTCCCATCTACGTTTAAGGGCATTTTGGGACGCTTCTTGTTTGAACAGAGACAGATAGAGACACAGAGACAGACAGAGGCAGTGAGACAGATAGAGGCAGAGAGACAGATAGAGACACAGAGACAGAAACAGACAGAGATAGAGACCGGGACAGACAGAGATAGAGACAGGGGCAGACGGAGACAGGCACAGCTAGAGATGGAGTCAGATAGAGACAAATAGAAACAAGGACATACAGAGACAGATAGAGGCAGAAACAGATAGAGTAAGAGACAGATAGAGAGAGGGAGTGACAGATAGAGACAGGGGGAGACAGATAGAGGCAGGGAGAGACAGGGAGAGACAGATGGAGGCAGGAACAAATAGAGAAAGGCAGAGACAGGTAGAGGCAGAGATAGATAGAGGCAGAGACAGATAGAGGCAGGGACAGACAGAGACAGTTAGCAGCGGAGACAGATAGAGACAAAGATAGAGATAGAGACAGAGATAGAGAAAGACAGAGACAGATAGAGGCAGAGACAGAGTAGAGAGAGACAGATAGAGTCAGAGACATAAAGAGGCAGAGAAAAGTAGAGGTACAGACAGACAGAAATCAATAGAGGCAGAGATTAATAGAGGCAGAGACAGACAGAGACAGAAGGAGGCAGGGACAGGCAGAGACAGACAGAAACAGAGATGGAGACAGAGACAGATAGACTGGGACAGACAGTCAGAGACAGGGACAGACAGATAGAGACAGGGACAGGGAGACAGGGAGAGGAAGAGACAGATAGAGGCAGAGACAGAGTGAGACAGACAGAGATAGAGGCAGAGACAGATAGAGATAGAGACAGACAGAGACAGATAGAGGCAGAGACCGACAGAGATAAAGATAGAGACAGACAGACATAAAGACAGGGACAGAGACAGATAGAGGCAGCGACAGGGACAGACAGAGAGACAGAGATACAGGCGGAGAGACAGACGGAGATTAATATGGAGAGACAGACGGAGAGGGAGTCAGAGAGACAGACAGAGAAAGACGGAGAGACAGAGAAACAGACAGAGAGGGAGAGAGAGAGAGAGAGAGAGAGAGGGGGAGGGAGGGAGACAGAGAGAGAGGGGGAGATAGAGAGGGAGGAGACAAAGAGGGAGACAGACAGAGTGAGAGGTAGACAGATGGAGGGAGACAGAGGGAGGGAGAAAGATGGAGAGAGAGGGAGAGAGAGAGGGATAGAGAGAGATGTGTGTATGCCAGGTCTGGTGACTCAGTGGACAAATGCATCCACTGCAGAGGCCTGTGTTTAACCTCATAGTCCCTGTTTTTTTTGCTGTAGCCCTGCCCCCTCCCCCACTGACTCCACCCCCACCGGTGTGGCCCTCTGCCACAAACCACACTGTAAATTTGGCAAGAAAAAAAGTTAGTGAGCACCCATAGTGTAGGCCTAGTGCTTGCAATAGGATATAGTCCTAAATGCGACATGGACACATCACATTTTTCCACTGACCCTTTTCTGGCAATGTCAGTAGCTGTGGATTTGGGGTCTTAGTTCAGCCAGTACTGAGGACAACCTAGCAAACCTGAATATTCAAAAAACAATGGTGTGGTACCTTGCATGGCTGTCACCAGGGTTTCTTACCCATAAGTCTTGCAAACTTCAAAGTTTGCCTAAAACACACATTTTTCTTGCATGTCTGTGAGGGAAACTTCTGGAGTCCTCTGGGAGCCACACATTTCCTACCATCCATCCTTCTTCCAAGTTTCCTAATAAAAATAGTACCTCACTTGTGTGGGTAGTTCGAGTGGCAGTAACAGGAAGCAGCCCATAATGAAACATGGACGTACCGAATATTTCCATTGAAAACCAACGCTTTTTTAGCAATATGGGTAGCTGTATACTTTGGGTCCTAGTTCAGCTGGCACTTATGAAAACCTTGTGTAAATATGGAATTAGAGCAGAAGCAGGGAACGGGGTGTTCCCTTGTTGGAGCTAGAAGACCTCACACACCCAGGAACCTACGTGTCATGCTTCATCATTGGTCTCCTGCTCCTCGTCAGACTGGCGCGGCAATGCCCGACGGGCGCCGTAGGCGCTCTTTGTTGGAGATCTTTTGTTCCAGCCAATGGTTTGAGTGCGTGTAAGGGGTCTGGTGAAGGTGTAGTCGTGAGGGAATAGGAATTCTAGCCCTACACCTGTCAATGTGCCTAGGTCATTACCACCACAGTGCACAATCATGAGTTGAGGAGCTTGGGAATCCACAATGGATTTAACCAAATCCCGCTACTGATGTAACTTTAACCTTCTCTGGCAAAACCAAGTAATCTGCACATTTGGCAAACCCAAGTACCTGTGAATACCTCTATATTTGGCAGCCTCTTTCTCCCTATAGATGTGGCTGTGGCCTACAATCCATACTCTAAGCAGTTTGAAGTGAAGGAGCAATAGTAATATTTGGGTGAGAGGTGTTAAAGAGAGAGAACATTTCTTTTAAAGTTGAGGAGTGATGACACAATTTAAGTGGTGGCAAACTTTATTTTCCAACACAGGACAATATAATAAACTGTTGAGTAGTATTTCATTTCTTTTTTAAATGCAGCTAGATATAGGTTTAAACTTTCATTTGTTTCACGATTTTGCCACCATCATCACAAATACATCAGCAACACACATAGATTGGAATCTCTTTTTGACAGGAAGGCAAAGGGTTAACATATGCTTACCATTCATAAGTGAAGATATTGTAGTCTAATATAAAGGACATGTTTTCATTTGCTGCCTTTCCCATAATCACAGAGTGCAAAGTTGAAGAGGTAGCAATTTCATGGTACCATTCTTGTGCTTAGTTTTTACTAATCCTAAAAGTGTTAAAACTATCCAGAAAGAGCTAAAACAACAATATAATCTGAAACTAAATTCACTTGTATGTATATATCTTTTTAATACTTTATAGAAAATTACATTAGAAATAAAAATGTATATGGGAGTTTGATAAAAAAGCGTTTCATGGTGATATGTAAAACAGATGAACTGTATCTATTAGAGGATATGTATTTAAGAGATTAGTGGTGAATGTTTTGGGAAGTAAGAAAAAAATGAATTAGTGCCTCTTTATTACATTGTGTACTTTATTGTAAAATAATGGCATAGTATTGTAGAAAGTTGCAACGAGGAACTAAGAATTTTTTAAATGTCTAATGATCATGTGCAGAAGGGATACATCTGGAATTTGCATTTGGGAGTTGTAGCACTTTTCGTAACATTTAATAATATTATTAAACTGGAGTAGTGTAGCCACAAATAAAAAACTGAGAACATGTTCTCTGCCTGTATATGACATAGAAAGAAGTCATACTTGTTAGGTATGTATTGGGAAGTGTTTGTCAATGTGGTTTTTAACGTATATGACCGCTTTGCATATGCTTAGATGGTGAGATATGGTTCTTGTGGTTGCAGATAGCTATGTATAAGGGGGGACTTTTGAGTTTACTTAAAGATGCAGAGAGGTATATATTTTTGGAAACATTGCTTGAAGGTGTACATCTATTAGGAAATTCCATACATGTTTATACAGTGATTTATATTCAGTATGGCTGATGAAAATTTCATGTATGTAGTGAGGATGGCTTGTTTAAAATTGATTAGTATTAATATTGCAGAATGCCTCAAGAGTTCTTATGCTACTTTCATTTGGAGTGTAACTTTTGTTTGAGGAAATCTGAATATATGCTTTAGACAAAGAAGAAGTATATGAGAAATGATGTAGGTATACCATTCAAAAAACGTTTTGTGTTTTGAAAATATTACAAATGTTTTTCGTTTTAGAAACTTACTGATGCATGTGCATGCTCAGTAACAAAGCAATGTATGCTCCTAGAGAGCCATGTATGCAAATATATACCAAGTGTGATATGTAGACTTCACTAACACATAGCTCAGTAGAAAAGCATGTATACAGTAAAACAGGTAGCTTGATACGGACAGAAGGAGATAGCCAATGAGTCAGAGATATAGTCACAACTGTAATGTATCCAGCAGCAATGAAGGTACTTTCACAGTCAGCCAGGCAGTATTCAGGTACTCATGTAATCACCCAACCACTAGTGACGCAGTCATCAAATCTGTGATTCAGTATCCATGGTGTTATTGAATTACCTAGACACTACACATGCACTCTTCGAACCAGGCAGGCAGAAATTATATAGTCATTGAACTATGAAGTCACAACCTATACATGCATCTAATCACCTAGACACTAACTATTTTCTTATACAATTCAGAAGGCTGTAACTATGCAGTCATTTTAACACTTGTGCTGACGCTATGCAGTCATCCAAGCACACACTTACAACCCATGCAGTCATTGAAATATTGTGGCACATGCTTGCACTCAAGTAAACACTCAGGTACTACTCATGCACTCATCTAATTACGTAGAGAGTACCATTGTAGTAAACCTGTTATCTGTCCAGTAGCTATGCACTCATTTAATTAATGAGAGAATACTCTTGAACTAATATATTCACCCCAACAGTATACTTACTTTCATAAAATCTCTAAAGGTTTAACAATGGAGTCATGCAATTGCTCTGATACTATTCATTCACTTATGTAATCAGCAGGGCACTACTGATACACTTATTCAATTATCCTGGCACTACCCATGTAGTTATCTAAACACCCAGGCATTACCTATTGTCCAATTGGTCGCACACTGCTTGTCCTATCAGCGTGTTGCCCCAAAGCATCGTGGTCCATGTAGTTAGCATCAGCGGGTACGCCTCTGCCAGGGTCTTGAGCAAAAAATCCAAATCACGTTGGCCATCCCTGGACACGTGTTTCGAGGTTGTTACCTCTCGTCAGCAGGGAATAGGCATGTATGAAGGGGTGCTGCATAGGCTGCCAAAAAATATCCTCAGGTCCGGTACCACTCGTGGCACGCAGGTGCGTAACCCGGCTCGTCAGCCCCACCAGCTCCAAGGAGCTTGAATATAAGTTAATGTCCAATTGGTCGCACACTGCTTGTCCTATCAGCGTGTTGCCCCAAAGCATCGTGGTCCATGTAGTTAGCATCAGCGGGTACGCCTCTGCCAGGGTCTTGAGCAAAAAATCCAAATCACGTTGGCCATCCCTGGACACGTGTTTCGAGGTTGTTACCTCTCGTCAGCAGGGAATAGGCATGTATGAAGGGGTGCTGCATAGGCTGCCAAAAAATATCCTCAGGTCCGGTACCACTCGTGGCACGCAGGTGCGTTACCCGGCTCGTCAGCCCCACCAGCTCCAAGGAGCTTGAATATAAGTTAATGTCCAATTGGTCGCACACTGCTTGTCCTATCAGCGTGTTGCCCCAAAGCATCGTGGTCCATGTAGTTAGCATCAGCGGGTACGCCTCTGCCAGGGTCTTGAGCAAAAAATCCAAATCACGTTGGCCATCCCTGGACACGTGTTTCGAGGTTGTTACCTCTCGTCAGCAGGGAATAGGCATGTATGAAGGGGTGCTGCATAGGCTGCCAAAAAATATCCTCAGGTCCGGTACCACTCGTGGCACGCAGGTGCGTAACCCGGCTCGTCAGCCCCACCAGCTCCAAGGAGCTTGAATATAAGTTAATGTCCAATTGGTCGCACACTGCTTGTCCTATCAGCGTGTTGCCCCAAAGCATCGTGGTCCATGTAGTTAGCATCAGCGGGTACGCCTCTGCCAGGGTCTTGAGCAAAAAATCCAAATCACGTTGGCCATCCCTTTATATTCAAGCTCCTTGGAGCTGGTGGGGCTGACGAGCCGGGTAACGCACCTGCGTGCCACGAGTGGTACCGGACCTGAGGATATTTTTTGGCAGCCTATGCAGCACCCCTTCATACATGCCTATTCCCTGCTGACGAGAGGTAACAACCTCGAAACACGTGTCCAGGGATGGCCAACGTGATTTGGATTTTTTGCTCAAGACCCTGGCAGAGGCGTACCCGCTGATGCTAACTACATGGACCACGATGCTTTGGGGCAACACGCTGATAGGACAAGCAGTGTGCGACCAATTGGACATTAACTTATATTCAAGCTCCTTGGAGCTGGTGGGGCTGACGAGCCGGGTTACGCACCTGCGTGCCACGAGTGGTACCGGACCTGAGGATATTTTTTGGCAGCCTATGCAGCACCCCTTCATACATGCCTATTCCCTGCTGACGAGAGGTAACAACCTCGAAACACGTGTCCAGGGATGGCCAACGTGATTTGGATTTTTTGCTCAAGACCCTGGCAGAGGCGTACCCGCTGATGCTAACTACATGGACCACGATGCTTTGGGGCAACACGCTGATAGGACAAGCAGTGTGCGACCAATTGGACATTAACTTATATTCAAGCTCCTTGGAGCTGGTGGGGCTGACGAGCCGGGTAACGCACCTGCGTGCCACGAGTGGTACCGGACCTGAGGATATTTTTTGGCAGCCTATGCAGCACCCCTTCATACATGCCTATTCCCTGCTGACGAGAGGTAACAACCTCGAAACACGTGTCCAGGGATGGCCAACGTGATTTGGATTTTTTGCTCAAGACCCTGGCAGAGGCGTACCCGCTGATGCTAACTACATGGACCACGATGCTTTGGGGCAACACGCTGATAGGACAAGCAGTGTGCGACCAATTGGACATTAACTTATATTCAAGCTCCTTGGAGCTGGTGGGGCTGACGAGCCGGGTTACGCACCTGCGTGCCACGAGTGGTACCGGACCTGAGGATATTTTTTGGCAGCCTATGCAGCACCCCTTCATACATGCCTATTCCCTGCTGACGAGAGGTAACAACCTCGAAACACGTGTCCAGGGATGGCCAACGTGATTTGGATTTTTTGCTCAAGACCCTGGCAGAGGCGTACCCGCTGATGCTAACTACATGGACCACGATGCTTTGGGGCAACACGCTGATAGGACAAGCAGTGTGCGACCAATTGGACATTAACTTATATTCAAGCTCCTTGGAGCTGGTGGGGCTGACGAGCCGGGTAACGCACCTGCGTGCCACGAGTGGTACCGGACCTGAGGATATTTTTTGGCAGCCTATGCAGCACCCCTTCATACATGCCTATTCCCTGCTGACGAGAGGTAACAACCTCGAAACACGTGTCCAGGGATGGCCAACGTGATTTGGATTTTTTGCTCAAGACCCTGGCAGAGGCGTACCCGCTGATGCTAACTACATGGACCACGATGCTTTGGGGCAACACGCTGATAGGACAAGCAGTGTGCGACCAATTGGACATTAACTTATATTCAAGCTCCTTGGAGCTGGTGGGGCTGACGAGCCGGGTTACGCACCTGCGTGCCACGAGTGGTACCGGACCTGAGGATATTTTTTGGCAGCCTATGCAGCACCCCTTCATACATGCCTATTCCCTGCTGACGAGAGGTAACAACCTCGAAACACGTGTCCAGGGATGGCCAACGTGATTTGGATTTTTTGCTCAAGACCCTGGCAGAGGCGTACCCGCTGATGCTAACTACATGGACCACGATGCTTTGGGGCAACACGCTGATAGGACAAGCAGTGTGCGACCAATTGGACATTAACTTATATTCAAGCTCCTTGGAGCTGGTGGGGCTGACGAGCCGGGTAACGCACCTGCGTGCCACGAGTGGTACCGGACCTGAGGATATTTTTTGGCAGCCTATGCAGCACCCCTTCATACATGCCTATTCCCTGCTGACGAGAGGTAACAACCTCGAAACACGTGTCCAGGGATGGCCAACGTGATTTGGATTTTTTGCTCAAGACCCTGGCAGAGGCGTACCCGCTGATGCTAACTACATGGACCACGATGCTTTGGGGCAACACGCTGATAGGACAAGCAGTGTGCGACCAATTGGACATTAACTTATATTCAAGCTCCTTGGAGCTGGTGGGGCTGACGAGCCGGGTTACGCACCTGCGTGCCACGAGTGGTACCGGACCTGAGGATATTTTTTGGCAGCCTATGCAGCACCCCTTCATACATGCCTATTCCCTGCTGACGAGAGGTAACAACCTCGAAACACGTGTCCAGGGATGGCCAACGTGATTTGGATTTTTTGCTCAAGACCCTGGCAGAGGCGTACCCGCTGATGCTAACTACATGGACCACGATGCTTTGGGGCAACACGCTGATAGGACAAGCAGTGTGCGACCAATTGGACATTAACTTATATTCAAGCTCCTTGGAGCTGGTGGGGCTGACGAGCCGGGTAACGCACCTGCGTGCCACGAGTGGTACCGGACCTGAGGATATTTTTTGGCAGCCTATGCAGCACCCCTTCATACATGCCTATTCCCTGCTGACGAGAGGTAACAACCTCGAAACACGTGTCCAGGGATGGCCAACGTGATTTGGATTTTTTGCTCAAGACCCTGGCAGAGGCGTACCCGCTGATGCTAACTACATGGACCACGATGCTTTGGGGCAACACGCTGATAGGACAAGCAGTGTGCGACCAATTGGACATTAACCCAGGCATTACCTGTTCGCTGAACCCAAAACACATGGGCAGCAGCCACATAGTCATGCTATCAATGAAACACGCTCATGCACTCATCCAATCTGCTAAATGATATGCGTGTACTTAAACAATCATGTATGTACTATCCATGCACTGTATAAATCACCTATATACTATCTATGCCCTCTTACAATCATCCAGGCACTAAAATTGCACTCATTTTATCATCCAACCACTATCTAAGCATGTATTAAATTATTGAGCCATTAGTCATGCACTTATCTAATTTTTCAGGTACTACTCATGCACTCATCCAATCACCCAGATAGTAGTGATATACTCATTTAAACCAGCAGGTAGTAACTATGCAGATATGGAGCAACCCATGGAGTTCTGATATGCTCAGGGAACCATCTAGGCACTACCCATATCCTCAAACAATCACCTAAGTGCTACCTATGCACCAATTCAATCATCCAGGGAGTATTCATGTATTCAACCACAAACACATGTTTTAGTGAAGAATATATCGTTTTTTAGAACCATCTGGTGAATTATATATTTCAGCTGTGGCACACTCTTTCCTTGTAGGTGAAACAATTAGTGAACTATATGCTCTGATAGAGATTAGCCTGCAGATTTTTATATGCACTGTTTTGCAAAATTTGAATCTGATACATTTAAGTAGAACAGTGCTGAGATACTAAATACACCAATAACACAGTGGTAGAGAGGCATCCAATAACTCTTATGTTGTGTGTCTGTATTTACAATGTTGAAATACTGTATGTACTTGTACACTTGGCGCTACATTTTCAAGAAAGCAATGCAGTGCGGAGACGCAAGCAATTTGGCTGTGCCATGCTGCATTACTTTCAAAGCACTGGGATGTATCATATTTACAACACTATGATGGATCACTATGCTCTGCCCTGTGCTGGCGCAGTACTGGCTGCTATGTGCCAATGAAGTCACCCTTGCACCATGGTGCAAGGGTGGCTCTGCACTGGGGATGCTTGTTTTTGTGCAGAAAAGTACACCTTCCTGTACAAAAGAAATCATGAGAGGTCATTTCCTCTTTGTATGTGGCATAGAAACAGGAAAAAATGAGGAGAAGGAAAAGTATTTCCCTCGTTGCATCTCCCTACACCTCCCCTGGTGAGGTGTAGAATTCTGACGCATTCCCAGGTTTTTCGAATTGTTGTAAATTTGGGTATGTGGCATAATACAGGGTAGTTGCGTGCCAACACCCATGGCATGCATCCTTCATGCACAGTTCACTTTGAAAAAGGCCTGTATTTAAACGGCCATGAAAAGCTATGCAGAGTAGCTTTATGTGACTTTGTGAATATGGAGCACCATTACAGCACTGGTGTATCAAAACAATTAATGCTCCAGAAAGTGCATGGGGCTTGTAAAAATGCCTTGATGTTCATTTTTAAATTTACTACAGAAGGGATAAACTGTTTGAGAGCCCTATTTTATAAGAAACAATGCTGGGTTATCACCTTACCATTCACCGCACAGGCCCAAATGATGATATACCATGGGTAGGGGGATGTAATGGTGATATCATGCACCACCTTATGATCTTGACACTTCTTTCCTGATTTAGACTTACCCAGGACTCTGCATCTGCTCCAGCTTACCTGTTGGAAGGATCCTTACCTGCTGGCCACACAGAATCCACCATGGCCCTCACGGCTCTAAGCATGAACGTATATTCTTCATGGGAGAGCTTTAATCTCTAGAGAAATCACACAGACAACACCTGTTTGAATGAACCTGGCCCCAAGGCCACACAGAACCCACCATGGTCCCCAAAACTCTACCATGAACACATATTCATTTTGGGAGAGGTTTAATTAGTGAGAAACCTCATATACCTTGATCAACACAGGTACGAACCATTGGGTCTTACCATTTTAAATGTCCTACCATGGGTTCTTATCTGTTTGAATGAGCCTTCCCTCCTGGCCATACAGCACTCACAATGACCCTCATGGCTCTCCCGTGAACATTATTTCCTTTTTGAAGAGGTCCTATTTTTTTGAGAGATTTCATATACCTTTTTGAACACACAGTGTGACATTTTTATCCATGAGGGGCCTTCTGCCCCTACTCACTCATGCCCTCCATTATGTCACATGTTGCCTTCAATACCTCTGAACACATCACAAGACTCTGAAGCTCTCTATCCGTTTACGGAACCTCTCCAAGATGGCCTCCATTAAGCATGGGCTGAAAATTAATTCCGCTCGTGGAATTTGCGGATTTTCCACGATTTCGCGATCCGCGAATCTCGCGAAATCGCTGTAAAATCCGCTAATCAGCGGGGACGAATTTTCAGCCAAGCACTTACAGGGTTACAGCAGCAGGTGAAAAAGTTGAAGCTAATTTTTTGTAACATTTTACAAAAGGGTTAAAAAGAAATTAACTTCAACTTGGGCACCTGCTGCTGTAAGCCTGTAAGTGCTTTCTGGCACCTCGTTGCCTACTTGCAACTATTCTCTGACCCTGCTCTGACCCTTGAAGCAGGGTCAGAGAATAGTTACAAGTAGGCAATGAGGCGCCTGTCACGAAAATTAAACCTCAACAGGAAGCACTGACAGATATAAAAACAAGCATTTGCAATGCAATAGGTCTCGCATTAGGAAATTTTGAGCTATTGGTCTTGTAAATGACAATTTTTTTTATTTATGTGTTGATTTTGAAAATAGCTAAATTAATAGCTTTGTCATTTACAATGCCAATAGTTATAACTTTCGCCTATAGCATTTGTACTGCAACATGTTTTGTATTTATGTGACTTAGCTGTATTGATATTACAAATTACAATGGCTTTTAATTTTTTTAAATAATTAATACTTAAATAAAAGTGATTTTAATTTATAATGGCAATAGCTTAAACTTTTGTAAATAACTTTTGTGAAGATTATGTTCAGTGTATTTTATTGTGACGAAAATCCAAGAACAGAAGTGAAATATTAACATCTTTTTGTGACATTTGTAATAAAGTTTGAAACATTGAGAGAACATATTTGAACCAGTTGTTGTTGAATGGTTGCGCAGATTGATGCTGGGGTGGCGCTGAGTGGTGCTGTGGTGTTGCTGAGTGGTGCTGTGGTGATGCTGATTGGTGCTGTGGTGGTGCTGAGTGATACTGGGATGGTGCTGAGTGATGCTGGGGTGGTGCTGAGTGGTGCTGTGGTGGTGCTGAGTGATGCTGTGGTAGTGCTGCGTGATGCTGTTGTGGTGCTGAGTGGTGCTGTGGTGGTGCTGAGTGATAATGTGGTGATGCTGTGGTGTCGCTGAGTGGTGCTGTGGTGGTGCTGATTGGTGCTGTGGTGGTGCTGAGTGATGCTGTGGTGGTGCTGAGTGATAATCTTGTGGCACTGAGTGATGCTGTGGTGGCGCTGAGTGATGCTGTGGTGGTGCTGAGTGGAGCTGAGTGATTATGTGGTGATGCTGAGTGATAATGTGGTGGGACTGAGTGATGCTGGGGTAGCGCTGAGTGATGATGTGGTGATGCAGAGGGCAGAAAGGCACATAAAGCAGTCTAACAAAGGGCCGAAGGGCAGAAAAACAAGGGAAAAACGAGTCTAACATAGGTCAGAAGGGCACAAAAAAACAGTCTAACAGAAGACAGAACGGCAGGAAAACAAGGGAAAAACGAGTCTAACAGAGGGCAGAGGGGAACAAAAAACTAGTCTAACGAGGCAGAAAGGCACAAAAACGAGTCTAACAGAGGGCAGAAGGGCACAAAAACAAGGGAATAACAGAGGGCAGAAGGGCCCAAAAAACGAGTCTAACAGAGGGCAGAAGGGCAGAAAAACAAGGGAAAAATGAGTCTACCAGAGGGCAGAAGGGCACAAAAAACGAGTCTAACAGGGGGCAGAAGGGCAGAAAAACAAGTGGAAAACGAGTCTAACAGAGGGCAGAAGGGCAGAAAAACAAGGGAAAAACAAGTCTAACTAAGGGCAGAAGGGCACAATAAACAAGTCTAACAGGGGGCAGAATGAATCCCGCCCTGCGTGTTTGTCCACGAAGATGCCACCTTTTTGTGCAATACCTCTACTCAACTGGAGTACTTTCTACTGTCTAATCAGTAAGTGCTCCCTCGTTGGCTAAATGTATAGGGGGAGATTTACAATAACTGGCGCATCCCCAGGAATGCGCCAGTTATTGTGCGCCGCAGCTCCGCCACCCATGAAGCGCTGCATTAACAATGCGGCGCACCATGTGGCAAAAACGGCACAGATGCATTACGCATCTGTGCCGTAAAAGCAGTGCATTGCTGGAGCTGCGTCGCGCTTGCGATGCAGCTCCAGCAATGCTCTGGGGGGCCCTATCGCCCCAATGCTGCATCAAGCCTTGCGCCTGCTTCAAGCAGGCGCAGGGTTTTGACGCAGCATTGGCCTAAAAGTGACTTAGTGAATTCAGGTACATTTCACTTTTAGGAGGCGTTCCTGCGCAGGAACGCCCTCCCCTGCGCCGGAACACCTCCTGATGGCGCTGGGCTTTACAACGTGACACATCTCTCAGATGCATCACGTTGTTAATACCCAGCACCATGGCGCATCTTTTGTGCTGCCACTGCGTCACAAAAGGTCTCGGTAGAGGGTGGGAGTGGTGAACCAGAGGGTGGCAGTGATGAACCAGAGGGTGAGAGTGATGAACCATAGGGTGGCAGGGGTGAACCAGAGGGTGACAGTGCTGAACCAGACGGTGGCAGTGCTGAATCAGCGGGTGGCAGGGGTGAAGCAGAGGGTGGCAGTGATGAACCAGATGGTGGCATGGGTGAACCAGAGGGTGGCGGTGGTGAACCAGAGGGTTGCATGGGTGAACCAGAGGGTGGCAGTGATGAGCCAGAGAGTCGCAGTGGTGAACCAGAGGGTGGCAGTGCTGAACCAGAGGGTGACAGTGGTTAACCAGAGAGTGGCAGTGGTGAACCAGAGGTGCTGTGACGAACCAGAGGGTGGCAGTTGTGAACCAGAGGGTGGCAGTGGTGAACCAGAGGCTGACAGTGCTGAACCAGAAGGTGGCAGGGGTGAACCAGAGAGTGGCAGTGCTGAACCCGAGGGTGGCAGTGGTGAACCAGAGGGTGGCAGGGGTGAACCAGAGGGTGTCAGGGGTGAACCAGAGGGTGGCAGTGGTGAACCAGAGGGTGGCAGTGATGAACCAGAGGGTGTCAGTGGTGAACCAGAGGGTGCTGTGCCCATACACGACTGCATGGGTAACTTTGTCATGCAAGCGGCCCGCGAACACGCAAAAAGCCCCGCAAACATGCAAAAAACCCTGCGAACACGCAAAAAACAAAAATTTGCACGAATTCGCAAATTTTGCCCATACTTAGCCTCCATATTGGAGATTCCAAAATGGCGTCTATGTTTTTTCCATACTCCACATTAGAGTCCAGCTCTAACTTTTCCTTGCTCCCAAGCTATGTCAGGGTTAAATTCCCCCACCCACCCGAAAGCACAGCAACTTCCGTGTCTACTGGGTTTGGGTAGGTCGCATACCCTGAGGAGTGCTAATTGCAGTGAGTACCTACGCTATCCCCATGGTGTTCACCATGACTCGGGTGGCTTTCCTCCACGCCATCACAAGACTTGGATTGTCTCTCACTTCCACCTGCAAGACATGGGTCCCAGCCACTAGGGTCCCTGCAATGAGGCCATCCCTATGCGGTACAGTGACTGGATATCCCACATTGGACCGGGCCCCTTCAGCATTACCCAGGACCCCATACTTACAGGGAGCCATGTTTCCCCGGCCGCCGCCAGGGGTACACTCAAGGGTAGGTGATTCAGGCACCTCCTCTCTTCTTCCACCTTCCCCCCCCCTCCCCGCCAATTCACAAGCCACTCAGACACCACCCAGTTTGAAGTGGGCTACTGTACATTACGGGACAAAGTGCCTCTGTAGCAGGCACTCCCAACTAGATTCACTACTTTTCCTTGACTGGGCTCTGACAGTGCCCTTGCTATCAGGCTCAGTGTAAAAACTTTCTCTTTTAGGCTCCCTCTCTCACCACTGCGTGGATGCCTAGAATGACGCGAGGGGCCAGTATTCCCCCCTCACAGTAACTTCTCTCCTATCTGGGTATGCCTATTCACCCAACATGCTCTTTGTTCCTGGCATTTTGTATTGCCGGGTGCTGGGGCTACACACGGATGGAGGTGTGAGTCACCTACTATGCACCTTCACTCCACGTATATTATAGTTTTGTGTTGTAATTACCACACTATCTTTACATGCAAAGCACTGTTGAATGTGAACAAGTATGAAAGCTGAAAACAGGAAAAAACAGTAAAACATTTGTCTATGTTGAATTTAAGTTTTGGTTCAAAATATTGTATGTTGTTTGGCTGCCTAATGTTCAAAAGGAAATTTTAATACTTTTTTGGCTGTTTATATTTTTACACAGTGGTTGGAGGTCAAGATATATTATGTGTGCCAAATCACTAATCTAGTGATGAATGGATTAATTGAGTTACTACTCGTACTCCTCCTGTCTCCCAGGCACAACAGTTGTACTTGTGCCATCACCCAGCCACTACCTAAGGAGTCATCCAATCAGTCAGGTATTGCACTTGAATTCATATAATCTCCTAGACACTACTTAGCTACTCATCCAATCACCCAGGCGCTACTCATGAAGTCATGCCATCATTTAGTTACTAATAATGCAGTTATGGAATCCCCTTGTCACTACACTTGAACTCTTTAATTCATCCAGGCACTCCACTTGCAGTTATCCATTTATGCAAGCACTACACTCGCAGTCACCCAATAACTTAGGCAGTACCCTTGCACTTATGCATTCACTGACATACTACCCCTGCACTCATCCAATCACCCAGGTATTAGTCATGCACTAATCCATTCACTCAAGCTTGAGCCCTACACATATCCATACACTCAGGCACTACTGATGCACTTGCTAAAGATATAGATGAACGTTTAGCGTCTCATTGTCTCTTCAGAACTTTTACTCAGTTGCTGTGGAAAGTTTTCAAATGATAGATCATTGAAGTTGTTTAACAAGAGAATTTTTTATTGCACCTGTCAACAACTTCTTCTCACAAACTATGCATTGCACAATTTTGGCCACAGTTTGGGATTCTCCAGAAGAAATAGTGTAGAACTCCCATGCAATGCTGTTTTTTTTCGGTGGAGGCCCCTCAATTTCAGAGTCTTAAAAATTGAGTTCCTGGACTTCCTAGTTTTCTTGTTGTTGCTAGTTTTGCCCCTGTTGTTGTAGATGTTGACTTGCCATTTATTTAATAAAGTTGTTCAAATATTAGCAGAAACTTACAGACTCCTTCTTTCACGGAAGTGCTCTTGGAGAATGAACTAGAAAGGTGTATGGGTGTGTTCTTCCCAATGTTATAGGTTAAAAGTGCATCTTTCAATCATATTTCTTTGTTTCCCGGTCACATGATCTTTGCGACAATTGCCATCTTCGCAAAGACCGGAAATTGAACAGAAGAATATTTTCTTTGAGAATAAGTAGTCAAACATAAATGTTAATCAACTGACACTAAACCCCAAATGAGTATCATACAATGTAATATGTATAAATATGTGTTATACATTTTCCTATAAAACAATCGATCATCGTGGTTACCGACATCATCCCGCCTTCTGGGATCACCCCGATCACACAAAACACCAAATAAAAGGCTTTTCATTGAAAGAAATCTTCCAAAAGTTAGGTTTAAAGAGTATATCAATAAACAACTTGTGTCAAATATTAATTAAAATATGTCGAAGCATGTGTCCCAGAATTCTGAAAAAACATGTGCACTTCGTAACTACTAACGACGCCACAGTATACAGAGTCACCGCGAATATATAAAATATCACATTGGAGACGTTTTTCCACAAAACCATCACACAACTCGAATATAAATTCTACATTAATAAACAACTAGTGTCTGCTATTAGGTAAAGTCTGTCTATATATATTCTTAAGACTTCATTAAAAACATGCGCTTTTCGCTTAGTAATCCACTGAAGAAAATACAAGGTTTTAAAAATACCCCATATCAGCCATTTTAGAAAGAAAATACAATTTAAAAACCTAAAAAATTCAGTAAGAAAAATCCTAGGTTACATGGGCATTATAGTTGGGAAACAGACTTCGAAATATCCAAGAAGTTGGGAAATGGAATTAAACAAACCTTAGAATAGAAATTCAGTGACAGAACCAAATGTTACAGGGACGCTAAAGTTAGGCTTTCGTTCATAAAAAACAGAAAAATGTAGCTGTTATAGTTAGCGGGGCAAACTTTACCTCGCACCTCTGCAGTGCACTGCTTATGACCTCACATATTACATCACTCTTGACATGGTCAGTGACATCACTGATGACATCTCAAATGACATCACTGATAACATCACTGATGGCATCATCCACAGAATCTCTGACCTACCCACTCATACTGCCATATAACCTTTCAAACAGCCACTCCAAAATCCACACTACCATTCTCAAAACCATTGACATACCCGTACCAGTACTTACACACCCACTCTCTGATTCATACGTTTACACACATATCCTCTCAGTCACCCATACAGCCACTCATACACCGACTTTCTCAGTAATACAGCCACTGATATATCTACTCATACACCCATACAGCTACTCACAGTCTTTTAGTCACTCATAGATGTACTTACACACCTATTCACTCACCTAGAGAATCACTCACATAGCCATTTACTCACATTTACAATTATACACACACACACATGTATTCATGCATATACAAAAACATACTCACTCACCTATCCAGTCATTGACACAAGCACACACTCACACATACAGCCACTATCACAATCCCTCAATCACACATACTGTCCCTCATATACTCCAACACTTACCTGTACTGACTTTCACACATCCAGTTACTCACCCATAGACCACTAACAAATGTATTTTCTCACCGATGAACATATACACACACTCAGTCACCTATGCAGCCCCTCACTTACAAACTCAAACACCCATACTGCCACTGACTCACTCATCCCTGCAGGCAGTCACACACCCTTCACCCAGCCAAACAGATACTCATACACCCATGCAGGTACTCAGACACCCAATCAATCACCCATATACCTACTCTCATACCCCCTCACTAATTTATACTCCACTTAGACATCATCTGACATACTGTGGAGACGTTCTCAAAACCTAGTCACTCACCCATGCATTCACTGAGATAGCTAATCACTCACTTTTATAGTAAGTCACACATTCAATGAATTATCCATACAGGCACTGATATACCCACTGATTCATCAATAAACCTTGATATATATATATTTGACACTCATAGTATTTGTAAAAAAACTCACTTACTGAATGATGGCCTCAGTGACGTCTTCAGTGATGTACTTTGAGATGTCGATTTTGGAAAAGGGGGTGGTGATGGACAGAGTTTCTGAATGATGCAGAATACTCCTACCCAGTCAAGAGATCAGGGCTTGATCCATCACCGTTTTTTAGCTCACTGCACCATCCCAGCTCAGAACCTGGCTACATGCAAATTAGTCTGTTCCTGTCCCAGTGCCTGATGGGAACAGGGCAAACCAAACTACCAAGCCAATTCTTATACTGGGAAGGAAACAAGCTTCCGGGGACCGGTTTCTGGCATTTCAGCCGTCGTCGGCCCGGCTTGCTTGAATCCTGATGGTGCAATGAGCAAGGGACTCACGTCTGAGTATACCCTCCCACACTTAGTGTGGACAAAATCGATTTTGGAAAAGGGGGTGGTGATGGACAGAGTTTCTGAATGATGCAGAATACTCCTACCCAGTCAAGAGATCAGGGCTTGATCCATCACCGTTTTTTAGCTCACTGCACCATCCCAGCTCAGAACCTGGCTACATGCAAATTAGTCTGTTCCTGTCCCAGTGCATGATGGGAACAGGGCAAACCAAACTACGAAGCCAATTCTTATACTGGGAAGGAAACAAGCTTCCGGGGACCGGTTTCTGGCATTTCAGCCGTCGTCGGCCCGGCTTGCTTGAATCCTGATGGTGCAATGAGCAAGGGACTCACGTCTGAGTATACCCTCCCACACTTAGTGTGGACAAAATCGATTTTGGAAAAGGGGGTGGTGATGGACAGAGTTTCTGAATGATGCAGAATACTCCTACCCAGTCAAGAGATCAGGGCTTGATCCATCACTGTTTTTTAGCTCACTGCACCATCCCAGCTCAGAACCTGGCTACATGCAAATTAATCTGTTCCTGTCCCAGTGCATGATGGGAACAGGGCAAACCAAACTACCAAGCCAATTCTTATACTGGGAAGGAAACAAGCTTCCGGGGACCGGTTTCTGGCATTTCAGCCGTCGTCGGCCCGGCTTGCTTGAATCCTGATGATGCAATGAGCAAGGGGCTCACGTCTGAGTATACCCTCCCACACTTAGTGTAGACAAAATCGATTTTGGAAAAGGGGGTGGTGATGGACAGAGTTTCTGAATGATGCAGAATACTCCTACCCAGTCAAAAGATCAGGGCTTGATCCATCACCGGTTTTTAGCTCACTGCACCATCCCAGCTCAGAACCTGGCTACATGCAAATTAGTCTGTTCCTGTCCCAGTGCATGATGGGAACAGGGCAAACCAAACTACCGAGCCAATTCTTATACTGGGAAGGAAACAAGCTTCCGGGGACCGGTTTCTGGCATTTCAGCCGTCGTCAGCCCGGCTTGCTTGAATCCTGATGGTGCAATGAGCAAGGGACTCACGTCTGAGTATACCCTCCCACACTTAGTGTGGACAAAATCGATTTTGGAAAAGGGGGTGGTGATGGACAGAGTTTCTGAATGATGCAGAATACTCCTACCCAGTCAAGAGATCAGGGCTTGATCCATCATCGTTTTTTAGCTCACTGCACCATCCCAGCTCAGAACCTGGCTACATGCAAATTAGTCTGTTATTGTCCCAGTGCATGATGGGAACAGGGCAAACCAAACTACCAAGCCAATTCTTATACTGGGAAGGAAACAAGCTTCTGGGGACCGGTTTCTGGCATTTCAGCTGTCGTCGGCCCGGCTTGCTTGAATCCTGATGGTGCAATGAGCAAGGGGTAAATGCTACAAAGAGATATGGCACTCTGCACACCTATGTCAGCTATAATCCAAATGTATACTTTTAATCCAAATGTGTACTCTTAATCCAACTGATTGGATGGTGCTTTCGCTCAAACTGACTGGCCCTAGTCAGTACAAAACATGCAAAACAAACAAAGACTGTTTGAAAGCGAAGCACTTTTCACTAGCTCCCGTGGGATGCTTTTTTAGAAACACAATTCCTTCCTATATGTTTCCATTTTTTACAAATTGTACATATATCAAAACAAATTGTCCATATGTTACGTAATTCTTGTCAAGAAACCAAAACGACTATGATGCTCGTCGATGTCATATATTTTAATGACTGTTTTCTTGCTTTAGATTTCTTCTTTTAGTACATTACATCATGTACAGTGATTCCTCTTAACATCATTATGGCAGTTCATCCCAATGCATTTCGGTATGATATACCTTCGTCAGGGGAATACTGAAAATTGACATAAAACAATAATCAAAACTCTACTTGGGGATTTAAGGACCCCACCTCGTGTACATGCAAACACTCGTATAGTTTTTATGTGAAGGATACCATCTCTGTGCACATGCTGCTGTCTATGTTTTTCCGTGATCTTAAAACTATGTAACCTCCAACATACCATTGTACCCTGTGCTACATCACGACCACATGCTGGTCAATAACATGTTAATCGTACCTGCTCTGATGCTCCAGTGTCTAACCGATGTGTGTACTAGCTGTTGAGAACTAACGAAAAAACTGTAAAAAAGAAAAAATAGTGTCACTGTGTTTTAACCTATTTTCGAAGACCTCAACTGTGCCAAAATATATAAAGCAGCGTACCTTGAAGGCTTGCCAACGTTGCCACTGCCCAGTATTCTCACAGTCGCCGTGTATCAGGCTGCCTCGTAAAATCAATACTGCCGCCAGACGGACTATTCTGCCAACAGACGAATACTTTATTACTAACGCGCCCAGCTGCACAAAAAGGTGCTGCTTGCTTGTGTTATCTGAGGCGCTACCGCTGTCTCTTACCTGGCTTGTCGGCTCAGACTAACTCCTAATTCTGTCGTGTGGCATGGAAGCTCTCTTCCGTGTTCTGCCCCTTGTGAAACTAAACCGAACTGAACATAAATGACGGGCGCTAAACATAGATGACGGACTAGTGTAGTGTTCTGGTGACGGGCACCATCTTAAAGTGAATACAAATGCCAGTACTCCAAGTGAAATCATAAATAAACTATCGGTGGTGACTAGACATGCTATTAGGTAATGATAGAAAGATTTGTACATTCATATATAATAGACAGCGGTATAACATTAATCAGTAGGGGCGATCTTTACATGCCACATTAACAGAGATGATACTTTGTCAACATTAGAAACATTGATCAGGACATGAAAAAACAACAAAAATAGTAATTCAGTACATACTTATTCACAAAAAACACATGTATTCAATTTTATCGTTGAGCCCACGCGGTTCAAGCGAATTCAAGTGGCGGATCCAATATGTTTCCCTTTGGGACAGGTGTCGATTGGTGTCAGCATGTGACTTCTTATCTATACTCTCTAACACAGTGTATCGTAACTGAGGTATGGTATGTTGTCGCTCTTTCCAATGTGTGGCCAGGTTAGATTTGGGGTTACAAGTTCTTATCAAACTTTTGTGCTCTGTGATTCGCACCTTCACCTTACGTGTAGTTTTCCCTACATATACTAACCCGCAGGGACATTTGATGGCGTACACTACCATTTCAGTGTTACAATCAGACGTGTGTCTAAGATGAATCTGTTTGCCTGTGTGGGGGTGTTGAAAAACGTTCCCTACCATCACATTACCACAATGTCCACAATGGTGACATTTCACCATGCCTCTATGTTGACCTACTTTAGTCTGTGTCTGAGTTTGTTTCAATATTTCCTTTAAATGTTTAGATCTCGTGTGTGCAAACAGAGGTTTGTCTACAAACACTGCTTAAAATCCGATTCCTGTTCAATTACTTTCCATCTTTTTAATATGCTTTTCTTGATTAGTCTACTGGCTGTAGAGTGTTTAATAACAAACACCTCCCTTTGAAGTGTGGGTCTGGTGGTTTTTACTAAAAGTGTCTCCCTGCTGATAGATCTAGCCTTAAGTTTTGCCTGCTGCAAAAGCTCCTCTGGGTACCCTCTGTCTTTATAAGCCTGTGTCATGACCTCCATCTCTAGTGTTCCTTGTGTTTCTTGTGAACAGATTCTGCGAGCACGCAGAAACTGCGAGAAGGGTAAATGGTTCTTTAGGGACATGGTGAGAAAACTACTATAATGCAATGCATTATTACGGTCAGTGGGTTTTTTATACAGTCTTGTATGTAGTTCTGAGCCATGTTTCTCAATGAGGATATCAAGGTAGTTAATGGTTTCTGCATGTATGGAATAAGTTATTTTGATCTGATCATGTCTGCCATTCAACTCAGTGAGAAGATTTTCTAAAGAGTTATAGGTACCTTTCTACACTATTAGAATGTCGTCTATAAACCTGACGAAGAGTTTCAAATGTTGTTTCCATTCCTGATTCTGTAGTATATTATCTTCCTCATATTTTGCCATAAATATATTGGCAAATGTCGATGCCCCAGTAAAACCCATGCTGGTTCCTGTCCGCTGCAGGTAAAAGTTATCCTGCCATTGGAAAGACCCATGGTAAAGGCAAAAGTGAAGCAGTTCTAGGAGAAATACATTGGTGCCCTCATCATAATCATGTCTCAATAACATCCATTCCACCGCCTCCAACCCTTCTTGGTGGGGGATGGAGGTGTACAATGCCGTTATGTCTACTGTGCAAAGCCATTTGTGCTCTTCGGAACTGATGTTGACTTCCTGAAGTCTTTTTAGGCAATCTGTCGTGTCCTGTATATACGTGCTCCACTGCTGAACTAGTGGCTGTAGGTAATGATCTAGGAATTTCCCTAACGGTTCATGCAGTGAGCCACATCCCGCCACAATGAGCCTGAATGGTGGGTCCACTGGATTTTTGTGCATTTTCGGCACCATATATATGTGGGGTCTCTTCGGAAATTGTGTGGTCAAAAATCTTTGAGTTTGCTCATCTATCCATCCCATGCTTGCCGCATTTTCAAGAATAATCTGTAAGATGGATTGGAATCGAACCGTAAGGTCCGCGTCAAGTTTAATGTAGGTGTCCTCATCGGTCACATGCTGAGCAAGGGACTCACGTCTGAGTATACCCTCCCACACTTAGTGTGGACAAAATCGATTTTGGAAAAGGGGGTGGTGATGGACAGAGTTTCTGAATGATGCAGAATACTCCTACCCAGTCAAGAGATCAGGGCTTGATCCATCATCGTTATTTAGCTCACTGCACCATCCCAGCTCAGAACCTGGCTACATGCAAATTAGTCTGTTCCTGTCCCAGTGCATGATGGGAACAGGGCAACCCAAACTACCAAGCCAATTCTTATACTGGGAAGGAAGCAAGCCTCCGGGGACCGGTTTCTGGCATTTCAGCTGTCGTTGGCCCGGCTTGCTTGAATCCTGATGGTGCAATGAGCAAGGGACTCACGTCTGAGTATACCCTCCCACACTTAGTGTGGACAAAATCGATTTTGGAAAAGGGGGGTGGTGATGGACAGAGTTTCTGAATGATGCAGAATACTCCTACCCAGTCAAGAGATCAGGGCATGATCCATCACCGTTTTTTAGCTCACTGCACCATCCCAGCTCAGAACTTGGCTACATGCAAATTAGTCTGTTCCTGTCCCAGTGCATGATGGGAACAGGGCAAACCAAACTACCAAGCCAATTCTTATACTGGGTAGGAAACAAGCTTCCCGGGACCGGTTTCTGGCATTTCAGCCGTCATCGGCCCGGCTTGCTTGAATCTTGATGGTGCAATGAGCAAGGGACTCACGTCTGAGTATACCCTCCCACACTTAGTGTGGACAAAATTGATTTTAGAAAAGGGGGTGGTGATGGACAGAGTTTCTGAATGATGCAGAATACTCCTACCCAGTCAAGAGATCAGGGCTTGATCCATCACGTTTTTTAGCTCACTGCATGATCCCAGCTCAGAACCTGGCTACATGCAAATTAGTCTGTTCCTGTCCCAGTGCATGATGGGAACAGGGCAAACCAAACTACCAAGCCAATTCTTATACTGGGAAGGAAACAAGCTTCCGGGGACCGGTTTCTGGCATTTAAGCCGCCGTCGGCCCGGCTTGCTTGAATCCTGATGGTGCAATGAGCAACGGACTCACGTCTGAGTATACCCTCCCACACTTAGTGTGGACAAAATCGATTTTGGAAAAGAGGGTGGTGATGGACAGAGTTTCTGAATGATGCAGAATACTCCTACCCAGTCAAGAGATCAGGGCTTGATCCATGACCGTTTTTTAGCTCACTGCACCATCCCAGCTCAGAACCTGGCTACTTGCAAATTAGTCTGTTCCTGTCCCAGTGCATGATGGGAACAGGGCAAACCACCCTACCAAGCCAATTCTTATACTGGGAAGGAAACAAGCTTCCGGGGACCGGTTTCTGGCATTTCAGCCGTCGTCGGCCCGGCTTGCGTGAATCCTGATGGTGCAATGAGCAAGGGACTCACGTCTGAGTATACCCTCCCACACTTAGTGTGGACAAAATCGATTTTGGAAAAGGGGGTGGTGATGGACAGAGTTTCTGAATGATGCAGAATACTCCTACCCAGTCAAGAGATCAGGGCTTGATCCATCACCGTTTTTTAGCTCACTGCACCATCCCAGCTCAGAAGCTGGCTACATGCAAATTAGTCTGTTCCTGTCCCAGTGCCTGATGGGAAGAGGGCAAACCAAACTACCAAGCCAATTCTTATACTGGGAAGGAAACAAGCTTCCGGGGACCGGTTTCTGGCATTTCAGCCGTCGTCGGCCCGGCTTGCTTGAATCCTGATGATGCAATGAGCAAGGGGCTCACGTCTGAGTATACCTTCCCACACTTAGTGTAGACAAAATCGATTTTGGAAAAGGGGGTGGTGATGGACAGAGTTTCTGAATGATGCAGAAAACTCCTACACAGTCAAGAGATCAGGGCTTGATCCATCACCGTTTTTTAGCTCACTGCACCATCCCAGCTCAGAACCTGGCTACATGCAAATTAGTCTGTTCCTGTCCCAGTGCATGATGGGAACAGGGCAAACCAAACTACCAAGCCAATTCTTACACTGGGAAGGAAACAAGCTTCGGGGGACCGGTTTCTGGCATTTCAGCCGTCATCGGCCCGGCTTGCTTGAATCCTGATGGTGCAATGAGCAAGGGACTCACGTCTGAGTATACCCTCCCACACTTAGTATGGACAAAATCGATTTTGGAAAAGGGGGTGGTGATGGACAGAGTTTCTGAATGATGCAGAATACTCCTACCCAGTCAAGAGATCAGGGCTTGATCCATCATCGTTTTTTAGCTCACTGCACCATCCCAGCTCAGAACCTGGCTACATGCAAATTAGTCTGTTATTGTCCCAGTGCATGATGGGAACAGGGCAAACCAAACTACCAAGCCAATTCTTATACTGGGAAGGAAACAAGCTTCCGGGGACCGGTTTCTGGCATTTCAGCTGTCGTCGGCCCGGCTTGCTTGAATCCTGATGGTGCAATGAGCAAGGGGTAAATGCTACAAAGAGATATGGCACTCTGCACACCTATGTCAGCTATAATCCAAATGTATACTTTTAATCCAAATGTGTACTCTTAATCCAACTGATTGGATGGTGCTTTCGCTCAAACTGACTGGCCCTAGTCAGTACAAAACATGCAAAACAAACAAAGACTGTTTGAGAGCGAAGCACTTTTCACTAGCTCCCGTGGGATGCTTTTTTAGAAACACAATTCCTTCCTATATGTTTCCATTTTTTACAAATTGTACATATATCAAAACAAATTGTCCATATGTTATGTAATTCTTGTCAAGAAACCAAAACGACTATGATGCTCGTCGATGTCATATATTTTAATGACTGTTTTCTTGCTTTAGATTTCTTCTTTTAGTACATTACATCATGTACAGTGATTCCTCTTAACATCATTATGGCAGTTCATCCCAATGCATTTCGGTATGATATACCTTCGTCAGGGGAATACTGAAAATTGACATAAAACAATAATCAAAACTCTACTTGGGGATTTAAGGACCCCACCTCGTGTACATGCAAACACTCGTATAGTTTTTATGTGAAGGATACCATCTCTGTGCACATGCTGCTGTCTATGTTTTTCCGTGATCTTAAAACTATGTAACCTCCAACATACCATTGTATCCTGTGCTACATCACGACCACATGCTGGTCAATAACATGTTAATCGTACCTGCTCTGATGCTCCAGTGTCTAACCGATGTGTGTACTAGCTGTGGAGAACAAACGAAAAAACTGTAAAAAATAAAAAATAGTGTCACTGTGTTTTAACCTATTTTCTAAGACCTCAACTGTGCCAAAATATATAAAGCAGCGTACCTTGAAGGCTTGCCAACGTTGCCACTGCCCAGTATTCTCACAGTCGCCGTGTATCAGGCTGCCTCGTAAAATCAATACTGTCGCCAGACGGACTATTCTGCCAACAGACGAATACTGTATTACTAATGGGCCCAGCTGCATGAAAACGTGCTGCATGCTTGTGTTATCTGAGGCGCTACCGCTGTCTCTTACCTGGCTTGTCGGCTCAGACTAACTCCTAATTCTGTCGTGTGGCGTGGAAGCTCTCTTCCGTGTTCTGCCCGTTGTGAAAATAAACCGAACTGAACATAAATGACGGGCGCTAAACATAGATGACGGACTAGTGTAGTGTTCTGGTGACGGGCGCCATCTTAAAGTGAATACAAATGGCAATACTCCAAGTGAAATCATAAATAAACTATCGGTGGTGACTAGACATGCTATTAGGTAATGATAGAAAGATTTGTACATTCATATATAATAGACAGCGGTATAACATTATTCAGTAGGGGCGATCTTTACATGCCACATTAATAGAGATGATACTTTGTCAACATTAGAAACATTGATCAGGACATGAAAAAACAACAAAAATAGTAATTCATTACATACTTATTTACAAAAAACACTTGTATTCAATTTTATCGTTGAGCCCACGCGGTTCAAGCGAATTCAAGTGGCGGATCCAATATGTTTCCCTTTGGGACAGGTGTCGATTGGTGTCAGCATGTGACTTCTTATCTATACTCTCTAACACAGTGTATCATAACTGAGGTATGGTATGTTGTCGCTCTTTCCAATGTGTGGCCAGGTTAGATTTGGGGTTACAAGTTCTTATCAAACTTTTGTGCTCTGTGATTTGCACCTTCACCTTACGTGTACTTTTCCCTACATATACTAACCCGCAGGGACATTTGATGGCGTACACTACCATTTCAGTGTTACAATCAGACGTGTGTCTAAGATGAATCTGTTTGCCTGTGTGGGGGTGTTGAAAAACGTTCCCTACCATCACATTACCACAATGTCCACAATGGTGACATTTCACCATGCCTCTATGTTGACCTACTTTAGTCTGTGTCTGAGTTTGTTTCAATATTTCCTTTAAATTTTTGGATCTTGTGTGTGCAAACAGAGGTTTGTCTACAAACACTGCCTTAAAATCCGATTCCTGTTCAATTACTTCCCATCTTTTTAATATGCTTTTCTTGATTAGTCTACAGGCTGTAGAGTGTTTAATAACAAACACCTCCCTTTGAAGTGTGGGTCTGGTGGTTTTTACTAAAAGTGTCTCCCTGCTGATAGATCTAGCCTTAAGTTTTGCCTGCTGCAAAAGCTCCTCTGGGTACCCTCTGTCTTTATAAGCCTGTGTCATGACCTCCATCTCTAGTGTTCCTTGCGTTTCTTGTGAACAGATTCTGCGAGCACGCAGAAACTGCGAGAAGGGTAAATGGTTCTTTAGGGACATGGTGTGAAAACTACTATAATGCAATGCATTATTACGGTCAGTGGGTTTTTTATACAGTCTTGTATGTAGTTCTGAGCCATGTTTCTCAATGAGGATATCAAGGTAGTTAATGGTTTCTGCATGTATGGAATAAGTTATTTTGATCTGATCATGTCTGCCATTCAACTCAGTGAGAAGATTTTCTAAAGAGTTATGGATACCTTTCCACACTATTAGAATGTCGTCTGTAAACCTGACGAAGAGTTTCAAATGTTGTTTCCATTCCTGATTCTGTAGTATATTATCTTCCTCATATTTTGCCATAAATATATTGGCAAATGTCGGTGCCCCAGTAAAACCCATGCTGGTTCCTGTCCGCTGCAGGTAAAAGTTATCCTGCCATTGGAAATACCCATGGTAAAGGCAAAAGTGAAGCAGTTCTAGGAGAAATACATTGGTGCCCTCATCATAATCATGTCTCAATAACATCCATTCCACCGCCTCCAACCCTTCTTGGTGGGGGATGGAGGTGTACAATGCCGTTAGGTCTACTGTGCAAAGCCATATGTGCTCTTCGGAACTGATGTTGACTTCCTGAAGTCTTTTTAGGCAATCTGTCGTGTCCTGTATATACGTGCTCCACTGCTGGACTAGTGGCTGTAGGTAATGGTCTAGGAATTTCCCTAACGGTTCATGCAGTGAGCCACATCCCGCCACAATGGGCCTGAATGGTGGGTCCACTGGATTTTTGTGCATTTTCGGCACCATATATATGTGGGGTCTCTTCGGAAATTGTGTGGTCAAAAATCTGTGAGTTTGCTCATCTATCCATCCCATGCTTGCCGCATTTTCAAGAATAATCTGTAAGATGGATTGGAATCGAACTGTAGGGTCCGCATCAAGTTTAATGTAGGTGTCCTCGTCTGTCACATGCTGAGCAAGGGACTCACGTCTGAGTATACCCTCCCACACTTAGTGTGGACAAAATCGATTTTGGAAAAGGGGGTGGTGATGGACAGAGTTTCTGAATGATGCAGAATACTCCTACCCAGTCAAGAGATCAGGGCTTGATCCATCATCGTTTTTTAGCTCACTGCACCATCCCAGCTCAGAACCTGGCTACATGCAAATTAGTCTGTTCCTGTCCCAGTGCATGATGGGAACAGGGCAACCCAAACTACCAAGCCAATTCTTATACTGGGAAGGAAACAAGCCTCCGGGGACCGGTTTCTGGCATTTCAGCTGTCGTCGGCCCGGCTTGCTTGAATCCTGATGGTGCAATGAGCAAGGGACTCACGTCTGAGTATACCCTCCCACACTTAGTTTGGACAAAATTGATTTTGGAAAAGGGGGGTGGTGATGGACAGAGGTTCTGAATGATGCAGAATACTCCTACCCAGTCAAGAGATCAGGGCATGATCCATCTCCGTTTTTTAGCTCACTGCACCATCCCAGCTCAGAACTTGGCTACATGCAAATTAGTCTGTTCCTGTCCCAGTGCATGATGGGAACAGGGCAAACCAAACTACCAAGCCAATTCTTATACTGGGAAGGAAACAAGCTTCCCGGGACTGGTTTCTGGCATTTCATCCGTCATCGGCCCGGCTTGCTTGAATCTTGATGGTGCAATGAGCAAGGGACTCATGTCTGAGTATACCCTCCCACACTTAGTGTGGACAAAATTGATTTTAGAAAAGGGGGTGGTGATGGACAGAGTTTCTGAATGATGCAGAATACTCCTACCCAGTCAAGAGATCAGGGCTTGATCCATCACCGTTTTTTAGCTCACTGCATGATCCCAGCTCAGAACCTGGCTACATGCAAATTAGTCTGTTCCTGTCCCAGTGCATGATGGGAACAGGGCTAACCAAACTACCAAGCCAATTCTTATACTGGGAAGGAAACAAGCTTCTGGGGACCGGTTTCTGGCATTTCAGCCGCCGTCGGCCCGGCTTGCTTGAATCCTGATGGTGCAATGAGCAACGGACTCACGTCTGAGTATACCCTCCCACACTTAGGGGCCGATCAGGATCGCGGACGGACTTGCGTCCGTCCGCGACCCCAGAGCAGGAGGGAACCTCCGCATGGGCATGCGGAGTTCCCTCCTGTGCAATTAGGATGTGACCGCCACCCTGGCGGTCACATCCTCTATTTTTAACATTGCGGCGGGTGCAGCTTCAAGCTGCACCCGCGGCAATGTTAAAAATGCACGCATTGCTTTTGCATGCAGAAAGAGGCAGGCACCGTGCGGTGCCTGCCGCTTTCTGCATGCAAATGCAGGGGGGTACCATAGGTACCCCCCATGTGCACCCCCCACCCCCCCTTCACCTAGGGGGCCCGCAACGGGCCCCCGCAGTGAAGTTCCGTATGCTTTTCCACGGCGGGAAACGCGCCGCGGAAAAGCATAATTCACTGCCCATCCTAATATGGTGGACGGTGTCTGAGAGACACCGTCACCATATTAGAGCTTTTCCGCCGCGGTTGTAAGCCAACCGCGGCGGAAAAGCTGCGGACGGAAACCAGGACCCACCAGCCATCCTAATGTGGCGGTGGGTCCTTGGTCAGTCCGCTGCGGTTTTTCCGCATCCTCGGGGCCGGCGGTGGCTTCCGCCGGCCCCGAGGATGCGGAAAAACCGCTATCCTGATCGGCCCCATAGTGTGGACTAAAATCGATTTTGGAAAAGGGGGTGGTGATGGACAGAGTTTCTGAACGATGCAGAATACTCCTACCCAGTCAAGAGATCAGGGCTTGATCCATCACTGTTTTTTAGCTCACTGCACCATCCCAGCTCAGAACCTGGCTACTTGCAAATTAGTCTGTTCCTGTTCCAGTGCATGATGGGAACAGGGCAAACAAAACTACCAAGCCAATTCTTATACTGTGAAGGAAACAAGCTTCCGGGGACCGGTTTCTGGCATTTCAGCCGTCGTCGGCCCGGCTTACTTGAATCCTGTTGGTGCAATGAGCAAGGGACTCACGTCTGAGTATACCCTCCCACACTTAGTGTGGACAAAATCGATTTTGGAAAAGGGGGGTGGTGATGGACAGAGTTTCTGAATGATGCAGAATACTCCTACCCAGTCAAGAGATCAGGGCTTGATCCATCACCGTTTTTTAGCTCACTGCACCATTCCAGCTCAGAACCTGGCTACATGCAAATTAGTCTGTTCCTGTCCCAGTGCAAGATGGGAACAAGGCAAACCAAACTACCAAGCCAATTCTTATTCTGGGAAGGAAACAAGCTTCCGGGGACCGGTTTCTGGCATTTCAGCCGTCGTCGGCCCGGCTTGCTTGACTCCTGATGGTGCAATTAGCAAGGGACTCACGTCTGAGTATACACTCCCACACTTAGTGTGGACAAAATCGATTTTGGAGATGTCATCAGTGACATCACTGACCATGTCATGAGTGATGTCAAGCGGGGGCCAAGAAAAAAAGGGGGGGTCCCAAAACGTGTGTTCTCCATGTTATTTTGCATAGGAAACTTTAGACACTGCTACAGCCTGATCTGCTGAACGGAATTACACCAAATTTGGCAAAAAGGTAGCCCTTGGCTCGAAATGTAGTCTTTTTGTTAAATGGTGTAAATCCGTTCAGTAGTTGCTGAGAAAATCAAAAAAAAAAAATATTGATATATACTGGCGCGCAGGATCCGCGCACCCTGCAGATCGGGATCCACGCACCCTGCCGGTCACAAGCTGCATTCTAATTGGTTGTCAACACTCCAAAGCAGGAACTGTTGGCAGCCATCTTGTGCCTCAGTAGAACCGAGGCACAGGAAAACAGTAAAATAAAGGCGTAAAACAAAAAAAGGGGGCAGGGTTAAAACACCTCGACCCCCTAGGTCTGCTTAGGGGGTCCAACAAGGACCCTCAGGCCCAAAAAAAGATGTTTTGCTTTTAAAACACTGAGATGCACGCTGGGTGCGCCGATCCAGCCGCAAAAACAAAGAAAACGAAGCGCGGGCTCCCGCGATTCGTTTAAATAAAGCCCCCTGGTGAGCCAAGTCCCGGGGGCTGCGGGGGGTCGTGTTTCCCCCCACAGCCCACGGGGATTCGATTTTTTATGTGGGGGCATCCAAGCCCCTGGGACCACCACCCCCGTGGCTTTTCAAATGTTGTGAGGGGGCCACGGGCCACCCTCCTGGCACCTTTGATGACCCTGGGGACCAGCATGCTCCAGGGCTGGCTCCTGCAGTGTCTCGTGGTGCCCACCCCTGAGACACTGCTGTTTGCTACGGTAGGGCGGGAGCACGTCTCCCGCCCTACCGTAGAAAACTCTGCTGTGGATTTTGGAAGAGAGAGCAGGGAAACCTGCTCTCTCTTCCAAAATCAAAACCAGATTGCTTTTCCACAAGGGGAGCTGCATGTCATCAGCTCCCCATGTGGAAAAGCAATGCCGGCTCATGTAGAACGCGGGGAGCCGGCAGGAAAGTGGGGGCATTGGGGCTCCCCCCATGGTCCTCAACGTTGTGTATTGGCCCGGGGAATGGGGTTCCCGGGGCGAATAGAAATTAGTGGTAGGAGACAGTTTTTTTTTACAACAAAAAATTGGAGTTGCGACTCCAGTGCGAAGCTCAGCCTGGCCCTCTGCTGTAAAACGTGCTGGATGAGTGACTCCAGCGCATACCCCTGGTATGAACGCGCTGGGTGCGCAACTCCAAGCAAAAGTACAATTGTTTTATTATAAATGTAGGTTATATGTTTGAATCTTGGGTGGCTCTAAAAAGAGCCATTGTGTTTATTGGGAGATTTTGGTATCTACATGTAAGTGCCTATGCAGAGTCTAAAGTTATTGAGAAAGACTCTGTTTCCCTCATCTGTGAAATGTACACCATCTCCTCTGTAGATGCCATCCACAGTAAATCACAGATTGTTGTTGTATATAGACCCCATACTATAATCTCTGAGATAAGCAGAAACAGCTTTATTAGCATGTTTCCTAGCTTTCTCAATCTGTGGACAAAATTAATCGGACCAATTCCACTTCTTTCTTTGGCATATGTTCGAGTAGACAAAGGTAGTTTGGGGAAAAAGTAACATCAATTCTGCAAAGGTGTCCTTCATTAGCATTTCCAGACCTAACCCAGTCAATGTGCCTAGGTCAGTGCCACCACAGTGCACAATTATGAGGTCAGGGTTTTGAAGATGCAAAAAGGATTTAACCAATGGCATCAATAGGTGCCACTTTAATCCTCTCTGTGCAAACTATTTAATGTCCACATTTTGTAAACCTAGGTCTAAGTCATTACGTCTCTCACTCATCCAGCACTATCAACATATCCTATCACTCCGCAATACCTAAGCACTTATAAATTCAACATGTACTTTGTTTGCAGCACTGAAATTATTGTACTTACTAGTCATGTACCTAAGAAATGGCCTAGCCAGTAAAACTAGTAGAGCTACAATATTCTGTGCACTATGCATGCAGACCTCTAATCAGCTACATAGCATTGATACAGTCTTTTAAATACTCAGTACCTATGCAGTCTAGTCCAATGCACTTCCCCATTCAACCATCTAGCACTATCTACGTATCCTATCACTCAGCCAATAACTAAGCACTAATACATTTAGCATGCACTCTCTTTGCAGCACTGAAATTACTCCAGGTATTAGTCAAGGAATGGTCTAGCCACTAACACAAGTGCAGGTACAAAATGCATGCAAACCTCTAACCAGCTACATACTATTAATACACTCTTCTAAATACCCAGTTAG
The DNA here is from genome assembly GCF_964263255.1 of Lissotriton vulgaris. Lineage (NCBI taxonomy): Eukaryota > Metazoa > Chordata > Amphibia > Caudata > Salamandridae > Lissotriton > Lissotriton vulgaris. Next base: position 1,435,663,461 of record NC_141691.1, read on the forward strand.
TACCTATGCAGTCTAGGAATCCTTCTGTCTGTCCCATGCACTTCTCCATTCACCAATCCAGCACTATCAACTTATCCTATTACTCAACCAATACCTAAGCACTTATAAATTCACTATATACTCTTTTTGTAATACTGTAATTACTCTAGTTACTAGTCATGAACTTATGGAATGGCCTAGCTACTAACATAAGTACAGCTATAATATTTTGTGCACTATTCAAGCAGACCTCTAATTAGCTACATATTATTAATACACTCTTCTAAATACCCAGTTAGTACTCATGCAGTGTAGGAATTGTCCAGTCTGTCCCATGCACTTCTTTAATCACGTATCTACTACTATCTACTTATCCTATTAATCCACCAATACTTAAGCACTTATAAATTAAATGTTCACTCTGTTTGCAGCACTGTCATCATTCCAGTTACTAGTGGTATTCTTCTAAAATGACCTAGGCACCAACACAAGTGCACATACCATATTCTGTGCATAATCCCTACAAATATCCATGTGTATACATACTATTGGTCCACTCCATTAAATTCTGAAGTAGTACTCATGTAGCGTAGGATACCTCCTGTCAGCACTATCTTCTTATTGTATCAGTCTGCCAATACCTAAGCTCTTGTGGGGCAGATTTACATGCACCCTGCACCACCAGTACGTCACTTTTTGTAACGTAGTGATGGCGCCAGGCACTCCTTCATATTTAAAAGGAGAAGAAAAGCCACCCTGCAAGGCTTTTCCTCTTCTTGTAAATACAACAACTTCATACACAGCACTTTGCGTTGAAGGGGCGTTCCATAGGTGTTACTGCGGGAGTTTCCATACAACACCCATAGAACAAGGCACATCTCCAGATTAATGAGAAATCGTAAATCTGGAGATGTGTGTGCATCCTACACCATCCTAGAGTTGGTGTAGCAAGGCGCAACTTGGAGAATTGTTTTCATTTCTCCTCTTTCAAAGCATGCTGCATTCCACAGCATACATTGAAAGAGTAAAATGCCTTTACTGATTGTTTTTGTGCAGGAAGGTGTCCCTTCCTGCACAAAAACAATCTCCCACAACACAGACATCATTGCACCATGGTGCAAGGGTGCCTGTGTCACCACATGGCTGCAGTTTGTGCAGCAGTGCAGAGGGAATCACAGAGTTGCAACATATTCATGTACATATGTCACATCCCTGTGCTTCGGAAGTGCAACAGCGCAGTGCAGCTAAAGAGCTTGCAGTATCACGCTCTATACATATATTCAACCAATCTTTCACACATTACCATGTAATTATAGTTCTTTCTTTAACCAGAAAAGGTAGTTCTGATATATATATATCCAAGCAGGTACTTCATTCATCAGAATAAACGTCTCCGACACTCAGGAAAATGCTGTGCACGAAAGTTTAATTGGCAGGAAAACATCGCGGTCCGCTTTGCAGCTTGATCACGTTTACACCAAGACGCCAAACAATTGTCCTTTTACTCTTTTCAGTGATATAAAAAACGGACAAAAACACCACACCCGAAGTGTAACAAAGTAAGTACCCACTATGGCGGACATGTGAATATCTAGACAATAAATAAATATGCCGAAAAAGACAAATTCAAAAGTCAATTGAATAAATCACATTTCTAGATAGAATGTTGTAAATTCATTATATGATTGTAAAGCAGCTTGGCAATGTAGTAACATACAGTAGGACTTATTGGATACACCATAACGTTAAAATGTCAGTTGTAATATACGTTTCCGCTTATAAAGCCAAAGGCAAATTCAAGGTGACGAGCCACGACCAAGTGGGCGTATAGTGCGTATGGATTTCTCCCATTAGGTTAGTGATGATCCTAGGTGGATTCATGATAAAGGGCCACGCCCAAGTGGGCATACAATACACACGGATTGGGTATATGATGGTCAAAAAGTCCATGCCCAAGTGGGCAAAATTTAACTTATTATGTCACCTGTATGGACACATTGCCGGGCTGCTAAGTCTGTATCATTTTGAGTATTTGTGATATGCTCCTTGTTCTTAGTCACACCATTTCATCAGGTACCTGAATAAAAACGGAATACTAAACAAGTTTAAAATTAGACCTATCAAGGTCACATTGCAGACAACAATCAAAGTACATATTGTATCTTTCAGTTATTATTCCACAAGGTGTACAGCTAATTCTTCATGCAAGTTCAGTCCATTCGGGGTCATACTTTCAAAGTCAATAATATAACGAGACTCTAGTTTGCGTAGTGCCAGTTTCTTATTTCCACCACGTACACCCAATACAACCTTATCAATAACCACCATCCTCAGTTGGTTTTCATTTGGAAATGGTTGCTAGCAAAATGACGAGCTACCGGGTATTGCAGATTGAGATTCTTTATAGCTCTCAGGTGTTGCAAGACCCTTTCTTTTGCTTTCAATATTATCCTGCCCACGTACCACCTGTTACAAGGGCAGATGAGTACGTAAACGCAGTACATTGTGTTACACGATAAAGATTTATTGATCGTGAATACTTTTCCTGAAGTGGGTACTGTTAGCACTTTGCAGTTCACACTGTTATGACAAGCTTTACACGACCCACAACATTTAAAGCCAGGATTGTCTTTGGATTAATTTTTGCTGACAACCAGATTTTTGCTTAGATCATCTTTAAGTGATCTGCATTTTCTGAAGGTGATTTGGGGGTTGGTGTTAAGGTAAGGTTTCAGATGGTGATCAGTCAGGAGAACATTCCAGTGTTTATTGAAGATTTTTCTGATGTCATGTGCCTGTCCAGGGTATGTTGTGATAAATCTTACGTTATCATCTACTTCATTGGTTTTATTGGGGTTCAATAATTCGTATCTGATTGTAACATCAGCCCTATTACATGCTTGTACAATAGTTTTGTTTTTATACCCTCATTCTCGAAACCGGTTACACATTAGATCTTTCTCCAATTGGTAAGCCATTTCTGTACTACAGTTCCTTTTGGCCCGTAGCAGTTCACCGTAAGGTATACTGTCTACTAGGCTTCGAGGATGGGCACTTCTGGCGTTCAACAGACTGTTGCCTGCCGTGGGTTTACGGAATAGGCTCGTCGTGATAGTGTCGCCTTGAATCACAACCCGAATGTCCAGAAAATCAATGGTGTCTTTTTTGATGTTTTCAGTGAATGTAAGGTTCAGCGTATTTTTGTTCAATAGGCTCAAAAAGTCCCTGGCTGTCTCAATGCTACTGTTCCAAATCATAAAAATGTCATCGATGTACCTAAGCCACAGGACAACTTCGGTGTTCAATTCGGCTAGTTGGTTAGACACCTGCTGAGCGTTAGAACGCTTGAGGTTCGTACCTGCTGAGGGTTGGGGTGCCGATTTATACCCAGAGGAGACGTCCTCTAATATCGGCGGAATCTGCTGACAACATCACTAAGCAAGAAATAATGGCAGCGTTAGATGCTAAACGAAAGGCCACTGCAGACAAACTGTTTTTCATGCAGGGTGGTAGCCTACCCAACTCGAATGTTCAAGCCTCGAGCAACATAAATAATGAAGTCCAATTACAAACTCTGCTAATCAAATTAGAGAAACTACAGAAAAAGAAGCTTTCCAAGTGGTGGGAGGCGGAGTCTCTCCAACGCTATATCGAAGTTGGTAAGGTACCCCGTGGCCTAAGGATTTTTACTATCCCCACCTTCATGGACCCTGATCCCGATATGCTCGAGGAGTGTTCCAATAATTCCTCATCATGCTCCACCACTATGATGCGGATCTTAGTCAAATATGCCTTAAAGGACAGAAGTAAACTACTGGAAGAAATTAACCAAGTGCTAATTGAAATAAGCACTTTGATGTCGAAGGAGGCACTTGATATTCACTTGAAAAACCTTTGAAATTCACTCAAAAAACTATAAGTTTTAGGGGTGTTATAGTTAGCTGGACATTTCACTCATACAAAACCTTGGAAATTGATGTCATCAGTGATGTCATTTGAGATGTCATCCGTGATGTCACTGACTATGTCAGGAATGATCTAATATGTGACATCATCAGCAGTGGATTGCGAGTGCGCGAAATATAGTTAGTGCAACTAACTATATAGGAGCAATTTCAATGTTTTTTTCAGTGAATTTGCAAGGTTTTCGAAATGCTAATTCATAACTATATAAGGCCTGAAACCTATGGTTTTTTCAGTGAATTTGCAAGGTTTTTTAAATGCTAATTCCTAACTATATAAGGCCTGAAACCTAAGGTTTTTTAAGTGAATTTGCAAGGTATTTTAAATGCGAATTCCTAATTATATAAGGCCTGAAACCTATGTTTTTTTCATTTAATTTCGAAGGTTTTTTTAAATGACAATTTTTAAATGTATTAATTGTTCTTTTTTTATATTGATTTACTACATTTTTGCAGGCAGGTGTTCAGAGGGCATGCCCCCTTTTTACAACACTCTGCAGCGCAACCCCTGGCGCGTTTGCAGAGGAGGACCTAATTCCCCTTGCATACTTGGGGTCCCTGGGGGGCAACTAGCCCACCAGGAGCCTCCAGTATAAGACAGTGGGCTGCATTGCAGAGAGGTGTAATGAGGCCACACCCTTTTTTACACCTCTCTGCAACGCAGCCCACGGGCATGTTTGCAGAGGGGGCACTAATTCCCTTTGCATACTAAGGGTCCCTGGGGGGCAACTAACCCACCAGGAGCCTCCAGTTTATCGCCAGGAGGCTGCTTTGCTTTGCCCCGGGGGCGGTGGTCCCCGGGGCAGTGTGGGGGGGATTGGGCACCCCCACACTTCTTTATCACTATGCCCCCGCGATTTGGTCGCCCTTGGGGGTCATTTTTAAATAAACATACCGGGATTTTTTAAAAAACATTTTTGGCCTTTGGGGTCCTTGCGGGACCCCCTGAGCAGACCTAGGGGGTCAGGGTGCTTCCACCCTTTCCCCTTTTTTCTACACGTTTGTTTTTCTGCTTTCTTGTGCCTCAGTCTACCTAGCACAAGATGAATGCCAACACTTCCTGGTTAGAAGTGTTGACAGCCAATGAGCATGCTGCTTTCCTGTGAAATATTTACAACAAGGGGTGGTGAGGGACAGAGTCTCTGAATTAAGCAGAAAGCTCTCACCCAGTCAAGAGATCAGGGCTAGATCCAACACCGTTTTTTAGCTCACTGCACCATCCCAGTTTCAGAACCTGGCTGTATGCAAATTAGTCTGTTCCTGTCCCAGTGCATGATGGGAACAGGGCAAACCAAACTACAAAAGCCAATTCTTACACTGGGAAGGAAACAAGCTCCCGTGGACCGGTTTCTGGCATTACAGCCGTCTTCGGCCCGGTTTGCTTGAATCCTGATGGTGCAATGAGCAAGGGTCACTATAGGTGTGGCAGGGTATACTCAGACATGAGTCCCTTTCTCACTGCACCATCAGGATTCAAGCAAGCCGGGCCGAAGACGGCTGAAATGCCAGAAACCGGTCCCCGGTAGCTTGTCTCCTTTCTGGTGAAGAATTGGCTTGGTAGTTTAGTCTGCCCTGTTCCCATGATGCACTGGACCAGGGACAGACTGATTTGCATATAGCCAGGTTCTGAACTGGGATGGTGCAGTGAGATAAATAACGGTGATGGATCAAGCCCTGATCTTTGGACTAGGTAAGAGTGGTCTGCTTAATTCAGACACTCTGTTCATCACCACCCCCTTTCTGAATCGCTTTCCTGTGAAAGGCATGCTGATTGGCTGCCACTGTCAGTCAACACTCCAAACCAGGAAGTGTTGGCAGCCATCTTGTGCCTCGGTAGAACCAAGGCACAAGAAAGCAGTGAAACAAAGGTGCACAACACGCAAAGGGGGCAGGGTAGAAGCACCCTGACCCCCTAGGCCTGCTCAGGGGGTTCCACAAGGACCCCCAGGCCAAAAAATTATTATTTTTTTTTTTAAGTAGGGGGGTGCGCGCACCGTACGCCTACCATACGCGTACGGTGTGCGCACCCCTGCAATTTTTTTTCCAAAAACAATGTTTTTTTGGGCCTGTGGGGTCCTTGTGGGACCCCCTGAGCAGGCCTAGGGGGTCAGGGTACTTCTACCCTGCCCCCTTTTTGAGTTCTACACGTTTGTTTTTCTGCTTTCCTGTGCCTCAGCCTACCGAGGCACAAGATGGCTGCCAACAATTTTGTTTTGGAGTGTTGACAGACAGTGACAACCAATCAGCATGCAGCTCGTACTTGGGAAGGTACAGAGTACAGTAAGCTTACAGTGCATGCACGGTGCAATGCCTATAGATGTATATATTTTTAAAATCCGATTTTCTCAACAACTACTGGAGGAATTTACACCATTTTACCAAAAGGGCGTACTGCGTACCAGGCCCTACCATTTTGCCAAGCTTGGTGTAATTCCGTTCATCGGTTAGGGCTGTAGTCGTGTCTAAATGTCCTATGGAAAATTGCATGGGGAAAAACACGTTTTGGGACCCCCTTTTTTCTTGGCCCCCGCTTGACAAATCCCCCCAAAACTTTCAGTGAAGGAGCGGAGCGTAACGCGCCAAAATTGTGGAAAATTACACGCAAATTCCCCAATTGACGCCAAAGTTATTCCAAATAGAATGTTGTGGATTTCCTATGGATACTAGGTCCTAACTATATATACCTACTGGCGACCGCCAGTAGGTAAGGTAATATATATATATATATTCACCAGTAGGTAGCTGAAGTTAGGACCTTTTTTCAATAGGAAATCCGCAACATTCTATTGACAATAACTTTGGCGTCGATTGATGAATATGCGGTTGATTGGTCAAGCGGGGGCCAAGAAAAAAGGGGAGTCCCAAAACGTGTTTTCCCCATGCAATTTCCATAGGACCTTTAGCCACGGCTACAGCCCGAACGGCTGAATGGAATTACACAAAATTTGGCAGAGAGGTAGTCCTCAGTTCCGACTTGTACCTTTTGCTTATCTGGTGTCAATCTGTTCAGTAGTTTTTGAGAAAATTATGGTTAAAGTCATTTATATAGCTATAAGCGCGGTGGATCCTCCGATCTATCTGTGTACCCTACGTGCAGCCTACAAGCACCCTGAAGTGCACGAGCTAAATGCTCATTGGCTGACAACTGTCAGAATCTGGACGTGTTGGCAGCCATCTTGTGCCTTGGTAGAACTGAGGCACAAGAAAACAAAAACAAACGCCGCAAAATGCAAAAAGGGGGCATGGTAGACACACCCTGACCCCCTGGGCCTGCTCAGGGGGTCAGGGGTTTTTTCAGTGAATTTCTAAGGTTTTTTAAATGCTAATTCCTAACTATATCAGACTTGAAACCTATGTTTTTTTCAATGAATATATAAATTACCGTGAACAGGAATGTTTGGTTCGAAACGCGTAGGAGAATTTTGTGATCTGTAATAAATAACATCTTTTCAACCAAGAGGTGTGCCGCGACTTCAGTCTTTTGAGAAAAATACTTTACGAGACACCGTCCAGGTCTCGAAGCGAGCACCGACTGAAAAGTGCTCCCTCCCGTGCAGGACTCTTTTGTTGAACAATATATATATATATGTTCCAGTAGCAGCAGGCCACCTTGTTAGGGCCACGCCCACTGAGGCAGGGTATTTGAACTATAATTAGATGACGCTTAAACTGCTCTGCTGCTCACGCTCGAGTCCAATGCCCCTGAGGAAGTGTACTACGAAACGCGTTGGGTGGATGATTTATGCCTCTGGATTGAGCTATTCTACATGCTGCTGGTCTCTTAAATAAACGAGTTGGCGAAAATATATATACCAAGCTGTATTGAAGAATGACCTGGTGCATAGGTGTCTGGATGAAGGATTTAGTAGGTGGTTCACTGACTGTATAAGTGAGTGATTAAATGTGTCCTACTGAATGCATGGGTTAATGACTAAATTGTCTGAATGTCTGTATTGGTATGTCTGTTTTTGTGTAAGCTGCTGCATGTGTTGGTCAGGTGCTACATGAGCGTCTATATGGGTCATTGATTGGTTGCCTGAGTATTTGAATGGGAGACTGAGTGTGTTTGGGTGGGTGTTTGGGTGGGTGAGAGGTGTGTGAGTCTGTGCATAGATATGTGTGTGGTTGATTCACTGGGTGTATGAGTTTAAGACTGCATGTGGAAACAGCTGTATGGGCTCGTGAGTGTGTATGGATGTGTAGGTGAAAGGTTAGATGTCTCAGTGGTACATGTTCAAGTAACTACATATATAAAAGGCGTGAGAGTTGGAGTATATAAATGACTATATGTGAGAGTCAGTGATTATGAGAGTGTCTGTATGGATGAGTGTATACTTGTATTAGTGATTACATAAGAAAGTAAGTATGTGTTATTATCTGTATTATTAAATGAGGTGGGGTGTTTATAACTGTGTAGATGAGTAAATGGAACTATGATTCATTCTTTCCATGTCTGACTATGATGAGTGCTTGAATGAGTAGGATGAATGGTGGTGTGTTAGTGTCTGAAAAGCTGTATGAGTGCATATGATAATGTTGTATTGATCAGTGACTACATGTATGAATGGTTGTATGGGTGAATGAGTGAATGTCAGGGTAGACCTAGGAATTAGTGAGTGTATTTGTAGTAACTGTTTTTCGTGTTTCAATGGTTTTGAAAATGGAACTCTGTATTTTACAGGGGTTGTATAACAAAGGTTATATTAGGGTGTGAGGAGGTGCATCAGATGTCACATGGATGATGTCATCAGTGATGTCATCATTGATGTAATTTGAGATGTCAGCAGTGATGTCATCAGTGATTTCACTGACCATGTCATGATTGACGTAATATGTGACGTCATCAACAGTGCATTGCGGAGTGCGAGTTATAGTTAGCTGAACTAACTATAACAGGAGAATTTCTATGGTTTTATACGAGTGAAATGTCCAACTAACTATAACATGCCTGAAACCTAGGGTTTTTTTCAGTGATTTTCTAAGGTTTTTTAAATGCTAATTTCTAACTATAACGTGCCTGAAACCTATGGTTTTTTCTGTGAATTTCAAAGGTTTTTTAAGTGCTAATTTCTATGTATAATGTGCCTGAAACCTATGTTTTTTTCAGTGCATTTCAATGTTTTTTTTATGCTAACTTCTAATTAAAATGTTTATTTAACCTATAGTTTTTTCCAACACCCAAGAAGGACACAGACCCACTCCCACAAACTTCAGGTACCACCGCTCTCCATACTACCACGAAGGCAGCGCAGAACTGGACAGCGAACCCTCCAAAAACAGCATGGTCCCTCAGCCATATAATAGCTCAATGTTGGGAAATGTGGCAATCGGTTTTTCAGTAAATTAGAATTTCATTTTTTTATTTTTTTTTTATTGAGCAAGATCATAATACATATGTCAGTATGAACAGAGCAGTCAGTTCATATATATTAAATCACAGTAATAGTTATTGCCCATAAGAGAGATCATAAAATTAAAAAAAAAGGTAACAACAAAAAAAGATCAAATCAAAAGAGCAATATCATATCATGGTAAAAATATACAATTCATAGTTCAAAACTACCGACCCATCTCGCTCCTTCCATTCCCAGCCAAAGTCATCGAGAAAGCTGTCAACAACCAACTCTCCACCTTCCTCGAAACCAACAAATCCCTCGACCCCTCACAGTCCGGCTTCCGAGCCAAACACAGCACTGAGACCGCACTCATCGCAGCAACAGACGACATTCGAACTTTACTGGACAATGTAGACACAGTCGCCCTCATCCTCCTTGACCTCTCCGCAGCCTTCGACACAGTCTGCCACAGCACCCTTCTACAGCGCCTCAGAAACATCGGAATCCAAGGAAAAGCACTGGAATGGATCACCTCGTTCCTCACTGGAAGAACCCAGAAAGTCCGCCTCCCACCATTCAAGTCAGAGGCCACGGAAGTTATCTGCGGCGTACCACAAGGATCCTCACTCAGCCCCACCCTCTTCAATGTATACATGAGCCCCCTCGCGGCAATCGCACGCCAACACAACCTCAACATCATCTCCTACGCTGACGACACTCAACTGATCCTCTCACTCACCAAAGACCCTAACACCGCCAAAACCAACCTACATGAAGGAATGAAAGAAGTAGCCGAGTGGATGAAGCATAGCCGTCTGAAACTGAACTCAGACAAAACAGAAGTCCTTATCTTTGGTACCTCCCCCTCCGCCTGGGATGACTCTTGGTGGCCAGAGGCCCTTGGAAAAGCACCCATCCCGACGGACCACGCACGGAACCTGAGCGTCATCCTCGACTCCTCACTCTCGATGACCAGACAGGTCAACGCCGTCTCATCATCTTGCTTCAACATTCTTCACATGCTCAAAAAAACATTTCGCTGGATCCCCACCGAAACCAGAAAAACGGTCACCCATGCACTGGTTACAAGCTGCCTGGACTACGGAAACACCCTATATGCCGGTACCACCGCAAAACTCCAGAAAAAACTCCAACGCATCCAGAACGCATCAGCCAGACTCATACTAGACATCCTGCGTAAAGACCACATCTCCAGTCACCTGAAAAACCTCCACTGGCTCCCCGTCAATAAGAGGATTACTTTCCGCCTCCTAACCCACGCACACAAAGCACTTTATGAAATTGGACCCGAGTGCCTCAACACACGACTTTCCTTCTACACCCCCCCCGCCAGCTACGATCCTCCAACCAAGCTCTTGCCACCGTACCTCGCATCAACAAAACCACCATGGGAGGTAGATCCTTCTCCTACCTGGCAGCTAAAACCTGGAACTCACTCCCCACTCACCTTCGTCTCACTCAGAACCACCTAGCATTCAGAAAGCAACTTACAACCTGGATATTTGACAAGTAATTCCCCCCCTCCTTCAAGCGCCTTGAGACCCTCTGGGTATGTAGCGCGCTATATAAATCTTTTGACTTTGACTTTGACTATCAAACAAGGAGCATGAGGACCTCTTTTATTTTCATACCAATTAGTAATAGGAGCCCAGATCTGGGCGCCAAGAGTTCTAGATTTTCTTCCTCTTGTTTTATATATAGCTAGCTCTGTTTGTAAATCCCCAAAAAGCCGGCTTAACCATATTTGGAAGGTTGGTACCTCAGATTCTTTCCAGCGGGCAGCCAGTATAATTCGAAGCACTGCCATGCCTATAAAAACAGATATTGATTCTTCAATATTGTACCCCAGAGATTCGTCATGACCTAAAATATATAGTCAATGAGGCTCTCAATCTGTGCCCAAAAATTTCCGCCCAATATTCGTAGTAAATTTGAATTTCAAATGTTATTTAAATGCTAATTTCTAATTGTTAAAAAACGATTTTTTTCTCAGTAGTATTGAAAAATGAAAAATGTTATATTGTTTAACTTTTTTATCCTAAAAATTGTTTTTGTAATTTTTTTATTTATTATTTAAACTATCTAATGTCTTCTTGTTTTAAAAATATTAAACAACTACATACAGTATGAAAGGGAGTCCAGCCAGGAGCCACATCTGAAGACCAACACATGTCATAGACCTACAGATCAAGCGGCTCCAACACCCAAGAACGCCACAACACCCACCACTAAATATGGCCGAATTTTGCGAATCAGCGGTTCGCGAATTTGCGCGAAATCGCAAAAAAATCTGCCTCTTGTGTGTATAAAAGGACAGGCACCGATCAGAGCAGCAGATGAGGAGAAGAAGCTTGTCATCACAGGAACTGCATGGGATAGAGCTCGAGAGAGTCAAGGATGCAAAGGCCTCCATCAAGCATCATAGCTAACTTTCGACGGTAGATAATGCCACAACACCCACCACAAAATATGAGCGAATTTTGCGAATCAGCGGTTCGCGAATTTGCGCGAAATCGCCAAAAAAATCTGCCTCTTCTGTGTATAAAAGGACGGGCACCAATCAGAGCAGCAGATAAGAAGAAAGAAGCTTGTGGTCACAGGAACCGCACGGGGATAGAGCTTGTGAAAGTCAAGGAAGCAAAGGCCTCCATCAAGCATCATAGCTAATTTTCGACGGTAGATATGGGGAGAACACACACCTGCCGAGCCTCGACAAAGCGCACATTTTTTTTGGGCTGATTAACTTTGCCATCGTGCTGAAGAGCGCCGGGGTCCCTCGAGTGAGCTGTCCATCATAGTGGCTAAAGGGCGGGAAGACAGTACACACCGCTAGTGTGTGTGGAGGGGCAAACGGGGGGGGCTTTAATGCAAGTTCACATGCCTCTTGTGTGTATAAAAGGACAGGCACCGATCAGAGCAGCAAATGAAGAGAAAGAAGCTCGTGGTCACAGGAACTGCACGGGGATAGAGCTTGTGAAAGTCAAGGATGCAAAGGCCTCCATCAAGCCTCATAGCTAATTTTCGACGGTAGATATGGGGAGAACACACACCTGCCCAGCCTCAACAAAGCGCACATTTTTTTTTGGGTGGTTACCTTTGCCATCGCACTGAAGGGCGCCGGGGTCCCTCGAGTGAGCTGTCCATCATAGTGGCTAAAGGGCGGGAAGATGGTACACACCGCTAGTGTGTGGGGGGGCAAACGGGGGGGGCTTCTATGCAAGTTCACATGCCTCTTCTGTGTATAAAAAGACAGGCACCGATCAGAGCAGCAGATGAGGAGAAAGAAGCTTGTGGTCACAGGAACTGCACAGGATAGAGCTCGTGAAAGTCAAGGATGCAAAGGCCTCCATCAAGCATCATAGCTAATTTTCGACGGTAGATATGGGGATAACACACACCAGCCCAGCCTCGACAAAGCACACATTTTTTTTGGACTGTTTAACTTTGCCATCGCGCTGAAGGGCGCCAGGGTCCCTCGAGTGAGCTGTCCATCATGGTGGCTAAAGAGCGGGAAGACGGTGCACACCGCTAGTGTGTGGGGGGGAAAACGGGGGGGGGGCTTCTATGCGAGTTCACATGCTTCTTGTGTGTATAAAAGGACAGGCACCGGTCAGAGCAGCAGATGAGGAGAAAGAAGCTTGTGGTCACAGGAACTGCCCAGCCTCGACAAAACACACATTTTTTGGGGGCTGATTAACTTTGCCCTCGCGCCGAAAGGTGCCGGGGTCCCTCGAGTGAGCTGTCCATCATAGTGGTAAAAGGGCGGGAAGACGGTGCACAACGCTAGTGTGTGTGGAAGGGCAAACAGGGGGGGTTCTATGCGAGTTCACATGCCTCTTCTGTGTATAAAAGGACAGGCACCGATCAGAGCAGCAGATGAGGAGAAAGAAGCTTGTGGTCACAGGAACTGCACGGGGATAGAGCTTGTGAAAGTCAAGGATGCCGAGGCCTGCATCAAGCATCATAGCTAATTTTCGACGGTAGATATGGGGAGAACACACACCTTCCCAGCCTCGACAAAGTGCACATTTTTTTGGGGCTGATTAACTTTGCCATCGCACTGAATGGCGCCGGGGTCCCTCGAGTGAACTGTCCATCATAGTGGCTAAAGGGCGGGAAGACAGTACACACCGCTAGTGTGTGTGGAGGGGCAAACGGGGGGGCTTTAATGCGAGTTCACATGCCTCTTGTGTGTATAAAAGGACAGGCACCGATCAGAGCAGCAGATGAGGAGAAAGAAGCTTGTGGTCACAGGAACTGCACAGGGATAGAGCTTGTGAAAGTCAAGGATGCAAAGGCCTCCATCAAGCATCATAGCTAATTTTCAACTGTAGATATGGGGAGAACACACACCTGCCCAGCCTCGAGAAAGCGCACATTTTTTTGTGCTGATTAACTTTGCCATTGTGCTGAAGGGCGCCGGGGTCCCTCGAGTGAGCTGTCCATCATAGTGGCTAAAGGGCGGTAAGACGGTACACACTGCTAGTGTGTGGGGGGGCATCATAGCTAATTTTCGACTGTAGATATCGGGAGAACACACACCTGCCCAGCCTGGAAAAAACACAAATTTTTGGGGGGCTGATTAAGGATTTACTGAATTTGGCCTTCAACTCAGCCACCTGCTTTATCTATATCTGTAAGTGCTTCTTGCAGGAGCCTCGTTGTCTACTTGTAACTATTCTCTGACCCAGCTTCGTGGGTCAGAGCAGGGTCAGAGAATAGTTGCAAGTAGGCAAGGAGGCGCCGCTCAGGAAACACTTACAGGGTTACAGCAGGTGCCCAAGTTGAAGTTAATTTCTTTGTAACCATTTTGTAAATGGTTACAAAGAAATTAGCTTCAACTTGGACACCTGCTTTAACCCTGTAAGTGCTTCCTGAGCAAAATTCACCCCGCTTGCGAATTTGCGGATTTTGCAGTGATTCAAGGATCGCAAAATCGCGGAAAATCCGCAAAAATCGCGAGCGGAACAAATTTTCTGCCTATACTTACCCACCACCACCCTCAGGACCCCCCTCCCTCTACCACTGAGGCAGCGCAGAACAAGACAGTGAACTTTCCAAAATTGGCATGGTCCCTCAGCCACACAATAGCTGAATATTGGGACAGGTGTGAACAAACTATATGTGAAGGAAGTAATTCACCCATGAATAACAATGCACACAATGCAGAGTGTAGCGGTGATGTGCTGGACACATCTCAGTATGCACAACACACACCTCTCCATGTGCACAAATACTACTTGTGCTTGTAGTGTAGTGGACAGTGGATACAACCATGGTACGCCAAACACTAGGGAAGATCTCAGTCACGTAGCTGTGTCCTCCCCTGTAAGCATAAGCATAACCGCAGTGGGCTGGTCCGACGTACACCACTTCAGTGTAAGAGTTTGAATAAATAGGCCGGAGCGCTATGCCTGGTTCACTTGTAGGAAAGCCAAAGCGTCTCCAAGGGCAGCACCCCTCACCCTGCCACAAGGCCACCTTTGTGACGGTCAGCCTCCTCAGCCGATCACTGGCTCACAGGCCCCCCAGCGGCACAGCACCGCAGACTTATGTCTGTACAAACTATTACCTTTGATATACACTGGGGACAGCAAGGCTCACAAATCAGATCGAGTTGTGATTGCAGATGACACAGTCCAGTACGCAACAGACATTGTTCAAGTCAACAACACATGGCTGTGGGCCCTTCCTTACAGCTGCCTCCGTCCTACACTGCAGTGAGTAGGCTCATAATTCAAATCGAGTCGTGATTCAAGATGATGCAGTCCAGTACACAACAGACATTGCTTAAATCAACACGACATGCCTGTGGGCCCTTCCTCACCGCTGCTTCCTGCCTCCACTGCGGTGAGTAGGGCTCACAATTCAGAGCAGCTCACGATTGCAAATGATGCAGTCCAGTAAGCAACAGACATTTATTTATTAAAGAGTTTTATATAGCGTTGGCTAGACCCGGAGGTATCAGAGCGCTTTACTTGAGGTTCCTCAAAAATTACATTACAAGATTACATCAGTTCCAATTAACATCAGATGCTAGACAAACAAATGCAAGAGCATAGAAGACGAGGTGATTGAAATGTAAAGGGGAAGGGGGTAAGGGTAAATGGATGGTAGGGAGATACGGCAGAGAGACGAAAGGAAAATCTGTCCAAAGTCCGGCTGGGTAGGTGACGGTCGAGGGGAAGACCCAAAACCCATCTCCTCTATAGCTATCAGGTAGCACCACCGGGCATTGTCCAAATAGCTCGGTCTCAATAGGAAAAACAATTAAAGAAACATGGGCGGCAAAGTAAATGGAGCGAAGAGGGGAGGGGGCATGGAAGGAGTGAAAGGGGGGGAACAGGGAAAGACGAAATGAAGTCTGTCTAACAGCGGACTTGGTAGGTGACGACCAAGGAGGGAGTCCACGGCCCATCCCTCCTATAGCTAAACCAGGTAGCTCATTCGGGCATTCGACAAAATAGTTCAGTCTCAATGCATTGAGAGAGGAGAGAAGGAGAGACAAAAATAGAGGGAGAATGCAGGACGAGACGATAGGAGAGACGAAAGGAAGTCTGGCTGAAGACCGACTGGGTCCAAGGAGGGTATCCCCGACCTGGCACCCCTATAGCTAAAGAGAATGATCAAGGGTAGAGGGAGCTCGCACAGCAAATTGTTCATAAGTTGAAGTGGTGGAGGGTTGTAACGGGCTGTAGTGTGCAACAAGAGGAAAAACACTGTCTGGCCAGGCAGTGTGAAAGTCAATAGCAATGATCCAGGGCTCCCCCGTCTAGGGAGAGAACACCTCTGTGCACAACCAAAAAGACCGAAGTCTCATTCCATACACAAAATTATATGGGAATCAAAGTTTACCATCTCAAGGTTTTATTCCAAAATGTAGAGTATTTGGACATTCCAGTCCGTAGATGATTGCAGCCAAAAACATGTCTCTTTGTTAATTATATTGCAACATAATAATCCTCAAACATCCTGATGCATTTCGGGCAGATGCCCTTTGTCAAGGGATTACTCTACGAGGCAAAACAAAAATAACCAGAATCACTGAAACATCCTGTACACTGTAACATGGAGCAATAACAATGACATGTGGTTAGCTGAACCAAAAATAGAAAAGGTAAGTATAAAAATAACAACTGTGAAAATGAGTGCATTATATCCTGCATAACGGGTAAATGAAAGAGAGTGCAAAGTTAAAACAGACCAACGAGTCACCCCAGCCTTCATGTGTGGAATAGGGGAAGTTGTCACCCGGATCGGGTGAGAATAATACGTCGAACTACTCCGTCGGAACTCCGCGGAGTTTAGCGCAACTGCACGCATGTAAGTACTCTACGGGACCTTTAGATACTTTCACCGGGTGATGCTCCCACACATTCTTGGTATATTTGATCGTTCAGCTGCACACAAGCATGTTTTCGTGTCGTCACATTTCTCGAGCGTGAGAGCTCATGTTCACGTATTATTCTCACCCGGGTGACAACTTCCCCTATTCCACACGGTTGTTATTTTTATACTTACCTTTTCTATTTTTGGTTCAGCTAACCGCATGTCATTGTTATTGCTCCATGTTACAGTGTACAGGATGTTTCAGTGATTCTGGTTATTTTTGTTTTGCCTCATAGAGTAATCCCTTGACAAAGGGCATCTGCCCGAAATGCATCGGGATGTTTGAGGATTATTATGTTGCAATATAATTAACAAAGAGACATGTTTTTGACTGCAATCATCTACGGACTGGAATGTCCAAATACTCTACATTTTGGAATAAAACCTTGAGATGGTTAACTTTGATTCCCATATAATTTTGTGTATGGAATGAGACTTCGGTCTTTTTGGTTGTGCACAGAGGTGTTCTCTCCCTAGACGGGGGAGCCCTGGATCACCCCTATAGCTAAACCAGGTAGCTCCATCGGGCATCAGACAAAAAAGCTAGATATCAAATGACGAGGGAAAATTCACAGATAGACGGGGTGGGGACTAAGGGCCAGGACAGGTGAAGACAGAGGTCAGCAGCAGGAAAGTGGAGAGGAGTGGAGCGAGGGGATAAACAGGGTGGGAACTAGGGCCAGGACAGGTGAATGCAGAGGTCAAAAGCAGGAAAATGGAGAGGAGTAGAGCGAGGAGGGGTAGGGGGAAGGTAGTTCGGCAAGAAGTTCCCATGGATCTTGTGGGCTATAGTGCTCACTGAGTCCCCATCGCGTTGGAGATCTGCCATCCGGTGGTGAGATCGGACTTCAGCTGATCGATGGAGGTTTGGATGTCCTGCCCGGACTACGCATAATCGGCACAGTAGATCCCACATGTGCAACTGTATCCTGAGTCCTGAATCGCAGTGACACCAAGTCCATGGCAGCGACTCCCTTCCATCAGTGAGGCACTTTTTCATATGCAAGGCCAGCGACACATGGTGCCACTAACCCTGTACAACACAAGGCGTGACACGTGGTTCCAGTAACCCTGTTCAACACAACCCGATCCCACATGTGGAACTGTGTCCTGGGTCCTAAATGGCAGTGACCCAAACTTCGTGGCAGTGACCACAGCACCAGACTCCCTATGATCAGTGAGGCATATTTCCATATGCAAGGCCAGCGACACATGGTGCCACTAACCCTGTACAACACTAGGCGCGACACGTGCTGCCACTAACCCTGTTCAACATAACCCAATCCCACATGTGGGACTGTGTCCTGAGTCCTGAATGGCAGTGAACCCAACTTTGTGGCAGTGACCACAGCTCCAGACTCTCTTTGAGAAATATTATCACTCAAAAATCGAATTGATACAGAATTCAATAGACCAAAGGCAATGCTTCGAGTGCGCCCCTGGACCATGCATCATCACGGGTACGTACACCCTGAGCACCAAAGGTACTTCTAACTTACTGCACCATAAGTCATTGCCACGTGGCCGTATTGAAGTAGAATTCAATAGACAAAACATAGCTCCGAGTGTGGCCCCTCCGGACCAGGCATTATCGCGGAACACATGCTTGCTCAGTGCCAAAGGTACTACTAACTCAGTGCACCATAAGTCAACGCCACATGGCCTTATTAACGCTAATTCAATAGACAAAAGACATTTCTCCGAGAGCGGCCCCCCTGGTTCACGCATCATCACAGGGTATGTACACGCTAAGCACCAAAGGTACTACTAACTCAGTGCACCATAACTCATCGCAAGGAAGAGTGAACAGTTTTATGTCAGCAGTGAGGCATACTATCACTCGAAAATCACCCAAAAATACTTATAATATAATAAGAACAGAACAGTTGAAGTACATTAATAATTACAATGCGCTGATTTAGAAGATGTGGAATGCAAATATGGACATACAATATGTTGCAGAAAACTGAATTTCTGTTTCTCCCTATGTTACACCATATATTACCAAGTATGAGAAGACAGAATTGAAAGATATTTGGGAAAAAATGTCACAGGAGAAGACACTTAGCAAAAAATGGTACAGCTTCAGCTGAAATATGCTTTCACATCAAGAAATTAGATCCTAGGAATGTTCGCGTTGATAGACATCTGCAAGTTTATATTCAAATACAAGAGGAATCATCTGGATTAGTCTAGGTCTTGCTGCGGCACGAAATGGAGTTTTAATATAAATGATATAAAAAAAGTTTGTGATTCAAGTATAAAAACTGGGAGAAAAAAGTGTCTCTTTATGCTGACAATATGATGGTATAAACCTCAGATCCAATTAAAGCAATCCCCCTTATTTATAATGCTGCTGCTCAGTTTGGACAAATATCAGAATACCAGAATTACCAGTCTAAGTCTGAATGTATGGCCTGGAACCTAACAACTTCAATTTTGAAACACGAGATAAGATACCTGGGGGTCCAAATCACGCAGGACATAGAACAATTAACAGATAGAAATTTGGCTAAAATTGAGAGAGAATCTGCTGAATCCTTGAAGAGTGGCTCACTTCTTCCCCTTACTTTAATAGGGTGAGTTAATATCATTAAGATGATGCTGCTGCCCAAACTAATATTTTTATTCCAGAACATCCCGTTAGCCTTCAAGGAAGTTAAGCTAAGGAAAATTCAAGCTAAATGGAACTCTTTTGTATGGCCCTCAACGGATATAAGGATTGCATGGGAGAAGTTGCGAAGAAAGAAAAGTAAAGGAGGATTGTGTGTTCCAGATCTGAAATTTTATGCCTGGACTTTGCTATTGAAGGCAGGGATAATGCTATTTGACACTCCAGATAGTACAGAAACAGGTATAATGTTTGAGACAATGATATCAGGATTCCAAGGAGGAGCTCATGTTTTTTTGCTGAAGTTCGGAGATCCGCGTTTTTTCAAGCAGGCTCGTCTAAAGATGTTGAGAGATATGGCCTACGTTTGGGCCAGAGTAAGGAGATCGTTGAGCATTCCATATTACTCTGCCATGGCTCCTATCTGGCAATCGTCGGGTTCTCCAGAGTGGACTAAAGATTCTTTGGTTATATCCCTGTTGGTTGTTAATTTAAAATGTTGGGTTCAGCTGATGCCCGAAGGGTTGCTGTTAAGTTGGGATGAGATCTGCATTCTGACCGAGAACAATTTATCGAAGTTTAAATATTTACAAATTAAGAGTTGGAGTCAGGTGACTGGATTGGAAATCGGAGTTAAGACAGTGTTGGAGGAACTTCTTCTGGGGAATAGCAGGAAGATCAAGACACCAACTCTGTACTGGACCATCCTAGAAGCAGATGACGGTGATTTTACCTTGCCAGTTTAACTATGGGGAGAACAGGGTCCGGATGCGGAGTTAGAGGAGTTATGGCAAGTATCCTTTGACCTACTATATACCACAGTCTCTCCTACCAATTTAAAGCGCAACCATCTTTTTTCTCTTCACTGAGTATATTGGTCTCCTGCTAGGCTGGCTAAATTTTCTAAAGGCCCGACTCCCTGTTGTCTAAAGTGTAAGCAGGAAAAAGTGGACGACCTTCACATGTTTTTAACCTGTCCTGTTCTAAGTAATTTTTGGCCTACTGTAGCGGAAGGTATGAAGAATTTGTTTAATTTTGATATACAGGTCTGTAAATCACTTGCATTTTTTGGTATTTTTCGTAATTATGAGGAACTCCCTCAAGATATAAATAACGCAGAGAAATATGCAAACTTTGGGTTAAAGATATTGCACCTTCTTACCTAGATTGGATAAATGCAATTAAACACACATTGAACTTACACAAGGCAGTTTAGAAGAGAAGGAAGTATTTCTGGATTCCTTGTATCAATTGGCTGGATAGGATGTAACTGTTGAGGTCCAATGATAATGCCTTTTTGCAGAGTGAATCACCCCAGTATCAGTTCTAGGGCCTGGAAAGATAGGCAAACTGAATTGACTACCTCTCTTTTGGTACTTTGTGGTATCTGCAGAAAGTGCATCCATTAAGATCTTCAGAGTTCAAGGAGGGGCCTATCTGATGCGTAGTGGGTGGCACAGATTTGGTACTCTAAGAATATCTTCTTGCGTATGAGGACAAACAAAAAAAAAACAAGTTTGTGATGATATAGAGTTACATTTCTTTGGTAGTCAAGAGAAGTGTACCGAAAGTGTACGTATTGAAGAAGAAATGGAAGATAATAGTGATGTGAAGTTTCTTAAAGAAAAACAAAGTTTAAAATAGATTCTGGTGAAAATCCCAACTAAGGCCCCCATTAGGATGGCGTGCGGACTTTGCCTGCACGCCAACCTCACGGTACAAGAAACCACTCGCCATAAGGCTGAGGGTCCGGTGGGGGCTATTAGGATGCACTCACCACAGTGGCGGGCGCATCCCGTATTCTTAACATTGTGGCGGGCGGTGCTGAAAGCACCACCCGCCGCAATGCTAAGAATACATCTTGTGCATTTCAAAGCACAACGTGACAGGCACCGCGCGGTGCTTGCCACGTTGTTCTTTGAAAGGCAGGGGAGTACCACAGATACCCCTCATGTGCACCCCCCCAACCCCCCGGAGTCCATGGGGGTCCGCAACGGGCCCCCAAAGCAGACTCTGCATGCCTTTCAGGTATCCAAAACAGCACATTGTAATATGGCTGGTGGTGTCTGTGTGCCGGGGGTCCATGGGGGCTATTAGGATGCGCTCGCCACAGTGGCGGGCGCATCCCGTATTCTTAACATTGTGGCGGGCGGTGGTGAAAGCACCACCCGCCGCAATGCTAAGAATACCTCTTGTGCATTTCAAAGCACAACGTGACAGGCACCGCGCGGTGCCTGCCACGTTGTTCTTTGAAAGGCAGGGGGGTACCAGAGGTACCCCGCATGTGCACCCCCCACCCCGTGAAATCCATGGGGGCCCGCAATGGGCCCCCAAAGCAGACTCCGCATGCCTTTACGTGGCGGCAATGCCGCCACAGAAAGGCATCCAAAACAGCACATTGTATTATGGCTGGCGGTGTCACACAGACACTGCCACCATATTGCAGCCTTTTCCATCCCGGTTACAGGTGACCGAGGGGGAAATGCGGTGGACGGTCTTTCCGTCTGCCGCGGAACCCCAGCCATTCTAATATGGCGGGGGTCATTTCTGCAGGGATGGCGGGCGGATTGCCCCGCAAGGCCGGCGGTGGCTACCGCTGGCCTGGCGGGGGCAATCCGTCTGCCATCCTAATAGACCCCTAAGTATAACTTTCTTCAAATCTACAAAATATCCTTTTAGAATACTTACTTCAAGAACTTGTTTTATATCACGTAGTGCCACTGAACCTGAACTACGCAGGCCGGTGGGGCCACCAACCTATGCACGTGGCTGTGGTCCCTTGCTCACCGCTACCTCTGGACTACACTACCGTCAGCAGGGCTCACAATTAAGATAGAGTCGCAATTGCAGATGACGCAGTCCAGTAGACAAGAGACATTTCTCCAGTGCGCCCCATTTGCACCAAGCATCATCACAGGCTCATACAGTCTCAATGCTTCTGGTGCCAGTAACTGTGCACCTCAACTTGGCTATGGGCCTTTGCTGACCGCTACCTCTTGCCTACACTCCAATAATCAGGGCTCACAACTAAAAATAAGTCTTGATTCATTCATTACAAAGTCCACTAGGCAAGTAACTATCACAGGCCTAAAACCTACATAATATCCTTTTAGTATCCTTGCTTCAAGAACTTTTGTTTATATCAGTTATAGCTTTAGTACAATCACCAAATTCATCTTCAATTCCTAACAAACACTCATTACAAATCTACACTGCGAGCTGCAGAGCTTGCAATTCGAACTTTAGACATGTGGTGCCACTAACCCTGTTCAATACATGCCGATCCCACATGTGGAACTGTGTCCTGAGCCTGAATGGCAGTGACCCCAACTTCGTAGCAGCAACCACAGCACCAGACTCCCTTTGATCAGGGAGGCGTATTTGCATATGGAAGTCATCGATGTAGAAAGTATTGCCGACGGAAATATAAGTAAAAGGATACATTTTACACAAAATGTCGATTTGGCTTTCCACGTCCAGTGATTTCCAAAGGAAGAGTGAAAAGTTTTATGTCCGTGGTGAAGCATACCATCATTTGAAAATCACCCAAAAATACTTACAATTTAAAAAGAACAGAAGAATCGAAGTAGATTAATGATCAATCTGGTGATTTTGAAGATGTGCAATGCAAATATGGTGATACAATATGTTGCAGATAACTCAATTGCTGTTGCTAGCTATGTCACGTCATATATTGCCAACTCTGAGAAGACAGAATTGAAAGAAATGTGGAAGGAATTTCCACAAGAGAGGACACAACATAAAATTGTACAGCTTCAGCTTGAAGATGCTTTCACATCGAGAAATTGGATCCTATGAATGTTTGTATAGATTGACATCTGCAAGTTTATTTTCAAAGTCAAGAGGGATCATCGTGATAAGTCTTGGTCTTCCTGCAGCACAAAATTGAGTTTTGAAATCTGTTCAAGAAATTGAATACTTGGCACTGAATGAACCGGAAAGTCCAGATATTCTGAAAACAAATATGTTGGATACGTACTATACAAATAGAAGTCCATTCCTGGAGAACTGGAAAACATATGTCTATATGAAATGCTGCAACATCATAGTTTTAAAAGAAAATCACAGAACATATAAATGAAGGAAAATACGCTGTAATTGAATCTGAAGGATATTTGGTAAAGCATGACAAAGGAAATCTGATTAATCACAGGAAATTAAGTTGTGATGCTCAAGATAAAAGAGAGTTTTTCTATTTAGCTCTTCTGCAACTCTTCAAACCTTGGCGGACTGACATGGAATTACTTGGACATTGTGACTGCTATGAGGATTCTTTCAATGCATGTAAATATAGCATTGAATGTACAATTTTTTATCTCCAAATGTTACACAAAAAGATTAATCAAGAAAGAACTATTGCAGCTGAAATAGCTAGAGATAGTTCTCAAGATAGTCAAAGGTCACATGACGCACAATCTTATCTTGCTTTTTATTTAACAGGCTGTGAATCACATATCAACATTCATCCCCCAACACCAACAGAGCTGAACGCGCAAAAAAATCTGCGATGATGCGTGGCCATCCTCACAATTAACACCCAACCTGAATTCTGAGTTCAGCTGGACCACGTGTACGCAATGGCTGAGGAGGTTGTTTTGGCACGTGATGGACCATCTTACACATGTGCCAGTGGCCGACGGTGAGCGGTGAGATTTCTTCCACAGCAGTGGCCAGTCACTAATTACTAATTCTATACTATCTTTCAGATCACTAAACTTGAGGGCTGCACTGTCTCCCAGCACGTGGAGAAGTGGCACAAAGGTGAGCTGCAACGATTGTTTCCAGTCTCAACACTCCCTCTCCATCTCTTCCTTTCTCTCTCACACTTTCTCTTTTTCTCTGTCTCATTCTTTCTTTCTCTCCTCCTCTCTCTCACACACTCTTTATCTCTCTCTCTTCCTCTCTCTCACCACACTGTTTCTCTCTTTATTTTTCTCTTCCTGTCTCTCGCATGGTTTCTCTTGGTGTCTTCCTCCCTGTCTCACTCTTTCTCTCTTTGGCTGGCTTTCTCTCTCTCACTCTTTCTCTCTTCCTCTCTCACTCTCTCTCTTTTTGTCTTCTCTCTCTTCCTCTCTCACTCTTTCCCTCTCTTCCTCTCTCTCACTCTTTCTCTCTGTCTTCCTCTCTCTCTCACTGTTTCTCTGTCTCTCTTCCTTGTTTCTTACTCTTTCTCTTCCTCACTCTTTCTCTCTTTATCTTTCAGATCACTAAACTTGAGGTCTGCACTATCTCCCGACACGTGGTTGAAGACACAGAGGAGGCACAAAGGTGAGCTGCAAAGATTTTTCCAGTCTCAGCACTCCCTTTCTATCTGTTCCTTTTTCTCTCACACTTTCTCTTTTTCTCTGTCTCATTATTTCTTTCTCTCCTCCTCTCTCTCACTATTTATCTCTCTCTTCCTCTCTTTTACACTGTTTTTCTCATTATCTCTCTCTTCCTGTCTCTCACACTGTTTCTCTTGTTATCTTCCTCACTGTCTCACTCTTTCGCTCTTTAGCTGGCTTCCTCTCTCTCACTCTTTCTCTCTTCCTCTCTCACTCTCTCTTCCTCTCCCTCACTCTTTCTCTCTCTCTTACTCTCTCTCACACTGATTCTCTCTTTCTCTTTTCCTCGTATCTCATTCTTTCTCTCTTTCACTCTTTCTCTCTCTCACACTGTTCCTCTCTTCCTTGTAGCTCACTCTTTCTCTCTCTCTCGCTCTTCCTCTCTTTCTCTATCTTCCTCTCCCTCACACTTTCTCTCTTCTTCCCCCTCTCTTTGTCACTCATTCCCAGTCTCTCACTCTCTATCTCCTTTCCTTGACATATGACGCACCATCTTATCTTTCTTTTTGTCTTGCAGACCAGTGATGACATGTCAGGGCTGTACATAGTTTTATTTGTTGTTGTTTTGTTTAAATAAAATGCTTTATATGTAAATCTATACATGACTAAGATTCTTGTTTGTCCAACCCCACAGGGACACTTCCGGGTTGAAAAAAGTTGTTGGGGGTATGCTGGTGATGTGGGAAGAGTGTTTGTTGCCTGCCAATATGGGGAGATGCAGCGTGAAAGGGGTATCTCTCAGAGAAAGAACTCCGGTAGGTTTTCAGAAATGCCTCGAACAGATGCAGGCTGACGGACTTAATCACAAAATGGCTTTTCAATGCTCATACAGTGTGACTTATGAACAGTTCACACCCAGGCTCGCAGAGGGACAGCTGTCGCCAGTGGGCTCGACTCCCAAGAGGGAGAACTACAGGCCATCCGCTCCCAAAGGAACAGCAGCATGGTAGCTCGCAGAGGTAAAGGTGCAGCAGCCTAGTAGTTTGCAAAGGTAGAGAGCTGCGAGCCAACGCTCTGGCTTCTAAAGGAATACATGCAAAGTGGTGATGTTGGGCAGAGGGAGCGTGAAGGGGGTATCTGGCAGAGAGAGACCTGCAGTATTTTTCCAGTCTTGACTTCATAGATACAACTGCAGCCCCAAGAAGTCCCAACGGAACAGCTGAGAACCCATCACTAGTTCGCAGAGGCAGACTTGCGGGCCCAATAAGGTTGTGGGGGTATGCTGGTGATATGGGAACAGGGTGTGTTACCTACTGATGTGGAGAGAAGCAGCTTGAAAGGGGTATCTCTCACAGTCAGAGTTCTGGTATGTTTTCAGAGTTGCCTCAGACAGATGCGAGGTGACAGACTCAATCACAAAATGTCTTTTCATTGCTCATATAGTTTGACTTATCAATGGTTCACACACAGTCTCGCAAAGGGACATCTGCGCCCCACAGCAACGTACTAGCTTGCAAACGTAGAGAGGTGGGAGCCGACGAACGAGCTTCTAAAGCCATAGCCACGACCTAGTGATACCAGGAGTGGCAGCATGAAAGGCATATCCTACACAGATGCCAATATCGTCTCGCAGAGTGTAAAACTGCAGACCCTATGGCTTCTACATGGAGACATGCGAGGTAACGGAGTAAATCACAAAATGGCTGCTAACACTTCCTGGTTTCAACAGTTCAAGCCAATGAGCAGCACGCTCGTGCTTGTAATCCCTCAGCCAATCACATGTCAGAATTCTCAAATCTCGATATTTTGAAAATGTGATATTTCTTAAAACATACTGATCAGATTTAGACCATTTAAACAAAAGCATGCTTTCTGGACCATCACCTTTCTCCCTGCCAAATATGCCGTAATTCCGTTCAGCACTTTCACCTGTAGACTTCTGTAAAGTTTTGTATCTAAACTGCATGGAGAAAACACATTTTGGTACCCCCTTTTTTCTCAGCCACTCCTACACCATTCACCCCAAAACTTTCAATATAGGAACTAATCAAAAAAAGAGAAACTTTTTGGATAATTTCATAAAGATTCGTCAAACAACGAAAAAGTTATAGGCACATACAGGCCTCCAGGAGGGGGGCTACACAACCCCCCTCCCAACATGACTGAAGTCCCGGGGCTGTGGGAACCTCAGTGGGCCAACGCAACCCCTTCGAGTCCCCGCTATTAATTTTTAAGAAATGCCCCCGGAACCTAGCCAACCCAAGAGCCTTAATAAAATAAAACGCGCAATTCCAGCGCAAATTCTGCCGATTTTTGTTTAAAAAAAATAATACTTTTTTGGCCCCTGGGGGTCCTTTTAGGACCCTTTCAGTCAATCAATCAATCAATCAATCAATCAATCAATCAATCAATCAATCAATCATTTGTAAGCGCACTACATACCGGTGAGGGTCTCAAGGCACTGGGAGGGGGCTGCTGATCGAACAGCCAGGTCTTGAGAATCCTCCTGAAGGTCAGCAGGTCTTGGGTCTGTCATAGGCTCAGTGGGTGGGTGGTCCATGTCTTCGTGGTGAGGTGGGAGAAGAATCTACCACTGGTGGTTGTTCTTCGTATGCATGGGACGGTGGCGAGTGAGAGGTCGGCGGAGCGTAGCTGGCAGTTGGGGGTGTAGAAGGAGAGTTGTCTGTTGAGGTAGGCTGGGCCGCTCTTGTGGAGTGCATTGTGTGTGTGGGTGAGTAGCTTGAAGGATATCCTCTTGTTGACGGGGAACCAGTGCAGGTTTCTGAGGTGGGGGGGTGATGTGGCCGTGGCATGGTATGTCGAGGATCAGGCGTGCCGAGGCGTTTTGGATGCATTGTAGTCATTTGATGAGCTTGGTCGGGGCTCCCGCATAGAGGGCGTTTCCTTAGTCGAGTCTGCTGCTGACGATGGCCTGGGTGACTATCTCTCTTATATCTGTCGGGATCCATCTGTAGATCTTGCGGAGCATGCAGAGGGTGTTGAAGCAGGAGGAGGAGACTGCGTTGACTGCCTTGGTCATTGAGAGCATTCAGTTGAGGATGATTCCAAGGTTGCGTGCAACGTCAGTGGGTGTTGGGGCTGCCCCCAGTGCCGTCGGCCACCAGGAATCGTCCCAGGCTGAAGGGTTGGAGCCGAGGATTAGGACCTCAATCTTGTCTGAGTTCAGCTTCAGACGGCTGGTCTTCCCCCAGTTGGCGACAGCCTTCATTCCTTCGTGGAGGTTGGCTTTGGCGGTGATGGGGTCCTTGGTGAGGGAGAGGATCAGCTGAGTGTCGTCGGCGTAGGAGATTATGTTGAGGTTGTGCTGTCGGGCTACGTGTGCGAGAGGGGCCATGTAAATGTTGAACAGTGTTGGGCAGAGGGAGGATCCCTGGGGTACATCGCAGATGATCTCGGAGGCTTTGGAACGGAATGGGGGGAGGCGGACACTCTGGGTTCTGCTGGAGTGGAAGTAGGTGGTTCAATTCAGAGCCTTGTCTCGGATCCCTGCGGCATGGAGGCGTGCGCGTAGTGTGCGGTGGCAGATGGTGTCAAAGGCGGCAGTGAGGTCTAGGAGGAAGAGTGCTGTGTTCTCGCCATTGTTCAGTAGGGTCCTGATGTCATCGGTGGCAGCGATGAGGCAGTCTCGCTGCTGTGGTTGCTGCGGAATCCTGACTGGGAAGGGTCCAGGATTCTGTTTTCTTTGAGGTATCGGGTTAGCTGTCTGTTGACGGTTTTCTTGATGATCTTGGCCGGGAAGGGGAGCAGAGAGATGGGCCGGAAGTTCTTGAAGTCTCTTGGGTCTGCCTTAGGCTTTTTGAGAAGGGAGTTGATCTCGGCGTGTTTCCAGATCTCCGGGAAGGTCACGTTCTCGAGGGAGAGATTGATGACTTTGCGCAGGTGGGGTGCGATGGAGCTGCTTACTCTGTTGAAGACGTGGTGCGGGAATGGGTCTGACAGAGAGCCAGAGTGGATTGTGTGCATGGTCTTGATGGTGTCATCGATGCTCATGCTGGCTCAGGCTCTGCGAGGGCAATATCGACTCTGCGAGACGATATTGGCCGCTCCCTGGCGACCGCCTCATTCCCCGACAACTGGAAACACGCCGAGGTCAACCCCCTCCTAAAGAAACCCTCAGCGGACCCCACCGACCTCAAAAACTACAGGCCCATCTCCCTGCTCCCGTTCCCAGCGAAAGTCATCGAGAAAGCCATCAACAGCCAACTCGCCACATTCATTGAAGAACACAACATCCTCGACTCCTCCCAATCCGGCTTCAGAAAAAACCACAGTACGGAAACCACCCTCCTCGCCGCAACAGACGACATCCGCACCTTACTGGACAAAGGAGAAACAGTAGCCCTCATCCTCCTCGACCTATCAGCGGCGTTCGACACAGTCTCCTACCGCACCCTAATACGCAGACTCTACGATGCAGGAATCCAGGACAAGGCCCTCGACTGGATCTGCTCCTTCCTCTCCGGCAGGACGCAGCGGGTCAGACTCCCCCCTTTCCTCTCGGACCCCACCCCGATCACCTGCGGAGTCCCCCAGGGCTCCTCCCTTAGCCCGACACTCTTCAACGTCTACATGGCTCCACTTGCCCCCATCGTCAGAACCTACGGACTCAACATCGTGTCATATGCAGACGACACCCAGCTCATCCTCTCCCTCTCCAACGAGCCCAACACCGCCAGACGCAACTTTCGAGACGGCATGGAAGCCGTTGCCAAATGGATGAAAAACATCTGCCTTCAACTAAACACCAACAAAACAGAAGTACTCATCATGGGCCCAAACCCCGACGCCTGGAGCAACACCTGGTGGCCCACCGCCCTCGGAAACCCGCCAACCCCCACAGACCACGCACGCAACCTGGGAATCATCCTGGACTCCGAGCTCAAAATGGACCGCCAGATCAACTCTGTCTCATCTTCCTGCTTCCACACCCTCCGCCTCCTTCGGAAGACCTTCAAATGGATCCCCCTTGAACACCGAAAGACAGTCACTCACGCCCTGGTCACCAGCAGACTCGACTACGGCAACGCACTCTACGCCGGAATAAACAAAAACCTCATCCGCAAGCTACAGAACATCCAGAACGCCGCCGCAAGACTGGTCCTCAACCTGCCAAAACACTGCCACATCTCCCAGCACCTGCGCACACTCCACTGGCTCCCCGTCGAGGCGAGAATCACCTTTAAGATGCTCACCCACGCATACAAGGCCCTCCACAGCACCGGACCAGCATACCTGAACAGCCGACTCAAATTCCACACACCCCAAAGGACCCTACGATCAGTCCAGCTTTCCTACGCCATGGTCCCCCGCACCAGAAAGACCAGATCGGGAGGCCGCTCCTTCTCCTTCCTTGCGACCAAAGCATGGAACGCCCTTCCGCTCCACCTCAGACAGACAACATCGCTCCCCATCTTCGCAAGAAACCTCAAAACCTGGCTCTTCGACAGACCCCCTCCTTGATGGAATGGAACCTGCACCCCCACACCCCCCCCCACCCCTAGCGCCTTGAGACCCTTACGGGTGAGTAGTCACGCTTCAACAAACTCCTGATTGATTGATTGATTGAGGCGAGCAGGGGGTTGTGGTCGTTCATTTGCCAAGGGTCTGTTGTGTTGCTGTATGTTGGGGCTGTCTGGGTGTTGAAGCTGTCGTGGATGTCTGCTATCTTGCGGTGGAAGAAGGTGGCGAGGGAGTTGCACAGGGCTTGTGAGGGCGGAATGTTGTTGGTGTTTGACCTGGGGTTGGAGAGTTCCTTCACGATGTTGAAGAGATGCTTCCTATTGAGTGCATTGTTGTCAAGGCGGTCTTTGAAGGAGGTCCTCTTGGCTGCCCTAATGAGGTGGTGGTGGTTGCAGATGACGTCCTTGTGTGCTGCGTGGCTGTCCGGAGTTTGTTCACCTGTGCCATTTCTTCTCTAGTTTCTGGCAGGCTTGCTTGGAGGCTAGAAGTTCTAGATTGAACAAGCTGGCCCTATTGCTGGTGTCTCTGTGGGGGAGTTTCTTCAGCGGGCGAGGGTGTTGGGTGAGTTGAACAGAAGGCAAAAAAGGGGCACAAAAAATGAGTTGGACAGAAGGCAAAAGGGGCACAAAAACGAGGGAAAAGACGAGTGGCACAGAAGGCAGACAGGCACAAAAAACAAGTGGGAACAGAAGGCAAAAGGGGCACAAAAACAAGGGAAAAACGAGTGGCACAGAAGGCAAAAGGGCAAAGAAATACGACTGGCACAGAGGCAAAATACAGAACACAGAAATACAGGGGCAGCTAATACAGGGAGGCACAGGGCAGTGAGGGGAATAGAAGGGAAAACACAGCAGACACATGGGGGCAGCGAGGGGAACCGAAGGGAAAACCGGGCAGAGCTATGGGGGCAGCGAGGGGTACAGGAGGAAAGACCTAGCAGAGAGAGCATGGGGAAAGCGTAAAGAATAAGGGGTACAGACCAAGTATAGGCAGCAGGGGAAGATAGACAACAGCAGTCACAGACACAACAATGAAAAGACAGGCAATATAATAAAAGCAATAAAGCGGAGGATGAACAAACCTACCTACTGCCTACCACTGGCCACCAGGGATGAGGCGCAGGTGGGAGCCTGCGGATGGTGGAGGGCCTCAAACTTCCTCAGCAGCGGCAGGTTGGGCAGGGAGACACAGGCGGTGCTGTGCGAAGGAGGAGCGACCTACTTGGTGGGGTCAAGGGTCGGTAGGCCTAGGGGGTCCGGGTGTTTCCACCCTGCCCCTTTCCCTTATTTTCTACCGTTGTTTCTCTATTTTTGGGTGAATTGCTTCTACTGAGCCACAAGATGACTGCCAACACTTCCTGGTTTGGAGTGCTAGCAGTCAATCACATGGAAGCTCGCACATGCAACTTAGGGTCCGCCCAGATATCAAAACTTTTTTTTTTCTAATTTCTCAGCAACTACTGAACGGATTTACACCATTTTTAAAAAGGTTGCTTTCTGACCCAAGCACTACCTTTCTGCCATATTTAGAGTAATTCCGTTCAGTAGTTTCGGCTGTAGTCTTGCACAAAGTTTCCTATGGGAAAATTATTCTTTCACTATTATTTTTTGCATTTCTCAAAAACGACTGAACAGATTTACACCATTTCAAAAAACGGTTGCTTTCTGAACCAAGCTCTACCTTCCTGCCAAGTTTGGGGTAATTCAGTTCAGTGAACCACGAGCACCATAAGGCACTGCGAGCCACTGGGGGCGTTCCACCCGGGGCAAACTTCTAAATCACGTGCAATCCCCGTGGCCTCACTATCACCTGCACAAGAAGTTACGGCGTTCCTCTGAAGAAGTTCTCAATCAGAAAGAAACATGTTAGGATTTCCGCTTGTTTTATTAAATGAAGGATGCAAGCTTCGTTGATGGTGTGCGGCTGAGTTCTTTCCTCGGGAAGATGTTGTAGCAATTTATAACGGTGTGGTTCCACCGCTGGGACGCACCTCCAGCAAGGGCGCCAGAGTCTGCCCGCAGTTGGAACCTTTGTTGTGGATCGCAAAAGTGACAAGGACAGGCTGGTGACGCCAAAGACAGACTTTGGCATGGACCTAGGGAAACCTCGAAAATGGGTTTCTTGGGGCACAACAAACTTTGCTTTTTTAAACAAACAAGGTAACAAATAACTTTGGAATAAATACCCAATGGATGGTTAAAAGCATGGTAAAGACATTGAACCACGAGCACCATAAGGGTATTGGTACAAGAGAACAGCAGCGGACCCTACAGTGCCGCACCTAAAATCCAGTTCCAAGATTTTTAGTTCTGTTTCCTTTTTATATATGTTTTTTTGTGCTGCCAGCCCCAACGCCAGCTGCTGTTTGGCGTTGCTGTGCTCCCCAGATCAGAAACTGTTTTTTTCTATGTTCATGGGGGCGCACCATAATAGAAGTCCAAAAAAGAAGTTATGTAGAAAAGTTCTTTATTTATCTTAATCCATTAAAATACAAATACAGCGAATTCAGCCAACGCGTTTCACTCCCACCAAGGAGTTTCTTCAGGGCACTGAAAAAAAGTTCCCCTGTCTCCAAATAGATTTCTCTGTCGATCCTGTTCATTTAGTTAATTTTCTATTCGTCTTGTATCTGTACAGTTTGTATCTTCCTTCGTATATTTCCACGTTCCCAATAAGTGTGGTTGTTAGTCCTCAAGTCGATTCAAAGAGGCCACATTATTGCCTTCCCTGTTCATGTTCGTTATGATACTGTGTGTTACGGCATCCTTGTCAGAATATCGGCATGGCTGGTTCCAAGCTGGAACCAGCCATGCCGATATTCTGACAAGGATGCCGTAACACACAGTATCATAACGAACATGAACAGGGAAGGCAATAATGTGGCCTCTTTGAATCGACTTGAGGACTAACAACCACACTTATTGGGAACGTGGAAATATACGAAGGAAGATACAAACTGTACAGATACAAGACGAATAGAAAATTAACTAAATGAACAGGATCGACAGAGAAATCTATTTGGAGACAGGGGAACTTTTTTTCAGTGCCCTGAAGACACTCCTTGGTGGGAGTGAAACGCGTTGGCTGAATTCGCTGTATTTGTATCTTAATGGATTAAGATAAATAAAGAACTTTTCTACATAACTTCTTTTTTGGACTTCTATTTTGGTGCGCCCCCACGAGCACCATAAGGCACTGCGCGCCAGAGTCTTCCCGCTGTTGGAAAGTTTTATTTTTGTTTGTTTTTTTTAACTTTATTTATACGTTTTCACCAAAACACAAACAAAGGTACAGTTCTATCCTTTCCGGTATATACAGTATCATAAATTCAGTATGACCAAAGATCATCATCATAGACGACAAGACATTTCAGAATAGGCATTGCCTCTCCGTAGGTCTGAGACATGGTGAGGAGTCACAACATAATATATCAGCAAGCCATATTGCAGATCATAGTCTAATTTGAGTTTGAGGGTCAAGCAGAATAAGTGTCAATTCCAACCACCATTGTCGTGTTGTAGTAAACTGGCAGATGTACTCAATCTGTTAGTTACATAGCATTATTGTATTGCATCACCATCCAAACCCTCTCTTTATATGATCATCTTAATAATAGAGAGCATTTACAGTGATAAAGCTTCAGCAACTTCATGCCCATCTGTCTCTGCGCTGTCTTGTGCCCCTGTGTTGCTTAAAAGGTTATCCTGAAGGGGGTCCCATACGTCTCTGGGCCTACTCGCGATTGACAGTGTTTCAGCATATACTGCTTGTTGCTCTTGGCAATATGTGATATCAGTGAGCCAATCATTAAACTTCGGCGCTCTGCCTCTCCCCCACCGACATGCAACCCTGCGCTTTGCAAGTAGTAAAGCAATGTCCAGCAATTTCCTATACTGTTTAGGTATGTGCAAGGTGTATCCCAATAGCATAATAAGTGGGTCTCTGTCAAACGTGTGTTCTATCATGGACTGTAGGGCCGTGTGTACTTGCGGCCAGTATTCCCATATTCCGAGGCATTCCCACGCTAAGTGCATAAACCCAGCTCCTTCTGCCTTACATCGGACACATCTATCATCATCCGACAAGCGAAATCGGAGTTTCATTACTAGTGTATAGTAGAACCTCTGTAAAAAATTATAATGGATTATTTTCAGCCGACAACTAGCCAATATTTTAGCGGTCAGTCCACAGCAATAGCCCCATTGCGCCTCCGTTATTTTGCATCCCATGTCCTCACTCCATCGCTTGCAGGCAGCGCTATCAGCCCCTTGGCTTTGAGACCTAATGCCTCCGTAAATGCCAGAGACTGTATGTCTCCCAACTGTCGAACTTAGCATCACCTGCTATGGAGTTTTCAGCTCTTGTGCCAGCCAAACATAATAAAAAATGTCTAATGGCGTGGGTTGTGAATCCTGGAACAACTTTTCCCTACTTAGAAACTGCCCATTAAGGAAAAGGTTACCCCACGTGGCAATCTTAAGGCGCCTGCACATAATCTGGAACCCTGTTTCTTGCAGCAACGACATCTTGGGATGGTACTTCAATGGCATACGCGGAGAATATAGTAACTCTATGTGCAGTTTTTTCGCTATCCTTCTCCAGGCATCAATCGTGCAGGACACTGTGGTGAGCGGCGTCTCCAGAGCCTAAACAGGGTACTGTATAGGGGAGTGGGCGTGCCACCTAGTCTTCCACTGCCAACTGTAGCATGCACTGTGTTGGCGCCATCCAATGATAGGCGTAATGCGCCTGTGCGCTCATGTAATATACCTCAAAATCAGGCACATCAAATCCCC
Organism: Lissotriton vulgaris; assembly: GCF_964263255.1. NCBI lineage: Eukaryota > Metazoa > Chordata > Amphibia > Caudata > Salamandridae > Lissotriton > Lissotriton vulgaris. The sequence goes on from NC_141691.1 coordinate 1,435,698,321, forward strand.
CTTTATTATAGGGCTGTGTTATGGTAGTCCATTTTAGGTGTGGTTGTTTACCACCCCAGAACAACCGTAGCAATTCCGAACCCAGTGTCTTAAAGAAAAAGGCACCCGGGTAATAGGGAATATTCAGGAAAAGTTATAAGAAGCGAGGTAGCACCACCATCTTGATAGGTGACGCTCTACCTGCCATAGAGAGTGGCAAGGATAACCAGCACGTAATATTATCGGCGAGCTTAGTAATCGCTGTGCCATAGTTTAGCCTGAGCGTCTCTTCCCTATTCCTAGAGATCTGAGTACCCAGATAGCGAAGGTCCGAGCTATACCACTCCAGAGGGTAGTCCAGCTGAAACTCTGTCACTGCATCAGTGAGTGGGAAAAACTGCGATTTGCCTCAGTTTATCTGTGTGCCCAACAGCCGTCCGAACAACAAAAACTTGCGTAACAGGGGATTAAGATTTGTTTGAGGATCTGTAACGTAGAGCGTCAAATCATCTGCATAGAGTGAAACCGCTATTTGACTTTGGAAGCATTTGAACGCGCTCGCCTTATGAAGTTGTCTTATGCGACATGCAAGTGGCTCTATCGCAATGGCGAATAGTAGGGGAGAAATTGGGCATTCCTGGAGGGTACCCCTCGTAATCGCTAGTTGAGTAGACAGATGCCCAATAATAAGGGCTCTGGCAGTAGGTCGGGTATAGAGCAATTGTATCCAGGATATAAATAATTTGAGAAATCCCATTCTGTCCAGGATGAAGAATAAATACTGCCATTCAACCGAGGTAAATGCTTTCGTAGCATCCCAAATAATTGCAGCAACAGGGAACTCGGGAGCTATGGTTATAATTAGTGAAAAGAGGGTAGGTAGATTATGATTTGTGGATCTGCCAGGAACAAACCCAGCCTGATCGGGGAGTACTATTTTTGTCATAAGTAGGGAGAACCGCGTAGCCAGAACTTTGGCTAAAATTTTTGCGTTGCAGTTAATGAGGGATAGCGGGCGGTAAGAATCACAATCTGTAGGGTTCTTACCAGGTTGTAAGTGGGAAGTGATGACTACCTTCCGCAAGGTGCTGGGTAATACTCCTTTCTCCAATGATTCTTCGAGTACTTCTTTGAGGACGGGGTCCATAATGTCGATGTATTGTTTATAGAATTCAGCAGGTAATCCATCACCCCCTGACGCCTTACCATTCTTTAGAGACATTATTGCTTCTCTGATCTCATCTAGCTCCAGAGGAGAACTAAGGAACGTTCTATGTACGTCGCTTAGCCAGCACAGTGCTATATCATGTAGGAAAGTTCCGAACCCCGCTTCTCTCCAACTCTGTGAGGTATATAATGCTCCATAATGTGTCTTAAACGTTTGCAGGAGACCCTCTGTGTCTTGACATAGCCATCCACCCTGCGTGCTAACCTCCAATATGTTAGTGCCAAATCGTTTTATAATTTGTGATGGTGCCTCTTATATCACGCAGCACTCCAAAACTCTTGGAGATGCAATACCCCCTGATTGTGACTTTAAATGCTTCCCATACCACCTCTACACTCTCAACTGATCCTTTATTGCGAGGGAAGAACGCTGCAATCTCTTCGCCTAGTTCTGTTTTAAACACTTCATCTAGCAGTGCTGTGGGTTGCAGTCTCCACAGGGGCCGGGAGCTGTTATAACCAGGCATTCGCATTTGTACTAACACTGGGCAATGGTCTGAGTAGGTTCTGGCTAGGTGTATAGCTTTCCCCATATCTGTACTCAACCCTCTAGACAGGAGACAATAATCAAGACGGGCCCATGTGCCAGTGTATGAGGTGAAATGTGTTCCTTCTTTTCGCATAGGGTGTAAAAAACGCCAGCTATCAATTAGACCCTCTTCTTCTATAATGCCGTCTAATACATCCCTTGACTTCTTGTTGTATTGCACACAGCCGTCTGCTCTATCCAGTTTAGCATCATGGACACATTAAAATCCCCGCACCAGATAATGTGCATCGAACCAATATTTACCACTTTCTCCCACAATGCTGTGAAGAACTCTGGCGTGTCGATATTTGGTCACTTGGTGCATAGCAATTTACAATAGTGATTGTATCAGTGCCAAGTCTGCCCCACACAATAACATATCTACCCTCTGTGTCTATCACATTCCCAAGCACATTAAATTGAATCAACCTCTTAATCAAAACGACAGTGCCTCTGGCATATGATGAGTATGAGGAAAATACCCTAACCGCTGCCAATCTACTTGCAATTGTGTGATACGGACGTGGCGGTAAGTGCGTTTCCTGCAGGAGCGCTATATGCACCTGCTGACTATCTAGATAAGCTAACACATTTCTGCATTTCCTAGCGTCATTGAGGCCTCGTATATTCCAGGACAATACTGTCAAATGATAGGTTCTCCCATCCTCAGCCATTTCTGACTATTATTGCATAACAACATCCCTGTGAGAGATCCACCCTTTGTCATGTTGCCAAAACTTTGTCTCTGTTCATGGATCTGATCCTGTACTGCGACAACTAAACCTTCCCTCCCCTCCCCCTCCCTCCGAGCCCACCCCTCCACCCACTGAAGCAGCCCCAACTTGCCAGACCAGTCTATCCTCCCATTGCCCCTGTCCCCAACCAGAAACCCAATCCCCCCCAACATACAAAAAACAATTCAGGGGAATACCCGTAGGGGGTCATTCTAAAGGGTTACACCACCGCCTTTCCCTCGTCAAGCCTCTGGACCTGTGCGACCTCTAGGCTTCAAGTGAGGGGGGTGGGGGTCCCGGAATACATTACCATCGGAACATCTGCAGTCCTTCTCAGACATATGTCCACACTTCGGTTGTAGTTGCAGTTTTTCATCAAGCTTTAGTAATACCACCATCAGGAATCAGGAAGTTCAAAAAAAAAAAAAAGAGGGGTGTTTGACACAGTTCAGGCCTCTTCGTCCGTGCCTTGGTCATGTTCCTGTTGGCCTTCGTCGCGTCCATTTCCGCCCCGCTGCATTCGTTTCAGCGATCGCAAGAAGTCCTCAGCCTGTTGTGGGTTCGTGAAGAAGCGTTGTTTCCCCTGATGAGTCCCACAAAGTCGCGCTGGATATATTAGGGCATAATCGATCTGTGCTGCCCGCAGTTTCTTTTTGATCTCAATGAACTTGCGCCGCTCCTCCTGTACCATCGGAGTAAAGTCCGGAAATATCGAATAGGATACCCCATTATACACCAGATTTTGCTTGGCTCTTGCTGCATGCAGTGCCACATCACGGTCGCAGTAATTCAGCAGGCGCGCGATGTTGGGCCTTGGAGGGGCACCTGGTTTTGGCCGCGGAACAAGGGAGCGATGTGCACACTCCACGATAAGGTGTGTAGAGAATGCCTCAGCCCCTATGGCAGTTATTAACATTTTTTCGATGAAATCTTCCATACGCCCAGTGTCCCTGGATTCCGGAATGCCCGTCACGCGGATGTTGTTGCGTCTACTGCGGGCTTACAAATCCTCATTCTTCTAAGCGATGATACGTAGCAGTTTATCCATCCTCGTTAATTGCGTCGCATGACTAGCGGTAGTGTCTTCATTATCCAATAATCGCCTCTCAGTCTCCTTTATTCTCTCTTCGTGCTTGTCCACCTTATGTACAATAGCGTCCATCCTAGAGGACATGCGATCCACTTTATCGACGATTGTGGCAAAACCTTGTTGCATTTCCTGCAGTATCTGCCGCATGTCTCGGTCTTGAGATGTCTCTTTGCCAACCGATGTGTCCGCATTATCTAAGTCTGCGTCCGGCATAGTTTGTTTAGCCCCCTTTTTTGCGGTCTCAAAGTTACGTTTTGGCTGGTGGGTGTCCGGCTTTCCAATCACAGCGCATTCGTCCAGCAGCCCGATATTATACGGCACCTCACAGGGTTAGTGACGCGTCAAAGCCCCACTGTCTGCACACTGCGTTGCTGGGCTGTAGCGATAATGAATGTGTCCGTTGCAAAGGCACTGTATCCCGGTTACAATGTGTCCCCTAGGTCACACCTCGCTGTTAGGCCTGTACAGCAATATATCCAATGTTGTGCGTTGTGGGGACGCACTTAATTGCTGGTGTTCGTGTGCTCACTTCCCTGCCACTCCGCCGCCGTTCTTGTAAACAACGCTACTCCGTCTTCTAGGAGATTGTCCCGTCTTTAAATCATGCAGTGCAGAGCGCCCAATCTCGCCACCTTCAGCTGCAGTTTGCGTCTCACTGCGGTGGGTTCAGCGCCCAATGCTGTTCAAACCTCTAAGTGTGTCGCATGTTTGGCGCCATGTCAAGGAATGCGCTTCGGTAAACACCACCCCCTTCGCAGTTAATGTTTCTTGTCCCTAGATGCCTCAAAGAAGAGCTATACGTTCATGAGACATAGATCCCCCTACGTGGAGTGAGGAATTAGGGGCAGAGTCCAAGCGCTGCACCGAGGGGCAGAACTAGAGCCAGTTCTCCATTGCGTATTGCCGGTGCAAATGGCGGCAGTTAGGACACTTATGTCTGCAGTTCAGCCAGCAGGTCGTGTGGTGCTTTATTCTCTAAATGGGGGAAGCGTGTGTGGGGGCAGATGTCATAGCCCTCCTCTCCCAGCTCTTTGGAAGTATTGGCACAGCACCTCGAGCCCCGGGGCGAAGGCCCCAGCAATCTCGGCTCCTTTCACAAAGGCCTGCTCACCTCATGGCAATCCCCGGATTTTCCTGTCAACTGTAGCCGCCTCCGCCGTCTCCTCTGTCACCAAGGCAACTCTCGGCAAAGAAGTCAGTGCTGCATTCCTCAGCCCCTGAGGCTCGGCTTGTCTCCAGAGTTTCACCGAGTGTGGAACTTATGTTCATAAGCTGTTAGACTTCAGAAGGGTGATGTTTGTCCCGATTCAGTAGGATAAATACCAGAAAATTATTCTGGGTAGCAGGAGCCTCACCACAGGGCGTCCATTCTGCTTGTGCGCCCTCTAGCGCCCCCGCAGTTGGAACCTTTGTTGTGGATCGCGAAAGTGACAAGGGCAGGCTGGTTACGCCAAAGACAGACTTTGGCATGGACGTAGGGAAACCTCAAAAATGGGTTTCTTGGGGCACAACGAACTTTGAATTTTTAAACAAACAAGGTAACAAATAACTTTGAAATAATTACCCAATGGAGGGTTAAAAGCATAGACAAGACAGTGAACCACGAACACCATAAGGCACTGCGAGCCACTGGGGGCGTTCCACCGGGGGCGAACTTCTAAATTACGTGCAATCTCCGTTGGTTTGCAGCTGATTTCTTTCCTAGGGAAGAGATAGATATATATATATATATGTGTATATATATATATATATATATATATATATATATATATATATATATATATATATATATATATATATATATATATATATATATATATATTACCTACTGGCGGTCGCCAGTAGGTATATATAGTTAGGATTTTTTCTCTATGGGATTTTTGAAAATTCTATGTCTAATAACTTTGGCGTTTGTGGACGGAATTGGCTGAAATTTTCAGGAAAATGGAACATTTTGTTTCTGAACAGCCCCTGACAATTTGGGGGGGTTTCATCAAGGGGGGGCCGAGAAAAAAGGGGGTCCCAAAACGCTTTTTTCACATGTTAATTTCCATAGGGCGGTTGGCCTCACTTTTAGCTCGAACGGCTGAATGGATTTGCACGAAACTTGGCAAAATTGTAGGGACTGTTAGCCCGATGTGCCTTTGCTAGGTCTCAATATATGTGCTCCAGTGGATTTTGAGTAATTTAGGTTAAAAAAAAGATATATATCTGGGCGGAGCCTAACCACACATCTGATCTGATTGGCTGTCAGCACTTCATCCAAGAAGTGTTGGCAGCCATCTTGGGACCAATATACATGATAGCACCTCATTAAAAAGCATTGTAGTTAATAGAGGGTTTTAGGACTTTAGTTACATTATAAATCATTTGTTGATGGTACCATACTCGTTTTAGGAATTGTGGTGGGTTCTAAGGTGATTTTACCATGTGAAAAAACCTTCTGCTGTGATATCATGAATATTGTTTGAAAGAAAACTAATATCTCATGATTTTCCCACAGTGGTTTGGAAGGGGATCTATAAGCTAAACTGAAAGCATATTTTCTGTAAATTCACATTATCTTTCTCAGTCATGTGAAAATGAAGTCTGACATTCTCAGTAAAACATGTACATCCAACAAGGACAGAGACTGTCAGTTGATTCCTTTGTGTTCTACTGCAGCCTCCTAGAGTGTTCTAAAGAACAACTAGAGCGCTAACAGTCCTACTTATTACAAAGGTATGGCACACCTGAAGCCATCTTGATTGGAATAAAGTGGTAACTCTTAAAACATTTAATTTAAAAAGAAACAACATGAGGGGGTATATTTTGCCATAGAAAGTATGATTAGTGCTGCAGAATGAAAAATTAGGGCACATTTTGAGTGACTTCTCAAATCCTTTTCTATTTCATTAAAACATTCTGACATGCAGTCTCCCAAAATGGCCACCAGAGACAAAAGAGCCCAAATGTAGCCCAAATATCACCCAGATGTAGCCCAAGTATAGCCCAATGGCAGAATGTCCCAGAGTGTTCTAAAGACCAACTAGAGCGCTAACAGTCCTACTTATTACAAAGGTATGGCACACCTGAAGCCATCTTGATTGGAATAAAGTGGTAACTCTTAAAACATTTAATTTAAAAACAAACAACATGAGGGGGTATATTTTGCCATAGAAAGTATGATTAGTGCTGCAGAATGAAAAATTAGGGCACATTTTGAGTGACTTCTCAAATCCTTTTCTATTTCATTAAAACATTCTGACATGCAGTCTCCCAAAATGGCCACCAGAGACAAAAGAGCCCAAATGTAGCCCAAATATCACCCAGATGTAGCCCAAGTATAGCCCAATGACAGAATGTCCCAGAGTGTTCTAAAGAACAACTAGAGCGCTAACAGTCCTACTTATTACAAAGGTATAGCACACCTGGAGCCATCGTGATGGGAATAAAGTGGTAACTCTTAAAACATTTAATTTAAAAAGGAACAAAATGAGGGGGTATATTATGCAATAGAAGGTATTATTAGTGCTGCAGAAAGAAAAATTAGGGCACATTTTGAGTGACTTTTCAAATCCTCTTCTATTTCATTAAAAAATTCTGACATGCAGTCTCCCAAAATGGCCACCAGAGACAACAGAGCCCAAATGTAGCCCAAATATCACCCAGATGTAGCCCAAGTATAGCCCAATGACAGAATGTCCCAGAGTGTTCTAAAGAACAACTAGAGCGCTAACAGTCCTACTTATTACAAAGGTATGGCACACCTGAAGCCATCTTGATTGGAATAAAGTGGTAACTCTTAAAACATTTAATTTAAAAAGGAACAAAATGAGGGGGTATATTTTGCCATATGAATTATGATTAGTGCTGCAGAAAGAAAAATGAGGGCACATTTTGAGTGACTTCTCAAACCCTCTTCAATTTCATTAAACAATTCTGGCATACAGTTTCCCAAGATGGCCACCAGAGACAAAAGAGCCTAAATGTAGCCCAAATATCACCCAGATGTACCCCAAGTATAGCCCAATAACAGAATGTCCCAGAGTGTTCTAAAGAACAACTAGAGCGCTAACAGTCTTACTTATGACAAAAGTATGGCACACCAGAAGCCATCTTGATTGGAATAAAGTGGTAAGTCTGAAAACACTCAATTTAAAAAGGAACAACATGAGGGGGTTAATTTTGCCATAGAAAGTATGATTAGTGCTTCAGAAAGAAAAATTAGGGATCATTTTGAGTGACTTCTCAAATCCTCTTCTATTTCATTAAAAAAATTCTGACATGCAGACTGAAACATGCACTTTGAATACCAGCAGCAGACGTCCCTGGTGAGCAGTAGCTTTACTACAGTGATCTAATGTGCAACTAGAGTGCTAACATTCAGAATTTATGGCAAATGTGTGACACATCTGAATGCCTTCTTGATGGAACCAAAGTAAACAAGCATTGAAAATGCAATAGATCTCGCCCTCGTTTAAGTTAAAGCCGTTCTGTTTGTAATGAGGTGGCTTTTTAGCTTTGCTTTTATTAGTGTTTTTTCAACTTTCATGTAAATAACATGCATCTGTATGCATATAAGTATATGTATGCATGCATTTATGTTTGTATTTATATAGATATACAGATGATATATGTTTATATATGTGTGTATATATATATATTCACTGAAAAAACCATAGGCTATAGACCATATATAGTTAGGAATTAGCATTTACAAAACCTTGAAAATTCACTGAAAAAACCATAGGTTATAGACCATATATAGTTAGGAATTAGCATTTACAAAACCTTGAAAATTCACTGAAAAAACCATAGGTTATAGACCATATATAGTTAGGAATTCGCATTTACAAAACCTTATTTTACTCACACAAAACCATTGAAATTCCATATATAGTTAGTTGCACTAACTATATATCGCGCACCCGCAATCCACTGCTGATGATGTCACATATTACATCATTCATGACATGGTCAGTGACATCACTGATGACATCACTGATGACATCTCAAATGACATCACTGATGACATCACTGATGACAACATCCAGTGACTGTATGTTTCTGTAAAGTTAAAATATGTCTTACATATTGAAGAATGAGTGGATGTATAAGTGTCTGGATGAAGGATTTAGTAGGTGCATGACTGACTGTATGAGTGAGTGATTAAATGTGTCTCACTGAGTGCATGGGTTAGTGACTAAACTGTCTTAATTTGTGCATCATTATGTCTGTTGTTCTGTAAACTGTTGCATGTGTTGATAAGTAGCTATATGAGTAACTATATGTGTTATTGATTGGTTGCCCAAGTATTTGTATGGGAGACTGAGTGTGTGTGTGGGTGGCTGGGAGGTGTATGACTCTGTGCATAGATGTGTGAGCAGTTGATTCACTAGACGTATGGTTTCAAAAGTGCATGTGGAAACAGCTGTATGGGCGGTTGACTGTGTGCATGAGTGTATTGGTGAGTGAATGGATATCTCAGTGCTACATGTCAAAGTAAGTACATATGTAAAACACAGTACATGTGAGAGTTGACATATATAAATAACTGTGCATAAGAGCCAGTGAATGTGTGAGTGGCTGTATGGATCATTGTGAACTTGTATCAGGGATTGTATAAGAGAGTAAATATGTGTTAGTATATGTTTGAATAAGTAAAGTTTGTATAACTGTATAGTTGAGGAAATGGGGGTGTGATTGATTCTTTGCATGACTGACTAGGTGTGTGAGTAACTCCATGGATGAGTGACAGTCTGTGAGTGTCTGTTTACACTGATTGTATCTAAGGTTATATTAGAGTCTGAAGAGGTTCATCGTATTATCACATGAATGATATCATCAGTGATGTGATCAGTAATGTCAAATGAGATGTCATCAGTGATGTCATCAGTGATGTCATTTGAGATGTCATCAGTGATGTCATTTGAGATGTCATCAGTGATGTCATCAGTGATGTCACTGACCATGTCATGAATGATGTAATATGTGACATCATCAGCAGTGGATTGCGGGTGCGCGATATATAGTTAGTGCAACTAACTATACATGGAATTTCAATGGTTTTGTGTGAGTAAAATAAGGTTTTGTAAATGCGAATTCCTAACTATATATGGTCTATAACCTATGGTTTTTTCAGTGAATATATATATATATATATATATATATATATATATATATATATTACCTACTGGCGGTCGCCAGTAGGTATATATAGTTAGGATTTTTTCCCTATGGGATTTCTGAAAATTCTATGTCTAATAACTTTGGCGTTTGTGGACGGAATCGGCTGAAATTTTCAGGAAAATGACACATTTTGTTTCTGAGTAGCTCCTGGAAATTTGGGGGGGGTTCGTCAAGGGGGGGCCGAGAAAAAAGGGGGGTCCCAAAACGCGTTTTTCCCATGTTAATTTCCATAGGGCGGTTGGACTCACTTTTAGCCCGAACGGCTGAATGGATTTCCACGAAACTTGGCAAAATTGTAGGGACTGTTAGCCCGATGTGCCTTTGCTAGGTCTCAATATATGTGCTTCAGTGGATTTTGAGAAATTAACGTTTAAATCAAGATATATATCTGTAACAGCGCTCCGGGCAGCGATCCGGTTCGCGTACTTTTCGCGTAACGGAACTTTGCGCACGGAAAGCTGATTGGCTCTTCGGTGTCTGTCAACATTCTAAACAGTCCGGTGCAGCCGCCATCTTGTCTCTCGGTAGGATCGAGAGACAAGAGGAGGCCAAAACAAAGGGGGAAATTTCCATAAGGGGGCATAGTAGATCCTCCCTGACCCCCTAGGTTTTATGTGGAGGTTTTAAAAGGGCCCAGCAGGGTCAAAAAAATTTTTTTTTTGCGCGATGAGCGCCTAGTACGCGAACCGGAAAGCGTTCTGGGCAGTGTACTATAAGGATAATAGAATGATACACTTTTCAAAGACTGTATGTTAATTGTTTGTTGTTTTTGTTGTTTTTTTTTGTTTTCTTTATTTTTAAAGTTTTTTTTTATTTTGATTGTTTTTCATAATTTATTAAACTTTCTAACATTTCACTGTCTGATATGTCATTATTTTCTTGAAATATTGTTTGCAATCTGTGAGGTTGTAAAATGTCCTCATTTGCAAGGAGGGCATCTACTGCTTGGACACATTGCAGCAGTTCATTATCCAAGCTTTCATCCATAAATTCCATGTCAATTTGTTCAATCAATTCCTGGCTGCTCTCTTGCAGGTCCATTTCAAAAGAAACTTGGTTTTCGCCTTCCATTTTGCCTGAAATTTGGATTAAAAAAATATATATTAGTAGAGATAGGGCACTGTTGGGATTAATTTTAGATTGGCAGTTTTTATCAGTGAATTTATCTTTTGGCAGTGTATAGTATCAGAGTGGAAATAGGACTATAAAAAAGTGTATGTGATTTAACCAAGACAAGCCTAACTCCATTCATAACTATAACAGAGAAGTCTATCTAAATACATTACTACTACAGAGGGATAGTGTATATCTAGCAGAAAAAGTCTACTATATTAAGTTATAGTGCACAATATATTTCATTTTTAAAAATTATAACTTACCTTCACAAAGAAGTTGAAGTTTTTGGAAGCTATTGAAATGTGATGTACAACAAGAAGTAGTAGTCAAAATGGCTGTGTTTTCTTCTCTTCCTTTATATATATTCAAGTATATAACCAATCAAATGTCAGGTAATAAAAGTAGAAAATGAAAGTAACATTTTCATTGGTTGTCAATTCCAACAGTTCAGATGTGTTTTGTGAAGTAATTTACCTCACGGTACTTGGAGAGGTCTACAGGCTAAATGGCTAAATGAAATTTCAATCAAATTTGTGAGAATGAAAGGGATTGTTATGTAGTATGAGCTAATTTATATTTGGTGAGAGTGTCTGTAGTCGTTTTTCTGTAAATTACTTTCCCACCTTTTTTTTGGACCGCTTCCCGGAAAGCGGTCCGGTCCGCGAACTAGGAGCGTAACGGGAGTCCACCATTTTGTGTTTCGGTCGAATCAAGGTGTAAAATGGAGGGTAAATAATGTTCTGAATGGGTAGAAGGGGGCATGGTACAAGTATTTTGCCCCCCTACGTTTTCTGAGGGTGGCTGAGGAGGACTATATGTGCGAAGAAAAAACTTTTTTTTTGAAATTTTGCGCGGTTAGCTTCCAGTTCGCCTACCAGATAGCGCTCTTTGAGCGTAGTTTGTTGAAAATTACAGAAAAAAAGTTAGAAAAAAAATAATAAAAGTGTGTGATCAGATGGAGCGTAGCTCTGAGAAGAGCTTTTGGGTTTATGGTACATTTAGGTACTTATAAGTAGGTACCAATGCACAGTCTTAAATTCAGAATGAAAATTCTGTTGCCCTCATCTGAGAAGTGAACTTCATCTCCTCTGTAGATATCTTGCATGTAGTAACGCAGGTTATTGTTGTACAGAGAGCCCATTCCATGGTCTCTCATGAAAGCTGAAACAGATTTGTTTACATGCTTCCTCGCTTTCTCAATTTGTGGAGAAAATTGGTTGGACCACCTCCATTTCTGTCTTTGGCATATATTGGAATATACCAAGGCAGTTTGAGGTAAAAGTGCCATTAATTGCTCAAAGGTGTCCTTTAAAAGCATTTCCAGACCTACCCCTGTCAAAGTGCCCAAATCATTACCTCCACAGTGCACTATTAACAGGTCAGGTTTTGGTAAATGCATAAAGGTTTTCACCAATGGTATCAATTGGTGACATTTTAATCCTCTTTGGCCCAACCACTTAATTTCCACATCCTGTAAATTGAGGTTAGGTAAATTTCTGTTCTCAGCATACCTTTGAGCCCAGTGGATGTAACCATGTCCAACAATCCAGACCTTAAACATGGTGGGAGAAGGTTGTTCTGCAGTCAGATGAAGTGTGGTAATGAAAGGGCAGTTGAAACAGTAGGAGTTTCTAAAGAAAAAAAACTGTGGATTTCCAATGCTAATGAATCATTAGCAGTGATTGGTGCATTTCCATTTCTGAAAACAGAAAGTTAGGGTGCATGGATGTGTTCTTTGAAAGATGTAATTTGAATGGTCAAGGAAGAAACATTTAATGAAAGATTGCACTGGATACGCAGGTGCACTGAGAGTTCAGAGTTCAATTGAAACATTGTTGTGTGAATTTGCAAACATGAGAGGTCTTCCAGGAGGTGGTTGCTATGGAAAAAAGGCAGAGAGGGCAGAGGGGGGAAGGGTTTTGATTTGAAAAAAGTGAGGGAAGAGTTATGATTGGCTAATATGAGAGATATGTGAAATGAATATCTGTATTTCTGTGCTTTCAATAGCTGCAGCCTTTGGAGTGCATCCTTTTTCTTCTGCTGAAGACAATTTGGTGTATTTCTGAGACTGTTTTCAAAACTCAAAAAATATTTGCTAAGGTGAGAAAAGATTTATTTAATGTAGATAGAGAATAGTATGATTTAAGGAGAAAATGATGAAGAAAGCTGTGTTTTTAAAATGTGGTTTTGTCTCTAGTGATATACAAATAGAATTAGTTTCTTTGAGAAATTGTAATTGCATATTCGGTGTAGCATTCTGGCATGCAGTAACACAAGTTATTGTGGTACATGGAGCCCATTCCATGGTCTGTTATGTAAGCTGAAACAGATATGTTGTTTTTAAAAACGATTTTAGAAATCAATTACATTTCTGGATATGTACTGCTAGAGCTTCATAGGTTGTTTTGGGCCATATTTATAAGGCATTTGAGTGTCTTTGATGTTATGTTTTCCTTTTAAAATGGAAAGTGTTCCTCATGGGGCAAGTGTCTTGTAAATACGCTCCCACTTGTGCTTTGCAGATTTAGATTTTGATTATGGGAGTTACATAGCCATGTTAATAATGTCCAAACAATGGTGGTAGGGCATTCAAGAAAACGCTTTCCTTTGTCTCTAGGACATTTTCAGTCCTTTCCTCTTGAATACAGGTATACAATTGATTTATATGCTGTGTTTAAAAACGAATTTTGAAATCAATTACATTTCTGGATATGTACTGTTAGAGCTTCATAGGTTGTTTGGGGTCATATTTAGAAGGCATTTTAGTGTCTTTGATGTTATGTTTACCTTTTTAAATGGAAAGCGTTCCTCATGGGGCCCTGAGCAGTTCTTAGCCATGTTATTTAATGGGAAGTGGATAACATGGCTAAGAGCATTTGCTGGAAAATGCATGAATATCGCTGACTTTTCAGCGATATTCATGCATTGCGGCCGTTTTTTTTCGCATTTGCGAGCAGTTCTTAGCCATGTTATCCAATGGGAGGTGGATAACATGGCTAAGAGCATTTGCTGGATAATGCATGAATATCGCTGACTTTTCAGCGATATTCATGCATTGCGGCCGTTTTTTATCGCATTTGCGATAAATCTTGCTAAGGAGAAAATGATGAAGAAAGCTGTGTTTTTAAACTGTGGCTTTGTCTGTAGTGATATAGAAATAGATTTTGTTTCTTTGAGAAATTGTAATTGCATATTCGGTGTACCATTCTGGCATGCAGTAACACAAGTTATTGTTGTATATGAAGCCCATTCCATGGTCTCTTATGTAAGCTGAAACAGATATGTTGTTTTTAAAAACCATTTTTGAAATCAATTACATTTCTGGATATGTACTGCTAGAGCTTCATAGGTTGTTTTGGGTCATATTTATAAGGCATTTGAGTGTCTTTGATGTTATTTTTCCTTTTTAAATGGCAAGCATTCCTCATGGGGCAAGTGTCTTGTAAATACGCTCCCACCTGCGCTTGGCAAATTTACATTTTGATTATGGGAGTTACATAGCCATGTTAATAATGTCCAAAAAATGGTGCTAGGGCATTCCAGAAATCGCTTTCATGTGTCTCAAGGACATTTTCAGTCATTTCCTCTTGAATGCAGGTATACAATTGATTTATATGCTGTGTTTAAAAACGAATTTTGAAATCAATTAAATTTCTGAATATGTACTACTAGAGCTTCATAGGTTGTTTGGGGTCATACACCATTTTTGGGAAATTATTAACATGCCTATGTAACTCCCATAATCAAAATCTAAATTTGCCAACCGCAGGTGGGAGCGTATTTACAAGAAATTTGCACCATGAAGAACGTAAAATAGCATAATAGACACTCAAATGCCTTATAAATATGACCCAAAACAACTTATGAAGCACTAGCAGTGCATATTTCCAGAAATGTAATGGTTTTCAAATAATGACTTACTTCATTGGTAGGCCTTCACATGTATTTTCTCCTTGGTTTTTTTCAGTGAAAATCTTATCTGCAACCATGTGTTGGCCTCACCTCAAATAAACAAAACAGGTGATGGACCGAATGTGGATCAATGACACACATTCACCCCAGTCCAAAGATCTGGGCCTAAACAAACCTTTAGATAGGCTACATCTTATCGTCATCCTGAATTAATCATTTAAAATATTAGGGAGTGATTTATGATTGTTCTATGCCTGTTTTGTACCATTGAGTGTCATTTTTGTGATGCAGTGCTGGTGCAAAAGATTTGCTATGTTAAATAATTAGTAGGGCATTAAGTTTTAGATGACTGTTATTCATTTACTGTTTGGTAATAGTGGTTAATAACATTTTTTATTATATTTTTCCACAGATTCAACTGCAGATTCTTTCATAGTTTGGAAAATGCCTACAAAAAATAGAATTAGAAAGGCTAGAAAACGTCAAAGACAGCAGGATGATGTTTTATTGCAGCAGTCCTCTTCCCCAAATACTTGTCAAAACATCAAGAAAGGTCCGGGTAAGAGCACGAAATCATTCTTAAGAAATATTTGTAGTAAAAAAAGTATTTCTCTAAAAAATGTTTCAGTCCACAAAAAGAAAAGCAATTTAAATGGAAAGGAGAGACCCATCAAAAATGTTACTGGTAGAGGAAGAGATAACTCTGTGCATGATAGTAGAAGGAAACAACAGTTTAGGGACATTCGAAATAGAATGTTCCGTAACAGGATAATAGTTAATTTATTGAAAAATATTTAAAAAAAAGGCCAACAGAAAGCGGCATTTTATAAGAAGAAGAAAAATGTAGAGAAAATATTGATCATGCTTTTGAAATTAAGCGAAAGTTGTTTATTTTGGTAATCAATAGAATTAGGAAACTAAGCAAGGTAATTTCTGATTTCAAAACAAAAAGTAGATGGAAGAGAGTAGTAAATCGTACTAACTTTTGTGAAGTTTTTTCCGGAGAATGGATGCATAGTTCAAGTTGTGAGGCATTTTTTAATGAGGAGAGTTATTTTCAGGATAATGATTTGGTGTTTGCAGTTGACACCAGTGGTCGAGCTTATGAAGTGAAGGATGGTTGTCCAGTTGAAAAAGAACAACTTGTGACAACAGAGACAGAAGAGGTGCTAAGTGATGAGGTTTTAGGAAGACGTCCTAAGGGTCCTGTGTACATTTGGAAGTGTAGTTCTATTTGCAGTGTGCGACAGGTTTCCATCAATTTGCTTTGTGATTTTATACGGACATTTAATAAGAAAAGTTTGAAGCAGAAAATAAAGTTGTTGCAAGATTTAGATCATTGCAGAGTGAGACAAATGACAGGTTTGCGTGGTCATTCACTGGCTTGTCTTTCCAGGAGAGTATGCCAGAGTGTTTTTCATCATTTCAGGATGCTAGCAGTGCATCATAATAAAGTGAGAAAATTAGTGAGAATGTTGTATTATGCTAAGAGTCCAGCAATTATGCTTAAACAATTATGTGCTGCTCTTTTGCATGGTTCTGAAATAGATGTGAAGAATATTTGTGAAGAAATTGAGTTTTGTTACTTTGGTAGTAGAGATTAGAATGTTCAAATTGACCCAGAAGTAGAGGGTTATGTTGAAGATAATATACAGGTTTCTAGTTCAGATAATTTTCAGAAGGAAATTGCCACGTTTCAGATGAAATCAAGTGAGAGGCCTAATTTCACTTGTGTATGTTGTCGACGCACTTATTATAAGAATCAGACTAAGTTAGTGGATTTATATGCAAAAACTGAAAGGGAAAATAATAGTGAATGGAAGGATTTTGCCTCATACTTGATGGTAGAAAATTGTTTTGATTTGGGAGTGGACCAACGTGTGTGTACTTATTGTTGTAATAAATTAAATCAAAACCAGATGCCTGCTAGGGCAGTTCATAATAATCTGGAATTGGTTGAGATTCCTTCAGAATTGAAGGATTTAAATACTTATGAATCTATTTTGATTCAAAGTATCCATCCCTTTCAGGCTATTGTAAGAATGGAGCCAAAGACAGGGAAGTTGCCTCCAACAGATTTACAGAGAGGATTAAAGGGAAGAGTTGTTTATTTGCCTCTAGATTTGAACAAAAACATTAACACAATTGGAGTTGAGAAAGTGGAAGAGGAACCTCTGGTTATCTTGGTTAATGGGGTTCCGACAAAGAATAAGAAAATATGGCAAGATTTAGTGGATGTTAGGAAAGTGAAAAATGCAACTTTGTATTTGAAGAAAAATAATAAGTACTATAAGAATGTATATGTTGCAGAAGAGGAAGTAAGTGATGAAGAGGATAGCGTTTTGTGTGCTGGCCAAATTGAGAAAGTAAGGTGTATAATAGTGAAGAAATATATGAACATTATAGTGTTCATCCTTTGCATTCCAAGGAAGTCATGGGAAATGCTATTGAGTTGTTTCAAATGAAACAAGCCAAAGGGAGTCCCATTAGTGTTTGGGAGGAAAGTTTGGAAGCTCGGTGTTTCCCACAGCTATTTCCAACAGGTCAAGGATGAAGATATGATGAGCGACCTCATCAAATTCCTGCGTCTGAATACCGGACTTTACGATTGTATGCAGAAGATCCTAGGTTTCGTCAATGCATTCCCTATTTGTTTCATCTCCTGTTTGAAAGCGATCTGTCAGGACTGTCATATGCAGTGAAACACATCTTAAAAAGTGGTATACAGATGCGAAACATCTCGGCAAGTGATTTTATGCATAAAGTCAATGTCCAAGACAGTATTTTGGATTCTCACTTAATTAATCTCATGGCGTGTCAGCGTGGTACTAATGAGTACTGGTACCGTCGTCATGGTGATTTAAAATGTATGCTGAGGAACTTAGGAACTCCAACATGGTTCCTCACTCTGAGCTGTGCCGAGTATGGCTGGGAAGACTTACTTGAATTTCTACGAGAGGCAAATGGAAATATTGAAAACATTGAATTCAAGACACCTGGAGAACTGTGTTCTTTGGATCCAGTGAATGTATGCAGGTACTTCAATCATAGATTTGAAGCTATGATGTCTTTCATCACAAATAAGAAGAATCCACCTCTTGGAGAGGTGTTGGATTTCTTCTGGAGAAAGGAGTACCAAGCAAGAGGTGCCCCTCATATACATATGTTGTTGTGGATCAAGGATGCACCTAAATTTGGAACAGATCCGGATGACTTAGTGATGAATTTCATAGAACAGTATTCTACGTGTGCTGTTCCAAACGCAACGGAGAAGAAAAGCCTAAGAGAACAAGTTCTACGTTTCCAAAGCCATCGTTGTGGAAAGTACTGTCGTCGTAAATTCAGAAACAAGGACAAGTTCTACACCAAATGTCGTTTCAACTTTCCACGACCGGTGATTTCTAAAGGAAGAGTGAACAGTTTGATGTCTTCGCTGCGACATAATGTGACGAGGAAATCACCCAAGAATACATACAATTTGAAAAGGAATGAAGAGTCCAAGTACATCAATGACTACAACCCAGTGATTTTGTCCATGTGGAATGCTAACATGGATATACAGTTTGTGGCTGACAACTGTATGGCTGTGGCTCGGTATGTGACATCTTACATCGCCAAAAAAGAAAAGACAGAACTGAAGGATATGTGGGAGGACATTTCCCATGAAAAGAGCCTCAGCAAGAAGTTGTACAGTTTCAGTCTGAAGATGTTGTCGCATCGAGAAATCGGAGCTTACGAATGTTCTGATCGATTGTCTTCAGCAAGTCTCTATGCCAAATCCAGGAGTATCGTTTGGGCGAGTCTTGGTCTTGCTGCAACGCGAAATCGAGTTCTAAAACCTGTCCGGGAAATTGAGTATTTGGCAGAAAAGGAACCAAACAGTACCGACATTTTGAAGACCAACATGTTGGATACATATTATCCAAATCGAAGCAGTCACATTGAGAATGTTTGTCTATATGAGGTTCTACAAAATTATATATTCAAGAGGAACATCAAAGAAGATATTGAGAAAGGAGTGTATGCTGTAATTGGAAGTGAGGGATGCCTGGTCAAGCAAAGAAAATGCCAATTAGTAAACCATCGAAAATTGAGTGGTGAATCTCCAGAAAAAAAGGAGTTTTTCTATTTAGCACTTTTGCAACTTTTCAAGCCTTGGCGTGCAGAAGAGGAACTGCTTGGAGATTTCATCTGTTACGAAGACTCTTTCAATGCAGCCAAGGAGTCCATAGAATGTCCTGCTTTTCCTAAATATCAAGAAATGCTAACTTTGGAAATTGAGCAGGAAGCAACGATTGCAGCCGAGATTGCCAGAGACAGTTCTCAGGACAGTCAGAGTTCTGTTTCATTGAGTCAAGATCCACTTGGAGGACCTATTATCGAAAATGAAGCTGCCACTGCTATGAATGAAGTGGAAAGAGCCATGGCACATGCTCAGGAGGATTCAGTTAACTTAGAAGACTTGGAAAAACAACTCAACGTTGAGCAGAGGAAAATATATGATGAAGTTACCAAGGAAATTGAGCACGGATTAAGTCATGAGAAGAAAGAGTGCTCATGTACATCGTTGAAGCCTGTCCGACTGTACGTGAGTGGAGAAGCGGGAACTGGAAAAAGTTTCCTCATTAAAGCAATTTCTTGTTATTTGCAGGAAAGGACTGAGTCATCGCTGTCTTGTGTTGTCACCGCTCCTACTGGACTGGCAGCTCATAACATTAAAGGTATTACTTTGCATCGTCTACTGATGCTGCCAGTGGAGCATGACAACAAATTACAATACCACAAGTTATCTGGGGATGCTTGCTGTGAAGTTTCAAGAGTCTTGAGGAAAATGAAACTACTTATCATTGACGAAGTAAGCATGGTTTCCAATGTCATGCTTGCCTTTGTGCATTTGAGAATGCAAGAAGTACTTAAAACTGAATATGATGTGTTATTTGGTGGCAAACACATCATTGTTTTCGGAGATCTTCTGCAGCTGACACCTGTAAAAGGTCAACCTGTGTTCAAAATACTCACGCATGAAGATACCAGGAAGTGCCTAGGGAGCATTGGCAACGTCAATATATGGTTAAACTTCAATTATGCTGAACTGCATGAAAATATGCGTCAGGCAAAGGATGAAGATTACAAGAATATTCTACAAGATATTAGAATTGGAAAAGTGACCGAGCATGGGAAAGAAGCTTTAAATGCACGATTACTGTCAAATTTATATCCCAAACAAGAGATTGTGCCTGAGAATATTTTTCAGAAAATTACTGAGAAGAAATCCGGGATATGTTTGATGCCAACTCTTGCAGAATGTGCCATCTTCAACAACAAAATGTTGAATTTAGAAAAGCAAGAGATTGTGAAACTTGAAGCTATCGACAAAATAGAGCATATGGGATCAACAATTATTTTGTCAGACAATTTGAAATCAAAATTGGATTCATTAGAGAAGACTATATCTAAAACAGCGGGTTTTGAAAAGACTTTGAATGTGTGTTTAAATTGCCGAATCATTTTGAGAAGGAATTTACATGTAGAAAGAGGTCTGGTAAATGGATCAATGGGTAATGTTGTTGATTTTGAGAAATACAGAAATAGAGATGGAATAGAATTTTTAAAAATTAAATTTGATGGCATTGAGGAAGTACAGCTAATTGGTCGTTGTTCTGCTAGGTTTTTGCTTGTTAAAGACTTATATGTTCGCCGTAAACAGTTTCCTGTTTGCTTGGCATATGCGGTGACAATCCATAAATCGCAAGGTTTAAGTGTAGACAGTGCATTGGTGAATATTGGCAGTTCTGTGTTCAAGGAGGGTATGGCATATGTGGCATTGTCACGAGTTAGAACTTTATCGGGATTGTACTTGATTGACTGTGATGTCACTAACATTTGTGCGGATCTAGATTGTGTTAAGGAATACAATAGGTTAAGAAGAGAATATGCGCCACATTTGCCTCAATATCCTTTGTTTGAGAAACGTGTGGTAGGCCGGAAACGTAGAAATATCAGTAATAGTAGGGAGGTTGTTGCAAAAAGACTAAAAGTCAATGAACCGAAAATTGTTAGCAGAAAGAAAGTGGATTCTGTTGAAGATGTTGTCGGTTTTCAATTTGAAAACAGTTCTGGTGTCAACTGCTATGCAAATGTAGTGGTTAATGTTCTCTTTTCACTAGAGAGTTTAAAAGAACAGATTCTGTTGAATTCAGAACAAATTTTATGCTGTTTGTTGAATTCTGTTTTCGAGAAATGTAACACTGATCGAACAAAAGTAGAAAGTGTGTCTGAAGTTCGTTATCTGTTAGATGAATGTTCAGGTCAAACAGACTTCTCTGAAAATAATCAGCAAGATTGTCAGGAGTTTTTAATGTATATGCTTGATGTATTGCAAGATGAGGGTGTAGATGTAGATCACCTGTTTGGGCTTTCTTATCAATGTCAGCATGACTGCGAGAACTGTATGGTATCAAGTACTACTAGTGTAGACTCAGAAAGATTTATATATTTAACTTTGCCAGACAGTAAATCACTGTCCTTTAATAAGCTAGTAAATGCAGCGGATCACAACATGGAGTGTAGCCAATGTAAATGTGATATGATGTCAACATTATTTATACGTAGATATGGCCAGTATGTCATTTTAATGATCCAACGATGTAAGCCTGATGGATCAAAATTGTCAACTTTAATAAAAAATGTTGTGGCTTCTCAGCTGTCAATATCAGGGAGGACTTTTGTAACTGTAGCAATTATCTACCACGATGGTCCTTCAACAACATCAGGACATTATACAGCTTACTTAAAGTCTCGAAACGGCTGGTCATTCTGCAATGATTCTGTTGTAACTTTCAAAAAAAAATTGCCGTTTGACCTTAAAAATTCTTACCTGGTGTTTTTAAAACCAAAATTTTAAAGAAAGAATTTTGGGATTTCCTGTGAGGAATTGGAAATTGTTTATCAAGTAGAGGGAATGTAAGTCTGCAATGCTGTCTAGATTATTGGTCCAAAACTTTTAATTATAATGTCAATTTTAAAATCCAACTATATAAACCTGATGCAAGTAAGTCTGCTTCATAGTAAGCAGTATCAGTGTCATAGGAAAAGGAGAACATGAGTGACAAAGAAGAGTAAGATATTAGTAGTCCAGGATTGTGAAAATAATCTCAAATGTTTTCTTTTTGAAAGATGCGAAAATAGAAAATGACGGGATTTGATTGGAAGAATTACAAGAGTTGCGACTCGCTGCAACATGATTTGGCCTAGTGGAAACATGTGATAGAATGTGAGAAGTCTTTTCTTGTATGTAACATATTTTTCGAAATGATGGAGGTTTTCTTTCAGAAAGTGGCGGGCTGAAAATATTTATAGCACAACAGAGTGGACGCTCTTCATAGGAGATCCTTTGACGTCATTGAAAGTAAGTTAATTTTAAGGAGTTTTGAAATCAGATTTCTTAGGTTGTATGGGTTTTTTAAACACAATCATTTTGATTGTGTTTTTTTTCCCCGCTGTTACATGATGAATACCTTCAAATCACTGATTTAAGTGAAATTTGATACATTCTGAGAACAGCAAAAATAAACCATTTAACATGTATAATTAATGTTCTGCTTTTTGTACTTATGATATACATTTAGAAATGTGAGGTAGATGTGGAAAAACTGAGTCTTCTGTAAGTGTCAGTTCTAATGCTTACAGTGCTGTACTTCTGGGTACTGTTTTTTTAGAAAAAAAAGAAATAGGCCTCACCTCTAAGAAAGCTCTTGAAAGCACACATCTTATTTGCATCCTGAAACAATCATTTAAAATGTTAGACACAATTTTATGATGGTTTTACATCTCTTTTGCGCTGTTATTGCATCACTATTGTGAGACATAAGCAATGCAAAAGAAGCATCATGTTTTAAAATAGGCCTCATTTCATCAGCATGAAGATACTGTTTGTTTAAAATAAATATCTTTAGGATTGTGTACGGGTCGTAGAGAAGTAGAGGTTTCTGTAAGTGTCAAAGTTGTTTAAAAACTGTTTCTTCTTGAACCTTTTCCCTTCTTTTTTCTAATTTTTAAATACATGTTTTAATATTTTTGGAAATGTTTGTTCTCTCTTTTACAGATTGAATGTATGAAAAATTTTCTTTAAAAGTTAACAAGAATTATAAGGTAAATGTTTTCTACTTTTTTAACCTGCATTCCACTGCTGATGATGTCACTGACTATGTTATGAATGATGTAATAAGTGGGCATGTTTTACTACAATGGTAGGTCTTCACATCTATTATCTCCTCTGTATTCTTCAACAAGCATAAATTTGATATGCAACCCAGAGTACGGTTCACCTTAAACAAACTTTTAGAGAGGACACACCTTATCGTCACCCTCAATCAATCATTTAATCTATCACATTTAACATCTATTAGTTCTACTGCTTCATTTCTTTAATCTTTACTTTCCTGTGTTTGCTACTTCTCTCATTCCTTTCTCTATTACTTAATTTTTCTACTCCTTCCAGTATTTTTCTCACTCCCTCTCTTCTCATACTTCTTCATTATTATTCACTAATTCTGTCTCTATTAATGTTACTGTTTCTGAATGATCTCCAAAAATTTTTAAAACAAGAACAGTAAGTATAAGGATAGGAAAAGACATTTATGTTACAAAAAAGACAGCTATAGGAAGTAAACAAAAAAAACTGTTACTCGCAATCCACTGCTGATGATGTCACTGACCATGTCAAAAATTATGTAATATATGACATGATCAGAAGTGAATTGCGGGTAACAGTATCTTTTCTTTACTCCCTATAGCTGTCTTTTTTGTAACATAACTGTCTGTTTCCTTTCCTTATACTTACTGTTCTTTTTTTAAAAAAAATTTTTGGGTTCGCTCAAAGTTCGCGTACCGGAGTGCGAACTGGGAGCGAACTAATAGAAATAGAGCTTGGCAGAGTTCAAAGAATTCTACCAATTTTTTTAATAATGGGGAGGTAGTTCTGAAAAGACCTTTTTTTTTGTTTTTGTTGTTTTAAATTATTTTATTAGTTTTCTGAACATTTTTTATATTTTTTTGTTTTTTTCTGAACATTTTGTATTTTTTTTTATTTTTTGGGGGGAGGGGGGAAACAAAAATGATTCATCGAAGAGGGCTCAACAGGAGCAACAAAAAAAAGAAGAATTTATTTTTGGGGGCGTTTTGGACATACATGATTTTTGATGGCTCTTATTATAAGAGTTATGCTACTCTCGCGGTAGCATAATATTTGATTGCACCTCACACAAACTTGTTTCACTTCCCCCATGTCCATTTGAATATTTGGGATCAACTCCCTTGCTTCAGGTCCCGAAACTTCTGGCACGACCGATCTTCTGGCTATTGCTGGGGAATTCTGTTGTTCGTCCCGAAGCTGAGCAGCACTATAGTTATTTGGGTGCCACCTGCTCATGTGCCTGTGCATAGTGAAATTCCCATAACTATATTTTTTGTCCGTGCCTCTAGAAAGACGATCATCACAGATACGGCAAAAGACATACCTGGCGTTCACTTTCTTTTGCCCTGGTGGAAATTTAAAAAATTGCCAAATGAAATTTTCCTTCCTGTTGTACCTCCTGGGCTCCTCTGGCAAATATTCAGGTACTTCCTCCTCTTCCTCATCTTCCTCTTCTTGAAAGATTGGTTGAGTTGGTGGTCCTTTCTTTCCATGAGGAGGTGGAGGTGGTGGTGGGGGAACACTACCAGAAGCAACAACAGAAGCCATTTCTCTGGATTGTACAAAGGTCTTTCTCTCACCAAGATGAAAGTCAGAGTGAGGAAAGAAGGAGGGGTTTTCATCATTTGGGAAAAGCCAAAGTTCTAAACCAATGAAAAGTGTTAATTTTAGATCACATGACCTAGTATTACATCATTAGGAAACCAAAAGTGAAATGAACCAATGAAAAGTGTTATTACCGAGTCACATGACCTGGTGTGTTTACGTTTCGTGCTTTGCGCCGCTTTTAGTCCGCTTCCGGGTCCGCTAACTCGGCGCGTCCGATGACGTATTACGCGACAACGCAAAACGTTATTCTAACGTAACAGTTACGCTGAAAGAACGTTTACCGGTTCGCGGACTAGGAGCGGCTTTAAAATGAGCTAACGGAAAGCTGACCGGTTCGCGAACTGGGAGCGGAACAAAAAAATATTTTTTAAAAACATGTATTAAAAACATGTAAAATATATTTAAAGATTTAAAAAAGAATAGATTTTACAGCTACAGATATTAGCTTTCAAAAAACCATTGAAATTCAATGAAAAAACCATAGGTTATAGTCCATATATAGTTAGGAATTTGCATTTACAAAACCTTGAAAATTCAATGAAAAAACCATTGGTTATAGAACATATATAGTTAGGAATTTGCATTTACAAAACCTTATTTTACTCGCATAAAACCATTGAAATTCCATATATAGTTAGATGCGCTAACTATATATCGCGCACCCGCAATCCACTGCTGATGATGTCACATATTACATCATTCATGACATGGTCAGTGACATCACTGATGACATCACTGATGACATCTCAAATGACATCACTGATGACATCACTGATGACATCTCATTTGACATCACTGGTGACATCACTCATGATATCATTCATGTGATAATACAATGAATCTCTTCAGACTCTAATATAACCTTAGATACAATCAGTGTAAACAGACACTCACAGACTGTCACTCATCCATGGAGTTACTCACACAACTAGTCAGTCATGCAAACAATCAATCACACCTCCATTTCCTGAACTATACAGTTATACAAACTTTACTTATTCAAACATATACTAACACATATTTACTCTCTTATACAATCCCTGATACAAGTTCACAATGATCCATACAGCCACTCACACATTCACTGGCTCTTATGCACAGTTATTTATATATGTCAACTCTCACATGTACTGTCTTTTACATATGTACTTACTTTGACATGTAGCACTGAGATATCCATTCACTCACCAATACACTCATACACACAGTCAACCACCCATACAGTTGTTTCCACATGCAGTTTTGAACCCATACATCTAGTGAATCAGCTGTTCACCCATCTATGCACAGAGTCACACACCTCCCAGCCACTCACACACATACTCAGTCTCCCATACAAATAATCGGGCAACCAATCAATAACCCATATAGTTACTCATATACCTACTGATCAACACATGCAGCAGTTTACAGAACAACAGATATAATGATGCACAAATTAATACAGTTTAATCACTAACCCATGCACTCAGTGAGACACATTTAATCACTCCCTCATACAATCAGTCATGCACCTACTAAATCCTTCATCCAGACATTTATACATCCACTCATTCTTCAATATGTGAGACATATTTTAACTTTACAGAAACATACAGTCACTGGGTGTTGTCATCAGTGATGTCATCAGTGATGTCATTTGAGATGTCATCAGTGATGTCATCAGTGATGTCACTGACCATGTCATGAATGATGTAATATGTGACATCATCAGCAGTGGATTGCGGGTGCGCGATATATAGTTAGCGCATCTAACTATATATGGAATTTCAATGGTTTTATGCGAGTAAAATAAGGTTTTGTAAATGCAAATTCCTAACTATATATGTTCTATAACCAATGGTTTTTTCATTGAATTTTCAAGGTTTTGTAAATGCAAATTCCTAACTATATATGTTCTATAACCTATGGTTTTTTCATTGAATATATATATATATATATATATATATATATATATATATATATATATATATATATATATATATATATATATATATATATATATATATCTGCTCCCAAGTTCTCTCCGCGTTCAATCCATGAACAAGAAACAGCACTCACAAGGGGGGGTTTTACGGTACCAAAACTCTTTATTGGCAACCCAGCACAGACAAGACGCATTTCGGCGCTTAGCCTTTGTCAATTGTGATTGTCGAACGCGCCGCCATTTCTTTTAAACATTTAATTGGTCATTCACAATACAAGAGGTAGCATAGAAAGAGGACTGGTGGTTACAATATCCGTCGCCATTTTGTACTATGCAATACTTGTAAAAATACAAAAATCAAGAACATCAATACATCCTTGCAATGCTTATGTCCTTTCCACATATTATTTACAAGTAATAAGTCTTTTTAAACGATAATCGTTATTTGTGCATAACGCCCTGGATGGGCAATACTGCCCTATACAGTTAATTAAATCCCATGGATGGGCATACACCTCTAAAAAGTACTTTCTAGACCAATTAGAAAGAAGTCACAGTTAATTTCATTCATTCAAATCAGAAGCGAAGCATCATTGAATCAATTTCTATAGTAATTCATTTAGAACAGGACGGACACTAAGAAAGAAGAAACCAAGAAAAACAAGTATTTTCCTTTCTATCTGTTGTGTTCACATTAGGTGTACTGCTAATTCTTCATTGGTGTTTACACCTGTGGGGTTCTTACTCTGTAAATCTATAATATAACGTGATTCCAGACGTCTTAATTTTTGTAATCGATCACCTTCTCTAGGATGTGCTAAGACACTGTCTAGACAAAAGTAGGCTTATAGATCCCTATTGTGCCCATGCATTTTATTGAAATGTCTTGCGACAGGGTACGATTCATCTATGTTGTTAATGGCACGCATGTGTTCCCCCAGCGATCTGGCTTTACTAAATGTCACCAATGGATGTGCGGGCAGGTCTTCACTGAGCACACTATCAGTTTTGAGAATGTACCAGTTTCTCTGTAGCATGGGTCTCAAATCTTTTGCTCCTGAGGAGAAGGGAGTTATCATTCTGAATTTCCCTTTACCTTCGCCTGTTATTAGCTCTTTCCCTCGTCCTTTCTTGGATGGCTTGGATGTTAGTAGTGTGTGTCTAGGGATCTTTCTTACTCTCCTTAAAGTGTCTTGTAGCAATTCTTCCCCATATCCTCTTGCTCTGAACCTGTTCAAACAACCTGAAGCAGCTGCTTCAAAATCTTGGTCTTTAGAGCTATTCCTACGGAGCTGTAGTAGTTCTCCATACGGAATACTCTTCACTAGTTGAGGTGGGTGACTACTGCTGGCGAAAAGAGTGGAGTTCCCAGCAGTTTCTTTTCTATAGAGAGAGGTATGAAGCTGGCCCCCTTCTACAAACACTTTCAGGTCCAAATAGACCGCTGCCACCGGATCAATAGTCCCCGAAAATTGCAAGTTATACTCGTTGTTATTGAGTAATTTGATATAGGCTTCCGCTGTATCTCTTGAGCCTCGCCATATGACGAAAAGATCATGTATATAGCGGTGCCAGCATACTGTGTCACCACTCTCCTACCCTACCAAACAGCTCCTGGGCACCTGCTCCTCCCACCAGCCAACGAAAAGATTTGTGTAGCTGGGAGCGAAGCAGGTACCCAACGCTGTCCCAGACACTTGTTTGTAAAGTTGTTCTTCGAACAAGATGTTGTTATTGAGACAAAATTTCACAAATTCCAAAATCATGATATTGTGCTTTGCAAATCTCATTTGGCGAGGATTAAGCAAATGTAATACTAATAGTCCATGGCCATGTTCTATTATCGTGTAGAGACTAGAAATGCCTAATACCATCAAGAAAAAAAAGGGGGGTTGAACCCATGCAGTCGCGGGGACCTGGGCGCTAAATGGTACATATACAAAGGTGTCCCCGCAAGGGAAGCGTATTGTAAACTACATACACTTAAGATATTCTGGACTAACAACCATCTAATTAAACAATAAAAAAGGTGTTTTAAGGTATTGGCATTTATTAATCAACACCGAATAATTGCCAGTTTACAATCACATAAAATTGCAGGCCCCAGGTGGGGGAGAAGGGTAGTGCTCAAGGGAGTGTAAGGTCGAGGAAAGTAAACACAGTCTCAAGTAAATACTAATTACAATATTGCAAATAAAGTCGTAACAAATATGATTCAAAAGCCCAAATTAAAGGCGTACATTGGAACTTATTAAACAATTGACATTCAGCGGTCACATATAACATTCGGAATTATCGGGGGCATGTGCCGGAGGTCCAAAGGAAGAAACAACCGTCGACGTTTCGACCCCTATCTATAGGCTATGTTGAGTCCTTTGTCGGGGTCTTCATCAGGACATCTACAAGGGGGAGGGGGAGGAGTGGGGCAATCCTATCTGAAAAAATTAAAAGACAGGGATTCGCACTTTAGTACATAAGGGGAAATGAAATTAAATTGAATAAAATTAACCATCCTCAGTGGTAATATGGAAATTCATTAGATTAATTACCCTGGAGTAAAGGCCCAACTGGGCTCTGAACGTTCCACCACTGGACTTAGAGTACCTTCCACTTTCTTCCCACCCACCTACGCCATGAGCCATCGGATCCTGGCATTTGAAGAAGTTGTGACCGCTTCTGTAGACCAAGTACTGGATCAACGGAAATTTACCAGACTGAACCTAAGCAAAACAGAGAAAAAGGCCCTCACAGGCCTATGTACCAACAAAGAAGTCGTCATCAAACCCGCAGACAAAGGCGGGGCTATTGTCGTGCAGGACCTTTCCAATTACAAGGGAGAAATTTACAGACAATTGACGGATGGTGTTAGTTATCGGCAACTACCAAATGACCCTTCACGTGATTTGGCAATTACGATTCTGACAGCCACACAGAAGGGATTGGATGCTGGCTTCCTGAGCGAGCAAGAATTTAAAAATCCTCAACCAGAAATTCCCAAGACTGGCTACCATATACACCCTACCGAAGGTGCACAAGAATCTGAACAGCCCTCCTGGACGCCCGATCGTGTCAGGTTGTGGGTCTATGTTAGAGCCCCTGTGCAAATATATTGACTTCTTCCTAAAGCTCACCGCCCTCAATACTAGGGCTTATCTACGTGATACGACACGGACAATCAACCTTATAGATGAGAGACCATTCAATCCGGAAAGCTCACTCTTGGTTACTTGCGATATCGTATCGCTCTACACCAGCATCCCCCAACATGATGCTTTGGAAGTGATGCGAGAGTCCTTAGACAAGAGAACGGCCCCTGTACCAGTCCCGACGGATTTCATAATTGAGTTACTGAAGATTGCCATGATGCAGAACTTCTTTATTTTCCAAGAGGGGTTCTATTTGCAGACAAAGTTGGTAGCCATGGGGGCTGCTTTCGCTCCAAATTTGGCCATAATCTATATGGACCATTTTCAACAACAACACATCTTCTCATCCAATAATCCTTTCCAAGCCAGGCTGACCTTATGGGTCAGATATATTGACGATGACCTGTGCATCTGGGAAGGTAACAAAGACCAACTGAAAACATTTCATGAGTGGCTCAATTTAAGAAACCCCCACATCCAATTCACGATGGAATCCAGCAACGTAACCATACATTTCCTAGTTATCTCCATCTATGTAGAGGGAGATCGCTTACAAACTACCTTATTCAGGAAACCGACTGAGCGCAACTCATTGCTGCAATATGGGAGTCATCACCCCAGAGGCCTCAAAGACAATTTGCCTGTCGGGCAATTCCTGAGAATAAGGAGAAATTGTTCCACCAGAGCCAACTACCTCATGGAATCTGAGGTTCTAAGTGAGCGCCTTATTTCACGGGGATACCCAGCCCGAATGGTGAAACGAGCCAGGAAACGTGCGTGGTACAACCCACGCGAATCTTTGCTCAACCCAGAAGCCACTGATCACACCATGGCAGACCGCATCATCTGTGTCACGACTTTTTCGAAAAATCATCAACAAGAATTGGTCCCTGGTGGCAGATGTGATTAAGCAAACTGAACTCCCCCTTCACTCCTTCAAGAGAGCCAAAAACATACGGGACATGGTGGTCCATTCTTATTTGGAACCAGTGAGTCACCCTACTCTCACAACTCTATGGAACCTGCCCCCTTTGGTAGGACATCATAGATGTGGAACATGCACTGCATGTGACACTACTATTCAGACTAAAACTTTCGATTATGGTGGTCGGACCTACACCCTAAAACACTACACGAATTGCAATTCTTCTGGTGTGATTTACATCGTCCAGGTATATATGGGCCAAACTCAACAAAAAATTAAATCACAGATTTCTTCCCACTGCAGTAGATTGCGATGTAAAGTGGTGGGCGCTCCACTGGTAGAACATTGGCAGACAGCAGGACATGTGGAATCAGATTTGAGATGGCTAGTAATTGAAAAGGTATCCCTGGGTAGAAGAGGGGGTAATCTTCTGACTGTATTGAATACACGCGAATCTAAATGGATGTCCCTTTTGGACTCGATTAAGAATGGTCTTAATGAGCAGGACAGTAGTCTAGCACAATTGGCATCACTTGGCTAATCTACATGATTCAGATCTATCTAAGAATGCTTATTATTTGAATACTACTCGTTTACACTCTCATTCTGGAGAAGTGCACGAGTCTGTTTCCCCAGTGATTTCTCAACTAAATAAGTATACTTTATGTCATGTTTCTCGCCTACAACCTCGTGTTGGAGAGTTGCGCGGGTACTTATACTGATAAAATGTCTGAATCGTCTTTCCACTTGTCTAACGTATTTTATTCATTCCTTGCCATCCATTGAACATGCTCACGTTTATCCCTGACCACTCGTTTATAACCTCCTGTGAGTGAGTTGCATGAGTGTATTTCTTAAATGGCATGTAATAGTGTAAACAAACATAATTGCGTCTGTCTCACTGATTACCGGTAAAGTTGAATATTTACTGTATCAAATTCATTTTGACTGCAATTGTATTTTACCAATGCTCCCGCAAGTGCCACAACTAATGAGCATAGTATTGCCTAGTAGTAACTCTTCATTTTCCGTTTTTCTAAACATCTTTGAACTCCGCCCCCAACTCCGCATAGCGGTTCCGGCGGAGTTTTGCACGACCGACGCAGACAGCTTCGTTTGTTTGGGCATCTGTAAGTGAAAGACAGCCTTTCTCAAATATTTTTCGGCAATTCCAGATAGGCTCCACTTTCAAATGACTATCCTCCTGTTTATGGCAGGATTAACTCTAATTAAGGCTGACGCAACGAATGTACGCGCCTTTCCTGACCTGCGGACCAAATGACGGCTTTCTTTTGATGAGACACGGGCCGGACATTAGTTCTTCAATTGAATTTCTCCCCCTCCCACTGTCAGCTCGGAGGTATGTTCTAGACTTTGGCCAGTGTTTATATGTAACGTTGATGACTTAGCACGCCACTGAAACTTAGTCTTGTATTTCACAGTGATTTCCAACTGGGACAAGGTTTCAACTTAATCCCCGATTGTTGCCCTTCAACGCCCCTCCATGTAAGTGGTTGCTTTTGCCTGACTTAGTACACTGAGGTCCCCAGAGATGAAATACTAATGCAGTGTAGCGTCACTGGTGATCACATACGTTCTACTCTAAAGAGTTGTAATATTCTTTACCTACAGCCCATGCTTTTGATGACACCCAGGCCGGACATTATTTCTACTATTGATTTTCTCCCCCTCCCACTGTCAACTCGGAGGTATGTTCTAGACTTTGAATAGTGTTTATATGAAACGTTGATGACTTAGCCCTCTACTGAAACTTAGTCTTGTATTTCACAGTGACTTTTATTGCAATCCAACTGTCCCAAGGAGGCAACTCAATCCACGTTTGTTGCCCTTCAACGCCCTTTCATGTAAGTGGTTGCCTTTGCCTGACTTAGCACACTGAGGTCCCCAGTGATGTAATACTAATGCAGTGTAGCGTCACTGGTTACCACACACGTTCAACTCTGAAGAGTTTGTATTCTTCTTTTCCTACAGCCCATGCTTCTTGCCTGCACCGATTTTCAACGTGTCTTTTGACGACTGTGGTTCAACTACTGACTTACCACTCGTCTTAACCTTTGAAACCTATGTAAGTCTAGTTTTGCTTTTAATCCAAGCAGATGGCAAATGACAGTATATCTGTCTGACGGTATGAGTACTGTGAATTTATCCTTATTCCTTATCTGATTTTATGTTGTCTCCTTTGTAGTTGCAAATTTGTACCGCTGAGATCGACCACAACACTTTGCGTGGCTTACTCTCCTTCCACGTTCAGAGCCCAGTTGGGCCTTTACTCCATGGTAATTAATCTAATGAATTTCCATATTACCACTAAGGATGGTTAATTTTATTCAATTTAATTTAATTTCCCATTATGTACTAAAGTCCGAATGCCTGTCTTTTAATTTTTTCAGATAGGATTGCCCCACTCCTCCCCCTCCCCCTTGTAGATATCCTGATGAAGACCCCGACAAAGGACTCAACATAGCCTATAGATAGGGGTCGAAACGTCGACGGTTGATTCTTCCTTTGGACCTCCGGCACATGCCCCCGATAATTCCGAATATTATATGTGACCGCTGAATGTCAATTGTTTAATAAGTTCCAATGTACGCCTTTAATTTCGGCTTTTGTATCATATTTGTTACGACTTTATTTGCAATATTGTAATTAGTATTTACTTGAGACTGTGTTTACTTTCCTCGACCTTACACTCCCTTGAGCACTACCCCTCCCTCTCCCCCCTTCTCCCCTACCTGGGGCCTGCAATTTTATGTGATTGTAAACTGGCAATTATTTGGTGTTGATTAATAAATGCCAATACCTTAAAATCCCTTTCTTATTGTTTAATTAGATGGTTGTTAGTCCAGAATATCTTAAGTGTATGTAGTTTACAATACGCTTCCCTTGCGGGGACACCTTTGTATATGTACCAATACCATCAAGAGGCAGTTTGGTTCCAACCTTATGTCCTGGATTTTATTCAAAAAGTCCTTAGTATCTTGGGCGTATGATTTTAAGTTCATCACTAAGGGAAATAAGGTATTGTCTATTAGTCGAGACATGTTTTCTGTGAGACTGCCTATGGATGAGACCATTGGACGGCCAGGAGGGTGCTCACTGTCTTTATGGAGTTTAGGGAGATGGTAGAAAGTTGGAGTCAGAGGTTGGCTGGTTTGTAGGAATAGATGTTCATCCTTGCTGAGCATTTGTGCATCATACCATTTCCTTATTAGCATATCGTATTTGCTTATACTCTGCTGATAAAGGTCGTTGTTGCATTTGATGTAAAATTTGTCATCCGACAATTGTCTTAATACTTCGCCTCTGTAATATTCCCTGCTCATCAGTACTATGTTGCCCCCTTTGTCCGAGGGTTTTATAATGACATTGTTGTCATTCATTAGGTCTTGGAGGGCCAATTTCTGTTGTTGTGTGATGTTGCTCTGTATCTGGTGGTTGGCTTTCCTGTATTTCATGAGGTCATTGTTCATCGCTTCCACAAAAACATCCACTGCATTCCATTTTGGCTTGTGGAACAAATACCGATATGGGTTTGAAGCCACTATCTTCTCTCTCTTGCTCTATGCCTTGAAGTTCTGCTCATTGGGCTAAATCTAGCATTCCAGTTTGGACAGACTGTTCAGTTCTTAAGTTTTCAAGAATTTCAAGTGCTGGAATATCTTTCCCTGTTAAGGCATCAGTGGCAGTTATTCTAGAGCCTTTACTCCCTTGGTCTTTTAAGTGCGGTCGGAGTTTGAAGTATTTGTGAAGTTTTAGTTTTCGCGTGAAGCAGAACAAATCAATGCGTGTCTGTGTGTATTCTAGGGTATTATTGGGGCAGAATGTTAAGCCCAAGCTTAGTAACTCAGTTTCACAATTCGTTAGACGTCTGTTCTTTAAGTTGACCACTGTTAGTCCGGCCATCTCCGAGTTGTCATGTGGTATTACTTCTTCTTGTTGTAGGTTTGGTTGGCCCAATTCTAGTAGGGTTTTGCTCTTCCTCGTCCTCCTCTTGCCGCCCGACCTCCTTGTCCTCCTTGTGCTCCGGGTGATGCAGTTTGTGTTGTATCTGGGGGTTTGTTCTTTCCTCCCCGTAGCCATGATTTTTTGATGAATTGCCAGGGTCACCTTGTTCATCACTAGATTAATTTTCAGTGACCTCTGATTCGGAAGTCACGGTTTCCGCCGTCTTGGTGGTTTTGATGCTGTTCTGGAGTGCTTTTCGGGGTGCATCGAATTTTTTGGCATATGTCAAAACGCTCCCTTGTAAGTGGTCATCCTCATCACGTTCGAACTTTTCTTGTTTACGGGTTCTTATTTTTTGTTCATACTTGATGAGGCAAGTTTTCATTTGCGCTTTCAGCTGGGTGACTTGGTCGAGATCTTGTTCTTTCTCAAGCTCTTCTTCCAGTGCCTTGATGTCTGACAGCGCTTTCCCTCTATCACTCCATGCATATTTGACAAGGATTTTTAGTATCCCTTCGCAATAGGAGGCTGTGTGTTCTGCCCAATCCGTCAGTAATTGTGGATCTGGATTTTCGTATGATGGCACCGTGTGTACCCTGAGTCCTCGCGGTACACGTTGCTCTTCTATATAACTGGTGAGACTGGTCGCCTCCCACCACTTGCGAACCTCACGTTCATGTAGCCTTTCTAATTTGAACATGGCATCATTTAATTTGTTGTTTGTGGGCTCTGCCGCTTTTGTAGCTGTTTCAGCTGGCTTGTCCCGTTTGTCACAGGCTTTAAACATGCCCATTGCACCTGTGCGGCGCTCAGAGTCTGAAAACATGCCGTGCTATATGTGTGCCTGTGTCTCGGTCGAGGCACGGCACTACTGTAAGAGTGTAGCTCCTGTCTGCGTGTGAACCGGGTGCCCTTTGGACGCTCTGCCTTTAAATCGCCGCAAGCCCATGCAAATATGTACACGGGCGAAAGTGGAAAACTGAAGAGACTCGCTCACCAGATAAAGTCTCGGGAAACCTCCAGGAAAACCCGGCGCTTTCCTCCGTACCGTCCTCTGATGCTCCTTCTCCTCGCTCAGATAAATCCACAGATGGCGGTTATGGCGGTACTCGGGAATACTTTTCAAGACGCTCGTTTCTCACACTGTCCCGTGCAACTCGCGGGCGGGTGCTGCCAGCGGCTCGTGAGGACGCCGCCAAAGCCCAACGCTCCAAATTTCTCCCACATTCACTTAGGAGAAAGAAATAGCAGCACTCAAAGGGATTCCGGTGTCCACATAGCTTTTATTATGTGCAGGAGCTACGGATGTATGACGGTACAACATGTACCATCACAACGCATCCCTTTACACCGCATCCCTTACAACGCAAGTCGTTACCACGACTTGCGTTGGGGGCGCGGATTTCGAATAGTATAATTTACTATTCTAACACCAGTCCCCGTGGACCCTAGGGAAGGTGTTGGGATAGTAAATTTGCTATTTTTAATCCTTTAGCGCCCTCGCAGGCAAGTCGTGGTAACGACTTGCGCTGTAACGGCCGCGTGGTAAAGGTACCGCGTGGTAAACACTTCGTGGTAAAGGATGTTTACCGGAGCTACACAAACGCGTTTCGGCGTGCTGCCTTCATCAGTGTATAAAGCACTCCATTTTTGACATGTTATATAAATAAAGTTTTTCTTTCTTTCTACATCATGAAAACATGGACATAGACATAGGACATCACCCCTATGTGTCGCTTATGGGCTCCATCTTATAGTGATGTTATAACACATATTGATCAAAGTGCATCGATTCTACAGGATTAATCAAGCCCACAGTTGGATGGCAGTTCTGCGTCAAAGGGTATAATTATACTTAAATGCATTGAAATAACATTGTTATTAAGCCGTGGATCGGCTTATGTCCCATGTACTAACATAGTCCCAATAATTATGAAATCAGACTGTAATGAGACAAGTCATGTTTTTTAGATAAAAGGAAAAAGAAAAACAGTTCGAAACACCAGAGCCCATCAAACTTCAAATCATAATTAATCATGGCAATACATATTCACATTATGGTGGAAACAAAATGTTCCTCCAAAAAGCTACTGATGGCTACAAAGTCAAAGTGGAACTTCTAACGACCGATGCGGCCAACAGCAGCCAGAAAAAATTGCAACAGTTATCTATCTTTCATGATGGTATAAATGATGCTGACCTATTCACCTTCAAAAAGGATTTTCCAAATTTCCAGATACTTTGTACAGTTTTACAAATCATTATTTTCCTAATCTGCTGATAGTCTTTGCATGTGCTTAATAAAGAATATAAATGTGTATATATATACATAGATTTACGCACTTATGTATAGGTGAAACATCTCTCTATCTTGGATTACATAAGGCATCATGTGAGGTCAGCAGATATAAAAATTAATTTCAGAAACATTGCTACATTATTTGCCCAAATGAAAAGCCAGTTCTTCCCCACTGTTCAGACCTCGAGGTTGTTTCGTTGACAAATCAATGATAAACCTACACTCCAATCTACGTAGTCGTCTAAGTCTGTCTCCACCCCTTGCATTTGGTTCAATGGTGTCTAGACCGAAGTATTGTAACTGGTTTCGGTCCTTGCTATGGCACTCTGCGAAATGGCGGGCCACAGGATACAATGGATCCCCCTTGTCTATGGCCCTGAGGTGTTCTAGTATTCGCAGTTTTAACTGATTGATGGTACTTCCAATATAGCGAAGACCACATGGACATACCAAGCATTAAATTGCAAAGGGGGTGCTGCATATATATAGCCCAAAACTAGAAAAAAAAATTGAAAAAATCGAGGGGTACGCACACCGTGATTTAAAAAAAAACAATAATTTTTTGTTGCACTTGGTGGTCCTTCTGGGACCCCCTGAAAAGGGCTAGGGGGTCAGGGGGTCTCTACCCTGCCCCCCTTTTCAAGTTTTCCACTCTTGTTATGTGCTCTCTTGTGCCTCACTTCTCCTGAGAAACAAGATGGCTGCTCAGGTGGTCCCAGAAGGATAATAACATATATAAACGTTATCCGCCAATAGAATTTGCATTTACAAAACCTTTGAAATTTATTGGAAAAAAATATAGGTTTCACGCTTGATATAGTTAGGAATTAGCATTTAAAAAACCTTGCAAATTCACTGAAATAAAAAACATAGATTTCAGGCCTTATATAGTTAGGAATTAGCATTTAAAAAAACCTTGCAAATTCACTTAAAAAACCATAGGTTTCAGGCCTTATATAGTATTATAGTTAGGAATAAGCATTTAAAAAACCTTGCAAATTCACTTAAAAAACCATAGGTTTCAGGTCTTATATAGTTAGGAATTAGCATTTAAAAAACCATTGAAATTGCTCCTATATAGTTAGTTGTACTAACTATATTTCGCTCACCCGCATTCCACTGCTGATGTCACATATTACATCATTCATGACATGGTCAGTGACATCACTGATGACATCTCAAATGACATCACTGATGACAACACTGATGACATCTCATTAGACATCACTGATCACCTCACACAGCTCCATGGCACTTACTAGAGGTAGCTGGTGTTTTCCCCATGCAATTTTCCATAGGACTTACACCAAATTTGGCAGAGAGGTAGAGATCGGTTCGCAGATCACCCTTTTTGTTAAATGGTGTAAATCCGTTCAGTAGTTCCTGAGAAAATCAAAAGTAAAATCATAGATATATCTATAGGCGCTTAATGTACGCGTACAGTACGGTACAGGTCCGCGTACGTACGCGTACGTACGCGTACCTTTCCGAGCACAAGCTGCATGCGGATTGGATGTAAACTGTCTGTCAACACTCCAAACCAGAAAGTGTTGGCAGCGCTCTTGTGCCTCGGTAGACTGAGGCACAAGAAAGCAGAAAAACAAACATGTAGAACGCAAAACGGGGGCAGGGTAGAAACACCCTGCCCCCTAGGCCTGCTCAGGGGGTCCCACAAGGACCCCCAAGGCCCAAAAATGTTATTGATTTTTCAAATCACGGGGTACGAGTACGTACAGGTACGTACGCGTACCTTTGCGAGTACGAACTGCATGCTCAATCGCTGTCAACACTCCAAGCCAGGAAGTGTTGGCAGCCAACTTGTGCTCGGTAGACCGAGGCACGAGAAAGCAGAAAAACAAACGTGTAGAACGCAAAAAGGGGGCAGGGTAGAAACACCCTGACCCCCTAGGCCTTCTCAGGGGGTCCCACAAGGACCCCCAAAGCCCCCAAAAATGTGCTGTTTTTTTTTAAACGCGGGGTACGCGTACGTACCCCTACGTACGTGTACCTTTGCGAGTACGAGCTGCATGCTCATTGGCTGTCAACACTCCAAACCAGTAAGTGTTGGCAGCCATCTTGTGCTCGGTAGACCGAGGTACAAGAAAGCAGAAAAACAAACATGTAGAACGCAAAAAGGGGGCATGGTAGAAACACCCTGGCCCCCTAGGCCTGCTCAGTGGGTCACACAAGAACCCCCAAGGCCCAAAATAAAAATGATTTTTTTTTCAAAAAATCAGATTTTCTTCAAATTACCCCCCGGGGGAGATCAAATCCTGGGGGCATAGTGAAAAAGAAATGTGTGGGGCCCCAATCCCCCTCACACTGTCCCAGGAACCGCCACCCCCGGGTCAAAGTAATTATTTTACACCTCTCTGCGACACAGCCCCCTGGCGCATACTGAAGGCTCCTGGTGGGCTAGTTGGCCCCCAGGGACCCCCAATAGGCAAGGGGAATTAGTTACCCCTCTGAAAAAGTGCCAGCGGGCTGCATTGCAGAGAGGTGTAAAAAGGGGCGTGGCCTCATTACACCTCTCTGCATTGCAGTCCCCTGGCGCATACTGGAGGTTCCAGGTGGGCTAGTTGGCCCCCATGGAGCCCCAGTATGCAAGGGGAATTAGTTCCCCCTCTACAAACGCGCCAGGGGGCTGCGTTGCAGAGAGGTGTAAAAAGGGGCATGGCCTCATTACACCTCTCTGCAACGCAACCTCCTGGCGCATAGTGGAGGTACCTGGTGGGCTAATTGCCCACACACTAGCGGTATGAAATGTCTTCCCGCCCATCCCCACTATAATGGCCAGCTCATTCAAGGGACCTCAGCACCTTTTGGCGCGCTGGCAAAGTTACAGGCACACGTTGTCACATATTTGTGCAAATGGCACAAAAATCCACGAGTTTGCGGGAAAATTCACGAACTCGCTGATTTTTTTTGCCATTTTGCACAAATTCGCGGACCGCGAATTCGCAAATTTCGCCCATACTTACCATTTATTTGCATATACAGCTACACACACACACCTACAGAAACGTACACATACTTACTCTCTTAAACAATCACTTATAGAAACACGAACTTATTTATACAGGAACTCTTCCAATCTCTCACTCTCACATATAATCACTTATATACATCAATACTCACATATAGTACATTAAAACATATTTAGTTACTCATAAAGACACTATTGAGACAGTCATTCACTCACTAACACACCCATACACACACTCATCCACCCATATAGTCCTGCACACATGCTGTCTTCAAAACAAACACAAACAGTGAGTCAGTCATTCATGCATCTATTCGCTAAGTAATATCCACCACTGAACCATACAGACTCTCATACTGATACTCAAAAAAACAACTAATAACCCATATAGACACTCATGTAGCTACTCACCAACCCATGCAGCCACTAATAGACAAAGTGAGACACTGATACAGATATTTACATATTTAAACATTACTCGCTAATACATGTATTCACTAAGATACACTTAATAAGTCAGTTATACAATGAATTTTTACAAAAATAAAATCCATTTAGAAACTAATTTACCTATTTACTCTTCAATTGACCTTTAGATATACATATATAAAAAATATTTATTTTTCAGAAAGACACACATTCACTGGATGATGTCATCAGTGATGTCATTTGAGATGTCATCAGTGATGTCATGAGTGATGTCACTGACCATGTCATGAGTGATGTAATATGTGACGTCATCAGCAGTGCATTGCGGGCGCGTGAGTTATAGTTAGCTGAACTAACAATAACGGGGGAATTTCAATGGTTTTGTACGAGTGAAATGTCCAGCTAACTAGTGAATTTCTAAGGTTTTTTAAATGCTAATTTTTTACTATAATGTGTGAAACCTTTTTTTTCCCAGTGAATATATATATAGCAAGGGCGTTTACGCCCGAAACGCGTCTGTTTGGCAGTGTGTTGCACCTCCGCACGTTATATGAAATAAAGGAAGCAAGAATACCTTGAAAAAAGTCTGGCTGTGGATTTATCCATCTGTGTCTGCGTCCTGGGTTTGCTGTGGAAGCGCCGCATCAACCTCCGGTTGGAATCTATATATATATATATATATATATATTATCCACCAAGTGCCCAAAGCAATGAAGACACACACTACAGGCGATGTTAACCAAAGGGTTATATTTCTTCAAACGGCAAACAGCCTTGTCATTGCAGAGTAAAAGTTCAATCTTGCCTGACGCGTTTCGAGGTAACAACCTCTTATTCATAGGCTGCCGGGAATGCGTGTCGGAGGCTCTGATAGGTTTTTTAATCCATTTGTTCATACCCTCAGTGGGCCGCCTTTGTTGCGTGAATGTTGGGACATGTAGTCCTTGGTATCAGAGCATCGTATTACCCTTAGTGGGTTCCGCCGCATTCCTTCTTAAAAGCAATTGTTCACCCTTGAGGACACAGTTCCTAACCACGCACCCTCGCTGATTTGCACAATGGTGCTGTCTTCCACGGCAGGGCTGCCGTATTCATAGATTATCCACCAAGTGCCCCAAGCAATGAAGACGCACACTACAGGCGATGTTAACCAAAGGGTTATATTTCTTGAAACGGCAAACAGCATTGTCATTGCAGAGTAAAAGTTCAATCTTGCCTGACGCGTTTCGAGGTAACAACCTCTTATTCATAGGCTGCCGGGAATGCGTGTCGGAGGCTCTGATAGGTTGTTTAATCCATTTGTTCATACCCTCAGTGGGCCGCCTTTTTTGCGTGAATGTTGGGACATGTAGTCCTTGGTATCAGAGCATCGTATTACCCCTGAGTGGGTTCCGCTGCATTCCTTCGTAAAAGCAATTGTTCACCCTTGTGGGCCGCTGAAATGAACCGCTGTCAATTTGAGCCTCATCACCTGTGCTGCATAGATGGGGCGAGGACACAGTTCCTAACCACGCAACCTCGCTGATTTGCACGATGGTGCTGTCTTCCACGGCAGGGCTGCCGTGTTCATAGATTATCCACCAAGTGCCCAAAGCAATGAAGACGCACACTACAGGCGATATTAACCAAAGGGTTATATTTCTTCAAACTGCAAACAGCATTGTCATTGCAGAGTAAAAGTTCAATCTTGCCTGACACGTTTCGAGGTAACAACCTCTTATTCATAGGCTGCCGGGAATGCGTGTCGGAGGCTCTTATAGGTTGTTTAATCCATTTGTTCATACCCTCAGTGGGCCGCCTTTGTTGCGTGAATGTTGGGACATGTAGTCCTTGGTTTCAGAGCATCGTATTACCCTTAGTGAGTTCCGCCGCATTCCTTCGTAAAAGCAATTGTTCACCCTTGTGGGCCGCTGTAATAAACCGCTGTCAATTTGAGCCTCATCACCTGTGCTGTATAGATGGGGCGAGGACACAGTTCCTAACCACGCAGCCTCGCTGATTTGCACGATGGTGCTGTCTTCCACGCACGCACACACGCTCTGTCATGAGTAAAACCCACAATAGAGAGACCCCCAAACAAACGCGAGTGGCAAGTAAAGAGCCTGCTCCAATTAAAGGAAATAAACCCACCGCAATTGACTTAATGCTAAAGAAGGTCTCGGGGGAAATAGAATGCATGGGAAGGAGTTTATCCTCCTCACCTTATCTTAATGCAGTTACTCTAATACCCTCTAGAGATCCCTCATTTGCTGATAGTCCAATTATGACAGGGAATGTGACCCCACCAAATAATGAAACTGAGGATGTCCCCTGCGCACAATCCCCGGGGATAGAAATTTTTGGGCGTAGCGAATTGACCCATCCGAGAAAAATAAAGCGACAGGGGAGGACCAAGGGGCCACAGAGACAAAGGAAAGCACCTGTAGGAGGCAGTAGCTCTAAGAGTAGGCAAGAGGCCATCCTAGTAGAAAATAACACCCAAACAGACACAAATCCTCCTGGATGGGTCGAGGTAGTCCTAGGGGATCTCAAAAAACATCTAGAATCCTTCATAACTGCGCAGCTAAAACCAATTATAAGCAAGGTGGACACAATTGCGTGCGAGTTGTCTGAACAAAGTAAGGTATTAGAACACACCTTTAAGAAACCCCCTACTGGCTCTAATCAACCAAATGAGGTGGTCACCAATGACAATGTCGACAAAAATATATTGCC
Source organism: Lissotriton vulgaris (assembly GCF_964263255.1). Taxonomy (NCBI): domain Eukaryota; kingdom Metazoa; phylum Chordata; class Amphibia; order Caudata; family Salamandridae; genus Lissotriton; species Lissotriton vulgaris. Next base: position 1,435,741,274 of record NC_141691.1, read on the forward strand.
AAATAACAACTGTGTTAGTCATACTCAACACACAATTGCCCAGATCCACGAGGCACCAAAAATTTCCCAAGACCTAGGAGGGGGATCCAATAACGAACAGAGATGGGGACACACTCAAAACACGAGCTCTAAAAATATGGCTAAAGCCCCTTCACAACTACTAATGCAATGGAGATAGGAAGATTCTTAGCAGAGAAATGGGAATCATGGTCCATTTGATATGGATTCTGACCCTTTCTTCACCACAAACAGCCCCGCCCCACATATAGATCTCCCCCCAGAGGCCAGCCCATTTGTAATAATCTTTGCAGGGGTACCAGAAATTAGGGCTACTGAGAGAGAATCACACTCCCAATTACATGCAAAAATTTCCAAGTGGTTGAATATACATAGACCCTTAAATAAGGGGGACAGAGGAGAGATAGTGCATGTAAGAAGAGTGAATTGGCTTGGCGGGAGGAAAAAAGACATAAGAGGGGACTGCATAGTTGCACATTTCAGAGACATTAGACTGGTTGATTATATCCTGAAGAACCATAACAGGAATCAAACTAGCACAATTTGTGCACTCCCACTCGGGTATTTTTACCCAAGGAGTTGGAACACCAATGGTGCTGATGATGGCGGGTGGAACTCTGGAAGACCTCAACGCACACAAAGACCAAGACCCGTAGGTTACCCCGACCAGTTCCTACCTCCACGAGATTATTCTCAGTGGAGAAACAGATTTGCCCCTTTGCAGTCACTTGAGGATAATGATTGACTCACTCCAACAGAAAATAATCCTGTAACACCCTTAGCTACCAGTGAATGCCCAAGTTTTGAAATAGAGGGTAGTTGCCTGAGCGCCGGGAATGAACAAATCTTGAGGTTAGAAGAACCCCCTAAACATCGGGAGGAGATCGAAAATACCATAGAGCCAATAGTAGCGGGTGAGGGTAGAATAAATGAACTTAGCACAGTGAGTAGGAAAGAGAATAGGGCCGGATTGACCGTGTTATCCTGGAATATAGCAGGCCTGGAAGCTAAACTCAATAACAAGGAGTGGAAAGAATTCATAAAGGGCTTTCATGTCATAGCTCTCCAAGAAACATGGGCGCGAGATTCTGACCTCTGTCAATTGGAGGGCTACAAATGTTTTTTCAGTCCTGCCCAAGAGACGAAATCTGGGAGAGCAAAAGGAGGCCTAGCGATATATGAAGATTTAGACCTAAAGGGTACTAGGTCACAGTCAGACTGGGCTTCAGACACATTACAAGCAGTCTCACTCAAGGGGCAGGGGCAGAGACTACTATTTCTAAACTTTTATAACTCGGGCCCAGTTGATGAGAACCTTCCTATATTATTAGAGCTCGAGAGTAGGATAAATGAGGAAATAGATCTAAGGACGAAGGGGCCTGAACCAACTGTCCTGCTGATGGGGGACTTCAACTGTCACCTATGCCCCAGGTAATTTGCCATCTCTGCTGATTGGTCGACCTGTCCTTTAGAAAAGGGTCCCCACTTCGAACATAATAAAGAGGGCACAATGCTGATGAAGCTTCTTGACAACTTTGCGCTCACCCATAATATGGATTTGGTTGCACTAAAAGCAGGGGAGACTCCCATACCCACATTTAAAGGGAGAGGCTGTGGGTCTGTAATAGACTTTATAATGATCTCTGCTTACACTAAAGATCAGATTATAAGAACAAGAACGGAGTGGAGTCCCTTCAGCGATTATAATCCCCTTTCCCTAGAAATTAATTATAAAGATCTGCCGGGGAATAATCTAGGGGGTGTCACCGAAATTCATCCAATGGACCAAGGGAGACGCATAAGTTGGACAATGATCAACCCGCAAGATTTTTACATCAAGTTAGTGGGTGAAGGGAAAGGGCACATAGAGACCTGTTTAGACCCCACAATAGAGGGCAGAGGAGTGGTCGTGGCTTTCGAATCTCTAACCAAAATAGTAGAAGGGTTACTGAAAACTAAGAGGCCTGTCAAGGAACTACCTGCCCCAAGATGGTTCGACACTAACTGCTCAAATGCATTAAGAGAATTAAAGCAGAGTCTAAAAAAGGTCCAGAGAGACAAGATTGAAATTGCCCGATGCAGACAGAACTATAAAATGCAGGTGAAGAGAAGAAAGAGTGCTCTCCAAAAAGAAGTTTGGGCAGACCTTAGAGAGGCAGGAGAAAATAGGGACTATGCCCAGTTTTGGAGAATCATAAATAGACCCTGTTACCAAGACTCAAGCTCCCCAGTTATCAGCACCAATATACTACCAGACCAATGGATTAACCATTTTAAATCTTTGTATAACCAGCAGGAGGTAGACATTGGAGATGGGATCTGGGAGGGACCCAGGGCAGAAGAACTAGAATTCTCTCTGGAGGAAATCCTAAAAGCAATTCTAGGGTTGACGCGAAACAAAGCCCCAGGCCCGGATGGTACCCCCCCCAGACCTATTTTTAAGTAACACTGATCTATGGGCACCAATCATGACTAGAGTACTTAATGCAGCAATTAAATCTGGCCTTCCGCGATCTTGGTCAACTGCAGTGATTGTCCCTATATACAAGAAAGGATGTAGGGACAATCCACAGTGCTACAGACCAATCTCACTGATTGATGTCTCTGCTAAAGTACTTGAGAGGGCACTTCCTAACCACTTAATAGAGTGGACTGATACCCATAACACCTCGATGGACACCCAGTACGGGTTCCGAACAGGCAGGTCAACTAGTGACCAATGCCTCAATCTATAATTTTTTGCAGCTAAATATACTAAGACGGATGATGGGACCATGTATATGGGATTCATGGACCTAGCAGCGGCATTTGATAACGTTAATAGAGCTAAACTCTGGACACTTATGTATAGATTGGGAATTGATCCAGATCTGATCAATGTACTTAAGGAGCTGCATTGGAACACCACTGCCAAGGTCTGCTATAGCGCGGGGGGTGAGTACTGATCCCTTCCCGTGCTCTGGCGGAGTGAGGCAGGGGTGTATCCTGGCTCCGTTTTTGTTTTCCCTCTACATAAATGACCTGGAGAGTGCCCTGCTAGCACTGGGGACTGACTGCCCGAGGGTAGGACCGCGCCATATACCGGTACTTTTGTACGCAGACGACGCGGTCCTCCTCGCTCGAACAGCCGTCAGTCTCCAGCTTCTAATTAGAGGTTTTGCTGAATTCATGAAGAATCTGGACCTCTCTGTCAATTTGACAAAGTATTTTATCATGGTAGCAGGGAAGAAACCACACAAGAGATTTGTGTTCAAAATAGGGGAACATGTTCTGGACACTGTGACCACTTTCCCGTATTTGGGTCTCCTATTTGATGAAAAGATTAAGTTTGCCCCATTGATTGAGGAGAGGTCTAGGAAACTTGTTTCAGCAAACGGGGCTATATTAAATTTTGCGCGAAGAATGGGTCGTTGGTCTCCCGAGCAGGTGATGACACTGTATAGTGCGGTCAGTACCTCGAAGGCTATCTATGGAGCGGAGGTGTGGGGTTTTAGGGATGCACAACAGATACAAGGGGCCCGATTCACAGAATGAACTTACTACTTTTGGCATTCACAGAATGCACTTACTACTTTTGGTATTCACAGAATGAACTTACTCATTTCGGTATTCACAGAAGTTAGGACTACTAACTTTAGGACTCCTAAATGCCTTCTGTGAATACCGAAAGTCTTAAAATTAGGATTTTTCTCAATTTAGTAGTAGTAAAGTTAGGACTACTAACTTAAGGACGCCTAAATGCCTTCTGTGAATACCGAAAGTCTTAAAATTAGGATTTTCCTCAATTTAGTAGTAGTAAAGTTAGGACTACTAACTTTAGGACGCCTAAATGCCTTCTGTGAATACCGAAAGTTTTAAAATTAGGATTTTTCTCAATTTAGTAGTAGTAAAGTTAGGACTACTAACTTTAGGACGCCTAAATGCCTTCTGTGAATACCGAAAGTCTTAAAATTACGATTTTCTCAATTTAGTAGTAGTAAAGTTAGGAGTCCTAACTTTACTACTACTAAATTGAGAAAAATCCTTTAAGACTTTCGGTATTCACAGAAGGCATTTAGGAGTCCTAAAGTTAGTAGTCCTAACTTCTGTGAATACCGAAATGAGTAAGTTCATTCTGTGAATACCAAAAGTAGTAAGTGCATTCTGTGAATGCCAAAAGTAGTAAGTTCATTCTGTGAATCGCCTAAATGCCTTCTGTGAATACCGAAAGTCTTAAAATTAGGATTTTTCTCAATTTAGTAGTAGTAAAGTTAGGACTACTAACTTTAGGACGCCTAAATGCCTTCTGTGAATAACGAAAGTCTTAAAATTACGATTTTTCTCAATTTAGTAGTAGTAAAGTTAACTTTACTACTACTAAATTGAGAAAAATCGTAATTTTAGTAAAGTTAACTTTACTACTACTAAATTGAGAAAAATCGTAATTTTAAGACTTTCGGTATTCACAGAAGGCATTTAGGCGTCCTAAAGTTAGTAGTCCTAACTTTACTACTACTAAATTGAGAAAAATCCTAATTTTAAGACTTTCGGTATTCACAGAAGGCATTTAGGCGTCCTAAAGTTAGTAGTCCTAACTTTACTACTACTAAATTGAGAAAAATCCTAATTTTAAGACTTTCGGTATTCACAAAAGGCATTTAGGAGTCCTAAAGTTAGTAGTCCTAACTTCTGTGAATACCGAAATGAGTAAGTTCATTCTGTGAATACCAAAAGTAGTAAGTGCATTCTGTGAATGCCAAAAGTAGTAAGTTCATTCTGTGAATCAGGCCCAAGGAGAGGAAGACACATTTTTAAAAAAACTTTTAAAGCTTCCCCAGAGCATCTCAGCAGCAATTACACACAAAGAGCTTGGTACCTCATATATATCTGACCTGATCAGAATGAGACCAATTTTGACCAGGTTTAAAATTTGGCTAAACACTAACGCTGAATTAACCAGACAGATCATTAAGGATTGTTTACGGAGAGATAGATGGTTCCAAATCCCCTGGTTGAAATACAATAAAGAAACACTAGGGTCAATTAACCAGGAAATGTTATTCTCTGACCCCTCAAATGTGGATACCTCCTGCAGACACTATGTACAAAAGCAATTAATGGAAAAATATGATTGCAGGAGGATGGAACTCGACTCTACTAAATCCTCGGTAGCAGCCCACTCGCTTGTATGTAATGAAATGGGCATGGAACCGTATCTCTTTTTAATGTACAGCCAATATGAGAGATTTTTAATGACTCGTTTTAGGCCCAATTTGTTGCAGAATATTTTAGCTTACCCGTCTGGTTTTACGTTAACAATTGAGCAGAAGGGTGCCTGCGGCTGCGACAATAGGTCTCCGCAGGACACCCTTCATTTTGTATTATTTTGTTCTTTTTATAAAATCCTGCGGCTGAGATTTCTGGAGGACATTTTAAAGGAATCAAACATTAACCATGCCAAACCTGCTTTACTATTTCTGCAAAGAGCAACTGAGATGCGTACCTTGTGTGCTATTATGAGTTTTCTAAAAATTGTGATCAAATTAAGAAATACAAGGGGTTGATGGTGGATGAAATGAAATGTACTGCTCCCTTTCATGCCTAAAGTCTGTATATATTAACAACAAAATTTCTTTTAAACTCGTTTTTAATTCTGATGTTCAGTATGCTTTTATGTGGTTATGTAATAATAGGCATTTTTATGATGGTTTTTAACCATCGAAATAAATAAAGAACTGAACTGAACTGTATATATATATATATATATATATATATATATATATATATTTACTGAAATAAACACAGATTTCAGGGATGTTATAATAAGGAATTAGCATTTAGAAAACCTTAGAAATTCATGGAGAAAACCAAAGGTTAGAGGGACGTTATAGTTAGTCTGACATTTTACTCATACAAAACCAATTCAGCCATTATACTTATCTGAGCTAAGTATAACTCACGCCCCCACAATGCGCTGCTTATGACTTTATATATTACATCACTCATGACATGGTTATTGACATCACAGATGATTTCATGGCTGAATTTCTTTAGTTTTGCAGGATTGAAATGCCAGAATTGTTTCTGTGAAGTTTTTTAGGTTTTTTTAAATGTTAATTTCTAACTATAACTTCCCTGAAACCTGTGTTTTTTCAGCAAATTTCTAAGCTTTTTTAAATGCTAATTTCTAACTATAACGTCTTTGAAACCTGTTTTTTTCAGTTAATTTCTAATGGTTTTTTTAAATGCTAATTTCTAACTATATTGTCCCTGAAACCTGTGTATTTTCAGTGAATTTCCAAGATTTTTTAACTAGCAGTCTAGTCTGCAGAGTGGTGGAGAAATGCTTATGGGCATCTGACCAGCTCCCATGAATTCCAATGTGTAGGATTTACAGGAGGTACAAGGAGAGCTTCTTGGCCCCCAGGGTCGCTCTGGAGTAAAGTGGAGTTCATCCCCAACCAGAAGATCACCAGGAGGCACATTTACAGAGTGGTGGGCAAAGTGGGCGTGACCTCCGAAGACCTCTTAGCAATCCCACTGTGTGGAACTTACTAGAGGTAGCAGGAGGAGTAGTTGGCCCCCAAGGACGTCTTTGAGGGCCAGCTGCCCCTCCTATTATCTCCAGTAAGTCATGCATAGCAGGATTGCTGTGTTATGATACCAGGCCATGACCCGTTCTGCAAACACACTTCCTGGCACACTCTTGGTTGGGGGTGGAAGTCCCTTTCGCTGATAGGGGTCCTTATGGGCCAATTAGCCTACTTGTTACCTTCAGTAAGCCCCACACTGGGTGATTGCTGAGAGATGGTTGCATGCCATGCTCCCTTTCTCTGCCACTATGCAAACGTGCCTCGTGGCTTGCTTGTGGAATGAAGTCCCCTTGCCTCTTGAGGGTCTCTGGGGGCCAACTATCTCTTGTGTCACCTCCAGTAAGCCCCACACAGTTGGATTGCTGAGAGGTGGTCTAAGGCCACACTCCCTTTCTCCACCACTCTGCAAACATGCCTCCTTGTGCACTGCTGTTTGGGGGATGAAGTCCACTTTAGTCCTGAGGTCCTCAGGACACAAGGGGATCTCATCCCCCCTCCAGGGGTACACCAAGAGAGGCATTTGCAGAGTGGTGTAAAAAGGGGCATGGCCTTCGCCATCAGCAATCCCACTGTGTGGGGCTTACTGGAGGTACCTGAAGGGCAATTTGGCCCCTAAGTACCCTCAGTTGCAATGGGGACTTCATCCTTCAACCAGGAGAGCGCCAGTAGGCTCATTTGCATAGCAGTGGAGAAAGGGGGCGGGCCTCCAGTGAGTTGCCAGTTTGTGTATTTTATTTTAATTCAGGAAAGGTGGCTGTGTGGCGCCACTTTCCGTGGCACCTTTGGGCCCGAGGACAACATCCCCGGGGCCTGACCCATTTTTAAAAAAATGTATTAAAAAGGGAGAGGACAGCATCCCGGGACTGATTGTGGCCCCAGATCCCCATCCCCTGGGGCTAGGCCTATGTTTTAATGATAATTTATTGAGGGAGGAGGGATGCACGCCCACTGAAAAGTACCTGGGATGCGTCACCGATGAAGTCGATATGCCAGAAGCAAAGAGGCGATGCATCAGCATTGAACTGCTGGATCAAAGGCAATGCGTTGTCTTCAAGCCGCACAAATCTGAATTGCATTGTCATTGAGCCATAAGATGTAGGCGATAGGCTGAGAACTGGAAGCAATGCACTGCACAATTCGTGATGTGAGGTCTGTGGTCCATGCAGCAGCTGCATTGCTTCGGTGTCAAAGGGAGATACACCAGTTGCGATTGGCACAGCGTTATCAATGTGTGGATTTTTAATAGGTGCAGCACATTATACTCAGTTTACAGGGTCCAGAACTTGATTGGCAACAGTTGGCATGGCAAGATTTACAGCAAGCAAAGTTCCAGGGCCGTTGCATGTGGATGATAAGTCTTTGATATCCCTGAGACTGAGAAAAGGGGGCGAGTCCCGTGCCCTTGGAGTCATTCTAGGTTCAAGCAGGGCAGCACAGTAGAAACGCAGTTCTTCCAGAGCTGCAATCAAACAGAGCGGCAGTCCGTGTAGGAGGTCAACAGCCTGTCCTCCTGGCAGAGTTCATGGGGTCAGAGACCCAGTACCTGGGAAGTAGGTGGGATAAATCACTGATCTGCCTCTGACAGCCCTTACTACAGGTCCATTGTAGGGGTTTAATCACAGTGGAGATGGAGTAGTCAGTGCCTTGATTAAGCAAAGAACCACCCACATCTAAAGTCGGCAAGAAGACCCCATTCTTGGTGATAAGGGTACTCTGTTGCCATTGCAAAGTGTCCTTACTCCCAAGAACCAAATCAGACCCTTAGGTTCATAATTGAAAGCCTAAAATCATCAACATGGCAAGACAGCAGGCTGTGACTGAGAATGGCTCCACAAGGTCAGATAGACTTCGGATCAGATCCAGGTGAAGCTGTTGATTTCCAGCGGGAAAGTTGCGATTGTGAGAAATTCAAATTTCATGTTCCTCACTGGCCAGATAAGTTTGTCACCTTTGTATGATAAAAAATTTCTATATTTTCACTTAGTTACATTTTAGGAGGTCGGATTCCTCCACTGAGGCAAGGCTGCAAGCTGTTGATGAAGAGTGCTCCACAAGGCCAAGCACCATCTCCTCAAAGTCCCACTGAGTCTGATATCCTGCTATGGAAGTGCTCAGAGCTGGGAAAACCTGTTTTTCAGCCAAGCATGCATGCAACTTGGTTGGATTGGCAGGTTTGTCCTAGTCCATCAGTGGTCTTTGAAACTAAAATGTTTCTAAGTCCCAGGTTTTTCAGCATGTTAGGAGGAGTACACTTTGATAGAGTCCAGGGTTCCTGGACCTCAGGAACAGCACTTGGGAGCAAGACTCACTCTAAAACCGACCATCAGCAGTAAAAGCCTTATTGAAGTTGCTGAACTCAAAAGATGTGGGGATTGCATGCTTGCAAGAGACATACTTATTGCCAGGATGTACACACAGTTTGAAGACCCTGCTCTATCCATCACAATTTTGCTCATGAGCCACTACCAAGATGAAAGGGTTCTCCATACTGTTTAAACAGGAATACAATTCAAAGTAAATGATGCAGAATTATACAGAGAAGGCCAAATGATATTCATACAAGTGAAACTAGAAAGTAAAACTAAAAGGATGACTTTGTTATGTACATATGTTCCCAGAGATACTAAAGTAGTATATTTTGCTGCTTGACTCCCATGAATATCAATATGGATATATGTTGGATGGTTGAACACTGAAAAACTATGCTTGACCCAAATAAAGCCTGTAAAAGCTAGGCCTTTAGAAACAGTGAACCCCTCACAAAGGGTATTAATGGGTTAAATATAAGCATTGTTTTAAGGTCACACAATCCAAATGATAAAAATGTTACATTTTAATCAAATGTGTAGGTGACTTCCTTGAGGACAGGTTTTTTTCTTATACATTGCACTGGTTTGCACCAAGTGGTCACCAGTCTTATACAATCACAGCTACTATCTGATCATGCCTCTGTCACAATTACATATGATTGTGTGCTGACAGAATTAGACACCCACGCTCGACAATGGCCCATGAATGACATAGCTGTTAGAGACCCATGACTGTATCACTGTATAAGGGAAGCTCTAGAACATTACTTTCCAGAAAATAGAAGGGGAACATTGCGGTCAACCATTTGGGACACAGCAAAAGCATGTTTAGAGGGAAAGCCCATACTCATCACAACCACTTTCTTCCAAATGAACAAGGCAAGAAAAAGTAGAAGCATAGATCACAATTTAATGCTGAAAATGAATGAATAGGTTCACCCCCAGCATAAAAGGAGTTTCAAAAAGTCAAGGGGAACTAGAATTGATATTAATTGGGGAAACAGCTAGAAAAATGCTCTGAATGAATCATCTCTATTATGAGCGGAAGAAAAAAGCAGACACTTTCCTGACTCATGAATTAAAATTCCAAAAAGCCGGCAATGCTATCAAATGGTTAATTGGTGGAGAAGGAAATGTATTGAGAACTAGTTAATAGATAAGTAGTTTTCTAACTTTTATAATAATCTTTATTCAGTGGAAACAGCATAAGAAACAGACCAAAACAAATGTTTAGATTTCCACCGATCAACTAAGTAAAACTAAAATAAATTGGAATAACCCATCACCCCAGCATAAGTATAAATTAAAAGGTTAATTAATAATAATTCCTCAGCATTCAATGGTTTACAGACTCGAAGCTTAAAGAGATAGCTTAAGTGAGCCCTTTTCAAAATAATTTAATTAAGGTTACTCTGAAACTAAGGGCCTAATTATGATATCAGGTGGAAAGCCATCCGACAGCTCTCAGCTGCTTTCCACACGACATCACAGGTTTTTGTCCGACTGCCGTATTACAATGCTGGTGGTCAGAGGGAAACCCAAGGGGGAATTCTGCTGTGCTTCCAATAGGCTCATAGTGCCCGTCGGGGTGGTGGGTGGAATAGTAATCCCATATTGACGGCGGCTTCAGGTTACAATATCGCATTCACCTGTCCTTTCATGGCGGTCCGACCACCAAGAAAAGGCATGAGAAAATTGACTTCGGGGGCTCCTACCAGGGCCCCCTTACCTCCTAGTCCTCCGCTATGGGGCCCCCTAAACATCACTGTGCCATTCCCCAGGCCACACTGTACAGGGATGTTTGAAAACATACATTATTGGATTGCATCTTATGCTGTGGCCCTTTTTCGGCTGCCATAGAAGCAGCTATTGAACAATTGATGTTTCCGACTGCTTATAGGGCAATCTCATCCTAATTCAGCAGATGGAACTGTTGTAGAACATTTTAGGACCCTAGTGTAATTTTCCCGATTCATGCCCTTATATAGGTATACATCACCATATCCTTATATAGGCATAGAAATCATAACCATATTTAGACATAGCTCATGCAGTCTAAATACTACATGGCTACTTCCACTAGTTCCGAAAATCCACAACGATTTCTTGGAAAACTCGGCTTTAGCAGCTAGGGACTTCCCTTTGCTTGAATATTGATTTATCCAAGAACTCATTGAGTTTTCAAAGAACTGAGACTCTTTGATGATATTAGTATGTCCACCTTTATGTCAATCTCGGCACCTTCAAGGTATAAATATGCCCACACTTGCTTTAGCAAACACACCGTTTGACTATCTACTTGCCCGACGCATCCTGCTACAGCAAGTGCTCAAGGAAGCCGACCCTCCAGCAGACGCACTGAGAGAGACACTGTATTTTCTCTGGCTGAGAAATCCAGCTCCAGTGTTTCCAAGCTACCCTTGCGGGTTGATGGGAAATCGAGTCCTGAGACTGACCTCCTTCATTATAAACCAAGGTACGGAGCTGATTAGACCCTAAGAGAAATCTTGGATAGATTCTTGGCAAAAAGAAGGCTAAATTTATGCTACACCTCACTTACTTCTTCCCTCACACTAGACTTAGGTTAGGTACATCGGGGTAGGCGTATTTTAGTAGCACCAGTTGAGTACTATTTAGCCTTTATTATTTATGTATGTATTTATCAATGGTCTAGGAACCATACAATGCTTTTACAGTATTATTTTATCCTACTCTTCTTACTGTATGCATTATACTTTGCAACAAGTCTTACAATTGTAGCCATTCATTTATTCTGCATCAGAAAGAAGACTGTTCAATAAATACTTTTATTGAAAAGGCCTGTCTCTCTAGTTCTCTGCACCTCTGGTAAAACGAAGCATGCACGAATGACTGAGTAAAATATCTATCTATTGTTTCCACGACTCTGAAGATCAGTTTTATCCTGGGGAAACAAAGTTGTCATGTTTATACAGTTGTCAGAAACTAAATCCCTTCTTGTGAATTCGAGAACGTTTCTAGTGACCTCAGAGCTAGCTGGCACAATTAAGTCTAATATATTCGATAGCGACCTAGTAGACATAAGTCCTACGTCACATCAATAGGATATATTATTCCAATGCGCAGAGCCTATTGGGAATATAGAAACTACACTACATGGCGCCCAACGTTTGGTAAGGCCCTAATTTAACGCTATATACCAGAGGAACTCAGTTGTGCTTTTCACAGAGACCCCTTTTTCCTGTAAAATACTCCAATAGACGTCTGGAGTGGGTTAAAGGATAAAATATCCGCCATAAATAAGTAGGACGAAAAATCCTATGTATTCGTTTTTGTTTTTTTGTTCAACGTTAAAGGATACAATGTTCCGAAAATATTGTGCACCTTATCTTCATTTCCTTGAAACTTGCTCTGCAAAATTTCAGATAGCGACTCCGAGACCGGTAGACCTACCAGAACCAGTGGAACTGCAGTAAGTGCAGACCAACCGGGTTTAGACGTTACAGGTTTCCGACAAGACAACCCTGATGCTATATTCATCTCAGAAAATGTAAGGAAAACAATATCTATAAAGCTTATAAAAAATGGCCTATCACCAAGAGGTGGTAGGGTTATATTTGTCATAGAGGCACATGAATATCAGCAAACAGAGGCATTCTATTCATGGATTATCTTTCCACAAGAAAATCCAACAACACATGTGTTCCACTTCTATAAAATAGAGGAACATCCAGCGGAATATATTCCTTTCGAGGACATTAAAATTCCACTAACTTACCAAGAGCATCAGCTCCGGTTTAAAGGCGCCCTACAACATCAAAATCACATTACCAGGCTCGGTCTACTAGGTAGACCAGGAGCAACATGGCCGGTACTAGGTAGCTATACACCATGTCCTGCCATAGACCAAATGAGAGGTCAAGAACTTTTAGCTCAGTTAAAACAATATATCAAAATACATAGGCAATTGGTACAATATGTCATGTGGACTCTAACAGTCCAACCTGCTATAAGAATTCCACAGCATACCCCTCACCAAGGGAACACAAACAAAATTACACCACAGACTATACAACAAGTTATTGGTAAATTACCCACAAAAAGGGAACAAATTCCATTCTGGTTAGCTCAAAAAATTACTCAGATCAAGGTAGTATTTCCCGATAGTACACCTCATGAGAAACACAGGATTCTTACAATCTGTCTACCAATAGGGATCGCACCACACCTGGAGGACTGTGACACTTGGGGTACAGTCTTTGCTGCAATCTACACAAAAACTCATGGTGTATCGTCTATGGCGGTGATACCAGACGTCCTGAAACGGATTCAAAATGAATACGGAGCAGAGCCTGCTTTATATATCGGTATGAAGTGACTGAAAGATTTCAAACAGGTCTCAGCTATAATATTAGCAAATATTAAAGGTGAAGTAGCATCCATGGCAATCCGCCAAAAACTAAAAGAACGTGATGTAACTGAGCAACCATATGAACTGGCCAGAATAATAGAAAAATCGTATGAAGAACTGGGAAGAGATAGTTTGGGAGGGAAACCGGTAAAACCCGAACAGAAAATCCAGATTTTTTTTATTAAAAACAATCCAACTACTCCTAAAATAAAGTGGAAAATTACTAGACAGACACTTCCTAAGGAGAAGCATTCTCAATCAAGAAGAAGGTCTCCTCAAAAGGAGCTCTCTGAAAAGAGGTATAACCTCAGAAACAGGGAAAATTTGAGAAACCTGATAGATATCAAGTTACTGATACACGTTCCTCTCGTTCCTTTCAGATGTCCTCGCAGAAATCAGAAAGAAGAGGATGATCAGAACACAAGGAAGAATGCATGAAGTCCAAAGACGATCAACATGTTCCAAAAATAAGAAAACTCAATTTACCAAAAAGAAGGTAGCAAGTCTTAAAATCAAACATGCCGAGGATCTTTAGGACACAATTCAAGAACGGGGAGTGGGCCCAACCAATGCTGGACAGCGCAGCAGAGGTTACCATAGCTCGCAAGATCCTGAAGGATCATCTGGAGACAGTGGACCTGAAGGGATGCATTCAGGTTGAAACTGCAGATACCATGGTTAGTGTACCACATAAGTTATATGAAGTAGCACTCCAGATAGAGGGGGACATAACTAGAAAAATAAAAGCACTCTTTTGGGAGAAGCTATCAAAGGGGTATCACATTCTTCTAGCTGAAAAGACTAGCCATCTGAATTTGTCAGGAAGTGCCCACATGGCGAAGAGATCATTATGCCAGCCTTCTTGAATCATATTCCAATTCATAAAAAATACACAAATGCCAGAAAATAGGCTGTGGCCCAGGCACCAGCATTATACAAAAATCATGTGGGATGGGATGAGGATTCTCCTCACCATAAGATCCAGTTAAAAAATCAACTAACTGCTCAGAAGCAGTATTCGATTAAACAAGAATCTAAAAATCAGGTCAGGGAGATCCTAGATCAACTTGAATACCAGGGGGTGATTGAAAAATGCACCTTGTCCATGAACAATCCTTTGTTTCCTGTCTCCAAACCAGACAATACATATCGTCTAGTTTTGGACTACAGACATTTAAATTCTTGTTGCAAAACATTTTCAGTACAAAATGCACACAGTGCAGCACTGATGAATAACATCGTGCGCCAAAAATATAAAACCACATTAGATATTTCAAATGGTTTCTTCTGTCAAAATATCGCACCTGAAAGCAAGTACTTGACCCCTTACTCAATTATGGGGACACCGCGTCACTTCTGTCAACTCCCACAGGAATTAAAGAACATTCCTGGGTTATTTTCAGCCAGAGTAACAGAGTTACTGCAAACGTATGATGATGAAGCATTATCTTATGTCGATGACATCTATCTTACTGATGATGACTTGGACAGGCCCTTGACCAGGGTGAACACCATAATACTTGGCTTCGTCTCTGAAGGGTATAAATTCAACTTTAAAAAATCGAGAATTGCCCACCTCAACGTCCTATTCTTGGCATACGAACTTTCAAGTGAAGGCAAATGCCTGGTAGCAACCTTTTTAGAGAAATGTGCACTGCTCCAACCTCCAAAAACGCTGAAAAATTTACAGTCAGTTCTAGGATTCCTGAATTTCGGAAGAACGTACATTGTAAATTACGCAGAAAGGGTTAAACCTCTCTACGAATTAATTAAACCTGATTTCAAAACTACTAATTGGACTCAAGAACACACAGACATTTTCTATTCAGTGCAAACAGACATGTTAGCAACAACCAATTTACAGACACGTGTAAATGAACGCAACCTTGTAATCCGAATCATCCCAGGGAGATGCGGATTCACGTACCTTACCTTTAATGAAGGCGAAAAGGTACCAATAGCTTACAAATCACACTTGTACACACAAGCTGAAATGAAATTCACTTCAACAGTGGTTCAAACTGCAGTAGCAGAAGAGAGAGCCCTCGCACAGGGTAAACACATAAAGGTCATTACTCATGCACCTGCCTTAGAGGCAGTGACAAAAGTGAGCATTCCGAATGCGAAAGCTCTACATCAGAGATGGATACAATGGGGTAACTCTCTTACTGCAACAGATGTTGAATACATTTTTGACCCGTACTTCAAGACACAAGAATTTCTCCAATACGAACAAGAATGTCCTCTGCCAACTGAAATTGTGCCTCTAGAACATTACGGATGTATAATTTATACAGACGGATCAGCACAACCCGCAATTGGGGGAAAACAAGGCTATACTGCTTTGTGCGCAATTGTTAAAGGTCGCCGGCGCGATGGTAAATTCTGACCTCTGGACATAAAAACTCAATCTCTCGGAGACTGTACAACTCAGCGAGATCAACTACAGGCTTTCAAGATGGCGCTTGAAAATACTGTTTGCGAATTCCCCACACACATAGTGTGCGATTCGTATTATTGCATCCAATCTTAAACGAATACTTGCAGAACTGGGTTCAAAACGGTTTCAAAGATGCAAAAGGTGGCACAATCAAGCATAAAATGCTTTGGGAACAAGTAGTTCTTTTACAGAAAGAACTACAAAAGACTCACGTGATCCATACACTGAGTCATCAGCGTGATGGAGTTCACGTTGCAGGGAATTCATTGGCTGATGAAGCCGCGAAGGCAGCTTTGCAAACGGCTTCCGTAGCTGCAATCACTCATTCAAAAACAAAAATAGCGAAATAATGCAGGCTGTTGCCGCTTCCAACAAAGACCGCGGTAAAACATTACCAAAAGACTTTCCACTCAAGTACTCATATATAACTGATGCAAATAATGTTCCTTTTGCTCGAATCCCTGGAGTGGGGGATAGAGTAATTCCAAACATGGAACATATATTAGGGCTAATCTTAGCAGCTCATGAAGGGCTCGCCTCTGCACATGCAGGTGTTTCTGCTACAGTGTCATTATTAAAGCAAAGATACTGGTGGCCGCGTATGAGGAAACAAACCAGAAACTATGTTTTGGAATGTGGAATGTGCCAGAAAATGAAAGTTTCAACAGTGAAACGCCCGGCGCAGACACCCCTTTTAATTTCAGATAAACCACTAGCATGTGTTTACCTGGACCACTGTGGTCTCGTACAGAGGGATCGCAACTCTAAATATACCATGATCACAGTGGATTCATGCTCAAGATTCATTTGGATGTGGCCTCAGCGCTCGGCTGCCGCCCGAACTGTTATAAAAGATTTGTGAGTCTTTATTGGCACATACGCAATCGGCACACTACATTCTGACCTGCGTTTAGCTCTCGAGCTTACAGGGAGGCCATGGCCAGCTTGGGCGTTGAATTGCGGTACTCAAGTCCATTCCACCCTGAGGGAAATTCGTTTGTGGAAAGAAAAAAACGTGACATAAAGCAATCTATAACAGCTAGGGTATTAGGTTCGGGTGACGGGTGGGTCAAAATTCTAATATGTGTCCAACGTAGTCTTAACAATCTGCCAAGAAATTCTCTGGGTGGAATCACTCCATATGAAATCCTTTTCGGTATTAGAATGATGGTCGAAGACCTCAATCAACATACTTCAGTGATAGATCAAAAACCCTTTGATATCAAAGACCATTTGGCTGTTTTGCAGGACTTAAATGAAACAAGAAGTCGTCTAAGCAACACAATACAAAAGCCAATGACCACTGAAGAAAAAACACCTGTCTCAGCAAGACATATCTGGTTTCCAAAGATTAGGGATCTGGTCAGAGAGAAAATAGCGGATAAGAAGGAATTTGGGCCTTCTTACAGAAAACCAGTACCTGTACTAGCAATCCAAGGATCAAGAACAGTGTTACTGCCGCCCCTTGCTGGAAGAAAGGAGAACCGGTTCATATCAACTAACCTGGTAAAACCACACCATGTATCTGATAATAAGTAGTAGGCCCAGTGGACTACAACGATGTAGCAGCCGACCAAATCTTGCTACCATCCAAGAGGTTCAAACTGAAAGACTCATCACCTTTGAAGAATCTGCAATGAGAAAAGAAGGACTATGCAACAAAGCCATGGAACTTGTGCCTCTTGAAACCCAAATAACAGTTTGTCAAGAAACTCCCGTCTACCATGATGTAGCTTCTGACTATACTAACATGTCAAGGGAACAAGCAGCTCCAGCAATTTCAAATAATCCGGATGCAATACCAACCATTGACAGAACTGCTTCTGGCTATTTCACCAACTTCATTACCTTTTCTGAGGATCCCGGTGAGCCTGAAACAACGCCAACAAAGAAAACTTTCAAGGAACAAGTAAAATAACTTTTTCACCAACTTGCAAATACATATCTGGTTTCACCATGGGTTGATTTTTAGATTGTGTTAGGTATACTTTTTCTCCTACTATGGCTCATTCTTGTTTTTAGTTTGGGAAAACTAATAGATGGAAAATATAGTAAAATGGACACAGCAAGTAAGAACATCAACTTGCTCCTGAAGCCACACAAATCATCTCATCGTGAGCAAAGAGACCTATCATCAGTAAACATCACAGCCTTTCCTCTACCTGGTGGTATAGTTTGGGATAGAACTGATTATGACATTTATGGTCCTGTCGAGCTGCTGAAGATTCCAAACCAATTTAAGGTTTCCTTGAGTGATTTTGTGTCACCCAGTACATTTTCTGATGATTGGGACTTTGAAACTGTTAATAACATGATGGCAGACTTAGAAATATCAGCAAAGTTTTCAAACCATGAATACTTAGATGGTTCATCAAATTATGAAGAAATGTATTGTTTTAATCATTTTGGTCATCATTATTTGCACAAATCTGCAAACCCTAGAAATGTTTTGACTTATAAGCAATGGGAACATTGTCCAACACCACCAAAAGGTAGCTCGAAATTTGTTTATGAAAAATGTCCATACTTTACAGGTTTTAATGTCACAAATCCTAAGCACATTTATTCTGCGGCCTTTTATGCTCAATTGTCCACATTAGGCTTTAATTTTTGGAAAGACAACATTGCAACAAAAACTGTCTGGGGCACAAAAGACTGGCAGGTACCAGATTTAGAAGCATTATTCAGAGCCTGCATCATCCCGGAACAAATAATGTTCTTAAATGAAACTGTTCAACAAACATCTTGTCTTGGCCTGGCTAAGATAAAAAAATTAAACAAACTGTCCATACCAAAACCCACAGCTGATAGTAATATAACTACGGATGAGGAGATAGACGTAAATTATATTTTAAAACAAAACAGAAGTAATCCTGAATGGAAAAAATGGTTAATCTGGCCCACAGACACGAATAACTGTCAAGATAGATTCCTGAACAAGACACCAGGGTTTACAGTAACTAGGCCAGATCCAAGATATATCCAGAGACAACATCCAAGGATAATAACAACTTACAGTGTAGGAAAACTGTGCCTTGAGTGGCTACAAAAATCCACACTCCCGGATAAAAACAACACTTAACTTTACTTAAAGATGGCATTGATTTGAGAGAATTCTTACATGGACCTCGCAAACAACGTCATAAACGTTTTATATACGCCGGTATATACGCTGCTTATAATGAAGCATGGAAAGTCACGCAAATGGAAACTGCAGAACGAATACAATAAATTGATCGTATTGATTTAGAGAAAGCTCTTTCTGAAGTTGACAATGGTTTAACAACTCTGTCATCCAGAATGTATTCTTTGGAGAGCATTGTATCCTCTGCCATACACATAATGGAACAGGACTTGCTAATGTTACAACATGGCCAGTCTCAATTGCGATCTATAATGCTGCAAGGCTGGACGTTACAAAACCTTCGTTCAGGCTATGTGCCTTGGCGTCTAATCGACACCACGTCATTGTTTACTGTATTTAACCTTACAGATAAACAAATCTCTTTGGCACAGAGGGGAGCAGACTATACAGTGCTGAGCATAGAAAAACTGGAAAGATTACCATTAACCGTTTCTGAGAAACCCGCAGTTGAATGGCTAATACATGGCATCATCATGATACCACAGATGATATTCCAGTTTCAGTACTGCTTAAAACACATTCCAGCAGGCCTGTTTGAAAGGTTGGGTAAAGAATACAGAAAGTTGACCTGGGATGTACCCTACACACAGTGGGAAAAAGGAGGTATTTCTTAGTGGTAACAACTGTAAAACAACATTGAGTGGTACACTGCTTTGTCAAGGCATTCATTTACATGGAGCCTTTGATGGTTCTTCAAACAACTTATCATGCCACCTGCAGGGTTCCCCGGCAGCAGTGATAGATCCAATTTTTAGGCAGCTTTCCAATGGAAGCTACATAATGCTGAATGATCACAGCTGTTGTAGAATGATGCCAGGGATATCCTATCTCATTAGTGTGTCAGCCAGTGTTACTTGCTGTATTGTTTCCGAAAACAAAGGCAGACGGGGACTCACCACTATGGCCTTCACTGAACATCTCTTCTATACAAATTGATACTTTAAGCAGAATGAAAGCCATTCTTTTACAAAAAACTATGCCACTGACCTCGCCCAGAGAGACGTATGATCTGCGAGTTGCAAGGTCCTCTGCGGAGATACAAACCTTATTATCAACAAACTGCCCCATACATTTTGCAGAAATGTTAGGTCGTATCTTAAACATGTCTGATACCAGTGGTATTGTACATGTATTTAAGACGATTTTTTCGGGACTGTTAGTACCCTTTGAAGCAGTCCTAGGCATTTTTCCTAACTTGGTGCACTCTGTGTTCGGCGGCCAGCCTCTCGTCTTTGGACTCGTAGCAGGGATACTATTTTTATTCCTCCTGCTCTGTTATGGCAAGTCCGGTCACCAGCGATACCCAGATTACCATGGAGAACGCTCTTCTGGCAATGCAGTATCGTGAACGCATAACACAGATTCTTGGCATGGCTCGTTTGAGAGATCTGAATACCATATGGTTCCTGTTATTCAGACAAATCTGGCAATATTGCAACTTACCTGTTCTACAATGCCTGCTTTGTGGAGGGGAATGCGTGTTGGATATCTGTCTAACACTTCCATCAGCTGCTGGGTCCGGTAATGGCTCATGCAATGTGTTGCCCCCAACGGCTACCAATCCTGATGACGGCATTCATTGAGGTCTCACCGGCAATTCCAGCTGAGGGTGAGATACGTGGACCAACAGGCACACAGGTAATATCTACTGCGAACATTGCTAATGTGACTGACACTGACGGCGATGCTTCTCATCTGTGTATGATTGATCTACTTAATCAAGTGGTTCAACTTTCATCTACTATGGTAGGCAATTTCTTTGACAGCCTTGACGATTTAATTTTTCCTCTGACACCGAGAATACATTTTAAAGTTAGCACACAGCGTTATATCAGCTTGGAATTTGACCTTCGTTTTTCCAAACAAACACTTCTAGCTTTGGAACTCTATTTTTTGCCGATTGATTTGACTTTTTTCCAAAAATGAACTTTGGCACAAAGCAATCTGCTTGAAGTAGAACTATTCTTAGAGAACAAGAATTCTTTGAACACTTCCTAGAAACAATATTGACCTTATCCAGAAACCAAAACAGTGTATATATTCTGCTATGGGATGGTCTCGACCTTTTTTCTGTATATTAGAGCCATTTAAAAAATGTAATTTTTATGATTTATTCAGTTAGCAATACTAACAACATGCTACATGATTGAAATGAAATCAATACTTTTCAAATGCGTTCAGTATTAATGCTCATTTTCGTGTGCAACCATTTAAAATGCATTTTTATGTATTTTTGGGTGTGATTGTAAACACATGCTTTAGATATGTTTTAATGCGTAAATTCAGTAATATCGAAAATAATAAAGTGGAGTGGGTGTTGTAGAACATTTTAAGACCCTAGTGTAAATTTCCTGATTAATGCCCTTACATAGGTATAAATCATCATATCCTTATATAGGCATAGAAGTCATAACCATATTTAGACATAGCTCATGCAGTCCAAACACGGCATGGCTACTTCCACTAGTTCCAAAAATCCACAACGATTTCTTGGAAAACTCGGCTTCAGCAGCTAGGGACTTCCCCTTGCTTGAATATTGATTTATCCAAGAACTCATGGAGTTTTCAAAGAACTGAGACTCTTTGATGACGTTATTTTGTCCACCTTTACGTCAATCAGGGCACCTTCAAGGTATAAATATGCCCACACTTGCCTTAGCAAACACCAGTAGTTTTGAGCAGTGCGACTATCTACTTGCCCGACACATCCTGCTACAGCAAGTGCCCAAGGACACTGACCCTCCAGCAGATGCACTGAGAGAGACGCTGTCTTTTCTCTGGCTGAGAAATCCAGCTCCAGTGATTTCAAGCTACCCTTGCGGGTTGTTGGGGAATTGAGTCCTGAGACTGACCTCCTTCATTCTAAACCAATGTACGGAGCTGATTAGACCCTAAGAGAAATCTTGGATAGATTCTTGGCAAAAAGAATACTAAATTTATGCTATACCTCACTTACTTCTTCCCTCGTACTAGACTTAGGTTAGGAACATCGGGGTAGGCGTATTTCAGAAGCACCAGTTGAGTATATTTTAGCCTTTGTTATTTAAGTATGTATTTATCTATGGTCATAAAACAACATTGAGCGGTACACTTCTTTGTCAAGGCATTCATTTACATGGAGCCTGTGATGGTTCTTCAAACAACTTATCATGTCACCTGCAGGGTTCCCCGGCAGCATTGATAGATCCAATTTTTAGGCAGCTTTCCAATGGAAGCTACATAATGCTGAATGATCACAGCTGTTGTGGAATGATGCCAGGGATATCCTTTCTCATTAGTGTGTCAGCCAGTGTCACTTGCTGTATGCAAGTATTGTTTCCGAAAACAAAGACAGACGGGGACTCGCCACAATGGCCTTCACTGAACATCTCTTCTATACGATTTGATACTTTAAGCAGAATGAAAGCCATTCTTTTACAAAAAACTATGCCACTGGCCTCGCCCAGAGAGACGTATGATCTGCGAGTTGCAAGGTCCTCTGCAGAGATACAAACCTTATTATCAACAAACTGCCCCATACATTTCGCAGAAATGTTAGGTCGTATCTTAAACATGTCTAATACCAGTGGTATTATACATGTATTTAAGACGATTTTTTCGGGACTGTTAGTACCCTTTGAAGCAGTCCTAGGCATTTTTCCTAACTTGGTGCACTCTGTGTTCGGCGGCCAGCCTCTCGTCTTGGGACTCGTAGCAGGGATACTATTTTTATTCCTCCTGCTCTTTTATGGCAAGTCCGGTCACCAGCGATACCCAGATTACCATGGAGAACGCTCTTCTGGCAATGCAGTATCGTGAACGCATAACACAGATTCTTGGCATGGCTCGTTGGAGAGATCTGAATACCATTTGGTTCCTGTTATTCAGACCAATCTGGCAAGATTGCAACTTACCTGTTCTACAATGCCTGCTTTGTGGAGGGGAATGTGTGTTGGATATCTGTCTAACACTTCCATCAGCTGCTGGGTCCGGTAACGGCTCATGCATTGTGTTGCCCCCAACGGCTACCAATCCTGATGATGGCATTCATTGAGGTCTCACCGGCAATTCCAGCTGAGGGTGAGATACGTGGACCAACAGGCACACAGTTAATATCTACTGCGAACATTGCTAATGCGACTGACACTGACGGCGATGCTTCTCATCTGTGTATGATTGATCTACTTAATCAAGTGGTTCAACTTTCATCTACTATGGTAGGCGATTTCTTTGACAGCCTTGACGATTTAATTTTTTCTCCGACACAGAGAATACATTTTAAAGTTAGTACACAGCGTTATATCAGGTTGGAATTCGACCTTCGCTTTTCAAAACAAACACTTCTAGCTTTGGAACTCTATTTTTTGCCGATTGATTTGACTTTTTTCCAAAAATGAACTTTGGCACAAAGCAATCTGCTTGAAGTAGAACTATTTTCAGAGAACAAGAATTCTTTAAACACTTCTTAGAAACAATATTGACCTTATCAAGAAACCAAAACAGTGTGTATATTCTGCTATGGGATGGTCTCGACCTTTTTTCTGACTTTTAGAGCCATTTCAAAAATGTAATTTTTATGATTTAGTCAGTTAGCAATACTAACAACATGCTACACGATTGAAATGAAATCAATACTTTTCAAATGCGTTCAGTATTAATGCTCATTTTCGTGTGCAACCATTTAAAATGCATTTTTATGTATTTTTGGGTGGGATTGTAAGCACATGCTTTAGATATGTTTTAATGCTTAGATTCAGTAATATCAAAAATAATAAAGTGGAGTGGGTGTTGTAGAACATTTTAAGACCCTAGTGTAAATTTCCCGATTAATGCCCTTACATAGGTATAAATCACCATATCCTTATATAGGCATAGAAGTCATAACCTTATTTAGACATAGCTCATGCAGTCCAAATACGGCATGGCTACTTCCACTAGTTCCAAAAATCCACAACGATTTCTTGGAAAACTCGGCTTCAGCAGCTAGGGACTTCCCCTTGCTTGAATATTGATTTATCCAAGAACTCATGGAGTTTTCAAAGAACTGAGACTCTTTGATGACGTTATTATGTCCACCTTTACGTCAATCAGGGCACCTTCAAGGTATAAATATGCCCACACTTGCCTTAGCAAACACACAGTAGTTTTGAGTTGTGCGACTATCTACTTGCCCGACGCATCCTGCTACAGCAAGTGCCCAAGGACGCTGACCCTCCAGCAGATGCACTGAGAGAGACGCTGTCTTTTCTCTGGCCGAGAAATCCAGCTCCAGTGATTTCAAGCTACCCTTGCGGGTTGTTGGGAAATCGAGTCCTGAGACTGACCTCCTTCATTCTAAACCAATGTACGGAGCTGATTAGACCCTAAGAGAAATCTTGGATGGATTCTTGGCAAAAAGAATACTAAATTTATGCTATACCTCACTTACTTCGTCCCTCGTACTAGACTTAGGTTAGGTACATCGGGGTAGGCGTATTTCAGAAGCACCAGTTGAGTAGATTTTAGCCTTTGTTATTTATGTATGTATTTATCTATGGTCTAGGAACCATACAATACTTTTATAGTATTATTTTATCCTACTCTTTTTACTGTACGCATTATACTTTGCAACAAGTCTTACGATTGGAGCAGTTCATTTCATCTGCATGAGAACGAAGACTGTTCAATAAATACTTTTATTGAAAACTCCCATCTCTCTAGTTCTCTGCACCTCCGGTAAAATGAAACATGCACGAATGACTGAGTAAAATATCTATCTATTGTTTCCACGACTCTGAAGATCAGTTTTATTGTGGGGAAACAAAGTTGTCATGTTTATGCAGTTGTCAGAAACAAAATCTCTTCTTGTGAATTCGAGAAAGTTTCTAGTGACCTCTGAGCTAGCCGGCACTCACAATTAAGTCCAATATATTCGATAGCGACCTAGTAGACATAAGTCCTACGTCACATCTATAGGATATATTATGTTAATGTTAATGTTATGGGTGTCTTATATAGCGCTCGGCTACTCCAAGGAGTGTCCCGGCGCTTTCAAACCCACAGCAGACATTTTTCCAATGCGCAGAGCCTATTGGGAATATAGGAACTACACTACAGAACCACGACTTATAGTCAGGTGGTACATTCTGCTATGGTTTCTGACGGACACTCGTCCGAACAACATCATAATTAGTTCCTAAGTGCCAAACACTACGATGGAATCAGAAACCTTACTGGTTCTTCAACTTGGTAAAAATCCTGTGTGTTTGGGTAATTTCATCCCATAGCTCTCCTTAATTCAAATGTGAATATATAGAAGACATTTATAACAGTTTACCTTGAATGACCCTCCAGCACTAATAAACCCAGCACAATTGGGCTGAATTAAAAACAGGCAGGCAATGGACAACGTCTCCCTTGTCGTAGAATCTGGGAGGAGTGGCGATCTTAAATGAATGTCAAATGCTCCTTGTCTTCCTCAATGTGAAGAAGGTGTTGGTTATTGGATAATTGAAGATTCTTGCATAAATGTTTGGAAATAAGGAACCTGGACCTAATATCAGAACACGCAGCTCAGTAATCTTAATGAGCCTAGCTACAAAACTTCGACTCCATACAATAAGACTCCAACTAGTGCAGTTTTCAGTGGTACAAGACAAGGATGCCCTTGTCCCATTCATTTTTTTGACTCTCATAATGGAACCTTTAGTTTAAAAGATTAAAGCCAGTCGAGTGATCTGGGAGACATAAGTGTTATGTAGCGATGTAGGCTGCACTCCTAATTGACCTAATCTGTTGGATTTTAAATGCTAGTAAATGAAAATTAGCGAGCTGCCACGCTCGGAGGTTCTACCCAAAACCCAAAACCCCTTACGTATAAAATGCACTGTTGAGGCCTGAATCTCTTCAGGTCTGCGAGGCGCTCAGCATGTGTCCCTAGGGTTTCATCTGACTTACAATTCAGTTAAAGTGTATGCCTGGCTTAAAACCAAAAGAAAATCAATACTCTGTGCACATAATGTCATTGCATTCAATTAAATTGTATTATAACAAAAAAACATGTTCTTCCAATGTGTACTCAAGAACAATTAAATTGTTGAATTAAAAAATAGTTATAAATCCACTGTAATTACTTTTCGTTTTCGTTTACACAAGAGCAATCAATATTTATGATCCATTTCTACTACACACCGAACTGGCATAATTCTTCAGGAAGATAAAACTTTGCAACTCTTTTGGTGAAGACGATGACATTATGAGAGAACCTACCAACACAAGTCTCAGGAAGAAGTCGACATTTATGCCACCCACTCAGACAATCCCTTGTCATATGCAAGCATTCGAACAAGCAGTGCTTAGAGAGATAGAAGAAATCGACTATAAAGAAGAGAAAGGCTTCCAGAATCTGAAAAACAACAAGCCGAAAGCACTGGAAAAACTAAAGAGCAATACTGACCTCACAATAAAGGCTGCAGACAAGGGTGGCTCAGTTGTTCTGATGAATACATCTATGTACTGGGAGGAAAGCAACCACCTACTCTCAGACACTGTCAGCTACAAGAGATGCACCAATGACCCTACACCACTTTTCACTACTAAAATCCAGGGCATGGTTAATGAAGCGTTGGGCAATGATTGGATTACATAACAAGAAGCAGAATTTTTGGTTAATGATTCACTCAGATTACCCAGATTTTACACCCTGCCAAAGATTCATAGAGGAAAGATTCCGCCACCGGGGAGACCAATAGTATCCGGGATCGGTTCTATTTTGGAGCCATTATCGCAATTTTGCGACTGGTTCCCTAAGCCGATCGTACACAAATCACGATCGTATCTTCGTGACACCAAGGACATTCTTCGCCTTCTAAAAAGTATGGATATTGATGCTGCAGAAGATTTGATTTTCTTATTACCATGGATATAGAGGCTCTCTATACCAGTATTCCCCAAAGACGCCCTTTGGAGGTGGTGGAAAACATCCTTTTGAACACAGATTGGAATTATCTCACTCCACAACTTCTCATCATGGAGTGCACAGAGGTAGCCCTTACAGAAACCTTTTTTGAATTTGAAGAAACTCTATACCATCAGATCACTGGTAAGTCAATGGGTAGTACACTTGCCCCAAGCCTTGCCTGCCTGTACGTACATCAATTTGAGGAGGATTACAATTTCCATGAGAGTAATACATTTACATCTAAATTGAAAACCTGGAAAAGGTTTATAGATGATGTCTTTATCGTGTGGCATGGGACTGAGGATACGGCTAAAGCATTTGTCGAGTGGGTCAACTCTAAGGACCAACATCTCAAACTCACCCACTCAATCAAAAAGGACCATGTTGTCTTTTTGGATTTAGACATCAAGATGAACACAGGAGGTATCAGTTCACAAGTACATAACAAACGGACAGACAGGAGCAGCTTACTGCTTTATGAAAGCTTCCATCCTAAAGCCCTGCGTAATAGCCTCCTGGTGGGCCAATTCCTTCGGGTCCGAAGGAATTGTACCGAGAAAAAAACCTTCCTAGAACAAGCAGACGCATTGGAAACTAAACTCCTTGAACGTCATTATCCGAGGAAACTGATTAGACAGGCGAAGAAAAGAGCTAAAAATAACAATCGAGAGGCCTTACTGAAAACCATTGAAAAAGAGAAATCTAACAGACTTGTGTGTGTCACTACATACACTCCAGTATCGAACACCATTCAAAAGATTGTAAGAAAGAACAGGCACATTCTGCACAGCGCAGGGGAATGATGGGACCCCCCACTCTTTGCATTCAAACGCAGTAAAAACGTACGTGATGAACTGGTACACGCGAAAGACCCATCTGTAAGGATGGATGATCAGACTACACATTGGAATACCCAGAGACCAACAGGACACTATGCCTGTGGCAATTGAGTTGCATGCCCCTTTACCGTAACAACAAAAGAGGTGGACATTGGCACAACACGTTGATGGAAGCTGAACACCTTCTCTAACTGTAATACAGAGAATGTAGTGTACCTCCTGACATGTCCATGCAATTTGAAATATATGGGCATGACCACCCGGAAAATAAAAATCAGAATCAACGAACACCGGAGTACTATAAGGTGTAAGAAAACGAACACTAACCTCACAAAACATTTTTTTGAACACAACCATAAAGACACTGACCTCAAATGGGTAGTCCTTGAAGTAATGAAGAAGCATAAGAGTGATCTTACAAAACCATTACACATCAGAGAACAGAGATGGGTCTACCGCCTGCGCACAAGGACCAATGGTCTCAATGATGATATACTGTGGCTACAATTAGCCTTGTGAACTATACCTTCCCTGTCCACATCATGAGCTACATATAACTGAACCGCCAGTGCCCATGCCAACACATATAATTTTGCATGTGAAACACTTACAATCATGTATCATCTGGGGCAGTATGCCTGTACCCCACTGCCACCACAAATGTGTGTCCCAATTCTTTTTTAATCATTCCTGGTGTATCGCATTGGTACATCTCCATGATAACTGTGCCCTAATGTGGGTTCCTTAATACACCGATTAACGTCTATATAATGAGCGTCGGCACTAATTTCTTTTAATGAATGTCGGGATATATTTAAAGCACATACCATCCTCGGTTGTAGCTTTTAACTAGAGAACCAATCCCAGCTTTAACTTTACGTGGGCCCAATGTCTTGTTATACCCCACTTTTTTGCCATTTGAGTTCAATACATCTCCAGTGCTTTGTTCGGTTAATCGCCCATGCCTCATTGTTCCGATAAGCAGAATCGGCAGGCTCTAGGGGCATGCTCCTCAGAGTGACACAACACGCATGTGCATGTCATAAGATACTACCAATTCCGAACAGCGGAGAACCAGGGCCAGGCCTATAGCGGTTTCTCCACTCATAAACACACAGGTGAACCGCATCGGAAACATGCCACCGGAAAGCCCATATAGGGCAGGTCAGGCAACTTCTCAGGCCTCTCTAACGTTGCGAGGGGGACAGGCAAAGATTTAACATGGCACAATTTAAGACAGTTCACTACCCACACCGGGACCTAGTCACGATCACATGGTTCCAATCACTCTACTTAGACACACTATATATAGTCCCCTTCATGAATCACTCAGTCTTCATCGAGGAGAGGAGGAGGACGCACAGGTGGAGAAGCGGAGAGCATCT
This sequence comes from Lissotriton vulgaris, assembly GCF_964263255.1. Classification (NCBI taxonomy): domain Eukaryota; kingdom Metazoa; phylum Chordata; class Amphibia; order Caudata; family Salamandridae; genus Lissotriton; species Lissotriton vulgaris. The sequence continues at coordinate 1,435,770,290 of NC_141691.1, forward strand.
TCAGTCACAGTAAGAGTGTGTATGTGGGAGAGAATGTGATTTATTCCAGGTACTGGTTTTATGACACAGAAAGAACCATATGTTCTTTTTATCATTCTACAAAGTAAACACAGGGAAATAGTGTTCTTGTTTTTCTCCTCATTTAACTTTCAGCTTAGCTTTGGACCATAAGGGTCCGCGATCCTTCACCCTCCTATGGGGCCTTGAGTTCCAACTTTTAGGGTAAGCAACACTAATATGTATTTCTAGAGTGAGCAGATATACCACTTGGGCAGCACTCTAAACATATTAAATGTAATGTTTTTGTGTATGAGGAAATTTGCCTTTTTGCTTTGTGCATTTGTTTTGGTATACAATTTCATATATCTCATTTCAGGCTTTAGATACCAAGGCCATCTCGCAGTGGAGTGTGTTCATCTTCACCCCACACAGTGGATACCCTCCTACCACAGCTTGGTAAGAGTGGAGCCCTCTTTTGCTTACACCTAGGTCCTGATGAATGCCACGGACCCATCCGGGCCACTGGGCAGAAAAATGTCGAACTTTTGATATCGGTGGGGGAACAATAAAAATATACCCAATATACCGACCATGTTTTTAGAATACCATGCAGGTGCCAGTACTATTAAAATTAATATGACGCCTGTAATGGATTTTTAACTCACGTTTTCTTTATTTGGGCCACCACTTAGTTTAGAAGTGCATCCCTGTCATCAGGTGTATGCCGAACTCCATCGAACCAAGCTTTTGGAGGGCGAGGACTGGTCAATGATGAAGCATGACACCAGGTGGTGTGTGAGATTCCAGTGTGATTAAAGATCCAAAGCATTTTGGGTTCTTTGTGAACCCTTCTTTAGGGGGTTGACTTGTGCAAACATAAAAATCATGTCATGCTGAATTTCACATATTTTCAGTTCCTTCCAATGGGCACTACAAACAAACAGAAAGTTCCAAAAGATTATCTAGGAGGTTATCACCTATTCGTTTGATACAATGTATGCAAATAGGATTTGCACATATGAAGTGTTAAGAAAGCAGAGCAAGTGGTAGTGAAATTAGCAGTGGTGTGAGGGGGATGAAAATTTCATGCCGTTCTCAAATACATGTTGGATATAAACGCCTTCAAGACATTGAAATCCTTGCGTTTGGCACCCATGTTTAACTTAAAAACAACTCGAAAGAGTTTATCCCGTGTGTTAATTGAGTAACAAAAGAGAGTAGAAGTAAAACTAAACCGGATAAAACAAATGTCCCCACATTCCAAACATAAAAATGCGTCTACTCACGAAGCGAAATGGAAAACGCATCAAAACCAGTTAAAAAAACACAAGGATGCTGTCAAGTTATTTTAATAATGATTCCGCATGTGAGATAAAGTGTATGCCCGAGTTTTCAATTACCGCTTACCAGTTTCCTTGTCCAATAGTTCTGAACTGCGATTTCTGCGCCGTACGTGTGTGTTATATTATGTGATCGACATGCCGTCTTCAATGGTTCCTCTTATAAATATGAGCGTTCTATGGAATCCGGAAGCCAAAGTTTACCTCATTGTCTATAATCTTCGAGCCATGTAATACAAAATCCACATAACTAATTCCGTCAAGCTATTCCAAAGTTATGATTCATAAAACCGGTTCTCCATTGTAATAAATGTGCCCTTTCTGCACTCAGTGTACGAAATCAAAAGCGCAACCACCCGCTCCCAACAAACGCCGACTTCATGTTCAAATGACAAATCACACATCATCTAAAATGTTTTTCTTGTTCATTTTTGGTCTCTAATAACATAAAAACAATTTTCCTTTATCTTGTTTCCGTTCTGTTCAACTTTGGCCCTTTATAATGTAATCGGTATATTCGTGTATCAGTTGCACCTTTAGAGATCGAGGAGCTAGGTTTGTGCATTTGAAATTCTATGTCAGGACAGGAGGCTCCGATTATGCTTAGTCTCATTTCTTTATTTAGAAATGCCCAGCAGCCATAAAAATAGATAAAACTACAATACCCATCAACACTTGGGTCATAACCATAGAGTCTACACTATAAAAGGTGTTGTCCCACTTCCTCTTTCTTTGCTGCTCCGCAGCCAGTTAAGTGCATTTCTCCCTTACCTGTATGCTTTTTGGCTTGTGGTTTATGTATTGCATGATTTGCTGATTTGCGCTTTGCTAAACGCTTTGTTTGCAGCGTTACGGTAAGCGCTTTGTAAGCTGTTTCATCCCGCAATTGTTTCTCGGCTCTGCTTTTCGTTTAGCGGCGTGAAGCGGTTGGGATCGAGTGTCTTCTCCCTAGGGCCGGGCACGTTGTGCCTGTGTCTTCTCTGTATTTGTGGAGTGGGAGTTTTGGGGTTGGACAGCGTCGCGCTTTCAGCGCGCGCTGCCCGGTTTCCTTTCTGGCTGCCGGTGTCCGTGCATGCGTGGTGTGCATTTCCGGCGCTCCGAGCGTTTTCAGTCACCGGAGCGTTTCTGAAGAGCGTCCTTGCGGCGTATACGCCCACTGCCTGAGGAATTAAGCCCTTTAGACGCCGGGGACTGGGAAAAAGTCTCTGTCTGTACAATTTGCATAGGCTCTGCCTAGAGTGACGTTTTTTGTTTGGCAGCTAGCCCTCCTTCCACCCTTTATTGACTTTGCCTGTATTTTTACATACCAGGTTGCTTGCTGCGTGGGGTTTTTGCACTCCCCCTGAAGTTTACCTTTGGCAATATTCAGCCATATTCATCAACATGAATTGCGCTCGCAAATGGCCAGATTCTGAGAATCTGGCCGTTTGCGAGTGCGTTTCTTGCATTTGGGATTCATCATCCCAAATGCAAAAATCGCTATTACCGAAATCGCATATTTGCGAGGAATTGGATTTAAGGAATCTCTAATAGAGATTCCTTAAATCCAATTCATCACCCAATTTGAAATTGCGAATTCGCAATATTTGGTCGCAATTTACCATGAAATCTGACTTCGTGGTTAATTGCGAAAAAAGAGTAAAAAGCACTTTAGTGCATTTTTTTCTTTTGCATGTTACACACACACATGTCCTCTGGACATGTGTGTGCGCAACACCTGTTCAAATGTGCATTTGAGGGGTGCTACAGGGTGTCCTTTGGACACCCCTGGCACCCTTCAAATCGCAATCTTATTTGCGATTAGCAAATTGCTAATCGCAAATAAGGAATACTCCCCATTCATTCCTATGGACCTTTTGGCCGTGTGTTCAGCGCTCCGGCTGGAATAAAATAAGGAAGATCAATGCTAAGGGCATTTTTACAGCTAAGCAATAATTCCTCCCGTACCTCCCGCGTTTGGTTCTACGCGGTAGCCCGACCGGTCACCACGCCGGGAGGCAGAGGGAGAGGGAGAGGCGGAGCTGGTTTACCTCAGCGGACTGCACACCTGTACCTGGAAACAGCCTTCACAGGCGCGCAGGCGCGCAGCGGCAGCCACAGCGAGCGGAGGCGAGCGGAAGCGGAGGCATCAGGGGATCGATGTCCGGACGGCAGAGGACCACACGGAGCAAGAAGACCGCCCCAGCCGCCAGACAACCAAACGCAAGTACAATGGCTTCAATCACAGGGATTGCTGGGGCTGTAGCCGTGGGGGGGCCTAACAGCATTAAAGAGACTCTGTTTGCTCAGGAAAACAACGGTGTGGATAAAAGCGGGGGGTCAAAAACTAAAGAGAAAAATGGTATACCGGCCAAAGAGACTGAGGGGAAGATACAAGGGGAAGGGAAAGGCACTTTGGTCAGTGGTGAATGTGTTGAACTTGAGTCAGATTTAGAGCATGTTAGAGCATGTTACGGCGCTCAAAACTCAAAAACTGAATAACACTGAGAAAGAAGATGAAAAACCAGGAAACAACAGAACTAATTCAATAAGGGTGGTAAACCTGGATACGGAAACTGTTAAAGAACTCTCCGCCACTGTTAATCTCTCATGTACAGATAGGTCAGAAGCGGTTCTGGAGACACAGGTAGCAAACAGAGTGACCACCTCTAATATTGGAAGCTTAACCCTGCAATTAACAGAAGTGGTAGAAGACCCTGAGAGTGCAAAAATTAAAGTCCAACCCCAAGACAAACCAATAAGCAGGGTGGAGCAGTCTATCTTTGCTACCGAAAACACTAATAATGACCCAGTCGAAATAATTGAAATAAGGGAGAAAGGAAACGGCGAGAGCACAGTGCTGGATCGCACGGCTGTAGCTGATGATGATGACTCGACTACGAGGAGTTGTCAGAAGACGAGGGAGTTGAAGGAGCACTTAAGAACCCAGCAATTAAAAAAACCACTGTCAAGAATATTAAAATGAAAGTTAAAACTAAACAAAAAAATGTTTTACTCAAAACATTCAACAAGGAAGCTCTTGGAAACAAGAAAAGCCGCCTAATTGACGATAGCCCTCTGAGAAGGTGGATTGAGGCGAAGGGGGGAGTCAAGAGTATGGCTCTAAGATTGTCAGGTGCCAGCCCAGACGAGGCCCTCAATACTCAGGGGGCTCGCAAAAACAACTTTATAGACATTACTAGCGAACATACTCAAGGCGAAGCCTCTATTAACCAAGAGTCCCCGCAACATTCTGTCCTAGCCATGACCGACCCAGCGCTTGCATCTGGGGCACTCGCAACAAGTACAATCCCCTCGCCTACTCTAACTGATAATAATGTTTCAACTCCCACCGAACTTAATATTGAGACACTCGAACCAGGTGACCAAGATCCGGATCGAGTTACCATCAGCTCAGGTCAACTAAATGAGGAAAATGAGGAAAATCAGACTATAATCTCGAAACTGAAAAAAACACAGATACCGATTACAGAAACCTTTATAGAGAATATGGCCAATAGTCATGGAGAAAAGGACAGAGAGATGAGATCAGACGACTCTCATAGTAAGACCCAAGATATACCAACAGACTCTGGAGTGCTATCTGAAACATGCGTTCAAGCAAGGGTACCACAGGAATCTCATGAATCCATTAACTCCACTAACCCTTTTAGTTTTTCTAGCCTTCCTAATACCCATGAGTCTCCAGATCCAACAAGGATGTTCATGGAATCTATAATGCAGACTCTCCTAGAGCAAAGAGCGGAGATTCAACAACAGTATCTGCAACTTAGAGAAGACAACACTAAGATGCAAAAAACAATGAGTACCATCTGCCAAGGCCTGGGAGGCGCGACTAAAGAGATCGAGGATATCAAACAACGCATTGTAGAAGTTGAAGGAGATGTTAATAAGACCTCAGTAACCGCAAAACAAAATACTTTAAGAGTCACTAAACTAGAGGCCAAGGTGGAGGATTTGGAAAATCGCGCTCGAAGGCAAAATCTCCGCCTATTTGGTATACCGGAAGGAATGGAGGGGTCCGATCCTAGGACATTTGTGGTGAAACTTTTCCAGAGATCCTTTTCTGATCTGGCGGACTGGGACTGGGACTCACAGTTGCAGAGAGTTCATAGATTGCCCCTGATACAAAAAAACACCAATAGTAAATTTCCTCGACCGTTTCTGATTTATTTTGGTAATTTTCTTTTGCGGCAAGCTGTATCATTGAAAGCAAGACCGAACAATCCCGTGACTGTTGATAATTTAACGTTTTTTATGAAATCGGATCTTAGTAAGGGCACCATAGATAAACGCTGGGAGCTTAGGAAGTTGATAGATCCTTTCAAAAATTTGGGGTGCATGGCCTATCTCCAAGAACCTGCTCGTCTCAAAGTTATACGAAATGGCAAGGTGTTTTTTTTTACAGATTTAGAAGATGCTGAACAAACTCTGGAAAAATTCTCTAGGGAAAATGAAAGAGAAAAACAGAATGAAAATTAAATAGCATATCGGCTAAACTGTTGTAGATAAAAAGAACGTGCAAACAAGGAGCTATGTAACTGTTATGTAATTATGTAATTGTGGCATGAGCATGAGCAGACTATCATGTTAGCTTTCTCTCTCTGCTGCCTTTTCAGCGGCAGCACTAGATAGAGGGGTGCTCCCCCCTAAGGGACGGGTGGGTGCGAGGGCATTGCTGGGGTCCTGGCAGGGGAGGGGACCATTTCGGTCAGGGGTGGGGGGGGAAAAATGTGTGTAAAAAATGGATCGCAGGATTTGATTGTTGCTTTAAGTTTAACAAAGAAAATGGAATATATATGAAAAGGGCAAAGGTAGTTGGGAGAATTTTGTACTGGATAATTAATAGGATAGTAACATGTCTAAATTAAGAATAATAAGTTGGAATGTGGACGGCCTGAACAGTAAGAATAAGAGAAATTTAGTAAAGGAGGAGATTAAGATGTATAACCCGAATATAGTTCTACTATCAGAAACACATATTAAATATCAAGAGCGTAAGCTGCTTTCACAATTGAATTATAATTTGGTGGTATGCTCTACTTTAGATGAGACCATAAGAGGGGTAGCTATTTTAATACAACGAGGTGCTAGATTGGTAACAACAAAAACTGCATCTGATGCTCGGGGGAGGTGGGCAATTGCACAGATGCAATGTGATAACTGCAAGATAGTATTATGTGTAATATATGGACCAAATATCGATGACCCCAGGGTTTACGAAGAATTAAGTTTATACTTATTGGATTGGGAAGGAGAATTAGTAATAACTGGGGATTTTAATTGTACTATCAACTATAAAATTGATTCCACCGGGCAAAGTAAACATAAAAGAATGAACAAAGTAAGAACTGCTATCTTGGAATTAGCTAGATTGAATAATGTCAGAGACATATGGAGATCAAAATATCCTCTTCAGGCAGGGTACACATATTACTCTGTACCGCATAGATCTTGTTCAAGAATTGATATGATTTGGGCCTCAGAAATTTTTTTAGATAACTGCTCGATTGATATCTGCCCTAAAATTACCTCTGACCACAACCCACTATTACTTGAGGTTATGTTTCCTGACCAAGCTAAAGAAACACGAAAATTTTCTTTCCCGAGACATTTATTAACAGATACAAGATTCTCAACCTTACTCAAGCAACATATTCAGGAGTTTATTTTAATTAATATTAATACTGCTAACATTAATATGGTATGGGACTCATGTAAATGCAGTATCAGAGGTTTCGCCCAACAGTACAAAGCCTAAACCTTTGTTAAGTACTGATTCCTCATCTTTGCTGAGGGGTCTGTTGGAGAGGTTAGTAATTAGGTTCTCCGATTGCTCGGTCCTGCTTGTTGAGCTTTGTTCCTGCCCTGGTTGGTGCTCGGATCTTCCGGTGCCCAGTGGACTTGGTTGCCCTGACCGGCATTTTTTCTCCTTCCCCGTCCTCTCCCGCCCCGGTTTAAAAAAGGGGGCATGTAGGGGTTTGGGGGAAGAAAGGTTGCTGAAACGGTGGTTGCCACCCGTACATGGGGAAGTTTGGTGGTTGGTTGTATACATCCTGAAAAGGCGGCATTGGCATTGGGTTAAATGTAGGCCAATTGTTCTTCCCTCTGCCTCGTCCTCTACCTCTTGGTTTTATGCTTCCATTACTGGAATTACCACTGGAATTAGAGGTGTTGCTAGATGCATTGCTTGAAGCATCAGAGTTGTCATCCCCCTTGGATGGTGGTACATATTCCGGATCTGAGTATGGGTATGCTTTCACCATAGTGAATCTTTTTAAATCTTTTTGGAATTTTTGCACTTTCTGTTGTGTTAAATTGTCTTTGTAGTCTGTCATCTCTTTGTTCAGTTCATCCAAGTTTTTCTTGAAGCCGGCGATAGTGGTCTTCATATTGCCTTCCGCTACTTGAATTTCCACTTGGATTTTTTCGGATAGTCTTAAAGCTGTTTTTAAAATCAAGACTATCCAGTCGTGGGTACAATGCCAAAAGTCCTGTTTCTTCTACTGTTGCAGTGTTGCTCTCCTTCGTTCTTCTGAATTTGGACTGAGTTCTTTATTGGATTTCGTTTCCTGTTGACTTTCCTGATCTTTTGGATGGTGTATCCCCAAAGAAAGAGGAAGTGGGACTATCTACAAGACCCTTTATAGTGTAGACTCTATGGTTATAACCCAAGTGTTGATGGGTATTGTAGTTTTATCTGTTTTTATGGCTGCTGGGCATTTCTAAATAAAGAAATGAGACTAAGCATAATCCTCGCCTCCTTGAAAATTCTTGTCACGAAACAAGACCAGGGACACCTTGATTCACTACTGTGACAAACTACGTTCATGAACATATGCTCGTGTAGATGGCTACACTTGGAGGTCTTGCGCAATAAAGCTTTGGTTTAAAACAATGCCACATAATGATGTGGATGTTTCTGCGTTGTATAAAGAACCCACGTGATGACATTACGTTAATGGCGTCTTTGAGCGAAATCGGCGTTTGTTGGGAGCGGGTGGTTGCGCTTTTGATTTCGTACGGTGAGTGCAGAAAGGGCACTATAGTGTAGGAATAATGCCAGGATGAGAGTAGAGCACTTTATTGATAATAAAGTAAAGATAGCTATAACAACAGGTGAGCGCCAGGGAACCGATGTGACAAGTTTTCAGGCAGCTCAGCAACTGACTACACAGCTAGAATAATGCAACACCTAACATTCTTACATTCTACCCACAAGCAAATAAAGAGACAACATAAGCAATACAACAGGCACATTTATTACAATGGAGAACCGGTTTTATGAATCATAACTTTGGAATAGCTTGACGGAATTAGTTATGTGGATTTTGTATTACAGGGCTCGAAGATTATAGACAATGAGGTAAGCTTTGGCTTACGGATTCCATTGAACGCTCGTATTTATTCGAGGAACCATTGAAGACGGCGTGTCGATCACATAATATAACACACACGTACGGTGCAGAAATCACAGTTCAGAACTATTGGACAAGGAAGCTGGTAAGCGATAATTGAGAACTCGGGCATACGCTTTAGCTCACATGCCGAATCATGTAATATTAACGGTACAGCATCCTTGAGTTTTTTTACCAGGTTTTGATGTGTTTTCCATTTTGCTTCGTGAGTAGACGCATTTTTTATGCTTGGAATATGGGGACATTTGTTTTTTCCGGTTTAGTTTGACTTCTACTCTCTTTTCTTACTCAATTAACACACGGGATAAACTCTTTCGTGTTGTTTTTAAGTTCAACATGGTTGCCACACGCAAGTAGTTCAGTGTCTTGAAGGCGTTTATATCCAACATGTATTTGAGAACGGCATGAAACTGTCTCCTCCCTCACATCCCTGCTAATTTCACTACCACTTTCTCTGTTTTCTTAAGACTTCATATGTGCAAATCCTATTCAAATATATTGTATAAAACGAACCTCTTAGATAATCTTTTGGAACTTTTTGTTTGTTTGCAGTGCCCATTGGAAGGAACTGAAAAAGATGTGAAATTCAGCATGACATGATTTTCATGTTCGCACAAGTCAACCCCTGAAGAAGGGTTCACAAAGAACCCGAAATGCATTGGATTTTTAATTAAACTGGAATTGTTGATTGCTCTTGTGTAAATGCAAACGAAAAGTAATTACAGTGGATTTATAACTGTTTTTTCATTCAACACTTTAACCCCGTCGATGCTTGTGACGGAACCATTCTGTCATCAGTCACGGTTGGGCTGTGCTGATGACGGAATGGTTCCATCGCGACCACACCCATTTTCATAGGGGCCCAGCACACCAGGATATTCTCCCTAGCAGCCAAGCTGTTAATTGTTCTTGAGTACACATTGGAAGAAATGTTTTGTTGCTGTTATAATACAATTTAAATGACTGTAATGACATTATGTGTACAGAGTATTTATTTTCTTTTGGCTTTAAGCCAGGCCTACACATTAACTGCATTGTAAGTCAGATGAAGCCTTAGCGCCTCGCAGACCTGAAGAGATTCAGGCCTCAACAGACATAAGTGTTACCCATGATGTATACATTTGTTAATTGCTGATGATATCTGCTTTGTGTCAGACCCAATACACTGCTTGTTGCATTTACACCAGGAACTAAGATATTTTTCCAAACTATCAACTTCAAAATGAATGGCTCAAACTGTATGTCCATTACGGGTCTCATAGAATCTCAATTTTGCTTGAATATAATGATCACCCCTGGTTTCACTTTGATTACAGGACCCCTAAAATACCTAGTTCACAAATTGATCATGAACACTAACCATTTGTACAATGCCAATAGTCCATCGTTGCTGGACTCTCTCTTTAAAGGCCGATATCGATGTGGTAAACTAGAAATCAGGTTTGGCTGCACAGCAACCATCAAATTAGCATCTTACAGTGTCCACTATAGATGACACAATGCTGCTAATAACATTTCCTACAGCCCTTTCGAAGATATTTTTTTTTCCCTGGAGCAGCAAAGTACCTCGAGTTTCAAAAATACATTATTCATATCTATTTACAACAATGGCTTGAACTTTCCACATGTACACTCGTGCGACACAAGTGACACCCTTAACAGATCTTGCAAAGCCCTGAAGTTAGAAATCTAGGCACAGACACAATTGAAAAGCTCTACTGTACCTTACATGTTTTACCTTGGTGCCCACATCAGGCGACAAAAGGAAGATTCCTTTTTAAACTCTACCGTTAGCAGACTACATCATTGAAACAGATAGGAGTCATTACATAACTGTCACTCTTGCTGCCAATTCTCTGCAACCAGACTTTTCCCAAGATCAGCAAGAAAGACTCAGCCTCTATGTTATGTTATGTTAATGTGGTACTTTTACAGCGCACGGCTACTCCGAAAAGTGTCCCGGCGCTGAAATAACCTCACGGGCCCAGAGAAGAGGAAGGAACGAGAGAGAGAACATAGCTCAGAATAGAGCGGGTTATTGCGTGAAAAGCAGGGTCTTCAGATCCTTCCTAAATGCCAGCAGATTGGTGTTAGATCTGAGAGATAGAGGAAGAGAGTTCCATAGCTGGGACGTTCATTTGTATGTAATCTGCATCATATACCAAATTGCTCTAATCTGAATTATGAACGTGTGCATGTGTTTAACGGGTCAATTTTGTGACACAAATAAAAGGCAAGAAGCAACAATTAAAAAACAAATGTCATGAAAACTATTATGGTTTTATGGCAGATTTAACTGTGCTGTAAATGTCAGTGAATTTAGATGCTGAGAGAAACACTTTTTGCATCTGTATTAAATCCCTTGCATACACACAGCAGACGAGTGACACAGATACAATATTAATTTGTATGAAAACATAAAACAAATTGCTTTTACATTTTCAGGAGTCACCAAGTGTGACAATGCCTGTGATACCTGCCCATATCACCAGTTTACCTGCAATAGCAGCTGCAAAAAATCTCGCAGCAGATGACCCCGGCAACTATCGCTAATTATATGCAGAGTAGGTGTTCCCAAGCAAAAAGCTGTGACAACACTGCTCCGCAACATTCTCAACGACCAGCCAGATCGGCGATAAGAACTCAAAATAGACGATAAGGTGCGTTAGCGGCAGGAAATTAACACGTGCCCAGACCTGGTGTAAAGTCGGACGACAGCCTGCACCAGACAAGGAAGCCCAGACGAGAGCCACACCTGAAGGGCAACAGATGCCATGGAGCTAATGCTCATGCAGCTCGGAGCCTCAACAGGCCCACAGCACCCACCGCCACCACCCCTAGGCCCACCACCCCCCGGAACCCCCTGATCCGTCCGGACCACTGCAGAGGCAGACACTGACCTCAGACCTTCAGAAAACGCACCAGCCTCACAGACTTAACACCAGAGTATGTCATTGCCCACTACAGGCTCAAAAGGACAACCATCCTCCTCATCCTGAACATCATAGCCCACAGGCTGACGGTACCAACACAGCGGACAACCAACATCCCTCCGCATACAAAGCTGCTGGATGTGCTGCATCTGTTGGCCTCTGGCAACTTCCAACCAATAACAGCCAGAGTCGGATGAGTCTCACAGCCAGCCCTATCAACGTTCCTCAAACCCGTCCTGGATGCCATAATCAGCTTGGTACCCCAGTACCTATACTTCCCCCACACTGTGCCGGAACAGCTGGAGACCAAGCAAGGCTTCTACACCATAGCTGGCTTCTCGCATGTGTTGGGGCAATCAACTGCACACATGTCCTACTTGTGCCCTCTGCTGGCACTGCACACAATTGCCACAACAGGAAACACACACATTCCATCAATGTGCAGGCAATAGTGGACCACCGGGGATTCTTCACCAATGTCGTCAACAACTACCCAGGCAGTGTGCATGAGTCCTACATCTTCCAACAGTCATCATCAACCAGCGCTTCCAGGATGGCACCTACAGAAATGCATTGCTCGTTGGTAAGTACCAAATATACACACCACACACCTCAAATGCACAATCATGCAATCCACAACTCTGGGAATGCACATTTCACAAAGTCACATACAACATACCAAACAACATGCGCACACACCAAACAGAAAGGCACAACTCACTGTGGAACCTGGGCTAGCCATGTACATGAGCCATCAACGTCATGGCACCTCAGCTACACATTAGCAGAATGTGGGAAGAGGAAGTAACCAGGCATGTGCGAAGGAGGCAATGTGACTGATGAATGACACACACATTGCCAAGTGTGGCGTGGATGTGTTGGACAGACTGCAGTATGCAGACCACAGACATATTCATGTCGACATACACCACTGGTGTATGGAGTGTAGTGGACAGTGGATGCAACCATGTCACCCCAGTCAGTGGGGGAGATCAAGGAAATGTAGCTTGTTACCCCCCCTTTAAGCATGTGTGGAGTGGCCTGGCTGGGCGTACACCAGGCTAGTGTAGGGGTGTGAATAAAAAGCACGTAGCACTGGGCGTGGTTCTCTTCCGGAATGGCCAACGTCCCTTCCAGGGCGGTGCCTCTCATCCTGCCACAAGGCTGACGCCGTGAGTGCTGGTGCCTGAGATCCTGTGCGCCTGCTGCACCCGGGCCGCTGGTCCCCGAAGCCGTCATGCCGCCCCTGCGCATCCAGGCATCACTGCTCACCTTCTGACACCGGCGTGTGTCAAAGAGCGCCCACCACGTGCCCGCTGCAAGCTCTAAGCCTGAGGCCCCAACCTTGTCAGCCTCCTCAGACCATCACAGCCTCTGCGGCACAGGCCGGCAGTACTCCTTTCTCGTTGACATACTCCACCAGCATACACAGCGGACAAGTAGGTCACACATTTGGAACTGAGTCTTGATTACAGCATGGCAGAGAACATTATTTCTGCACAGATAGCCGATACACTGAGACGGAGATTCTAGGTCTCTCTTCACCGGCACTTATCAAGGTGGCCTCTTCACCCCGCCAGCATTTACTCTGAGTGCCGCTGACTCCTCTTCTACGAACCAGGAGCGGCCCAGGCCGGGCCTACTACACCCACATACTCAACTCACCATCATTCTTACATCAGAATCTCCCTGACAAAGTTCAATCCTTGAACGAAATGCCTTGGCTGAAGTATTTTAATAAACACATGGATTGTCAAAAATAAAGGTTGATACAACGAAGATACTGATTGAGCTTCTTTATTGACAAAATACCTTCCTGGGAGTGCACTTCTCCACTTTCCTCATAGTTCGGTTTGTCTGCTTGATAGGTGGCATCCCACAACGGCAGGCGCAAGAGCTGATTGTGCACAACAACTAGCATCTGATATTTGAAATACTACCTGGGGAAACACACAGAGGAAGTGCGGCACTTGGAGTCCGCCATTGGTTCTTTGTGCACGTGATTATGGCAGTGTTTATGTCACTATACTCTATACACTATACTTATGTCACTATGTTGCGCCACCAAGTCTGTGCATAGGACTCCCACCAAACGGGACTGTGGGCCCTTGCTGACTGGGGCCTTTGGCCTACACAGCGGTCCAGCAGGCCTCACACTATTCCAATGCAGTCCCTCACTGGCAGGGCAGGGCATCGTCGCAGGCTGCACACCCACTCAGCTCTGGTGCCACTACCTCTGTCAACAACAAATATAAACCACATGCCATTTCAACGTTGTGTGTTAGAGATCCAGAAGTAGATGGCTGGACAGCGGTTAACCCGCACTGACCGCAGCCTAAGGCAGACACATGGGTCAACTAGGTCACACTTTTGGAACTGATCCTTGATTTCTTCATGACAGTGTTCATCTCACAGTACGCAAGGAGAGGAGTAAGAGGAAGAAACGCTTCAGTCCTGAGGAAATAGAAATTTTATGGTCAGGAATGTTCCCTAACGTGTACCCCACCGTCTCCATGTACGAGCTTAAAGTGCATGTAACTTCCCTCCTGTACCAGCTATGAAGACGCAAATACATTTGCGTCCAACGTTAACATGTCCTCTTTCAGATCCACCCTGAATGGGTCGGATATTCCGTTCCTAAGTATGCCTTGCCACCGTCTTTGTATGGTGCACTTCCTGTATTCCTGGCTCTGTGTGAGCTAGGCCCCGATTTCTGTCATCGAGCCTTTTCTTTTACAAAGTCATCTCTGCCTCCTGAAACTGCAACGTGGGATGCCCCCATGAACTCTGTCCTACTCCCTGCGAGGCGAGCGGGGCCTGGCTCGGCCTGCTTGCCTGCCAAAGACAGTATTTTACCTTCACGTTATCAGCATAGCCAAGCTCAGCTTCCCGAAAACACATTCCAGTCTATCAGGGTAGATAAACAACCCCTCAGCTGCAGAGCAAAGGGCCCGGCCTTTCTGTCTCCATGCAAGTAATTCATAACTCCCGTTACCATGGTAGGCCCATGGCCCCCTCGCTTTACACACAGACATGTAGGCACATATGCACGCATTCATAGTCAGTATAGGATAGCCTCTGCCCAAGAGACCTTTCCTTCTAGATAATATGGTTCCCAAACATCAGATATCAGATATGATATAGGAACGAGTTGATCTGACATGCCAGACTTCTGTCTCTTTCCTCTAGAGTAAATGTCAAGTCCCCTGCACCCTCCAGCTTCACGTCAATCACACGTCATGCAGCTGCGCGCGCACCCAGACCCCAGATTTCTGCTGACATTGCAAGATTCTGCTATGTACCCACCCACTTGTGACACTTTCATGTGACGTTTCTAGCACACACCCCTGTGTACGCCCTAGTTCACGCCTCCTGATTACGTATTGCTAACACGTGTGTGTTCTTATCTCGTTTCTCTCAGCTGTTACGCCTTCTGTATTGGTTACCATTCTGTACATTAACTATAAATGTTGTGTTTTGTCAAAAAGCATGCTCTATCCCTTCCTGAACCCCAGCGGTGTCAGGAACATGATATCCGGTTCAGAACCATTCCTTTTTAAGGAATAAAACCCCTTAGAACTCTAACACCACGGACTCTGTCTCTTTCTTTCCGACTGAGTTATTTTATAGTACTTACCTGCATAGAAATTAGGACGGTAATTAAATATTTACCACATTAATTTGGCGCCCGAACAGGAACCCCTCCCCCACCCCACGCGCCGGTAGGTGCGTTGCAGCCTTTGCCCCCTGCCACAGTCAAGACGGACAATTACGCGTACCCGCAGGATTTCCTGTATCTCCCTCAGGCCTACGGAGGTGACGGAGACTGCGATCAGCACCCAGACGAGGCAGTGAGGAGTGCGGAGGATCCCGACCAGAGCCTAGCCGAAAGAAACAAGGTCCGAGGTGTCAAGAGGCCCACCAGTTCCGAAGTATTCACGTATCGAGTCGAGTCGAGTCCAGTCCGGTCCAGTCCAGTCGAGTTGTCCGAGGCCTTCCGTTCCGTGCTTCCCGGTGAGTACCGTTGCTGGGGACGCATCTAGACGGGTGCATTGTTATGTATCCGGTAAAGACGGGTTTGGGTACACAAACGCGGTCTGCACTGTTTTAGACAGTGTATCTGTACTGTTTAGCAGTATATCAAGTATTCAAGGGTTCGATTTTTGTTCTCGTTTTCTGGAGACAAGGGTAGTCCATATGTGTTCAAAATGTTTCATGTGATTAATGTCGTGGTATGAGTGACTGTTTTGATGTACATTACTGTGTTTTTGTATATTAACTGTGTTCGAGTTAGAGTAAGTAACAAGTATCGAGTATCAAGTACCAAGCAACAGGATGCCATTATTCAATAAATTAAGACAGTTAGGAACTAGGAAAGGGATACTAGAGGAAGCGATTCCTGTCCCACCTAGGGACACTCCCGGAAATTTTATGTACCATAAACATGGCCTAGATGCCATACTGTATCTAGATTTATGGGCCGATAATACCAAGCACCTAGAAGAGAAACATAGGTGGCCTGTTACCGGGACATGGGATGCCGAGTGCATCATGAGAGTAGAGGAAGCACTATGGAAAAAGAAAGCCAGACAATCTCAGAAAGACGCCATAGAATTGTGGCGTAAAGAATCGCATAAACGTGCAGAAAAAGCATTCCGAAAAGCAGAAAAACATAGAGAAGAGTCTGATGAGGTCCGAGAAAACAAATTAGTTGCTGAAGGTATCCGAGTACAAGCAGAACAAGTAGACAATATACGAAACACTCTTGCAAATGGCATGTATTTAGTGGCCGAGGGTTCGCCTAAGGCCACTCCAGAAATACCGAAAAATCTGCCGCCACCATTGGTTCCGACTAAAGTAAGGCACAAAACCACAAAAGACATATTCCTTTCTTCCTATCTAGACGATGTAGCTCCCGCTTATACAAATCCACGTGCCCACGTACCGCCTACTGTCGGTGACGGAGATGGCAACCTACCCCAAGACAATGCCCAGCCAGTACCGCAACAAGCTACACCCGTTCAACATCCTGTACCACCTATTCCCCCACCACTTCCCGCTCCTACTATTAATCCACTAAATCCTTTTGGGCCTGATCCTGGTAAAAGACAAGTTCCGTTACACATACAGACTCCACAGACAAGCCATGTTCAAGCCTCCGCCTCAGGAGGTGCGACAGGAGGTTATCAGACCCCGCCACAAACACACCGATTGACCCTTAGGGACCTAGCAAAGCAACGTACACCCCGAATACAGAGTTACGACCTACTTAAAGAACCCCTTCCAGATTGCAGATACGATCCAGTACCCGGTAAAGCCGATAGAATGGAGCTAGCATCACTACGCCTACGACGAGTTACAGATTATTTAATGTTATTACCAGGAATGACTGATCATCTAGACAGAATATATCATTTTATCCAGACAGGGGAAGGTCCTGAAAGTATTAAAGAGGCCATGGCTCACCAGAAAACTGACACTCAAGGTTGTATATTACGCTTCTTCATAAATTGTCTAATAAGAGAACGAGACAGGCCTGGTGTAGACAAGGACGAGATGGATGCACTAAACAAGTGGGGCCAGAATATAGCCGACGGAAAGCATGATAAACAGAGTTGTATAGCAAATATGTATAAAAGAATCAGGAAAGCAGTAATAGAAATTCATGAAAGAAAGGAACCAGAAAGGGAAGGAGAAAGCGACAAGATTGAATCCTCAGAGGAGGAAGAACCAGAGGATAACGACACGACCAAAGAAATGATAGCATATGTAGGTAAGGGAAATTACCTTAAGAAAGGCATTCGTCCAGAAAGCAAGAGAGTTTTTCTCTCTGGCATCTCAAAAACGAGCTCTCCTGAATATCTGTTTCAGGTTACCGATAAAATACTTCAAGAACGAATGGGGTACCATGTACTCAATTCTATGGATGAACAAGAACTAGCCCGGTCAGCAGTACAATGGGCTGACAATCCTAGCACATATAATGATGATACAGTAGCTCAGACATTTTTAAATCTTTCCCCAGATGAGCAGAAATTAGCTGGTATGTACATGATTCAGCATCTCATTACGTTATACAGAAATCAACATTCTGATCCAGGTCCCCTACCTGATACATTAGAAGCACTACTTTTAAATAGATGGAGAGGCCTAAGTACCAATTTAATTAGAATAATTCTAGAACAACGGCACAGATATAACGCTTTCTTAGGCCCACAATATGTTTCAGCTCCGCCCCCAGAAAGAAAAATGTTTTACCTCGACAGACAGAATCCTTTACGAGAAGTACATCCAGTCAGAAAAGATGATAACACGCTAGAACGCGTATTTGTATATACACCTTTAACTAAAATGGAATTACTAGAAATGAAGAAACTAGTACCCTGCCACGATAAAGACCCGGCAGGTTTTCACCGAGAAATTAAAGACATGTTACTCATGGGAGATTACACGTATACGGATATTATGAAAATGTTAAAAGTACTATTGCCCACAGGCATTTACGAGAAACTCAAGGAAAAAGAATGGGAGGTGGGAGATAAAAAGATTATTTGGACTGAAATAGAAGACGAGGAAAAAGGTCGCACTCCAGGGCTGGGCCTTGGGGAAAAAGCTAAAGCATTACCAGGTTTAATAGTACAGGTTTTGCCAAGACTATTGACAACTAAAAAGGAAGACTGGGACGCAATCTCAGCCTGTAAACAGAAACACGATGAAGATACTAGTGATTTCTATTCAAGATTCGAGAAATGTTTTATTATTAATAGTGGCCTGAAACCAAGTAGCGAGTCATACCCGCACCTTTTTGTAACAAAATTAGTCGAGAATTCCCTGACACAGGTTAAGAATCGTGTATATAAAGTCGAAAGCACTTGGCAGGCAAATACGCCATCCCAGATGTTACAAATGTTACAATATCACCAGAACAGAATTAGAGAAGAACAAGATCACGAACAGAGACGTATGAAAGACACGAAAATGAAAATGCTAGTTGCCCAGTCAGTTCCAGCTGACGGTCAGAAAAAGGGTGTGACACAGACAAGTAATTCAGCGGCTCCCGTTAAAGGGACATGCAACTATTGCAAGCAGCCAGGTCACTACGTACATGAATGTTCGGTCCTAAAACATAATATAGCAACAGGTAAAACTAAAGAAAGACCACGTCAGCCTAGACAAGATCAGGTCCAGCAACAGACTTCACAGAACATACAGCCTATGCATGCTCCACCTCAGTCAGTACAGACCGTAGCGGTATCACAGCCACAGCCTATTGCCGCGACGCAGCAAGTTTCACAGCAGATGTACCAGTATGCCCAATCTGATTATCCCGATTATCAGCGATACACATGAAACAGCCTAGAGAGGGAGGTTGGCTTGCCTCTTATTGAAATTCCTGTAGATCAAGAGGGTCCTTATGTACATAGTCAAGTATTGGGAAAAGACAGAAAGTTTCTAATTGACACAGGGGCAAGTCGCACCACGATCAGTCATGACGAAGTTCCAGGGGCACCCCTCTCAGGCTCACAGAATGTTTCCCTTGGTTTTTCAGGACAGCCTATTGTAAATGAAGTATCAAAACCTGTCCCCCTAGCAGTAGGTCCATTATCACGTGTTACAGACCTGTTACTCACGAAATCATGTCCAGAAAACTTGCTAGGTATCAAGACACTGAAGGCTCTAGGAGCAGTGATATGTTGTTCTCCGGAGGGAGTTAGACTTTTCTTACGTGACTTTAAGGGTCACTATGTACTGCGAGAGTTTGATGTCAGATTGAAAAATGTACCGAAACACCTGTGGGCACAAGGCCCAACCGATGTAGGTTGTATGCACATCACACCATACCGTGTTACACTCAAGCCAGGAGTTGTATTACCCTGAATCAGACAATACAAGTTACCACCCGATGCTGTAGTGGCTTTACTGGAAATCATTGAAGAGCTCATTGCACAAGGAGTGGTCGTAGAAACTGACTCCAACATCTGTAATTCCCCTATCATTCCGATTCTTAAACGTACTAATCCCAATGCACCGCCTGTATATCGGCTGGTGATTGATTTACGAGAACTAAATAAATGCATTGTACCACAGTATCCTGTGGTTCCCGACATCTCATCATTATTGACTGCTATTGATTCAGAGGCGACGTTCTTTACTGTAATTGACCTCAAGAACGCCTTCTTCAGTGTACCCATTGATCCGGAGAGCCAATATCTCTTCGGATTCTGTTTAAATGGCCGAAGCTTCAAATTTTCACGCGCACCTCAAGGATTCACAGAAAGCCCCAGCATCTATAGCCAAGCACTGAAAAGACAACTTGACTGTATCCAAATGCCAGTTAACACTGCCTTACTACAGTACGTCGATGATCTGCTGATCACCGCACGAAGTGAACCCGAATGTGAACAAGCATCACTGACAGTTTTACATTTTCTGGCTGACAAGGGACACAAGGTGTCTCCTTCGAAGCTACAATTCTGTGTTCAGCAAGTGGTGTACCTTGGGCACTTGCTGTCCAAGTGGGGGAGACAGCTCACACCTGATCGCATTCAGTTAATTGCACAGTTACCACAACCCAAGACACAAAAGGAAGTGCGGGCCTTTATAGGCCTCACCTCGTACTGCAGACAATGGATTCCTCAGTATGCATTTCTAGCTAAACCACTGATACAGTTGACAACACAGGAGGCAGCGACTTCGACTGTCCTCCCTTGGACTCAGGAACATACACAGGCTTTTGAGGAATTAAAGAAAGCTTTATGTCAAGCATCAGTTTTAGCGACACCATGTTACAGCAAACCTTTTACACTTTTTGTTACAGAACGTGATGGTACAGCGTTGTCTGTCCTCACACAAGATCAAGCAGGTTCACATAAGCCTTGCGCTTATTTTTCAAGTACATTAGATCCAGTGGCCCAGGCTCTGCCTGCGTGCTTAAAATCAGTTGCAGCGACAGCTCTAGCAATCAGACAAAGCGATTCAATAGTATTAGGACATCCATTGACAGTACAAGTTCCACATTCTGTAGAAGTCCTGCTAAATAGAACACAGACTCAACACCTGACTATAGCACGACTGACAGGTTATGAATTGACGTTATTCCAGCCACACATAGAAATCAGACGCTGTAACATACTCAATCCTGCCACATTGTTACCCTCGATTATGACAGATTCAGCCCCGCATGACTGTATAGAGATCATTAATGCAGTAACAAAGCCCCGACGAGACTTGACAGATGTTGCACTAACTAATCCAGACCTGACACTTTACGTGGATGGTTCATGTATGAGAACAAGCACAGGAGAATTAGTGGCCGCATATGCAGTGACCACTGAAACTGAAGTCAAGGAAACACACCGTATTGATATACTGTCCGCTCAAGCAGCAGAGCTTATCGCTCTGACCCGAGCCTGTATACTAGCCAAGAACAGGAATGTTAACATATACACAGATTCACGTTATGCCTTCGGAGTTGTACACGACTTCGGAATGTTATGGCAAGAACGAGGTTTCTTGACCTCTCACGGAGCCAAGATCCAACACGGTCCCCTCATTCAAGCATTGTTAGAAGCAATACATCTGCCTTCAGGCATATCCATCATGAAGTGTAAAGCACATACTAGAGTTACAGATTCTATTTCCCAGGGTAACGACCTGGCAGACCAAACAGCAAAACATACAGCATTGACTCACACCCAGACAACTGATGTGACAAAGACAATAGTACCGACACATTGTATGACAGTTAGGGATCCCACACTAGATGTAATTGATATTCAGACGCATGCTACTCCAGACGAAATCAAGAAATGGACTGAACTAGGAGGGATCCAGACAGACCAGGGATGGGTGACAAAGGGGAAAGCCACATGGTTTCTCCCCGACTCTATGGTTCAAGTCATAATTAATACAGCACATAGTCCAGCACACTTAGGAGAAAAAGCTATGTTAGACAGTTTACAGAATCTCTGGTACAACAAACATTTACGAGCAGCAGCAAAACAGAAAGTGCGTACTTGCATGATCTGTTGTCAGTTCAATCCAGGTAAAAGCGTCCCTGTAGAGCAAGGTGGATTTCATCCTCCCGATCACCCTTTTGAAGTCCTCCAGATGGATTATATCCAGATGGAACGTTGTCGAGGATTCAAGTACGTCCTCGTAGTTGTTTGTGCACTTTCCCGTTGGACAGAAGCATATCCAGTCCCAGATTACACTGCCCCGACCACTGCCAAGCAGCTGGTTCGAGAATTCTTCCCACGGTACGGCTTGCCTCGTATCGTGTACTCAGATAACGGACAGCCATTCTCATCCGAGCTTATGAAGCAGGTTTCACTCTTGCTAGGATATCAGTGGAAATTCCATTGCGTCCGACATCCCGAGGCAGCTGGCCTTGTAGAGAGGCACAATCAGACACTGAAAACACGTCTTGCTAAAATCTGTAAAGAGAAAGGGGTCGACTGGATAGTCGCCCTGCCAGTTGCACTATTCTATATGAGAATGATCCCACATTCGAGATCAGGACTATCCCCGTATGAGGTGGTCTTCGGCAGGCCACCAAATATGTGGGGGACGCCCATGCCTAAGAGAATAACTGATGTTGATTGTAATATGTTGACAGATTACCTTGCCTCCTTGATGTCTGCACTCCAATCATGTCGTTCACAGGTTGCTGCAGCTTTTCCCGACAACACTGATGTAAAGCCACACGATGTCCGTCCCGGTGATACTGTCCTAGTGAGAAATTTCGATAGGAGGAGTCCGCTGGAGCCCCGCTGGCAGGAGCCGAAGCTCGTCCTTCTGACCACGAGGACTGCAATCAAAGTTGAAGGCCGTAAGGGGTGGATCCATTCGAGCCATGTAAAGAAATGTAATGAACTGTTGCCAGAGACTGACTCTTCCACCCCCTCAAAGGACTGCCCAGATTCTAGTGACTCTAAACTTCCCATGGTAGAGAAAACTCCGCAAGAGGAGTATAAATCAAAGTTGCGGTCTAGCAAGTCAGACAGTTTAATTGTTTAAGTCCTCCCCTAGGTGAATCGGTTAAATAGTTTCTGACATGTATCCCCTAGACCCCAATGGAGAGAGAGATAGAGAGAAACAGATCAAGAAGCAACGATATTGCAAATCTCTCAAAAGTTACTGTATTGTTACCTTATGGATCATGTTTTCTTTAAGTCTTACGATTATTGTCACAAGTGTAATTTTGCATATCTATTTTCCTATTGCTACACGTGCACATTCTTCTTCTAATAACACTGCCGAGCATTCTTTCAGCGAATTACCGCCTCACGAGTTGTCTTACCGACTTGCGCTGCGCAACAATACATTCATTAGTATGTTACATCACTCTCATCAGACCAGCAACGCTACAAATTGTTGGATATGTGGCCGACTCCCTCCCTACCAGAAATATAAGGGAGTTCTGCCCCTCTTCCCGTACCCGTTCACACACAATGGTTCATGTGGCGCATGGTTTAGTTTGATTAATTCTTTAGATTCAAATTCCGTAGTTTATCAGGGTAACTGGGTATGGGGAAACCTGAACACAGTTCTGCATAAAGTATGTTATCCTGACAAGGAGGGACTTCCCAAAAGGACAGGGACTGATCTAGAAAATGAAGTATATGGATTAGGAAATTTTACACTTAACCTCATGATTCTGAATGTTGAATCCGAAACCGAGCCAGACTTGCCCACTATGTCAGTATTACCAGTCAAGGGTGAATTATGTGTCAGAAAGAATGGTTCAGTACACCTGGGTCATAGTAAATGTACTACTGTGATCGAATTTAGTGATAAGGGCAAGTCCACATTCAAAGCTACCCGTCATTCCTATTTCATTTGTGGTCAGACAGCATACATACGTTTGCCACTAGATTGGGATGGTACCTGTTACATTGGATTCTTACTGCCACCTGTTTTCCTAGCTCCACCCGATTATCATAGAAATTCCCGTCTAGTTCACAGACCCAAAAGAAATCTCCCAATTGTCGACTATACTGAGACAGCATGGGAACAGTACACAGATTTCAATAAAGGTTTCTTTCCCTATTTAGGTGCTATCTTTAATAGTAAGTCTATCCGTCACTTGACCAGAACTCTCGAAGCAGTAGTGAAAGAGACTACTTCCGCCCTAGGTAACTTGACCGAAGAACAGTCTGCTATGAGACTTGTCGTTCTTCAAAATCGTCTTGTTCTTGACGTCATACTAGCTGATCGAGGAGGAGCCTGTAGGGTCCTCGGGTCAGCTTGTTGTGTTTTCATTCCAGATAATGCTCCGTCCGTATATAAGGCTATTACCTGTCTCCATAAGATAGCTAGTCAGATACATCAGAACCCAGGCACCTGGACTTGGTCCGGTTGGCTCTGGACTACTATTTCAGCTTGGGGATGGAAAATACTGTCACTCCTTGGAATAATACTACTTATAGTATTCAGTTGCTGTCTATGTTTACAATGTGGGCCAGCGATTTGCGGCTTGTGCGCCACATCCTGCACTCCCCATTCAAGTCAACGTTCTAAATCCCGTTTGAGAAAGGATGAGCAGATGATGCTCACTACACAGATAAATGGATTAATGAAGATTGATATATCATGAAGGGTCCGTAGGGAACAAGGAGGGAATGAGGAAATAGAAATTTTATGGTCAGGAATGTTCCCTAACGTGTACCCCACCGTCTCCATGTACGAGCTTAAAGTGCATGTAACTTCCCTCCTGTACCAGCTATGAAGACGCAAATACATTTGCGTCCAACGTTAACATGTCCTCTTTCAGATCCACCCTGAATGGGTCGGATATTCCGTTCCTAAGTATGCCTTGCCACCGTCTTTGTATGGTGCACTTCCTGTATTCCTGGCTCTGTGTGAGCTAGGCCCCGATTTCTGTCATCGAGCCTTTTCTTTTACAAAGTCATCTCTGCCTCCTGAAACTGCAACGTGGGATGCCCCCATGAACTCTGTCCTACTCCCTGCGAGGCGAGCGGGGCCTGGCTCGGCCTGCTTGCCTGCCAAAGACAGTATTTTACCTTCACGTTATCAGCATAGCCAAGCTCAGCTTCCCGAAAACACATTCCAGTCTAGCAGGGTAGATAAACAACCCCTCAGCTGCAGAGCAAAGGGCCCGGCCTTTCTGTCTCCATGCAAGTAATTCATAACTCCCGTTACCATGGTAGGCCCATGGCCCCCTCGCTTTACACACAGACACGTAGGCACAAATGCACGCATTCATAGTCAGTATAGGATAGCCTCTGCCCAAGAGACCTTTCCTTCTAGATAATATGGTTCCCAAACATCAGATATCAGATATGATATAGGAACGAGTTGATCTGACATGCCAGACTTCTGTCTCTTTCCTCTAGAGTAAATGTCAAGTCCCCTGCACCCTCCAGCTTCACGTCAATCACACGTCATGCAGCTGCGCGCGCACCCAGACCCCAGATTTCTGCTGACATTGCAAGATTCTGCTATGTACCCACCCACTTGTGACACTTTCATGTGACGTTTCTAGCACACACCCCTGTGTACGCCCTAGTTCACGCCTCCTGATTACGTATTGCTAACACGTGTGTGTTCTTATCTCGTTTCTCTCAGCTGTTACGCCTTCTGTATTGGTTACCATTCTGTACATTAACTATAAATGTTGTGTTTTGTCAAAAAGGTATGCTCTATCCCTTCCTGAACCCCAGCGGTGTCAGGAACATGATATCCGGTTCAGAACCATTCCTTTTTAAGGAATAAAACCCCTTAGAACTCTAACACCACGGACTCTGTCTCTTTCTCTCCGACTGAGTTATTTTATAGTACTTACCTGCATAGAAATTAGGACGGTAATTAAATATTTACCACAGTCCGGAGGAGTAAAGGCTCACCTTTACTGAGGTTGGTAGTGTCCCATCACAACTGCACTGGTGCCACTGACTCTGTGCAGCTCAGGCCTCCCACACGTGGCTGTGGGCCACTGCTGACGCTTTCCCTGGCACACACTGCAGTAGAGTAGGTCACACATTTTGAACTGAGTCTTGCTCTCGACATTGCAGAGTCCATGTCATTGTACAGGCCTCATCGCAGACTGCATCCCCTTTAAGCTCTGGTGTCCCTAAGTGTGTGCTCTGAAATTAATGGGCATTCTCCGGATGAACTTTTGATGGGCTGGGGGTTGTCTTCATCTTCATGTAGCTGATACTGACAAGGTGGAAAAGATGAGTCTGTAGCATTCAACTCTGCCATTTGCCTGTTTTTGCTTGCTTCTCCACTCTGCATCATTTCCTGGAAGGACACCTTCTACTGCCCCCCGCAACCCTCTGCGACATTCCCCTTGGACATCGATGAGGACCCGCTCGGCTCGTGTGGCCCTTCCTCAGTCCACCGCAAGTCACCATCCAGTGGCGATGTGCCTGTGCTGGCCGCAGTGCATCCGGGCCACTCACTCTGTGCTGCTCAAGTCAGGGACCCTTGCTGATCCTACCTTGTACTGCTGATTGTCTGCTCACTGTTGTGGTTTTTGCCAGCAACAACCAACCCCACAGGCGTGGCTTACACTGCCCAACACCCATCCAGCACAGGCGTTACTGGAGATGTGACCCTGGCAATATGCCCATAGCCAGTTCCACAAACTCGCTCAGTGTGTCTGTGTGATCATTATGTATGCATAATGGACCGGGGCCATTCCACATTACATTGTGCTGTGTACAGCATGTACAACCATAACACAGCAGGCAGTGGTGTAGACCTGGGACATGTAACCATGTCATACCTCCATGTGAGCGTAAGGGGGTGGACAGGCATATGACAGTCCAGCTTAGGGGTGTGGCTCCTCCACACAGTGTGGTTCAGTGTAGGCCTTGCCAAGGAAGTGGCTGATGCGTGTGTCTGTTGTAGTGTCTGCGCCAACCGTCCGCAATCAACAATGTTGCTATGTGGCATGCCCCCGGTGTGCATGCTCGGCCGAAGGGGAACATGGGGGAAGGCATGCCCGCTTGGGGTCAGGGATCACACATGCCAACTGTTGAATGTGTTGGTATTAGCGCAGCATGAGCCAAGGATGTAAACTCAACTGCATGTCGAGTTCAGCCAGGCAGGTGCTCTACATCTGTGTCAGCCCTGTCCTTACAATAGGCCTACACACACGTGGCCGGCCATCTTCTGCACACATCATCACTGTGTCGTAGTCAGGCTTGTGGACATGCACAGACAGGCATGACAATGATGTGCCGTAGGGATGCAAGTGATGCAACCATGCTACACACACGTGTGAATAGGCTCGGGGGAGGGAGGAGTAGCAATGAGGCGACATAATACACATTGATGCTGCTCCTTTGCAACAAGCAGTACATGTCATACAGGAATCACTAGGTCACACATATCACACACCAATGAACCAGTGAGCCTGCCAACACAGCATGCAATATGTAGTCTTGACTTATGTCCCTATGCACTGTCACAGGTGACCAAGGATATTCACTCTGCGCTTGGATGACACCCCTCTGAGCCCCGAACACACAGGCCCAGAGGCAGTACAATTTGGCCCACAAAACACACCAGGGGCATCGTGGAGCGCACATTTGGCATGTTGAAGTCACGTTTCAGGTGCCTGGATGTCACAGATGGAAGGCTCCTGGACACCCCAGACCATGCGTGCAAGATGATTGTTGCGTGTTGTGTGTTGCACGACATGTGTGTACACAGCAAAGCCCCATGGATACGAGTGCCAGAAGCACCGGACGATGATGATGAAGATGAGGCAGGAGGACCACATCCCACTGCAGCCGCACCAGCAGGAACTATACCATTGACAATTTCTTCTCTGATTGATGTCACATTGTGACGGTCCTTCGCAGTAATGGGACAGTACATTGACTGACCACAGGCACCGCATGTGCAAATAAATGCATTCCAATACACATTCCCTGCATGAATGTCACTTATCTTTACAGGCACTTAACTCAGACAAGTGTAGGTGGGACATGTAGTGCTGACAATTTTGGAATTTGTTGCCGCCATGATGCAAGGATGCACCCTGTAAATCATGTCCCATGACATGTGTGACATGTACGTAAGGGGGAGTCACTGCCACTACATTAGTCCATGCTTTAATTATTGTTTGATCATGGACATGGCACGTCTGTGTGTAGAGGGTGTTGATTGTCCCTCTGCAAAGTGAAGAGGAGATGCGGTTTCACAGTGTGCTCATGTATGTTTCCGCATTGGCGCAGGTTGCAAACTAAATGCATGTCTATGTACATTGTGGCTGTTTGTGTGGAAATGCCTATCTGTTTTGGACAATGGTCATTCGTTCTGAATGAATGACTACGCATTTGTATAGCACATGGCTACCCGTGAGCATCCCAGCGCTTCAGATAAACCCAATCAGTCCTCATCGACTTATGAGAATAAAAATGTTTTCAGCAGCTTTCTAAACTTCAGATGATTTGCTTCCAGCCACAAGGAGTCAGGAAGCTGGTTCTGCGTCACTGCTGTGGGGTTTTGCTTGTGCATTGTCATCTCACCGTCTTTTTACTCTGCTTTTATGGTGCATTTTCCCGCCTGACGCGTGGGATTTGCAGGCCTGTCACTGGTTTTCGCTGCTTTTTGTATTGTGATTGGCCTCATGAGGAAATATAAATTTTTGGTCAAGTTATGTTCCCTATCGTGTACCCCACCGTCTCCATGTACGAGTTAAAGTGCATGTAACTTCCCTCCTGTGCCAGCTATGAAGACGCAAATACATTTGCGTCCAACGTTAACATGTCCTCTTTCAGACCCACCCTGAATGGGTCGGATAGCCCGTTCCTAAGTATGCTATGCCAACGTCTTATTGTAGTGTACTCTACATGTTTTTCAGCTCTGGCAAAGTAGGCCCTGAATTTCTGCCATCGAGCTTTTCCTTCCTTCTGACTCTGAAAGCCTCAGCCCAGGCTGCCCAGGCTGCCCCCGTACCCGTGAACTCTGCCTTACTTCCAGCGCGGCCCACCACCCTTAGCTCAGCCTGCTGCCTGCCAAGACTGACTACAACCTTCGAGTTATCTGTTCCGCTCCTCGAAAATACATTCCTGCCTACTAGTTTCAGTAAACATTCCCCAGCTGCAGAGCCAAAGGGCTGGCCTGTCTCCGTGCAAGTAATTCATAGCCTCTGTTACCATGCTCCCATGGAAGGCCCATACCCCCACGCTTTCTCATGTAGACACTCAGGCGCTTATACACGCACTCACAGTCAGTATAGAATAGCTTCTGCCCCAGAGACCTTTCCGCCCAGATAGCTCAGTTCCTAAACATCAGATATCAGATATGATAGAAGCACAAGTTGATCTGACATGCCAGACTTCTGTCTCTTTCCGTCAGTGCAAATGTCAAGCCCCCTGCACCCTCCAGTTTCACGCCAATTACACGTCATGCAGCTGCGCGCGCATCTAAGCTTCCGATTTCTGCTGACATTGCAACATTTCTGTTTAGTGCCACCCACATGTGACACCTACCTGTGACGTTTCTAGAGCACACCTACAGTTACGCCTAGTCCACGCCTTCTGATTACGTACTAGTAACACGTGGATGCTGTTATCTTGTCTACTCTCAGCTGTTACGCCTACTACACTGTTTTCTATGATGTAAATTAAGTATATAAGCTATGTACTGTCAATAAAACATTGCTCTATCCCTTCCTGAACCCTGTGTGGTTGCAGGAACATGATATCCTATTCCGGAATAATTCCTTTTTAAGGAATAAAACCCCTAAGAACTCTAACACCACGGACTCTGTTTTCTTTCTTCCGATTGAGTTATTATTGATTAAGTGCTTACCTGCATAGAAATTAAGATAGTAAATTAAATATTTACGACATTTTGGCGCCCGAATAGGGACTCCTCCCCCACCTCACGCGCCGGTTGGTGCGTTGCAAGCTCTGTCCCCTGCCATCAGTTAGAAGGAAACTACGCGTACCGGCAGGATTTCCTGTATCTCCCTCTGGCCCACGGAGGTGACGAAGATTGCGATCAGTACCCAGACGAGGCGGTGAGGAGTGCGGAGGATCCCGACCAGAGCCTAGCCGAAAGAAGCAAGGTCCGAGGTGTCAAGAGGCCCACCAGTTATCCGAAGTATCCACGTGTCGAGTCGAGTCGAGTCCAGTCCAGTCGAGTTTTCCGAGGCCTTCTGTTTTCCGTGCTTCCCGGTGAGTACCATTGCTGGGACGTATCTAGACGGGTTTGGGTACACAAGTCCGGTCTGCACTGTTTTTAGGCAGTGTATCTGTACTGTTTAGCAGTACATCCGATGATTCAAGTTCTTGCACTGTTCTCAGCAGTGTATCTGTGCTGTTTAGCAGTACATCTGATATAGGGGGTAGTAATAAGTGTTCTTAAACGTCTTTTTATGTGATTAATGCCGTGGTATGAGTGTGACTGTTTTATGTGCATTATTGTGTTCTTGTATAAATAGCTGTATCTAGTATTAAGTAGCAAGGATTGAGCATTCAGTACTGAGTAAACAAGATGCCGTTTTTTAACAAGTTAAAGCAGATAGGAACTAGGAAAGGGATACTAGAGGAAGAGATTCCTATCCCCCCTAAGGATACTCCAGGAAACTTTATGTACCACAAGCATGGCATAGATACCATAGTGTATCTAGATTTATGGGCCGATTACACTAAACATCTAGACGAGAGACACAGATGGCCAGTTACTGGAACATGGGATGCCGAGTGCATCATGAAGGTAGAAGAAGCATTATGGAAAAAGAAAGCCAGACAATCTCAGAAAGACGCCATAGAGTTTTGGCGTAAGGAATCACGTAAGCGTGCTGAAAAAGAACTACGTAGAGAAGACAGACTTAAAGAATCAGAAAAAGCCCAAGAAAACGAATTAATTACTGAGGGGATTCGAGTGAAAACAGAGCAAATAGACCGCACACGAAACAATCTTGTAAATGGTATGTATCTTGTGGCCGAGGGTTCGCCTGAGGCCATTTCAGAAATACCGAAAAATCTACCGCCACCATTGGTTCCAACTAAAGTAACTCACAAGACTACTAAAGACATATTCCTGAATTCCTATCTAGAGGATGTAGCACCCGCTTACACCAATCTGCCTGTCCGAGCCCTGCCTAACGACAGGGATGGGGGTGGTAACCCGCCCCAAGATCAGATTCCGCCTGTTCCACCCCCTCCACCGCTTCCCACACCTAAAGTTAATGTACCGAAACCACGTATACCTGACCCTACTAAAGGACAAATTCAAGTACAGATACAGACTCCACAGAGAGAAAATGTCCAAGCTTCCGCCTCAGGAGGTGCGACAGGAGGTTTTCGGACCCCGCCATCAACACGTAGGTTACAGCTCGGGGACTTGCAGAGTCCCTACACGTACAAATCACCCCGTCTCGATATATTCAAAGGACAACTTACAGTTTGCAGATATGATCCAGTACCCGGCAAAGACGATAGAATGATAATGGCATCACTACGATTACGATCTGCTACTGATTTCCTGCTGATGTTTCCAGGAATGAAAGAGCACCTAGATAGAATATATCAGTTTATTCAGACTGGGAAAGACCCCAACAGTATTAAGGATGCCATGGAGCATCAGAAAGTTGACGTTCAAGGACAGATACTACGTTTTTTCATAAATTGCCTAATAAGAGAACGAGACAGGCCTGAGACAGATCAGGGTGAATTAGATGCACTCAACAGGTGGGGTCAAAATATATCTGAAGGAAAACACGATAAGGGGACTTGCATAGCCAGTATGTACAAGAAAATAAGAAAAGCAGTGATAGACGTACACCAAGAAGAGAAAGAAAAGGCTTCCTCCGAGGGGGAAGAAGAACCTGAAGTACCAGAAAAGACTACAGACACTATAGCATATGTAGGTAAGGGAACTTATCTTAGGAAAGGCATCCGTCCAGAAAGCAAGAGAGTTCTTTTCTCTGCCTTAACAAACCCGAATTCTGCTGACCATCAGTTCCAGGAAACTGATAAAAGGCTTCGAGATCGAGTAGGGTACCATGTACTCAATTCTATGGATGAACAAGAACTAGCCCGGTCAGCCATATTATGGACTGAAAACCCGGATATATATAATGATGACACCGTAGCACAGACATTCCTGAACCTTTCCCCAGACGAGCAGAAACTAGCAGGTGTATATATGATTCAGCACCTCCTCACGAAATACAGAAATAAACATTCTGATCCAGGTCCCTTACACGAGATATTAGAAGAACTACTCATGGACAGATGGAGAGGTTTAAGTACCAAATTAATTCAAATAATTCTAGAACAACGCCATAGATATGACACCTTCATAAGCTCCGAATATGTTCCCGCCCCGCCCCCAGAAAGGAAAATGTATCATATGGAACGTCGGCATGGCATTGAAAGTCAGAACCCCTTACGAGAAGTGCATCCAGTTATGGGTGAGGATCATAACCTGAAACGAGTGTATGTACACATGCCTCTGACTAAGTTAGAACTGTTAGAAATGAAGAAACTAGTCCCGTGCCATGATAAAGACCCTGCAGGTTTTCATAGAGAGCTTAAAGACATGTTACTGATGGGGGATTATACGTACGAAGATATCACGAAAATGTTAAAAGTACTGCTGCCCACGGGCATTTACGAGAAACTAAAGGAAAAGGAATGGGAGGTGGGAGAGAAAAAGATCGTATGGGCAGAAATAGAAGACGAAGAGAATAAACGTGTCCCAGGGGTAGGCCTTGGGGATAAAACTAAAGCATTACCAGGTCTGATAGTACAGGTTCTGCCAAGATTATTGACAACTAGAAAGGAAGACTGGGATGCAATATCAGCATGTAAACAGAAACCCGACGAAGATACTAGTGACTTCTATTCAAGATTCGAGAAATGTTTCATTATTAATAGTGGTCTTAAACCAAGTAGCGAGTCGTACCCGCATCTTTTTGTATCAAAGTTAGTCGAAAATTCCCTGTTAGCAGTTAAAAACCGTGTATACAAGGTCGAGAGTACATGGCAAGCCAATACGCCATCACAGATGTTACAAATGTTACAATATCATCAGAACAGAATTAGAGAAGAGCAGGATCAGGAGCAGAAACGTATGAAAGACACGAAAATGAAAATGCTAGTAGCCCAGTCGGTCCCAACCGACGGCCACAGAAAGGGTACGACCCAGACCGGTCACACCGCAGCTCCCGTTAAAGGGACATGCAACTATTGCAAGCAGCCAGGTCACTACGTACATGAATGCCCAGTTCTGAAACATAACATAGCAACAGGTAAAACTAAAGAAAGACCGCATCCGCCTAGACAAGACCATAACCAGCATCAGTCTTCACAGAATACACAGCCCATGCAGAATGCACAGCCTACGCATGCTTCATCACATACAGCACAGACAGTAGCGGTATCACAGCCACAGCCTATTGCCGCGACCCAGCAAGTTTCACAACAGATGTATCAGTATGCCCAGTCTGCTTACCCCGATTATCCACGATATACATGAAACAGCCTAGAGAGGGAGGGGGGCTTGCCTCTTATTGAGATTCCTGTAGATCAAGAAGGTCCTTATGTACATAGTCAAGTATTGGGAAAAGACAGAAAGTTTTTAATTGACACAGGGGCAAGTCGCACCACTATCAGTCATGATGAAGTTCCAGGGGCACCCCTCTCAGGCTCACAGAATGTTTCCCTTGGTTTTTCAGGACAGCCCATTGTAAATGAGGTATCAGAACCAGTTCCCCTGGCCGTGGGTCCATTATCACATGTTACTGACCTGTTACTCACGAAATCATGTCCAGAAAATCTGTTAGGAATTAAAACATTGAAGGCTCTAGGAGCCGTAATCTGCTGTTCCCCAGAGGGAGTCAGACTCTTTCTGCGGGATTTCAAAGGTCATTATATGTTACGTGAGTTTGACGTCAGATTGAAAAATGTACCAGATCACTTGTGGGCAAAAGGCCCAACTGATGTAGGTTGTATGCACATTACACCATACCGTGTTACACTCAAAGCAGGTGTAGTTCTACCCAGAATCAGACAATACAAGTTACCACCCGATGCTGTAGTGGCTTTACTGGAAATCATTGAAGAGCTCATTACCCAGGGAGTGGTCGTGGAGACCGACTCCAATATCTGTAATTCACCCATCATTCCGATTCTTAAACGTACTGATCCCAATGCACCACCAGTATATCGGCTGGTGATTGATTTAAGAGAACTGAATAAATGCATTATTCCACAGTACCCTGTGGTTCCCGACATCCCATCCTTATTGACTGCTATTGATTCAGAAGCAACGTTCTTTACTGTAATTGACCTCAAGAACGCCTTCTTCAGCGTACCTATTGATCCAGAGAGCCAATATCTCTTCGGATTCAGTTTAAATGGACGCAGTTTCAAATTTTCACGCGCACCTCAAGGATTCACAGAAAGCCCCAGCATCTATAGCCAAGCACTGAAAAGACAACTTGATTGTATCACAATGCCAGTTAACACCGCTTTACTGCAATACGTCGATGATCTGCTGATCACCGCACGAAGTGAGCCCGAATGTGAACAAGCATCACTGACAGTTTTACATTTTCTGGCCGACAAGGGACACAAGGTGTCTCCTTCGAAGCTACAATTCTGTGTTCAGCAAGTTGTGTACTTGGGTCACTTGCTGTCCAAAGTGGGGAGACAGCTCACTCCCGATCGCATTCAGTTAATCATAAATATGCCACAACCCCAGACACAAAAGGAAGTGCGGGCCTTTATAGGCCTCACCTCGTACTGCAGACAATGGATTCCCCAGTATGCATTTCTAGCCAAACCACTCATTCAGTTAACAACGCAGGAGGCAGCGACTTCGACTGTCCTTCCCTGGACTCAGGAACATACACAAGCCTTTGAGGAATTAAAGAAAGCGTTATGCCAAGCACCAGTTCTAGCAACACCATGTTACAGCAAACCTTTTACACTTTTTGTTACAGAACGTGAGGGTACAGCACTGTCTGTCCTCACTCAAGATCAAGCAGGTTCATATAAGCCTTGCGCTTATTTTTCAAGTACATTGGATTCAGTAGCCCAGGCACTCCCTGCGTGCTTAAAGTCAGTAGCAGCAACAGCATTAGCAATCAGACAGAGCGATTCAATTGTTTTAGGACATCCATTAACAGTTCAAGTTCCACATTCTGTAGAGGTTCTTTTAAACAGAACCCAGACTCAACACTTAACCATAGCACGATTGACAGGTTATGAATTGACACTATTCCAGCCACACATAGAAATCAGACGCTGTAGCATCTTGAACCCCGCAACATTGTTACCTGCAATTATGACAGATCCAACACCGCATGATTGCATAGAGATCATTAATACAGTAACAAAACCTCGACGAGACCTAACAGATGTTCCACTGACAAATCCAGACCTGACACTTTATGTGGACGGTTCATGCATGAGAACAAGTACAGGAGAATTAGTGGCCGCATATGCAGTGACCACTGAAACTGAAGTCAAAGAAACACATCGTATTGACACATTGTCTGCTCAAGCAGCGGAGCTCATCGCTCTGACCCGAGCTTGTATTCTAGCCAAGGACAGAAATGTTAACATATACACTGATTCCCGCTATGCGTTCGGAGTCGTACACGACTTCGGCATGTTATGGCAAGAAAGAGGTTTTCTGACCTCTCATGGTGCCAAGATCCAGCACGGTCCCCTCATTCAAGCACTATTAGAGGCAATACATTTGCCCTCAGGCATATCAGTCATGAAGTGTAAAGCACATACTAAAGTTACAGACTCTGTTTCCCAGGGTAACGACCTGGCAGACCAGACAGCGAAACATACAGCATTAACTCACACCCAGACTACTGATGTGACAAAGACAATAGTACCAACTCAGTGTATGTCAGTCAGGGATCCCACCCTAGACGTAATCGATATTCAGACACATGCCACTTCAGATGAAATAAAGAAATGGACTGAACTAGGAGGGATCCAGACAGATCAAGGATGGGTCACAAAGGGAAAACCTACATGGTTCCTCCCAGACTCAATGGTTCAAATCATGATAAATACAGCACATAGTCCTGCACATCTAGGAGAAAAAGCTATGTTAGACAGTTTACAGAATCTCTGGTACAACAAACACTTACGAGCAGCAGCAAAACAGAAAGTGCGTACTTGCATGATCTGTTGTCAGTTCAATCCAGGTAAAAGCGTCCCTGTAGAGCAAGGTGGATTTCATCCTCCCGATCACCCTTTTGAAGTCCTCCAGATGGATTATATCCAGATGGACCGTTGTCGAGGATTCAAATATGTCCTCGTAGTTGTTTGTGCACTTTCTCGCTGGACCGAAGCTTACCCAGTCTCAGATTACACTGCCCCGACCACTGCCAAGCAGCTGGTTCGAGAATTCTTCCCACGATACGGCTTGCCTCGTGTCGTGTACTCAGATAACGGACAGCCGTTCTCATCCGAACTTATGAAGCATGTCTCCCTTTTGCTAGGATATCAGTGGAAATTCCACTGTGTCCGACATCCCGAAGCCGCAGGCCTTGTAGAAAGACATAACCAGACACTCAAGATACGCCTTGCCAAAATATGCCAGGAGAAAGGGGTCGACTGGATAGTCGCCCTGCCAGTTGCACTGTTCTATATGAGAATGGTTGCACATTCGAGATCAGGACTATCCCCGTACGAAGTGGTCTTTGGCAGACCACCGAATATGTGGGGGACGCCCATTCCTAAGAAAATTACTGATGTTGATTGTAACATGTTGACAGATTACCTTGCCTCCTTGATGTCTGCACTCCAATCATGTCATTCACAGGTTGCCGCAGCCTTTCCTGACAACACTGATGTAAAGCCACATGATGTCCGTCCTGGCGACATAGTCCTAGTGAGGAACTTTGACAGGAAAAGCCCGCTGGAGCCCCGCTGGAAAGCACCGAAGACCGTCCTTCTTACCACGAGGACCGCAGTGAAGTTGGAGGGCAGAAAGGGGTGGGTCCACACGAGTCATATTAAATTATGCAACGGACTGAAACAGGACCCTGACTCGCCCACCCCCACCAAAGACTGTATTAAACCTAGTGACTGTAAATTACCCGAACGAGAGAAAACTCCCCAAGAGGAGTACCGACTCAAGCTTCGATCTAGCAAGTCAGACAGTTTAATTGTTTAAGTCCTCCCCTAGGTGAATCGGTTAAATAGTTTCTGACATGTATCCCCTAGATCGAGATAGAGAGAGAGAGAGACAATTCAAGAAACGTACATACTGCAAATCACTGCGTAGTCACTGTATAGTGACATTATTAATTATGTTTTTTCTAAGTATTCTGATAATTGTTGCAAGTGTACTTCTTCCAATCTATTGCCCTATTTTCAAGCGTGAACAATCTGCTTACAATATTTCTGCTGAACATTCTTTTAGCGAGTTACCTCCACATGAACTTTCTTACAGACTTGCGCTGCGCAACAACACATTCATTAGTATGCTACATCACTCCCATCAGACTAATAACGCTACAAACTGCTGGATATGTGGCCGACTCCCTCCCTACCAGAATTATAAGGGAGCTCTGCCCCTCTTTCCGTACCCATTCACTCATAACGGCTCCTGTGGTGCATGGTTCAAAATCATTAATTCTTTAGATCCTGATATTGCTGTTTTCGACGGGAGCTGGGTTTGGGGAAACCTGAACTTAGTCCTGCTCAACGTCTGTTACCCTGATAAGGAGGGACTCCCCATTAGAATAGGAACTGATCTAGAAAATGAAGTATATGGATTAGGTAATTATACAATTAACCTTATGATTCTTACTGTTGAATCCGAAGCTGCACCAGTTCTGCCCGCTATGTCAGTATTACCAGTCACTGGTGAATTATGTGTCAGGAAGAAAGGTTCAGTACACTTAGGTCATAGTAAATGTACTACTGTGGTCGAATTCAGTGATCATGGTAAGTCATCCTTCAAAGCTACCCGTCATTCTTATTTTGTTTGTGGTCATACCGCATACATACGTCTGCCTCCAGATTGGGATGGTACCTGTTATATTGCATTCCTTCTGCCACCTGTTTTCCTAGCCCCTCCTGATTACCACAGAAACACACATCTAGTAAAGAATAGATTCCGAAGAGATCTCCCACTCGTCGACTATACAGAAACGGCATGGGAACAATACACCGATTTTAATAAAGGATTCTTTTTCTTTTTAGGCCCCGTCCAAAACAGTAAATTAATACGTAGATTAACTAGAACTCTTGAAGCTGTAGTACATGAAACTGCCTCCGCCTTAGGTAACTTAACTGAGGAGCAGTCCGCCATGCGGGTTGTTGTCCTTCAGAATCGCCTTGTTATTGACGTCATCTTGGCAGATAGAGGTGGAGCCTGTAAGGTCATCGGGTCAAGTTGCTGTGTTTTCATTCCAGAAAATGCGCCATCTGTATACAAAGCTATTACACGTCTTCACAAAATTGCAAGTTTAATACATCAGACTCCAGGCACCTCGACTTGGTCCGGTTGGTTCTGGACAACGTTGTCCGCTTGGGGATGGAAGATCCTATCCTTCCTAGGTTTTGGCCTTGTCATAGTATTCAGCTGCTGCCTGTGCCTACAGTGTGGGCCGGCGATATGTGGACTGTGTGCCACATCGTGCATTGAACATTCCAGTTTTCTCTCAAACCGACAACGGAAGAGAGACGAGCAAATTATGTTACAAGAACAAACTGATCAATTTATGATGATCGATATCTCATGAAGGGTCCGTAGGGAACAAGGAGGGAATGAGGAAATATAAATTTTTGGTCAAGTTATGTTCCCTATCGTGTACCCCACCGTCTCCATGTACGAGTTAAAGTGCATGTAACTTCCCTCCTGTGCCAGCTATGAAGACGCAAATACATTTGCGTCCAACGTTAACATGTCCTCTTTCAGACCCACCCTGAATGGGTCGGATAGCCCGTTCCTAAGTATGCTATGCCAACGTCTTATTGTAGTGTACTCTACATGTTTTTTAGCTCTGGCAAAGTAGGCCCTGAATTTCTGCCATCGAGCTTTTCCTTCCTTCTGACTCTGAAAGCCTCAGCCCAGGCTGCCCAGGCTGCCCCCGTACCCGTGAACTCTGCCTTACTTCCAGCGCGGCCCACCACGCTTAGCTCAGCCTGCTGCCTGCCAAGACTGACTACAACCTTCGAGTTATCTGTTCCGCTCCTCGAAAATACATTCCTGCCTACTAGTTTCAGTAAACATTCCCCAGCTGCAGAGCCAAAGGGCTGGCCTGTCTCCGTGCAAGTAATTCATAGCCTCGGTTACCATGCTCCCATGGAAGGCCCATACCCCCACGCTTTCTCATGTAGACACTCAGGCGCTTATACACGCACTCACAGTCAGTATAGAATAGCTTCTGCCCCAGAGACCTTTCCGCCCAGATAGCTCAGTTCCTAAACATCAGATATCAGATATGATAGAAGCACAAGTTGATCTGACATGCCAGACTTCTGTCTCTTTCCGTCAGTGCAAATGTCAAGCCCCCTGCACCCTCCAGTTTCACGCCAATTACACGTCATGCAGCTGCGCGCGCATCTAAGCTTCCGATTTCTGCTGACATTGCAACATTTCTGTTTAGTGCCACCCACATGTGACACCTACCTGTGACGTTTCTAGAGCACACCTACAGTTACGCCTAGTCCACGCCTTCTGATTACGTACTAGTAACACGTGGATGCTGTTATCTTGTCTACTCTCAGCTGTTACGCCTACTACACTGTTTTCTATGATGTAAATTAAGTATATAAGCTATGTACTGTCAATAAAACATTGCTCTATCCCTTCCT
Source organism: Lissotriton vulgaris (assembly GCF_964263255.1). Lineage (NCBI taxonomy): Eukaryota > Metazoa > Chordata > Amphibia > Caudata > Salamandridae > Lissotriton > Lissotriton vulgaris. Next base: position 1,435,809,772 of record NC_141691.1, read on the forward strand.
GAACCCTGTGTGGTTGCAGGAACATGATATCCTATTCCGGAATAATTCCTTTTTAAGGAATAAAACCCCTAAGAACTCTAACACCATGGACTCTGTTTTCTTTCTTCCGATTGAGTTATTATTGATTAAGTACTTACCTGCATAGAAATTAAGATAGTAAATTAAATATTTACGACACTCATCGCAACTTTTTTTGTGTTTCGGATTTTTGCGGTGTCGTGCTGATTTTAACACAGTCATTTGATGCATTATCTAGAGACTATCGCATGCTACCGCTTTGTTGTGAATAATTAATTAACACTGCGTAAGTTTCTCACGATAGACTGCGTGTTGGAAGTTGTGTTAAGTTAATTTTGCGATGGTTATCACACGTTCTTGAGAATATGCCCCTTAGTTGCTTCAAATGAACACACAGTTATGCATTTGTCACCATTACAGTCTTTAAAAACAGACAGTTATCATGTTGGGATGAATCTAGGATTTCAATAGTGGGTGCCTTTGTGATAAAGATAAATACTATTAAAACATTGGAAAGTTTCCGGAGCAAACCAGTGTATCAGCATAACACATAGAAGGAAGGGTAAGATAATATTCAACTGAAAGAAAATGTTTTGTAAATACATGGCATAAAGTAATAATAAAAGCAAACTATATAGTAGATTGAGTACTAACAACATCACAGCCACACTCTTTGGAAAAATAAAAGTGTGCCAACTGTACCTAAATGTTCATTTTCCTACCCACTTCTCTAATACCCTGCTATGAATTTTTATGTGCTTAATCTTGCCTCCAGTTATTGGACATTGATGTTTAAGCATCTATCAAAAGTATTTCCTGACATTTTCACGACTTCAAAATTCAATTTTAGAATTATTACAGCTGTATCTACTTGCTTGTTCAATCTGCTGTGGTCTGCTTCAATCAATGACAACCAAATTGCTAGTGTTCTCTCTCAAAATATCATAATGTGTCATTTGGAAATTAAAAGATTGAACACATAATCCAAACTTTAGAATTAAAGAGGAGAAAAGAAAAATGTTTGCACCACCACAGTTTTCACAATAATTTGTTTTAAAAGAGAATCAGATAAATTAGCTAATGGACAGTGCAATCCTCAGTTCAGCATACAGTTTTGCAGTACTAACCACGCTCGGCGCTGAATATAAAAAAGGTATAAATTGCATTGTTATAGTTCAAATTAAGCCAAAAAGAAACTCTATACTGTTGTGTTTTGCTGCAGTGTTGAAAAATATGATGAACTATTTCAGGATGCCCAAAAAGAATTCAATCAATCGAAAATATTTTATTCGACTTAAACACAATAAATCATAAAAGTACAGAAGACATAAAATACACTGATAAATACAAGCATAAAAATACAAACTTTCATATCACCTTTCAGAGTGATATTATCATTAATAACACTAACAACAACAACAAAAACAACAGTTGTGGCTATTATTATTAGTATTATTATTATCATTATTATTATTATTATTATTATTAACAAACTTGTATCTACTTGGTGAATTCATGTCATGTGGCCAACTCTGGCTTGGTCTGTGCTCAAGAACACTTCACAAAATAAAATAGCAATTAAAAAATGACTTACAAACTAACATTTCAGTCCAAGAGATGTAATATTGCTGGTTTACGCCTGATTTCTATTGGCAGGGACAGATAATGCTCACTCAGGTGCTGTTTGTTGAGCGAAACTGATAAGGCAAATGAAACTCTGTAGATCAGAGGACCTAAAAGTCAGACATAGGGACATGAAGCATTTCGTCCATTGGTTACAGTCTAATATCTAATAGTACATCCTCAATTCATTTACCAATTAATTAAGTTTCAACATCACCACTCTTTTAATCCACTTCCTGACACACGTGATTGGCATTGGTTCTAATAACTTTAGCTGATCCCAGGTTTGCATTTATTTGCATTAATTTATTCCAAGAAATACAGAATGCATGGGTTTTACAATGAATGTCCTTCTCCATCTGCAGTCATAGTAAATTCCCTTCTTGCTTGGATGTTTGGGGGTTCGTTCACATCATGACTTCAGGGATGGCTTCACTACCGGACAATGGGGAACTAAAAGTTGACCCTTAAAAAAGACAAGTCAAACAAGTAATAATCGACATATAGTCATAAAGGCACATACAATTGTATATAATACTACAGTAAAAATATCGAAAGTGAGTTATAAAATAAGCACGTTTGACCAGTGGACAATTATGTACATCATAAAATACAGCAATAGTTCATTGGCTCCTGAAGCAATCTCCTTACTGACGTATCTGTAACTCCTTGCGACATGATGCGTCATACATTAAATATGACGCATCAGGTATGTCGCAAGGAGTGCGCACTGAGAAGTGACGCATCGCTGCTTTCACGCAGCGATGCGTCATTTCTCATAAATGAGGCCCACGATACTTAGCAACTGCTACGAAGATAGGGGATGCGGTATTGGCACGCAGGATTCTTTCTGCTACCAAACTTCTTCTTTTCCCCAAGGTCTTACATATAGGGCTCAGCCACGCCCTTTGTGGTATTTTGTAGGCTGGGCAAACAAATAGCATGTGTGCAACTGACTCAATACATGCCAGGCAACTAGGACACTTACCATTGCATGTTTTGTTCCACCTAGATGTAAAAGATCCTAAAGGCAGCGTGCCTGCTCCCAGGAATGATCCTGTTAGTGAAGAAGATTCACTGACTGTTAATTTGTTGAGTGCAACCATTTCCCAGTACATTTCTTTTAAAATCTTTTTAGAGGGAAACAATCAGTGGTAGGGTCCTCCCAGAGCATTGACATACCATTTTTGGCTAGGATATCTTTGATGCCACAAAGCCAACTAATTTTATGAAAGGGGTCAGAATTTATTATATCTGCAAAGCCAGCGGCATATGGTACCACTTCTGGTGGTGTCCACAGTCTATGCCAGTATAACACAATGCTTAGCTTTGTGGTGTCAGGAAGTGGTTTTCTCCCAAGATCATAAAACGAGGGAGACAGTGGCGTGCTTTGTGGGAGGTTAATGATGCACCTTAGGAACTTGATTTCTGACGAGCCGAGTTTGGATAAGTTCTCTAGTCCCCATAATTCTACACCATATAATACTGAACTTACCACTATGGTGTCATATACTTGAAGCACTGGTCTGATGGGTTTCGTAAAGGACCTACTATGCTCAAGGCGTAGGGCCTCGAGAGTTGCCTGTGTTTCAGTGTGGCCATATCAATTAGGTGATTCCACCCCTGGATATGCGAACTCCCTAACTTGCTCCAGAGGGGTGTTATTCATTATACTACAGCCTTTAAAAACCTTGTGTTGGTTAAAAGTCATAAATTTTGTTTCCAACACATTGACTTCGAGACCACAAGCAGTACAGAATTTCTCAAATACTTTCAGAGCTCGCTGGAGCCCACTCTGGGTCTTCGAAATTACCAATGTGTCATCCGTGAACATTAAAATTAGGATTTTAGACCCAGCTAAAATCGGGCATCAGTGTTCACACGAGTCATGCAGTCAACTATTCTGTTAATGAACACAGTGAACAAGGTCGAAGCCATGACACAACCCTGGCGCACCCCCCTCTCAACAGGGAAAGAACTAGTCACTTGTCCTTGGGAACCCCAGAGTATTTTTGCGTAATTACCCTCATGCAGTCTCTTTATAAGCATCAAGAGTTCAATGGGTAATCCTAGTTCTTGAAGGGTCACTCATAGACTAGAGCGGGTAACAAGATCAAAGGCGGATTTTAGGTCATCATAGCCAGCATACAGACTGCCTTTGCCCAGAACCACCACTTTCCAGTGTAATAAGACAAAACGGAACACCTGGTCAATGGTACTTATAGATGCGCGAACGCCGGCTTGCAGAGGTGACAATATGCTGTGTTCCTCAACCCAGTCCTGAATTTTAGTAAGAATCAGTTGATAAGGCTAATGGGTAGAGAGTTCCCCAGCAATGATTCATCACCTTTTTTATACACTGGGATTATTTTGGCTCCTTTCTACGAAACTAGTACAGGAGCTCCTTGTGCGATTGCATTAGCCAGTAGCTTTATGTACTTTCCCCATCTAGTTTTATCATAGAGGAACACACCAGCAGGGATGCCATCTGGGCCAGGTGCTCTCCCTCCAACAACTGCACCGAGAGCTCTCTCCACATCCCTGCTGTTGAATGCCTCCTCTTCATTATACACATCACTTGGGCCTTCCATGATTGACTCTAGTGGGCTACATGTATATTGTGGTTCAAATGTTTAACCCACTCTTCCTGTGAAACATGATTATGCAGTGAATCTGGAATGCCCTCTCTATTGTTTGCTGTCTTTCAAGTTACTAGCCTCTTTGAGATCCTGCCATCTTTTTTCGTCTCAGGAACGTTTGGCTATGGTCATGTATTTCTTTATATGCCTGCTTAGCTGCGCAAACTGCAACTGGTTTGCCACCTCTGATAGCCTTCCCAAGGAGAGCTCTTGAGTGCCGACAATCTTTATTGTACCAGCGGCAGAATTTCTGGTTTGTGAATTTTCTAGGCTTATGTGGTTTAATAAAATAAGTTTTCATGTGCGAGAAGAAACTATCATGGGACCGGATAACAATCTCAAGACCTAAGCTCATGCCACATGTGCTATCCAACGTTAATAAAGCATGGTCAACATCCTCAGCCATCATTTCCAGGGCCCCTGGGTTTTCAACTATACTCTACCACTTAAGTTGTCTCATGTCATTGGTAGGGACAAGATCGTGCGAGTGTAAATCTACCACTCTACAGGACAGTTTAGAGGGTCGCCACTAACTTAAGGATACACACAGGGGATGATGGTCACTTTCAAGTCAAACCCTTACTTCCATATTATCAATGGTATGCCAAAGTTTCAGACTCACAAGTATGTAATCCATCCTGCTTACGCTGGATCCATTACTACATTTGTTAGACCCTAACCTATCTAGGAAAGTCCTACCATTCAGTGCCCTAAGCCCCTTCTATAGGCAGATAGAATTTATTTGGATTACTGCCTCTGTCCATTTCTTAATTGGGACAAGCTCCAGTTTTGGAATTCCCCACTGGGCATCTTCCTCATTGGTGATGAGCCATTCATCGCTGATCAGTGGCTCAAATGTTGAGTCGCTATGATTATGTTACTTTCTAGTGAGTGTAGCACGAGCAGATTGTCTAAAGCCACTACAACTTGAGACCTACACCCTCTTGTTCCCCTCCCATAGATGTTATAAATATTGACTTTACCTATCAGTCCCAGGTTCAGTCTCACTACTTGGATGTCATTACTGTTGGAAGGCAGTTCCTTGATACTAATACCCAGTGTTTGCCGGACCCATATGATCAGACCACCCGAGGGACAGCCTTTAACCCCTTTTACTGCTGACACATGATAGTTTAAAAAGCCTACCCGATGTTGTGAAGTTAAAAGCCACGTTTCTTGAAAACAACAAATATCAAATAAGTCAATAAAGGTGAGCCAGTCTGGTGATGAACATTTGGAGCTAATTCCTACGATGTTCCATGAAATCAATGTGTCCCTATTAGAGGCATGGCCGCTATGTGTTGGATCTACATAGTTCCCTGTGGGAAGACTTCTAAGCCCAATTGGACATACAGGTTCAGTTAGTTGCAGGGTTGGGTTTTAGGCTGACCAAATTGACATGTCTTGATCACCACAAGTCATAATCACTGGACCACTTTCTCTAGTTGTTAGCAAGTCACCAACACTACCACTTTGGGATTTAGACACTCCAGTCAGTCAGTCATTGCATTCAAGAGTGGAGCTACCTATCCTCCCTGCTGCTAATTGCTGTAAGTGGTTGATGGGCTTACTAGCAGGCGGGGACTGCTCAAACTGGATAGGCAAATGGTCGGGTGAGCATGTTCTGTATTCTAATGCTAATAGGTTTTCAGCTAATGCAGCACTCACAAAGGTTAGTTCAATACAGTCTAAGGGGTTGGTGGGAGAGGTAAGCCTACGTGCTTTCGTTATGTTGTCCCTTATTATTGAGCGACAGCCCCTTACATGCCGTATCCATTGTATAGCCTTGTTGATCAATGAATCTGCATTTTCAATTTTGTTTTGCCCCAACTTCGGAACACTCACCATAAAAATGTGCTGATTATTTTGCAGCTTGATAATATCACAGTCCCTCTTCCCTTCCCGGGTAGCGAGCTGATTAATCAAAGGTATACCAGTGTTTACAATCCTACCCTGTGTCCTAAATGTGTCATCAAATGAAGAACTGACGTTAGATCTTATGTTGAGCGGTACTTTGCTTCCATAGGGAATCGCTGTGGGGGGGGGAATGTTTTGCTTGACCTCCTTGCTACACATGGGGGGGGTCACTTTTCTCTGCATATCTCTTAATCGGAGGTAGATAATTTTACATGGACTGGTGGTTGGTTTCGTGAAGTGGGAGCGCTGCAGGTTGGACAATTAGTGCTAGGAGACCTTCCTTGCATCAGGAGAGTAATCGTGGTTGTTAAATTCTCCATCATTGCATTCAGAGACTCCAATTTGGACCGAAGCAAATGGACTGCAAGGATAGTCCCCTGTGAGTCTAGAGTATAATTTTTAGCCTGATTTTTAACCTGCTCTGTGCTAGTAGCAACTGGCAATTGCAAGCGCTGTGTACTTCTCTCCACCTGATGATTGGACAATATAGCATATCTGTTTGTACAGATTACTGTGGGATCAATTAGTATTTGATCACAACCATCAGATTCAGAGGGATTTAGGATGATGTCAAAGGGAACGACCTCCCTGCCAGAAAATTGTGCAACTCTTTTCTTTGTTTTCCTTAGAACACTTTTTGTGCTTGAGAACAAGTTAGGGATAACAGAGCAATTTTTAGGGCTATCCCTAGTGAGGTGTACTATACTACTCCGGGACTTATCTGCCGCCATGTGCAGATTTGGTTCACTTATTAACAAATCCTCACAATCCTCCATAAGTGTGTCTATGCGATCCAGTACACAATTACTGGCTGAATGTTTGGGTGCCCTCTTTGCCTTTTTCCCTTTGCATAATAAAAATAATATTTTATTTTGCTTGATTAATTAAAATCTTTGCAAATACATGTCCGAAAGGTTCATTGCACAGATAAATACCTATAAAAAACTATAAAAGGCTGCTTAGTATAAAACAGTCAACAATTGCATATTCCTAATGTGTGCAATCAGCCATTTAAAAAAAAAGAAGGATTCTCATGAACTTTTACATCTCATTTAGTACTAACAGCTGTGTCTACCACAACTTCTCAATTAGATGGCACAGCTTAACCAGGTCCACTGTCCAAGTTAGAGGCTTGGTAATTAAAGTGCAAATACAGCTAATACAAGTTAGGGAATTGATATACTTAAGTAGCATTTTAGCATGTTTCAGATAGCGACAAGATCTGAAGTCTCTTAGTTACCAGTTCAAAAAATGTTGTAAGCCGACAGTTGAGCTGAACGTCAATAGGATTGAAGCAGAGCTTCACTGCCTGCCTGCAGGACCGGATGCCGTAATGCCTAAAAAAGGGACGTAGCAAGGTGCATCTTATGTCCTTTAAATTGGGCCAGTTGCAGATTACGTGAGTGATGTCTTCCTTCTCACTTCCGCATAGGCGACAGGTCAGAGTGCCACCTTTCCTTTCCCAAGGTGGAAGATGGGGTTTGATCGCAATTATCCCCAAGCGTAACCTTAGAAAGTTGTCCTTCCTGCTTATCTTAATTCCGGCACTCAAGTAGGCTTGGGGTTTTTGCCTTACATAGTCACTGAGCACTATCCAGCCATGTGCCTTTTTGGTAAGAATAGCTTTGTCTTCTAGAACAGAAAGCATGGGCGTTGTTTTTCTCACCGCTTTTTTGAAGGAAACGTGATCCGTTGGAACGGTCCAAAGTTCGATCAAGCCTAGTAACTCAATAGAGTCAAACAGATAGTCCCTAGCTGGACATTTTTTTCTTGATTGTGCAAGGCTTTCCGGAGGTGGGAGTTTAAGGATCTAGCCTCAGCACTTTGGATTTTGTGCCAACTTTTAACGTAGGTACTCCTTCTTTCCACCGTTTGTCTTGGGATCCCAAATTTTAGCCGGTTTTGTGCCGGGGAGACATATTTTGGGAGATGGAATATTGCTCTATAGGAGTTAGCTGTTATGATGTCTAAGGCTGCTGTATCTTTACCTTTGAGAGCCTCACTCCCGTATTTCAATGATGGCAGCAATTTGGCCCTCAGGACCTGTAAAAAGGGGTCAAGAGTAAGGTTGGGAAGCCGTCTCTTCAGGGACTTCAGTGCTAAATATGTTGTGATCCCCTTTCTTCGCATGGACTCTAGCTGAGATTTAAATGAGCTATTATGGGCCATTAATATTCCCAGGTATTTGTAGCTTTGTACTTGATCCAAGCATTAGCCATCAAGGAACCAGCTATTGGTCTTTTTTTTATGCCATAATTTTGGTCTTCTTCAGATTTATTTTGAGGGAGTTCCGGTTAGAAAAACTACTTGTTGTGTTTAGCAGTTGCTGAAGCCCAATTGCAGTCCAACTGATTAAAACCAAATCATCAGCGTATAGCAAGTTTGACATTAGCTTGTTTCCCAGTTTTGGAGCATGGGATACACAGCTGTCCAGCTCCCCAGGGAGATAGGCCAAAAAGAAGTTAACAAGGATCGGGGCAAGGACGCCCCCCTGCTTGAAGCCTTTTGAGGTCATGATTCGTTTTGAGATGTGTGACCCTGTCCCTAGTTTGACCCTGATCCATGTGTCAGTATCTAGCTGCTTTAGCCGATCCAGAAGTGTGTTTGGTATACCCCAACTTTCCAGTTTTCCCCACAGTTTGGATCGATCGACATGGTCGAAAGCGGCTGTGTAATCAATAAAACACAGGAAGAGGGGCATTTTTGATGCTTTTGCAGCATCCATTAACAACGTAAGAGCCAGTATATTCATTGTAGTACCTTGGCCACTGCAGAACCCAGTTTGATAATTAGGGATGATGGATTTATCTGAAGCCCAAGATGTTAGCTCATCCAAGATTGTTCCGGCATAGTATTTGGCTTCTACGTCAAGAAGGGAGATCAGTCGATAGTTATTTGGATCAGTTCTTTTGCCTTGTTTGAAAATTGGGCTAATGATAGATCCTTTCCAAGATTCTGGAATAGTGACTGTGGTGTTTAAGCCCTTAATCACTGGTAGTAGGGCCTTGCTCCAGAAGACGGCGCCATATTTATACAGTGCCGGTGGGATCCAATTGGGGCCGGGTGCCCCCGTGTCTCTTCCCTTGGTTATTAGACCTTTTATCTGTTTTACCGTGGGAGCATATCCTTCCTCTTCATTGGGGTATGTAGAGTCCAAATCACTAGCAGGCAGAATCCCCTGTTGCTTGTGGATGTTAGTGCTGATAACCGAGTGAGCTTTGGTTGTGCAGTTTTGTGTCACTTTTCCCTTATTGGGGGATTTGATGTCCGGTAACATGATGCCAGCTGCCTTGATTGGTTCCCCTCCCTTGTTGTTAAAATAAGCAGAGAGGTAGGCTACCCAGTCGGCCCCTATTATAGTGGAACTAATTCCTGTGTGGTTCGGTCGCTCTAGCTTGGGGATTGTTTGCCAGAACTTTGCGCTGTTGTGTTGCTTGGCATCATGCAATAATTTGGCCCACGTTTGGTCATTTTTTTGCCTTATTTTTCTCCACTTCCTCCTTCTCAATAGTGCCTTTGTTTTTCGAAGGGTCGACTGCAGCTCCAGGTTCCCTGGTGTTTTTTGCAGTTGTCAAAAGGTCTGGTTTGTAATTCGTTTGAGGCTCTTGGTTTCTAAACTGGAATTTACTTTTGTTAATTCGTCTTCCGAGCGTCTTGGTTTGGTCCCGATCCTGGTCGCAAAATTGCCACTGAAGGTTTGAATGAAGTTTTCCCATGCTCTTACAATTGTGGTACCAATTTCTTTTTCTCTCTCAAGTAGGATTTTAGCAGTGGCAGATAGAGCTTCAATGTTGTTGGCATTGCACTTTAAACGCTTTGGATTAGAGAGTTTTTCGTTTGCAGCCGGGTTCCAGGTGTCTAATGTAGCAACAGGCCTCACATTCAACAGCACTTCTTGTGGGAGGTGATCGCTCCGAACATTGTCACCTATTTTAAAGGTTGCTATTTTGTCGAACATGGCTAGGGTTGCAAACGTGTAGTCTAAATAGGAGGATGTTTTTGAGGAATGAAAAGTGGCAACTGGTGGGTTATCCTCTAGGAAGCGGCCATTCAGAGCTCTTAGATTAAAGTGTTCTAGTTCTTGTAGCAGATACTTGGCCCATATTGTAGTTTTGGTAGTGCTTGCTTGGCCCTGGTTTGGTATCCCCCAAAGTGATGTAAGTTCATACACAGGGCCGTCGTCTTGGCTTGATCCAAAAAGATTTAAATTAAAGTCGCCGACAACGATTATGTGATCGGTGTCTTGCTCATCCATAATCCGTTTTATTTCATTTGACAGCTCCCCTGACTGTTTTTGTCGACACTCATTTTTTGCCAAGAGAAATTCATTGGGTAGTATCCTCTGGGGTTGGCCCTCCCCGGTGTATTTCGGAGTTGCTGGGTTGTTTGCTGTTAGTGTTGACTCCTGCTTCTCCTTTGTTGTTGAGATATTCTTTTTTTCTGAGCATTTAGCTGTTGGTGTTTCCTCCGGCCTCTGATTCACTTTGGATATGTCCCTTCTTGCAGGACTCGTTGATGGCCCCAAGGTGACAGCCGTAGTTTTTGTGGGCTCTACATAGGAGTGATCCAACCTGCCAGGCAAGACGGGACAGAAAGTGAACCCTCTTTCTTCAAAATCATGATCTGTTTCTACTGCGGTAACAGACGGTTTACTTGATGTATATAAAGCATCATATAGTGACTTCTTGTTGCGACCCTTCCTTTTTTATTACGAGCTTTTCATGGTGTAGGGTTTTTATTTGATGGAGCAGTTTTTATTGGGGCCATTATTGGTGTTATGTCATTATCAGCAACAGTGTTGGAGGAGATAGTTGCTGTTAGTTTGCTTTTTAGGCGGTCGGCTGAGGCGGTCCCTGCCGTGTGCCGGCCATCTGTAGATGTAAGGGGTGATGGAGCTGCCTTTTATTTCTGATAGAATCTTCCCTAGCATAGTTGGTAATGTTGTTAACTTGTAAATTATCTGTGCACAGGTGCATTCAAAATTAATGGTTTGACTACCATGCAGTGCTTCTTGTCCCCGTTTAATTAGGTTATTGAGTTTTTTGTCGATCCCTTACGTGAAGATGGCTAGTGTTTGGAGGACCGTAAGCCGTAGGTCCATTTTGTGCGATTTATATTGTAAAGCTGTAGTAGAGTATTGCATTGAGTTTAGAATTGCCGCCCAAATTGATTCAATGGGCGTAATATTACTGTGGTTGATTCTTTCCTGCATTGGTGTATTAATTGGTACAGAAGATGTGTTGTTTTGAGCTGGCTTTAGATTGTATAAGGCAACAAGCTCCTCCCATTCCTGTGAAGCCAGGAAGGACAAGTCTGGGCTTGATATATGTGAGTCTTCGTAGGAGGGTATCGTGTGGCGGTCTGGTGGTTTAACGGCCGGGAAACTGTGGGAGACCGCCCGATTGTCTGGTGCACCCGGTATCACTGTCTTTAAATCTTGCCGCTGGTGTGAGGAACTGTTTTTTGGGGGTTCTGGTGATTTGCTGGCCAAGAAGCTATGGGAGACCGCCGAATAGTCTGGTGCACCGGATGTGCCTGACTTTGATTCTTGTGCTGGCGTGTTTTTAGAGGTAGTAAGAGCGCCATTCCTGGGTGATCTGTGAGCTGGTTCTGGGCCGTGCCCCCTAGTGTGTCAGTTCCAGCTTTTACCCCTATTACCTCCTCAACAAAATTTTCAGCTGTCTTAGTATCAATGGCTCTTTCAGCGGATCCTGGTCATCTGGCGTGGATGTATTCCTTTGATCGATTTTGACCTGGTTTTCAGCTTGGTTATTAAACTGGTGAATTGGGGGTTGGAATTGGGGTTCAAATAGCGCGGTAAGTGACATCGGAGGAGCCTGGTCGGCTGCCTGATTGATTGGCTGGTAGATTGGTTCAAACTTCTCCGGCTGTTATGGGGGTTGCAGCCCTTTTACATTTGCGCTTTTTGAGTAAATTACTGTTCCCGGGTCTTTCAAAAATGCAAATTTTGCGTAGATTTTAGGTTGGAACGTACGGGGCTTTTTCCTTTGAGAGGCTCCGCCAATGCTTATGAGGGCGCAGTCCCCTTGTCTTCCTTGTGTTCTTTGTGACTGCGTCGGGTTTACTGGTTGGTGAAAAGTTAATTCCCCCATTCTTGGCTTTGTGCTGACATCATCGCCAGTAGTGGGGGGGTTTGTGTCAGGTCTGATGCAGGTGGGCCCCGTGACAGGGATACTTTCTGTGCTTTCCGTGCTTATGATGGTGAATGCTGACCCCAGTCGTGGGCCACTTAACTATTCTATACTCGCCTTTGCTTTACCTTGTTTTTGTTTGGACTTGGGCTTGGACCTTGAGGGGATCTTCCTTACACGGCCTGATCTCATGACTGGCTTTGTAGACCGTATCTGGTATAACTTGTGATTTTGAATATTTGAGTCTGCTGAACAGATAGAAGTTCCGGGTAGATGGTGCGCCGAAAGAGGAGGGGGTGGCTGCCAATGCCCCGGTTACTCGAGGCTCCTGACCTAGGTGTGGCGGATGCGCTCCTCACACACTTCCATGCACCTAGAGGTCCCTGCCGAAGGAGTGGGCGACTGGCTGCTATTCGCGCTCCTCTCCTCCCTTCTCACTGCTCTCACTGCTCTCTAGGGGACCCCAAGAGCCCCAAACGGCGGTCCAGCGGTCCAGCAGACCAGCAAGGGGGACCTTAGCCTTGCCTTTGCCTCAGCGCATCCCCCTAATGTCGCTTAGTGGGCTGTATTCCACTGCACTCTGGACCGGGGGAACTGAGAGGTTGATTTTAGGGGCTGATGCAAGGACTGGTGGCAAAGCTGGTGAGGCTCAAAGAAGTCGGAAATCAGGAGAGGTGTAGTGAGGACAGTTTATCAGCTGTTTGGAGGTTCACTGCCCCTCTCTCTGTAGGAGGCGGTGGGATGCAGGCCCACCTTGTCCAATGCTCTGCAAGCTGTCTGGGCTGTCTCACTGAGGTTACCCCCCCACAAAACGCAGGCCTGCAACTGCAACAGCCACCACCGCTGCTGCCACCCCGCCGTAACCCACTACACCATGATTGGTAGGTGGTGAAGGTAGAAGATAGAAGCAGTTGTCAAAGGTGGCAAGACGGCAGATGGCAAAACAATTTTAGGCAGTTTCAGGCGGTGATGACAGGGGGCCATAACAGGCTGCAATGGCTCGAGGGAACTGATGGCAAGCAGGGGCAAACTCGAAGAAACTTGAGCAAATCACTGGTAGCTAGTAACTGCACCGGCCTCACTGGCTCCCGCCGGGGCAGCGAGGCAAAGGTCGTAATGGAGAGTAGAGAGTAGAGAGCCAGGTGCGCCGAAAGCAGGAACCACTTCAGCTGATGATCCCGCTTACCCTCTGCCTCCTGCCGCGGTCGTAGTCCACAGTCCCCTCAGGAGGTGCAGGAAACAAGAAAGCACGCCGGCCGCTATTGCTGGTTTGAGGTTTGTCAATCTGCTGTCTGTGGCACACGGTACTGGGAGCGGTGGCAAAGGTGCGGGGGCCGGGTGAGGCAAGCAGCTTCAGACGTCCTCTCCTCTACGTCCTCCCGCTCGCCTTGCAGCCTCACTGCTCCTTGCACCGTGGTCCGCTGTTTGCGGGTGGAGTAAACTGAAGCAGGGAAGGAATAGCTGGAGGCTAGGCTAGAGGCGAGACAGAGGGAAGGAATCTCTTTGCGGCAAACTGGAGGAGCAAGCTGAGGGGCTTTCCCGGCAGCTCGCGCTTACCCACTGCCTTCCTCTACCATCTGCCGTCCTCTGTCGCCACTTCTCCTCTCACGACGACACACTGCCTTTAACTTTGCCTTTGCCTGTGCCCGCTTGCTGCCGCTGTCTATCCCCGGGGGAAGGGTGCTTCAACGCAGCGTCTCAGTCTCGCCTCAGTCTCGATAGCGGCAATCTCTGCAATCTCTGTAGTCTGCTGTCAGTTTCCAAAGCATTCTTTTCCCTTTGCGAGTTTTACTACCTGTTCCGTCTCCCCATCCCATCCCCACCCCCCCTTCCATGGACTTTCTTTTCCCCATCTCTGCAGAGTAGTGATGGTACTTAAGAAAATTTTCACCAGTCAACTCTGATAAGCAACTGGCGGCTGTCCAGAGTTTCCACAACAGGGATGGGGGAAAGGTCTTCGAGTGAAAAGGTCTTCGAGCGAACAAGGGGAGCTCTGCCCTGCCTCTTCCTGGCACTGACAGGCACAGATCTGCCCGCCCTTGGCCCACGCCGGACCCGCGCTACGGGAATGCTGCTCGCGATTTAATGCTCCTCCTGGTGCCGCGATGGAGGCCACAGCATGCGTCTGGCAAAGCCTGCTGTGGCTTGTAGTTCTTGTAGTGCCCTTCCCCTCACCGCGGGACCTGGAGGGTTGAGCGAAGTGGATTCCAAGTCGTTTCTCTTACGGCTGATGACAGAAAGGAATGCAGGTAAGTGTAAAAAAGCTGTTCCCCTCATGGCAGAGCCTGCGACCTGTGAGCGCGACCTTTAACATTCTTTGTCCATAATCACCTATACCTAGGCTGTCCGGAATTCGGTTAAAACCGACTCTCAACGACAATACACCTCCGAATGAAAATCAGGTGACCCGGTTTAAACCGAGTGTCACTGATTTTCATAGCTGACGTGGGGGGAGAGGAGCTGTTGTGGTCTGCCGTCTGTTTAATTGCGGCCGGCCGCACCAGAGTACTTCACGGTCTTTAAAAAGACCATTCACTTAATGAGGCTTTGTTGTTCTGTTGCCCCTTCTCAGAGTCCCTGGGGGCTCTGTTGAGCCTCAGAGTGTGTGCATGCGAGAGGAACAGCCGCCCCCACAGAGAGAACGCGGTCGGGCGCCCCTCCCCTCACTGCCCCATAATCTCTTCCATTAATACGAAAGAGCAGTGAAGTCCTGTCCTTTGAAGTTGCCCGAACACCCCGAGAGAGTGGAGACTCACCTCCCCAGGAGCCGCCGCCTGGGCAGCCGAGGCCCGCAGGGCTTCACTGTGGACACCAACACCAGCTCTGTGGCGGAGAAAGCAGCGCTCGGGGATGTGGGAGACGGAGAGCAGAGCGTGGGAAATTGGAGGAGGGCACTCTGGCGTCTGTGGAGGAAGAGGTGGAAACCCAGCGCGCACAAGAAAGGTGCAAGCAAAAGGAAACCCAAAGTCCTGAAAAAACCTGTGGCAGAGGCGGAGCCAAGCATGGGCTGACTGCTGTGACTTAGAAGGAGACATTCACCCTTTCTCTGCCCACACTTCCTGTGATTCAGAGCTACACACTGCTCCTGGCATAAACAAGTCCACCTATCTGGTGTGTGATGCTTCTGATGCCTTCCTGTGCACATGGGCACCCGGATTGATGTCCTTCATGAGTAGGATTAACCCTCTTATAGAGGTGCGAAAAAGTGCCAGTACTAACTGGTGATATGCATAAATATTTGTGTATTAAACGCTCTTCCATTAATAAAAATCTCACCTGTGCACACCATATGTGTACTTCACGTGGACACCTCTAATTGCTGATCTCCACCTCCAATCTTTAGAATCAGTGGCTCTCAAGCGGTTTTACTATCCAAGTATTGCTCAATGTGAAACGGGGGCAGCTTTAGACATCACTAGCTCTCCCACAGTCCAATCTACCTATTCTCTGACTGTTTGTCGGCAGGTCTGTGGCAATCATCTTATCAGATACTCCAATTGTTGAGAAGAAAGCAGGGGTGGCTGTTGAACTTTGGAAGTGGTGGGGCATAGCCTCAGAGTGTGTGCAGGCGAGAGGAACAGCTGCCTCCACAGAGAGAACGCGGGCGCCCCTCCCCTCGCTTCCCCATATTCTCTTCCATTAATAAAAATATCACCTGCGGTAACGTGCTGTTGTGGTGCACGGTAGTTTGCAGGGTTCGGCCTCCCCCCTCCCCTGCCTCCCCCCTCCTCTCCCTACCTCCCCCCTCCCCCCTATCCCCCCTCCCTCCGGGGAGTTACTTTGGCAGCTGCACCAGGGAGCTTGAAGACACCTATTGGGCTCAAACGGGATTCAGTCCCCCCCCCTCCCACTTCCTCCCCCCCTCCTAGTGTGTCAGCCCGGGCTGAGCAGCCTCCAGGGCAGACACGTTTTTGATCTGCCAGCCGCACCGGAGTACTTCACAGGTCTTTAAGACCATTGACTTGTTAATGAAGCTTTGTCCGCAGCCTCCAGTGACTTTCCACAAGAGGTGGCTGGGGGCGTGCCAAAGCCCTCATTCATCAGGATGTGTCAGTGTCCATGTGATTGTGCTCTGTGCAGATGTCTCTCGTTTTGGAGGTCGGCTCGCATTTCCATCACAGCTCGGAAGGAAGGATTGAAAAGAGAATAGGAGGGGAGGGGGGCTTTAGGAGAGGAAACTGGGGTTGAGGGAGATGCATGTGTCTGTGAGAAAGTGGGTGCATTCTGTGGCATCACTCTACACTCGGCACTGTGACTTCTCATTTATTTCAGTGACTTCATCGCTCACTCTGTCTCCTTTAAGGTGATTTTTTTCTCTTGCATTCATTCATTCATTCATTCATTCATTCATTCATTCTTTCTTTTTCTTCCTTTAACCTTCTTTATTTCTTTCCCTATTCTTTCCTTCTTTCTATCGCCTGCTTTCGCTCACCTTTGCTTCCTTTCTCTTCTCGTGTTTCCGTTACTCTTTCTCTGTCTCCCTTTGATCTCGTGTTTCTTCCCTACTCCCATCTTTATTTCACTTCCCAATATTAGTTGAAAGATAAGCATGTTATGGCAGAACGGGTGCATGATCCATGTAGCAGTTACAAGACGCATTGAGTCACGCCCTTTTGTGCTTGTCTGTACGTGACAAGCATCTCACGCTGTGTTCGTGTGCAGAGGTTGCACGGTACATACATCTTGGCTGGGGTTGGTAGCGGACCAGCAGTGTCTGGAAAGTGGGCTTTGACACATAATGCCTTAGGATCAAATGCACATTCATTCAGCTGTTTCGGAGCGCCTTGCTTCACAGCGCACTGCTGTATGGGCTGTCTCGCCGGCGCTTGAACACTTTTCTGTTGTAGCGCCCAGAGGCGAGTGCAGCTCTATTAGGGATATAGCGGCTATTCTTGGGAGCAGCGGGTTTTCCCTGCACGGCCGATGTGTGACTGCCTCTACCCCATGGTGGCAGGATGCTCCAGAGTCAGTACTGTGAAGGGTCTCCTTGTTAATTCCCTCCTCCCAGAGCTCACTCTCTCACCACATTCTAATGGTAGAAGGATACTCTGGACTGCCATTTATTGCAGTATTGTACTTCTACTTGTATTGTGTACTCTTTTGTATCATGCACACATGTCACTTTTTCCTCCTGTAACGTAGCGTTTGCTACCTCTTGTATTTTGTTTGTTCACATTTGTCACCATTGCCTCATGTAACGTAGAATTTGCTTTTGTAACATGCTCACTTGTCATTTTCTCGTCATGTATCACTACTGTTCCTTTTGTGAAGCGCTCTGACACCTTCGGGTAAAGTCTGCGCTATATAAAAACGCATAAAATAAAAAATAAAATAAAAATAAAAAAGTGTGAGGGGATGTTGGAGGGAGGGGAGGGCAAGAGAGGAGGGAACAACAATAAGCAGTGAAGGATGAAACTAACTGCACAGAAGTTTGGTGTTCCTAGGTGGGGGGGGGGGGGGGGGCAGCCAGGCTGCAACTGTTCATTATACCACCAAGGATTAAAAGTGCAAGGAGTGAAGGGCGCTCCTTCAAATTCCTAGCCCCTAAACTCTGAAATGCTTCCCCTCTCTCTCCGAGGGACCTATAAAACCATCTTAAGGCCATCCAGAGAACGCAGAAATGGTCTCTCTAAGCTAAGGGGGAGCAGAGACCTATAGACGATTGCACTGTGATGTGCATGTTTTTTTTAATTCTGTAGCACAGATTGTTTTCCACGCTACAGGAGAACATACCTACAAGGTTAACACAAGGCTGGTAGCACCATGCTATGGTAGACTCTTCCATAAACCTTGAAAATAACATCAGCAGAGGATGTAGTCTAATGGTTAGGGCGGTGGACCTCAAATCTGGCGAACGGGGTTCGAGTCTCGGCAATGACATTCAACATCCTGTGATTCTGGCCAAATCACGCAATCTACCCGTCCCTAACAAAAATGAATGTGCCCTTGTGTAACGCAACAGGTGCTCATGTGAAGCGCTTTAATACCTTCAGATCGAGTAAGCACTATATAAATCTGAGGGGAAAAAAATAGCAGTGAAATTCAGCCTAGCTTTACTCATAGCCGTGCCATCATGCTATGTGATTTGTGAGGAGTGCCCAAAACCATGAACATGTCACCAAGCTCTCACTTTCTTCAAATGACAACACATTGATTCTAAATGAGCTATGAGAACTGCCTGCCTTGCCTACAACGCCCAACACCCCCAGAAATCTCTCATTTCCAAAAAGTTCTCTCTGTACCCAGTTCAAGAGGTGTGCCTTGCACAGAGCCTCCCTTTTCAGGCAAATTTCTGGAAGTGCTGACTTAACCTTCGACTTGTAAAAATGCATGTGGACCTCATATACACTGTACATAGATTGTCTATATACTATGCATCAATGAAGAAAGCAAGCAATAATAAAAGCAAAGCGTTCCATAAACACCAGTAAAACACCGTTTCAGTAGTTTTTTATGGCGCGAAAATGAGTAACCAGTGAAAAGCACTGTTTTTTTGAGGTATTGAAATCACTGGAAAACACTGAAAAAACACCACCAGAATTTACCAAAAATAGAAACTGAAAACAGGAAAGCCTACCTATACCATAAGAGTATGTCTGCATACCAACATTAATATTCAAACCCTCTTGACAGATTTCTGAGCCCTCTATGGTACTATACAGGTAGGTGTGGGCTGCAATTATCCTCTGGTCTCCATGAAACTAGACACATTAGGGTATATTAGCAAGGGCAGTATTGCCGCTTTTAGCAGCACTATTTGCCGCTAAAGCAGCAATATTTTTATCGCCCGATCAGCAAGCTGTCGCTAACAGCAGTTAGCGACAGCTTTCAGACGATCGGTTTGGGGACCCTTTGCATGTCAGAGATATTTATTGCTAATGACATGCAAAGTGGGAGTACCCAAACTGTTAGCGACTGAAAGCAGTCGCTAACACAGCTATAGCCTATTAGCAAGGCAGGCGAAGCAATAAAAAAAGTCGTGCTAAGCGTGATTATCGCTTGAATCTGATGCCTGGTAAAAACATGACTTACCTGTTTGTTCAATGGGAGGTGGATTGTCAGGTTAAGTCCCCATTGGCGGTAATGCGTGAATATCGCTGGATTTCCAGCAATATTCAGGCATTTCACCGCTATCGCTGAATATATTAGCACAATAGAGATAAACTTTGCCATAGCATGTGTTCTCTGCTAACATATCCAGCGATAGGCAGCGATAACAATAAACGTGCTAAGCGCGTTTTGCGATAAATATCGCAATTCCTTGATAATATGCCCCATTGTTCCTATAATATGTGAACTGTTAATGGGATATGGTCTATTGTGATGGCTTCAATAGCTTATATTGCACCTAGACAAGACTATTGGATGGAGATATGTAGACTGTTAAGAATGTCCTCATTGCCCATCTTCCTTTCTTGGGTATGAAGCCCTTTGACTCTGACTTGCCTACCTAATAATGCAGACACTCATGAGGATGATGCTTCAACGCTTTTGTTCCTCAGCTCATTGCCACATCTTTTTGTCAAAGTAACAGACTCCATAGCAGCAACAACTGCTATGTTAGCCTTTTTTGTGGGTGAAGCTGCGTTTGGGCCATCCCTTCTAAGACAATTTCAGCCTCTTGCAGTTGGAAACCATTTTCCATCCTGGTGTCAACTGCCCTGCCACAGACATTCTGAGGGAAAGTTGTTTGGGGTTTTTCTCCCGATAGAATTATGTGCAGGATCTTTGAGGTTGTGAAGTTGTCTTCTCAAGATATATCCTTGAACAAACCTTCCTCTACCTCCCACAATTCTGAGAGACACTTATACTACAGTACATAGTCAATTCAGGAGTTATTCAGGTTGATATCTGCTCTCTGAGCTCAATCTGCCATATCACACTGTGAAGGCAGGTACAGATGTTATTAAATTTTGATTTTCATGCCAATGTTGTCTGGAGATTTCAGATTCAAAACAGAACTAGAGGAGTTCAACAAGGCCATGGCTCACCAGTCTCTCTGTATGATTTCCCTTCAATCTATATTCTTTTCACCCCTCCTAGTTGACCATTGGACTTTATTTATCTTGAGCAATGTGCACTTCCATGTTCTGGATCAACCGGGGCTGGTAGCTTTTTGTAGTAATGTGCCCACTATAGGGACCTGGGTATAACCTCGTGGTCACTGGTTAAAATCCTGGTGGGTCCACTCAGTCTTTCATCCTTCTGAGGTCAATAAAGTGAGTACTATTGAGTTGGATAATGATAAACATCTGTTACTGAGCACCAATTTACCGTTGGTTGAGCGTGCACTTTACAAATACATATGCTATATTATGTTATTGTATCTCAAGGCAGTTGAGAGTACAAAGAGCATTATCATTTTGAGGCTTTGTCATTTGGTTAGCCTGTCGATGACTTTTGCAGCAATTAGTTGGTGATTCAGAAGCTGGCGGAAGCTGGATCCTCCTCATGACGAGGTGGAGCAGGTGACGACAGTGAGCAGTCAGCGGCTGTGAGCTGCTGTGTGATCCACCAAGTGCTGAGCCGTGGGCGGGGTCCCGCTCACTAATTCCCTTTTACGTTGGCTACATGCATACCTGCCCAAACAAACCAAAAAGTGTCATATACAGAGCTGCACCAGCAGGGAAGTTCACACTCAATCTGACAGGCCATCTAACCCTGACTAGCCCCGTCCCTTCGACCCTGGGGTAGAAAAATACTGAGAGTGATGTAGTCTTCCTGACCCGCTGTCCCACCCAGCTTCAAGTTCAGTCGGCCTGGTCTCACCTCCTCTACCTCTTACCCAGCATCACTCCCACTGCCTTTCAACTTCCACTCCACCAGGGTAAAGGGTTAGTTCTGAGCAGCATCCCCTAAAAACAGTGATTCAGGGAGCATCAGAGTAAGAAACAGTGGGCTGCATTCAGTCACCTATAATCCCTTAGGCCAGTTGGTTGCCGAAATTTAGCGACACAGGCAACAAAACCTAAGCATGAGTGTGGCAGTAGTGCTACTTTCTGCCAAGTGTGAGACAGGCCTCCAAAGAAGCGGCCCTGCCAGGTCTGGGTGCGGCTTGAAAATGGCCTGGTGAGGTCCCCTCGGCCCTGGTGTACCTGGAAAAACAGGCGTACATGCACAGTTGATACCAAGAAGAACATCAAACTGCAAAGAACAGCTAGAACATCACAATATCATTCAATTGGCTCAATAAACAACTGAATGAATTAATAACAGAGGGGCAAACTGAAGAACAACCTGAAGAACAACCAGTGGACCGTGACTCAAACAGATAACCTATTTAATATTAGGCCTGGGCGGTAAATTCTGTTCTGCTCGCGGAATTTGCGGAATTTGGATAATTTCGCGTTCCGCGGAGAACTCGAAATTACCCAGAATTCTGCGTTCCGCGGCTTCGCAGAATTTTTTGCTTGCTCGCGTTCTCAAAATGCGTGTTCGTGAGATATTTCTCCTTGAGCATGCAATCAGCGATCGCGAACAGGAAAAAAGCATCGCGAACAAGCAATTTTGCGTGTTCGAGGAATTTCTGCGTGTCCGCGGAGATTTTTTTACCGTTTTGTGGAACTTTGCATAGCGCGACTACACAAATTCTGCCCACCCCTATTTAATACGACATAAGGAAAATGAAATCGGGGAAGATTAGGAAACAACCGGCACAAAACAAATCTAAAACAAAAGCAAATGTCAAAAAGTGTCAAAAATAAATCCTCCGGGCAAGCATGTCGCAACAACCTCAAACCCTTGGTGCAACTCTAATATCACTAATACATTCAATCGTCGGGTCAATGAATCATGGTGGGAAATTAACCTTCTTAAAGGACCCAACCGTGGCCATCTATTCGACATCAGACAAAATTTCAGGCCTCCCCAAACCTCTGATACAGCAAAATCCCGGCACCTCACTGGATGAGGACGCAATTCTCAGTGTAGAGCAGAGTCCAATAGCAACTGCAATGGGCCCAAATCACACTACAAATCTGAAATTAATGGCAACTGACACCCAGCATGAGGATGCAAAAATAAACCACATTGGCAACAAAAGGAAACTCGCCAACGTCCGAGTGCATACGGAAACGTAGCCCACTCCAACCGATGGCTGG
Organism: Lissotriton vulgaris; assembly: GCF_964263255.1. NCBI lineage: Eukaryota > Metazoa > Chordata > Amphibia > Caudata > Salamandridae > Lissotriton > Lissotriton vulgaris. The sequence continues at coordinate 1,435,832,221 of NC_141691.1, forward strand.
AAACAGTGAAAGACAATACCCAGGAGGACATTCATAGTGTCGAAAAACTCAATGATTTCTGGCTTGAATCAATCTCAATGCCAAAAACATGGTTTTGATACAGGCAATGGAAATTATCACAAAGATCCCAGCCAACACACAAATCAATATTCCACCGATAAACTAACTGAAAACCCGGCAACAAACAATAATAGAAATATCGAGCTCCTTTGAGCTGACAAACAGTGATGACATGAATTCAATATACAAAAATAACATAAACAATGAAAAGCAAAGCAAACTGGCCCAAACACACTGCAATGATGGTATGTTTAACAGAGCCGGGCTCATAAAGGAAATTCCCATCCAACAGTCGAAGGAAAAGGATGACAAACCAGACTTAAAAGTGGAAGACCTTTTGAACCTACACACTACCCTAATAAACACTTTGCAAACCTCAATCAGTGTTCTTAAGATGCAGTCAGACAATATTGACATTCAAATCAATTTGATGAACATCATAGCTGTACATATCTCTGGCATAAATTTTAAATTTTACACATTGATGGGACTAATAACTTTGAAAAATAATATACCCCATGTATGCCAGCAACTCACTGTGCGTGTGGTCCAATAGTGGACAAACTAAGTAAAGTACCCACTATCTTAATGAGCATATTGAAAGAGGGCAAACAGACTTACCAGACACCAGGGCCACACAGTACAGTGATGATTGAGTCACTTAATGGGAAAAAATCAACAAAACCCTTAGATTCATCAAACACTTAAAATAACAACACCCCAGTGACTGGTAAACTAATGCAAGCACTAGAAAAAAATGATAAAATATCCACTACAGAACCTCTATCACCTCCATCTAACATCACAGTCGACATAAATCGAGTCTCAACTGAGAAATCAACGAATTGGCAAAACGAACAAAACAAATATACTAATCCTCCTTCAAACAAAAGGACAGAGGAAATGCACCAGGAAGGCCAGAAAGCATCACCAGTGCAATAAAAAGACAGATCAATAGGTGAACAGAATCTATCAAATTTTCAATCTCAATGCCAAAAAAAAACAAAATTAAATCTCCCCTATAAATAAATCGAGAACACATGGAAGACATTTTATTTAAACTCCAACGATAATTCCATGATGGTGAATTTACCATACTCCTTATCAGTAGAACCTGTGGGAACAAATGGCCCCCCCAAAAAAATGAGAAGTGCTTGAGTAAGGGGGCCTGGACAAAGAAAACTCAAACGGAAACAATGAAGCCCACAGACAGTACAACACAGCACCATCGTGAGCAATGTAAACATAACTGGGGATAATAGAATAAAAATTATCTAGGCTTGGCAAAGTCATACCAGCAAACACTAAGTGTACAAAAGATACACAGATTTCTCAAAAAAGACCGGCATTAGGCTACCCAATTCCCGGCGAAAGCACCAACCTATATAGAGGAGAACCAGAAGTTACATTACAGAGAGGCTTTCAACCAAATAGAGAACAGAACAAGAGGATACTGATAAACGTAAATGTAGACCACCGTAACACGAATTATCAAGAGCCAAATCAACAACCTGAAAACCAAGATGACTAAAAATCTAACCAATCAGATTCTGTTAATTTCACAGTATATTTCACAAGGGCCACAAAATTATCTAAATAGAGGAAATGTCATGTACCTAGTGGTAGCCATCGTAACGTTGAACAATCTATCCTCAGCTGATCTATTATCATTTGGGATCATAAATCAGGGGGATAACAACCGAAATGAACAAAACACTCTCAACCTGACAGGCCGTAGAGCAGCTCTGCAGTTTGAGACCTGGAGTGTAACACTGTCCACCCCCCAAAGCAACGCTACCCTCTACCCCTACTACACCTGTTCTATACTAGGCTTGACAATTTTGCTGAAACCCCAGTACACTCAGTATTACAAAGTGCAAGAGGTAAACAGGGAAACAAGGTACCAAAATCAACGATACAAGAGATGATCCACCCAGAGCAATGCACGTCCAGGGCAGACACACCACGAGAATGACTCACGAACAAATACAGAACATCTCAGCACTCATCACTAAACCTCGTGTCATGGAACATAGCAGGGTGCAAAGCATGAATAGCAGGACAACTCACCACCGGATCACTGGAAAAAACATGAAATGGTAGCCCTTCAAGAAACATGGTTGATTACCCCAGTCCAGGTTTCAGGAGTCATTCTCCACCATGTGAATGCAACAAGACCTCAACGATATGGTAGACCTCTATCACACTAAACATCACATTTGCCCAATTGTACACCCCAACAACAGACATGCAAATAATAGAAATGGATGTGGGACCCAACAAAGTGGCAAGCACCATCATTCTAACCAATGTTTCCGTACACCCGAAACAAGAGAATAAAAAAACTCTATTTAAAAAACTGATAACAGCAATAGCCAAAATAAGATTTGTACATCCAGCATGGAAAATAATAGTAACTAGCGACTTTAACTCAAACTTAAGATATACACCAGAGGAAGATGACAACATATCAGCAGCAAATGCAATATGGGCAGTACAACCTCAAGACCATTCAACTCTCAAACAACATGACTCAAGTGGACAGAAACTAGTAGCAGACCTAGAACATCTAGGGGTGAGAGTGCTAAATTTGTGAATTGAACAGGAAAGACCCCCCGATCTGCACATATCATGGCCCCAATGCCCGCTCAATAATAGATTACACAATCCTCACCCTGCCGCTGCGTACACAAACAAAGGAATTTTCAATCAAATACACCACAGAAAGTTGCCATTCCTATACAATACACAATACACAATAGCACCGCCCGAGGCAGGTTCAATAACAATGATTAAACTCAACTGCTTAAGATGGACAAGCAGTTCACTCCCAAAAATAGCCTTGAGGGCAAAGGAACTGACAACAATTTATGCCCCACAGGAGGGCTCACTGTTAGGAGCCTGGGCTACCTTTCTAACAAACCTACTAAAGGAAGCCCCGATAAACATCCCTGACAGAAGCGCGATGGGCAGTTAACAAAAACAGCTGGGTAGAATAGCCAGGAGCCTATGAAAAGATCCACAAGTGGCAACACAGTGCCTAAAACCACATGGAAACAAATAAAAAAAAACTCAAAAAGCAGTTCAAAGAACAAATTTGGGAAGACAAAAGTATGCAATTAGACAACTTTTGGTCTACACTTTTATTCAATGCTAAACAATCAAACGCAAAAGCCTTCTGGGAGCTACTGCACGGCCTCACAAGATACCCAAAGGTAATAAATGTTGTCTGCGTCACAGAGTCGGCCTGGGTACATTACTTAATCTCCACTTTTTCCATTGCAAGTGATAAAAGGGTTGAAGTTCTGGAAACTCCTAACTGCTCCCTAGTCAAGGACCACAATATGACAACACAGTCAATGTCAATAAACCTAACTACACACACATTATCCACTGATTTAACTGGCCTAACAAATCAGACTAACCAAGCACACAACAGATATGACTCCTAACAAACAAGGAAGTATTCTGGAGAGCACAATGACATCAGAGCAACCACCAACACAATACTCCAAGGGTATAAGCACGGGCAGACTAGACTGGACACCAGGCCCAAATGGTATAGCTCAAGCAACCTACAAACTGGTTCCTAATTTTTGGGCTGTCCATTTGTCCCGCCTGTTCTGTTAGGAGGGCAGTACAAACAGACTTTTGGAGGGTTGGAGAGGCTCACTAATTAACCCAGTGCACAAAGGAGGGGATCAAACAAATCCAGCCAACTACCAAATGATCACCCAAATAGACTCAAAAGCAAAATCCTTCGCTTCACTGATTCTCACCGCCTTGGTGAGAGTGTTCTGAGAATAACAACAAAAGCCCTGTCAACCAGTCTGGATTCCGCAGGGGCGCTGGCACTACCACAAATATCCTCACCCGAGGCCTAATGGCATATAAGAGTCAACTACAGTGAAAAAATCGGTATCTATGTTTCATAGACTTTAAAGCGGAATTTGACTGAGTTAACAGAGGCCTTTAATGGCACAGATTAAAGCAGTGGGGTCTTCTGAAACCAATACTCAGAGCAATAATGCATCTATACACAAACACTTGGATGCAATTTAAAATAGCCGATGGGAAGAGGCTCACCAGGAAAATTCACACTAATGCTGGATTAAAACAAGGCTGCATTTTAGCGCCACACCTTTTCAACCTTCTTATGGCGGATCTCTCACCAATGTTAGATGAGGTTAACTCACACCCGCCATGCCTGGACACATTGCCTAGCACACACCTTTCTTATGCTGACGATATAGTGCTACTAAGTCACACGAGAATAGGCCTGCAAAGGGTGATGATCGAACTGGGGCAATTCGTCATGGCAAATATGCTAGAAATAAATACAATAAAACCAAAAGCTATGATTATAAATTGCCAGTCCCAGAAACAACTAACATTCAAAATCAGTAATACAAAACTGGAAGTCATTAATAGCTATAAATACCTAGGTGTACATATGGATAACCGATTAACCTTTCAAAAACACAATGAGAACGTCATAAAAATGGAAACTGACTAATATTTACCTTCTGTTCTGTTTGCTCCACTTGTAGCAGTTATTAAAGCGAAACTCCTGCCAACTGTGGCCTATGCTGGTGAAATCCAGCATGGAAAAGACGCAGCGATCATGGATAGCCTGCAAACACAGACATACAAAACGGTATTTTCCCTACCCCACAACTCCTCAACAGCACAGGCCCAACTCGAATTTGGGCTGCAGCAGCAACACCTACACAAAAGATACATAACAATAAAAACCTGGTACAAAATTTGGACCTACCAACAAAATACAATCAACAATGAGCTTTGGAGGGCACTAGATGATGACCCCCCCCCCCAGTCTTCCCATACTAAGTATTTACAATCATCTTTAAAGATCACAAAAACTACAGGTCTTTGGCAATCGAATTTACCATTCTCTTCTTTTCAACAAACATTGAAGAAAGAGGCATTAAAGCACTCGCTAATGGAAGATAAAATCAGCAAGCGAGCCTATGCATGGATGGTCCTGCAATCGTACACAAAAACTGCAACTGGCAACATACTAGGGCCTGACTTACTCCACTACTTAAAAACAAAAGTTTCTAGCAATACGTTTTGGATCATTACTATCTAACGCAGACCAACCAAGCTGGCAATACAAGGGCCCAAAGTAATGTCTTTGTGGTGAGCCAAAACTGGACTTCATCCACCTAATATGCATCTGCCCAGCCTTAAATCCATACCGTCGCTTACGACTGAAAAAAACTATTCAACACAAGGGGCATTCGCAGCTGTAGATCTGCAATATTAAAATGTCTCAACCCGAATGACCCACAGCTTAACTACAATTTAGTAAAGTTATTAATCCTGTACCAGAAATTACCAAAACACGGACTGAGGGGAAAGCTCTTCCCTCCATTCTATTGCACTACTGCTAACCACAACTTTCAATATTTATACTTTAATTGTGTAATTATGACATTGTCACAAACCAAAACGTTTACCATGTATATTTTAATAGTATAATTCACTCAGTTTTACTGGTACATTGTTATGGTTTATTTTAACTAACTAAATAAAGTGCATTCTGATTCTGATTCTGGTTAGCCTGTTTTTCCGAGGATGTTCGCCTAAGTAGTTGACTCTGTGGTGAGAAGAGTGTTCTAGATAAATGACTGGGTAATTTGGTCAACATCTCTACCTAAGGACAGACACAGCATACTTCAGTGGTACATGCCAATTGAGGAGATATCTAATCTTCAGCCCTCCAACAATTAACTGGTGCTGCATTCCAAATGGTATTGGGAATCAGTTTCCTGCTAACTTTATTCCTGATCCAAAAGATGATTAGGTAATGGAGCTGAAAACTAATGGAAGCGTCCTTTTGGTGTATCTTCAGTACAATTGTTCCTTTAGGGTCTGGGGTGGAAAAGTGTGAATGCGTCTGCGCCCATTATCAACTGGTTGGTTCAGTTGGCAATTGCCAGGCCTTAAGATATCTTGAAGGTTATACACTCATGTGGCGTCCAAGGGCCTTCTACTCAAGGTATGGCTTTCTCTTGGGCTAAATGAAATGGAGTGTTTATGGATCAGATGGGCAGAGTGGCAGCCTAGTCCTCTAAGAACACTTTTGGGTTTCATTCATGTTTATCTACTTCCTTCCTTCTAGATGGGCCTTTTGGCAGAATCGGTCTTAATGTGGTCTGTCCTTGGATGCATGTTTATGAGACTCTTTGGAAATGTATTCACATGTGTGGCAGAAATTAGGATTCTTTGTTTTTGTATCTCTCTTTATGGGGTACTTGAGAAGGCTGGTCTATGCTACCAACATCATCAGGACAGCAACGAGGAAGTCGGAGGTAGTGGCCTGACTACTTACCGGCAATCTTCGTTATTATTATTCCAGGACTTCGTCATGCAACTCCATCTTTTTTCCCTCCCTTCCATCTTGTCTTTCTCAAACAGGATGCCTGAGTGTTACAAGGTGTGAACGTCAGGGTTTCACAGAAAGGGTACAAGGAAAACATTGACTGTCAATACATGATCTGGGCTGAGAAGTACTTTTCAGGTGTTAGGGTGTTGGTCTTGATGCAGACTGCCTCAAAGTGCAGAGATGAGGGTGAGGAAGGTGTGTACATAGAGTATTGAAGAATGACTGTAAGTAACTAGGGTTTCCACTCGCTTTAATAACACAGTTTACTGATGGAGCAATGGGTGATACATTGAGAGATGGGCAATCTTTATTTTACTAATGTAATTCTCATAATCATGAAAACAGCATTTAACAAAATTGTAATATTTTTAAGACCTTTTGTGGATGGGTGCATTTATGCAGCATATCGCTCGCCTTTTCATGAAACTTCCTCAAAAAAAGCTTGATCAACATGTTTCAGACATAATCTGATACAATAGGTTTTGTTGCTAAAAAGGCTGAAACAAGTTAAAGACCAAGAAATGATGCGGCAAATGAATACTTAAGACATTTAGTAAAAGCAGACTGTTGTTGTGTATGGACTTCCGGTGTTTTTGCAAAAGGAAAAAGATATGTGTGTGCAGGATGTGTTGCAGGGGTTGAGGAATAAGTTGAGGGATAGTAGCATTGCATATTAACAGACGTTTATTCCTAATATGTTTATATTCTTTTTTCTCATGAAAGACATTAGGAGAATTATGTAACAGCTTGTACATTAGACATCGGTCATTAAATGTATAACTTAATATTTCTCACAGAGTACTGGAGCATTATTTTTCCATCTAAAAATGTAGACAATTAAAAAATTGAAGCTGGGAAGAGAAACATTTAAATAACAGCTGTCAAATAATACAATGGTCAGTCTTAAGTTGCCTCACACTTTATGGACCTGTCTTTCTTCCTGATCAAATAATGAGGGAAACTTAAAATATATTGTAACTGTTGACAAATGCTACTTAAAAAAGAAGTTTAATGAAAAGTATATTACTTTCACGAATAATGTCTGACTCCTGAATACACGGAATGCATTTCACACTATGCACCACGAGCATTTGCATATTGTGAAGTTCCATATTCTTTAGGCTAATGGAGATTGTGGAGACCTAGTATAGCACTCTTTAAACTCATTGGGCCTCATTTATGAAATGTGTTGCATTGCTGCGTGAAAACAAGGATGCAAGACTTCTCAGTCTGCCATGCTTGCGGCACCATGGATGTGCAATATTTTCTGTATGGTGCTCCATGTCGCAAGGATTTACATACACGTCAGTATTCCTCATTTATCTGTAGGCGCAAAAGTAGCGCATTACTGGGGTTTGTCTGAAAACAGACGCGACTCCAGCAATGTGTCCTTTCACATAGGCTAAGCCCCATGTGAAGGGACCTGCATCACTCCTTATGCCTGCTGTGAAGCAGTCATAAGGATTTGGCGAAGTGGCATCCTAGAAGTGGCATAGTGAATTGTCACCACTACTACAAGCCTTTTTTGGGTGGGAAGCCCACCCTGCATTCATCATATCTGACACACATATAGTGTAGCAAAGGGGTTTACAAAGTGACACATCTCCCTAGATTTCTCACTTTGTAAATACGACTCAGTGTGTTGCATACGTTACTCTGCTACAGCATGACAAAAAGTGATGCAACTGCAGCGTAAAGGACTCATAAAGAAGGGTGCATTTGGGAAGTAGGTGAGAGCTTTAAAGTAGGTCAAACAAAGAGACAGGAAGCACTTCAGACTTTTTTTATATTGTTTCTACGTGCCCCCCTTGTCATTCCTTACATTTGAGGTCCATGAGGTCAGCTAACGGCAGACGCAATCCAAGGTCCATAAACAACATGCAATACAATTTTGAATGTGCCAAACGTTGTTGCTAAAACAGTGAACATAGATGAAAAACTTTAAATGTTCGATATTCTGTGTACAATAAAGAAATCATTTATGTGAACAACTAGATATGATTTATGCTCCATTAAAGTGATGCTATTAAAGGTACTTTTAGCATTTTGGGGGCACATGGCCATGGCGCCTCAATGTACTACAGCCATGCATCCAAAAAGAAAAGAAATAGAAATTTAGAGGTTTCTATACCTGGTGAGACTTCATTCTCAGCGTGAGGAGCTATCATAATTTCAGTATCATCATCATCAACTTTATTTCCGTCAATGTGATCATAAAAGCACAGCACAAAAAAAAACCTTTACACTGCACCAATCACCTCACATTAAAGTGCACTGTGCCTTTCAATAATCCTAACTTTGAACCAACTTCAGGAGGGTTACATTAATCAGGAGATAAGTTAAAAGGACAAATACATTCAGTGTGTTATAGTCAACAAACACTATGATAGCATTAATTACAATGCGCTCCAACATTGTAGTGTGGAATCCTCAGCTTAATATCACAACTCTATAGTTACAATTTATTCCACACTGGGCATCGGCAGGCCTAGATTACTCCCTATTAATTGCATGGATTAGTCTAGGCTTATTCATACGAGCACATAACATCACCAGTAATCCCAAATCATATATGTGTATAATGCATTAGGGAGAATATTTAGATCATAAGTTTGTATGTCCTTCTAGCATTCTGGTCCTAGGTCACCATACCGCCACTAAGTAGCGTGATACAGAATACACTACAAATAAACTAGTGCCAGTCTTTACTATTCTTAGAGTATTCAAATGTCTACGGCACCATAGCAACTTACAAATTGGAATTATCAATTTCTTCCACTGGAGCTTGTATCCCTAGCAAAAAAAGAATATGTAAGCATAGGTTTCAACACCTAAGCTACAAACTGGCCACTATTCAGAGTGGTCAAGAATTTTAGACCATTTACTTATAAAAGCATGATATTAATTCACGTGCCATCCCGGCACTCAATGAATTGTTTGCGTGAGGGGGTTTCAAATAATAAAAGGCTCAAAGTTCAGCGCATTTTTGTCTTCATTTTTGTGTTCTAATTGAGCATATTGTGTTGTGATGTACCCACTACCTATATATACTCTTTAAGTGAGAGCTTAAAGTTCTCAATTCATCTGGGGTATGCCATTGCCTATTAAGACCCAAATTTGACGTAGGTTCTTGATGTTATTCAAACAGGGAATTTTAGTAACAGCCAACTGGGCTATTACGGTTCTTAAGCCAACCCTGTAACAAGCTAGTTCTTCCATGGTCCACAGCTGGTAACAAAAAAGCAAGGCCAGATTCTGAGTTTACTTTTCATGTCCCTGCACCTAGGTACAAAAAAAATGGTAACATTGGTGTGCCTTGTGGGAGACCCAATCGAGCCCTCATGAGCTTGTTTTCTGCCCCAGCAAGGTTCCTACACCTTCTGTCCCCCCCACAACTCAGGCCCATACATAGCAGAGCCCAGAGTTTTGCAAAATACATTTCCAAAGCAGGAGTAAAAGCTTTTACCAAGGAAAGTCTATGTTTCCTTGCAATTACACACCCGTAATGGCTTAGGCTGAGTTCACCCTCCTGGGTCTGAGCCTTCCGGATTAATTTGTGTGTCAATTTGGCACATGCGTATGTAAACTCTGTTACTCTTTCAATAGACTCGGTACCAATTTTCATTTTAGTACCAATGGTTCACGGGGGATTAAAGATCATAAGTTTGGTCTTGGTCTAGTTCAGCTTCATTCCCCGCAGAAATCAGTGAATCAGTTCAATAGTAACCCCGGGCGGATCTGGCATAGTACCACTACGCGGAGTTCCACGGAGATGGAAAGAAACTCCACCCCGCTCCACTCAGTTTAACTCCCCTCCACCTTCCCTAATGCAATTATAATTTAAAAAAGGCACTTACCTGTTGTGGCTGCCTCTTCCTCGCCATGGTCTCACTCTCCTTCCTTGTCCTCCCCACCCTCGTCGATGGAAATCCCTACGTTGTACGTCTTGCACGTAATTACATTACGGAGGGTGGAGGGGCCGGCTAACTCTGCTCCACCATGGAGTCAGAGTTTTGTCTGAACTCCACGTTCCCAATGGAGCACAGAGTGGGCAAAACTCCCTAAACTGTGCTGGGCGAGAAGAGTTACCCGCCCGGGCTTATTCAGTAGGCACTGGAGGCCAGATGGTGATTTAGAAATTTGAATGGTCTTGTATGCGAACAGCAGGGCCTGAATTCCCAGCACCCTATTTGCGGAGCATTGCACCCTTCTGTATCTAAAAGCCCCATGTCATTGATATAAAGTAAAAACAAGGTTGGTGCCAAAACACACCCCTGACTGTCTACCCTTTGTATCTTAATAGCATCAGACAGGTCCCTAAATTACTCTAAGGAACCCTTGGACGGTTTTGCTCATGAAGCCTCACAAAGATAGCCAAAGATTATCAGGAATTACCATGTTTCTAAAAGTCCTTAACAAGTGTCATTAGAGATGAGGTTGAAGGCTGATTGCAAATAAACGAAGAAGATATAAAGCCTGCCTCCTCCAATGGACAACGTCTTCGAGAAGATTGTACAAAACCGGAAGACTCGGTCCACTGTATACACTCCCACCTAAAGTCTGCCTGGAGTTCTGAGAGAATGTTTTTCTCAGCCATCCAGTAAAGTAGCCTACAGAGGAGTTGACTACAGAAAATCCTTGGCAGGCAATCAAAGAAACCTATTTGTCAGTAGTTCGAAGGGACCTCTCTTTGTCTGTTTTTGAGGATCAAAATTATCCCACACTGACACCAGGATTCCGGAATCCTTCCACCTGCCAAAATCGTATTTGAAAGGGCATTGTTATAGTTGGTCCAAAAGTCACTATTTGACAAATAGAGGTCACCCATGATCATGTCAGGGCATGGAGTCTTACCCCAGGCAATTTCCTTTAGTGCCCCACCCTCTGCAGAGATTTTAGTGCTTCGGACGATAATGTATAAAGGTTACTAAAGTGGGAAACTGTTACTGCATGTTATATGACAATTCCACTTTCCCCTACCAAACCATTCGTTGTAAGGTTCCAAACTAATGGCTATCCACAGCCTTTGCTGTGATGACTAACCCTTCCCACACCTCTGTGCCCCAGTTGCACATGGCTGCTTGTTGCATGTTCTCATAAGATTTTCTGGCCGATCTAATGTCCATTACATTTCCCTCTGTTAGGTTCTTTATCAGGGATTATTTTTTAGCTATGCAGAATTTATTGAACGAGAATGAGAGCTTGCAGGGTCTACCTTCCTTATTTACTTCCTCAGTAACAAAATCTCTTAACTACATTAAAAAACATTGTGTAATTCCACATCCAGTATACAAATTTTAGGATCCTTTACCACCCCCGGAGTTGCAGTCTGGGCACCCTGTTTTGATGCCCTGATCTTTGACATATTATCATGCTGGACGGCCACCTTTGCCATTTTATGGATTTCTTATTATTTGATAGTTTATTGACACAGTGGGATGACTTCAATTTAGTAACAGGTAAACTCATGGTAAAACAATTTATCATAGTTCAATGTAGAACATTATGGTCGCTATCTACCCTGGGTAAGATCACCAGGTCATTGAGTAGTGGGCATAGACTACAATCCAAAAGGATCTAATATATTCGACTGACATGATTAGGATGATTCAATGTATGGCCAACCCCTTTGTTGGACTTAATATGTCCATTACATGCATGTATGTTGTGGGTGAGTGGAAGGGATATAATTTGCAATGCCTTGATTGAGCACTTCACAGGTATCAAATTTACAGATGGAATGCCACTTATTTGGCGAGAATCCACTGACAGTTCCTCACCGCCTTGTGATAGGGGTTCAAAATTGGTGCTAAAATAACCAGCTATAAAGAGCAGTCCCTTTCCCTCCAGATAAGTTAAATATGCAAGGCCGGATTGTTTAATATACATATTATATAGGTACAAATACCGGCCTCCAAAGTTGTGTAGCCTGATACCCCTCAGGCCAAGACACTCCAACATGAGTTTCTATCCTGCAGGTAAATGATGTCTTGACCCAGATTTGGGCTTCTTCAGTCCTGCATGACAGATTGACCAGTAGGAGGTGCCACGTTCCTGATACCAACGCTGAGGTCGCCATTTTCCCACATTCATCTGCCTTGATTTCTTCTACAATGTCTTCCAGCGAGATGTGAAGGGGGCAAGAACGCTCCACCACCAGCCTGACGTATTCCTCAATCTCGTCCACTTCTCTCTCCTCCTCCTTGGTCACCAGCCTTGCATGCCTGTACAGGAAAATGGCTGGATTATGTGTCCCTGGTTAATAGACCGCGTTGAACTGGTATTCTTGTGGCTGTAGGATCGATCCCCTTTTCATTACTCTGTGGTGGTTTTGATGAGACTCTCATGAAGAGCGGAATCAGGGGTTTGTGGTCTTTGTGGATGGTAAACGGTTGACCATACAGGTACAGATGGAAGTGGTGACACCCCCAGTGGATCGCAATTGCTTCTTTTTCGATTTGTGAATATCTCTGTTCAGTGTCGGTTAGTGCACGGCTGGCATATACTACCGGTGCCCACTCCCTATCTGGCTGCTTTTGGAACAGTACTGCCCGAGTCCAATGGGGCTCGCATCGACTGACAGCTCTGACTCGTGCGCTGGGTTAAAGTGGACTAACGTGGTCTCCGCTGATAAGGCACGTTTGGTGTCCTGTAATGCCTTTTCTTGCACAGGACCCCACTCCCAAGTGGTGGTATTCTTTGTGAGGTATCGCAATTGTGCAGTTAGTTCCGTCAGGTTCTGGATGAATCGGCCACAGTATGTGACCATACCCAAAAAGCTGAAAAAAGGAATGCAAGGAGGGTCTAAGGGGATTAGTTTACCGACCCTGACATCTCAATACCCCTATTCGAATGTAGCAACAAAAGAAGAGATGTCCGGTCAAAGGGGTGTGTGTACTGTACTAGAAACTAAAGAAAATGTGGGATCATGCAGCAACCACAAGAAATTACACTGGGCTGAGAAACTCCCATCAGCCCACCCCTATGGCGGAACATCATCATGTGGGATTCAGATAGTGTATCCAAACCTCGCCCAACCCATCAATTGATGGTGCGGAGATGGATATCTGAGGTGGAAATCTATCCACAGTGTTATTCAGATGGTGCTGATGATGTGCAGTGCTGTGAAAAAATGTGAGTGTGAAAGTCTAAAATTGGCTACTAGGGCAAAAAAGTCAAGTTTAATAAGGATTGTCCTAGTGTCAAAATTAAAATAGCGCCTAATAGTCTGAAAATATAACTATACTATGGCCCTGTGCAGGAAGGTCAACATGTTTCAGCCGAGCGGAACAAACTGTCCGGCTTTCTTCAGGACCAAGGATGAAAAGCTACTGCAAAAAGTGAAAGTGAGAAAAAATATATGTTACTGTGCATATAATGTTCATTTACTCCTACCAGGAACTTGGGTCCCCGATGTAATCTGGTGGGAAGGAATTAGTTGTCCTTTCCTAGAGGGGAAAAAGAGACAATGCAGAAAGTACATAGTAAGGTTGCATACATGTATCCCAAAAGAAAATAAAGAGACAGTACAGAAAACACACAAAAAAACGCTGAGGAACACCTCTTTGTTAAACAGAAGGCTGTTGTACTTCTGCTTCTTTAATTCTTTTCAATTAGATGAAATTATTGGATATCTTACTCACCCAGCATTATGTCGGAGATAACCTCACCTCACCCGGCAACCGCTCGGGAATATGAGGCCCCGCTCTGTTATGCAAAAATGAAAATAAGGACACAATCAATACCTTATTTGTTGTGTCTAGCTAGATTGCTATATCATCTTTACTTTAAAATGAACCCAGTTGTTACTTAAAGACATCCCCTCTATGATCAAAAAGGCTGAATATTAACAGTGAGGTCGCTGATGGCGTAGAATGATCTGCCCCCTTGGTGATTTTGGCAGAAGGGGTTAAGCTCTAGATTGTCAATGGCCCCAATTCATCAATGCTCATGAACTGGGGAGAGAATTATTCAGAAAGAAGCTGGAATGCTTAGAGCTCTCTTCGTATGAGCAACCACTATCGTGAATGTCCCGGACCTACCTATCCGTCGGTACCGCTCTCTGGCGTCCGAGAGGAAGTGGAGGTAACATAGGATACGTAGTGCTCGATTGAATAATGGCCCCAATTAAGTTGTTAATTACTGACCAATGATCGCAGCACAGCTCTTGTTGCGACCGCATAGAAATGAAACCGCTAATCTTCCCGCGCATGTGCTGAAATCCTTACTATCTGCGCATGCGCGAAGAGCGTGCTTGGTAGACACTGGTCATACGCAAATGCGCGTAAGCCTTAGTGTGGTGTCAACAAGCGACGTTGTCTATGAGATGCTGTTTTGGCATTCAGTTGCTAGGATACTACAAAAACATAACAAGCCCCGATCTGTATATTGGTAGTTAAAGGCGGATGCATATTAGCCTTGTATAGTGTAAACACAGAATACGTGTCAACACAGGGGACGCTGTTTTGGCATTCAATTTCTAGGAAACTACAAAAACACAGCAAACCCTGAAATGTTTATTGTTATGCCATTACGGAGCCAATGTCTGGAATATGGCATAAACACTGGCGTAAATCATAAGCCAGAAAAAAGATAGAAGATAGAAAATAGATGTACTAGATGTGGTGTCGCTCACTAGTAACTTAAGTGTGAATTATGTCTACATAGCGAAAATAAAAAAGACTCTGATTTGTAGTCCTAACTCGGTACCTACCAATACGTGTCTAATTATGTACTACCAAGTCAATGAATTCCGCAATTGTTTACTTACAATTATTACGATAGTAATGATGGTCTACCATATATCAGGAGGCCATTAAAAGAGACCACTACAGAGCCCAGTAATGTAAGTGGGTTAAAAAAAGGCTTGATATATGAACAATGGTTGTACGCTAGTATAGTACTGTATGGGTCTGTACATGAAGATCTAAAAACTGCTGGTAGATACTGTAGTACTGAAGGGAGAATTCTCATTAAATGGCCCTAAAGTATATAACCTCAGATGAAAGTCAGTGTAACATTAAGGCCAACCTGTGGATGAATGTAACTCTAATGAAATCCACGGTATGTCATCGTTCAAGCCCTTAATGTCACTCCTCAACTTGAAAATCCATTTCTGCTCCTTCACAAATAGGAACCTGGACACATCACTAATATGTGGTGGAATGAAAGGGTGTTCAAGAATCACGCACCTCATGTCTTCAGCTGTAAGTTTGAGAGACAAAAAGTGATTGGTCAAGCGCGTGGATTGTTTATGGCATCGGATAGTGCTTTTGTGTTTACTAATCCTCAGTTTGATTTTACGAGTGGTATGGCCAATATATCTGAGTGAACAAGGGCATGTTATCATATAAATAACTCTCTCTGAGTTACAATTTGCATGTTTCTTAAGAAGCCAAAGTTTTCCCGTACCCAAGTCCACTCTGTCTGTTTTATACATCTGTGGACAGGCACTACAAGAGCCACTAGGGTAGTGACCCTGGACTTTTGGAAGGTTCCAAAGTGTGGTAGTGCTGTCCATAGTGTGTATTCTTGGTCTCGTATGGACCAGACTGTCACGTAAGCTGGGTGCTCTCTTGAAGGAGAACAAAGGAAGTGGTACATTGATGTCTGTTACATTTAGAATTCCCCAGTGCTTCCGTACTGTTTTCTGAATTTTATTGGAGAGGACACTAAATGTACTAACAAAGGTGAGCCTATCTACTGGGGGTATCTCAGCCCGCCTGTACAAAAGAGCCTCTCAATTGTTGTTAGATGCGCCTTTCCACGCTCTTTTGACCAGATGTTTAGGATATTGTCGTTCCTCTAGTTGCAAAGAGCACATAGTTAGACTTTAATAACTGAGATTGTTTGTTGGGTCGGAGCAGCGCAGAGCACGCAGCAGAGCACAGAGCGCACGGAGCAGCGAGTGAACGAGCCGGCGTTGTCGACAGAGGCAACAGAGACAGCCGGCCCGCTCAGCACTGCAGCATTGTAGCCTCCCGCGGCCGTAGCCTTCCACTGCCGACACCCAGAGAGCCAGAGGGTGGATTCGGGGCCAAGGACAAGGACAAGGACAAGGACGGAAGCACGGCAGCAGCGAGGACGGCATCGGAAACAGTGAGCACATCGCGCTGAGCACATCGCAGCAAAGAGCTGCCATCGCACCGCTGAAATCTCTGTGCTCCCAAGCCCCAACCCCCGCCCCCTGCGCCTGTGCTCGACACATGAGGGCACAGGGGCGCAGGTGCACATTATTCACACACCCTTTGCACAGGGGGGCACAGGGAATGCGCAGGGGGGTAGAATTTGTGACTTCACCCCTTCCTGACAGCTTGAGAACCGGTAACCGGTAACCCCCCAGCTGCCTCTATTTAAGTACCTACCCCTGTCGCTCACAGACTGCTGCCATTACTGAGCCATACTCTTTGTGGATTGCGAACAGAGGAAGTCGTGGGATTTCATTGCAGCTGTCACCTTTTGCTGCCTTGTGCGGGTTCTGAAAGGGGGAGAGTGTTCTGACTGCCCTAGACGCCGAGGGACTGCGAGGTCCAGCAGGCTATCTACTACACAGCTGCTGCCTCTTCCCTCGGCGTTCCCGCCCCCCCGCCCGGACACTTGATAACCTATTGCGGCCCCCGCTTCACGGGAGCCGCTCACAGACTGCTGCCGTACTGAGCCATACTCTTTGTGGATTGCGAACAGAGGACGTCGTGGGACTTCATTGCAGCCGTCACCTTTTGCTGCCTTGGGCGGGTTCTGAAAGGGGGAGAGTGTTCTGACTGCCCTAGACGCCGAGGGACTGCGAGGTCCAGCAGGCTCTCTGCTACACAGCTGCTGCCTCTTCCCTCGGCGTTCCCGCCCCCTGCCCGGACACTTGATAACCTATCGCAGCCCCCGCTTCGCGGGAGCCGCTCACAGACTGCTGCCGTTACTGAGCCATACTCTTTGTGGATTGCGAACAGAGGACGTTGTGGGACTTCATTGCAGCCGTCACCTTTTGCTGCCTTGTGCGGGTTCTGAAAGGGGGAGAGTGTTCTGACTGCCCTAGACGCCGAGGGACTGCGAGGTCCAGCAGGCTCTCTGCTACACAGCTGCTGCCTCTTCCCTCGGCGTTCCCGCCCCCCGCCTGCAGTGACTTAATCTCCTTCCTAATCCCGCGACGCGGGACGCGCGCGGGACTTAGCCCGGAGCGAAGTGCTGGCAAAGGGCGGGCCCTCAGAGGCCGAAGTAGGCTGGAGCTGGGCTTACCCCCTAACCTATATTTATTTGATCATCAGGGTGGTTTTGATACTTAGTATTTGATTTGTTGAAAGTTCTATTTGGGTTGTACTGTATTTTGGAGTATTCAGGTTCACGTATAAGAATGACCGCCAAAAAGCTAAGGTCTGGGAGAATTTTGCTGGGTAGAGCCTGCTCTAAAACTAAATCCAATCCACTTAGAAATAAGGATGGTATTACAACACACATAAAGGGAAATTGGCAGCTGTTCAGTCTCTGGGAACGGGGATAGAATAAAGCTATAATGGCGAGTCCCAAACCGAATGATAAGGACGAAATTAGTAAGGATGTGTTAGATCTATCCCCTTCAAAGGACCTTTGCGATTCTGAGAGATTATTGGGATCAAACAAAAAAGAAGAGGTCATAAGCCAGATAAATGAAGCAGTAAAGATTGATTCTCTCCCTTCTAATCTCCATTGCACCCGTGAGAATAATCCTAAAAGTGCGAAGGCCTCTTTCATAATTCCCCCTCTAATTCTATTGAGCATCTTTTAAAACATTGTCCCAGAGGGTCCTGCCAAAAAACTTCCCCTAGTTTATTAGTTCAGGGAGGAAAGGAAAGTAATAAATCTGTATCCTCCGAAATAGACTTGAAGCTCTGTAAGCGGTATGTTGCCGATGAGTCTAGCAGGATTTCCAATCTGGCAAAAACTCCGGCAACATTGTCCCTTCTGGCCTCCAACTGTATAGCAGTACGCCTTCCAATAAATCACACCTTAATAGCACATCATTGAACCCCGATCTTAACATAACAGGCCTAGATGTCTCTAACCCTGTTAGATCTGATAAACCTGTCTCCGAGTCTTTGTTTTCACTGGAATGCCTGCTTTCTTCCATATTATCTTTATTGGAAAAATTTGTTGGGGGTTCGGATTGTGTTCTGGAAACGGTAACGCAAATCCTAAAAGTCCTATTGAATAATCGTCAGGAGAAGGTTCCTCCCTCAAATTTAGGAATTAGCCCCACGGAGGGGGATGTGACGAATAATATATTACCAGAGAGTGGAGCTGCTGCAAATATACTTGCCTCCAACTGTGTGGTGGAGCACAATAGTCCTATAGTTGTAGTTCCGGCTGCCTTGACTGTGAAGCAGGAAAAGGAGTGTTTTGCGATTTTTAACCAACAGAGTGGTAAGGAAGATAAGGTGGTTTTGAAAGCGGCTGTTAGTGGTAAAAAAGGAAAAATTGGGAAATTAAATAAGAAGGGAAGAAATAAAAGGAAGTTAATCCGCAGGATTGAAAAAAATAGGCGGAGGAAAATCTTCTTTGAAGCCCAGCAGGAAACTTCATCTAAAGAAGAGGTTTCTGAGGAACTCCCAATTCGTTCTAAAAATATGTTAGGGGATATAAAAGTAACTCAAGATTCTCCTCAACTTCCCCCTTTGGAACTAATGTCTATTCCACCTATAAAAATACCAGCCTCTCCTCTACTGGTCTCTAAGCCTGTCTCTATTGTTTCTAACGTTGTAAAGGGGGGGTTTCATTTTGATAAGGGGGAGCCATTTAGGGCGGGTCATCAGGGGGTAACTATTAATAAACCCTTGGATATGGGCTTGTCAGTCCTTAACCCCTTAGCTAGGTCTTTCTCTGGCTTGACGGCAGGTGTAGAGGACACAAGCAGATCTATTGATCCTAGGAAAGAGGAAAATATAAATACATTTATCCTCGATTTCTCTCCCCTGTTTGAGGCGGACTGTATTTTGAATAGAGCCGCTCTTCTTAAATGCTTTCAGGAGTCCGGAAAATTGGAATGAATCCAATCTTCGGATATAGATCTGATTTTTATTTTGAAAACAGAGGGAGGATTCTTAACGAGGGCAAAGTTTTACTCTAAGCTCATTGTAAATCTGATTCTCCAGCGTTCTGAGAGTTTTCAGAGTAGGGGGATTGATGTCACGCCTTTCTGGGGGAACTTCTTGAAGGATAGACCATATAAATCCTCAAAGGGGGTATGCTCTCCCGTCCCTCTTTTCCCTATAGCTCTGGGTAGGAAAGAACGTTTTGATGACTACAATGACTTAAACATTTTCTTATCTAAAAATATTCGTTGTGTATATGAAATTAACCCACCCCCTCTACCGGTACGAAGTAAGAATGATAATGAGAGCTCCCGTTGGAATTGGCTGCCGGGTGTCCTCGCGAGGAAACCCACAACTAATCAGGAAATGCAACCTGATCTTTAGCAGCATTATAAAAATTCTGTCTTGGAATGCGGCAGGTTTAAAGAATAACTCTGAAAAAATCGAGTTCCTCCTCTCTTCTGAGGCCTGTGTGATCTGTCTCCAAGAGACATGGCGCACTGAGAATCTTGTTGTGGGAAGCGACTACATTGTTTTGGAGGGTAAAGCCTCCTCTTCTTCTAGAGGCCATGCAAGAGGGGGTATTGTCTGCTGTCTATCAAACCGGATAAAATGGACCTTTTCCCATTTTCTGGATCCCTGTAATCTATTTCAGGCTGTGACATTATTTTGTCTGGGCAGTGTGGAAATTTCCACTCCTATTGTCTTGATTAATGTGTATATTCCACCCGATGAATGTTTTAATCCTATTCCGAAGAAGGTTTTCTCCTATGCTAAGAAAGTCAGAGAGAAAATCCCGTCCGCTTACATAATTTTGGTAGGAGATTTTAATTGTAAAATTTCTAATTTAAGTTTGTCTCTATTCAGGAAAAAATATAGGGAAGAATCTCTGCACATTCCCCAAGCTGTTTTGCCCGGGAACATTAAAACAAATAAAAGAGGGAAAATGCTTCTGGAAGATGTATTTGAGATGGATGGGATCGTGGTGAATGGAAGACTTCCTTCCGATTCTCCGGCAAATTTTACACATGAATCATATCAGGGAGAATCAATACTGGACTACGTAATAGTGGATAATTCTGCTTTCATTTTATTGAATGATCTTGTGATCTCTAAAACGTGTTTCAGCGACCATACTACTTTGGCCATCTCATTAAATATTTCACCTCCTGTGTCTGACCGTTGGTCGCTAAACAGGGACTTGGTCAGCTTTGGTGGTTCATCGGGGAGATGCTATTGGGATATAAAGGCCCTTAGTGGGCTGGAGAGCATCCTTGACGTTGCAATATCCGATTTGCTTAAATGGGATGGTGCTGAAATTGAACGTTTTTCTGATCTATTGGTGGAAGTGACCTCCTTAGCCAGACATCCTAAAAGAAATAGGCTTCCAATCCCTCCTCCCTGCTCCATTCGCTTATTAAATAAAGAAATAAATAAATTGGTAAGGGACCAATATTTGAACATTCTACCTGAAAGAACACGAAGAATAGCTTTATTAAAAAGGAGAAGGAAAAGCTTGAAGCTCAGATTACGCAAAGATAGGGAGGACCAACTATGGATACAACTGAGGGAGGCAACATTTTACTGCCAAGCGAGAACGTTCTGGTCTCTAATAGGTAAGGGTTGTGGTGTAAGGTCGAGTCCCTCCCCTATCCCTATTGAGGAACAAACCTGGGTAGAGCATATTAAAAATCTTTATGCAAGTAATGGTGAATATTTTCCCCCGGGAAGTTTTAATGTGGTCCATTTGGCCCAGGAGGAACCCCCGTCGGAAAAGTCGATTGCACTGGCCATAAGGGAAATGCGTTCGTCGGGGGCTATGGGTCCAGACGAGCTGCCTATTTCCGTCTTAAAGCAGAGTAGCTTAAAATGGAGTAAAATCCTCTTTCCAGTATTTGCACACTGCTTTTCGAGTAGGCCAGTTCTTCCCTCTTGAAAAGGGAGTATTTTGGTCCCCCTTTTCAAGAAGGGTGATCGGCTTTTTCCTCAAAATTACCGCCAGATTGCCCTTCTGGACGCCGTTGGCAAAGTTTTTGCTAAATGTCTTTTGAAATTGTTAACTGAATGGGTGGATCGGAGTAACATTCTCCCTCTTGAGCAAACGGGTTTCCGTAAAGGCCATGGCACTATGGATAATTTAACAGCTTTACACGTGATAATGGATAAATACATCAGGGTCCAGGGTGGAAGAGTATATGCGGCCTTCATAGATTTCTCCACAGCTTTCGATAAAGTTGACCGCCCCTTGCTGTGGAGGAAACTATCGTCTTTAGGCATGCCACCTTTACTGTTAGATTTAGTACAGGACCTCCATACAGATACCTGGTGCAGAATAATGATGGGAGGCGAAAGAGGCCTGTCACACGCCATCCCCTCCTCTAATGGTCTCAAACAGGGATGTCTGTTGGCCCCTTTATTATTCTCCCTTTACGTTTATGATCTCCCTCAAGTTTTATCTTTGAGTAGTGGTATCGCTCCTGTATTGGGGGATAAAGCTATCGCATGTTTAATGTATGCTGACGACATTTTGTTGTTAGATTTGACGGCGAAAGGTTTGAACAATCGCCTGCATGCATTACATGTCTTTGCAGAGGCGCACTTTTTACAGATAAACGTCTCTAAAAGTAAAGTCATGTGTATGACGGGAAAGAAAAGACACTCTCATGGGAATTTCATATGGTCAATAGGTGGCCATAAGTTAGAAATTGTGAAATCCTATATGTTTTTAGGGAAAATAATATGTGGTAATATGAGTGACAAGGCCCATATTGAAAATAATATGTGCAAGGCTCTAATGCAGGGTAAGGGCTTAAATGCACTCTACAAAGCCACCGGAAAATGGCATTTTCCCTATTTGCTAGAAGCTTTCCGTGCAAAAATCCCTGCTTCACTACTTTAAGGTATTGAACTTATTGATGTGAGTCATTGGGGTTTTCTTCATACTATTGAAGGCAGACTCTTGCGGCAACTAACTTCTGTAAAGTCTGCCTGTTCAGTGGCCTCTCTTAGGCTTGAGTTTGGCATGAGAAGTAGCTGGGTTCAGGGACTAGCTGGGATAGTAAGATGGATTTTTTACCTAGCTAAATGTGAACCAGCCACATTAGGACACCTTATTCAAAAGAAATTATTGGGTCCCTTAAAAGAGTTTTCTCCAATTGTAAAAAACTTTAGAAAGGCGGTCTCGTTTTTGCAATTGGAGGAATCTACTCTTTTTTCATTATCTATATATCAGTTAAAGTCATCTTTAAAATTAGCAACGTGGAAGTTAAGCTTCTCGTTGGATAGGGACCAGTTAAGGTTAAAGAAAGGTGGTCTACCGGTGATTAATTCCTATGCTTTTAAAACCATGCAATTCTATGTTTCTTGGAATCTTCCCCACGGCATCCGTCGTTTCTGGTTCCTAATAAGGCAAGATATGTTACCTTTAAATAACCTTTTATCCAAGTGGTACGGTTCCTCTAACAAGTGCACTCTGTGTAACAACTCAATCCAAGACCTCTCTCATGTCTTGTTTATATGTCCGGCCCTGTCAAACTCCCGTCGTAAGTGGGTAAGACCAATTTGCTTAAAACTTGGTGTTTTATCTGCCAGTGCCTTTGTTGAAGCTGTCCTTAATCCCCCCAATGAAATGTTTTGTTCAAGAATTTGTAACTTTTTTAAATGCTTTTTGGATCTGTATTAACATGTCTGTTATCTCTATTGTGTAATAATGGAACTATTTTATACATTAGTATTGTTATGTTGTTGCAAATTTTATGTGGACCTCTCACGAGTTCCAAATCATAAATAAAAACTTGAACTTGAACGAGCTGCAAAGAAAGAGTTTTCGCATGTTTATCAAACAGTTCTTTAGAAGAACAATTTCTTCTTAGCCGGAGGAATTGACCAACGGGAAGGTTCTCACGTAAAGCTTGTGGATGGTGACTGCTGAACACAAGTAAAGAGTTTCTTGCCATTGGTTTGGTATAAAGTTCACATTGCAGTCTACCTCCTTCTGGAAAGATGAGGATGTCCAAGTAGGGAAGATGCTCCCGACTGAATTCAACAGGGAATCTCCGAAACTGGTTTTGTTCATTGAGCCATTTGTAGAATGACTGAATCTCTGAGGGAGTGCCTCGCCACACCAACAGGATATCATCTATGTATCTCTTCCATAGCACCACTTGATGGAAAAAGGGATTGCTATGGTTGAGAACATGGTCCTGTTCAAATTGATGAACATTTAAGTTGGCGAGGCTAGGGGCAAAAATACTCCCCATAGATGTCCCTGAGGTTTGAAGAAAAAACTGGTCTTCAAATTTGAAGAAGTTTTCCATCATTGCTAGTCTCGCACATTCCATGATGAAATTGATGGGAGTAATACTGTCTAGATCGCCTGAGGTAAGGAGATGCCTGATTGTCTCAAGAGTCTCCTCCTGCGGAATGCAGGTATAGAGGGACTCTACGTCGAAACTGACCAATAGGTCAGTTTCGACGTTAAACTCTATCTCAGGGAGAAGTCTGAGAACGTCTGCCGTATCCTGCAGGTAGGTAGGCATCTCTTTGACAAGGGGTCTAAGGAAGAAGTCCACAAAAGTGGACAGTGGTTCCAGAAGGGAGCCAATCCCTGAAATGATAGGGCATCCAGGTTGAGGCCTGGTAGCTTTGTGTATCTTAGGTAGGCAATAGCCTCGCCAACCTATATGTTCATCAATTTGAACAGGATCATGTTCTCAACCATAGCAATCCTTTTTCCATCAAGTGGTGCTATGGAAGAGATACATAGATGATATCCTGTTGGTGTGGCGAGGCACTCCCTCAGAGATTCAGTCATTCCACAAATGGCTCAATGAACAAAACCAGTTTCTGAGATTCCCTGTTGAATTCAGTCGGGAGCATCTTCCCTACTTGGACATCCTCATCTTTCCAGAAGGAGGTAGACTGCAATGTGAACTTTATACCAAACCAATGGCAAGAAACTCTGTACTTGTGTTCAACAGTCACCATCCACGAGCTTTACGTGAGAACCTTCCCGGTGGTCAATTCCTCCGGCTAAGAAGAAATTGTTCTTCTAAAGAACTGTTTGATAAACATGCGAAAACTCTTTCTTTGCAACTACAGGAACGACAATATCCTAAACATCTGGTCAAAAGAGCGTGGAAACGCGCATCTAACAACAATCGAGAGGCTCTTTTGGACAGGCGGCCTGAGATACCCCCAGTAGATAGGCTCACCTTTGTTAGTACATTTAGTGTCCTCTGCACTAAAATTTTAAAAAAAGTACGGAGGCACTGGGGAATTCTAAATGTAACAGACATCAATGTACCACTTCCTTTGTTCTCCTTCAAGAGAGCACCCAGCTTACGTGACAGTCTGGTCCATGCGAGACCAAGAATACACACTATGGACAGCACTACCACACTTTGGAACCTTCCACCAGGCCAGGGTCACTACCCTTGTGGCTCTTGTAGTGTCTGTCCACAGACGTATAAAACAGACAGAGTGGACTTGGGTACGGGAAAACCTTGGCTTCTTAAGAAACATACAAATTGTAACTCAGAGAAAGTTATTTATATGATAACATGCCCTTGTTCACTCTGATATATTGGTCATACCACTCGTAAAATCAAACTGAGGATTAGTGAACACAAAAGCACTATCCGATGTCATAAACAATCCACGCGCTTGACCAATCACTTTTTGTCTCTCAAACATACAACTGAAGACATGAGGTGGGTGATTCTTGAACACCCTTTCATTCCACCACATATTAGTGATGTGTCCAGGTTCCTATTTGTGAAGGAGCAGAAATGGATTTTCAAGTTGAGGAGTGACAGTAAGGGCTTGAACGATGACATACCGTGGATTTCATTATAGTTACATTCATCCACAGGCTGGCCTTAATGTTACACTGACTTTCCTCTGAGGTTATATACTTTAGGGCCATTTAATGAGAATTATCCCTTCAGTACTACAGTATCTACCAGCACTTTTTAGATCTTCATGTACAGACCCATACAGTACTATACTAGCGTACAACCATTGTTCATATATCAAGCCTTTTTTTAACCCACTTACATTAGTGGGCTCTGTAGTGGTCTCTTTTAATGGCCTCCTGATACATGGCGGACCATCATTACTATCGTAATAATTATAAGTAAACAATTTCGGAATTCATTGATTTGGTAGTACAAAATTAGACATGTATTGGTAGGGACCGAGTTATGACTTCAAATAAGAGTCTTTTTTATTTTCGCTATGTAGACATAATTCACACTTAAGTTACTAGCGAGTGACACTGCATCTAGTACATCTTTTTTCTATCTTCTATCTTTTATCTGGCTTATGATTTACGCCAGTGTTTATCCCATATTCCAGACATCGCACCGTAATGGCATAACAATACACATTTCAGGGTTTGCTGTGTTTTTGTAGTTTCCTAGAAATTGAATGCCAAAACAGCGTCACCTGTATTGACACGTATTCTGTGTTTACACTATACAAGGCTAATATGCATCCGCCTTTAACTAGCAATATACAGATCGGGGCTTGTTATGTTTTCATCGTTTCCTAGCAACTGAATGCCAAAACAGCGTCTCATAGACAACGTCGCTTGTTGACACCACACTAAGGCTCACGTGCATTTGCGTATGACCAGTGTTTACCAAGCACGCTCTTCGCGCATGCGCAGATAGTAAGGATTTCAGCACATGCGCGGGAAGATTAGCGGTTTCATTTCTATGCAGTCGGAACAAGAGCTGTGTTGCGATCATTGGTCACTAATTAACAACTTAATTGGGGCCCTTATTCAATCGAGCACACTATAAATAGCGTGACTACGTATCCTATGTTACCTCCACTTCCTCTCCGACGCCAGAGAGGGGTACCGACGGATAGGTAGGTCCGGGACATTTGCGAAGGTGGTTGCTCATATGAAGAGAGCTCTTAGCTTTCCATCTACTTTCTGAATAATTCTCTCCCAAGTTCATGAGCATAGATGAATTTGGGCCATTGACTATCTAGAGCTTAACCCCTTCTGCCAAAATCAATTTTCTATCACCAAGGGGGCAGATCATTCTACGCCATCAGCGACCTCACTGTCAATATTCATCCGTTTTGATCATAGAGGGGATGTTTTTAAGTAACAACTGGGTTCATTTTTAAAGTAAAGATGATATAGCAATCTAGCTGGACACAACAAATAAGGTATTGATTGTGTCCTTTTTTTCATTTTTACATAACAGAGCGGGGCCTCATATTCTCGAGCGGTTGCCGGGTGAGGTGAGGTTATCTCCCACATAATGCTGGGTGAGTAAGATGTCCAATATTTTCATCTAATTAAAAATAATTAAAGAAACAGAAGTACAACAGCCTTCTGTTTAACAAAGAGGTTTTCCTCTGCTTTTTTGTGTGTGTTTTCTGTACTGTCTCTTTATGTTCTTTTGGGATACATGTATGCAACCTTACTATGTACTTTGTGCATTTTCTCTTTTTCCCCTCTAGGAAAGGACAACTAATTCATTCCCACTAGATTACATTGGGGACCCAAGTTCCTGGTAGGAGTAAATGAACATTATATGCACAGTAACATATATTTTTTCTCACTTTCACTTTTTGCAGTAGCTTTTCATCCTTGGTCCTGAAGAAAGCGGGACAGTTTGTTCCGCTCCGCTGAAACATGTTGACCTTCCTGCACAGCGCCATAGTATAGTTATATTTTCAGACTATTAGGCGTTATATTAATTTTGACACTAGGACAATCCTTATTAAACTTGACTTTTTTGCCCTAGTAGCCAATTTTAGACGTTCACACTCACATTTTTTCACAGCACTGCACATCATCAGCACCATCTGAATAACACTGTGGCTAGATTTCCACCTCAGATATCCATCTCCACACCATCTATTGAAGGGTTGGGCGAGGTTTGGATCCACTATCTGAATCCCACATGATGATGTTCCGCCATAAGGGTGGGCTGATGGGAGTTTCTCAGCCCAGTGTGATTTATTGTGGTTGCTGCATGATCCCACATTTTCTTTAGTTTCTAGTACAGTACACACACCCCTTTGACCGGACATCTCTTCTTTTGTTGCTACATACCCAAAAAGCTTCTCACACGAGTCACGATGGTAGGGGCTGGTTCAGTCTGGATGTCAAGGTCTTTTACAGGAACAGGTGACATGCCTTGCTGGTAGAAGTGATATCTGAATAAAGCTACTTCCTTCGGAAGGAAAGCACATTGTTTGCGATGTAGGGTGAGGACGCTGTCTTGTAGTCTCTGGAAAACATCGCAAAGGCGTTCCATGTGTTCCTCTAGGGTTGGTGCATGTACCAAAATGTCTTCACTGACATTTCATGACTCCTCTGAGGCCGGAGAGCACCCCTCTAATGGCGTCTTGAAAAACCTGCGATGAGCTGGAGACTCCAAAGCTGAGCTGCTTGTATCTGCGTAGTCCCACATAGCAGTATTTAGTGATAGCCTGCCCGTAGGTCCATTTTAGAAAACCACTGCAAACCACTGACTTCTGCGACTATGTCGTCTACTGTCGGGGTAAGATGGCTTCCCTCTTTAATGCATGGTTCGGCAGGCGCATGTTGACGCAGATTCTGACTTCCACTGGTTGCTTAGGCTTTCCCGTTATCACAAAGGGAGACACACAAGGAGTCGGACCCTCCACACGCTCGATGATGTCAGCTGCCTCTAGTTTCCTCAGCTCCTCCTTGACTTTTGGCCTCAGATGAAAAGCTACTCATTGGTGTTTGAGAGCAACCGGCTGGATAGACTGATCCACGTGGAGCCGCACCATATGATCCTTGAGGCATCCTATGTCTTCGAAAAGGAATTTGAATTCTTCCACCAAGTATTCCACATCTTCCTGGTGTACAGCAAAAGCGAAGGCCACCCGCTGCAGGTGCTCCGTCGTGCGGCAGCTCAGTAACATCCCAGAAACTTCCTGGAGGACATAGACCTTGGCTCTGATGTATTTTGACTCATGGGATATGTTGGTGAAGAATACGCCGGCCAAGGAAATTGGCGTTGGGGAACTATATACAAAAACCTGTGTGGAAGTGAGTCGCAGGGTTGGCTGTATCTGAAGCCCCATAGCATGGACAGTGCCATGATGTTTATGCAGTTACCTTTGTTGATCAGCGCCTGTATCTGGTGTCCGGCAACGCTTATGCTGCATTTCGGGATTCGCCACTTTGGGCATCCGTTTAGTTGCAGGGATGACGTGGACTGCCCCCTCACATCATCGTCATCCATGTCATCTTCGTCCTCTCCTATATGCGGGGTATCTAAGGTATTGACCTTGCGGCCTCGCTGCTGACTTTGCCAAACCTAGCGACATACTTTTGCCAGGGGATTTAGCCTGCGACATACAGAGCATCTCTTCCCTTGAGCAGGACACGGTCCTTGGTGAGGGTAAATTCCCCCTCGCATGTAGCATGTCCTGGTTGTTGATGGTGGCTTGCTGCGTTCTGGCTTCTTCGGGGTGTGCTTCGTAGGGGAAGCGGCTGTCACCGGATTCACAAGTTCAGTCTTTACTTGTTGTTGAAGTGCCGCTTCCATGTGCACAGCACACACCTTTGACAGTTCTTTGAATCTGCCCATCATCAAGATGTTGGCCATGGAGATTCCTGGGGTTTGAAGTATGTTTTCTTGCAGCTTGATGGACGAGTCTTATTTCATTGTTTACATCTAGCAACGTGCACATGCTTGCCATTTCAGAGGCGCTCCAGCCAGTCTTTCCATTTAGCCACCTGTGCAGATGTTGGGCCATCCATTACGAAGGCCTCAACAGGGGGAACAGGTGCCATTCTGCGCACTCCAGTCCAAACAGAGATACACCGTTGAAATATCCTAACTTGACGGAGGAGGACGACGCCAGTGACTAGTTAGACATGGGTCTTGATTATGCAGCAGCACGCCCTAGTTCTGCACATCTTCGAATTGTCAGTCCTAGTCTGTTGGGATTAGCCTACCTTCATGCAGCCTTCTGGTAGCTGGTTGGAAAAATATATATGTACCCACAGGAAATTCACACTTGGTGTTCTGGCCATGGTGCAGTGCTTTGTAGTTGACGAGTAAGCTGATAATTTATGTTTGCCACCCTTGCTTTATTTGTATTTTTTTCTTAGGCGGTTAGTGAGTGTTGTTCCTTTTTACAGTTTTTTTATTTATTCTTATGTTGTCTCTCTCTGTAGCAGGGATCTGTGCCCTTTTCCACCTATGCTCCTGCCCGCCATGGACACACGCAACGCAGAGCAATACACTGCTGGCGTCTTTTCTTGCCTCACGTGAACACACGGCGTGCACGCGTGCACACAGACCATGTGTGTGGGGATCATGCTGAAAATGTATGCAGACGCGGCTGGGCAGCCGCTCCAGGGTGCAAGAGGACTCCGATGGAGGAGGCATACAGTGACTGAACAGGATACCATGGTAAGGGCACTCACCGTGAGACACGCGGGTCCGGCACCTGATGACGACTCACAGCGGCCACTTCTGAAACATAAAAGGTGCTCCGACACAGAAAGGGCCTGAGAGGGCAGGCACAGCATTCGCGGGTCCCTTGACACAAGAAAACCCTTGTCTCCAGTTCTTGCGTGCCCGAGGGAGTGCTTCTGGTTACTCACATCCATCAGGCCTGATGGAAGTGAGTAACGGCAGCAGCTAACAAAACACACTTGCGCTTTCTGTGGTTACAATCTCGGTCTGACCCGGATGTCCAGTCATGACCTGTATTTTATTCCTCTCCTCCAGCTTCCGCTCTGGACGGTACCAATTACTTTCACATAGAGGTGGCCGTGAAGGACACCCCTTCAATAGCGAACACACATGGGTTATCCTCCCAACATAACAGGTTTGTCACTGTCTGATGTACTGGTGACTGTTTCCAGAAGGCACAGTGTCACCACATTGTCAGCACAAACTGGAATATACCATTCTAAGGTGGAAAAGTACAAAGGAATAAAAGACGTCCTTGCTGAGCAAAGATTTCAGAAGAGTTGAAGAAAACCAGATGTCCCGAATCTGATAGCAGAGTTCTTCAATGGTCAAGAGTCAGGCTCAGCAAAGGGAGGGATTGAGTAAACTAGTGAAAGGAATCAGTTGTGTTGCAACAGACCCTTCAACCAGGCTAAAGCCCTTCTAAAGTAAAAGAACAGGAAAAGGAAATTACATAAACAAATTACATGAGAGGAAACACAGAGGATTGGAAAAAAAAGAAATGAGTCAAGGAACAAACACCAATGATGGAAAAGGAGAAGAAACTGAAACTAAAACATGAACTAGAGTAGCTGTGGAGCAGCTTTAAAATGCAGCTGAAGCCCTGAGGCAGATGATTGCTATTTTGGAGCTTGAGGTGAAAGGCGCTGCAGCTTGGAGCCCAGTAGCAGGAGAAAAGGCATCCCCAGGTGAGTGAAAGTCACAGCCCCTAGCTACAGGTTTATGCGCCAGTTGCTGAGACCCTGGAACTGTAAAACCAAGAAAAGTACCACCGTTTTAAGACACTCATGTGGGCGAGGCACTGCTCTTTGCAATAGGCAGAAGCACTGAAAAAACAGAAAGGTAGCGGGTGCCCTTGGTAATTTTTCACCCGTTGTTCAAATACTATAACATTATGGCAGCTCAAAGAGGAATCACTCACATAGGAACAGTTAATCATGAACTTCCCAGCTGGGTTACCTCTGGAAGAGGACACAGTCAACACCAGACAAATTACACCCTACAGCAGCAGAAGTAGCAACATGTTTTCACGTAAAGGCAGAGACCTTGATAACCCCGAAGATCTAAGCCCATGCTTCACAGAGTTACTATGACAACTGAGCCCCTAGACCAACTGCAGTGCTCCACAAACAAATACTTATCAAATTGTATGCCTTTATTTGATAACATAGAATGTAATATTTAAATGTGATGAAGTGGCATACTGCATGTTGTAAATGGTCGATATGCATAAGGCACACCTTTAGTGTCAAGCATTGGGTTAAAGTGCAAAGTTTTAACTCAATGGTTCAAAGAACAATGTTTATAAACACTGTCACCCATGAGTAATATAAATCAGCAGAGCACCATGGTACCAAAACAAATCAATGTCACATGGAACGGTATTATCTTTCAATTGGCAGCACACTGGTTTGAAAGAGGGAGTGTGTTTGAGACAGGATCTAGTGGGCCTTTCAGACAGTTATTCTGAAATTTTAAAATTTTATGTTGAGCAAGAAAAAACACTGGGATTCTTTCATTGAAATTTTTTCACAGAGATTATACAATATACAGTAACAACAATGCTCAAGAATAACTTAAGAACGTAAAGGCATCATTCCTGCTTTAGCAGTCCAGAGAATGTTCAGACTTTTCAGGTTACAATCCCATATGATGTGAGACTATTATCCGGAGTACTAACAATATTGATAACACACTAGTTAGATATTTATGTATCAGGGAGGTGGTCACCATATCCACCCTAACACTTATTAGGCTAACTGGGCAGCAGCAAACATTTTCACAATGCAAACTAAAACATCAAGTACATTCAGCATGGTTGAAAAATCAGAATATCATCCAATCCAAGCAGTATAATGCTTAATCTAGAATACACATCTGGCTTACACTGGCTTATACCAACTTGCCTAATTATAAAAAATTCGATTTTCACCTCTTTAACACCTTCAGCGCGGCGCAAATTTTTGCGCTGTGCTGAAGGTTATCAATAAAGGGTGTGGTCGTGACGGAACGGTTCCGTCATAAGCACAGCCCAACCGGCGCTCGTGACGGAACCGTTCCGTCATGAGCATCGAAGGGGTTAAACCAGAGCTATCTTTTGGGGGGAAAGATTTCAATTCCGTTGCTATGCAGCGCTTAGTAAGCACTAGGGACAGGCAACTAATATCTGATATAAATTTTAGCAGCTTGGGAAACGTCTAACCTTTTTCCGTAACAGTAATAACTTGTATGTGATAACCTCTACCTGAAAACATGCAATACTATGCTACCCTTTGTCCTTTGATGGACATCAGCCTCAGCTGATCCACATCTTGAGCACATGTCACTTTTCCCATTACAGACCGGACAACTTAAGAGTTGTCTTCCCTCAAATCTTTTCTCTTCTCCCCCCCTGTTTCTCTTAAATATGTTTTTGCTGGCCTAAGGTCTTAGGACTCGGATATATGCACACAAGGGATGTACCCAAGATCGTAAGGGATCAAGGGTACTTGAATAATTCTAAAGACAATAGCCACTTAACAAAAAATTAAATACAGCCATTCTAGATACAAAAATCAGTTCCATAAACAGATATAATGATCAGAGTTTTTAATTTTATAACTACAATTTGAACAAAAATTTGAATGACCTCAGCCGGAAAACTTTCAAAAACCAAAGATCAAGAAAGCAAAGAAACAATGAACTGAAACAAACAATGAGCAATAACACAATAATGCTCAGAAAACCTGGTGTTAAAAACTGACACCAAAAATGCTGGTTTTGTTTCAAAATTGTGTTCTTCTCAAGATTTTCGGAAAAAAACCTGTGGAAACAAAGGAGGGAAGGAGTTGGGGCAACAAACACATGGTACATACACATAGAACATACATAGCGTTTGAGGTGCACCTCGTGTAAGGCATCCAGTCATGCGGAGACCACGTCGTGGAAGTTACTCATAGTTCAGTCTATGAATCATAGCTCATACAGACAGTCGTACTGTTAAATAACAGACTGAGTCTGTGATAGTGATTAGTGTAACCCACTCAGAACTGTATTGTTTGTGAACTCTACTGATAGCGGTCGCACATGCGCCGCCCATACAATCAAGAGGCGGTAAAAGCATACAGAACAATGGTGGGTGTCGTCTTCCTCACAACGGAGGGTAAAGCGTGTATTGATTCATTATCTTACACGTGTATATTCAATGGTTCCAACAAACGCAAAACACACGCGGAGTCACAGGCGCCCGACAATCAAAGGCAAACACTCCCAAAGTAAAGAATATAGACTCATGTGAAGAAAAAATTATAATGGTGGGGGAGGCTGCTCTTACTGGAAACGCTATAATTGTCGGCTTCATGGGCGTCCTGGTTCCTGCAATAGATCACTACCACTATCTAGAAAAAAGCAGGGGAAACGGGATAAGAGTCGTGCATGAGTATGGCTGTACACTACTCAATAGTGCTAAACTCTCAAATTGGTTTTCACTACTGCATGGCCTATCCCTCCCAAATGATAAGATTAGGTTACCTTAGTCCATAAGTGATAACTTTTGATCTGGAACAGGCAGATATGGCATGCTACTGCTCAAAAGAATTGTAATTTAAAATCCTCTTTAATGATACATTTGGATTTTTAGTAACTATCCTAAAAAGGTCACTTTTAGGTAGTTGGTTGGCATTTACTTATCTGGCACATTTGGTGCTTGTGTCCTTGGTAACATGAATTGGTGTAATTGGCCTATGTGTACACCTCCCAGATAGTGACACAAAGGGGAACTAGGCGGTGTCAGTACGGGCCACCCTTCTAGAATGAGAAGTGCAGAGCTATGCAGAGCTATGCAGAGCCCCACTTACATTTTAAAGAAGTTACCTCAGCACACTTACATAGGCCTTCACACTAGCCATCTATATCCCCAGACATCCTGGGACCAGGTCGAAGATTAAGGAAATTCCAGAACCAATAATAGGGAGAAAATGCTTCCACTTCAAATCTGGCACCAGGTATAAAAATAGGACCTCCAGACTCACTCTTCATTAAACTCCTGGGCCTGTGACTACTACTGAAGAAAGACCATCCTGCTGCCAGAGGGCTGCCTTACTGCTTTAGGTAAATGAAGAAAACACAAGGAGATGATGGGCGGAGCACTGAAACTTTTCAGACACTCACCCCCAGTCACAGATCTGGGTTGGATCAATCATCGTTCTTTAGCTCACATTGTCACCCCAGTTCAGACCCTGCTTGAGGCCTGCCCTGCTCTCTCGGAAGAAACCTGCTCCCTTCATCCATGGCAGAATGACTCCAAGGGTCAGGTGGCAGACCTCTTGTTCTGATATACAGGGACACAACAAGCTCCAGAGGTCTCCATCTTACAACCTAGCTGACCTGCTGCAATTGTACCTGCCTGGAATTGCTAATGGACCTGCCTGAGTCCTGCTGGCTTCTTCTATACTGAGTCCCTGATCCCCAAGAGGAACCTCCGTTTTAGATCTTGGGCCCCTGGTTGGCATCAGAGTGCACTCCTCTGAAGAAAAAGAAAGAATAATGAAATGTTGGGCTCATCGCAACTGAGAACTGGCCTGTTCGCACCACCAACGTGAAGCCCCTGTGGACATGACTCTTCACGCTACAGTGACTGCCAGTGATGACTGGAAACACAAGATTTGCACTTGCATTACAGCATCAACAGCCCAAGGTGACCGCCAACGCGAAGATTCAGTTACGACCGTCTGTGATGCCCGACACAATCTTCGCTCTAAAGTGATGACTGTCTGCAACGCATTGTACTGTTCTTCGTACTACAGCGATGATCATATGCAATGCTCTTCCTGTTTCTCACAGTCGCCTCAACCGCGAAGTGGACTCTTCAAACCAGACTTTGAGATGTTAACATTTTTACTGGAACTAACATAGTCCAGTATATGACCCAAGCTCCATCATTCACAGCTTGAATGGGTGATTTTACCCCAGTCTAGCATGACCAGATAACCGTGAGTGGTGCATTGTTCTTTTAGGTGCAATACTTAGGCAAATCTGTGAAATTTTATATCTCCGGTTCTATTCAGTGGATCTTTGTTGTGTTGGTCTCCATTTATTTTTTAGTGATTGCTCTATTGTTCTAAATTGATGTGGTATTTTTCTTGCGTTGTGTTTTCACTTCATTAATGTTTGGGTACTGCATAAATACTTTAGACATTGCCTCTAAGTTAAACCTGACTGTTTTTGTGCCAAGCTAAAAGAGTGTTAACCACAGGT
Organism: Lissotriton vulgaris; assembly: GCF_964263255.1. Taxonomy (NCBI): domain Eukaryota; kingdom Metazoa; phylum Chordata; class Amphibia; order Caudata; family Salamandridae; genus Lissotriton; species Lissotriton vulgaris. The sequence goes on from NC_141691.1 coordinate 1,435,867,695, forward strand.
TAATTTGGTGACTTTTGTGGTTCACACTAACAGGGATTGGTATTATTGCGTGAGAAGGATCTTCACTCCCTCAATCAAAAACCCAAATTATCACATTATCATACTCCCCTTTTTGAAAGATGTGTATGTCTGATGAACAATACTAAATTGAAGTAATTTGAATCTGACATTCCGAGAAACTTTGTATGTATAACTCAGAATTCTAGACCAACTGTCACCTGGTATCTCCCAGCCATTGACTGATTACTTAAGGGCCTTAAGGCCACTTAGTTCATGCGTACAAGGATTGAGCAGTGCCAGATACTTTCACATCACAGTTATTCACTAAGGGCCAGATATACTAACATTAGGAATACCGATTTCCTAATTGAGATTCTCTCAGAATCACCAGTAGGAAATTGGTAACCCTAATGTATAAAACACTTTTGCGTTTCTTTAGCTATTCCTAGTGGGCTGCAAATAGACCTACCTCATGCATAATAATAAGGTAGGTTGCAATTTGCTACCCATTAAGAACTGCAGCCATTACAGGGATGGTGGCCTACTGAGGTCAGCAGACCACAATATCTCTGATTACTTTTTAATAAAGCAACTTTTTTCATAATGCAGCCCGTTTTTCTTAAAGGAAAACAGAATGTGTTTAACATTTTTAAAAATGAAACTTAGCAGTTTCATTTTTTTTAAATAGGCAGTAGTTCATGGGAACACTGCCTGCTCTTAAAAAATATTTGGTTTCCATTCTAAAAGGGGAATAGTCCCATAGGGACCTCTTGGGTTAACATCTCCTTCAAGAAGTCAGTAAAATATGAATGTTTTGTGACAGTAATTCAGTTGCAAAACATTCATACTTCCCATTCAGATTTGGTATTTGAAATGGACTCCCCGTTCAAATACAGAATCGCAAACATATTGCGATCAGGGCCGGACTGGGAACCAAAACCGGCCCTGGCAAAGTGCGCGGCTGCCCTCCGGTGTTGCGGTCGAGCGCTTTGCTAGGGCCAGTTTTCGGCCGATTTTGTTGCAGGGCCGATGCTGCAAAACTGGCCCTGTAACAAAATCGGCCCCCAGGGGTTCAAAACCGGCCCCCACCCTTGTGGCGCACCAGGGGATTGCCGAGTGCCCGTTATGGCCAGTCCGGGCCTGATTGCGATTCGGTAACATGTTACTGAAGGGCAATTTGTGTTTTGTACGTGTGTAAAAAAGCATTTTTGTGGTCAGCAACTGCCCAATCGACCGTTTCTGACCGCAAAAATGCTTTGTACATGTGGTTGGTCCTACGCTCCATGATTCTGTATTAATTGAAGCACTTTGTGTATATCCGATTCAGCCCTTCCACAGCCTAAAGTCTCAGACATTACTTTCAATATAGACCTGTATTTTTATTACTGATTGCGGGAGATATCATATGCAGGGCTAATGTCAACAAAGGTGCACAATGTCAAGGCCTCAAAGAGTTATGGGGATTACATGCCTTTAATCTTGCAGTAAAAGAGCAAACTTGAAGTCAACAGGAAATCTTGTTAAAACCTTTAAAAACCTGAACACCGTTGACCATGCAGCAATGTTGCTTGTTCTAGGTAAATCTGACATTTACTAATATAATACTTCACCTAGTACTGCAGGAGGCCGAATCTCGTCCTAGTAAAGAATCATTAATTTTAGGAGGCTGTGTGGTATATTTAAAGGCAATCAAATGAATTCATTTGGGTAAAGTACAAATCTGAAATTCAAGCGAAAGATCACATCTGCTGCTATTATTAAACAGCAGGGTCGCCAATGGGCTGTTTCCTGCCAGCAACAAACATCATGCATCAGCAGCTCCATTCACTGACACTGTAAGGGGCTCTCTACAGGACAACAGAGCATCGCACTGTGCCTAACTTGAGCAAGCAACTATCATTTTTTGAGGCAAAGTTATAACTGAAATACTCTCATTCAAATGTGCATCCCTGCCACAAGTATCTCACATACTTATCGGATGTAAACTGAGGTATACTTCGCAAAGCTTGGCTAATTGGTCATTTTTTGTACCGTTTTTACTAACTGTTCAGTCTTTTTGGCCTTGAAATAACACTTTCTGTTTGACGTGTTTTATTGATATTTTTCCATTATACGTGGTTCTCATTGCTTGTCAGTGGGGATATTATCAATACACGTGTCCTTGTCCTGCCCTAAAGACACTCTTCAGAGGCTAATGTTACATCCTAGAGCTTGTCTTGTGTGTACATGTACTCACATGCCAATCCACAGGCATACCAATAGTAACTACCGCACAGTTAATGTGTTTCCGATCTCCTGCATCATTATGCATCACAACATGAGAGGGCTGGGTGACTCGTAGGAGAGAAGAGAACGCTTTCTCCAGTTGTGCCTCATTCAAAGCACACACACATGTAGGATATCTCTTTAATTGGTCTTTATTCCTCAGGATATAACACCATGTATAGGCCTCATCTGCTGTCACCCAGCAGCATACAAACATTGGTGTGCTGTACAATATACATAGCAGCATGCTTAGACTACAATGGCATACGTTTCAAACCCCTTCTGACGCTATGTCAGAGAAGATCGTGGTCGTGAGCGTTCATTGAGTGTGTTAGGACTTTATAGAACTTGCAAAATGACGAAAATGCACATGGTCTTTTTTAATAGCATATATCTGTTGTCATGGCAACTTCAGCATCTGTTTTTTAGGAATTCTTCAACAATGGTTTAAAGAAATAGTAAAAGGAGCGCTCTCAAAGTTGCTTCCATATGCCCCCCAGTGAGGGTACTATGCCCCAGATTTACTTTGATTTGACAAAATGGTGGGACTACTTGACAGAGGTTTAAGAAGGAGAAATATCTTTATTTCTCCTTTTTGCTTTCTCTTTCCATGAGTTCGGAAATCTGGTGCACTCACAGAAGGAGAAACAAACCTCTTAGGATTGTTTTTGTGTGGAGGAAGCTTCCCCTTCCGGCACAAAACAATCTGCCCATAGCACAGGCCCTGTTGCACCATACTTCAAGGGCCATGCTGCAAGGCAGCCCTAAGCCCGCCAGCACAGGGAGAGAGCTGAAGAACGCTACATATTAGTACATATGGCAATGTTCGGTCCCCTCCTGTTCCTGCAACACTGCAGAGAAACTTTGCTTGCTGCAATGCATGAGTGATGTTTTAGTAAATATACCCCTGAATTCATAGCTTTATCCAACACAAGAAAAATGACACTCCAGCCTTTCTCCAGAGCCATTTATAGTTCATAATTAAATGTCAGGAGGATTCTGGCACTTTCATCTAATTTTCTTCAGCTAAATGATGAAAAAGTATCATACTTGAAGCAGTTAGAACTTCAGTTGTGTTGGTGGTTGCCTTCATAGTGGTCTCCCTTGCCATCTCTGGTGTGACTGTAATAGAGGCTTCTTAAATGACATACAGGTGCACTATGGTTCAAGTGTATACAAGTTCAAAAACCACAGTTGATGGACAGAATGCAGAACAATGTCATACATTCACCCAAGTACAGAGATCTGGGCCTAAATCCATTGTTTTGTTGCACTCCACACCACCCCAGTTCAGACATGGCCATATGCAAATCAGTCTGACCCTGTGCCTCATGGGAACAGTCCAGCCCGAACTGCCAAGCCGAATGCTGAAGACGGCTGGAATGCCAGAAACCGGTCCTCAGAAGCTTGTTTCCGGTCCAGGGAAGGCATGGCTTGGCAGTTCGGGCTGGACTGTTCCCATGAGGTACAGGGTCAGACTGATTTGCATATGGCCATGTCTGAACTGGGGTGGTGTGGAGTGCAAAAAAAAGATGGATTTAGGCCCAGATCTCTGTACTGGGGTGAATGTATGACATTGTTCTGCATTCTGTCCATCAACTGTGGTTTTTGCATTTGGGATGGGTACGCTCAGACGTGAGTCCCATGCTCTCCACACCACTGGATTCGAGCAAGCCGGGCTGAAGACGGCTGAAATGCCAGGAACCGGTCCTTGGAAGCTTGTTTCCGGTCCAGGGAAGGCATGGCTTGGCAGTTCGGGCTGGACTGTTCCCATGAGGCACAGGGTCAGACTGATTTGTGTTGGACCCGGCCCTTTTGGCAGGTTCACCCCGAGACTTTTTGCTTTTTCCTAGCCTGTTTCTGGAACCTGGTGGTGGTGATTTTAGGCCTCTGCGCACTTTTTCACTGTGGTACAGTGTAAAGTGCTTGAGCTCTCTGTGTATGTGTGGTGAGTGACCTGCCCTCCCATAGGAATGAATGGGGAATATGTATGCCCATGGTAGTTCCTGATGTGTGGGGAGTGCAGGGTCGAGTTTGATATGTACGAACTCGTGAGATTGAATGCTGCGAAATGATATATGCGGCATGACTGTGTCTAGTGTAGAAGTGCCACTTTTAGAAGTTGGCATATTTGTGTAATTTGTGTCTGTGATTTGCATATGGCCATGTCTGAGCTGGGGTGGTGTGGAGTGCAAAAAAACGATTGATTTAGGCCCAGATCTCTGTACTGGGGTGAATGTATGACATTGTTCTAAATTCTGTCCATCAACTGTGGTTTTTGCATTTGTCACCCCGAGTGGGATGGGTATGCTCCGACGTGAGTCCCATGCTCTCCACACCACTGGATTCAAGCAAGCCGGTTTGAACACGTCTGAAATGCCAGAAAACGGTCCTCGGAAGCTTGTTTCCGGTCCAGGGAAGGCATGGCTTGGCAGTTCGGGCGTGACTGTTCCCATGAGGCACACGGTCAGACTGATTTGCATATGGCCGAGTCTGCACTGGGGTGGTGTGGAGTGCAAGAAAATGATGGAATTAGGCCTAGATCTCTGTACTGGGGTGAATGTATGACATTGTTCTGCATTTTGTCCATCAATTGTGGTTTTTTCAAGTGTATACAAGACCAAGACCTAACAGCCATTGTGGCAGCTGACAGATGATGGTTCCCAAGTCACACCCTTTTTTAACAACCCTTACTTGGAAGACTTCTCCATCGCAAGAAGGAGAAGGACAAAAGCCGTGTCCATTGGAATAGATACCTTTTCCAGCAGCATCTAGTTTTCGGTCTCAATGTAAAAAGTGGAATTTTTAACATTCAGGATGAACTTAAATCCTGCATAGTCATGCATCCTTTACATTTTTAACATCTGGACTAAAGGAGAAGATAAAGAACAACCTTCTTAGTGAGGAAAGCCACCACTGCAATAAATACTTTGGTGAATACGAAAAACTATTAATATTTGCTGAATAATGGGAAACAAAGGAGTTGCTTGAGATTGGATTGGCGTGGACATGAACGCATACATTGCTCAAATCCAATGAGACAATGATATTAGAAAGCTACCTTAGCTGGTCAACAGAATGATGGATTGAAAGAAAACCATGCAGAAAGTCCTGTGAATATTGTACTTGTTGACCTCTTTCCATGCTATTTTGAGGTTGAAATCACCAGACACTTTGATGCCAAATGCAGATTGGAATATCCACACTTCCCCAGTTGCTAAGTGGGATATCCTAAATTGGGCTCTTCTCCAGGAGAAGCCAAATCCCAGCCCTAATATACCGTGTCTTGACGGGGTACTGGGGCAGGATTGACTATTGAAATTGGCATAGGTGGAAGATGATCCAACTCAGTTAAAACCTGAAGGAGATAAACTGACTTGTTCAGTCTATGTTGTTACACTTGCAGCAATACAAGAATTGATCTCCCACTGGCAGGTCTGTAGCTGGTTAGTCATGACCTAAGTGCGAAAGTTGTTTGCACCTGCAGAGGGCTCAGATTTGTCTATGAAGGGGCAGATCAACCATTGTTTCAACATAAAAATGCTGATGAGGCAGTTATTGCGGAAGCTGTTGCTATGACAAGAAATAATGATGAAGTGTCAGCGACAAAAGGTTGTGATAGTCCCTTTATGCATTATTCTTAAGGAGATCATTCATACATGCCAAAGAGCTTCTGCCCCAAGATAGAAAAATGGGCTATAGGAGCTTTCTGGGCTGTCTGCAACTTCCTATCTTCACCAACAGGTATTTCCTCATTGCACCATTAGCTACCGAAGCAATTACAATGGACCATGGAACACTGAAAGACATTTATGAGCAGGTCCAACGACCCCATAAGAACATTGCAGACCAAACCTTTCTACATCATGTCATAGAGGCCTGTAAAAAGCAATCAGGCACCAATGTGGTATTCATATTTTCCCTTAGAGAACAGTAAATTGCTGATGAAGGATGTCTGACTCAACTTTCTGTTCCTCAATATCCTGAAGCAAAGCTTCCTGAAAACCCATGGATGAGCCCCTAACCATTCTGGCCACGAGAGAGTTTACCTTTAGCAGAAATACATTTTAGTCTCTAAGCCCAGCCTTTGGTATTTTGTGAAAATTGGGGAAGAATGGCTGTTGAAAGTAAGAACAGCACATAAATCCAGGTAGTAGTTCCAAGATGTAGTTTATTGGATGGTTAGTTACAGAGGTGATGAGTAGGTTGTAGATAGGCCAGGAAATAGGTTGGTATGAAGGAGGCCACACCATGAGCAGCTTCCTTCAGCTCAGCCAGGAGTCAACTGACTCACATGAGTCACCCCACATTCTGTGACATCATTCAACATTCTAAATGTGCCAAGACTGAACAAAGAAGGAAGACAGGGTGGAAAAGAAGACAAGAAAATACCATACAACATATCCTCTTTCTTTACAAGGAAAAAGTAAAGAAGAAGAATTAAGATCAAAGTACAAGATAAAAAACAATGTAAAACGTAATAATGAATAATACGTAGCATGCAGAAATCCAATAAATCAATAACATTACACAATGAATATGCAAAAACAATAGTGAAACAGAATCAGAAGAAACGCACAAAAACAGCAAGAATGAACTGCTACAATCAAGGAGAATTGTAGCAAAACAAGGCACGAACACCATCCCCCTATTTCACAAAAGGACATCAAAACCAAGGAAACATGTGCCCAAAACCTGAAGTGACAAAACACATACAGAACTAGTACGCCTAAAGTCAAGGCAAATCCCATGTAAAGTGAAATGGCGAAAACAGCGAGCCAGCGCTGCAAACAAATAGGACCATAGCACAGAACGAGAAAGAATGTAACGTAGGCAAACAGAGCAGCAAAAAAAATGAAATGTACACCTACACATCGCAAAAGAATATTAAGTGAATGTACACCTGACGTCTCATGTAAAACAACAAAATACAACCAGAATATCAGAATATCAGAAACGAGGCCTAGAACAGAAGAGTGTAAATATAACACGAAGAAAGAACATACGTAAGAATTCAAGTAAGTAAACCCCAAGAAAACAGAAATCGAAAAATAATAGTGGGGCACAAATATAAGAAAAGGAGGTAAAAGAAAAGAATACAGCACAGGTAAAAGTAAATAACCTCCCACTAAGAATATAAAGGAGAACAAACTCTTGTAGCAGAGAAATAGGGCATGCCAGACATAGCAAAGGAAAAAAAAACAAGAACTGCAACGTAATAATAAATACAATCATATAAAATCATATAAATATAACTTCAAGTAAAACTTTGCATGAGAGTAAAACATACTTGGTACAAACCAACCACAATAACAAACATGTTTGAAGGAAAAATGCAAAAGTAATGAATAATCTCACCTGCAGAATAAAATTCTCACATATAAAGAATCTAAGAACATTGACCCTAAGGGAATTAAGAATACATATTCAAACAATAGAATTCAATAAATAATGAGATGTAAGTAATGATAAGGTGTTACCAGAATATATTAAGCTAACATAAATAAAATAGACACTGAGGTCTGCATGATGCTTGCTAGCGATGTCTCACCCAAAAACAAATAATGTCCCATAAAAATAATAAAATGAAATAAGAAAAGTAGTCACCGTAGTCATTAGCATGAAATGATCATTGACACCAGAAACAGCACAGCTCTGTTATATCACTCTATAAAGGCGTCATTTCATTCAGGGCCCACGAAGTGCAGCACATCACTTCCAATAAAAACCACAGGGAAATGACAGTGAGAACACCAATTGCTGCTGAAAAGCGCACGTTCACATTCTTGCCAAATTGCTCTCAATGAGTGAGACACGGAAAGGGAACTGTTCAACGGTTTGAAGAAGCTGATTGGCAAAAAAACACGATTGGCAAAAATACAAAGTATGCCTTAATCCAGAAAGGAAGCGCCAAACTCAAGATGGCGGCACGTTTCGTGCATCGTGCATGAGTGGTTGCTGGCATGAACTTACACCAAATTTTTATGTGCAACAGACTTGATGCAGAGGAAATGTCATGAAGAAGGAGGCATCATGACAACGTCACAAAGGGAACTACGAGATGTCAGCATGTCAAAAAGATGAAGGTGAGTGCGCGCTGGAGCTCAAGCCAAGATTTTATATTTGAATTTTGAAAATGGCAGTGGGCACAGTATGGGCTTCAAGTCTTAGCGTAGGCCACACATAAAAATAATAAAAAGCAGAAAAATACACGTAACGCTGACAGTCAATGTCCAAAGAAGAAGTGTTGATGCCATGACAGACATTGCCGGGCAAGCTCACAAAGTGGTACAAAAGGGGGTGGTGATGAACGGAGCATCTGAACCAATCAAACACTCACACCCAGTCAACAGATCTGGGTTTAATCCATCACCGTTCTTTAGCCCACTCTGTCACCCCAGTACAGACATGGCCATATGCAAATCAGTCGGACCCTGTGCCTCATGGAAACAGTCCAGCCCGAACTGCCAAGCCATGCCTTCCCTGGCCTGGAAACAAGCTTCCGAGGACCGGTTTCTGGCATTTCAGCCATGTTCAGCCAGGCTTGCTTGAATACAGTGGCAAAGTGAGCAAGGGACTCACGTCTGAGCATACCCTGCGAACTTATGGCGAACAAAGTGGTACAAAAGAGGGTGGTGATGGACGGAGCATCTGAGCCAATCAAACACTCACACCGAGTCAAATGATCTGGGTTTAATCCATCACCGTTCTTTAGCCCACTCTGCCACCCCAGTTCAGACATGGCCATATGTAAATCAGTCTGACTCTGTGCCTCATGGGAACAGTCCAGCCGGAACTGCCAAGCCATGCCTTCCCTGGACTGGAAACAAGCTTCTGAGGACCGGTTTCTGGCATTTAAGCCGTCTTCAGCCCGGCTTGCTTGAATCCAGTGGCAAAGTGAGCAAGGGACTCACGTCTGAGCATACCCTGCCAACTTATGGTGAACAAAGTAGTACAAAAGGGGGTGGTGATGGACGGCGCATCTGAACCAATCAAACACTCACACCCAGTCAACAGATCTGGGTTTAATCCATCACCGTTCTTTAGCTCAATCTGCCACCCCAGTTCAGACATGGCCATATGCAAATCAGTCTGACCCTGTGCCTCATGGGAACAGTCCAGCCTGAACTGCCAAGCCATGCCTTCCCTGGACCGGAAACAAGCTTCCGAGGACCGGTTTCTGGCATTTCAGCCGTCTTCAGACCGGCTTGCTTGAATCCAGTGGCAAAGTGAGCAAGGGACTCAGGTCTGAGCACACCCTGCCAACTTATGGCGATGAAAGTGGTACAAAAGGGGGTGTGATGGAAGGAGCATCTAAACCAATCAAACACTCACACCAAGTCAACAGATCTGGGTTTAATCCATCACCGTTCTTTATCCCACTCTGCCACCCCAGTTCAGACATGGCTATATGCAAATCAGTCTGACCCTGTGCCTCATGGGAACAGTCCACCCCGAACTGCCAAGCCATGCCTTCCCTGGACCGGAAACAAGCTTCCGAGGACCGGTTTTTGGCATTTCAGTCATCTTCAGCCTGGCTTGCTTGAATCCAGTGGCAAAGTGAGCAAGGGACTCACGTCTGAGCATACCCTGCCAACTTATGGCGAACAAAGTGGTACAAAAGGGGGTGGTGATGGACGGAGCATCTGAACCAATCAAACACTCACACCCAGTCAACAGATCTGGGTTTAATCCATGGAGCCAAGCATATGAGAAGGGAGTAGGCAGGACTTAAGAGTCCAGTTAATTTACTCTAAGCATTTTTACCCCTACCATATTGTACTAAAAGGCAGTTGAAAGTGCTGATCCACTCTATTCTGCAGATTAATGAAATGAATCAGTGGCTTGTGGAAGTAGGAGAAAAGGTTTTTTTAAATGCAAGAAAGCTACTTTTCAACCTAAAAAGTGAGAAAGAAAAAAACTTGGAAAAAGCACTCTAAAAATGACATTGCTTTTGAAAGTTTTTGGGAATGGCCAACATAATTAAAAGTTAATCAGGCTAAATCACAATCCATAAATATGGGAAAGTTTAATAGTTCTACAGGAGTACTCTTTTACATACTTTGTGAATCAGCTCCAACATGTTTTAAAAAAAGCATACATATTTTAGCTATCCAGCCAGAGATGGTTCCTCTCGTGTTTTTGAATTAGAGTACAACATATTTTGAGGACTATGGAACAGTATGAACTATTGGTAGTTTACCAGTGGTAGACTCAGAGCACAGTAATGGGAACAGGGTGTCCCACATGATATTTGACATTTATTTTAGAGCCTTCAATAAGGAGCAGCATTTGGCAACTACAAGCTAGACATGTCTGTTTTTAAGGGACAGGTGCAAATGATTGTGGAAGAATGCTTTCTTAAAATATGTGTATACATTACACACAAATAAAATATCTATGATATATATTCATATTTTGAGAATTTCAAATGAATTGTTTCCATTTTTCAGTATCTTAGAATGAAACATAGGTTTTTTAAAGTACTTATTTTAAATATATTAATTGAAACATATTTTTCTATTCAAAATTTTCATTCACATTACTCATTAGTTCTTTGCCACACATGTATGTTACGAAGTGAGCAGGTTTTGCAGTGATTATTTAAGGTTTCATTAATGATAGTGGATTTTTGGGCAGACGTTTAGTATATTATTTAGATTTGAAGCTTGTGAGGCCGACTTGGTCCGTAAAGGAAGGGCATTGATTCAAAACAGATCTAACTATAATAGTTGTTCTAATATATCTTTACAATTTGATGTGAGCACCGGGGTTGTAGAATGCTCTATTACTTACTTACCAGTAATCTTCATTACTCCTGGTCCCGTTGTCCTCTTCCCATTCATGAAATTACCAGAGGCTGCCAACAACAGAAGGACATTGAGGAAGCCACACAAAAAAGAAGACCCAGGAGGCCAAACCCACCAGCAAACCAGGAACAGACCAACAGGGACACAACCAAGGTCCAGAAACTGGAAACAGGGAAGCAGAAGGTAACAGCGACACCAAGGAGGCAGTCAACCAGAGAAATGAGAAACAGAGCACCCAGGCCACATCAAAGGCAAACCCCAAACCATCAAGTGGAAGGGAGAATGCCACAAAGGCAACAAGACAAAGAAACCAAGGCCAAAAAGGATGCACCCTACAGTGACCTCATAGGCAAAGCCTCAGAAGGGAAGCAGGGGTCGAAGCAACTAGCACCACCAGCACAAATAGAACCAGAAAAGACAAAGCTCCAACAGGACACCAAAAACCCACAGGGGCGCTCACCGGACAAAAGGCCAACAAGCCCAGCACCACCAGGCAGCCACTTCGACCAGGGAGTAGAACAGACACAGAGTTAGCCCAAGCCAGAAGGGAAGGGAAAGCCGGAACACCAAACAGACACCTAAGGAACCCCAAAGAAAGACGAGGGGCAGAAAGGAAAGACCCCCAGAGCACCCTGCTCAACCAGGCACAAAGAGCAAAAAAGGACCAACCACAGTACCAACCCCAACACCACTGGGACTTCCCACCGGAGACCAATGCAAACAAAATAGGATAGGGCCAACCTACAGGGCAAGGCACAAACCCAAATGACCAATAAAGAGCAGGGCCACAGAGACCAACCCAGGAAGGGGGGAAGCACTGACCAATCACCAGCCCCCCAACCAACCCCACCAGGCCACCTCGAGAGTCCAGAGGATGCTGTCACCAAAACTCACAAAGGAGGATCAGGCCCTAGGGCAGGAATGTTCAGCACCCATCATCAGAGCCAACATAGGATAGCCCCCAAGCAACCAGCAAGGGAGAATGAGCCAGAGCAGGAGCCTAGGGACAGACCAAGAGGCCAAGGCACACACAAGAATTCCAGGAAAACCCAGACACAAGCCCTGGAACACAGCCCTGTCAAGACCCCCAGAGCCAGAAGGGAGTAGACCCAGCCCCCAAAAGAAAACCAGCTGCCGAAAGACCAACCAGGAGGACCAGGCAGCCAGACTCCAGCTCCAACCAAACCAGAAAGGACAGGGGAATAGCCAGAACCCAGAACCCCTTAACACCCAGCACCCCGCAACGACAAGGCCAGCAGCAGAGCCCCACCAAAGGAAAGGCAAAGGGTCAGAAACCACCAGACCCGAACCCAAACTGAGTTTGGGCCTGACGTCAAAACCCAAACAAGCCAACAGCCCAGAGGCCAGGACCAGCAAGGGCCGTGAACAGAACAGCTAGTACCAAAACAAAACAGAGGCAACAGCCAAAGCCCCACAACCAGACTGGGAGCCCAACGCACACCGAGGACACATAGCACCACCCTCAATGAGGGATCAGAGACTGGAAGAGGGACAGGACTGAAACCACAACCCAAAGCAGAGGAAGCGCCCTAAGAAGGTCAACCGGCCCAGACACAACAAGATAGTGGAGAGCTAGTAGCCATGAGGACAACAAAACAGCGAAACACCGACCCAGAATACAGAGCAGGTGACAGAGGGACAACAGCCCAGGAACTGGAGGGAGCAGAAAAGCCAGAGGCACATGACCCCGCCAAAACCACAGTGGCAAGGACTGGGAAAACAAGCAGCAAGGTGGGCAGGCACCAAAAGCAGCAAGACAAACACTACAAATGCCTACTCACTGATGCCGCCTATGGGAGGGGGCCCATGAGGGGCACGCAGGGTAACACAGGAGCAGTAGCCCTAGCAAGGACTGACCCAGTTGGAACCACGGGCAGATCAAAAATGACAGAACAACCCTACCACCACAAGGATCGTAAGCCAGCACAGAGGGACCAGCCACCCACCGGATGAGGACACACAAGCCAGAGACCACTGGACACCCCCCTACACCAAAGGACCAGGCCAGAAGCGGCCCATACACCAAGGAGGGTGAGGAAAGAAAATCGACAGGAGGAACACACCCCAAAGCCGGCACAAACCCAACAAAACAGCCAGCCCCAAACACAGCCAGGCCAGGAGTGCCCCAACCAAGCACCCGGGCAACCCAAAGCATACAGCACCAGGATCCCCAGGCGGACACCTATCCAGGAGGAACGACACCAGAACCTGCTGAATCACTGTAGAACACCCAATGATACCTAGCTGAATCTACCCTATCACACCCCGTCACCCTGACAGGGAGCTGGAGCCTTCAGGGCGGCATGGCGGCAGGCCCCAAAGAAGAGCCAGGGAAGGAGGAGCGCCAAGGCAATGGGGGAAAACACCCAGGGTACAACAGCAGAAGAGGAAAGTAACAGGCAAACCGCTATGCAGTACTCACCCGGGGGCAGGCACTCTCTGTACAAGGCTCCCCATCCCCACAGCCAGCCTACAGTGAACCACCAGCTACCTCACCAGGGCAGTAGGAAAGCAAACAGCTCAGATGCCATGCACTCCTGGGGCTCCATCAACACAGCCCGGAGGAGCCATCCAGTTATCCCAGTGCATCATCCACCCGGCCAGGCCTCAGTAAGATGCACCCTCCAACCCGGATCTGACCAGGAGCCGGCACACCAGTCGCAAACAGCCAGCCGGTGCCCAACGCATAGAGCTGGTTGGAAAATCCAAGCCCAGCAGGCTGGAAGTCATAAGTGCGCACACCCCATCCAGAACAGCCAGGCAGGTAGACGGGGTCCAAAGAAGAACACCACGCAAGCCCAACAGGTCAGCACCAGCACCTCGTCCCATTCCTGTTGACAGACATAAAAAGAGAACAGGTGGAATGCTGGGTATTTACTGCTTATGTACTCCCAGTGGGAGGGGTCAGGGTGAGGGTCCCAGCATTCCTCTGATCTTTTTTTCTGTCAGGAGATGATTATCTCCACTTGTCCTGAATGGGACGAGGACAGGAGGGACCTGGGAGTAATGCTGAACACAAGAGGCCTAACTGGGTATTCTCAGGGGAGAAGGATGGAATAGCAATTAGGAAAGCAGTGAGCATTAAGCAAGATATGCATCATAACATTCTTAATGTGTTTATGCCTTTCATTTGCATGTATCAATATAATAATACATGTAAGACTAAGTACTTGATTGGGGTAAAATTATTCCACAAACATCTCCATATATGGTGTTAGTGTAGGAGGAGCCTTGTTCTCATTAAACATATTTTCCAATTGGTGCAATACTTCAAACACTCACAATTTGGAAATGAAATATTTGATTTGCAAATCAAACTAACTTTGCTAATACTAAACAGACATAAAGTATGTTTCAATCAACACAAACCAAACACTATGAAAATCACATAGCATTAATACATTTAAAAAGGAAACCTAAATAAACTAACGATAGAACAGTAGAACAGAAAAGTATAATTCTGAGTTTACATTGAGTTTTATGTTAATTAAATATTCATGAGAGCTGACAATAGTTGTACAGACTGGTTTTGACATTGGCTGGGACAAAGGAATAAATGATATTGCTGTGCATGAAATACATTTTTAAAAATGATATGAAACTCTCAATTTCTGTTTCAGATTGATAGTTGAACAACCCTATAGAGCATCTGAAGTCTCTAAAAACATTATTTTGAATAAAGAAAGACATTTAAGAAAGCTAAGCAAGATTATAATTGTGCTTTGGAAGCTATTACTAGGACAATAAAAGGCCTGTTTCTCAAAGGTAAACTGGCATTTTTGCGTAAGTCTACTATTTTTGGAATTCACAAACTCCAATTTAATGACACGTTTGCACAGGGCAGAGAACTCAGCACATAAAAAGATAGCCATGTCGTATCTTTTTTATGTGCGGAGAGCTCCGCCTGGACTGCAGTCTCTGAAGTCATAAACTTACTCTTAAATCAGAGTTTGTGAATCTGAGAACAAACGTAAACTTACACAAAAGTGTAAGGGGGATTTGGAGGACAGCTGACCGAATGGAAGTGTGCCCCCTGGGCAGATAGGGAGGGTGGTGCAGTCAAGTGATTGCCATTTTGTGGTGGGCTAGGTTATACCCAAATGTAGCCCACAGTATATTTGGGGGGGTCTGGTTGGGTTACCAATCCCCTTTTTAGATTCAGGTAACCTGGTGACTGTGATGGGATACAAATTCAATATAAGTAATGTTGGCCTACTGTATCCAATATAATCGTATTATTGTGGTGTTGTAGGTAACCCTGGACATATAGTTGCGGGAGATATTCCCTTTTCTACGATCAGGCCTATTAGTATAACCAACGCCATCTTAGTTTTGTTTCCCCGTGTTCACTTAGTTCCTTGGGAAAACACGTGATACACCCCTGAATAGAAACCTAAGCTGGTAGCCCGGCCTGAGCATAGATCATTAGTTTGTAGCTCAGGGAAGACCCAAGGTTGCTTCTGCTCTTCTTGTAGAATGCGCACATTCTTGCAGGCCCCGTCCCTGTCAATCTCTGTCTCCAGATAGAAAGGGAGGCACCTTACTGACCTGCCCCCGGATTAGCTCAGGCCCAGCTACTAGCAATCTATTGTGCCTTATATGGGTTTTCCTGCTGGCTCTCTGACAAGTAGTACTTTTCCATTTTGATATCATACTAAGTGAGAAACGTATATATGCATTGTATTGCTTGTAGTCGTCAGTCTTCTCTGCGCACCTCCGAGGGTCGTGTAGACTGAGACTACCCTGCGTAGGGCCTATTTTGCAAAATAAACGATTGAACCTTCTCCATTGCCGACTGACTCTTTACTTGTAAATAAGGCTTAGAGGCTATTGGTGAGTATGGCCCCATTATAGAAATTTTCAGTACATCAACTGGTAGTGCAAGAGTAGGTTTGAAATATTTTATGTTGCATTTGACAGCGCTTCCAGGACCGTGGGGCGTGGGCGAGATGGCCTGTCGTTCATTAGGTGCGCATACAGGGCAGCTGGAAGGATGGGCCGAAGGAATTGGGCGGCATCTGAGGAGCCGCCCGCATTTGATGAGAGGTGGCGAAGGGGCTTAGTGGAGCCCCTCAAGAATTTATAATGTGCCGGGAGCAGAGAAGGGGGTGTAGCTGGCTGGGGGTAGGGTCGGAGGAAATTTCCCCACTTGCCCAGTATCATAGGAGCAGGAGGGGTGGAAGGAGGGTCTGGGAAGGCAGCACACGAGGCGGTAGTTGGGAGAGCAGGAGCAAGACTTGGAGGATGGGAGCATGGGTGTAGAGGAAGACGGGCCTAGATCTATATTCCCATTGGGAGGAAGCCTCAAAAAGTAGGGAACAGGACACGGCTTCTCAAGTTGCTGTCTACATAGGCTGGGGAGGGTCCCTACAATGTGAGCGTTGGAGCAGGCTCGGAAGAGGGATGTGGTTCTTGAAGAGATGGGAGGGGGCAGGCTCGGGAGGGGGAGGTGGTTCTTGAAGTGGTGGGAGTGGGCAGGCTTGAAAGCGAGGAGGTGGTTCTTGAAGAGGTGGGGGTGCAGGGAGGAGCCACCATGGGCACCAACCTTGGTGCCAGGTAAGGACAAGTGGAGGGGTTTCGCTCCAAAAGTGGTATCCACAGGTGTGGGTCCTAGTGCTTGTTCTGGAAGGGTGGAAGAAGCTGTGCTAAGGAAAGTGTGTGACAGGTGTGGGAGTGGGCACAGATGAGAAAGATGGCACCCTCGGCCTAGGTGGGGGTGAAAGTAAAACAGAGACCACAGGAGCACCCACTAGGGGGTCAGTGGAGAAAGGAGAAAAGAAGAAAGGACCTGACAGATGTTACAACTCCTATATAGAAAGGTGTGGTCAACAAAGGGTTCAGGAGAGGAGGAATATAAGCTGCCCAAGTGCCCAAGAGTTCCCCTCATGATAAAAATCTGGATGGCCGCATTTTTGATACATGCCATGTACCAGGGATTTCTGCTCATATACAGAACTATGCATAGAGACTTGGAACCTCTGTGAATTAGGGTGTGCCAAAACTCCCCTCAGTATCCAAAATCCTCTACCAGACTAGCTATCATTGTCTCATTGGTTCTTACCGACCCCCAATGATTAGACAACCCAGAACATGGACTTAGAACACCTCAGGTACCGTGGAACACATGAACACTCTTTCGTTATACTAACATATCAATCCAGAACGAGGAGTCAATGAGGACACATGCAAGTTTGAAATGTTTATTTCTAACGCAGTGTTCTCAAACACAGTATCGTAGCAAATACAAGCAAACATATTATAAGGAACAAGGTAAACAGCATAGTTACTATTCTATAAAATACAAAGGGTGAAAGCATTTTAAAATGCTAAAGGAAAAAGGTTTAAATAGAACCTCAGTTTACCCTCCCTAGCTAGTATATTATATTATATCTACAGAAGGTCTCTTTGGGTTTTAGAAGGGCGGGCCCATACCTTTGGGTTCAGCAGAAACAGATCACATCATCTCCTGCACCAACTCTCTGCATACGGATATTCATCAAGTGTCTAACTCATGCCCTGTGTAGTGCATTATTAATCACGCCTGAACCCAAAGTTGGCCACAGCTGCATATATATTATATCTACTCAGTGCGCCGATTAATCCTAATACCAATCACTGTGTTGAGATAACCTTGAAGGCCTCAGCACTCACTGTACAGACATAGCTTAGCAAGCAAAGCCGATATTATAAGTAAACATGTTATTCTCATGTGAAGCAAAATACCCAACTAGGCAAAGAGCTTTAATAACAAAATGTGTTGTGTGCAGAGGCTGCAGAAAAGGAAAATGGCATTTAAACTCCTAACAAGCTCATGCTAACATAACACAGTGCAAAGGTGAAACCAAAACACAAGACACCCTCCCTTTGATCCGAGAACTGATAGAACAAGTAAGAAGGGGCAAATTTAGGAATGCTGAGTTCAAGATCGATAGTCCAAACATAAGTCTCTAATTTAGTACCTCAAAAACAGAGATAAAAGAAACATAATTGTTGAATAAATTTCAGTTTCGGACATTGATAAATTCAATAGGCAAAGGTTCCAAAAAACTGAGGGCCCAAAAAAATTCAATGAAAGGTGTCAGTCAAGAAAACGAGACTGTCAACATGGTTCATCCTAAAGATGAATATGCAAAATATGCAGCAACAGCCTCCAACAGGAAGTCACTGTTATCATTTGAAAATAATTTGGCCATCCAATTTAACAAGGGGAAAGAACCTACATGCTCTTCAATTACCGGAGCCTCTTGCACCATCAGAGGACAACTCTGTGGGTTCTCGAGGAAGCAGCGAGCCAAGAAATCTTGCGCCGCTGCGAAAACATTCCAACGACCAGTATTCCATGCATTGCTGCAAAGGCCATAATCTCTCCACCAGAACAAAACAGCTCATGAGCAACTAATAAAATGATTATAATCCGCATCGGGAGACACCGTATTGCAGAGACACAAATCCAGGCCCCATTCAAAGTCGCAACTCAGGCAATAGAAAACAGGCTGGACGCCTCAGTGTAGCAAGAGGCAGCGCACCATTGAACTCAAGCATCCGGACGCCAAGCAGCCCTAGCCGAGACAGCTCTTCGTGCAACACAGGATGTGCATCCATTTTGGAATAAACAAAATAGCAACAGCACGCCAGCAGCAAGAGCCAGTAGCAGGGGGAATCCACCAAACAGGCTGGAGAAAATAGAATGGAAGACGGCTGGAATTACTACGAAAATCTTTTGGAAGCAAGTCACTAAGCCACTGCTAACAGCTTTAAAAAAGTGAACCAGCCTAGAGGTGGAGGATTTACTGAAGATAGTGTGAATTAACTCACCGAAGTGCAATGGCAAATCAGTATTTAATAAGGCATGCACCTCCATGCGGGTGTTACCCACGTGAAGGACAAATGTTTCACGAGCAGATGTGAGGGCAACTTCTTTCTGGGACAATAGAGCTCTTATGCGACTCATCTTATTGAACTCTGCTTTCAAGGTCGAAATCATAGGCCAGATGGAAACATCAAGTTTCCCATGTGGGGGTGGATACATTACATTCTTGCAACAAACTACATGTTCACTGACTGTAACAACATAAGCAATCCCTTTTATCAACCCACAACAATCCTCATTGTTTAGAAGCAAATAACTCCCATTTGCCAGGAATGTGCATGTGGGAATGATGGCAGGCACGGGGGTACCTTTCAAAATACAGGCTAAATTAGGCTTGTTTTGATTACAAGAGCCATGTAATTGGATATGTCGCCACATTAAGGAATGATCCGGTGTTTCAGTGCATTCTTCACCACTCAAATAAACTTCCTTTTCCTCCCTAAGGCATCTATATGTAAAAGGAAGTGACCAGGCTTCATGGAGATAAGAACTTCCAAGAGGCTCGTATCTACCAATAGCAAAGTACTTCACACAGTTTTTAAACTCGAACAAAGAAAACAGCAGAGTCATTAAACCGTGAATAAGCCACATTGCAGTATTGGCTTCTGACACAGAAAATGGTAAAGGCTCCAACCTCTCAATGTGTAACATGGAAAAAGAAGCATCTTTCATCAACAGTAAGCGTTGCCTGTCAGTCAAATTAAAATGGGCAAACAATGAAGACGTATTCATTTTAATGCCACAGCACTTTACCTGCCTTAAGGGTCTGCAATGTCCATGCAAACTGCATAATGGAACGCAACTGATTTTGACCGTGGTACAAAGCAGACATATCATCTTGCACAATATCTACAACAGATGACACAATATTATCTAATGTGTAAAGACAGCGTGCTAATGCTGTTATCTACAACTGCTAGCACTTTTTCTAAATTAGCTTGATCTATAGCTCTAAGGCGAGTAGCCACCTCAATCTGGGAAGCTTTCCAGAATTCATTATAAACAGCATATATCCATCTTTTAGATCTACCTTTAGCCGGGTATTTTATAAAATAATTCAGATCAACATCGTCAGTCAGTTTAGATAAATGCAGTTTAACTGACGCCAAGGTAGAATGTCTGAGCCAATTCTGACACAATTTTCCTACAGAATAAGTAGTTACTGAATCGCCACTTTCAAAACGGGGATCCACCCTGACCTGTGTAAAGCCATGAGCTAAATCCAGAAAATGATGCTAGCGTTAGTCAGCACTTCTGTGCCAGAGCAACCAGCCTTTAGGATCCAAACTGGATATGTGAAAGGAGGAATTCAACAATAGAGTTTGTAACTCTCTCATGGAAAATTTAGTAGTATTACTCCAACCGGAATATTCCTCTAAATCAGGGAAAGAACCAGCATTTATTTTTTAGGAGAAGCCAATCCAAAGCATGTTGTCTGTGAAATTGTAGAATTTAAAAACAACATATGGTTCGGGATGAGGCATGCACGATGCAAAGCCTCAGTGCCCTGCACTTGCCAGCTTTTAGAACCCCAAACTGATTTAAGGTCTATTGTATCCTTCCACAACTCATAGCCCCCAACAGCCAATTGGTCTAGAAAGGACTTCGAATACAATAATTTATTATCGGTAAGTCTAACTTTGGATGTGGACTTTTTTAACCATTTTAAAATAAAAGGCATTGGGATTAGATTGATTAAAATCTGTAAAGTAAGTGAACCTTTTCAAAAAGGTAGCAGAACTGCCTTGTATGGGAGCTGAACAGTGTCCCCACTGGGTGTAATTTACAATGAGTCTCCTGGTATTAGTTTTATGCAGATAGTGATTACCAAAGTGTTGATAACAATACAAATCACCGTAATTAGCAGACTCCAAGTACAAATCTTCATCATCAAAGGCAGCATAATATTTCAAATCAGAAAACAATGATTCAACGGCCTAAACATCCCAATCATCAGAACGTATATTTTGTTTAACTACATCCACCATAGATACTCTAAGCACATAAGGGACATTTATGACCTCAGTGGGCCCATGAATTTGAAATCGAACAGCATCCCATACAATCCCATCTAAGACAGGCCAAGCAGTGATGTTAACAAAGGCCAAGTCTCTCTTCAATCTGTGTGATGAGGAATGGGGAGCCAAAGTTCCATTGATATGTCGAATGCAAGTTCTCTCCTCGACATAGTGTCCATTGACGAGACGGAAAAAATAAAATACAAAACCAGTTGACATAAAAAGGTAAATCAAAAAAAGCACCATCCAAATATAAGTCCAAGGGGGAATTTAAAAATGTTTTTTAAACAGTCTTGCCAAAACAGCAATCCTCGAAGGCTTTTTTGATGTGTGGGAAACAGTGTCAAATGAAAATCTGGATTCTATATCTAAGCAAGTTTGCCAATCAGGCATCGAAAAGTCAGTAGGATAAGTGAAGTCAGTTTCATCATATTGAGTACCAGGCAGTATACTCAATAAAGGACTGGAAATTGCAGGCAACTCTAAGGCAACATCAGGCACAGGATTGGAAACCGGGGCCAAAATAGAATTTCTCAAAATCGAAGAACATGAGACTGCCGTTGTCATACTAAGAAGAATCGTCCACTCTGTGTATCTTGACATTGACAATGGAGATATACCTATTCTCCTTACGACCTGGTAGTGGTGGTAAAATGACTGTTCTTGTGCCCTTCACTCCAAGCACCTGAACCGGAGCTCGATAAGAGGGACCAAATTCTTTCTTGTTATCGATCTTCTCAAGAACTAGTTCTCCAACTTGGGGTAGCCAGCCAACTACCGGGATCTGCAACGCATCATCAAAGTGGAGGGCAAATGTTCCCTTGCAAGACTGTCTCTTGGCTTTTGTAGATCCTGTAAAACATTGCAATGTTCATCTACATCAAAGGAGGCAGCTTGAGACACCGGGCACGATTCACAGAATGAACTTACTACTTTTGGCATTCACAGAATGCACTTACTACTTTTGGTATTCACAGAATGAACTTACTCATTTCGGTATTCACAGAAGTTAGGACTACTAACTTTAGGACTCCTAAATGCCTTCTGTGAATACCGAAAGTCTTAAAATTAGGATTTTTCTCAATTTAGTAGTAGTAAAGTTAGGACTACTAACTTAAGGACGCCTAAATGCCTTCTGTGAATACCGAAAGTCTTAAAATTAGGATTTTCCTCAATTTAGTAGTAGTAAAGTTAGGACTACTAACTTTAGGACGCCTAAATGCCTTCTGTGAATACCGAAAGTTTTAAAATTAGGATTTTTCTCAATTTAGTAGTAGTAAAGTTAGGACTACTAACTTTAGGACGCCTAAATGCCTTCTGTGAATACCGAAAGTCTTAAAATTAGGATTTTTCTCAATTTAGTAGTAGTAAAGTTAGGACTACTAACTTTAGGACGCCTAAATGCCTTCTGTGAATACCGAAAGTCTTAAAATTACGATTTTCTCAATTTAGTAGTAGTAAAGTTAGGAGTCCTAACTTTACTACTACTAAATTGAGAAAAATCCTTTAAGACTTTCGGTATTCACAGAAGGCATTTAGGAGTCCTAAAGTTAGTAGTCCTAACTTCTGTGAATACCGAAATGAGTAAGTTCATTCTGTGAATACCAAAAGTAGTAAGTGCATTCTGTGAATGCCAAAAGTAGTAAGTTCATTCTGTGAATCGGGCCCACCGAGTCTAGACCGTCAAGGTCAGGGACATACATCTTGATACCAAAGAGCATTTCGTATGGGGTCCGCCCACCCAGAGACCTTCTAGGGAGATTATTAAGAGCACGCTGCACGCCATTGAGATGGGCCAACCAGTTTCTGCCTGTTCCTATAACTCGAGCCGTCAAAGACCGCTTTAAATCCCGGTTCATCCATTCCACAACACTATTACCCTCAGGTCTGTATGGAGACGAAAACTTGACTTGGACTCCAAACGAAGTCATGGCATCCTTATACGCCTTAGAGGAGAAAGCCGGACCCTGATCCGAATGGAAGGTACTACAGGCAAAAATCCCTACAAAGATACGCAGGTCTCTTATGACAGTCCGTGAATCAGCGCTGCAGTGAGGCCAGACCCACACAAAGCGTGTGCATGAATCAACTGCTACTAAGATGTACTTATAAGTAGTTTCAGAAGAAAAGGGACCGCAGTGATCTAAATAAACACACCCAACGGGTTTATTAGAAATATACAACTGTGTCTGGGACGGACGTGCAGCAGTTGAAGGCTTAATCTGCTGGCAAATGTCACATTGAAGGACATAATCACGCGTCTGCTTGTACAGCCCCCACCACCAGTAACGCTGTTGTAACTGAGCTACAGTAGCCGAAGCGCCCGCATGCGCAGACGCAACACCTTCATGGGCTGCAGTAATCAGTATAGGCCTGTGCTCCGCGTTGGGAAGTAACCTCTCATCAACGTCAGGAATTTTCACATAAGGAACTTTATCAGGACTTTAGTGGTATGAATACTTCGAAGGGAATCCTTTTGGATATTTACTTCCCTTCTCAGTTGCAGCAACAGCTGCCAAGATATCATCATCAATCTTACTTTTGGAACATGTAACTGCTGCAACCAAATATGTCAATACCACTGATTTTGCTGCCTCAGCGGCAAGCGAATTGCCAACAGCGTGGACTCCCACACGCTGATGACCAAGAGTGTGAATCACAAGCACAAGCGGCAACTGCTCTTTAAGCTCAGCCACTCGTACCCAGATCATTTTATGTTTTATTGTGCTACCCTTGGAATCACGAAAATCATTCTGAATCCAAAAGAACAGGTTTACATTGTAAGACTGGACACAGTAGTAATAATCACTCACAATAAGAGTTGTCACACCAGGATCAGCGTACTCCAATGCAAGCTTTAGAGCACGAAGCTCTGCCAATTGTGCGGTGCAGTCCCCTAGAGTCTGCGTGTGCACTACCCTGGACTTGAACTCGTCATTCACCATGGCACCTACCACAATAGCGCAAGCGGAAACGTATCCGTGCTTAGACCCATGCGCAACCTGTGCTGAACCATCAGTGTAAATGATACAATGGAAATCCCCCAAAGGCCGCATAGACAAAGGGGCAGGATGAGCAAATTCATACTGCAAAAACTCCTGCGACTGTAAGGAGGCATCAAAAATAAATGTGACATCCGGAGTTGTCAATGATGCTGCCCATTGTATCCACTGTAGATGCAAAGCTTTAGAATTAGGTGTACTGGCTTTTGTCACAGCCCATAATGCTGGAAACGGGGAAACAACCCATATGCGTTTTCCCTGCAACAGTGCACGTTCCATAAGAATCCCCATTTGCACTGCTGTCAAAACTTTTTCCAAAGAGGAAAACCGCATTTCAGCCGAAGTGTACAAGTGTGACTTGTAAGCAATAGGTACTGTGTCTCCTTCGTTAAAAGTAAGGTACCTGAAACCCACCGCACCAGGGATGATTCTTTTCTCCAGGTTGGTATGGTTATCACGAGTCAGTAAGAATGTAGATTCTAGCAGATCAGCCTGCAAAGATTGCAAAATAGCTGAATGTTCTGGCAGCCAGCAAGATTTGGTAAAAGTAGGTTGTATCAAAGCATACAAAGGTATGATACACTGGGCATATTCAGGAATATAAGTACGCCCAAAATAAAAAAAATCCCAACAAGGACTGTAATTTTTTCAGAGTTGTAGGAGCGCGCAATTGTGCGCATTTCTCCAAGAAGTGAGGAGACAATCCCCTAACTTCCTTGTTGAGCTCGTAGCCCAGAACAACACTGTGTACTCTGCAATGTGAGACTTTGCAAAGTTGAATTTGTAACCAAAGTCCGCAAAGTTACAAATTATGCGGGCAAGGTGACACAGATGCGCCCAAAGCTCGTCGTCTGTGAGATAAATGTCATCCACATATGAACACGCATCAGTGTGTATGCTCTCTAAGAGAGAGACTATACAGGCATCAAACACGCTTGGACTATTCTTATAGCCCATCGGTAATCTTTTTTACTGGTGCTTTTTGCCGCCACAAATAAAACTGGTCCACTGGGAACTCAGTCCGTCCAAATTGTGGGCAAAAAAACTGTTGGATATGTCAAGCGTGGTTTTAAACCGTTTACGCACAAGACCATCCACAAGAGCATAGCCGTGAGTATTCTGTACTGCACAGGTACGGCAATACAAGGTTCAAATGCCGGTAATCCAATACCAAACAGTACGAGCCGTCAGGCTTGGTCACAGTAAAAGAGGGTTATTCATCGGTGACACACAAGTTTCAATCACACCTTGATATTCTATTGTTACAGGATTTCCGTGACGGAAGCCTTAGCTTCATGTCGGATGGGATATTGAGGTTAATGCTGTGGCATAGACCGTAAAGGAATCTCGTGGTGTGGGGAAAATATATCCCAACCACACTGTGTACGGTACAAAGCTGGTGCAGGAGCCTTAGCCACTCTTCTGCAAAATTCAGCGCATGCTCTTTCGAGACCGTGTGTGCGAAGCTAGGGAGGATAACTTCCTCCCCTCTTGGAGCTGCGAGTTCAAAAGGTGGGGGCTAGTCAGCCTCCGCTAACAAAATGTCATATGTAGTCGTAAGATTCTCCCAAAATACCCCTTTGATGGTACGCTGTACGTCACCTTCAATAAAAAGGACTATGTTATAAAGTCTATCAGGGGGAGCTACTCTAGTATCAGCTGTCTCCACAACAACATATCGATCAGTCGCTGTCACCTTCAGTAGCGGACGCAGGGCCTCTCGCACTATGGTAATCTCTGCTGTGCTGTCCAGCAAGGTCAGAGCCCATGTCTGATTCCGAAGCTGTGTTCTCACTATCTGTGGCATATCTCGCTGTTAAAGCGGCAACTTTCTTTTTCTGAAACTGGGGTCTTTACGGTGTTGAATCGTCCTGCTTGCCTTTAACGTCTTTCGGGCGGGACTGGTCGCGTCTCTGCTGGCCACCCCTCCTCTGCCGCCTCCTCCACCACCGGTCGATGAGGCCGATGAGTCCTGAAAAGAACGAGGAGAGCGTTGTTCAGAAACCTGAAAACTATCAGGTGATTTTATCGTCGCACGATCGCGCAAGTCATAAATACTTTCTGTAGGCACAGGCAATGGAGATGCAGGACGAGCCTCCTGTTTCTGCTGTTGTTGTTTACCCTGTTTTTGATTCTTCTGCCAATTTTGTTTTTTGGTCTTGGGCTGATCGTCAGTCTCTAACTTCAGCCCTTGTGGTTGCTTTTTCTCCTTAGTGGAAAATGGCTTGACTCCCATGGCTTGTGGCCCATGGTCCTATAAGCCGCCACAATAATCCTCGGTAACTGTCGGGGTTTGTCGACATCGGAACCGCCTGCAATGCTTTGAACACCTTGAAAGTTCACCGCATCCCCCTTGACATTCGCAAGTATGAGATCGGAAACTCCGTCAAAGGAGCCGCATAGGCGCATACCCAATTCAACCGCTGCCTCAGGTCCGTGCTCATCTTGAACACGTTTAATGACCATTGGAAGGACAGTCATGGATGGAGTGCCAAAGCACCTCGCATATACTGCCGCAAAGATCTTCCCCCACGACTCACAGTCACCAATTTCTGGGGTCAAGTCTTTTGGCATGCTAATTGTCAGAATCATGTGTTTTTCACCAGGAGTCTTGTTAGGAAATACTGCTTCCAGCTGGTCAAACTTCTCGGCAAGCCAGAAAGGAAACTCATCCTTATCCTGGGGGGACTTGCCCATCACAGCGTTGACCATCACAGGACTAAGCTTCATTCCGCCCTGTCCGGCAGGAAGCGTCGCACCACCTGGGGCCCCGCCCAGGAGATTGTGGGTAATGTATTGCACTAATGACCTAATCACGCTAATCGCGACTACATGTAGTCGTCTTAATTCAGCTACGGAACATGCCCCGTGCTGAGGATGAGGTGTAAATCCAGCCAAGACAGGCCAAGTCGCGCCTGGAATGGACAAGGGACCCAACCTCGGAGCTGTTAAAGAGTGGGGTAGGACGCCATTAAACCAAACTTTGTGCTGCCAAGAGTTAATCGTAACCTCCTGTGTCCTATATGGAGCATATTCATTTGGAACAGCCGTGGCAGTGCACGTGTCGAACACAGTAGTATTTGCGTTCACAGCCGGCAAGATCACCCACAAATAAAAAATTTCGTAAGGGTATGCTACTTCTGCACTCACTACCATGATCACAGCCATGCCATATACGGGGACATTATAAGTCTGCAAATTATTGCGCACAGAATGTCCACCACAGCTATAGTGACACAGAAAGAGAAAGGTACAACAAAAAGTACGTAGCACAACTGAGTAGCAATTCAAGGAAACCATTTTGAAAGAATCAAGCTTGAAAAGACCTATATTAATATAGGCAGGTTTGTCCGTCACCACTGTTTCCTGGAAACAATAGCGAAGGGTGTTAAGGACCGATATAAGTACTACTCAAGGGTCATGTAATAAGACCACCAACGATCGGGCGCCATTTAGCAGGGATTTCTGCTCATATACAGAACTGTGCATAGAGACTTGAAACCTCAGTGTATTAGGGTGTGCCAAAACTCACCTCAGTATCCAAAATCCCCTACCAGACTAGCTATCAGTGTCTCATTGGTTCTTACCGACCCCCAATGATTAGACAACCCAGAACATGGACTTAGAACACCTCGGGTAACGTGGAACACATGAACACTCTTTTGTGATATCAATCCAGAACGAGGAATCAATGAGGACACGTGCGAGTTTGAAATGTGTATTTCTAATGCAGTGTTCTCAAATGCAGTATCTTAGCTAATACAAGCAAACATATTATAAGGAATAAGGTGAACAGCATAGTTACTATTCCATAAAATACAAAGGGTGAAAGCATGTTAAAATGCTAAAGGAAAAAGGTTTAAATAGAACCTCAGTTTACCCTCCCCACCTAGTATATTATATTATATCTACTGAAGGTCTCTTTGGGTTTTAGAAGGGTGGGCCCATACCTTTGGGTTCAGCAGAAATGGATCACATCATATTCTGCACCAACTCTCTGCATACGGATATTCATCAAGTGTCTAACTCATGCCCTGTGTAGTGCAATATTAATCGCGCCTAAACCCAAAGTTGGCCACAGCTGCATATATATTATGTCTACTCAGTGCGCTGATCAATCCAAACAACAAGCGCTGTGTTGAGATAACCTTAAAGGCCTGGGCACTCACTATACAGACATAGCTTACCAAGGAAAGCCAATACTATAAGCAAACATGTTATTCTCATGTGAAGCAAAATACCTAACTAGGCACAGAGCTTTAATAACAAAATGTGTCGTGTGCAGAGGCTGCAGAAAAGTAAAATGGCGTTTAAACTCCTAAAAAGCTCATGCTAACATAACACAGTGCAAAGGTGAAACCAAAACACAAGACAGCCACTGTGTATTGGGAGAAGAATCCAAACTGCTGCATAGCCATGTTTAAGTACATGGATGTGGTACAGAGAGCCAAGATCAAGGGAGAGTTATGCATGGGTGCAGTATGACAAGGGTTTTTGGGCACAGCTGGCTTGAGATATGAAGGCAAAATAGGGCAAACTTGATTTGGCTTTATGGCAGCACACTATGGGGGCCACTAAAGTGGGGAAGTACATCTTCATGGCAAGTGGTCTGCCTATTGTCCATGGCCCCTTGCTGGGACGTTTCACCCGGGGAGGGGTGGGGGGCTTCAACAGTACTACAGGGGCCTGAGGGCATTTGCTGGAATTTTAAGAAAGGGATCTACATGCAGGAGTACTGCAAATTCCTTTTTTTTTAATATTTATTGAAAGTTCACAGCAGCAAAATGTACATTAAAATCATCAGTATATATAAATATATCAACGTAAAATATAGACATATATAAATACACTTGATAATGTAATAAATACAATATAAGCAGCATTATCCAGTAGCAATATTTGACGGTAGAGACAGAAATAAGTAACAGGGTAAAACCAATCATACAAAGCATTGACCATAACATCCCGCAATATAATCTATGGAGCCGCACATCTTGACTTCCTCCAACTAGCCACTGGCGCCCATACACGTAAACCCATTTCTCTAGATTTAATTCCTTTGAGGGCATAAAGTTCTGATTCAATATTGTGAATCCCTAACAACCTACACATCCACATTTGGAAGGTTGGAGGCTCCACATCCTTCCATGCAGCAGCAATTAATATCCTGAGAACAGCTGTCGAAATAACCTAGCTTTGCATCACAACCAAATATTAAAAGTGTAGGGGATAGGTCAATTTTAACAGCTAGCAACCCCTCTAAAAACTTTTCGATTTCATTTTTAATCGGTCCCAAGTTTACACAATTACAAAACATATGTAATACGTCTGCTGGCCCCTTACCACACCTAGGACAATTGTGGTCTAGTCTCTTGCCCCATTTAAACAATTTAGCTGGTGTATAGTATAAATTGAAAAGAGTCTTAAAATGCTGTGCTCTTAGATTTGATGATCTCAGAAACCTTTTGTCCATTCCCAATGCTCTATCAAGATCAATGTCAGGATCCTGCAGTTTGGAGGCCCAGCTCTCCTCCACCTTGATCAAATCATCGGGGAGACTCTCTATAAGTATCCTGTACAAATCCTTGATTCTATGACCTCCACCTTTCAAATAATCTAATAGAGCACAGCCATTAGATATATTCAGACCCGGTCTTTTCGACTTAATGATATTAACCAACTGCATATACTTAAATTCTTGAACACCTTGCAATGAAAACCGTGTCCTCAGCAATTCGAGAGGCCTGCAAACGTCTTTAATCATTACTTGGCCTAATAAAGTGATCCCTTGTCTTTCCCAATATTTCCATGGGTCATCGTCACTTAGATGCGGAAATAGATCTGAGTTCCATAATAGGGTGTGCTGATTATACTTTGGGATGTCCTGATCTTTACAAATAGAGGACCATATCCCCCAAATATCTCCAAGTATCTTATAACCAGATGCTTTAAAGAAACGTTTGTCATGTTTCCTTGACAATATCCCGTGTACTTCCCCCCCCCAGTGCCAGGTGATAAATAGTGGGGATGACTCCCTGGCTATATCTAGCATCATCTGGGAAGAAAAGCACAGACATCCCTGTAAGGAGGCAGGCCCAGTTGTAGTACCTGAGATTGGGTATTCCCAACACCCCCTTTTCTTGGGGTAGAGACATGAGCCTATTAGATCTCCTAACCTTGCCATACTGCCATACAAAGTTCATGAATATAGACTCCATTTCCTTTATCAATGCATCTTCAATTCTGAAAGGGATAGACCTAAATTTATATAAAATTTTAGGGAAGATAGACATTTTAATGACATTGACCCTTCCTATAACTGATAAATGAAGTTTGTCTATTCTCCTTAAATCCTGTTTGATTTTGATCAGTAGTGACTCAAAATTATCTTTGATGATGTCCTTTGGCTGGGCATTGATTATGATTCCTAAATAGACTACTGAGTCCAGATATCTATTATCCGTTTTATTTATATTACCGGTGCATAATACCTGCGTTTTAGCTACATTAAGACGATATCCAGATAGTCTCCCAAATTCAGAAATGATTCTAACAATTTCATTCAGGGCACTATCAGGATCCGTGGTTAAGATAGCGACATTGTCCGCATAGGCGAGAACTTTAGTCTGGAATCCATTGGTGACAACTGGCTTAATTTTGCTATTCATTAATAGATTTATTAGGGGATCTATATACAGAGCAAAAAGAATGGGTGAGCACGGGCACCCTTGTCGCGTGCCCCTTGATATATGGATCTTCCCCGATTGCTCACCCATAAGATAGATCCTAGCCGTTGGATTCGCATACATAGCACAAATTGCCTGTAGGAATTTCGGACCAAAACCTCTGTCTCTCATTACCCTCCACAGAAAGCTCCACCTGACACGGTCGAAGGCTTTTTCCGCGTCAAGAAGGGTCATCGCGGCCCTCCCCCCATCGGCAGCATGTATATCAAATAATGTAATGGCTCTCCTTATATGATCGGTCGTGCCTCTACCTGGAATAAAACCATGCTGCCAGGGAGAAACCAGGGTCCCAATGATCCCGCCCAGCCGTGTCGCCATGATTTTAGCATACAGTTTATTATCACTGTTTATTAGTGATATAGGTCTGTATGAACCGGGGCTCTCTTTCGGTTTCCCCTTCTTATGGAAGACCACAATATTTGTTTCGGTCCAGGATTCCGGGATAGCCCCGGTATTGATAACCCTGTTAAATAGATCCAATAGTAGGGGTGTTATTACTTCCCTTAAACATTTATATACTTCCAAGGGGATGGCGTCAGGACCTGCCGCCTTGCCAGATGCTAAATCCTGCAATGCCTCGGATAGTTCATCTATAGTTATACTACATTCCAATTTTTCTCTCTGACTAGAGGTAAGTTTGGTACCCATTTCCGGCCAATTTATACCCGGATCATCATTTTCTGACTCTTCCTTATAAAGTTCTTGGTAAAATCTTCTGAAGACATCAAGGATTTCATCTGACTTTTTATAAATTTGATCTCCTTCCTTTATTTCAGTTATGATATTTCTTGAAGCAACCTGCCTTATCCGCAGAGCCAAAGCTTTACCAGCACTTTCCCCTGTTTCATACATTCCAGATCTATATGATTGATATCCGGCTGCAGCTTTTCTTGCCAATTGTATCTGGAGTTCAGCCTTGATACTATTCAGTCGCTCTAAACTTAAATTACCCTGACACCCCTGACATACATCTTTACTATGCTGTTCCTCCGCATCTGCCAGTTTACCCAATAAACGTTCCCTCTCTATCTTACCTCTCTTCCACATTCGTCCAGTGTAGCTAATTGTCTCACCTCTCAGACCCGCTTTAAAACTATCCCAGACAACGTTACGGGGAGCACTATATCTATTTGCACCAAAAAATGACTGACACCAAGTTTTCAGATGTGAGATATAATTATTATCTATTAGGAGCTTTCTATCGAAAGTCCAAGGTCTAGCTTTTTTCCCTTGTTTACTGATAGCAATTGTTAACACGAGGGGATTATGATCCGATATTATCTTGGGTAACCTTACTATTTCCACATTTGGAAGATAATTAGCTGTTATCATAAAATAATCCAGTTTGGTATATTTGTTAAAAGGGTGTGAAAAATACGTGAACCCTGGATTATCTCTCTTTAAACTTCCCCACACATCTATCAAACCATGGGATTTAATAACAGAGGATAACGCCTTATATACCCGTGGCTTCCGACCTGTATATACACTCCCGTTTGTAAAATCTGCTGAGATGTTTAGATCTCCACAGATTATTACAGGTGCTGACCAATTTGTTAACTCCTGCTCTAAATAATCCATCACTGCTGGATCATCGAGGTTAGACCCGTATATTGTACAGATAGTGAGACCTATGTTCATTTCACATATAGCCCAGCGTCCAGAAGTATCAGCCTTACATCTTTTAACCCCCCCCAGCCCTGTCTTTCCAATGATTGCTACCCCTTTTATCGTAGATGTTTGTGAGGAACAGGATAAGATTTCATAGCCCCTTAGATTCAACCAATGTTTATTTTTCCACGGTAAATGAGTTTCTTGTAGGCAGAGGATATCGGCCCCTATTATTTTAATGTACTCCTCCAACCTACCTCTTTTTTTCCAATTATTCAAACCACCTATGTTAAGACTTACTACGTTTAACTTAGACATAACCCTGCAGAAGTCGTAACCATTGGTCTATCCAATCAATTATTCTCCTGAAAACTTCGAATGAATGAAGTAACATTAGCATTAATGATCTTACATCTTCAACAATATACATCTTAACTGCGAGAACTTTCTTTTTTTTTGCTTTCTCCCCCCCGTGTCCCGCCCTCCCACCCTGTGTCGCAACCCCCCCTGAACCCACCCCTGACCCTGACCCCCACCCTGAAGGAGAGCGCAGACTGAGTCTGTGCATGTGATGGATACAGCGTGCAGTGGGCTCTGAATTCAAACATAAAAATACATATTATTTGGAAACACCCTTACCCTAAAATTTTCCCAAAACAAACGAAGGTAGAAACCAATTGATTACCCTTTTTTTTTTTTAAACCTTATTTTTTACCTTGTTTTAGCTCCTGAAAACATACAATACCACAACCTCAAACCTTTGAAAGTCATACATTGCCCTTAGTGACCCATATTAGCACTATTATACCGCCCTAGGGCTAGTCTAATTTAGGAATACTACTTAAGCATAAGCCCAATCTATACTGAGTTTAAAAAGTCCCGAGCTTTAATTTCTGAGGGAAAATAAAAAGTCTTTCCCTGATGGATAACTTTAAGTTAAGCAGGATTAATGAGATACACCTGTATCTTTTTGTCCTGAAAAGGCTTGATTAGCTGTCTTAATCTCCATCGCCGTTCCACAGTAGTATGGCAAAAATCCGGCCTTACGAAAAAAGAGCCTCCCTCAAAAGCCCTCTTAGAATCTGGTCTCGCTTTTTCTGCGATAGATTGGCGCAGCAGGAAGTTCCCTATGTATATCAAAATTGCTCTGGGCTTATCATCTGCTCTAGCATTCTGCCTCAGCCTGACTGGTATTCGATGTGCTCTCTGGATTTCGGTAGTCCAATTCCACCCTGCAACATCTGGGAATGCTTTCTCGAAGATTTTCACAATAAAGGCCTTAACATCTTGCCCTTCACATCCTTCCGGAATCCCTAGGACTCTAAGGTTGTTTCTTCTTAGTCTATTTTCTAAATCCTCCAGTTTCCACTGGACATCCTGTGCTTGTGTGTCTAGGGATTCCACTTTCCTTGTTGCAGTTGCCACCTCATCTTCAGTAGAGACGATTCTCTCTTCCAGATTTAAAACCCTATCTCCCATGTTCTCACAGGCTTTTGAAAGCTTCCTGACCACCCCTTTAATTTTCCTCATAGTAGCCTGGGCCTTGAGGCTATCAGATCTGGTTTCCTCACGATGCGCTGTAATGCCCTGATGGATTGATTCCATCATTGACATCATTGAGTTCATTGAAGGTTGTGTAGTATCCTGTGATATTGGTGAGGACACCTGCTCCTGCACGAGATGTGCCGCCTGGTTTAGATTGCCCAGTAACAAAGTAGTAGTCCCATGTTAAGTCATCTTGACCTTTTTGACCCTTTTGACCTTTTTGAGAGTGCAATATTTTAACTGTCAGCGGTGGCTCCCCTTCTGGGTCACTTTCTGTTTCCAAATTACTGCCGTCAATATCCGAACTATGGAGCTCATCTTCCTCATCGTCAGCTGACCAGTCGGCCTCCTCAGTCACTGAAAAGAAACACTCACTGGGGGTTTTCTCTTTCTCCTTCTCTTTGCCCCCATCCGTTAAGCCATTCCGCATGTCAGATTCACCTCTCTGAGTTTGATCTTGACCTAAGGTTTGACCTAAGGTGTGACCCCCCGGGCGATTAGCCGCTGCATTCTCTGCTAGTGCACCACCTGTAGCCAGAGAGGGATGCTCATCTGGGTCTGGATCCGCCTGACAAACACTCACACTGATATCTGCAGCTTGAGAAGGGACTTCATACTCAAGCATAGGCTCAATTGGACGCTCCATTTCCCCGGCTGAGGCTGAGGCCGAGGGTGTTGTTACCATCTCGGTAACTACCATAGATATATTATCGAGCACTTTGCCTGCTATCTCACAAGTCCCGGATCCTTCTCCCCCTGGAGCCCTGCTATCAACATCAACATCCACTGTGACCAAGACAGCTGTATCCTGACCTGATTCTTGCTCAACTCCCATATTCTCATCAGCAGGTAATGGTGTTAACCCTGCCACAGAAACCATCTCCATATTTTTGCTTTTCAGTTTTTTTTTTCTCTTTCTCCTTGCGATTCATGAGCTCAACTACGCTCACTGTTGCTGTAGCGGCAGCTGTGGCAGCAGCTTGTCTTGTCCTAGCTGCTGGGGGCCTCATTCCCTTGGGAGTGCACAGCACCGATGCCAGTTGTTTTTCTGGGGCCCTCGAAGATGTCAATACTTCGCTTTTTTCAAAATCTGTAGTTCCTTCTACAGCAACAGCTATTGGGATACTTGTAATCTCTGTAACACTTGGAGTTATCCTGACAATGGCGTTTCTCCTCCTAGACGCCGGCTTACCTCCCGAATTTGGCTTTGTAGCCATACACATTAGAGGCTGCCGCTCCGCTCGTTCCTCTCGTACCTGCTGATGTCTCCGATAACTGTCCCCGCACCTCGCGGGATCCGCGTTACTCTCCCCGCCTCTGCCGCTGTTGCTACGGCTGGAGCCGCTCACCTGGTCAGTGTGGACCCGCCCCCTAAGTCCGTGAACTCTGCGGGCTCTACCGGCGTCCCTGCCAGCAAGCCCGATCCTCAGGAGAAGTGCCGCGGCAGCCCTCAACGTTCCGAGAGACAGCGCCTTGTGGTAGGAAGAGAAGAAAGGAATCTGGTTTCCACCGCTGTTTTAAAGCTCGCTCTTTCCTTTCCTTTCACCCGCTTTCACCTGCTTGATTCGCGTGCTTTTCAGTTAACTCTCGGTAATATTCATTTTCAAAAAAAAAAAAAAGGCCACCGCTCGAAGAAGAGTATCCCTCTCTCTATCTAAGCGGAGTTAGGCGCCTTAATTTCTCGGGGTGTTTCCTAGGATAATCCCGGCAGAGCCATCACTGCTTCACGCTGCAACTCAGCCGTGAATCACGGCCGCCATCTTGCTCCGCCTACTGGAGTACTGCAAATTCCAACACAAATGTTCGACATGCACAGGACAATACCCTCTTGTCAACTTCTGCGGGACAGGAGGTGCACCTCACAGCCAGGGCACAGGGCAGTTGGCACTAGAGAAAGCAGTGGGCCCCAAAGCAGTGCTGTCATTTTTGGGCATTGAGATAGATTCCATGCGGATGGAAGACGGGAAACAACCGTTACAACGCAACTATTATAATGGACTACTTTTACAACGCAACTACTACAACGCAGGATCCTTTACAACGAATGCCTTCACAACGCATGACATTACATAGCAGATGCTATTACAACGCATGCCATTACAACGTAACTATAGGTAAGTATATCATTTTATTTAAACATTTATTTAATTAAAAAAATATTTACTTAATTACATTTTAATAATTTAATAAATATAAACAATAAAAATAATTGTTAATTAGAAAAGTACTTTAAATAAATTAATTAAATTAATTTATGTAATTTTAATATTAATTTTAAAAAAGTTATAAAAATAAAAAAAGTAATTTTTAGCCCTACACTATCCAGCACTTACCCTACTATTACACCCCCTGGAGTTAGACTAGTAATTTTTACCACTACACTATCCAGCACTTACCCTACTATTACACCCCCCTGGAGTTAGAATAGTAATTTTTACCCCTACACTATCCAGCACTTACCCTACTGTTACACCCCCCTGGAGTAAGAATAGTAAGTTTACCCCTACACTATCCAGCACTTACCCTACTATTACACCCCACTGGAGTTAGAATAGTAATTTGTACCCCTACACTATCCAGCACTTACCTTACTATTACACCCCCTTGGAGTTAGAATAGTAATTGCTACCCCTACACTATCCAGTACTTACCCTACTATTACTCCCCCCTGGAGTTCAAGTCAAGTCAAGTCAAGAGATTTATATAGCGCGCTACATACCCATAGGGTCTCAAGGCGCTTGAAGAAGGGTGGGGAATTACTTGTCGAATATCCAAGTTTTAAGTTGCTTTCTGAATGCTAGGTGGTTCTGAGTAAGGCGAAGGTGAGTGGGAAGTGAGTTCCAGGTTTTAGCTGCCAGGTAGGAGAAGGATCTACCTCCCATGGTGGTATTGTTGTCGCGAGGTACAGTGGCAAGGGCTTGGTTGGAGGATCGTACCTGTGGGAGGGGATGCAGAAGGACAGTCCTGTGTTGAGGCATTCGGGTCCAAGTTCTTAAAGTGCTTTGTGTGTGTGGGTAAGGAGGCGGAAAGTAATCCTCTTATTTACGGGGAGCCAGTGGAGGTTTTTCAGGTGATCAGAGATGTGTTCTTTACGCGGGATGTCTAGTATGAGCATGGCTGAAGCGTTTTGGATGCGTTGGAGTTTTTTCTGGAGTTTTGCGGTGGTACCGGCGTATAGGGTGTTTCCGTAGTCCAGGCGGCTCGTGACCAGTGCGTGGGTGACCGTTTTTCTAGTTTCGGTGGGGATCCAGCAAAATGTTTTTTTGAGCATGCGAAGAATGTTGAAGCAAGATGATGAAACGGCGTTGACTTGTCTGGTCATCGAGAGTGAGGAGTCCAGGATGACGCCCATGTTCCGTGCGTGGTCCATCGGGATGGGTGCTTTTCCCAGGGCCTCTGGCCACCAAGAGTCATCCCAGGCGGAGGGGGAGGTGCCTAAGATGAGGACTTCTGTTTTGTCTGAGTTCAGTTTCAGACGGCTGTGCTTCATCCACTCGGCTACTTCTTTCATTCCTTCGTGTAAATTGGTTTTGGCGGTGTTAGGGTCTTTGGTGAGTGAGAGGATCAGTTGGGTGTCATCAGCGTAGGAGATGATGTTGAGGTTGTGTTGGCGAGCGATGGCCGCAAGGGGGCTCATGTATACGTTGAAGAGGGTGGGGCTGAGTGACGATCCTTGTGGCACGCCGCAGATGATTCCAGTGGCCTCTGACTTGAATGGTGGGAGGCGGACTCTCTGGGTTCTTCCAATGAGGAACGAGGTGATCCATTCCAGTGCTTTTCCTTGGATTCCGACGTTTCTGAGGCGCTGTAAAAGGGTGCTATGACAGACTGTGTCGAAGGCCGCGGAGAGGTCGAGGAGGATGAGGGCGACTGTGTCTCCATTGTTCAGTAGAGTTCGAATGTCGTCTGTTGCTGCGATGAGGGCGGTTTCAGTGCTGTGTTTGGCTCGGAAGCCGGACTGTGAGGAGTCGAGGGATTTGTTGGTTTCGAGGAAGGTGGCAAGCTGGTTGTTGACAGCTTTCTCGATGACTTTGGCCGGGAATGGAAGAAGCGAGATGGGGCGGTAGTTTTTGAGTTCGGTGGGGTCAGCTGTGGGTTTTTTCAGAAGGGCGCTGAGTTCTGCGTGTTTCCAGCTTTCCGGGAAGGTGGCGGAGGTGAGGGAGCAGTTGATGACATCTCGGAGGTGTGGTGCTATGATGGAGTCTGCTTTGTTGAAGATGTGTTGAGGGCATGGGTCAGTTGGGGATCCTGAGTGGATGGAGTTCATGAGGCGGATGGTGTCCTCAGTGGAGATTGGGTTCCAGTCATTAAGGATGTTCAAGGGGGGTGAAGGTCCTGCAGAAGGTTGGGTGGGTTGGTCTCCGGGTCGGTTGTCGAAGCTGTTGTGGATGTCTGCGATTTTGCTGTGGAAGAATGAAGCTAGGGAGTCGCAGAGGGCTTGAGAGGGGGTGATGTCGTTGGAGTTGGCTGATGGGTTGGTAAATTCTTTGACAATGTTGAACAATTCCTTGCTGTTGTGGGCGTTGTTATCTAGTCGGTCTTTGAATGCGGCTTTCTTGGCAGATCGGATTAGTTGGTGGTGTATGCGGGTGGTGTTTTTGAAGGCGTCCCTGGTGCTGGTTTTTGGGTCTTTTTTCCAGGTCTTCTCGAGGGAGCGACAGAGTTTCTAGGATTTCTTAAGATCATCGTTGAACCAGGAGGCGTTTTTGCTGCCTAGTTTGATTTGACGTTTTTTCAACGGTGCTAGGATGTCGGCGCTGTTGGATAGCCATTGGGTGAGGTTAATGGCTGCTTGGTCGGGGTTTGAGGAGTGGGTGGGGGGGTTTAGAAGAAGCGATGAGGAGATTTGGTCGATGGTGATTTTGTTCCAGTTTCTTCGCAGAGTGGGTTGAGGATGGTTGTGGATTGTGGTCTTATTGTA
This sequence comes from Lissotriton vulgaris, assembly GCF_964263255.1. Classification (NCBI taxonomy): domain Eukaryota; kingdom Metazoa; phylum Chordata; class Amphibia; order Caudata; family Salamandridae; genus Lissotriton; species Lissotriton vulgaris. Next base: position 1,435,906,504 of record NC_141691.1, read on the forward strand.
GATAAAGTGAACGCAGCTGTGGTCCGTCCAATGAAGAGCTGTGGTGTGACTGAAAGAGACATGTTTGCTGGAGGTGAAGATAGGGTCGAGTGTGTGACCTGCAATGTGGGTGGGGGTAGTGACAAGTTGTTTGAGTCCGAGGTTGGCGAGATTGTCCAGAAGGGTGGTGGCGCTGCATCCATTGCTCTTTTCCGGGTCAAAGTTGAGGTCTCCCAATAGGATGTATTCCTCAGAGGGGAGGGCGTGTGGGGTGATAAAGTCAGTGATGTCATCACTGAATTGTGCACGGGGTCCTGGAGGCCGGTAGAGGAGGCCGGTAGAGGAGGGTGCCTCTGAGTGTGGTCTTGGGGTCGATGTGGATCTGGAAGTGAAGGTGTTCGGCGCTGGCAAGGTTGACGTCTGAGCTGGTTGAGATGCGGATGGAGTTCTTATGGACGATAGCGATGCCTCCTCCTGTTTGGTCGGTGCGGTCCTTACGGATGATCTTGTAGCCTTCCGGGATGGCAATGGTGATGTCTGGGGCTGATGAGGCGTTCATCCATGTTTCTGTTAGGAAGGCGACGTCAGGAGAAATGGTGTCTAGTAGATTCCAGAGGTCGATGGCATGCCTGTGGACCGAGCGGGTGTTTAGCATTTTAGGTGGTTGGTGTCGGATATCTGTTGTGTGTTCGTAGATGAGGAGTTGTTCTTGGTGCCGTCGAACTTGCAGGAGTTGCAAGAGAAGGGTCCATGGGTGTGTCCAGGAGCGGCTTGGACGCCGTTGGGGGGACGGCCGGGGTTAAGGGCTAGGAGGGTGGTGGAGTCGTAAGTAATGCGGGAGGGGTGGGTGTTACAGGGGCCAGGGGGTCTGGCGCTGGGCGCGGTCCAGGCGCGGACGGGCGTAGACGGGCTTACCTTTGGCGCACCTTCGGCGCGGCTGCAGCACGTGGACGCTGCGCGTTGGGACATCTGACATAAATGGCGAGTGGGGGGGGCGGAGCATGGGTAGGTTTTAAACACCTACACTATTTAAAAAAAATATATATATATATATTTACAAATACATTAAAAAAATTACTTAAATAAATTACATTGATTAAATATTTATTAATTACATTTTTTTTAAATAATATACTTACCTATACTTACGTTGTAATGGCATGCGTTGTAATAGCATCTGCGATGTAATGTCATGCGTTGTAAAGACATTCGTTGTAAAGGATCCTGCGTTGTAAAAATTGCGTTGTAATGGTATGTGTTGTTAAAGTATGCGTTGTAACGTCATACATCCATGGAAGACAGGTTACCACAGGAAACAAAGGAGAAAATGCTGGCTTTGATACAGTGCATGTTGGGTAAGGAAAAGTTTAAGGTAAAAGAGATTCAAGTCTTGCTGGGACATCTTTATTTAGCATCGGCGGTACAGGCAGGGAGGTTGTTCTGCAGGAGGTTGGGAAGGTCATTATCGGGGTATGCTCTGCCTCATCACTACATGCGAATTCAGCAGGGGTCAAAGAGGATCTGAGAATGTGATGTGTTCTCTTACAGGACTTCAACGGTATTCCTTTGTCGAAACAGCAAGAAATTGACAGGCATGTGCACAATATTTCAGATCCAGTTGTACGCATGGGTCTAGGCTTGTATTGGCAGGGCAGATGGTGTGCCGAGCAATGACCGGACGCATGTGCTAATGGGGGGAGGAGCATAGCTTTTATGGAACTCTTCCCTTTGGTGGTAGGGCTGACTCTCTGGGATCAGGAGCTAGCACACACGAGGATGTTATTCCAGGTAGACAACATGGCTATGCTGTAGATGTAAATAGACAGTCTGCTAGGGACATGCAGATGCTGTAGCTTTATGGCATAGAGTGCAGACATAGTACAGTATATTTTGGGGTTACTTTCAAAAAGGTCTGGCAAGAGTGACTATTTAGATGAGGCTGGCAGGCTTAGCTTTTATGGGTAAGTGGTTGTGGGTGACCCAGCGCTAACAATTAATCAAGGATCAATAATCAATAAAATCACATACAAATGGTCCATACACATTCACCCAAATCCCTGATGCGCTAGGTGTCAAGTTTTAATGACGTAAGAAATTTGTTTTCATCAGAGGTACATGTTTAACACTTCTAAATACATAACTAAACCTGCATATCAACTCTATTTCCTCTGGTCGATGGACCAATTGGTTGAGAAGTTGATGGTAATAATAATACTATCTAACTAACTATTTAGTCAGCTAAAATAATCACAGACTCTCTGTAAAGGTAATAAAGGTTATCCCAATCAATTTTGAAAAATTTAGGCTCATTGCATACGGTTACAAATGCAAACAATGACATTCACAAAGGAGAGAGAAAACATCAGCAAATGCAAACAGTGTCATACTCTTCTTCAATAAACGATGTGCACATGAAGGAGTGGATAGATTAAGAGAAATCAGTTTCAGAAAAATAATGTGAAGCAATATACATATGGCGGAGGGCATAGAGGAAGAGAGATAGGTTGTAGAGACAAATACATTTGCAAATGATTATGCAAAGTACAAGTCAGAAGTATAATACGAACCCAAGGATCAGTGAAATATCACCCACCTGGTCATGGAGGTAGTGGGGTCCCCTAAAATAGAGACAGGGAACAAAGACTTCAGTAGCCAGGAGCAGGTCATGGACAGGAACGGCTAGGCCTCTCTGCAAACCAAAGAAATAGCAATACATCACGCCTCTCTTCTCTCTCCTTGCAAGCCTACGGTCTAAACCACACCCCTAAAGGCCCCCCAGTTATACCCTAAAACCTACATATCCGTACCACATCAGTTGAAACATTTCATAAAATTTAAAAGCCCATTGAAGGACTTGGGAGGTGGTCTTTCACACCACTAGGCTCTCATTCAAAATTTCAGCATGCTCATTGTTCGAAATCGTATCTCATTACATCATGTTTGACTTGTCTGTTTAATTCAATATTTGATTCTGTCACAATAAGTATTTTTCAGCTACATCCGCAGAAGAAATCTTGGGTCCCGCGGCCAGTCTCATCTTATGGCAGTCGAACAATGCACTTCTAGCTGAACAACCTTGAACTCTTATTCTTCCTCTGCAGCACTCAGCACTCCTGTCTGTTTTGTCAGATTTTTCTTGCTCACTTCCCAGCCCCTCATCTATCAGGCCAATTTAAGAATAATGGAGGCCCACTCGGCTCACTTTGGAAAATGGAACATAAATATTAATTAATTACACAAACAATCAATCAATCACGGCATTTTTAAAGCGCGCTACTCACCCAGGAGGGTCTCAAGGCTATGGGGGAGAGGGGTAAGTTACTACTTGAAAAACCAGGTCTTGAGCTGCTTCTTGAAGGAAGATGGTCTTGGGTTCGCCGTAGGTGGGTGGGGAGGGAGTTCCAAGTCTTGGTTGCCAGTTAGGAGAAGGATCTACCTCCGGCGGTGGCTCTGCGGATGCGTGGTACGGTGGCGAGGGCGTGGCTGGTCGATCGTAGCTGGCGGGTGGGCGTGTAGAAGGTCAGGCGGTCGTTGAGATACTTGAGCCCCAGGTCGTGGAGAGCCTTGTGTGCATGGGTGAGGAGTCTGAACGTGATTCTCTTGCTGACGGTGAGCCAGTGCAGGTCTCTCAGGTGTCCGGTGATGTGGCTGTGTCGGGGGATGTCCAGGATGAGTCGTGCGGAGGCGTTCTGGATGCGTTGGAGTCTTTTTTGAAGTTTGGCTGTGGTTCCGGCGTAAAGGGTGTTCCCGTAGTCCAGTCGGCTGGTGACGAGTGCCTGGGTGACGGTCTTCCTGGTTTCGGTGGGGATCCATCTGAAGATCTTGCGGAGCATGCACAGGGTGTTGAAGCATGAAGATGAGACGGCGTTGACTTGTCTGGTCATCGACAGGGAGGAGTCCAGGATAAAGCCCAGGTAGCGTGCGTGGTCCGTTGGTTTGGGAGCGGTGCCCAGGGCCGGGGGTCACAAGGAGTCGTCCCAGGCGGAGGATGATGATCCCAGGATGAGGACTTCTGTCTTGTCTGAGTTCAGTTTAAGGCGGCTGTTCTTCATCCAGTCGGCGACGTCTTTCATCCCTTTGTGTAGGTTGGCTCTGGCGGTGGTGGGGTCGTTGGTGAGGGAGAGGATCAGCTGGGTGTCGTTGGCGTAGGAGATGATGTTGAGGTTGTGTTGGCGTGCGATGGCTGCGAGGGGGCTCATGTAGATGTTGAAGAGGGTTGGACTGAGTGAAGATCCTTGTAGTACGCTGCAGATGACTTCGGTGGCCTCGGATCTGAACGGATGGAGGCGGACTCTCTGGGTTCTTCCGGCGAGGAATGAGATGATCCACTCCAGTGCTTTCACTCGGATTCCGATGTTGCTGAGGCACTTCACTAGGGTACGGTGGCAGACAGTGTCCAACGCCGCAAAGAGGTCCAGGAGGATGAGGGCCGCTGTTTCCCCGTTGTCGATCAGGGTTCTGATGTCGTCAGTGGCTGCGATTAGGGCGGTCTCGGTGCTGTGGTTGGCCCGGAACCCGGACTGCGAGGGGTCGAGGGATCCGTTCATCTCGAGAAAGGCGGCAAGCTGTCTGTTGACGGTCTTCTCGATGACTTTGGCCGGAAAAGGAAGGAGCAAGATGGGACGGTAGTTCTTGAGGTCGGTGGGGTCCGCCGTTAGTTTCTTCAGGGGGGCAGTCAGCTCGGCGTGCTTCCAGCTCTCCGGGAAGGTGGCGGTGTGGAAGGAGGAGTTGATGATGTCTCGGAGATGGGGTGCGATGATTGCGTCGGCTTTGTTGAAGACGTGGTGTGGGCATGGGTCGGTTGGTGATCCGGAGTGTATGGAGTTCATCGTGCGCGTGGTGTCTTCGGTGCTGATCGGGGTCCAGTTGCAGAGGGTGGTGGCGGGCGTTGGTTCGGTGGTAGGGTGCGTGGTCTGTGCGTCGAAGCTGTTGTGTATGTCGGCGATCTTGCGGTGGAAGAACGAGGCGAGTGAGTTGCAGAGGTCTTGCGAGGGAGTGATGTCGTTATTTCCGGCGCTGGAGTTGGAGAACTCTTTGACGATGCTGAAGAGTTCCTTGCTGTCGTGGGCGTTGTTGTCCAGTAGTTCTTTGAGTGCCGTCTTCTTGGTTGCGCGGATCAGCTGGTGGTGTTTGCGGGTGGCGTGCTTGAGGGCGGTCCTGTTGTCTGTGGTCTGGTCGATCCGCCAGGCTTTCTTGAGGGTGCAGCAGTTCTTCTTGGATTCCTTGAGTTCGTCGGTGAACCAGGGGGTTTTCTTGCTGCCGGGTCTGCTGGGAGGGTTCTTTAGTGGTGCGAGGTCATCCGTGCAGGCGGTCAGCCACTTGGTGAGGTTGCTGGCTGCTTCGTTGGGGTCCGTTGTGTTGGTAGGAGTGTTCTGGTTGAGGGAGGCGGTGAGCTGTTCGGCGGTGATCTTGCACCAGCTTTGGCGGGGAACCTGTTGCGGGTGGTGGTGGGTCATGGTTCTTCTGAAGCTGAAGTGGACGCAGCTGTGGTTGGTCCAATTGAGTCCAGTGGCGTGGCTGAAGGAGATGTGCTTGCTGGATGAGAAGACGGGGTCAAGCGTGTGACCGGTGTAGTGGGTGGAGTGTTCACCAGTTGCTTGAGTCTGAGGTTGGCGAGGTTGTCCAGCAGGGCGGTGGTGTTTCGGTCGTTGTTATTTTCCAAGTGGAAGTTGAGGTCCCATAGGAGGATATAGTCGGCAGAGGGAAGGGCGTGCGGGCTGATGAAGTCTGCGATGTCTTCGCTGAATTGTGTGCGTGGTACCGGTGGTCAGTAGATGAGGGTGCCTCGGAGGGTGGTCTTGGGGTCAGTGTGTATCTGGAAGTGCAGGTGTTCGGCGGTGGTGAAGGTTTCGTCGGAGTTTGTCGAGATGCAGGTGGTGTTCTTGTGTACGATGGCGATGCCTCCTCCCGTCTGGTTGACGCGGTCCTTCCGGGTGATCTTGTATCCGTCTGGGATGGCTATGGCGATGTCGGGCGCTGAGGAGGCGTTCATCCAGGTTTCGGTGAGGAAGGCGACGTCCGGTGCTGTCGCGTCGAGCAGGTCCCAGAGTTCCACAGCGTGCCTGTGGACGGAGCGGGTGTTGAGCAGGATGCACTTCAGGTGGTTGCTGCTGGTGCTCGTCTTGGTGGGGGTGGTGCAGGTCCAGAGGCAGGTGAATCAGCAGGCTTGGCAGGCGAAGGGTCCGTGGGTGCGTCTCGGGGTGGCTCGGTAGCAGGCAGGGTTCCTGCTGGCATTGAGTGTGTTGAGGGTGGCGGCGTCGTAGGTCCGTCGGGTAGTCTTGCATCGGCGGGGGCCAGGGGTCCTGGCACTGGGCACGGTCCAGGCGCGGACGGGCGCAGATGGGCTTGCCTTTGGTGCACCTTCGGCGCACAATCGGCACGACCGTGCGCGTGACCGCTGCGTGTTCGCAGGGGTGACAGAAGAGCGCAGCCGGGAGGAGGGTTGGCGGCGGGCCGGCCAATGGGCTGTCGGGGGGTGGGGCCACAGGGAGGCAGTGGCTGGAAACTCTGGTGCTCTGGTTGGCGGCTCAGTGGCGGATGAGTCGCCCGGGCGAAGGCAGGCAGGCAGGCAAGATGAGGCAGCAGGAGGAGCGTGGGGGCGACCAGGCCACAGGAGTGGGCACAGTGGTCGCTCCCGAGGGGTGGACGCGGCTCCCTTTAGAGGGCAGCCGGGAGGAGGGTCGGCGGCGGGTCGGCCAATGGGCTGTCGGGGGGCGGGCCGTAGGGAGGCAGCGGCGGGAAACTCTGGTGCTCTGGTGCGGGCGGCTCAGCGGCGGCTGGGTCACCGGGGCGAAGGCAGGCAGGCAGGCAAGTTGAGGCAGCAGGAGGAGCGTGGGGGGACCAGGCCACAGGAGTGGGCAGAGTGGTCGCTTCCGAGGGGTGGACGCGGCACCCTTAAGAGGGCAGCCGGGAGGAGGGTCGGCGGTAGGTCGGCCAATGGACTGTCGGGGGGCAGGACCGCAGGGAGGCAACGGCGGGAAACTCTGGTGCTCTGGTGCGGGTGGCTCAACGGCGGCTGGGTCGGACGGGTGAAGGCAGGCAAGTTGAGGCAGCAGGAGGAGCGTGGGGGCAACCAGGCCACAGGAGTGGGCACAGTGGTCGCACTTTTCACTGTTTACTACCCACCTTTGCTCTATCTAATGTTAATGTTTTCTTAGCAAAGCTTTAGGTAAAAGCAGCATTATTCATTATTAATTTTGAAAACAATATGCATAAATGTGAAAGTGGCCCAGTCATGCATTATTTCTTGCTTCATTCCTCAAAGCGCAAAGTAAATGCGACTTGGTTCTTACATGCATTAGTTCACATTAGTGCACACCTGCGCAAAATGGTTTCCCCGTGTTTCAGGTGTTTTTGTACGTTAGCTTACACCGAACACTGTTAGTATGTATTATGGAAGAGTTCATTCGAGCAGGTTTCTTTTTGCGAAAACCCTTTCTCTATAAATCCCCCCTCTGATGGCTTTCTGGATCCATCATAAAATATCCACCATACCAAGTGCCATGTTTATTTATCTAAAAATTAGTGCTCATTTCTCTCGCATTTTCATCTAAATCTTTCATCATTTTATAATAGTCTCCTTTCATATATTCTAGTTCAATCTCATTTCTTTTTCTCTTTCTTGCTCTTCGTTTGTTGTTTGATTCAGTCGCCACTTTTCTTTCACATCTACATTTACAACATTTATATGTTTTTATTATTACTAAGGCTACTCCAGCTACTGAAACGATTGGCATTATTATTTTCCCTGATAAGCTACTTCCAAAGGTAGAAAAACATTAACATACAGAGGAGAAACTTTTATCAAATCTCAAATCCAGTCACCGGCAACTTCCAGTTGGGTCAAATCTTCATGTAATTTTATAATTATGTTATTATATCCCTCAATATCTTTAATTTTGTCAGGGATATAAGTACAGCAGTGTTGGATTTTCAACATGCCACACACTCCACTCTTTTTTGCCAATAAGATATCAAGGGCAAGTCGATTTTGCAAAACCATTGATCTGATTGCAACGCTTTCTGTGTCAATCATCAAGAACCCACCAGTAGTATCTGTTGATAAACGATCAACCACTGTAGACAATTTTTTTATTTTATGTGAATTCAGAACGACTCCAACTGATGGTATCAGTGCAGCAAAAATATCACCTATTATTTCTGAGAAACTCACTCTCTTGGTACGTGTTAGTCCTTATTTTATTTCATTCATCTTGTTACTTTTCCTGCCTATATGATAGACCTTTGGGAAAACAGCTGCAAAATAACATCTACCATACCAATGTGTAGGCAACCTATGATAGGTTTTCTTTCCACACACATAATAAACTCATGGGAAAACAGGATCGGTTCCACCTTTCAAACCCCATCCTCCAGTAATTTGGAAAGTATGATCACACTCACTAGTACCAATGAAATAATTATTATAGTTAGTTTTTAATCTGAGCAAACAGATTTTCCCTTTTGATACCAATCCAGGGACATTGCAGCGTATGTCTCGCCATTCTCGCAATTTCCATTTCCAAAAGCCCATGGTGGAACCTGTGACTTCTGTTCAGCAGCTTTTCTTTGGAAACGTTCTCTTCTATTTTCAACCATTTCTATGAACACTTTTTCTTTAACCCGCAAACTACATGTTAGATTATATATTCTGTATCTAATGTTTTGGTAATATGGAAGAACTCTCCCATATATCGTGCACTTTTACTACTTGTTCAGCTCCTTTATAACAGGTATTTCTGAAAATACTAAATCTATATTGGAAAAATGTTACTCCAGCTTCCCCGTCAAGTAAAATAGGCTGGTTAAGACACTACAAGACACACCATATGTTAAAGGTAGGTGATGATACGTCACTCCCTCTTAGACAGACGAAGGTAATGCATGCACACATACACACATAGCAATCATTCACATTCATGGTATTAATATACTCATACAACAATTTAGTAAAGACATTTAACGGGAAATCATTAATTGATTGATTGATGAAGGGTTTTTCCATATATTGATTCTATGCTAGTATTAGGGGTTTCTTTAGTGACATCACTCACTCTCTCCCTTGTTACATCATTAGTATTGTTCACATTATTAGTTACTATTAGAATAGGTACAATGACAGTTAATAATATCCATATAAATGTTAACAAAAAGATACTACATAAGCAAGCTTTAATACATCTGTGCTTTAGACTAGATTTTGGATGTTCAGTCACTTCTGCTTCAGCCAATTTGTAATCTATATAAATATTTCTAAAAATCTATAAAATCTAAATCTATAAACTCTTTCTTTGAGTTTATGTGTCTTTCAATTCAATTTGACTGACAATGTTGCACCTTAATTCTTTACAGTTATTTTAAGGCTTTTTCAGTTTGCTTTCATCAACTTGCTCAGTGTCAAAAATGTATTTTTCTTCACTTGGATGTGAGCTTTCAATTTCTTCCAAGATCACGTAAGTCAATTCTGGTGCTGTGTATTTCATGCTTGGAATTCTTACTCCCCTTGTTTTTTGTACTGAATGTTCTTCTTCTGACTCCTCTTGTTCTGTTTGACTCGAGACCTCATTAATTTGCTCTGGTTTTCCCTTTGACTTTCTCCTCACAAGAGTGTATTTCAGTTTCGCTTGGATAATTATCACCCTTTCTTGCTCTCTCAGATTGAACAACTTCCTCAACTGCTTCTTCTGATTTACAGGTTATTTTACTTTACCCTTTTTTATTGTTTCTTCTTCCTGACATTCAGTATCTTCCCTTTTCTTCTGGTTCAACAGCAGTCTCTTGAGATGCAGTAGCTGCTGTCCACTCGATTTGACTTGTGCTCGGCTGCTCATCATCTGTTTTTTTCTTCAGAATCCGTCACCTTAGATTCTTCAGCTTTACTCACTTAAGCCTCTGGTTCTTGACTTTTGTTTATCAGTTGCTGCTCTTCCTGTCTTTCAAGTGAACTTGGGACTCGTCTGGTATTGCCCGCAAGAATCCAATTGGGCAAAGAATTGCACTTCACTGTTGTCATCGTCACCAGAAATACTTGATAAGGTCCGTTCCACCTGGGTTCTAACACAATTTCCTTACATATTTCTTGATGAAAACCCACTAACCAGGACTCAGATCATGGGCTTGATTTGACTGTGCTGTAGTTGCATTCTCTCTAACCCGGTGAGACACAGAACGCACCAGATCAGCCAGTCCTCTGCATAATCAAGCCCTAGATCATCAGATACATTCATCAGTTTGTTTGCTGGCACCAATGCTTGTCTCATTGCTATTCCCATTAGGGCTTCGTGAGGAGTCAATCCCGTCTTTTTATCTTGAATACTTCTCAGACTCATCAATACAAAGGGGTAAAGCGTCAGGCCATTTCAGTGTTGTGGATGTACACACTTTCCCTAACCTAGATTTCATTGTGCCATTGATCTGCTCGACCACTCCAGATGCTTTGGTTCTATAGGCATAATGCAGCTTCTGTTCAATTTGCAATGCTGCATGAATCGCCTGAATTATCCTATTATTAAAGTGTGTTCCTCCATCTGTTTCTAAAGTGACTGGAAATCCAAATCTAGGAATCAGTTCTCTCAAAAGTAGTTTGGCTACAGTAAGGTTGTCATTTCTTCCCGTGGGATAGGCTTCCACCCAGCGAGGGAACAAGCAAACAACAACAAACACATATTTCAGCTCATTTCACGGGGGAGCTCAATGAAATCCAATTGGAGATGGGTAAACAATCCTGCTACTTTTCCAATTTTACCCCAACTAACAACTGTTTTTCTACCTGGATTTTTCTGCTGACAGTTGACGCACCTCTGGCATAGACTCTCCGCAATGACCCTGATTTTCGGGTTATACCATGACTGCTTAAAGAGCCTAATCATTGCATCTCTTCCAACATGTGCAACTCCATGGTACACCCGGGCCATCTGGAAAAGTAAAGAACCTGGCATGACAGGTCTTTCATCTATATTAACCCAAACCTCATCTTCTGCTCTCTTTCTGCAGCCTGAATTTCTCCAAATTTCTTTTTCCTCATCACTTGCCTAATCTCATCCCAAGTTTCAAATGAAGATGAGAACATAAGATGGCAATTGGTATTTTCTTTTTCCAACCCTCTGTATAGGGCAATTAAATTGTGTGCACAAAAACGCGCTACGTGATCGGCGTATCTGTTGGCCTTCAAGACATAATCATCACCTGGCTTCTGTGCAGAACATTTGACCATGCAATCCTTTTGGGCAATTGTAAAGCATCCAATAAATCTTTTACAGTATTGCTGTTTCTTATAGGGGAACCCGAAGAAATCAGAAATCCTTTTTGCATGAATATCTCTCCGAAGTCATGGACCACTCTGAAACCATATTGACTATCAGTAAATATGGTTACCCTCAGGCTTTTCGCAATTTTGCATGTTCTAATCAGAGCTATCAATTCAGCAATTTGGGCAGAGTTTACTCCTTTTACACAGAATGCTTCTAAAGCTCCCGCTACGATGCACACCTCATAGGCAGTGCATAATTCACCTTTCTCATTCCTCAAACATGATCCATCAAGAAACATCACACAATCGGATTCTTCTAATGGGATGTCCTCAATGTCAGGGTTGGGTTTTGTGCACAATTCTGTCACATCCAGACAATCGTGCTCCGCTTCCTCTCTCACTTCCTCACAATATGAATTTGTAACAGAGTCGCCGGATTTAAGCCGGATTTACGCTTGTGCACCTCACCACAGTCACATTTTCAGCACCCAAGATCCCACTTTCGTACCCAGTCAGCTGACTAGAGGTCATGTGTTGTGTCCTCAATCGTGTCAAAAGGATCACAACTAAATGTCCCACATATATCTTTATTGGATGAATTCAAGTAGCAGAAAAATATGCTATTGGACGTCGTGCCATTCCATGTTTCTGAGTTAGGATTGAAAGTGCACACCCATCTCTTTCACAACTGTACAATGCAAAATCCTTTGCATAATCTGGCATTCCAAATGCAGGTGCTCGACAAAGACTGTTTCGCAATTTAGTAAGAGCTTCCATACTTTCATCATCCAAAACAATAAGATCTTTCACATCCTTTCATGTCAACTTTTGAGGTGGTTTTGCAATCAGTGAAAAGCCACTGTCTACAATAACCAACCATTCCCAAAAACATTCAAACTTCTTTCTGAGTTTTAGGTGGACTCATTTGTTTAATCACACTAATTCTTTCTGGTGTCACCTTTCTGACTCCTTTTTCTATTTTGTGTTTTAAGTACTGGACATCCTGTTTACAGAATTGCAATTTTGCTGGTGACACTTTGTGTCCTCCTTCTGCCAAATAGTTCATAAGGCAATGATATCTCTCACACATGCCTCTCGTTTCTTTGATCCCACTAGCAGGTCATCAATGTATTGAACCAAAACTGAATTTCCTAGCATTATCAATGTCTCCAAACATTTTTTTATCAATCTGATTAAAAATTGAAGGATCTCTGTGTACCCTTGAAGAACTCGGCACTATGCCAAAACACAGTCTCTGAACCAGAATGCAAATAAATACTGGCTTCTGGATGTAAAGGAATCGAGAAAAATGCTTGCCACAAATCAATCACTGTGTACCATTCAGCATCGCAGGGAATTTAGTAAAGGATTACTGCTGGATTTGGTACTACTAGTTAACAGGGTGCTACCATTTTATTTTTCTTTCTCAAATCCTGCACTATTTCAACTGAGCTTCTTAATTCCTATAATAGGTAAATTACAAGGACTGCTCTGTATTTCTATTAGAATTCCCTATACAATAATTTGGTCAATCATAGGAGTGACTCCTGCAATTACTTCTGGACTCAATTTATACTGAGGTGTGTTTGAATATATGGCACCCTCTTTCACCATAATTTGAATTGGATCTATGTTTGTCATTAGGCCAATTTCTTTTCCTGTAAAATCCCATACATCTGACCTCACTGCTCTTTTTAATTATTTGGGCAGATTCTCTTCATTGAGAAGTGAAAACAATTCATCCACTTCTGTCCCTCACTTTGTTAACATCATTTTGAATGTGACATCCTCATCAGGTGTCTGAAATGCAAATACCATTGGGCATACAATACATCACTGCCCAAGAGATTTACTGGACTCGAGTTGCATACCACGAACCGATGCATGTCCCTGGAACTCCCAATATGAACTTCTATTGGATTTGTGACTGGTGTTCTAATATGCTTATTCTAGACTCCTACCACTTGGATAGTTTCTCCAGAGAGGGGTAGGCTCAGAATTTCTGCTGCTCTCACAGTAGAAAGGGTAGCACCAGTGTCCACTAAGAATGTAATATCAATACCTTCTACCTTTCTGTGAACAAATTGTCTTGACTGATCTACCACCAAAGATGTGCCAAGTACACACCTTTCCTCCCCCCTCAGGCACAGTCATTGAGATGAGTCTGATTCACTCTCATTGCACTGCAACCAGTATTGAGGAACCATTTTCACAGTTTGATTCTTACCAACTTGATCACCTCCGTGAAATTCAGTGTTCGCACTGTACTTCTGCACTTGAGCATTCATATCATTTGGCATGGGAGCTTGTGGCACTTGTACTGTGGAGTAACTACCTGCTGCTGCTGTTGATTCACAGCAACCTCATCCTGCATCTGTGAATTTAAATATTAATTTACTCCATTATTCTTTTGAGCAGATCTACACTCCTTCATCCAATGTCCATATTTTCTGTGCGTATGACAAGGAAATTTCTTCTTAGCTTCCTCTCTACTCATTTTACCTCTACCTCTACCTCCACTGGGTACTTGACCATTTTGATTCTGACCAGTCATTTGATAACCTGTTTGAGAACTATTCTTTGTTTCTTGCTGCTTTGCTACCTTCACTTGCACCCATATCCTTTTCTCTTTTATCTTTTTATGTCTCGAATCGATGTCATCACTACAATACTTTGCATACCTTAAAACGTTATTGATTGTTTTGATCTGCCAGCAAATCAAATGTTGTTGAATCATGTTACTAATCTCTGGTTTCATTCCAAACACAAAACAACACACAAAATGTCCCATATCATTGTCTCCCACATTCCAAAACCCACTGTACTGGCTGAATACCTGCAACAACCTTTCCTGGTAGGCATGTACTGATTCCTTTGGTTCTTGGGTTGTTCTGTCAATCTTAACCCAATCTGTTTCCTTTTGAGAAATTTTCCCTTTCAAAAAGGTGATTACTTGACTATAGTTTTCCATCACCTCCTCAGATGGTGCACCTGTTTTAGGATCTCTAGAATATTCTTCTCTTGGCCAATCAACAGTATTCCTACACTCCATAAATCTGCTGGAATTATAATCGTAAACCTTCTAGATAATTTGATAAACCCTTGATACTTTCACAAACCTTTCTACCTGTTTGTACAACTCAACTGGTTTCTCTCTTAACCTGGGAAAATCTTTCGTAAAAGATAATATAGCCTGTCTTGTCCAAGGAACGTGAACATTTCCACCACCTGGAACCTCTGTCATCGGACACCCCCTTTTAACCTGTTCTTTCTCTTTTAACGGAAACATAAACGCTTCTTTACCAGCTGCTTCTTCATTCTTTTTTTTCCATTTACCTTTCCATCATTCTTCATCTCCCTATTTCTTCAAAATATTCATCAACTCTTTTATCTGCAACTATTTTCCATACGCATTCAAACTTTCTAAGTCCTTACCAGTAAAAGCCAATCGGTAAGATTGCTGCAACACTTTCGACTTCGCTATGTCTATTCCATACTCACCAGCAGCCTCTGCTATTTTCTCATGAAAATTTCTCGCTATCCAAGTAATACTTTTACACAAAAATAACAACTCTTCAACAAGGTGTGTCCCTAATCTGTCTGGACTTATTCTTCCAATAATCATCTCTTCCAAACCTACTTTCAATTGACTCACATTTAAAACTCTGTGGTTGAGGTTTCGCCTTTACCATTTCTTTTATCCAGTCATTTAATTCCTTTGGTGAAGGACCTGCTGAACTCCCTGTCATTGGAGTGACACTCGGCTCTATTCTCCTTGGATCTATTTGTATACTTATTCTAGGGGTTTCTGATATCATCACACAAACCGAAAGCTCTAACAATGTAGTATTTGTATCAGCCTGACTATTCTCATTTGCTATCATCATCATTTCACTCCTAACACTGTTTCTCGGAACTACCAACGTATGTACTTTGGATAGTTTCAGTTTTTCTTCTTATAGTGGAACAACGGGTCAAATTGTTACTGGTACCCTCAATGCTTCTGCATTCAACCTAATTGATTTATTTTACGGACCTGCTCGATTCTTGCCTTATTCAACAAATTCATGTAATTTTCTCGTACTACTCTAGCTATTTCTGTAACTTGTTGGGTTAATGGGGTTCCCATTTGTGGTACACTTGGACTCACCTCCTGTGTATATTCTTCATATGGTGGAGGTCTTTTAGTCATAATGTCCTCTATTAACTCATCATCAGAATCGTTCTGATCATATCTCACACTCAAAGTTTCTATATTTTTCTTTGTCTCTTTACATTTGCCTACTGTCTGTTCTACTGCAACTAAAACCGGGTGCAAACCTTCTATTATCATAGCTCTTCTCCATATTTTCAATTTATCTTCCCTCCTCTCAAAAGGATATCCAAACATCAAATTTCTGTACCTTATGTTACCTCTAAATTTCTCTCTTTCAAATGCTGCGACTTCCCATTCCTCTAATGCTTCATACTGTGTATCTAGGATTCATTTCTGGTGAATTCACTTGCTCCCTCAAATTCTGCAATATTCTTACATTAAATGAACCATGCTGTGAAAAAGCTATAACACCATCATCCTTCGTATAATCCACCCAATTCTCTAACCATGTACACAAATGGTATCCTAGCTCCAACATCATAAAAGAAGCAGGCAATCTTGGAGGTGGAATAGGAATTCCCTCTCTAGTCACAATTGGTTTCTCCTTGTTAAAAAAATTCTTTATTTTCTTAAGCAACTTTGTTTTCTGATTCTTTATGCTAATGTATCCCAACCAAAAAACAAGGAAACCTTTCCGCAATTCTACTTATTTTATTTGTCAGTTCTCGTCCTATACTAGCGCGACTCACACCATCCGTCCAATCACGGCTCTCTATGTATCTGCTATCTGAACCACTACTAGTGCAGCTCACACTGACCCACCAATCAATGCTCAGTACACGCCCGCTGCCTGACCAATGCCAGCACAGCATTTTCGTGACATCAGTAGTACTCCTACTACTGACCCTCCCTTTTACAAAATATTACAGCAATATTTTTCACATTTTTCTTAATCAAATTTTGTTAGTAACAACAGGAAACAATGCTACCTTGCCTGTTCCACTAAATAAAGAGATAGTCATAAGCAAGATACAGTTTAGCTGATGAATTCTCATAAAAATGTGTGATAAGAACTTTTTTTTCTCTTAAAAAAATGGAGTACAACTGGTTCCTTCAGTCTTGTAATAGTGAGTCAAGCTATAAGATACGTAGTTCTTGTGTGAGCTGCGAGCTGATTGACTACAATTTATCACTTTGCATACTGAACCGATTCATATTCTCTGTCCCCCTTTTCTAGTTAGTTTACAGCTAGACTCAAAAACTTTATCGCTTTACATGCCAATTGTACTGTCGAGCCTCCCAAACATTTTATTACAGCAGATCGACAGGTCCTTATTGGTTGTCTTTTCATTATTGGCCGCAAAAGTTATTTCCGTAGGGTTAATATTGCCGGACAAATACAAAGTAGGTGGAGCAAAGATTTGTCTTCTTGTTCACAAAGGCGGCAGTCCATTGAAGGCCAAGTCCGTTTCCAATTTGGGGTTAGGTCTTTGATTGAAACTCCCAGTCTCAATAATGTCAGTTGCTGCTTCATGCGAATTGCAAAATGTTCTGACAGGTATGGTTGAGGCTTTAACATTTTGTGTGTTGGCATCACAATCCATGCATTGATTTTCGTGGCCAATGAGGCTTTATCCTTTTCTTGAGATATTTGAATGATCATTATATTGACTATTCTTTTGAACTCCGAGTAGGATAGTGTTGTGGGCCAAGCTTCCTCTAACTTTAAAGCTTCCATCGATTGCTTTAAAAATGTATGAACTGAGTTACTCAATCTGGATTGCCTTTCGAACTCTAGCCAGCAGTAGTGTGCCAGGGACTCTTCCACTGCTGCCCACATATTCCAGTAGTATTTTAACAATGCTCCTTGTCTTGACGGAATCAGTTTTTTAACCCAAATTCTAATCTGATCTGGGCTTGAGAGATGTAGCGCTGAATTTTAAATAGGTCTTTGAAGAGACTAGTTTGGGTGATGTTCAGACTCATGGCATCCTTTGTGTTTAAGAGTTCTGAACCATTCGTGATTGAAGTCTTCACTTTTTCAAAGAGAACTTTCTTTACACTGCAAGCAACAATAACGACCAGCATTATTTTACCCTTCAAATAAGCTCAGGGAGGACCTAGTACTCCTCTAGGGATAAGGCCAAAGTTTCACATGCAGACTTTATTTAAAGAGGTCTTGTTACTCCCCTGGGGATAAGGATAGAGTTTCAAAAGTGGACCCTTTGCTATTTCAGCCCCTCGACTTACATATGACATTTTCCCTAAATATAATGCCTAAAACCCTGCGTAGCTTCAGTATTATAACAACCGATAAAGTACTACTGTAGTGTGATTTCTTTAACCACACTCCTCTTCTGCCTACTTCAGGCTAAATTCCATTCCCGGAATTCCTCAGGTAACTCCGTACCTGTACTTCTAGACAACACAGAACAGGACACTAACTTTTCATGTTGAGAACATATAACCAATAATCAATAACTATTACCAAACTAATCAATAATTTAACTGTTCTCTGCTACCAAAAAACGGATCCAGCGCTAACAAATAATCAGGGATCACTACTCAATAACATCACAAACAAAAAGCCCATACACATTCACGCAAATCCCTGATGCGCTGGATGTCAAGTTTTAATGAATTTGTTTTGTCACAGGTTCATGTTTAACACTTCTAAATACATAACTAAACCTGCAGATCTACTCTCTTTACTCTCTTTCCTCTGGTCGATGGACCAATTGGTTGAGAAGTTTATCGTAATAATAATACTATCTAACTAACTATGTAGTCAGCTAAAATAATCACAGACTTTCGGTAAGGTTAATACAGTTTATCTCAATTAATAAAAAATATAATATAAGCTCATTGCATACGGTTACAAATGCAAACAATGAAATTCACAAAAGAGAGAGAAAACATCAGCAAATGCAAACAGTGTCATACTCATCTTCAATAAATGATATGCACATGAAGGAGTGGATAGATTAAGAGACATCAGTTTCAGCAAAATAATGTGACGAAGAGACATACGTTTCAGAGCCAAAAAGAAATTTGCAAAAGATTATGCAAAGTACAAGTACCCACGGATCAGTGAAATACCACCCCCCTCACCATGGCGGTATTGGGGGTCCCCTAAAATAGAGTCAGTGAACAAAGACTTAAGTACCCAGGATCAGGACAGGCACAGGAACAGCTAGGTCTCTCTGCAAACTGACGAAACAGCAACGTATGACCCCTCTCCTCTCTCTCTTCACAAGCCTAGGATCTAAACCACATCCCTAAAGACACCCCAATTATACCCTAAAACCTACATGTCCGTCCCACATCAGTTGAAACACTTTTCATGAAATTTGACATCCCATTGGTGGTTTTAGGAGGTGGTTTGTCACAGCACTAGGTTCCCATTCAGAATTTCTGCATGCTCATTGTTCTATATCCTCTTTCATTACATCATGTTTGACTCATTCGTTTTATTCAATATTTGATACTTTCACTATAATTCACATGTATTTTTCAGCTACGTCCTCGGAAGAAATCTTGGGTCTCATGGCCAGTCTCATCTTTTGGCAGGCTAACAATGCATTTCGAGCTGAGCAACTTTGAACTCTTATTTGTCCTCTGCAGCGCTCAGCCCTTCTGTCTGCTTTGTGAGGTCATTCTTGCTCACTTCCCAGCCCCTCCTCTATCAGACCAATTTAAGAATAATGGAGGCCCCTTCGGCTCACTATGGCAAATGGAACATAAACATTCATTAATTACACAGAAATACAATTTTCACTGTTTACCACTCACCTTTGCGCTTTGCCATGTTAATGTTTTCTTAGCAAAGCTTTAGGTAAAATCGGAATTATTCATTAATAATGTTTAAAACAACATGCATAAATGTGAAATGTGGCCTATTCATGCATTATTTATTGCTTCATTCAAAGCGCAATGTAAATGCGACTTAGTTCTTTCGCTCATTAGTTCACATTAGTGCACACCTGTGCACAGTGGTTTCCCTCATGTTTCAGGTCTTTTTGTACATTATTTCACACTGCACACTGTTAGTATGTATTTTGGGGGAGTTAATTCGAGCAGGTTTCTTTTTGCGAAAACCCTGCTCCATCATGGGGATGCCCCCATCTGCGGGAGAACTAGTTCACAGGATACTGGAGGGTTGGGCATGGGAGCAGGGTAGGATGGGGCGGATCAGAAAATCTTTATCCTTGAATCTGCTGTGTCAGGTGTTGGAACAATTGCCTGAGGTTTGCTGAAACACTGGGGAGACTATTTTCCATAATAATGGTGTGGATGTTTTTTGGGAGGAAGTGGTACAGGTGCCGGGAGATGGGAGTTGTGTATTCCCCACTACAAAATGAATCTGATGGCCTAAGGGAAGAAGGTTATCTTGAAAGCTATGGATTCATCAGAAGCATGTCCAGTGGCATTGGGCAGGTGCTGGGCGGAATGTTGTAGGAATGTTAGTGGGTTGTTTTTTCTACATATTCAGGGAGGCAAGGTGACAGCGTACCAGCTATTAGCAGAAGTCCAGACAACATTGACTTTCTCAGGGTCCCGGCATTTGACTATGACACACATTCCTTTCATAGCAGGATGGCCTCAGAAGCTGCAACTAGAGGTTGGGCACAGGAGGACATAAAGCATTTTGTCCGCTGGTCGTCAATATGGTCTAAGTGTTTTGGGCCCGATTCACAGAATGAACTTAAGTCTCAATCCTAACCTTACTACTATTTTGGTATTCACAGAATGCACTTACTACTTTTGGCATTCACAGAATGCACTTACTACTTTTGGTATTCATAGAATGAACTTACTACTTTTGGTATTCACAGAAGTTAGGATTTTGTCTTAAGTCTGTCTTAAGTCTGTCTTAAGTTTGTCTTAAGTCTGTCTTAAGTCTGTCTGAAGACAAACTTAAGACAAAATCCTAACTTCTGTGAATACCAAAAGTAGTAAGTTCATTCTGTGAATGCCAAAAGTAGTAAGTGCATTCTGTGAATGCCAAAAGTAGTAAGTGCATTCTGTGAATACCAAAATAGTAGTAAATTTAGGATTGAGTCTTAAGTTCATTCTGTGAATCGGGCCCTATGTGTGGGGTCTCGGGGATTCGGGTAGTGTGGCTGATGCTGCTCAGTGAATCGTATACCGCTTGTTTGTTTTCTTCCAGGTGCATTTGAGGGCCCAGCCTCTGAGGAATTGGAGATTTGGATGGTGGGCCACTTGTTCATCAAATAGGCAGTGATACTAGTGGGACAGACGGTTGTGGAGGGTAAATTTGGGTTTCAATGAAAGCGTTTTTCTGGTCACCTTCAGAGGAAAAGGTGAAATGCTTTGGAGGGACCTTATGCACATGTTAAATGGTATGCCCAGATCTGCTGCTTATTACCCTTGGGGAGAATGACTTGGATAGAGAAAAAGGGGTAGTGTTATTGAGGACTATGAAGAAGGATTTGGTGGAAATAAAGGCGCAATGGGATGGTGTGTTTGTACTGTGGACTGAGCAAGCCCCCCTTCAAGGAGATCAAGGAGATCTGCTTTGGCTGGATTTGTCATTCATATATTACATTTGAAGTCACAGGGTTTAGAGGTGATGGAGTAAATTTGTATTGTATAGGCATGGACTTGTATTTGTTGGAAATCAGGGAACTATTAGGCAAAGTGTTGAATGTTAAATGGTAAAGGATTCAAGCTCACAGTAAACGCAGTATGGGGCAGAAATGGGGGGTAGTGTCACAGCCCTCCTTGTCTGGTTGGCGTGGGCATGAAACACTTAACAAGAGTTTACAGAAGTTGCTTGGTGTTGCCAGTTGGGGAGCCATGTGCAAGGTAGGTAGTTAAAAGTTCAGTTTCAGACATTTGGTTACTTACAAGTTCAAATAGATATTCATAGGATGCAGGGAAAATAGAAAGTTGGAAAAGTAGAAATGCAATATAGTTAATGAGTTTGCTGCATGGTGGATATGTTTGGGGGTACTGTAGGCGTGGGAGTAGGCTAGAGGCTAGTTCACTGGATGTATAGTGCGTTTTTAGTTTTGTAAGGAGGTTTGCCAGGAAAAGTTGTGATGTGCACCTGTTTCAATAAAGCGCCCTTTTTCACACACAAAATTGGTCAGTGTCTGTACTGCACCTCTCTTTCCCAAAGGGACTTGAAGGGCAGCTTGAGAGGGTGGTGTAATCCAGCGACTGCCATTTTGTATTGGGTTTGGTTGTAGCCCAAAAGTAAGCCACTGTATATTTAGGGGGTCATGTTGGTTTACTAGCCACCATTTTAGGTTCAGGGGACCTGGTGGCTGGTAGTGTAGCAGTAGGTTTGACATATTTCTCCCATTCCTATCCCTTTATCCAGAGCTCCAGGGGTGCAACTATTTTATGGGTTGTTAGTGGGCTCCGTTGTTGAGAAAGTTGCATAGGGGCAAGGGTTGTGTACATTTTAGCTTGGAACAGGTGCCATGGGGGCATGACAAATTTGACAAGACTTTGCAGAAGGTGCATGGTGTTGCCAGTTGGGGAGCCATGTGCAAGCGGAGGGTAGGCTGGAAGTTAAAGATTCAGTTTAGGACATTTGGTAACTTACAGGCTCATATAAATACTCATAGGATGTAGGAGGAACTGGAATGTTGAAATGTTGATATACAATACAGTTAATGAGATAGCTGCAGGGTGGGTATTTTTGGGGTGATCATAGAGGTGGAAGTGTGTTAGGGGCTAGTTCACTGGATGTATAGCAGGGTTTTCATTTTGTAAGGCGGTTTGCAAGGAAATGTGAAGTGGCCTTTTCCACATACAAAAAAGGTCAGTGTCTGTACTGCAATCCTCCCTCCCAAGCTTACGTTTGTGAATCAGGCCCTAAGTGTAGGTCAATGGGTTGTATTTTAATCATGTTTCTTTATAAACAGTGCTCTGTCAGCCATTATGGTTTGTTTTACGCTGAAGAAAACGGTACTAATTAATAAATAGAAATAAAGGGTTGTCACTGGTTGTCACAGGTTAATAATTAAAAATGAAGCAAGCATGGGGGAACATGGTGGCTGGTAGTTGCTGCAGACGTTCCCTCGGAAGAGGGTTACATTTCACTGACCCGTGTGATCGTGGAAGGAGTTGTAGGTACCCTAAAATCGGCTAGGTGACAAAGTGTGAGGAGGGGAAAGTTTTGATCTCCTTACCTGTAACAGCACCTAATGTTTGAGCAGTGCCTTGACCGAGGCTGATGCTTCTTATATTTCCACTGGCCTGGTGAGCTGACTCACTGAGGCGCCACTGCACTGCAGCGTCACGGTTACACCTCAGGGGAATACTGGCAGGGCCAGCACTAGCAAGGTGCATAGCTCAACTACGGTGAAGAGTGGGGACATGAGGAGAGGCTTGGACCATTGACGAAAATCTCACAGATAGATACAGCATGTCAAATGGCAACTCTACAAAGGGGGAAGCTCACCACTGAGGCATATCCAAATGCACCTTCCTCAATTGGGAACAACTCAACCAAGGACTCACTGCAGCCCTTATCCTACTCAGCAGCATTCAACACCATTCCCACCACACACTCACTGCCAGACTCCCCGGTGCTGGCATACCAGAAGCCGCCCTCGACTGCATCTGCTCATTTTTCACTGACAAAACCCAAAGAATTAGACTGCCACCCTTCATCTCCGAACCCACAGAAATCAAGTGCGGAGATCACCAGGGATGTTCGCTCGTTCCGACCCTCTTTAACATCAACAAGGCCCCCTCACCACCTTCATCAGACACAAAGGCCTCAGCATAGTGTCCTACACCGACGACCCTCAGCTCATGCTCTCCCTCACCAAGGACCCCACCACCACCAAACCCAGCTTCCAGGAAGGAACACAGGATGTTGCATTCTGGATGAGCAACAGCTGCCTGAACCTCAACTTGGAGAAGACAAAGGTACTCATCCTGAGAACCTCCCCATCAGCATGGGACAACACATGGTTGCCCCTGCCCTTAGTGTTTTGTAAAATACCCCTCACACACCAAAAGGCCCCTTGGTGTCATGCTTCATTATCGGGGTCTTCGCACCCCTCTAACGGGATGCGGCGTGCTGCGACCTACGACTATGTGGGAGCACTTATAGTTAATTACTATATGTGGTGCATGTGTATTGGGTGTATTTACAAGTGAGTAGTGGGACGTGGTGAAGGTTTAAAAAGTACCTGGCACATGAGTATACTCGAAAAAAATGTATTCCTAACTCCGTCTGGTACTATTAAAAAAAAGTGCAGTGTGAGGTTAGATCCGTCGTGTTTATGGACAGAACCTCAGGTGTGCGTCGACATGTTTCGGAGGCAAAGCTCCTTCTTCAGGACGGGGGCACAACTTCCCCACGCTACTCACGTTTCATTAGATATATATCAAAATGTATTAAAGTTGATAATATAAAAAGTGAAAATACTATAAGGCTATATTGTGCCTACAGCTGTCTGCTACAAGTACAATGACCTGTAGGGAAAAGAACACAAGGAACAAAGAAATGGTTACCCATGTACCGGGTAGTTCAAGCAGGTGCAGTCACCTGGACCCTTACCATGTGCTTGACTAAGCCCTGTAAATAAAAAGACACTAACAAAACATACAACAAAGATACATAAATTACTAGAAAATACTGGAAGTCTTGGTCTTACTTATAAAGCTTGCTTGCTTGCTTCATGAGCAATAGGAACGTCTGGGGTGTTGCTATAATGCAATCTGAAGTGAGAGATAGTACAGGTATAAGAGTACAATCTCACTTACTTAGTTGGTTTTGGATATGGTTGTTTTCTGTTTCATACTCACGGGTTCGGGACATACTATCCACCGTCTTACCCCACACGCTGCTCCGCTGATGTGCGGAGAGCTAGCGGCAATCTCTATTTATACCCGTCTCCTAATTGTTGGTCTGAGTGAGCGGAAATGAGAAAATGACCAAATATGGGTATTCCGATGTGGACAGCTTAATTACACGCCCTTGCAGAAATGGGAAAATGACCAAATATGGGTATTCCTATGTGGTCAGGTTAATTGCATGCCCTTGTACGGCATGTCCGATCATGATCCATACATCCTGCGTCTCTGTGTGTTCAAAAGAGCCGTCGGTAGCTGAGCGGCTGTACACACGCGTGTCTTCATCATCGCGCATGCGCGAAGACTACCGGTGGTCCTTCGCGCATGCGTGCCGGGAGCCATCGCTAGTCTAACACTTGAGCATTTATTTTAGCAGAGATCTGCTACGATAAGGCGACAACTTTAAGGTACCTGTGATTAGTATGATCATTGCAAACTTCCACAAATCGGTCTGTTTTATAGGTTGTTCTAGGCTCAGCGAATTCCGACTATCTTGGAACCGTGATTACAGTGAACAATATGAATTTCCAACGTTCGGGCTATGTTTTAGGTACATAACCAGACTGTAGTGTTGGGATGTCTTTCTGTTCTTAAAGAGATAGAGTGTTAATAATTAGCCAGTTTTTAGTGGGAGAGTTGTCCCCATGGAACCTCATTGTTCAGGCCTGTATTGTGTGTGCCAAGACGGAACACCCATCGTTGTTCCTTCTGAAAAATGCCCGCCTCTGAAGGTAACAGTTAAATGACTGTCCACTTTAGGTCATTTACACAGTGTTGTGCAGTGAGGTAATGCGTAGCCATTTTAGTTGTGCTTTTCTTGCAGCGCACGTTGCTTTTGTGCTTGTTCATTCGTGTTTTTACAGCCCTGGTGGTCCTGCCCACATACTCCAGGCCACAGGGGGAAGTGATAAGGTAAATCACATTTTTGGAGTTACAGTTTGTCATCCTCCTTTGTTCCCAGGTGGATCCGTTACGGAAAGTAAGTCTGGTGATTTTTTGTGTGAGGTGGCAGCTGCTGCAGTTACCGCAGGGAAAATGTCCTTGTACTCCTATCGATGGTTGGGTCACCAAAGGTGGCGGTTTTGGTCTAGTATGTACTAACATATCCCTGAGGTTCCGTCCTCTGCGATGAGCGAACATGGGTTTTTTAAAGTCAGGTTTGCCACATGTCAGTATGCCCCAATGCTTGTTGACGATCTTAGAGACTTCATTTGACATGGTGTTGTAAGTCGTTACGCAGATTGGTCGTTTGACTTCAGTGGATTCTTTCTGTCGATCTTCCAAAAGAGCCTCGCTATTGTTGTTCTTTGCTCTTTTCATTGCTTTGTCAATGATTTTGATAGGGTATTGTTGTAGTTTCAACTTCTCTCTTAGATCACCAGCCTGTGTTCTGAAATCCGACACATCAGTACAAAACTACACTTCGCTCAAAGCAACATACACTCCAAATACCACTCAGTGCCACATAGTTACACACCACATAATTACACAGCACTCCATGCAACATACAGTCAAAATACCACTCAGTGCCACACAGTAACACGCCACATAATTGCACTGCACTCAATGCAACATGCACTCCAAAT
Organism: Lissotriton vulgaris; assembly: GCF_964263255.1. NCBI lineage: Eukaryota > Metazoa > Chordata > Amphibia > Caudata > Salamandridae > Lissotriton > Lissotriton vulgaris. The sequence continues at coordinate 1,435,932,257 of NC_141691.1, forward strand.
ACAACTCAGTGCCACATAATTACAAGCCGCATAATTACACTGCACTCAATGCAACATACACTCCAAATACCACTCAGTGCCACATAATTACACGCCACATAATTACACTTTACTGAATGCAACACACACTCCACACAATTCCACTCAGTGCCACATCATTATATGCTACATAATTACACTGCACGCAATGCAACATAAACTCCAAATACCAGCCAGTGCCACATAATTATATGCCACATAATTACACTGCACTCCATGCAACATTAATTGTGTGCTTATATAGCGCAGGACTCACTCCCGAAGGGGTACCTCCGCGCTTCGACCGCTGCGAAACCCTTCCTGGCTTCCCTGAGAGATGGTCCCTTAATGGGTATCTCCAGGGTGAGACCAGGCATCCCCGGCGGTCTGGTGGGGCCGTTAGTGAAGATGAGGCAAGCTAGTGCCCAGAGTTGCCGAGTGTGATCGCTGATCAGAGTGGGCACCGAGGCGAGAGAATTATCGAGTCCGCTGACCCTGGTCCGGAAACCTGCCGCGTGGGGAATCGAACCCTGGTCCCGGACCGTCCTCTGCTCTCGGGTCTGCCGCCTCTAACCAGTGAGCCACACTACTTCATACACTCCAAATACCACTCAGTGCCACATAGTTACACACCACAAAATTACACTGCACTCAATGCAACATACACTCCAAATACCACTCAGTGCCACATAATTGCACGCCACATAATTACACTGCGCTCAATGCAACATACACTCCAAATACCACTCAGTGCCACATAATTACACGCCAGATAATTACACTGCACTCAATTAAACATACACTCCAAATATAACTCAGTGCCACATAATTATATACTACATAATTACACTGCACTCAATGCAACATGCACTCCAAACAATACCACTCAGTGCCTCATAATTAGATGCAACACAATGACACTCTACTGAATACAACATACACTCCACACAATATCACTCAGTGCCACATAATTATATGCTACATAATTACACTGCCCTCAATGCAACATACACTCCAAATACCAGTCAGTGCCACATAATTACACACCACATAATTACACTCTACTGAATACCACACTCCACACAATACCACTGGGTGTCACATAATTATATGCTACATAATTACAATGCAACATACACTCCAAACAATACCACTCAGTGCCACATAATTACACGCCACACAATTGCACTCTACTGAATAAAACATACATTCCTCATAATACCACTGAGTGCAACATAATTATATGCTACAAAATTACACTGCGTTCAAGGCAACATACACTCCAAATACCACTCAGTGTCACATAATTACACGACACATAATTACACTGCACTCAATGCAACATACACTCCAAATACAACTCAGTGCCACATAATTATATGCTACATATTTATACTGCGCTCAAAGCAACATACACTCCAAATACCACTCAGTGACAAATAATTACACGCCACATAATTACACTGTACTCAATGCAACATTCACTCCAAATACCACTCAGTGCCACGTAATTACACACCACATAATTAGACTGCACTCAATGCAACATATACTCCAAATACTTCTCAGTGCCACATAATTACACACCACATGGAGTGGTGTGGCTCAATGGTTAGAGGCGGCAGACCCGCAAGCAGAGAACGGCCCGGGACCAGGGTTCAATTCCCGACGCGGCAGGGTCGTGGACCAGGGTCAGCGGACTCGATAATTCTCACCTCGGTGCCTACTCTAACCAGGGATCATACTCGGCAACTCTGGGCATTAGCTTGCCTCATCTCTACAACGGCCCCCCACATTCGCCAGGGATGCCTGGTTTCACCTTGGAAATACCCAGTAGGGACCATCTCACAGGGATAGCCAGGACTGGTTCCCCAGTGGTCTACAGCGCCATGACGCCTCAGGGCAGCAGTGCGCTTTACAAGACCACATACATTACATTACATTACATAATTGCACTGCACTCAACACAACATTCACTCCAAATACCACCTAGTGCCACATAATCATATGCCACATAATCACACTGCACTCAATGCAACATACACTCTAAATACCACTCAGTGCAAGATAATTACACGCCACATAATTACACTGCAATCCATGCAACATACACTCCAAATACCACTCAGTGCCACATAGTTACAGCGCCATAATTACACGGCACTCAATTCAACATACACTCCAAATACCACTCAGTGCAGCATAATTACATGCCACATAATTACACTGCACTGAATGCAACATACACTCCAAATACCACTCAGTCCCACATAGTTACATGCCACATAATTACACTGCCCTCAATGCAACATACACTCCAAATACCCCTCAGTGCCACATAGTTACACGCCACATATTTACACTGCACTCAATGCAACATACACTCCAAAAACCACTCAGTGCCACATAATTACATGCCACATAATTACACTCTACTGAATGCATTACACACTCCACACAATACCACTCAGTGCTACACAATTATATGCTACATAATTACAATGCACTCAATGCAACATACACTCCAAACAATACCACTCAGTGCCACATAGTTATACGCCACATAATTACACTCTATCTATCGCAACACCACAGCATCACTCAGCACCACCACAGCATCACTCAGGGGCACCACAACATCACTATGTGCTACCACAGCATCACTGAACCCCACAGCATCACTTTTTGCCAACACAACATCACTCAGCGCCACCACAGCATCAATCTGTGCAACCATTCAACAATTGGTTCAAATATGTTCTATCAATGTTTCAAGCTTTATTACAAATGACACAAAAAAATGGTAATATTTCACTTCTGTTCTTGGATTTTCGTCACAATAAAATACACTGAAATTAATCTTCACAAAAGTTATTTACAAAAGTTTAAGCTATTGCCATTAAAAATTACAATAACTTTTATTTAAGTATTAATTATGAAAAACATTTAAAAGCAATTGTTATTTGTAATATCAATACATGTAATCACGTAAATACAACACATATTGCATTACAAATGCTATAGGTGTCACATTTGCGAAAGTTAAAAGTATTGTCTTTGTATATGACAAAGCTATTAATTTCGCGATTTTCGAAACCAACACATAAATAAAAAATGTGTCATTTACAATACCAATAGCTCAAACTTTCCTAATGCGAGACATATTGCATTGCAAATGCTGTTTTTTTCTCTCCTTCGTTTGTTATCCTTTTTAACTATTCTGTTTTTTATTTATGGTTTCCAGAGTAGTGTGTTGTGAGCGTACCATGTTTTGGCCTACTATCTTGTGTTATCTGTATTTACCCTAAAGGTAATGATTCTTATCTTGTTGTTTGTTTTTTCGCTCCCCCTTTAACTTTATTTGTGTTTTTGTTATACTGATCACTTTACCCGTCCTAGCCTAGGATTGTTTCTTTTTTGATTTTCTGGATTTACCTGTCTTCCTGCTCATCTATTACTTTTTTGAGCACCGTTTCTTAAATATTTACATGTTTTTGCACAACTCAAGTGGGTACTAGGTCTATTATCTTCAACCTATATCTCACTCTTTTCACTATTATGTACTGTACTTTGGTCCTGCTCTTATTTTCAGTATCCTGTTTCTTGTTATGCCCTCCCTGCCCAGCTTTTATGCACTGATATCTATTTCTGCACATCGGTTATGGGTATCCCATTAAAATAGTGGAATCTCGAGTATCTCTGATCCTTATCCTGTATCAAAATGATTATTATTTCTAGGTATACTCCCTACATCTTTCTCCACGGAGATACTTACCCTGAGGAAGGTGAGACCTGTACGGAGGTCATACACCGAAATGTGCATCGGCACCACCACAAAGAAAATCTGCGGAGTGACCACATATAGCTATATTTGTATAAATTGCTCTTGTTTGTACATTATCCTAATTCTTGGTCAGACCTCTGGATGTCATAAGTTGCATTGAATGAACCTCAGATCTCTCCTTGAAATTTGATTTTTTTTGTAATTTTCTGACAAAATGATATTCTTGTAGGAATTGCATTGTTTTCCACAATTGCCTTCTACTACTGTTATTTCTCCCTTTTTCAGAATAGTTTTAACCTTTGCTGGAATGATTGGATCCCTTAGGATCAGGACGAATGAGATTGAGTGTATGAGGAGTATGTGTTGTATTGAATGTTTAAATGATTGATTTGTGGGGATGTGTATCTTTTTCTTTTTTTTCTTTTTGTTATATTACATCAATTAACATTAACTAATTGTTTTTTCAAATAAATGTTGATAAAAATTAATCTATGAATATGTTCTAGCTTTGTTTCGTTGGTCGTTCCTTGCTGGGAGGAAGATTTAACTCTTGGCGACATCATTAGTGCCTTTTTTGATTCAATTCGGGTGGAGACTTTTTGTGTATTGTGATTGCCTTATTCCCCTGCGTCTTCGCCCCTCTCTAACCTCAGGGGCCCCCTTGTTCTAGTGAAATATTTTACTTATATACAGGTGTGGTAACACAATTTGTAAGACTAGGTAAGTATTGATGTTAAAAAACTGCTGCAATTTTTGGGGTTTTGCGACATATAAGGCAATCCTGGTAAATATTGCAATGTGTGTTTTGAGGGAGGTTTTACGCGTGAACGTCTACCTTGCATCTAATGTTCTGTAAGTCACACAAACAGAAATGTTGATAATGGAAAGATAATGTTTACACAAAGAAATTACCACTGATGTCATTTGAGATGTCATCAGTGATGTCATCAGTGATGTCACTGACCATGTCGTAAGTGATATAATATGTGACCTCATCAGCAGTGCATTGCGGGTGGCGAATTATAGGTAGGTCATCTAACTATAATTTCTCTGGGTTTGTATGACTGAAATGCCAGCCTAACTATAACGTCCCTGAAATCAGTGGGTTTTTTACAATGATTTTCGAATGTTTTTTAAATGCTAATTCTTAACTATAAAATTCGTAAAATCTGTGTTTTTTTGTGAATTTCTAAGGTTTTTTTAAATGCTAATTCCTAACTATAACGTACTTGAAACCTGTGTTTTTTCAGTGAATGTCTAAGGTTTTTTAAATGCTAATTCCTAACTATAACATTCCTGAAACCTCGGTTTTTTTCAGAAAATTTCTAAGGTTTTTTAAATGCTAATTTCTAACTATGGCTACATAGGTAGGACAAGTGCAGAAAGAGGAAGAAAGGCACATAATGAAGCAAGAGAAATGCAGAAAGAGACAACAGACTACCAGAAAGAGGATGAACGATACAGTTATGTTTCTGTGTGAGTTAGAAAAGTAGAAATAGATTTTGTAGTTGTTACATGATGTTTCTAAATCACATGTACACCAGAGTTTCTAGGCAATATGTATGTTTTTATCTTTTAAATGTTAATCAGAAGATTTTAGCACAAAAATTGTAAAGGTTTTAATTAACTATATACAATAAAATTTACTTTACTTTACTTTACTCTAGGCACTATCAGAGATGATTTCCCATGAGAAGGAGGATTTCCAGCAGAGAGAAGAAAAATATCTACATTCTTAAGATGATTTAAACAGTTTTAAAAGGTAAGATTGTCAATAATTGTCTAAACTGACACAGAGAAGTGAGTGTGCCCAAATCAGAAGGGAGTTTAATCCAATCTACAGCAGCACCTACGGAAAAAGATCCATCTCCAAAATATGTGGTTCTTATTTTGGGGATAAATTGAGCTGGAACTGACCAGAAGAGGGCAAGAAAACAGCATGAAGCACAAATATGAATTTGTGACATCAGGAATACAGGAGTATCTCCATGAATTACTTGATGATGAGTAACTGATGATTTAAACAGAATCCTTTGTTCTACGGGCAACCTATGTAATTTAATAAAAATGAGAGAGATGTGTTAATTGCTATGGGACCCAGTGATCAGATGCACTGCCCAGTTCTGGACCAACTGAAGGACTCTTAATAGCTTCATAGGGCAGTCAAGATAGAACGAATTGTCATAATCCAGGCAAGACTGGATTGAGACAGTAACTGCATGCATGTGGTAATCTGATGATATAAAAGGTAAATCTTTATCCAACAGTTTAATAAACCAGAGTCAAATACTAGCAACTCGGAAGATCTGAAGGTCAGGTGAGAGTTTTCACCTAATGATGATTCTCAGCCTTTTTAATGTCTTGTCATGAACAGGGAGAGGACGCATAACAGTTGGCTAGTTATCCAAATTGGATTTATTTACAATAAATGTATCATTTATGCATCCTACAATTTTGCAAACTCGTGGCCAAAACTAGATGCAATTTTCAGCAAAGACTTTGGGCAAAACAGTGAGTGAATGAGAGACCCATCAGCCACCTGTGGATTCCGTGGATTGGGCCGAATAAGAAAACACAATGCTTTTATCGGTTTGATTACTGTCCAGAAATGAATTCATACACAGCAGGACACTAATATATTCTTAATGCTGCAATTTTCTAACTAGTCATCACTTTTTTCGAACAGAATTATTTGTCATGAAGTCCCGAAGTGTAATACCATCAACCTTCACTCCTCAAACTGCCATGGTCCATCATCGGATTTTGACCTATGAAAGCCTGGTCATGAAAGATGTGCTCAAGCTTTGTAGGACGAAACAGTATGTGAAGCAAAACATCACTAAGATTGAACGGACCGCCCTAGATGGCTTAAGGAAGAATAAAACCTTAGTGATTAAACCTGCCGACAAGGGGGGAGCTATAGTCATCATGGATGTGGATGACTATAAAGAAGAAATCGAGTCTCAGCTCAACGATGGAGTCAGCTATCAACCGCTTCGAGCTAACCCAACCCCTGAAATCAGAAACTTAATCAGGTTGTTAACCCTAAAAGGGAAGGAATTGGGCTTTCTAACTGACAAAGAATACTCATACCTGAATGTGGACCAACCTCGGATTCCGACGATTTACACTCTACCCAAGGTCCACAAGAATCCTTATAAACCACCTGGAAGACCTATAATTTCTGGATGCGGCTCCCTCCTGGAGCCTCTCTGCAAATATGTGGACAACTTTTTGAAACCTCTAGCTGAAGCGACACCCACTTACCTGAGGGACACCACACAGGTGATAAATATAGTTGATAGAAAACCCTTCAATAAAGACAATCAACTACTTGTAACCATGGATATCGTGTCCCTATACACGAGTATCCCCCAGGCACCCGCTCTTACAACCATACAGAGAGCCTTGGCAACGAGACCCCAACCAACGGGTGTACCTACGGAATTCTTGGTAGATCTCCTTGAGATCGCAATGACTAAAAATTTCTTCACCTTTCAAAATAAGTTCTATATGCAGAGGAAGGGCGTGGCCATGGGGGCAGCATTTGCTCCAGACCTGGCAATCCTCTACATGAGTGATTTTGAACAGCACACCATCTTGTCATCCAACAATCCCTTTGTGAACAATATATCTGAATACCACAGATATATTGATGATATCTTTATGATATGGACAGGACAGAACCAAGACCTAAATGAATTCACTCAATGGCTCAACACCCAATCGGAAGACATCAAATTTACCGCAAAGCACAGCAATGAATCCATTGACTTTTTAGACATCACCATTAAGGAACGAGAGGGAACACTCCACACCACCTTATACAGGAAACCTAGCGAAAGGAACACTTTACTCCGGTATACCAGTCACCATACCCGGGCTCTTCGTGATAACCTGCCTTTTGGGCAATTCCTTCGCATCAGGAGGAACTGCACCCTGAAAGAGGATTACTTTGCAGAATCAGACGACTTGATCCACAGACTGCTGGAAAGAGGATACCCCAGGAGATTGGTAAAAAGGGCACGCAAAAGGGCATGGTTCAACGATAGAGAGACACTACTCGCACCAAGGAATCGTCCAAACCCAGCCAATAGAATGATCTGTGTCACAACTTTTTGCAGCAAAAGCAATCAGATTCGCAAGATAATCAATGGCCATTGGGACATCATAGCTGACCTGATTGAAGTTCCAGAACCACCAATGCATGCTTTTAAAAAAGCTAAAAGCATCAGAGATGTGGTGGTCCGCTCAATGCTAGACATCCCACCAGCGCCCACTATTCAATCAATGTGGAACCTCCCTAACATTATTGGAAACTACAAATGCAGTAACTGCAAGGCATGTGCACTATGCATAGAAACCAAGAGCTTCACACACAATAATGTCACCATTGATCTAAAGACATTGACAAACTGCAATAGCAATAGTGTGATATATGCCATCATGTGCCCTTGTGACCTAATCTACATCGGACAAACCAAGCAAAAAATAAAAAACAGGGTACTACAACACTGTAGCAGAATAAGATGTCTAACCATGGGGGCACCTCTAGTGGAACACTTTCAGGCACTAAATCACACACCTGAATCCCTTAAGTGGGTGGTCATAGAAAAAATTACATTGGGACCCAGGGGAGGTGATCTCGACTCTGTATTGAACATACGTGAATGCAAATGGATGCAGAGATTTAACTCTGTACAGAATGGACTCAATGAAATTGATGTAACCTTTTCCCAAATGGCTCTGATCAACTGTGACTAACCCTAGAACATTCATTTGGGTCTCACATAATTCTATACGGTTGTTAATGTATGTTTTAATCTGCATGAATATCCACTGCCTCATCTATGAACATTTATCTGATATGGCATGACTCACCCATGTTCGATGTATTCACTGAGGCTCTGCGAATTACGCCAATACATACCCAAGGTTTTTACATGCCCCGTCATGCTTTCTATGTGTGCTGCTAATGTCTTATGTATAAATTTCTCATCTAAGATATTATGTAGGACAGTGCTCTGTCCCATGCCTACATGTTGCACTCAGCGTTTGCATTTACTGGTTTGACACGCAATTCATGTCTACATGTTGCACTCAATGTCTGTATTTACTGGGCCGGTGTAAAGTCAGTGTTTAACGCCGTCCTGTTCTAACACAATCGTGCTTTAAATACTCGAGAAGGAGCATTACTAATGTATCCGCTCCCTTGCGGTGCTAGGATACGCAAGAAAGCGTTCACTCAGATAGGGACTTTTCAGACCCTCCCTAATGTGCAGGCCCAGGCAGCCACCTGATTGGTGGAGACAGCCGAGCCCCCGGCAAGCACTCAGCGCCTGCACCTCGCGGTTTCACTCGCGACCGGGCAGCGCTGCTACAAGCAACTTCCCAGAGGCAGCTCCGAGGACAACGAATAATTCCAACACAGAGAAGGTAACCGATACGTCTCCAGTATTAAGAAGTGGTTTCTTTTAAGGGCCCCACTGTGTGTGATAGGCTGACGCTAGTATCCACACATGGCAATACTGGCTACCCTAAGGTCTTCTGCCCCGGTCTGGTTCACTCCCTGACCATGTATATCAGACTTAATTACCCCGACAGATGGACTAATCCAGCATGGGTTGTCTCCACAACCATGCAGGGTGCACATTAATATTGTCAAACCACCTTCCAATGCCACATTAACAGGGTAACTTATACATACTCCTGTTTCTTCTATTCACAGATTAATCCACGATACCCGGACGCAAATCGATCTGAAATTGTGTAGTTTCGATTGGATAACCATCACCGCCCCAGTAAGTGTCCTCCAAGGTCTCTCTCTTTTGAGCCCATACGCTCATGATCCAGTATCTAAAATCTTCATTTTAATACACTTCTAGGCTTCCTACACCAATATGGAACCAACGCAGGTCCATTCCCAATAGGCCACTGGACGGCCCTATATGAAGTAAGAAGCCCATTTGGCTAATTGAGCCCTTGGTAATCACACAGATTTTTTGCTAATTTATTGATACAATTCCCCTTTCTAAAATATTATATTAACCCTTAGGCGCTCCTGCTCCTACCCGTCCTGAAGAAGACCCCAGCCTGAGGTTCCAATCAACCCACCATTTAGGGGTCGAAACGTAGACTTGATTTCACCCGATCTTCTTAACATAGGAAGCAACCCATTGAGTAACACGTACCCTATGTTAAAGAAATGAATGGAACTAATGAACTAAATTAGTCTGTAAAGGTCTCATTGCTAACCACTGTGATTGTTTTAAGATCACAACACCCTTTACCCAGTCCTCACCTCTACCCATTCACCCCCAACCTACCTTACTGTCTCCTTTTTCATGTCACTTTGAGCGCACTATGTAAATATTCATTATATACATTGTATGTTTAACAATTGTCCTCATGTAACGTTGCTATTGAAGATAATTCTTGGGACTTGCGTCCTCCAGTCCTCTTCCGATCCAATGAAGTAATTGGTTCTTCTTTAGCTCGTTATGTTTTCTAATGCTTTCGTGTTATTCATAACGCTATGACAATGTTGAAATAAATTTGTTTTGTGTATTACACTTCAGGACTTCATGACAAATAATTCTGTTCGAAAAAAGTGATTTATGATTAATTCCTGACTAAGAATCTATAGAACCTGACCACTTTATACGTACTTATGTTCACTGACCCAGGTCAGAGAGTTCTTAGGGTATACCCCATTGTTAACTCACTGCAATTTTCTAACTGGCAATGGTTGTACTATAGAGTTGCGTGTAAAACCTACTGTTATTTACCATGACCAGATAATGATGTTACTTTGTAGGATTCCTGTTCTCTTAATGAGGAATCCGACATAACATGAAGGATTTATAACACAAATTTATAACAACATATTTTTTCTTTAATTTGAGGGCTGAGCGGCTAGGTAAAATAATGTTAGTGGCAATAATGGAAAAATATAGTTGTGCACACAAAATGCAAAATATACCTTGTGTTGGTAGGCTAAACCTAAAGCTAATAAACATGCCAACAAAATATTACGATGAAAATAAGACCAAAGATCTTACATCAGAGAACACAAATTCTTAGACACTGAAGAAGTTAAAGGGCATGGCAACCATGCTAGGTTTGGATGGGAGCTGAGTCATGGTATAAGGTGGGGAATGCAGGAACCACTATGACATCAGCTTGCCCAGCTGCTAAAGGTGAACATTACGAAAACAGTATTCCTTGCCAGTCCTTCAAGTTGAAGACTTGTGATTGTTATGGAAACCAGGAACTCTAGAAGTGCTCTAGGAGTGCGTGACTGAGCACCCAGAAAGTGTCATAAGAGCGCATTTTTGAACACCCCTCAAGTGTTATGCTCAGAATGTCGTTTCATTGTTGTCTTTTCTTTCTGGTCTTTGGCCCCTTCTCAAAGTATGCTGAGAAGGAAATCAATGCACTTTTCTTTTCTCCCTGAGTCTGCATACAAGTGATTCTCTCTTGCTATTGAATGTACTGGTGGCACTTTTATGGAGGGACTGGCCAATGCTTATCCTCATAGATCCATTACTAGTTCTTATTGCTAGATTATGATTATCTCCAGATCTATGTGGACCTCTATGAGCACAGATAGCAACCAGTTCAATATGTTTTTTTGTTTGTATTTTTTTTCAAAAAGCTGAGATCTGTAGCCAAATGCCAACATAACACTGTGGTGCAAGAGATTCAAAATCCCTTCAGGCGATGCTGCAAATGGTCACACTGGTCCCTTGGATCCATAGCAATCAGGCACTGGATCTTATTGCAGACTTAAGCTTCATGAATGCACACGGTAGGCTCTGCTGGAAGTGCTTCAAAGACATGGTCATGAAAGTGGCTGGAAACTCAGTAACAAGTTGTCACCTATAAGGGAGGTGGAATGCAGCTTCCTCACAAATAGCTAAGTGGTAGCCATTTTCAGTTTGGTCTCTTTGACTCTTCGTTTTTGAGGAATGTGGTTCTTTGTTGTGCTTTCTTTTTGGGATTATGGATCAGTGTTGCGGAAGGGATGAACCTATGTGGTGATCTGAAATTCAGGAGTACACAGCAGTTTGCACCTAAGACCAAAAAGAGCTTGTGATGCAGAACGTGATCCAAGAGTAAGTGCTTTTATTGTCCAGGATCAACTGACAAGCATTGTTGTCAGAAGAGGCATGACACAATGACTTCCTGGTCACACTGATGTACTTGAGGTGCAGCTGAGTGAAACATCCCTTCGACTTCCACTTCAGTCTAGGATAGGTGTAGTTCTTTATTATTTTCATATATACATATATCAAGCACAGCCACATTCTTCAACAATCATATTGGGAACATCCCTTTTCACAATGTTACATTCATCATCAAAGTACAGCATGGACATTGTGCTGAGCTTGGTGGGAATGCACCATGAGTTCACTGTGTCTGGGTTTAACCTGCACATTCTGTACTGATTTACTACTGCAGTGTGAAAAGGGGAGGCTGAACCTGAGACTACAGCCAAGTAAGACAGGCTGCTCCCCTCACACTAGTTCCCAAAGTAGCTTGACTGTGCTATAATCCAGTCATTCCAGCTACTGAGTCTGAAGTCAATGTAGAACTCCTGCCTGCAGCACAGGTTTGTCCTGCCATCACACTCCAGGCCTCGCTTGCGGATCCTGTGCTTGTTGTCAGTGAGTGGGGCATGGACCACTAAAAATGGGAGGTGGGATTCCTCACTAGGATCCACATACACCGGCACCATTGAATAGTCCTGGCAGCCGTCACACTGAACCTCCAGCGTGAATCTCCGCTCACTTTTCTCAAACAAGCCCTGGATGGCCTCAGTCAATGTGAAGGTGTGCCAGCCACTGTGCTTCAAGACCACCTTCTTCTCTACCACATTCCACTTGCTGATTGTGCCCTTTTCAGACTGGTAGGGCAATAGTTTCAGGTAGAGCCAGAGGCTGGCTTGCAGGATGAAAAGGTGCTGATTACCTTTGTTGGAGATGAGAAAAGTGAGGCAAACTCTGGATGCTGTCAGATCATCTGCACCAAAAAGAAAAAAACGAGACAGGAGTGTGTCATCAAATCCCCCTGTGGAGAGAAACCACAATGAAAAATAAAACACTAACCCAGTACAGCACGCACTTTTGAGGTACCCTTTAATAGGACACGGAGTGCCAGCTGACTTCAGCAAGAAAAGGTTATCCTATGTATCAGTATGCCCAAAAGAACCCAGGCTGGTTTAAACATAATAGAACACTTAAAAACTCGTGAGTTACTTGGCAAATATTTTTAAGAAGATTATTCTAGAATTGCTGTGGTTGTATGCAATTAGGCAGGTTTGCTGAAGGCATGCGTGCTAGAGTTAGCATCAGTTGGTTAGCAATTGGTCCCAGAAGAGCTCAGTAGCCAGCATGAGGTCAGTACTGGATAGGGCTACGTTCTACAGTACGTCAGTAAATCGTTCGAAATGGCTTTTTTTCTGAAGCAATGATCTGCAGACTACATGGGACGAAAAGGGTAGTTATACGAATGACAGCCACAGCAAAACAATTATAGGTGAGAGTTAAACGTGCTGTTGTCACAGGCTGTGTGTACACAATAAGGTCGTCTGACTACAGTGGTATTCCAGACGCTAATGGCTTGAAATTTATGTTTTTGTAAAACCTGGGTGCCTTCAGGCATGGATTTTGTGCACTTACAACAGGAAGGGCAAGTGGTGCACATCACCCGTTCCGCTGATAGCTACCCTGTGCAAGCCAGTTGCAAAAGATGGATATCATATTCCTTGTCAAAGAGAGAGGGAATTTGCGTTCACACCTACCAACAACCATCACGGTTGTAATCCTTTTATTCATAAGTTTTCAAATTCTCTTCCTTGCCATAAACGGCGTGAGAATGCGGTGTGTGTTTTGACCGGGTCTGCGGATCATGACAGCCCCATTACTGATAGACGGGCTTGTGTCTTTATGAGGACAATGAATGGGGCATGTGGAATACCACTGGAGGTGCGGGGCTCTGGCATCCCTCCACCAGGAAGCACCTCGAGGCAATTTTGTTAGAAGATGTAAACAGCCTAAGTTCACCCACTTGGATAGAAGGGGGTCATAGCCCAGCTATGCCTGCTCAGCATGCCCCCTGTTATTCAAGGCAGAGGTAATTTGACTGGCGGTGTGTGTGCTATATGAATAGTCAGTCAGTGAGTTCATTTCTCACCCCAATGCAGATTTTTTACAAGCCCTGGGAAGGTGGCAGTCCCCGGGGCGGTGGGGGCCCTGCAGGCCCCCCTATTATAAATCTGCATTGCCTCCAAGACCAGGCCCACCCGCTGGCTTCTAGAAAATAATGCGTGGGAGACCACACTTCATTTTTTTTTACATTTTCAGCTGAATTCGCAAAGCCAGCACAAATCGCACCCCAAAAAAAAATGTCCATGGTTTTTGGGCCTTGGGGGTCCTGTGGGGCCTGCTGAGCAGGCCTAGGGGGTCCGGGTGTTTCTACCTTGCCCTCTTTTTTCATTTTTAACCTTTTTCTTGTGACTCGGTTCTACTGAGTCACGAGATGGCTGCCAACACTTTCTGCTTTGAAGTGTTGGCAGCCAATCAGAATCAAGCTTGTGCTCGGGAGGGTTCGCAAATCATCCTCAGTCACCAGATATCCAATATTTTTTTATTGTTTTATTTCTTGGGAACTACTAAACAGATTTAAAACATTTAAAAAAATGTTGCTTTCTGAACCAAGACCTATCTTTTTGCCAAAGTTTGTGTAATTCCTTGCAGCAGTTCGGGCTGTACCTTTGTCTAAAGTTTCCTATGGAAATTACCATGGAGAAAACGCATTTTGGGACCCCCCTTTTGTTTCGGCCCCGTCAAACAAATCACCCCAAAACTTTCAAGGCAGGAGCTGACCTGAGCGAACCATTAGTTTTGAAAAGTTTGTGAAGATTTGTCAAAAGGCGCCAAAGATATTGGCAACAGAATAAACGCTTTTCCTATGGGAACTAGGTCCTAACTATAACTACCTACTGGCAAGTTGGTAGTTAAGTTATTTGCCCAGAGTCACAGGATGTAGGGAACTCTGCTGAGACTCGAACCCGGTTCCCCAGCATCCAGATCTACCGCTCTAGCCATTATGCAACATGCTTTACTTTTGCCTCTTTCTCTTTAATTCACTGATAGCAGCTTGAATATACATTACGATGGTAAAGGTGGACAGCAGCAAGCAAGTAGCATAAGGTCACCCACAAACATACTTTTTATTGGGACACTGAGTTGAGAGTGTTGACTTTGGGATGTAAATATTGACAATGAGGCACGAACAGTGAAATGAGGCCACTGATTGTGCAAGCGACATACAGACCCTGAAAAATGAACCCATAAGTGACATTGGCATGGGGTTACTTAAGAACTGGTTTTGATATAAGCCTCTGGGTCGACTCCACATCCTGTGATTTGGGGCAAAACATTTAATCTCCTGTGTCTAACAGAAGAACCAAAAAACGAATGTGTCTTTGTGTAATGTAACTGGTGCTCATGTAAAGCACTGCAATACCTTCGGTTCGAGTTTGAGATATATAAATATGCAAAAAACACAGGGACACTGATATAAAAACAATGGGAAGCACATGAGAACACAGATTTTGGGACAATTGAACTCAATTATATGACATGAAAAGAGAATGCATGTAGAAAAACACCTGCAGTTGGACATTAACAACATTTCATTGACACTGGGACATTGATGTTGGATTTGCAACATTAGCACAGGATGCAGAGACACTTACACTGGAGCATGAACATTGATAAATTAACCATGGGAACCAACACAGGGTTAGTAGCTTGTGGAGAATGACAGTGGGACAGCCACAGGGAGAAACTGGCATAGTGAAGCAAACAGAGGAGCATGGCATGCCAACTCCGATACAGACATTGACTGAGACATTGGTGTTGTTATATGGACTTAGTAACATACAAAGTGGGCACTGATGCTAACTTCATCACAGGGACAGTAATGCAGTGACTCACACAGTAGCATTGATTCAGGGGCACACACACTGAGGGGGGCACTGAGACAGGAAACATATATGTATTGTCACAGGGGCAACATCATTAGGTCAATGGTATAAGCACACTAATACAGGGGTTTTGGAATCAAATAGAAATGGTATAATGACATGTAATCCAAAACTGGCATGAAATGACAGTGGGATACTGACTTAGGGACACTGACTTTGGGATATGGGACATGGACTTGACCAAAAATACTCAGTCATGTACAGTACATGACTAGGGACAAGGTGACATTAATTGGTACATGCAAAGATACAGTCTCAGTTACCCGCATCAAGAGGCAGTAACAATGGCAAATGTTGCACTCTACAAATTGTACTCTTTTTTTCCTGGGTGAATATAAGCAGAAGTGACCAACTGTGCAAAGGACTGGGGTAAGCAAATTTTACATTCTCTATTTCTGTTTGTCTATCCCATTCTCCCTGGACACCTTCTCAAAGAGCTTTTCAGCAGAGGCTAATGCAAAAATGTAGCTCTGTCTTTGTAAAGCACACGTTCACCGAAGGAGGTCTTTTTGACAGTATTGGCTGACTTTCTATTTACGCTACTCCCTGTACTTATTTGATCGAACTGTAGAGGGGCAAAGGCTACCTGAACCTGTTGTGCTTCAGACTTGAGCAACTCAGAAAAATAGATCCCTATTATAGATGCATGTGTTTACTTAATAGCTGTGTCTGACATTTAAGTAAATTGCTTTCACATAATTAAATGAAATATTGGGAAAAATACACGATATTACTCTAAAAGACATGAAATATAGATTCATCTTTTGAAGCAAATATGTTAGAGCGAAACTGTCCTTGTTTCAATTTTTTCCACAAGGATACATTTAGGGGCTGATTCCGATCTCGGTCGGTAGGGCACTGAATCGGGTTCGGCATTAGCGGATCCGATTCGGAGGCTAAATATCCATCCGAGTCGTACACTTGTCTGGACGTCGAAGTACGAGACAAACAAGTGCAAAATCTCCGACCAAATAGTTTCTGGGTCTGAACCGCTCCGTACGACTCGGTCACAAGCAAACCGTGGCACGCGTTTCATGACCAAGCTAGTACGATGCTCGATTCGGACAGCTGGATCAAGTCGGAGCGTCCGGCTTGCAATAGCTCCCGGTGTTTGACTTTAGGGGTCCGCGTCAGACCCCCAGTCACCCGCAGCCTTACGACTCTGGAACAGTGGTAGACACTTGGGTCTCCCCAACACAGGCATGTACGGTGCAGATGGCACTGACAAATACCCACTGTAGGGGGCGCACTTATCCGTGACGTACCCATTCAGTCAATGGGAGCCCATGTACGCGCCATACGACCGGTTCCTATTGACTTCTATGGGAGTCCGACTGGACCGAGTCCGACAGCCGCATCGTACTCGCTCGGTCGGACTGCAGGAGTCCGGATCGGTCGGAAAACACCTCAGATCTGGATCGGTCAGAGTGCTTTCTGACCCAGATCGGAATCGGCCCCTTAGTGCTAACAACGCATGAAAAACACAAATACCACGATACAACAGCTGCTCTCGTTCTAGTGGTTCATGTTGTTCCCACACAATAATTTTGCTCTTTTGGTGGTGCAAGTATACTACAGTGTTTAATCCCATAAGTGTAACCTGAAATTCCCAAAATTATGCAAATTATGCTTCTGCAATTTAAATTTCATTCAGTAGTGAACCACCAGCCTGATTTTGCTGCTGTAAATCAATCTTATAACATAACTATTCAGTGTGGATACTTTCCCGTGAATCTCTGGGAGGCAGATCTGTTGAGAAGGTGTTTGTCCAATAAAATATTCATACTGCATAAGTAAAGTATAGCAGCTCTACTGTGAGGTGTTGGTATTGTTCTTAAATATATACCACTGCTGATAGAAGTTGCTGATCCTATCCCATTGAAAAATAGGTAGCGCTGTTGAGAAGTGCTCCTAATCATACGGTGTTGACAGGAGGGGTTACCGAACTATATTTCACATACACAGTATAAAAGCTGCCTCATTCCGTATTATTAACCTCCTCTCCACAAACATGAATCCCCAGCACCAGCATAAATGTAAAGTCATTACAAATGTTCCATTTAGCATACATTTGTAATGCTTTCTTGTGGAGAGAACCCTTAAATCCTCCACAAAGTTGAATTAAATTGTGACTTGTCTGCCAATGTTCCTGTCTCTAAACAATGTATGTAACATTTATTTTGCCCAAAATTCCTTGACGGAAACTCCTAGTTATCACCCTATTCGCCTAATACCTTTCTTTGAATCTCCTAGAAGTGTTACTGGCCACAATAATTAGCCACACATTTTCAATAAATTATACGTTAATCCCCATTACATTTATCTCATAATTTGGCTGTTCCTAGCTTGCTGTGCTTTATAATAATCAATATTTTGCTTGTCCAAATAGTTTTGGATTTGGATAATAATTGCACACCAGCATAACATTTACTTTGTCCATTAAAGCCTCACAATACCGCTGAATTTCTTTAACAAACTTCTTGATGAAAACTCACTTCACCCGGCTTCAAATTTCCTTTCACATGATTGTCAGCACCTGGGGTCGGGTATTCC
Source organism: Lissotriton vulgaris (assembly GCF_964263255.1). Classification (NCBI taxonomy): domain Eukaryota; kingdom Metazoa; phylum Chordata; class Amphibia; order Caudata; family Salamandridae; genus Lissotriton; species Lissotriton vulgaris. The sequence continues at coordinate 1,435,950,667 of NC_141691.1, forward strand.
TGGGTTAAAGACTCAATAGGAAAGAGAGCCAAAAACTATTTTTCAGAGTTTGCACTGGCACAGAAGGAACATATTTCTCAGAGGTTCCTAGGAGCTGTAGAGTACCACATGAGACACCTCTGAGTCAAAGATTGGAGTATATTTTAGTTCTCCTTAATCTGATGCTATTCTATTAGCTCTCCAATTAATTCAAATGTAAGCTTGTGAAAAGGAAAACTGCTTCAGGCCTAAGGTAAGTTTATTCCAAACCATCAACACCGAGACTCAGGCAGCAACTGCTGATCTCGGAACTGTCAAATACAATCCAAAGATTACATTCCAATTGGCAAGGACTCAAAGGTCTTGCAATGCAAACACGGCAATCCCAATACCTAGTTGCAAGTGGATACTTTCAGCAACCCTCTCCATGACCACATTATTGTCATTATCTCCCTGAAGAATTCCCTTAAGCCTTTTCTCCTGCTGCCCAAACTGATCTTCAAATGCTTAACCAAACTACATGTCAGTGTCTTGTTAGTGTGTGAGTTGCTCAGGTAATGTCACTCAGATCCAAATTCAAGGCGCTGACCCACTACTATAAGTCAACCAATATATGATTTTCACATTTGTAAAAGGACAATGTGTAGCTTCCTTGTCTCTCCTATGTGGCCTAGCCGTATTGCAATGACCCTCTACATCCTTCTGTGCCCCTGTATGTTGTGAGAGAGATTTCCTCATTGATCATACATTGATGAACTGAGCAAGCCAGTGATGGAAACGCATAAGACTGCATGCACCTGTCATAGAGGTGCCTACATTATTTGGCTCCATATCTCATACATCATACTACATATCAGAGCCGTTCCTTCATTGACAATAGCACCTCATGGTAATTGCTTAGAATCTTGTTCTACTGGTGAAGGAGAAAGATGTTGTGGGGCAGGAGAATACTTGTTTCAAATTAACCCTTATGTCATCATGTGCTTAGCCATTAATTTCCATGAATTTCATCCCGATTGCCATAAAAGGCTTTTTTTACTTTCTATTTTTATGGCTCTTCATTGTTGCCATAATGTGTTTGATCTGTTGTGGTTGCATACCTCAACCAATCAGTCAAAGGCATTCATTATTGTGGGAAGTTGTACTGTAGGAGTACTCTTTTTCATACTCTATTTTTTAGCAGAGTGGGAGAAAACACAACTCCACAGATAATATATACCTACACCTTCTTGACCAATACATGCAAATAAATAGAATATTCAAACATAACAACTTGAATTTAAAAAAAATGTGCATACCAGAAGGATAACATCCTTATTATTGACAAAAGGTCAAGAGTGATTTACAGTTGCATCATTCCATTGAATACATTGTTTAAAAGTTATATCCTAATGTTTACATTAAGTGCTAATCGCAACAATCAAATGACTGCTATGCCCTAAAAACGAGCTCATAAAGAAAACATAACTGTTTGAATAGATAGTAATTTCAAAATAGCATCGTCAAGGAATATAGTTCAGATCACAGTAATAACAATCTTCTTATTAATTAAACGGAGAGAGTGCTATACAATACTAATGTTTCCACAAAATAAATTATCTACAAAAAATATCTTCTTCAATAGAGTAAAGTGTTATTCATTTCAATAAAATCACTAATTTACATTAAAGTACAAAGAGTGCTTCCAAGGAAAACTTAACTACAGAACACATTGATGAATTTTCTTCACCTCCGCAAAGTCATGGCAATTAAATTCTTGCTTCTACTATACCACATGGTGCACAGTCAAAATATTGAGTCATTTATTTAGATATACAGAAATATAGAGGTGAAAATATCGACAGTTGGAAAGATCGATGTTCTGTGTATCGAAGTGAAAAATATCGATTTTAAAATATTTTGTGAAATATCGAGGTAAGTAATGTCGAAATTAAAAATATTGAAATGTAAAAATATCTTTTTACTATGTTTTTTATATTATTTTATAGTTAGTGTTAAGTATTAAATTGTTTTTGAAATACATAATGTTTTATTTTTAATATCGTTATAGGAGCAGGATGTTGGGTTTACAGGGGATAAGGGTGGGGAGTATTTTAAAATATTTATATTTAATTATTAAATGTTCAAATTTAATTAGGAAATTAATTTATTAAATTTCGAATTTCAAATTAGATTTTAGGAACGTGATGTTGGATTTATGGGGGATAAGTGTGGGGAGTGTTTTAATATATTTGTATTTCATTATTAAAAAAATTACATTTAATTAGGAAAATCATTTATTAAATTTCAAATTTCAAATTACATTTTAGGAGTGGGATGTTGGGTTTATAGGGGATAAGGGTGGGGGGTGTTTTAAAATATGTATATTAAAGTAGTAACATTTTAAAATATAATTAGGAAATTAATTTATAAAATTTCGAATTTCAAATCACATTTTAGGAGCGGGATGTTGGGTTTATAGTGGATAAGGGGGAGGAGAGTTTTAAAATATGTATATTAAAGTATTATGTAAAACAATGTCATACATTATGCATGGATAATAACAAATGCAGTATTATTACATACTTGCCAACTAATATTTAGTTGAAGTTGAATGTAGATGTTTTCTTGTTCAGTGAATACTGTTCTTTTCTAAGTGGTCTGTGAAAAGAAAGTAAAGTATATTTTATTCTAAGTTTATAATTTATATTTGGTGGTGGCGTTTTTTAGGACACAGTACACTTTCATTAATGTTTTACTTTTATTTTATAACCATTTTTTACAAGAGTTAAAAGCCTAATTGGAGTTGTTATGATGGTCAGAACATTTTAGTTGTTTAGTTCTCTTTTAGTTCGATTAAATAAAATATTTTTATAGTATACTTACTTTTGCAGCTAGCTGTTTTTGCAAGTTGACAATCTTCTTGTTTTTTTAGTTATATCTGTTGTGGAAATATAAATAGATAAAATATATAAGTTAGTATTTTTAGTAAGTAATTTAAATCTAGGTTACATTTTATCTTAACAGTTTATTTAGAAATGCTTATTTACTTACTTTTTGTTATTTGTAGTAGGCTTTATTTTAGAGGAGTCTTTGAGAGTCTTTGAGAGTGTTGAAAGTCCGGTTTCTCCTTCCTGAATTTTTAGGTGACGGTGCAATAGTTTTCAGTTTAGTTCTTTATATAGTGAGTATTTAATGTGTTGGTATTTTTCAGTGTTTCTATTGGTTTACTTGAATTTCTTTTAGCTTGGTAATTGTTTTACTTGTATGTAAATTGGAAAGGTGGAGAACATTTATTTTTATTATTAGAGGAAGGAGATTCAAAATGTATTTTGTTTAAAAAAATGTATAATATATATTTTACCTCTTGAAGACGTTAATCATATTTGTTTGTAAATATTTTCGTTTTTTGTCGTTTTTTTTTTCATTTTTTTATGTTGTATTAATTTTATTAGGTATGTTTGTTTATAACTTTAATGTGACATGTGTATATATGTAATTTATTACAATTATAGTGTTGAAAATAGTAGTTTTAGTGTGTTTTAGAGTTGTTGATATTTTGGTAATGACGATAATATTGATGTCTATATTTTTGTTTTCAAAATTTTGAACATTCCTTTATTTATTTATAACCTTTGATATTTATGTCAATGATTCATACCGCAAAACATATTTTTACCTAATTTCTAATGAAAACTGGCTAAGGGAATGCAATATTCTCATGATACTTGTCAAAAGTGTTCAACAATTCTGAAACTTAAATAAGCTCTTGGTTTGCTGTGCATATGAATGTGCAAACATTTTAATTCTGATGATTTTCATATATAGGTTTTCAAGAAAGGGCACATTTTTTGATTTCCAACTTGACTGGGCAACAATACAAATAAAATATCGAGCATTCTTGACCAATTCACTGGCATTGCATGAATATCCAAATAATGCTTAAATGACCCCGAACCAGTAACCGGCATTCCGATGGTTACATTTCAGAGAAACAGGGTAATAACATTTATTGATTACATATTAGTCACCACCCCAATTAGTCTAAGGGCCACCAGATCTCAGAATTCGTTCTCAAGCTTTATTTATCACACCATCCTCCAACTACAACTAAATGTATTCCCAGAAAATCTCCTTTGTAAGCAAAATATTGGCACCCCTCTAGTAGCCAGAAGAAATGGAATACAGCTAAAGTGGGCCCACATTGAAAAACCCAAACTGATCTCGGCTAAAGTCCAAAGTACAAGGAGAAAGGTATCTTTGCGCCTAGAACCAGATACCAAGCCAGGTAAATTGTTAACAGCCTTTTGCAGTATCCTAGAGCAAGTAAAAATTTCGCTGACGCGCCCTAGAGGATCTAAGCCAGAAGCAGGAAAAGGCTGGTTTAACTCGTCCTGTACCCAATCCAGGAAGGCACTGATACACGCCCAAAAAATAAGTCCTAGAAATCATGACCAAATAAAGGTGTTAAGGGCCAAGTACATTCTAGCTTGACAGAATAGAGAAAAGGACATGAAGAACGAAATCTGGGCAGACCTTGATCAGGCAGCCAGAACAGGCAACAGTACGGAGTTCTGGAGAATAGTGAATGTTTCACATTTTTAAAACTCTAAGGATCCCTCCCTTGACAGTAATGTAGGTGAGGAAGCATAGGTAGCCCATTTTGGAAACATCTTCGCCCTTAGCCCCTTTTGACGAATACCTTTTTCAACCATTGAAGTGTACACCCTTAGGTCCCTTTCCTTCTTACTAAATGATGGGAAGGAAGGACTGAGCTCATGTATCCCAGACAAAGCTCCAGGCTCAGACGGAATCCCAATCAACTTCTTCCAAGAAATACCGGATCTATGGATACCCTTGCTTACAAATGTTGTAAACACTATAGCCAGGCTAGGCCCCCATTGCTCGTGGTCCACAGGTGTCATTATCCCGATATATAAAAAAGGGGACAGGGCCGACCCTAAAAATTATAGACCATTTTCCCTGCTGGATACTACCTCAAAATTGATGGGACGGCTTCTCCTCTCCAAACTAGAGGGCTGGGCCCAGGAGAATAATATATTAATGCAGGCCCAGTATGGGTTCCAGCAGGGAAGGGATACTGTGGACCAGTGTTTAAATCTATAAATGACCATAGAAAAATATGTCAGAATAAAGGGTGGAAAAATCTACAAGGCTTTCATTAATTTGTCGGCAGCCTTCCACTGTGTTGTCCATGTAAAGCTATGGAAGATATTAGAGGAAACAGGGGCTGATCACACCATAATACATTTTATTAGACAAATGTATGCAAATGCAACGGAAACGTTCCAATACACCAAAAAATGGTGACTGCACACGCCCCTTTCAAGTTGCTAGAGGAGTAAGGCAAGGCTGCGTCCTTGCCCCTTTTCTCTTTTCTATTCACACAAATGGTGTTGAAAATCCACTCATTAAGGCTTCTTGTGACAGCCCTATATTTGGCGCCAAACCCCTACCTTTCTTGGCATACGCGGATGATGCGGTATTGATAGTCAAGACAGGGCGCGGACTCCAAAGTCTGATTAACATGTACATATCATTTATGGGCTCCCTAGATCTAAGGGTCAACCACACCAAGTCCTTTGCCATCATAGCCGGGGCAAGGACAAGCGACAAAACCCCCTACTTACATGTAGGTGGGAAGAAAATGGAGGTGGGCGACACTTTTCGCTATATGGGGGTCCTTTTTGATAAAGACTCATCCTGGCTAAAAGTGGTGGAAGGTAGGAAGAGGGGAATGGAGAGAAGCCTCTCAGCAATAGAGAAGTGTGGCTCACTGGTTAGAGCAGGCAGACCCTGAAGCAGAGGTCAGACCCGGGACCAGGGTTCGATTCCCGACGCGGCAGGGTGTTGAGCTCAAATGTCCACGGACTCGATAATTCTCGCTTCGGTGCCTGACCTAATCATGGGTTCACACTATGCAACTCTGGGCATTAAGCTTGCTTAATCTCCACAACGGCCCCCTGCGGCGGGATGCCTGGCTTTCACCTTGGGGATGCCCTGTAGGGGCTATCTCACAGGGAAAAACCAGGACGGGTTCCCAAGGCAAGCGCAGAGATACCCCTTCGGGGGTCGATTCTGCGCTATATAAGAAATGCAATAATAATAATAATAAAAATCCTATGGAGCGGGAGTATCGGGCGAGGTAACAACAAATACCCTCCAAACTACTGAAAATAATGTTTTCAAGTCCAGACAAGACAAGATGAAATCCAATTGGCCCCAATCCTTTTGTGGCACTCAATTTGGTGCAGGGAAACAGTGCCACTCACAGAACTTATACTAAGGGATTGTTTGAGCATGGGGAAAAGCTGAAATGTGTTGTGGCTTGGCTATGTGGATTTAGTTTTGAAGGAGCTTGGCCTCCATTGTCTATTTACCGAATCCTCATTGTGTAGAAGAGTCACAAAGAAAAAGGTCCTTTGTATCTTTATTGCACAGGTGGACTATAAGAGGAAGGAGCACTACAAAGGAAAAGCTGCTGTTGTAACCTACCGCCTGAACCCTTCATTGTCAGAGAGAGGGTTCTATTAACTAGCAGATGTCACTATTCCTCAGCACAGATTTATACTGTTGAGGTTCTGTATGAATGCGATTCCTTTAATGTTAGGATACCCACAGAAAAAGTATAACCATGCGGTGCTCATCTTACGTCTATGCGATACCCTCTCAAGACAAACTGAATTGCATTTGGTTTTATTTTGTAGGCTCTACAAGTATCATTTTCTTAAGCCCCTTTTAAAGCAGAAGAACATTAGGTTGTGTTGAGTTGCACTTTTCTTTTTAAAATCATTACCCGACTTTTTAACATGTTTTACACTAGCCTCTTTTCTTTGGGCCTGCATGAGAAAAAGGAAGAGGGGGATTGCTTGTACCTAAGGGCCTTTGGAAAAGTTACCCTGTACTGTATACCAGGGGGTGGCTCACATAAGGTCGTGGCAAAACGGGTACTTATATTGTATTGGTATTCTCTTATCTTTTATACCTATACCAGGGAATTGAAGCATTTTTTGGACATGAAATTGTTACTTTGTATTTATTCTGTGCTTTTATGATCTTTTTGAAATTGATCGAATACAGAAATGAACGAACAAACAAACAAACATGCTCAAGTTAGTTCCTGCTCAGTTGTAACTTCAACAGTTTTAGTTAGTTCTTAAAATCACTTATTTCAACATTCATAAAGTGCTGAACATGTGAAGAAAATATGTAACTAAACCCAAGTGATTTGTTTGCCACAGAAAACACTGATCTGCTATTGTTTGAAAAATCCTGTCAAGAGAATGAAGTGTATAATAACCTAGTTATCTTGAAAAAAAACATTCTTTTAAAATTAGCTACCACTAGCAATTTATATGCCATCTCTGAGATAAATTGCCATTTATGTAGCATTACCTTACAGTTTGTACTTCTACAAATTTTGTCTAAAAATTCACAGGTCACTTATGAACTAATATTCTGAGGTACAGCCCTATACCAATTCCCAACTCCAGACAGTTTGTTTTTAAGTAGCAGTTTGGTCATTGTATATGTCTCACTCTATAAAAGATTAGCTGCCAAAAAGGAGGATATATACATAAACCTAAATAAGAGCAGCCCATCCTGCAATATCATCTCAGCCCAAGATTTCCTCCTTTGGCTGGTAATGAAATTGCCAACTTTGAAAAAGCTCTTAACACTCGAACTTTCCAAAATAGGCTTAGATGTTGCCAGTCCCAAAATTGTACAAGTCTGCAAAATGCAAAGACATTGCGCAGCAGAACACACCAAGAACTATAACAAATGTTTAATATGACTTTCCATTACATATAGCACCTTATATCTTGTCTTTTTCAGAGGTTTTGAGGTTTATAGAAAGGCTGGTAGGACAAATTCTGACTCATTTGACATCTGACTCACAAGAAAATTATAGAAGACTTCTAACAACATTACAGAATGATGTCTGATAGTAATTGTGCAAGTGGGGTTGTGACAGTCCTATCTGATCCATATTTAGCTTTAAAAATTCGAACTGGACGGACCCTGGGATTTTGTTGTTCCATATAACCTTCCTCAAAAGAGTATCCATCTCTTTATACTATAAACTATTGATTGCTTTAGGGACATTATATAAAAAGAAAAAGAAACAATGGCAAAATAGACGTTTTTATGGAATTAACAAGGCGAATTGGCCCATCTATTCAACAAGCCTTTGTCATTTTTAATCATTGCTGTATATCTAAGCTGAAATAGCTCTGTAAAAATAGATGTTACAAAAATTCCCAAGTACTGCACTAAACGCTGGGGAACAAATATTTGTTGGATACCTTGAGACAGATCAGTAGCTGTCACATTAAATATTAAAAGCTCTGCTTTTTATTGATTGATTGTATAGCTCCTGACAGATGTATATTCTTGAATTTCATTTAAAACTCATTGAATATTGTCCTTTTTGGCCTTTTAATACAAAATAATATAATTGAGGAAAATTTTATTTTTGCCGTTCACTTTACTGGTGGAGCAACTAAGCTTTGTTGAGAAGCTTTACTGGCAAGGAGTCAATAAAACACATATAAAGAATTGGGGATATTGGGCAACCCAGATGTTTGCCCCTTTTATTTGTCACAGAGCTTATTTATTTTGAATTCATTATTATTCTCGCTTTGGCATCTTGGTATATATTCTTGAGCAGTCTTACAAATTGGCCAGAGAATGAAAATTTTACCAAAAATAATAACTAAGGCCTTCCAATTACCTAATCAGAATCTTTCTGGACATCAATTATCTATACCTCAAGGCCTTGGGTGCCACAAACCCGGTCCAATCCCAGTGGTGCTAGGCCCGTGCCGGCCACAAGGCCTCGGGTCTGTCATCCAGTCCCCAGCTGCAGAGGGGTATGTGACGTTGTCGGCCCCTTATATTTGCGGGGTCACATGGCCTGTGACGCCTGTGCTGGGTGGATGTGGTGTGCGTGCAAACCTGCCCTCAGGGAGTGGCTGTGACATGCTGACAACTAGACCAGTCACCTGCACACCACCAGCGAGTACGCCTGCGACTGGTAGCAATAAGGCCCCCCTGGGAGTGTGAGCGGAGTGGTCTGACCTGCCTTACGTCGGAACAGGGCAGGGTTAAAAAAAATACTTGTGGGCAATGGGCTTGACTCAGTCCATGTCCGGACAAGAAAGTGGCTGGTGCCTGTGTCCCTATTGTGGTGTCCACAGGACCCGTGACCCAATTTAACATGTGGCACCCTCTGGCTGGCATCCCTCAGGATGAGCATCATTGACGCTAGGGAAATCATTGTCCCTACATTTATCCACACATACATATATGAATGATGAAAGATATGACACAGCAGTGCGTCACTGGAGCGGTACAGGGCACTGCTGAATACACCACACTATATGGGCCCGTGAAGGGTGAACATGTGGATGGTGTGGGGGCAGCAGCATTCAAAATCACCACGCCTTGTGGCAGCAATGCCAGGATGAGGATCTGCAGGACTTGGTAGATCCTTGCTACATCCCACTGATGGCCATCCTTTCTGCCTCCATCCGCACCCTGTCCTCCATGAGCCTCCGCATGTGTGCCAGCTCACGGTTGGTAACGCTGGAGCCACTCTGAGCAGACAGGTGTTGCTCTCTCCACGTCATGACGCCAGCAATGTTAGTCAGACCTTGTTGGAGACCATAAAGCGGAGCTACAGATCCAAGGATGGCGTCAAGTTTGGTAGCCATGAGGTCGAACCCCACTCACATCTGCTCTGCGGTCTCCCTCTGGCCCTCCAGCATGTGGAGTTGAAAGGCCATGTGTTGTTCTTGTGGGTCTTGGGGGGTGCCGGGGCTGTGGGAGCCTCCTGCTGGTTGCTTTGGGTAGTGGGTGAGCTCCTTGATGCAGCTGGCCTGCCCTGATCCTGGAGATGAGTTTTGGATGAGATCAATGATGTCTTGGATTGCTTGTGTGTCGATGTCTTCCTCGTCATCAGTGAAGAGTGGCTGGGACTGCAGGAGGTGTTGACGGTGCCCCTGCGATGTGAAGGGGAGATGGTGTATTACAATGTGTCCATATGTATGAAGCTGCATGGTACATGTTGACATTCAGACAGCATGGCATTGTGCATTGCGACAGTCTCAAGATCATTGTGGGTGTGCACTGTGCTGTGCTTGGTTGTGCATGTGTGCCATTATGTCCATCTCCACCAGTCCCCCAGTACCTGGTGGTCACTCACCCTGTTGCAGTTGTTTTATGTCCTGTCGAGCAGTGTCCGATCCCCCGACTCCGGCCACATTCTCCACAGTGATGACTGTCGAAACCAGCTCCTCCATGTCATCCAGCTCGAGCTGTGGCGCTGGGCCCCCTCCTCCAGCCTGCGTTGCTGCCTTCCAGTTGGTGGAGTGTTTCTCCTTGGTCCTCCACTTGATGTCATTCCATCACCTCTTGACCTTGTCCGTTGTCCTTTTGTGCTCCCCGACGGCATTCACCTTGTCCACGATATCCCACCATATTCTGCTTTTGGTGCCCAATGACACATTGGAGGTGAGGAACAGTTGTTGATGGTGTTCCATCACCTCTGTGACTATGATCCTGTTTGCCTGCGGACTGAACTTCGTCTTCCTCTTCTTCTTGTCCTTGTCCTTCCCTGTCCCTGAGATCCCGAGCTGGTCGTCCGGGGTGCGTGTGGGGTTGCGCTCGTCCTCTGCGCCTGCTCCAGCAGCCTCCATGGTGCTAGGGTGTTGGTCAGTTTGTGTTTGCGTATTTTTTCCCTACTTTTATGTTGATTTTTCCCGCCTGCCAGGTGTGTGTTGCAGGCCTGGCGCTGCTTATCACTGGTTTCCTCATCGCGCTTTGGCCCATCGCAGGTTTTTTGGTGTTGTGGTCTATGTTTTTGTCACCATCGAGGTGGTTGTATCACAGACGTTGTACACGGTTCCGGCAGTCTATCGCATGCTACCACCGTGTTGTGAATTCCACATTGCCATGAGGTTATTTTCCTGTGATGGACTGCGATTGTGAAAGTTGTGTTACGCTACTCTTGCAGTAATTATCACACCTTCTTGTGAATATACCCCTATGTTGTCTAAGAGGGTATCCTTTTGCATCTCCATCAGATTGGGTAGTGTAAGTGCACTAACGCATTAGTCAAACTTTGAGAAAGGGGCATAATCTATTTTCTCATAGAGATCCTTGTAATGTTGCAGAAAGATATCTGCAATTTAATTGTTCTTGGCTGTTTGAACATTAGTTACTGGATTAAGGATCATGCTAATAGTATTATTCCTCTTTCTAGTCTTAATAGTCCTGGCATCTTTTATGCACTCTTACGTGCCTTTGTAAAGTGACCCAGAAATGTTTAAGTCGCTATTAGTAAACGTGCAAAGAAAGCGCAGTCCTTTCTATTGTTAATTGTTATTCTCTGAAAATTCAATTTGTATTCCCATTTTACATATTTTGGGCACATTTCACATAGTGAACATAGAAGAGTACTACTGGAGTACTACCTTAGGGACTCCAAAATGCCTTTGTAAAAATGCCTAATATGTTTGATACGTAATTAAAATTGCTGCTTCTATGCCCCACATACAAGCAAAACTTAGGCATCTTTAGTTTAGGACTTTATGTTTGTTTCGTATTTGAGTATGTAGATTTTTCAAGTACTAAAATATAAGGGTACCATGATTGCCATTCAAAGTGTCGATTGGATCGCTTCCTATCAGCTTCTATAGCAGTGAACTGTGGGTTGTGATCCACCAATGAAAGGAAAGGCTGTAGGATATAATTATTTGTAAACACACAACTATTATTATTTTATTTATTATTGACATTTGTTAAGCGCACGGCTACCCCCGACGGGGGTGTCCCGGCGCTGAGATTGCAGATTTGCGAGAGAGTCAGCATGGGAAGCTAACAGCCAGAAAATAAGAGGGTCTTTAGTTTACCCCTGAACTGGGATTCAGAGTCGATGAGACGGAGGCTGATAGGGAGGGCATTCCATAATTTTGAGGCATTTACAGCAAAAGCTCTACCACCTTTCCTTACCCGGCGGAATCTGGGAGGGAGTAGGAGGCTGATGTGGTTGGATCTGAGATTGAGGGAGGAGTGGACCAGTTTCAGTCTGTGTCTGAGATATCCAGGACCCTTTCCATTCGGAGCCCTGAAAACAAGTACCAGGGCCTTGAATTTGACGCGTGCGGAGATCGGAAGCCAATGCAGTTTCCTCAGGGAGGGTGAGATGGAGTGGCGAAAGGGGACTTTACAAATCAGTCTAGCCGCAGCATTCTGCACGATCTGCAGCCGATGCAGGAGATAGGCCGGAAGTCCCACATATAGGCTGTTCGCATAGTCCAGGTGCGAAGTGATCAAAGCGTGCGTCACCGTCTTCAATGATTCCTTAGGGAGAAAGGGAGCAATTTTTTTTTACATGTGGAGCTTACCAAAACATGCTGAGGTGACTTTCTGGATCTGAGGTTTAAAAGAGAGTTCGGTGTCGAATTGAACTCCCAGGTTGCGTGCTACTGTGACTGGGGAAGGTGCTGGGTTGAGTTCAGGCGGCCACCAAGTGGTCGACGACATGGGATTCATTTGGTTAAAAAACAGCACCTCGGTCTTGTCCGTATTAAGTTTTAACTTATTGTGGGTCATCCAGGCCACGATATTGGCAAGACAAGTTCTAAAATTTGTAAAACCAGTGGGCGAGTGATCTTTAAAAGAGAAAATCAGCTGTGTATCGTCAGCGTAAGAGAGCACTCTCACCCCGGATGACTCAATCAGTTTCGCGAGAGGGGCAACGTAAACGTTAAAAAACAGAGGGCTGAGGGCAGATCAACATTTAAATACCTGCAAATGAACTTTACATATGCAGCAGTTCAGAAAGAAAAAAAATAATTAATTTTTTGTATTTATGAGGTGTGATGGAAACACAGATTTTAATAGGATTAAAACAAATCTAGACAATTTTTCTTGGTGACGAGCAAATGATAAATATTCACACAAACCCGATGTTCACACAGTATCATTTTTGCGCAACATGGTTTGTTAGTAAAACTGTATGTCTGTGCAAATGTAGTGCCCATTTCAATGTAAAATGTGCTCACTGTAAATGATATTGTGCTACCACACGATGCTTTAGTTACATAAAAAAATAGCCCATCTCATGTCTATTAAAGACAAAGCGAAGTGTGTTGCTAAAGAGTGTCATACAATAAGGTGGGCCGTGGCCCTAAAAGGTTTAGAAAGCAATCATCCATAGTATTGAGCTATAACTGGTGGAGATTTTGCGTTTCAATAAAAAGAAAGAGAGTAGGATAGAGTTTTTTTTTCGCAAGGCAGATAAGAACTTAGACAAAAGGGTGCATATTTATTTTGATAGTACTGTATTTAGAGAAAAAAGTCTATGGGCATCTACATATCTAAATAAGGACATGCTCCTTTAACTCATCATGTACCGAAAGCTTGAACCCTCGCATCGAGTGATAGAAAATCATGCAATTATTGAAACTGCTTTTGTAGGGGGTTGATTTTTTTTTTTTGGTTGCAGTCCTGCGTTTTACATTCAATTCTTTTCCCTTAATTACTGCATTCATGACTGTGTGGGAGACTAAAAGCCTCATCCATAATTACAGGGTTCTTCTAGAATCACTTCCGAGAGTGCATCAATCGACAATGCAAATTGCACTTTCTTCACTTAAACGCCATTAGTTGTCGACTGATGGCTGAGACTACCAACCGTTTGTGTCTTAGCGATGTGCGCAAAGACACTAGACTACAGAGCTCTGTCAACTAGCAGACAAAGGCGGACGGTTATTTTTTAAACACTTTCATCAAACCTGGCCTCGCAGACCCGGAAAAAAATGCATTTATTTGTTCAAGAAAATGAATATTCAAGCTCAAGAATAATGAAAAAGACACTTTCAGAAAAAAGCTCTTTCTTCACCCTGTAAAAATAAACCCAATGAATTGGAATGTAAAAATCTAGGTTCTGGGAATCAACGTGATTGTGAATAAAGTACCGAACACATATCAGTGAAGTTGTCTGAATCATCTTTTAGTAACGTCGAATTAAATATTGCTAAAACTACCATTTCGCCAATAAGAGAATGGAAAAGGAGCAATATTTCTGTGATGATGACAGGCTTTAATACTCTTTAAATAGTAACTGTGATAAAAGATATAGGGACTGTATGCATTGCCTGAAATAAAACATTTTCTTAAATTATGTTGATGTTCTTTATGAAAAAAATCACAACTTCGTTCACTTAGAAGTTAGACGAATTACATTTTCTTTATAGTTGTGCACATTTGTACCAATGTCATATAGAGCTGAATGCTTCTTATAGTAAGGGTTTACTATTTTTCTCCATTCCGTTTTGTGGCAATCAGGGCTGTTTTGTGGCTGTAAAAATAGGTAAACGCTATTAACAAAAGAAATCATAAATCTGCACTCCCAGGAGCATATTCACTTACGTAAATTCTGCCTTAAATGTAAGTTTCTGGCAAAATGTAATTCACTAAGGTATACCTGGGATGTGTGAGCCCTATATCTGGTGCAGTGATCTCTTCTAAAAGTCTCCACCTGCAAATCCATCTGGAGGGGTGTAATTTAAGGATTTTTTCTTTGCAGATTTATATAGCCCGAACTCGACCCAAAGGTATTGGAGTGCATTACATGAGCCTCGGTTAAGGACACATTCATTTTTTTCGTAGGCACGGGGAGATTAAGTGAATTGCCCCGAATCACAGGATGTGGACACAACCCTGAGGCTCGAACCTTGGTTTCCCAGCTCCAAAGTTGGTAGTCTAGCTGTCAGACCACATCCTCTCCCTTTGTAAATGTTCTTGCTAGGGCATGGTTAGGTTTGGAAGTTTGTCAACGTCCTCAAGCAAATATATTTATGGGCATTTACAGGCTACTACCATTCCTCCAGCATTGAAGGGTCATATATTTACTTTAAAAAAAGTGCTGGCATAAATACGCTATCCAAGGAGCGAAGGGAAAAAGAGAACCCCCAAATGAGGTGGTATAGATGGGGAGAACTATCTTCAGAGTGAAAAATATTTTCCTTGTATAAATAAAAGAAAAAAAAAATGTATATTTGCATGAGGGAATCCATTCTCTCTGTAATGAGTTCTTCACCACAGAGAAATGCCATATGGAAAGAATGCTTTCCCACAGTGGTAATCATGTGAATTATCAAGGATTCTGCATGGAAACCTGTGCCAGGCTCAGCTTTTCACTTTCTGTGTGGATTGCTTGATGCGAGCATGAATTCCAAGGCTTAGGAAATGTACTGTTAGAAATGGGGATCTCTAGTTGGCAGTGGCTTGCACCCTGTCAAAGTAGGGACCCTTGCTTCTAATTAGGATAACTGAGTTACACACCCAGATAACCCCTGCTCATCCTCTTGGTAGCTTGGCACGAGCAGTCAGGCTAATCGTAGATGCAATGTGTAAAGTATTTGTAAATAACATGAACAGTAACCCAGTGAAAGCACTACCAAGGGACACCACACCAGTTTAGTAAAAGTATCTTTTATCTAAACCAAACAAGACCAAAACAACAGAAATCCATTATACACAACTCAAAAGTATGACTTTTAAAATGTTTCAAGCAATTTTGTCCATAGAACTCAATGGATGCAATGATTTTACACAAAGTACATCAGGTGCGTCAAAATCCATAAGGCAAACAGCTGCTTTGGAGGAAAGCGTTGGAAAACAAATTGATGTGTCGGTTTCTGAGTCCTTGGGGAAGCAATGCATCAGTTCTGATTCACGCAGGAGAAGTGTAGTGTCGAATCCAGAATGTAGGGGGAAGCGAGGCATCGAAATCTCAGATGGTTCTGGTATGGGGTGATGGGTCAGAGAAGCGTAGCGCACAGGTGCAATGCGTGGGAATTCAAATACAGCAATACGGTGGGGACAAACAGGTGCTGAGTCGAATTCTTCAGCCGTGATCCCACGATGCGTTGATCTTGTCAGCCGCACAGCAGGGCCTGGATCAGAGTCAGTGCGGTAGTCTCAGACCTTGGAGACATGGTATGCTGTACTCAGGCTCCAGCAGTGTATTCAGCTGCG
Organism: Lissotriton vulgaris; assembly: GCF_964263255.1. Lineage (NCBI taxonomy): Eukaryota > Metazoa > Chordata > Amphibia > Caudata > Salamandridae > Lissotriton > Lissotriton vulgaris. The sequence continues at coordinate 1,435,966,696 of NC_141691.1, forward strand.
GGCAGACGTTGCATAGATTTCTTCAGCTGCAAAGCAGTGGCGCATGGAAATTTCTGGTTCATGTAAAGTGTTGTATCAGAAAAACAGGCGCTGGAAGGGCGATGCTTCAATATTGATGGTTTCAAGTAGATATTTGCAACAGGAACAACCTCCAAGTGCCTAGAACTAGAATTTACACCACTTGGCAGTCAGAACTCCTAGCAGTTGAGTTCAAGGATGCTGCAGGTGAAGTTTTGCTGTCCCTGAGACAGGAGGCAAGCACACACCAGCCCTTGGAAAATCTTCACAAGCAGGATACCCCACAAAGGTCCAGTCATTTTCCTCTCCAAACAGAAACAGCTACTGCAGGCCAACCCAGTAAAGCAGCACACAGAAATGGGGCAGTACTCCTCCTTCTAGCTTTTCAGCTTTTCTTCTTGGCAGAGGTTCTTCTTGATCCAGAAGGGTTCTACTGTCTGGGGTTTTAGGTCCAATACGTATACCCCGTTTGACCTTTGTAGTAGGCGTTCTTCAAAGAATTGACTTTGTAGTGCACAGGTTCTTGTTCTGCTTGGTCTTGGCTCCAGACACACTCCAGTGGTGGGTGGGGTGGAGGGGGAAAGACAGCATCCTGAAAGGCAATGTACAGCCCTCTTCAGGTGCAGGAGCAGGTCCTTCTACTACTCAGGCTCAGAAAGGCCCATAAGCCTGGTGTTTGGCTATCAGGATATGCACAGCACACCTCAACTCACTTTGTGTGACTTTCTAGAGTGAATGCACAAACAGGTCCCTGTCAGTTTAAACCAGATGTTGATTCCACAAGCAGCACAGGATGGTTAAACAGGACAATGCTCACTTTCAAAAATGGCATTTTCAAACACACGATTTAAAAAACACCTCTACCAAAAGATTTGTTTTTAAATCCTGATCTCAGATACCCTTGGGCTGATTATGGCACTTCGCGGAGTTCCACGGAGTAAAAAAAAACTTTGCTCCGCTCTGCCCCAGTCCTACAGATTTTTTTTTAAAAGGTAAAAAAAACACCTACCTGCTCCCTGGGTTCTGCAGGCCACCCTCCTCCTCACCATGGTGTCTCCTCCTTGCCACCGTTCTCCTCCTCGTTGCAGGTTGCAACCACCTACATTTTACGTCTTGCATGGACAGTGTATGCACACAGTCCGAGCAAGACGTAAAATGTAGGGGTTTGCAGTGAGGACGGCGGCAAGGAGGAGAGACACCAATGCGAGGGGGAGGCAGGCCCGCAGACACCAGAGAGCAGGTAAATGGTTTTTTTACCCTTTTCTTTTGGCCCCTGGCAAAGGGACTAAGGGGCGTACTCCATTCCACCACGTAGTCGGAGTTTTGCCTCAAGTTCGCGTTCCCAGCAGAGCGTGGAGTTGGTAAAACTCTGCAAGCTCCACTGGCGGAGTGGAGTACGCTGCCCAAGCTTAATCTCAGTGAGCCCAAAACTTCAAAACTCTAGCTATTCTCAATTGAAACTTACACTTGTAAAATGTTACAAGGCAGCTCCAAGGATGGCCTAGAGGAGAGCTAGTCCTTGAAATAGTGAAAACAATAAATTTGCAGTATTTCACTATCAGGACATGTACAAGACGCCAGTACACATCTTACCATTTACATAGACTGCTCTCTGCCCATGGGGGTACCTTGGGCCTACCTTAGGGTTTTTTTACATGTAATAAAAGGGAAGGTTAGAGCCTGGAAAGTGGGTGCACTTAATAAATCACAAGGGTGGCAGAATGCACACCACTTACTCCAAGTTTATACACCACTTTTATTCTGTTCATTATTTCAAACCAATGAAGGCGTGTAAACTTATAACGTGCTCCACCCACTTGCGCAAGGAAAGTAGAAAAACACGAAGAGACCTCGTCTGGTCCCCTTCAATATACACAGCCAAGTCTGACATAAATGAATCCAACAAATCAAGCTTTAAATATATTCTTCAATTATTCCAATTTTTATCCATGTGTTTCATCCGATTCTTTACTGTATCAATTTATTTTACGTATTTTTCTTGGTTATTCAAGATTGTTCAAAAATTAAAAATCACCCAATGCATTTCAGGGTATTCCCTTCGTCAGGGGTATCTAAAATGTAAATAAATCAATAAACAATCATGACGTCAATGATATAGCTTCTGTTACAACTGTCTCATTCCAACACATTAACCTACAGTTATTTTTAAAAAAGACACCACTAAATTGTGTCATAACTTCTATTCCAACCCTCATTAAAAGAATGCCAATGTGTAACACCTCTTCATTTCAAACCAAGCCATATTAATTAAACAACCCATCCCTTCTACCTAAATGCTTGCTACAGCTTATTCTCCCTGGAAACAATCATCAAACAGCCAGTGCTACCATAATTTCGACTATCTTACTGTGACACAAGTTTCTCTATTTTTTGATTTACAGCAGCAGTTTCCCTAGATTCCCTTCGTTCTACATCCCTTTCTAACATCATTCCGTCTTTGTATGGTGCTGCCTGCACGTTTATCTTTCTTGAATAGTGCTGCATCCACTGTTACAAACCTGTGCTGGCACTTATCACCCACTCCACCTGCCAGGTGATTAATCATGTGTCTTTGCTCAAAACTCAACGGTTTTAACTCATTCTGCGCAGGCTATACAATACACTGATAGCCTCAAGCCACTACATTTCCAAGAATGCCTTCTGAATGTATTTACAAACATGACCATCCAAAAAGCCCAATTCATGAATAAAAAATGTAAGAACGGACATATGTCAACAATGTTTCAACAATATTATTCTCACAATTTATATAAACATGAAAAACTGACAAAACTATTCCCCGTGATTTTAGTGCTGAAAATAATTGCGTGTACAACTACCTAATTCGAACACAATCACCTACCATTATTAAAAAAAAAAACAGTCCAGGCACTTATCACCCACTCTGCCCACCAGGTGATTAACCACGTGTCTTTGCTCAAAACTCAACGGTTTTAACTCATTCTTCTCAGGTTGTACATCACACTGATAGCCTCAAGACACTACATTTCCCAGAATGGGTGCACTTGCCAGGTTGACATGGCAGTTCAAAACTGCACTCACAGACACTGCAATGTCAAACCTGGGAAAGGTTTACAGAGCTACTCGTGTGGGTGGCACAACCAGTGCTGCAGGCCCACTACTAGCAATCATGCACACACAATGCACTTTATTAGGGATTTATCAGTACATCAAATATTCAAATCATGAAGAACCAATCAGAATTGCAATTTATTCAGAGAATATATGTACTTTAGCACTGATTAGCAGGGGTAAAGTGCCCAGAGTCTTAAAGCCAACAAAAAGAGGGTCAGAAAATAGGGGTCAAACGGTCAGGGGATAAACCTGCAAAAAGGGTCAGGTCCAACATGTGCACTTTCTTCCTTGTGGAAAAAGTCTCTCCTAGCATCTTTCAAAGTTTGGGGGCGAGATATTTCCATCGCCCCTAGAACTCTTCCAGGAAGGGAAAAGGTTTGGATTAGAGTTTGCTAAAAGCCACAAATTTACAAGCTTGTGAGCATTCACAACATCACAGGAAAACCCACACCTTGAACTGCCCTCACTTCACCCCATTAGTGGAGTTCACTACTGCATAATTTTCAACACTTGTTGTAGGGAATTACATCTGATAAGTATCCTTGTTGTCAGACCTACATAGTGCAAATTTACAACTTCAAAGGTAGACCCAAATGGGTAGTGAATAGACTATGGCCTGGCCTAATCCCTTGGATGAGCATATGTGCATTCAGGGGAGGGATACGCTCTTGAACCGGAGCTAGTCTTCGCTGATTCAGTGTGAATCTGTGAAGAAAAACCTAATTTGCAAATTCTATCTCACCCCTGAAAACTACTGGCTGAGGTTTTGGGATATTGAAAAGCAGTCACATTAGTCATGGGAAGATTTCATGGATCTGTAATTAAATTCATTGGAAGGTTGTGCACAGGGCAACAAACTAAATTATTAGATTACATCATATATTTAGTTTATTTGGTTTTACAGAATTGTGCCAGGACCTGATTGATTCTAAGTTCATTGATCTCAGGTCAGAGGGTACCCTAGGTACTATGGGTGATGGGGAAGTTGAACGCATTGCCAGCATACCTGGTAACCTCAAAAACATCATAGGTAATGTCTGTTCATCCAAGAATGTGGGTGAAGGACATAGAGACAGATGAGCCAGCATGGCTGCTCTCATGTGTCTGCTAGTTTCTCCAGGGCAGATCATTCCTAATGAGTGCCACCAAGTCCAGAGTAACTCTTCACATGAGTTGTGGGAGGTGGGGATGGCCTGGAGCCAGATCAGGTTCTGATGTGAAAAACAAGAGGCACGAAATGTGTGGGAAGCCAACCCTTGGACTTTCCATAGTCTGGAAGGACTACAGGGGAAGAGACAACTGGCTTGGGTGACCTGTCTGAGCCAGAGATTTAGTAAGCTGAAGAAGGACCCCCTCAGGGCGACTTCTGCTAAGTGCACAAAGAGTGACCCACTCTCAAAGGCCTTCAGTAGCAGGCACAGAAGAATGGGGACACCACTGAGAATTACCTGATCTGCTGGGAGAATGGAATCTACTATAGTGAGCCTATGAATTTTGGTCCTTGGTCTGCTGGAGTGCTGGTGGTCCCCCAGTGCTGCAAGGCCTGTGGACTTGAGCTGGGTCATGATATCTCCTCGACAGGACACCTGAGGCTTTATTACAGACAGTGCCTTGTCATCACAATCAGTATGTGAACCTATTGTGGATGCCCCTGGGGCACTGTTGTATTACATAAGAGTCTGCAGACACTTCTGCAGCCCCTTGGGTAATAATAAGGGTTAAAGGAAGTGGCCACCCGGGATATTTACAACCTACAACTCGCCTTCTACCAAATGAAGAGGCGGTCAGACAGTAGAGAATACAAACAAGCATTTATCAGTAATACTCTGCAGAGAAGTCCAATCTGACCTGCACCCTACGATGTCTGCTGAGAGACTGGCCCCCCAACAGTCTGTAACACATAACCATTCCTCCAAGAACCCCCAACCATGCCCACAGTGGAAAGTTACCGGCTTAGGTCGAGCATGAACAAAGAAGACACAGAAGGATGACTACCACCTGCTAGATAGGTACGCACTATCACAGTTTCAAGATTACCGTGTCGGGTCTCAGCATCTCCTAACGTGGTAGCAGAGCTATACACGTGGATAAGTATGCATAGCTGGAATGGCCTATTCATTAGCAAGTCAGAAGGCAACCTTGAACAAAAAAGAAAATAATAACTAAATACAGTGTTCAGCTGAGTCAAACAAGATGAACGAGGCCTATTTCAGACACAGCCTAGTGAGGATTGTGAAATACAAAATGTATTTACACTCGCTGACTGAAGCTTCTTGCATTACAAGGATAACTCTGCCGCACACTGCTAACCTACTATGACACAAACAAGTGTATAATGAAATGGGGTTTTCAAACCTAACAGACCCTCCTTTTAACAGTGGAGGCTAAATGCTTTATTAGGGCTGTCCGGTAGAGTCTTTACAATTCTAAGCAGGGAAGAAAATGAGGCACCTATATATCAAACATCTTTAATATTCAAAAATGCCCCCATCAATCAACACCATATCATATATGTCTCGTATCATCATAGTGGAGACTTTATTATCTCGTTCTGGCATTTTAGGGGTAGGGGAGAGCATGCTCACACAATAAGTACAACATGCTGGGAGGCAGTTGACACATAGGCAGCACATAAAGGGGACACCTGCTACAGCTACTAGAAAAAGAAGTATCTTCCAACCCCAGGATGATATCAGACATCAGAACCACCCTGTCAAGGACCATGAACCATTGTCTTGATGAATGTCAGATGCAAGACTATGTAGCTCCTGAATAGCAGAATATACATTAGGGGCGTGGTCAGGGATGTAAACACAGCAACTGCTAACAATGACGCAACAAGCTCCACCCCTATCTGCAAGAATGGCGTCTAAAGATATCCGATTTTGAAGAGCAATAAGTCCGGTAGCCAGAGCTCAGCTGTAATGTTAGTAAGTATACCTGCAGTAGGGTTCATAACCACTTCTACAACTCTGGTGAGGCTACAAATGCTTAGACTGTTATGCACAGGTCCCCAGAAAGGCAGAATACCCTTCATGGTATCCGTGAATTGCTGTAAAGTAGTATCAGTCTGGTCAATGTCTGCTGTATAATAAGTCCCCTTACTCGGACAAGTGAACCTTCCTTCGCTGCAGTCTATGATCTCTGTGATAGTTAGACGGTGCAATGTAAATGGGGGTAAAAGGAAAGAGAGATAACACTGGCCAGACCATCCTCTAAGGAGCCAGGTATAAGCATGTGCTGCACAAACAAAGTATATATTAGGAGGTGTGAGCAAAGGTGGTCTACTAGTGGTGTTCAATTTATATGTGTAACTACAGCTGCTTAATCCCACAGGAATTTTCCCAGAACCTTCAACACAGAAACTAGCTGCAGTCTGGATGACAGGTACTGCACAATTATATTTTCAGTGACATTTTGTGCATGGAAACATTTAAAGTATTCAGTGACATTGAATCCCTGGGAATCCAGCATTTCCTCCTGCAGCCATGTGATATTTCTGGTATTCTCAAAGACATTCATGCAAGCATCTGGATGTAAAGTACCCTCCTTTCCTCCTGTCCCAGGAGTATAAACTTGGTGTACCACTACATACTCTAATGCTGCTTTATAATCAGACTCTGTCATATCCATAGCGTCAGTATGATAATGAATATACACTATAGAAAATAACTGGAACAGCTACCTTGGTACGACCAGGGTAAAGTCACCAGTAACTTGTTCTTGTGTACGACAGAAGGGAGTAACCCACACACCCAGCAATTTGTGACATTAGTCGTGTGGTGTACCTGGTGAAGCATTTGCACAAATGCATTTTCAACGTATGCCTGTCTATGTCTCTCCATGTGTGGGGCCAATGTACCAAACAGATGGTCAGGTGGAACCGGGGTATTCCCTATCAGAGTGTGTGCAAGATGGTTTTCTTCTAAATACCATACTACCCCAAACATTGTGATCAATAGTATGAGAAAGAAAATCACTACTACTATCTTACTCCTAGTGGACCAGCTAGACCAACCAGGACTACTCTGCCCTAGTGGTGGTGCCGCTAGGGGCTTTCCTTCTTCCATAACAGCACGACCAAATAGATACATTTATAGAATCTCAGGAGCAACTTATATTTATCAGATGAAAATCATGAACTGGAGCCACTAAGACTACAACAGAACCAGAGAAGCACAAGTTTCCCTGGGTCCTTCAGAGCCTCACTGGTAAACTCCTCATCAATGACGGTGCTATGAAGCACTCCCTCTGGGGAGCTGCGCGATTGCAGCCCTTGCTGAAAAATAAATCCTCTTCTTTCAGGATAGGGCACCCTCCCTCCTGGTAAGACACCCTCAACTAATCCTGTCCTGTGTCCAGGCCAGTGCACCAATCTCTTTTCCCTACTTCTATCGCTGATACCTTGCAACCTGGTCTCAAGTCCTTCCCTAGCTCCTAGACTGTCACTCTGATGCACTGTCCCTCCGGTGAGGGTGCATATTATACCTGGTGACTCCAGGTACTGTCTCGTCAACAAAAAGGGGGTGAAACTCAGGATCAAGTGGGCATTGACAATCAGATTCTTGTGAATCAGAAGCGGGAGTATCTGTGGTGGCCCTTATCTCTGGGGGGACCGCCTCAAGCAAGGCAGTGCCAACTTTTTTCGTCGGTCTGAGCCCACCTCAATTGAGCGTCAGAGAAGGGAGCGAAATGGGGCACTAGCTCCCCCTACTGGTCAGCAATGGTCGAGGACCCACTTGTCATAGGGAAATGGGAGAGGAACCTTCTTGCAGTGGCTCTCATGCACCCAGTGGTAGATAACAAAGCCAAAGGTAGAGCATCTGGCCACAGCTAACCTGTACTTAGTTGTATCTTTGCTAACTTCAGTTTGAGGATCCCATTGTATTTCTCCATGAGACCCACTGACTGGAGGTGGTTAGCTGCATGGAACTTCTCTTTAATGTGCAGACCCTTACACACTAATTTGATGACCATTGAATTGAATTGACTTTGGTTGTCACTCCAAATCAAACATGGCAATCCGAAGCGCGGGAAGAACTCTTTTAGGTGTGACTTCGCCATCACCAAAAGGTGAGTTCTCTATAGTTAGGTAAGCTTCAATCCATTTACTGAATGCACAAATCACGACCAGCACGTACTTCAAATTGTTCACTCGTTCCAATTCGATGAAATCCATCTAGAGGACCTCAAAAGGGAAGGAAGGTGGTGCAAAGTTACCTGAGGGTGTAGGAATCCCTTTCCCAGGATTATGTATCATACAAATAATGAAGTGTTTCACTAGATGCATGGCTACCTTAGACATATTATCGTTCTGCCATACTGGGTCCAGCAGCTTACATTTTCCTTTGGCACTATTGTGTGCTAGGCCATGGGCCATGGTAACCACAGGGAGTACATAGGTGTTAGGTAGCAAACATCTGTTTTTTTTGGACAGGTCAGTCAAGCACCCATTCTCATTCAAACACCCTGTATTCTCCTGCCATATTGCCAATTCGTCTAGAGTCGCCTCACGCTGTATTTCCCTGACATTCTCTAATATGTCCTCAAACATTCCATTGTCTGGTACCCACCTAGTGGGTTCTGCCACAAACATCTTTTTCATCTTGGATCTAGCTGTCTCCTTAGCTGTCTGATCTGCGAAGACATTTCCCCTCCCAACATCATCTGTTATTGCTTTGTAGGCACTACATTTTATTATTGCCAACTTATCGGGAAGTGTCAATGCTGACAGCAGTCTATGTATCACTGGGCCATTCTGTATTCACATTCCAATCGAGGTCAAGAACCCTCTCTCCACCCAGAGGTGCCCAAAACTATGGGCCACCCCAAAGGCATACTGACTGACAGTATAGACATTGATAGTCAGTCCCTTACAGAACTCACAAACTCTAAGGACTGCAGCTTGGGCCAACTGGTATGGGATACGGGATGTCTCAACTACAGTGTATAACATTGTGATTGCGTACGCTGCAGTGGTAGTGTCAACTGTTCATTTGAAACAAGAGCCATTGACATATTTTACCCCCTGAGTTTCAGGTAAGGGAAAATCAATCAGGTCTACCCATCCCTCTGTTTCTTCTACAGTACAAAATAAACAATCATGGACATCATCGTCCTTTTCTCCCAAAGGGAAGGGTAGTAACGTGGCTAGATTCAGAGTAGCACATCATTTGATGGTAATGTGAAGAACAAACAAGGTCAATCATATCCAATCAGACGTGCATTAGTAAGGTGCTGTGTCTTAGTCTTATTCAACAGCATATCCGCAGCATGAGGTACCATTACTGTAAGATCAGTATCAAGGAAGAGCCCTGCCGATTGTCTGATAGAAACTGCCAACGCCACAACAGCTCTTAGGGATCGGGAGGGCTCTAGCGACGTTATCAAGTATAGCAGAGAAGTAAGTGCAGGGTCTCTGCTTACCACGGAAACCCTGTGTTAGAACAGAGATCGCACAACCATCCGCCTCGTGTACGTAGAGCACATAAGGCTTCTGGTAATCATGACTACCAAGCAAAGGAGCAGAGCAAAGCGCAACCTTTAATTACAGTAATAAGGATTCCTTGGTACTAGTTTTATATCACTTATCATCACTTGTTCTGCATTGTTATCTCACCTGTGATTACACTTTCACATTTTGTGTTGTATTGTCTTCCCCTCCCTATTGCTCCACCTCCAGCATTGGGCTGGCGCGGAGGTGTGTTAACAGCCCTATGATGAAGCATGACACAGCTTGCTGTGTGTGAGGGCAGTTTTACAAAATAGGTGCATTTCCACACACGTTATCTATCTCCACATAGTTTTTAATCCCTCTTCTTTTTGTGATATTTAACTATTGAGCTGTAGGTCGAAGAGGGTTTATCCTCTCACCCCTCTGTACTATGTATGTTTTGACCTACATAGGTGACCTCCTGTCGACAATATTGACATTTTGAAAGGGACACGTTATGTCCGCGCTGTGCTAAATGCAATAGCAATTTAACTCTGGCATCTTTACAACCAACCTCAGTATCAGAAGCCACAAGGAGGTCGTCCACGTACTGCAATAGCACATTACCAGGGGGAAGTTCCAAAGAATCCAACTGAGTTTTTAAAGCTTGACTATAGATACTAGGGCTTTCTGTGTAGCCTTGTGGAGCACAGCAGAATCTAAAGCTCCTGCTGGCTAAGGCAAACCCAAACAGATATCTGCTATCTGTATCGATCAGAATGCTGAAGAAAGCATTCTTCAAATCAATCGCAGCAAAGAATTTTGCTGATGAGGAATCATTGTCAAGATCGTGGTAATATTTTGTTAACCTCTCTTAGATCAATTACGAAGTAATAAACATCAGGATGAGCATCTGAAGAATCCATGGGTGTCTTCTTAAGAAACGGAAGAATAGGGCTATTACACACATTCGCTACTGTCTCCTCAACCACACCAGACTTAATCAGATCTTGTATTATTTGCAATAAGCCCTTTTCTCCTGCCTGTGATATCTTGTACTGAGTAATATGTGGCAATGCAGCATTGTCTTTGATCTGGATAGAGATTGGTGGGATCTGGAGTAACCACACATTCTTGTCTCCTGTAGCCCACAGTGTGAAGGACTGGGTTATTTAAGACCCAGCGGTGCCAGGGGACAACACCTGAAACCTTCGTGGGTAACCTGCTCCGGCGTACGAATGACAGAGACACGGGACACTTCCTTTGGCGTCAAAGATTCGAGGTTTATTTACTGCAGGGAACACAGAAGTCACGACAAGTACAACACGTGCAACTTGGGGAGACTGCTTGAAATTGGTTCTGTGGATCGCTCCTTTTATACATAACTCTCCCATAGGTTTACATGATACACAAAGGTTTACGACTCGGTTCCCATAATTATCCCCAAGAGGGGTCGCTTTGGTCACTTTGATACATTCAGGGTCCGAAACATAAGTGCGGATGCATTTGGCGGTTCCCAACTGTAAAAACCCATCTTCCCACCATTAGTACATTCCAATCAGCAATAAAACAGATCGAAGAAGGAACAAGGGCAGGTGCAGAGGAAGATGGAAACAGTGGGGAGATTGGAAAGGGTGTAAAAGGGGAGGTATCGGGAAACACGAGCTACAGGCATCAAAGGGACGTGCCTAATGAGATGCACGGCTAAGACAATAAACCGGCACGGCAAGATGAGCCTCGAGCGGGGCCATCTGCCTTACAGTATCATCCCCCTCGTCATAAAGACACTTTCAAAGGACACGTGTCTTCCGCAGATATCTTGGGAATCCCAGGGTCGCGAAACGGACAACGTCCGTTCGCTGGCTACTTGAGGGCAAGAGACAAAATGGATGCCGTATCTAAGATGGAACCTGTGGGTACAGATAGAAAAACCCAAGTAACAGACGAACGGTTTAGGTTAGCACAGCGAAACTGCGTACACCCATTAAACTCGCCATTTGCGGTTCGTAGATACCAGACTCGACCATATTCGTGCGAGTCGAAAACACCGCTTACAATTGTTACAGAACCTCAGACGCTCCTTTTGCCCTCATGTAGGCAAGCACTAGTCGGAATCATACTCGATATTCATCAGACCATCGAGATGTTGCTGTAACATAGCTCTGTCCAATCGAGCTCCTCTGGTAACAGGCGGCTGTCTTATACACGTTGTAGCACAGAGGCCACATAAGGCAGGACCACACTGCACACAAAGGCAACACGTGAACAGGAATGCCACAACAACTCCGATAATCATCAGAATCTTCCAACCCCAAGTCGACATCAGGCCCCAAAACCACCCAAGTAGCGTCCAATCCCCTACGTCCACGTGTATGGACTCAGAGATCTTATGCAACTTTGAGATGGCTTGATAGACAGTCGGAGCGTTATCTGGAATGAAAATACAGCAGCTCGAATGGATCACCTTACATACCCCACCTCGATCTGCTAAGATCACGTCTAAAACCATACGGTTTTGTAACGTCATAAGTCTATCCGCCTGAAGTTCTGTGGTAATATTACCAAGGGCACTGGCAGTAATATTAGCTGTCGATTCCACCATTCGAGTCAACTGTCTCAGGTTCCTACTATTAGCCATAGTCCCCCAAAACGGTAGGAAACCCTTGAAAAAGTCTCCTGCCTCTTGACCGGCAGTGTCCTCTTCGCTAATTATGCCTCTCACAACTCTAGTCTTGTGATAGTCTGCGTCTACAGTAAACGTCGGAGGCAACAGATTTGCGATAAAACATGAGCCCACAAAGTCGGAGGGCAACCATGCATACGCACGATCATGGCAGACAAAGTATGTACCCTTGGCAGCCAGAAACACAGGGGACGAGACCATCGGCAGAATGTAATTTTCAGTGCAAGCACTCTCTCCAAGTCGGGCTTTCGATCTTCGGCCACGACCCATTAGACAAAAATTACCAATGTGGGGTACGACCCATATCGGAGGCGAGCTCTTCAGCTGTTTATCACTCGTGAGCACACTATACTCGACCCTACTCAGAACCCTATAGGCTTGTACCTCTTCCTCTGGGATGAGCGACGGCTCATAGATATCTCTATCTAAGTCTTCTATCGCTATAGACAAAGGCTTGTGATACGAGCCAGGGCCAAGGTAGGGAGAGCGCGGCTCTCGACTAGGTTAAGAATCTAGTGCGCTTCGAAACATTGTTTGAAATGCTCGAGCGGACCCCTGGGAACTATACGGTAAAACCAGATATGGAATTCCCTTATCCGTGGTATGTGGCATCAACCCACACACCCAACAATTAGTAGTGTTAACCACTAACTGGTGCTGATGAAGGAGCTGAATAAAGGAATTATTACGGAATTCTGCACGTCTAGCCTGCTCGTGTTCGGGTAAGATATGAAAAGAATGAGGGGATGCAGTGGAGATAAGTTTAGGATCAGAAGTAGGAGTAGGTATGGCAGAAGGTAAGAAGTAAGACATCGTGTAATACACCCCACCCGCCAATAGTGCAGAAACAGTCAAAAGCAATACGAATATTTGGAAGATAAAACATTTGGTACGACTAAGTTGTTGTAGCTTGAATCTTTGTGCCTGAGCTTCTTCCAAGTCCATCAGCTTTGAAAACGCCATCCCCTATGACCGTCAGCAACGTTTCTTGACGCACTTCGTTCTGTGTAGCAGTAGTCAATCCCTAGGAGTTCCCAGGAACCGACGGTCCTTAACCTAGTGTCAAGACCTGCTAACCAGAAGGAAGTACACGCGCGGCCCTACGGCCTTTATTTACAATGTATATGCAAAATGTCTCTCAGCTGTGGAAGCAAAAATACATGTGGAACGAAACTTCAATATATATATACAAAAATAATTACAATGATATGGGTGTTCAGACTGATCGTGGAAAACGGGATAGTACAATTGTCAAGGGACAAAATGAAATCTCTTTATTTGTCCTTAGTGCTGGATCGCAAAAAGTATCGAGTTTTCCCAGGATGTGTCTGTTCGTCGAACAAAGGATCCGTTGAAGAAACAGAGTTCTGTTGATCAGTCGAATGTTCTGGACTTGAGTCTTTTGGTGACAAATGTTCAACAGTGTCTTTCTGCTGCACTGGGGATTCTCCGACAGGTTGTGCGTCGCTGAAAGGTACAAACGCCGGCAATCCTTCGGATTCAGCTGAAGCAATGCCCCTCCTCACCCACGAGTCTGCCGGTAACGGAATAGGAACTTTCTTCGTATGGGTGGCATGCACCCAATTTTTCCGGCCCTCTAAACGAACGGCAGTTCTCGTGGCAAGGAGGACCTGGTAGGGTCCGGTGAACCTGGGCTCCAAGTTCTTTTTACGAGCAAAATTTCTGGTGACCACCCAGTCTCCGGGCTGGAGCTGGTGGCCTGGACCCTCCGTCTGCGTCGGCAATGCTTCGTAAACCTGTTGATGAATTAACCTCAGTTTAGCAGTCAGATCATGAAGATAGTCAATCAACATTGGGTACTCAAGATCACAGAACATACCCGGTCTAGGGACCCCCCACACATTCGCAGGGCGACCGAACACTATTTCATAGGGACTAAGCCCTACTCGGGAGTGTACGGTTGCCCTTGTGGACAGTAAAGCTAAGGGTAAAGCGTCAGGCCACGAAAGACCAGTCGTAGCCTGAATCTTCGCTAGCTTTAGTTTAAGGGTGCCGTTATACCCTTCAACCAAACCAGCTGACTGGGGATGATTGGCGCTATGGAATTTTTGATTAATTCCAAGGCCTTTGCACACACTCTTCATCACACTCCCCACAAACTCACTTCCGTTATCAGACCATACAACCCGAGGCATTCCGTACCGAGGAAAGTATTCCTTCAGTAGGATTTTTGCCGTTGACAAAGCAGTGTTGTCTTTGAGAGGATAGGCTTCAATCCATCGGGAGAACGCACAAACCACAACTAAAACGTATTTCAAGTTATTGCATCGCTCCATATGGATGAAGTCTAATTGAATCACCTCAAAAGGACATGAAGGGGGAGCAAAACTACCAGGAGGAGTTGGGGTTCCCTTACCAGGATTGTACAACATACATACCATACAATTCTTAACCAAACGCTCAGCACATTTCGTGATACCATCATTCTTCCACACAGGAGACAGCAACTTACAAATACCTTTCACACTAATATGTGCTAACCCATGTGCCATTGTCACAACAGCCAGCACATACGCATCCGGCAACATCCATCTCTTATGTTCCGACAGGTCTACCCAACAACCATTCGCATCCAACTTTCCCGCACTTTCTTTCCACTTCCGTCTTTTCAGTCTCGGTGGCCTCCCTCTGAATTTCTTTCACACTCTCGATAGTATCCTCACACATACTAGACTCTGTAGGCCACCTAACCGAACTCGTCACATACATTCAAGTGCTAAGGTTCCGGGCAGTCTCCTTAGCAGTCTCATCTGCAAACGCATTACCACGTCCAACATCATCCGTCACCTTACGATGCGCACTACATTTAACAATCGCTACCTGCTTAGGCAACGTGAGTGCATCCAAAAGATCATTCACAAGCTGACCATGCTGAATCTTCGTACCATGCGATGTCATAAAGCCTCTCTCTCTCCACAACCGTCCAAAACTATGGGCGACGCCAAATGCATATTGGCTGTCGGTAAACACATTCACACGTTTCCCTTTTGCTAACACACACGCTCTAGTAAGAGCAATCAGTTCCGCAGCCTGGGCAGAATTCTGATTCAATCTTGCAGCTTCAACAACAGTATTCAACGTCACAACAGCATACGCAGTGGTGACATCGCCATTCGGCAATTTAAAACACGAACCATCCACATACAACGTTCCATCTGGATCTTCTAAAGGGGTGTTTTTAAGGTCCACTCGACCTTTTGTTTCCTCTTCGGTCCTCAAATAACAGTCATGTTCTGCTATTTCATCTGACTCCGTGCTAATTGGTAACAAAGTTGCCGGGTTCAGAACATTGCAACGTTTTATCTGAATATGACTTGCCAGCAGCGTCAACTCGTACCCAGACAACCTTGCACTCGTCAAGTGCTGAGTTTTCGTACGATTCAAAAGAGTATCGACTGCGTGCGGAACCATCACCGTAAGCATATTAT
This sequence comes from Lissotriton vulgaris, assembly GCF_964263255.1. Lineage (NCBI taxonomy): Eukaryota > Metazoa > Chordata > Amphibia > Caudata > Salamandridae > Lissotriton > Lissotriton vulgaris. The sequence continues at coordinate 1,435,982,375 of NC_141691.1, forward strand.
CCATGACCAATCCTGCTGATTGTCGGATGGACACCGCAGCTGCCGCTGTTGCTCTCAAACAACTCGGCAATGCTCTAGCTACCGGGTCCAAGGTCGAGGAAAAATATGCACATGGACGTTGCTTACCACCAAAAGGTTGCGTTAAGACACTCAAAGCACAACCTTCCCTCTTGTGAACATATAATGTGAACGGCTTACTGTAGTCAGGAGTACCTAACACAGGAGCCGAACACAATGAATCACGCAATTCAGAAAAACTCTTCTGACATTCTTCCGTCCATGGTAAAGGAGTTGAAACATCCTTGCACGTAAGAGCCACCAATGGTTTCGCTAGCAATGAAAAATTTGGAATCCATTGCCTGCAATACGACGTGATACCTAAAAAGGCACGCACATCTCTTTGGGTTGTTGGCACAGTCATTCGCGCAATTGCTGCAATTCTCTCTGGGGTCAACCGCCTTCCCTCCTTTGACAATAAGTGACCTAGGTAGGTTACTTCTTGACAACAATATTGGAGTTTAGAAGGAGACACCTTGTGATGTAAGTCACAGAGATGTTGCAGCAACGACACAATAGCAATTTTGCAAATGTCCTGAGTATCTGCAGCTACCAACAAGTCATCGACATATTGGATTAAGGCCGCACCAGCCGGCAACGTAAACGCATCCAGTTGACCCTTCAAGGCTTGACTGTAAATCGATGGACTCTCACAGTAGCCTTGAGGAGCGCGTTTAAACCGGAAGCTGCGTCCACCAAGAGAGACACCGAAAAGGTCTCTACTCTCTTCAGCAATCGGAATACTGAAGAACGCATTCTTCAGATCGATCACCGAAAACCAAGATGCAGAAACTGGAATCAGAGTCAGTAGCGCCGTGATGTCAGGCACAATGGGGAACTGAGGAATCACGATTTTATTTACCTCCCGTAAATCGATAACAAAACGATAAACAGGTGGTTTCGAAGGATCAGTACGTTGCAAAATAGGCAGTACAGGGCTGTTGCACACGTTTCCCCGAGTTTCTTCAATAACGTCTTTGTCGATCAAATCATAGATGATCGCTAACAGTGCTCGTTCACCATCAAGAGAGATACGATACTGGGGAATACGTGGCAATCGCACGTTAGATTTCAGCTGAACAACGTAAGGGGAGATGTCAAGCAGGCCCACATCATTGGGACCTGTTGCCCACAGAGATTCAGGAAGAGAACTCAATTCCGGTGGAAGCTTATCGAGAGACAAGTACATAGGAGAGACAACCCTCTCTCCTAACGTAAGCTTTACACCCGCAGGAGAACAATACAGAGTTGCATACAAACGTTTTAGCAAATCCAGGCCCAAGAGATTTTCACCACAACCAGTAGTCAAAATCAACGGAGCTTCAAGCTCACGCGGCCCAATTGTAAGAGGCAAAGGGCGTGAAACTGGATTGCTAACGGGGGCGCCAGAGAATCCAACGGAAACATTTGTTAAGCCAGACAAAGGTGCGCCAGGGAGTTTCGAATGCATAATGGAACTTTTCGCTGCACCAGTGTCCAACAGAAAAGGCTCAACGACGCCCGATGTAGCAACTGCGACGTAAGGCCCTCTCTGATCAACCGGAACTGATACCACTCCCTCTCCTTGTCTATGGCTGTCCTAGTAATTACTGTCGTCAGTTCCCTGATCGACGTAATAATCATCTACATTGTACTGCGCAGATCGTCCTTGCGATGATCCACGCTGATCGAAACAATTATTAGAATTTGATGAGTTATCTGATCGGTCATTTTGAGCACCACGACCTCTACCACGTGATGTCTGCTGAGAACCACCACGACCTCCTCTAGATGAGTTACCACTATTACGATCGTTTAGAACAGGACAATTGAATTTTAAATGACCCTCCTGTCTACAATAGGCACACTGATTGTACCCTAACGAAGATCTTTGAGAAGAGGAGTCATTTCGAGATTGTGATCTATTAGATTGCGGCTGCGATCTATTTTGCTGTGAAGCGTTCTGATTTGAACGCGGAGGATACGCTTGCTGTAACAACACTTTAGTTTTAAGTTCTTTCGTCTTTTTATCAGCGCGGTCGTTCTCCTCTTTTTCTCTGTTTTCATAATACTGTGCCGTAGCCAATATTTGAGCCGAGGTAGAAACGGCCCACGCACTTTCAGAGTTTTTCAACTTATTGCTCAAGTCAGGCAATAAGTTAGAGACAAATTTGTCCACGAACAACCGTTGGCCACCCTCAGTGCCCAAATCCTGCCCACTATGATCGATGAATGCTTCCTCAAATCTCGTAAAGAAATCAGAGACACTCTCATCCTTTTTCTGCTTACAAGCTGACAATTTGTCCCAATTTACCCTCATAGCTGGCATAAGAGTTTTCATTAGCGTAATTATTCTCTGAGGGAGAGCAGCAATCAACTGTTCGGGTTTAGCACCACCAGTTTGCAACCCATCCGCTGCTATTATGGCAGCCCAATCACCACCTAATTCATTTGGATGGTTTTCCTGACGAATCTTAGCCCATACCGGTTGCGGTACGACATTACCAAACAGCATATCAATATCGGCAAGATTCATTATCGTAGCGTCTACAAGCTGCGATAATTCTTTATAGTACCCTGCAGGATTTTTGTGAGGGTCAGGCAAAGACTGCTTCACCTGTAACACTTCCGATCGTTTCCATGAGAGATGAATCCATACTCTCTGGAAGTGCGCCACAATCGGTGGCTGAGCTTGAGGGTTAGCTGGCATCCATACTGGAGGGACTTCACGCATGGGAAACTGACCAGACGCATCGAACTGCCTCTCAACGTCCTCAACAAACAAGGCTTGAGGTATAGGAGTGGGACGGAAAGATAACAACCGCTCAACAGCACGTCGAACGTTAGTATCCACTATCAGTCCGTTCGAGAACTGAAGCTGTAGATCAGACAAAGCGGTCAACACCTCGTCAGGTGCATCGGCCGATATCTGATCGCGCAAAACCTTGCACATTTCTTCGAACACATATCTTTGTGTCGGTACATTGAATTGACAAAACGTATCAAGTACAGCACGTGGAGGATTTCTAAGAGGATGCGTCATCCAACTCATCGCCATATTATATAGCGAAGCACGTTCCCAGTTACCGGGAAGCTGACTACGTCTCTGAGGACCATCTGAACCAGCGGACCCAAAAACAGGTCCAAGAGAATGAAAGAAGTTAGCCGCAACAGGAGAAGTATGACTACGAGTAGATGGAGAAGTATAGCACAAGGGATTAACAAGAGAAGAGGTAGAGACAGAAGAAGCAACAGGAGTAAGCAGAGCAGGAACAGTAGCGGAAGCAGGAGTATGCGGAAGTGGAGGAGCAGTAGAAATAGCCGTAGGCAAAGGAGCAGGAACAGTCGGAAGAACGGGTGCAGGTTGAGGAACAGGCTGAGGAACAAGTAGAGGAACAGGTACAGGGGGAACCACTGGAGCAGCGGTACCCTGTACATACGGAGGTGGCGACTTCATGAGATAAGACATTAGAGGATCCTCAACTGATTCTTCCTTCTTATCCGACTAGGCAAAGCAGGATAGCATTTATCTATGGACATACGCTGTAGCCTATCAAACACTTCCTTTTCCTTATCCTCCTTATCACGCTGAAACTGCTCCGCTTTCTTCACAATGGTAGCAACACCATCTCTCTGATTACGTTTAGTCTGTCTGATCTCTTTCTGTCGGGCTTCTTTACGCCACAACCGAAAGGCATCAAACATGGCTGGCCTTGACTTTTTCGCAAACAATTTAGCCTCTAGATTATCTAAGATCGGAGTCTCAAAGCTACCATGAGGTGGCCAACTAAGGACACCATCCTTCTTAGTGTACCGAATCCAATAGTCATTAAAAGTAATCGGGCCTAGCCCATGTTTGCTGTAGAGCTCATAAGTGGGAGTTCCAACCGGAGGTATCGGACACGAGTCCTCCAGTCGGGAATCCGTACCACAACGTCTGAAACAACTAAACAAAGTACAGCGACCAGGCATCTTGCACACTAGCCGTGTTTCACAAACTTCAAGGGTTACGGGATTTACCAAGTCCCAGCAAAGAGCAAAAACCCTCGGTTTTTGGCGCCTGCAGTCGTCAAATATCACAACAAAGTACCAAGAACCACAAATGCAATGGAACCATGCAACAACTAAGTAACCACAACCAAGAACTCTGGGAGCGACCCACAAATACTTAACTCAAAGATCGATGGCGTCACCAGGAAGGCCCGTCAATCATCTCGCTATACCAAGGTCTACGCCAGGCGCCAAAACAGGTCTACAGTCAGGGCAGCAGTCCGTCGCAGCCGTCAGGAGGCGGGAATCTTCGCGGGAAAAGTCTTCGGGCCACTTATTTCGACAACAGGATCGATGAAGCGGAGTGCACCTTCCCTCGGAGATTTCACACGAAGTTCCTCACGATCGTCGGGCTTGGACCGGTACCACTGATGCAGCCCCACGTTGGGCGCCAACTGGAGGACTGGGTTATTTAAGACCCAGCGGTGCCAGGGGACAACACCTGAAACCTTCGTGGGTAACCTGCTCCGGCGTAGGAATGACAGAGACATGGGACACTTCCTTCGGCGTCAAAGATTCGAGGTTTATTTACTGCAGGGAACACAGAAGTCACGACAAGTACAACACGTGCAACTTGGGGAGACTGCTTCAAATTGGTTCTGTGGATCGCTCCTTTTATACATAACTCTCCCATAGGTTTACATGATACACAAAGGTTTACGACTCGGTTTCCATAATTATCCCCAAGAGGGGTCGCTTTGGTCACTTTGATACATTCAGGGTCCGAAACATAAGTGCGGATGCATTTGGCGGTTCCCAACTGTAAAAACCCATCTTCCCACCATTAGTACATTCCAATCAGCAATAAAACAGATCGAAGAAGGAACAAGGGCAGGTGCAGAGGAAGATGGAAACAGTGGGGAGATTGGAAAGGGTGTAAAAGGGGAGGTATCGGGAAACACGAGCTACAGGCATCAAAGGGACGTGCCTAATGAGATGCACGGCTAAGACAATAAACCGGCACGGCAAGATGAGCCTCGAGCGGGGCCATCTGCCTTACAGTATCATCCCCCTCGTCATAAAGACACTTTCAAAGGACACGTGTCTTCCGCAGATATCTTGGGAATCCCAGGGTCGCGAAACGGACAACGTCCGTTCGCTGGCTACTTGAGGGCAAGAGACAAAATGGATGCCGTATCTAAGATGGAACCCGTGGGTACAGATAGAAAAACCCAAGTAACAGACTAACGGTTTAGGTTAGCACAGCGAAACTGCGTACACCCATTAAACTCGTCATTTGCGGTTCGTAGATACCAGACTCGACCATATTCGTGCGAGTCGAAAACACCGCTTACAATTGTTACAGAACCTCAGGTGTGTGTGGCACATCTTTAAACTCAGCGGGGAGGGGGACATCTTTTGCGATGCATTGTTTTGCATGAGCCACCTTTGGTCCTATAGTCATGTAAATGCCATCTGGAGAATAAAAGATTGTCGCATGTAATCTTTTTAACAATCCAATCCGATCAAATTCTCCCCACAATTTGACGTTAACAAAAATTGCAAATCAACCATAAAGGGGCCAATAGTCAAAGGAAGGGGTTTGAAATGGAAATATTAGGGAGAGTAACACCAGAGGCGGGGACTGAAAAGTTGGAACTGTTGGATATATCTGCTCAGGGGCATAATTAGGAGGGGGTTGAGAATCTAATAACTCCTCAACGAAAACATCACTTTCCTCTCTAGTAACATAACATTTATCATTCTGTAATAAAACCTTCCTATCTGCACATTCTATGCCCTTCTCTATCTTTTTTATATCATAGGCCACTGCTTTCTGCGTTATTGTTTGAGTCTGTCTCTTACTGACCTCCTTCTCTACGCCCATACGTCATTGCTTTGCTTCCTTCTGCCATACTCTTAAAGAATCAAACATTGACTGCCTGCTCTTTTTGGCGAACAATTTGTCCTGCAAGAAATTCTATTTTTGTTCATCAAATGTGCCAGTAAGCGGCCACTGTAAATCAGCATTGTCCCTCGTATATTTGCGTCCCTGGGGTACCCTCCAGGGACGCAGGCTGGCTCTCTTCTAATCGAGCCTTCAGTAGAACACCACCAACATCCAAAACACCCCAGTTTACTCAGAAAAGGTATCATAATATAAGACACATGCACTGTCCCTAACGGACAAATATAACACCAACCAACAAAAGGGTTCAAGAACCAAAGCAAAATGGTCTGAGGACCGCACCCTGAAGTCGGGAAACTGCATCAAGCTCAAGAAGACAGGCTTCAGTCCCAGACCTTTTCAAGAGTAAGCTAAATTTCCAGTTGGCCTGGCAGATTGTTCCCAAATACTCTGTCTTTTTTAGGGAGTTCAAACCAAGACAGTCTGAAGACCATACCAGAACACAGCCGGTGGGCTTGTGCTGTTCAAGCAAGGCAGTCCGAAAACTGCACCAAGACAGTCCGGAGACTGTTCCAGGACACAGCCCATAGGCTCGTGCTGTTCAATAATGGTGCCATTTTTCCAAGAACTAAATCACTCACTTGGTGCACTCAGAGTAAGCAAAGTTATTCTCCACTGCTGACTCTTCGGACTAAATGGTCAAATTCAAGGTTTAGCCTTCTCAGGACCCCAGCTGGTGACCACCAGACAAGGAGTCGCCCGATCAGATGGGAAGGGCAGCCCAGAGCACCAGGCTCATATAGTGTGGGCATCCCCGATCCGCCTAAACGACCGGATGAAACCCCAATCCTGCAACCCAATTACAGGTGAGCTGGATCACCTTGCAGGGTCCCTGTTCAGACACCAACTGAAGTAAGTGGCCCTTACGGGCCACCAGGTTATTTACAACCTCCTACTCACCTTCTACCAAATGAAGAGTTGGCCAGACAGTAGAGAATCTAAACAAGCATTTATTAGTAATACTCTGCAGAGGAGTCCAATCTGACCTGCACCCTAAGATGTCTGCCGAGGGACTGCCCCCCAACAGTCTGCAACACATAATCATTCCTCCAAGAACCCCCAACCATGCCCACAGTGGAAAGCTACCAGCTTAGGCTAAGCGTGAACAAAGAAGGCACAAAAGGATGGGTTACCTCCTGCTAGATGGGTACACACGATCACAGTTTCAAGCTGCCGTGCCAGGTCTCAGCATCTCCTAACCTGGGAGCAGAGCTAAACACATGGATAGGTATGCAAAGGTGGAATGGCCTATTCATTAGTAAGTCAGAAGGCAACCTTGAACAGAAAAGAAAATAATAACTAGATACAGTATTCAGCTGAGGCAAGCCAGACGAATAACGGGGCCTCGTTCAGACACAGCCTAATGGGGATTGCGAAATACAAAATGGAGTCACACTCGCTAACTGAAGATTCGCACATTACAAGGATAACTCAGTGGGTTCATTACGTGAATACAAATGAGATCTAATTTAGCTGCACACAGCTAACCTACTATGGTACAAACAAAGTATAAAATGAGAATGGAGTTTTTCAAACCTATCAGGGTGACAGTGTACATTAAACACCAGTGCTATGTTAAGAGGGCATTCCTTAATTTGCATGGGGACATGACCCCATGCAAATGAGGGAAACTCATTTTCCTCCAAGCTTGAGTTATATTATGGACATGAGCCCAGCAACAAATAGGCCACCAGAAGGCCACTCATGGTGAGCTAAAGGTGGCAGATAATCAATGTGTCCCTTGAGGCCAATCCTCTGGAGAGGGTAAATGGTTTTCCATGGATGCCAGACATGTTGCTGTAGTCACACACAACGTGCAACACCAGAGGGAAGTCTGTTCCCTCTTTGAAGTGCAGGCAGATTCTGCTTGCACTGTAGTAGACAGCCACTCCGCCTTTACCTATTGCACTTCCCACTAGGGCAGCTGCAAGGTTGTGGGTTCCCTGGGCCAGTGTATTATCATTAATAGGTTGCACTGTCCCTGTTTTCACCAGGTAAACTGACTTGAAGGTGTACTACAGTGCACACAGGGACAGTGCACCCTATCTATAAAATGGCCCCTGGGGTAGGCCATAAGGCTTGACCGGTTGCTCAACTATTTTTACTGCTCCCAGATGGGGAAGAAAATACCTTCATTTTGCTACACATGCATGACTAATTAAGTCAGTGGAAAATCTGCATAGAACTTCTTGTCAGATTGTTCCCTTTGTAGATACACCATTTGAGAGGGTTGGGGTGGACATTGTCAGCCCCTTTCACACACACCAATTGTGGCTAGACCCTCCTGGGTCACTTTACCTGAGTGAGGTTCACCAAGAAGGTTGTTTCTGACAGAAAGATAATCTTTGTCAGTTTACATGAAGTCCATGTGATATAGGTATCAAGTAACCAACACGTTTCTCATGCATTATCACCTCAAGGCCAAATTGAAAGATTCTACAAGACTCTGAGAGGCATGAGGATGTGCCTCAGGAAGCCTCTTACGCATATGTGTTGGATCATGCTACCAGGCCTATGCTTTGACTATAGGGAGAAAAAAGAGTTTCCTTTCTGTGTAATTCACTATAACTAGACTCAAGACCTTATTATGTAGTTTAGAGTAGAACCTGAAGCATTTACCTCCACACACAGATTTTAAAATGTTACTCCGATTTTATTTTCTAAAAACTGGCATTTAATGCCCCAAGTGTCATCAATTTTTCATACATTTAAAACAATATTCACAATATATCAAACATTTATCAATTTTCCACCAAATACATGATGTACATAAATAAAATACAGTTAAAAAGATGTGATGAAAAAGATTGGATGTTGCTCATAATTGAAACTGCCCAGGACATTATTATAATCGAAAGGGAAGAGATAGAGACACTGGAGAAACAACTAAACGAGAGTACTGCCCTAGATGATGCAAAATGTAAGTTAGAAGAAATACAAGACGACATAAAGGGCTACCAAGAATATATGGTAAATGAAAAATCAAATAAATTAAGAAAGGATATAGCAAACTTTCAAACAGAAAGGGTGTATCCCTATTTACAAAAGAATTACTATGACCAACCAGCTCCCTCAGATCATAACACCAGACATTACCAACAGAATAGGAACAGGTATTTTAAAAAGAACGTAACATTCTCTGATACTTCATACAATAGCACGGATTCTGAGGGCGAGAAAAACCCTGAGAATACCAACAGAAATGAATACAGAGAAGAAATAGCAGGAGGTACTAGAGACTAGCCCGTTTTTTTAGGCCAGCGGAGACAGACACGGGGATACAGGCTCCGGGGGAGGGGACGTCAGGGCAATTTCCAGAGGGAGAGCACCATGAGACGCCCTTACATGAAAACAAGGAGCCAAAAAGATTGGGAACAGAAGAGAAGAACAATGTGAAGGCTCCTATTATAAATCTGTCTGACAAAATATTGACTAAAGAAGAAATTTCAGTATTAGAAAAAGGCTTAGGGTTTGCCCCCAATACAAAAGAATGTAGATTTACTATTGAAAAAGACGTTAGAGATCTTTTTAGAAAGATTAGAATAAATAGATTTTTTAAAGAAAAAGAGAATAGACCCACCAATAACAAGTCAGGCCTCAAACCACCATCGACCTGGACTCCAAATATAAGTCAGGTAGGACAAGAAATAGATGTATTTGAAAAGGCGATAACCATTGGTTTGGAAAAATTACTAGAGGAGAAAACCTGGACAGAGAGCAACCTATCAAAAAAGGAAAGGGAAGCTCTCATTTCATTGTCTAAATGTGAAGAACTTACTATTAAACCTGGAGATAAAGGGGGCAGTATTGTTGTGTTAAATACAGTTGATTACGAGAGGAGAATGTTGGTGTTGCTAGAAAACAAACTACACTATAGAAAATCAAGTAGAGAAGAGTGGGATAAACTTAAAAAGAGAGTAAGGGATCTAGTGACTTATGCAAAAGAGGACAACATCATTTGTGAAGATGAGTACAGATTCTTGACAAATGAATGTCCAAGAGTTCCGGCCCTTTACGGCCTACCAAAGGTACATAAGAGCATGAATGACCCCCCCATGCGGCCTATAGTCTCAGGGATAGACTCATTGACAGAACCTTTAAGCAAGTATGTAGACCACTTTATACGCCCTTTAGTTGAAAAATTACCGTCTTATGTCAAAGACACGACAGACATGATATCAAAGATTGAGGGAGTTACCTTCAAGAATGACTGTCAATGGTTAGTGTGCTTAGATGTGGAATCTTTGTACACAAATATACCCCAGGAAGATACTGTGACAATGATGATGGAGATCCTTAGCGATGAGATGTGCAAAATACATTCATTATTGAATGTATTGAGATAATCTTAAAAAATAATCTGTTTCTCTTTAAACAAGAGTGGTTTTGCCAGACAAAGGGTACCAGCATGGGAGCCACATGTGCTCCCAGTCTGGCATGCCTTTATGTAGGGAAATTTGAAGAAAACACATCTTTAATGAATTAAGTCCCTTCTATGAGAACATAGAAAGGAAACTCTTTTTTCTACACTGTTTGACTTCCCAGTCCTTTCTGGTACAAGGGAAACTCTCTTTTTTTGAAAAGATTGACTATAGGGAGGCCATACTAATCCAAAGGTACCCATTGTAGTTTGCTTACAGGTCTGGCAGAAGGGGGAGGCCCAAAATAAATCTAAACAAGAAACTCCCAACGGACCTATATTGCTTTTACGTAGGCTGACTACAGTTCTATGGGTCTGTCCATCCATCACAACCCCCTTTTGTACCACTTTTGGCCGCCATAAGTGTGGCAGGGTATGCTCAGACGTTAGTCCCTTGCTCACTTTGCCACTGGATTCAAGCAAGCCGAGCTGAAGATGGCTGGAATGCCAGAAACCGGTCCTCGGAAGCTTGTTTCCGGTCAAGGGAAGACATGGCTTGGCAGTTCGGGCTGGACTGTTCCCATGAGGCACAGGGTCAGACTGATTTGCATATAACCATGTCTGAACTGGGGTGGCAAAGTGGGCTAAAGAACGGTGATGGATTAAACCCAGATGTTTTGACTGGGTGTGAGTGTTTGATTGATTCAGATGCTCCGTCCATCACCACCCCCTTTTGTACCGCTTTTGGCCGCCATAAGTGTGGCAGGGTATGCTCAGACATGAGTCCCTTGCTCACTTAGCCACTGGATTCAAGCAAGCCGAGCTGAAGACGGCTGGAATGCCAGAAACCGGTCCTCTGAAGCTTGTTTCCGATCCAGGGAAGACATGGCTTGGCAGTTCAGGCTGGACTGTTCCCATGAGGCACAGGGTCACACTGATTTGCATATAGCCATGTCTGAACTGGGGTGGCAGAGTGGGCTAAAGAACGGTGATGGATTAAACCCAGATCTTTTGACTGTGTGTGAGTGTTTGATTGATTCAGATGCTCCGTCCATCACCACCCCCTTTTGTACCGCTTTTGGCCGCCATAAGTGTGGCAGGGTATGCTCAGACGTGAGTCCCTTGCTCACTTTGCCACTGGATTCAAGCAAGCCGGGCTGAAGACGGCTGGAATGCCAGAAACCGGTCCTCGGAAGCTTGTTTCCGGTCCAGGGAAGGCATGGCTTGGCAGTTCGGGCTGGACTGTTCCCATGAGGCACAGGGTCAGACTGATTTGCCTATAGCCATGTCTGAACTGGGGTGGAAGAGTGGGCTAAAGAACGGTGATGGATTAAACCCAGATCTTTTGACTGGGTGTGAGTGTTTGATTGGTTCAGATGCTCCGTCCATTACCACCCCCTTTTGTACTGCTTTTGGCCGCCATAAGTGTGGCAGGGTATGCTCAGACGTAAGTCCCTTGCTCACTTTGCCACTGGATTCAAGCAAACTGGGCTGAAGACGGCTGGAATGCCAGAAACCGGTCCTCAGGAGCCTGTTTCCGGTCCAGGGAAGGAATGGCTTGGCAGTTCGGGCTGGACTGTTCCCATGAGGCACAGGGTCAAACTGATTTGCAAATAGCCATGTCTGAACTGGGGTGGCAGAGTGGGCTAAAGAACGGTGATGGATTAAACCCAGATCTTTTGACTGGGTGTGAGTGTTTGATTGGTTCAGATGCTCCGTCCATTACAACCCCCTTTTGTACCGCTTTTGGCCGTCATAAGTATGTCAGGGTATGCTCAGACGTGAGTCCCTTGCTCACTTTGCCACTGGATTCAAGCAAGCTGGGCTGAAGACTGCTGGAATGCCAGAAACCGGTCCTCGGAAGCTTGTTTCCGGTCCAGGGAAGGCATGGCTTTGCAGTTCGGGCTGGACTGTTCCCATGAGGCACAGGGTCAGACTGATTTGCATATAGCCATGTCTGAACTGGGGTGGCAGAGTGGGCTAAAGAACAGTGATGGATTAAACCCAGATCTTTTGACTGGGTGTGAGTGTTTGATTGGTTCAGATGCTCCGTCCATTACCACCCCCTTTTTTAACGCTTTTGGCTGCCATAAGTGTGGCAGGGTATGCTCAGACGTGAGTCTCTTGCTCACTTTGCCACTGGATTCAATCAAGCTGGGCTGAAGACGGCTGGAATGCCAGAAACCGGTCCTCAGGAGCTTGTTTCCGGTCCAGGGAAGGCATGGCTTGGCAGTTCGGGCTGGACTGTTCCCATGAGGCACAGGGTCAGACTGATTTGCATATAGCCATGTCTGAACTGGGGTGGCCGAGTAGGCTAAAGAACGGTGATGGATTAAACCCAGATCTTTTTACTGGGTGTGAGTGTTTGATTGGTTCAGATGCTCCATCCTTTACCACCCCATTTTGTACAGCTTTTGGCTGCCATAAGTGTGGCAGGGTATGCTCAGACGTGAGTCCCTTGCTCACTTTGCCACTGGATTCAAGCAAGCTGGGCTGAAGACGGCTGGAATGCCAGAAACCGGTCCTCGGAAGCTTGTTTACGGTCCAGGGAAGGCATGGCTTGGCAGTTCGGGCTGGACTGTTCCCATGAGGCACAAGGTCAGACTGATTTGCATATAGCCATGTCTGAACTGGGGTGGCAGAGTGGGTTAAAGAACGGTGATGGATTAAACCCAGATATTTTGACTGGGTGTGAGTGTTTGATTGGTTCAGATGCTCCGTCCATTACCATCCCCTTTTGTACTGCGCTGTATTACAGGCACGGGCACAGAGGCAAAGAAGCTGCCAAAAGGCGCACTGACAGTCTGCCACCAAATAGGTGGGCACTGTCAGTGCACCCCTTATTGCAGCCTTCTGGAGAGGGGGAAAAGGGGGTCCCATGGACCTTTGCAGGCGGGTGCAGTCACCCACAGCACCCGCCTCCAAGGGGATCTTTAATCCCCTTTAAAAGTGCAGGTGGGTTGCCGGCTGCATACTGAAAGACAGAGTGGATTCAAAGCAGCGTCTCTGTTTCTCACCTGACTGTGCTACACCCAGGGCAGCGTAAGATCACAGCTACCCTGGGGGCAGTGCATTCCATGAAATAGGGTGCACTTTCCCTGTTTGCAACAGGCGTACCTGTTTTAAGGGCACCAGGCACAAACAGAAAAAGTTCACCCTTTGCATAATAGCAGTAGAACTCCCCAACACCACATCACCATGCCTGAAGCCAGGGGCTCAAAAACATGAATCTCTGACTTATGGTCCACTCTCAGTCACAGAGGACAATAAATGGAGTTTGAGCCCAATAATGACTTGAAGTCACTGAACAACCTTCTCAAAGTGGTCAGAAAACTGAAAGACAAAACAATCTGCAGCTTTTGATTGATCTAGAAGACCATGATGATGAGGCACCTGATCAGGACATTCCCAGCAACAAATATTGAGTGATATACTCAAAGAAGTACTGTGACTCAGTCAAAACATCACACCTTAATGCAAGTGAGAACAAGATATAAAAAAGGTCTCACTTACCATCAGAAAAGATGCAAGAAAATAAGAGAGAAGCAAAGGAGAGTGAGCACAGAGAAATGTTGCAGGAGAGATCAAAGATCAGCCAGCGGAGAGAAAAAGATATTGCTCCCAATGTTGCCATTCAACACACCTTGTGGAAGAGGAGAATGAGACTTTCTCGTGGGTGTCTAGAAATCAGAACACTAGAGTTGCAGGAACACCAAGGAGACAAGGCCCACATGAGACATCAAGCCTTCCAGAAATGTCTGTAGAAGAGACCAGAAGTGATATATTCCATGACAGGGACACAGATAATAGTGGACTTCAGTGAATGGAGGAGAACCAAAACTGCATAAAATTGGTTAACATAGTAACAAATTGGAAATCAGAATGTAAACAAACCAGAGAAAGGCAACACCAGAGACAAAACTGTAATGCATGAATCTCACAAGGGAGCGGACGGGACAAGACCCACCTACCCAGAAAACAGAGAGCAGAAAACTGTTGATGACATCAGCAGCAATCATCAATCCAGAATGACGAAAAATGTGAGCATACCAGATCTGACTGATGGACAGTGGTTAGAAAACCACCTACTCACTTGAGCACCTTATCACACTCTATTGAATCAATGCAATAGCTTATTACATCACAATCAAGAGAACATTGTCATAGGAAACCACTGAGAGACACGGCTGCCTTGGATTATATCTCACAATAATATCTTGGGCCAACTGATCAACAGTCATACCAAGGCCAATAAAACCCCCTCTACCGACAACCACCAAAATAGGTATTGGTTTCAGAAGGGCTTGCTATTTTTAGACATTGCCTCATACTCTCATTATTCAAAACAGGTTTACAATTCAACATTTCATGTCAGCTAGACACACACAAGAACATAAGCATCACACCTTTTCCAGCAACGTAAGCAAAGTGTCATTTTTTTTCAAAAAGGTGGGAGATGTTGACCAGAGTGGGCACTAGGACTATAGGGGTGCCATGTCACTAGTGGAACAATGGACACTACTTCCTAAACTGGGTAAACAACAAGTGGGGCATTTCAGAATATCTGCATGGAAGGAATGTTGAATGAGGGTGGAACTGTCCCATTGTTAATAAGAATGCAATATGCAATTCCAGTCATGATTTAAAAGGGCCATCTATACACAGAGAATGCATTATCACTCATTTTATTGTCTTGATAAAACAAAGGTAATATCAAGGCCAGATCATGATGAATTCTCAGAACTACATGGATTTATTTTTATGTGACTTGTCTGAAATCCTCCAATGTTTATAATAAGTAAAGCATAATGCAGTTTTAACAATGTTGCATTCCTAATTGATGTCTAGCAGTCTCCATCATTACAGTGTGCATGAATTCAAAACATATAATTATTTTTAGTTCCCCCTTATTGATTTGGTTATTGCCCTGTTGGCTGTCCGAATTTGGTGCCACCCCCACTACAGTTTCTTCAGACAATAGTTTTTTTAACTCATCTTTGACACTTCGTTTTCCTTTGTCAATCAAATCAATATAATGGCATCTGTCTGCTTCTTTCTTTCGTAAATGCTCAGCAGAAACATTCTCCTATACCCCTTTTTATTTCCCAGGATAGACCTCAGTATAAACACAAATGTACCCCAACAACACTATTGTTACCTTGGTCTTCCAGGGTTTCCATTACTCATATTCAGTGAATGCAGAATGCTGCTGTACAGCTAAGTCTGAATCCTCACCCTCGCACTTCTACCTCTGGACATTTCAAATCTTTGCTTTGCCTACCCATAACCAAGCAAGCTGTATTCAAGGATCTTTGCATTTGCTATCAGGTTTCACACAATATCAGATCAGCATCTATCAAAGAACAGAATCACCCTGTACCCTTATGCATGTTGAGCTCCTTGATCTCTCTGGCCACCCCATGCTCTGATAAACAAATTCCTTTGCGAGTTTCAGAAAGTATCTTTATTCAAGGTTGTTTATTCTTTAATAATATCTCATTTGTTGTGTACCTCCCCCTTTGGTTATTGAATCTTCCTGCACCAGGATGCCTCTAAGGGTAACAGCTACACTTTACAAATCTTCTTATATATTTATTCATTCTTTTACTCCATCAATGTTGTGAAACTTAGGACATACAGTCGCATTCTAATATTTTTCAAATCTTGTCTTCCTGGTTTTCCATCACCAATATTAGGAGTATCAGGTTGTGATGGGCTATCCCACTGCAGATCAAAGACCAGATTTCATTTTTTTTTATTTATCTTTCCTTGTATTTTTCTTTACTTTCTTATCACACATCTCCACATACACTAGAATGGTTTATTGTGGGAAGTTCACCATTTCGGCGTGTTTACCCTGTTTTTTTCATGTTTTGCTGGACTCTATATTTTGCTGCTGTAGAACTCTGTACACTTTACACTAGCTAACCAGTTATAACATGCTTCTGCTCCTCATTTCAACAAGGTAAAAGTGGGATATCATAATTGCATATTTAACTTACTCATGAGTTCCTAGTATATGGTACATAGTGCCATACATACAAAACAAAGGCTTCGTGATTTCCAAATAGCATATTTGTAGAAATCGCTATAAGGGAATAACAACATTAGATGTATGTAGGAGTGTATTCCACTAATAGCAACTTATACAAATTCACAATTGTAATGAGGAAATTGCTATTTTGAAATTGCAAAATTGTGATTTCCTAATAAGAAATCTCAAATTAGGAAAAGTCGCATACTGGATGCAGAATGATGATGTCAGACCAGGAAGTTAAGAAATATAGGGTGTGACCAAAGCCCAGAAGCCCAGGAAGGTGCTAGAAGAAAGGAGTGTATCTGTCTCACCACTGGCAGTGGAATACCTATACCTGGAGAACACAATGTCCAATGAAGATGGGGGCAAGGATTCTGGGAGCAGGAAGCACAGAGACAATGACTCAAAAAAGAGCTGGTAACCCAAGAATTTGTGGCACAAATGGATCAGCTCTTTAGGAAAGCTTCAATTACTGTTCCTGAGGGGCAGAAGAACAATATCCTGGAGAAGGTGAATTCCGTTGATGTCATCCAGAGGACCATACCAAAGATCAGACAATGCTGGTATGACTTGAGATCCTGCACCAAAGAGAAGGAGGCCAGCACGATGGCTGAGGATCATGGCACAGGTTGTGGACCCTCCAAACATCCTCCTCTCACTCCCATGGAATCACTGATCGAGGAGAAACTGGAACCAAAGAGTGTGATGGGAGTGTCCCATATTGACACCTCCAATTCTGCAGGCTCCAGCCGGGGTAAGTCAACTCCCCTTTACTTACATAACATAATGTTCACAATTCCTCAAGTACAACATCTCAGCAAGCAAAATTCAATTATTATGCTTGCTGTACCTTGGCAATAGATCACAGGAGTTGTATAACAGCAAGGTTACATGCTGTACGGTGAGCTGATGACTACACTACACATATTGGTACATTATAAACATGTAACAACATATTTAGCACAGTTACAACAATATTGTGAACAAACATTAAGCCATTATTTACATCTTTTCTCATATAGGGCCATTTCTAAGATATATATGGCCAGTACACGAGAGATCCATTGCTGTAATGTTGGGGGGTTAGGATCCTTCCAGAGTGTGGCTATGCATAGTCTGCTGAGGGTCATAGCTAAATACAGAAACTCATGGTGAAGAACATCTGCACCCTCCCTCACTACACCCAAAATCATAACTTCCTCTTTCAAAGTTAAATGAATCCACGGAGAATCGGCGAAAAATTGTTCCAAAGATTTTTTATATATATCCAGAGAGGGGCATGATGCAAACATATGAATTGTATCTGCTTGCGTGGATTGGCATCTCGGACAGATGCCCCCGCTATTTCCCCCCCACTGCGCTATTTTATGAGGAGTGTAATAAAGTTCAAACATAGTCTTATATTGTTGAGATTGTAAATTTGCCACTCTTAGGACCGAATTTGACATTTTTAATGACTTCTCTGCCTCATTTCCTGTTCGACCTAGTTTGACTCTCCACTTCTCATACATTCTATCACAATCATCCTTTTTATATTTACAAATTTCTTTGTATAGTTGCGAGATGGAGGATCCCCCTTCATCCCTTACACATTCCAACAGTTCGATTCTTTGAAAATTCATGTCTCCTCCCTGTTTCTTTAACAGAACTGACCTCACTTGTAGGTCCTTAAAGAAGTCTCAAAAGAGATCAGACCGGTTGCCCCTATAAGGTCCCCGATAGTTTTAACCCCTAATGCATCCCAACCCCTCATAACTGGGTCGTGAAATACCCCCGGCAGTGATGGGTTCCCATACAGAAGGGTATAATAGTTCATTCTCCCTAGTTTTACATTTCTCCTTATCCCAGACCAGACTGACCTTGCGGCAACCAAGGTCTTAAACCTTACTTTTTTGTGATAACTCCTCTCCTCATATGTAAGTAGCCATTGATTAGAATTTTTCACTACAAGTTCATATACGTCTGGGACACCATCTCTACCTCTCCATCTGTCTATAACACTCCCCCCCAGCATACCTCTGATGTATTGCAGGACCGTTGCCCAATAATATGCCTTAAAGTCTGGTAGCGCCAGCCCACCTCTCTCTCTTGGGAGTGACAAATTTTTTTGACTGCGGCGTGTTTTGCCCATAGCCCAAATAAATCTATTTGTCACCTTCTCTAGCTCCCTGAACCAGCTATTGTTAAAGAATAGCGGTATGGTCCTAAATAAGTAAAGCACCTTTGGCATAAACACCATTTTAATAACATTGCAACGACCAATTGTTGTTAGGTGTTGGTTGTTCAGTTTGTCAAAATCAATTTTGGCCTTATCTATAATGGGGCTTAAGTTCTTCGACACCACTTTAGAAAGGTCTGAGGTTATACGAACCCTCAGATATACTGCTGTCTCTACCACTCTTGGATCGACTAAAGATATTTTCTGATTTATTACTACTTGGGTCTTGTTTGCATTTAATTTGTACCCAGACAGTCTTCCAAATGCAGCCGCTTCCTGTTCTATTTCTCTTAGGGCTGACACTGGTTCACTTGATGTTATGGCCAGGTCATCCGCATATCCTAGTATTTTAGTTTCATGCCTGTTCAATGCTATGGGCAAGATGTTTCTGTTCTGCTCTATCCTCCTAATGAATGTATCTATATATAGAGCGAAGAGTTGCAGGGAGCAGGGACACCCTTGCCTAGTTCCTCGTCTAATATCTATTATACCACTCAGCTCCCCCATGGTTCTAACCCTTATTCTTGGATTGTGGTATAAGGCTTACAGAGCCCCCACATAGCCCTCCCCCAGATTCAACTTCTCCAGCGCAGCCCAGAGAAATCCCCACGAGACCCTATCAAATGCCTTCTCAGCATCTAAAAGGATCAGCGCCATAGGGTCTCGTGAGGATGCAGTGCCATCAAATAACGTAAGCACTCTTCTGACATGCTCCGCTGTTCCTCTCCCAGGGATAAAACTGTGCTGCCATGGAGAGACGATCTTACCAATTACTGCTCCTAGCCTATTTGCCAGCATCTTTGAGTAGATTTTCACATCTCTGTTCATTAGGCTTATCGGTCTATAAGACCCAGGATTGGTTGCGGGCTTATCTTTTTTCAGAAAGACTATCATAGTTGCCTCTCCCCATGACTCCGGAGGTATCACACCCTCTTGTATATTTACAACCATCTCATATAGTTCTTCTTCTATCTCGGCTAAAAATGTTTTGTAAAACTCCAAGGGTATAGAGTCTAGGCCTACCGCTTTACCAGATGGTAAGTCATAGATTGCCCTCTGCATTTCTGTTTTATTAAATGCCATCTCCAAGGTCCCCCTGTCCTCTGTCGTTAGTTTCTGTAGTCTGACACTCCCAAGATACCTCTCTATATCCTCGCTAGGTGCCATATAGTCAGCTTCATATAGCTTCTGATAGTAGTCCCGAAAGCTAGCACATATACTCTTGGGTGTTGTTGCGACACTTCCGTTCTCAGTCTTGATCTCAGAAATATCCCCCTTAGTAGCAGCCTGCCGAGTTCGAACAGCTAGCATGAGGCCTATCTGCTCACTATACTCATATTGATCCTTTCTCCATGCCACATACTTCCCTGCTGCCTTAGACGCAAATAACTCCCCAACCGCTGCCTTAGCCATAAAAAGCTCATATGTTATACTAACAATATCCTGATTCGCCCTGATTGGGCCACTACGTTCGTGTTCTAGTCTAGCAACTGCCCTTATTCTCGTTTCTACTCTCTCCCTCTCTGCCTTAATCCGCCTAATTGAGTACCTGATTGTCTCCCCCCTTATACCTGCTTTCAGGGTATCCCACACTACTGCAGGGGGAGCAGAGCCTTTGTTTAGTACCAAAACATTTCTCACCCATTCTTTCATTAGGGCGGTATACTCTGAATCCTGTAACAGGGCTCTCTCAAATGTCCAATTTGTCACCTTCTTTTGTTGGGCAGCAGTTGTTATATCTAAAATAAGCGGGTTATGGTCGGACATTACCCGGGGTAGTATGCTAATCTTTGCGGTGGATGCTACTGCTGGTGATACCAGAAAATAGTCTAGCCTTGCTAAGACCTTATGAGGGGCAAAATAATATGTACTACCGCTCCCTAAGTTATTTTGCAGCTCCCATATATCTACTAGACTGTTATCACACATCAATTGAATCAGTGCTCTGTGGCTTCTCTTCTTCCGACCGGAGAATTTCCCCGGATCGTTCTTCCACAAGCCATTCAGGCCATTAACATTTAAGTCTCCGCAAACTATTAATGGCAGAGGCCAGTTGGCTATTTCTAAGTTAACAGAGTCCATAACTTCCGGCTCGTCTACAGTGGGAGCATACAATGAGCATAGTGTGAAGTTAAAGCTCTGTACCTGGCACTCCACCAAAACCCATCTGCCATAGCAGTCTGATTTTTGCCTATTTACAACCACACATCCATGCCTTGCTAAGATCGCTACCCCTCGTGTTCTTGTTCCTTGCATCTTATATGATACTAATTGGTATCCCAGTTGTTCTAAAAGCCCCTTTTGAGAAGCCTCTATATGTGTTTCTTGTAGGCAGAACAGCTCGGCGTGCAATGTTCCTAAATATTCCCTCATAGCTCTTCGTTTTTTACCATCATTTAGTCCACAAATATTCAACGAAACTATCCGCATAGGCATTTCTGTTTCATTTTCACTCTCCCCCAATCTGTTTTTGTTAAACTGGCTTCTTTAGTTTCTTCTATATCCTGATGTGATGAAGTTTTTTCCCCCCACTTTTCCCTCCCCGGCCCTCTCTTATCCCCCCTGACCCCTCCTGCTTCTCGCACCTCCCCCCCTACCCGTTCCCCTCCCTCAGTCCCCCTCCCTTCCCCCCTTACCATCCTATGAGGCTTGCTGGGTCCCCGAGTACCCAGGTGTGGGCGTCAGTGTGGTCAGAGTGCGCCTCAGTGCGCCCCGCGGGCAGGCCCTTTATGCTTTGGTCGCATCGGACGGGTGGGGTCAATGATGTAATCAGATATTTGCCCCAAACCATTATTTGAACACAGATATTCATACCAAATTTCAGATACATTTGTTTTTAATTTTTTTTTTCCCCACCCCCCTCCCCAACCCCTTCCGATTACTCCCCATGCTTTTGTGTTCATAGACAAGTTGCTGATTTGTGTTTATATTTCTGAATTCCCTTTCTCAGTTACTGAGATTTCTCTTAGGTAAGCTTCGGCTTGGATTTTGCTTGAGAAACTTCTCGTTGATCCCTTGTATATTATTTTTAGCCGGGCTGGGTTTTGCAGGTAGACTGTTGCTCCGATTTTTTCAAAAGGTATGATTAATTGTCTCATTCTCCACCTTCTCTCCACAGTTGCGTGGGCGAAGTCTGGTCTGGTGAAGAACATAAAGTCTTTATGTTTCCTCTGCTTTGTGGGCCTAGCCAGATCATAGAGGGCTTCTCTTAAAAGGAAATTCCCAAAGTAGACCAACATTGCCCGGGGATGTTGACGTGGTTTTTGTGAGTGTTTGGGTAGCGTCAAAGGGAATCGATGGGCACGCTGGATTTCTCTGTCCATGTCCCAGGTACCAAGTTCCGGGAAGGCTGATTTCAACAGATTAATCATAAAGCCCCTTGGGTCGTTCCCCTCAAAGCCTTCGGGTATTCCAAGGAACCTCAGATTGTTTCTTCTTGATCTATTTTCGTGAACTTCCACTTTCATCATGAGGTCCTTTATGATTCCATTGTGCTCATTCTCCTGTTTTTGCAGCTTAATTACGTCCGTTTTCAAATTTTCTGCACATGCTTCCATTGAGGCCATTCTATCCGAAATCTCGGTAGAGATATTGCCAACTTTTTTAATTGCCCTTTGTAACTTCTCAATAGCAACGTGATTCCTTTGGGATTCCTTTTTAATGTCCTTATGAAAGTTTTTTATTGAGCTCAGCACTTCGCTCAGCAAAGGCTCTGCAGTTGTTGCTGAGCTATGTCCATTTCCGGATTGCTTCTGGCTTTTTCCTTCTGGCTCAGCTAAGGTGTCGTCATGAACATGCTCTGTTTCTCCTGGTAACTTTGGAGTCGGGCTTTTTCGTATAAGTTTAGGTCTTGTTATGGCATAGTTATTGTTACTGCCAGGATCTGTGGTCTCATCATTAATTAAGTTAGCTCTTCTCCTTTTGTCTCTCGCCCTCTTTTTTCTCCTTTTTTCCTTGAGTTCAAGGTTTGGCATGTTTCACTAAGTTTTCTGGATTCATTAGAGTCTAGAATCTCAGAGGCTGTTGCTTCTAATATTTGTTCATCATTTGTTTTGCTTGTTTCACTTGTTTTGCTTGAGGTGGACATCCCTGTTTCGTATATCTCTGAATCCGAGTCCACTTCGGAGAGTGCAGTATTGCCAAGCTGTGGGACTGGCTCAGGAGGAAATGTTTGTGCGCGTGATGAGGTGGAAGTTTGTTTTTGAGCTATATTTTTCCCCTCCACACTGATTCGCTCCCTAGACGTGTTAGGGTCGACCCCACTGGTACCGTTCGCGCTGACTGCTTGGTTGCTTTTTTGTTTTGTAATTTCCGTAGGCTCGCTTGGTCCTTCCTTGGCTAGCGAGGTGAAAATATTGGATATCCGCGGCTGAGAAGAGGTTGGGAGTCCAGTATTTTTAGCGGCAGCTTTCAAGTTTTTTATTGTTTGCAGCCTCTGAGCCTTTTTAGGATACTAATAGGGGGTTATACCCAGCTGAGAGCACTGGGACCTGGGTTAGCAAAGTGATTACAGGAAGGGGTCCCAGCTGTATAGGAACAATTAGAAAAAACGAGTAAAATTAAATCAACTGAACAACAAAATAGTCCACATTGTTTTAATCACAATGGGGATGTATAGTAAATATACAGTATATCAAGACAATGAATTTTGATAGTTTAAAAAGTGCCCCAAAGTTGGGAAGGCAGGGGGGAGGGTAGTGAGTGATCGCGTGAGGATGAAGTGAGAAGAAAAGGAAAATTCTTAAGTGACAATATAGTCAACCAATATACAGCATTTATCAGTGTTACACGATATGTACAAAAGCCAGGACCATAAGGTTCAAATCATCATTTCAAAATAACATACTCCACGGAGTTCAATAAATGAAAACAATGGGGAATGGAGTTGGGTTTGAAAAACAGGTGGTTGTCGACGTTTCGACCCTCTAGTGTGCAGGTAAGAATGCTATCCTTGCTGCGGGGTCTTCATCAGGACTCCAAAGTGGGGCACATAACCACAGAGTGGTATGTACAGGACCAGGAAATGACGGGATAAGGTATGTTCACGGGCAATCAGAATGAGATACAGGTGGAATCACTTCGTGGTTTGGATCATAAGTTGATTAGCGAGGGCTCAAAGGCCGCTCATGGTCCGATGTACTGGCGAATTAAGGAAAGCATTGGGTTGAATAGACAACACGTTCACGCTGAGAATCGTGTAAATATATAATCAATTTGTAAACGTAGTTTTGTGGCATCAGGCACGGAGAGAATCACGTCCTGAGTGAACGCTCGAAATCGCAATGGCCTTTGAACATACCTTATCCCGTCATTTCCTGGTCCTGTACATACCACTCTGTGGTTATGTGCCCCACTTTGGAGTCCTGATGAAGACCCCGCAGCAAGGATAGCATTCTTACCTGCACACTAGAGGGTCGAAACGTCGACAACCACCTGTTTTTCAAACCCAACTCCATTCCCCATTGTTTTCATTTATTGAACTCCGTGGAGTATGTTATTTTGAAATGATGATTTGAACCTTATGGTCCTGGCTTTTGTACATATCGTGTAACACTGATAAATGCTCTATATTGGTTGACTATATTGTCACTTAAGAATTTTCCTTTTCTTCTCACTTCATCCTCACGCGATCACTCACTACCCTCCCCCCCTGCCTTCCCAACTTCGGGGCACTTTTTAAACTATAAAAATTCATTGTCTTGATATACTGTATATTTACTATACATCCCCATTGTGATTAAAACAATGTGGACTATTTTGTTGTTCGGTTGATTTAATTTTACTCGTTTTTTCTAATTGTTCCTATACAACTGGGACCCCTTCCTGTAATCACTCTGAGCCTTTTTAGCCATTAATTCCAGATTGGCTTTGTCCGCTGTATTGTTCCCCTTCTCTTTGTCGTTCTCTTTCTGTTTTTGTTTCACCTTTTCTTTATCCTTGTCCATTTCAGTGTTTTTGCTTTTATTTTTAATTTTATTTTTGTCACTCTCTTCAGATATAGCTTTCTCCACATTATTCTCCTTGGCTTTAGATCCTCTGGTTTCTGGTCGTCTTTGTATGTCCTTGATTTCTTGCGGGGTGTGGCTTTTTATACTCTGTGTGGTTTTTAAGTCTTCCCTGTTCCCCAGTTCTTCAGGACTCTCTGTGCTTTCTAAGTCTCTGTCTGGGTCTTCAAGGTTTTGCGCCTGCATCTGTATCTCTTGCATATCTAGGATTGCTGAGGCTCCCTTCTCTCCTCTTTCCCCTCTTTCTACATTAAGCAGCGATGAGTTTTGTGCCACTGTTCCATTTATTCCAGCCATATCCTTTATCTGCGTTTGTTCAGGTGCTGACGATCGAAACTGACCATGTGGCTGATTTTGACCTTTTGTTTTTCCGAAGGGATCTGGCGCCCCCCCTTTATTTGTTTTTTTATTTATTAGTGCTTTTAGAGTAGCCCAGGCTCTTTTTTAGGCACAGTAAAAGATCTGCTGTGAATTTTGAGGAAGCTTGGAGCTTGAGACCCTATAGTATTGTAGGTTTGCTTGGTTATGTAGATTTTTAGTCGCAACTCAATTTCGATCACAGATTTAGAAGGAATATCTGTGCTATCTGACTCTAGCAGTGCGCTGAGCCCCCTCGACCCCACTGCTTGCACTGCTTGCACCACCGTTCCTGTAACTATAGCTGTACAACACTCACGCTTCAGTTCCTGCTGCTGTAGCTGCTCTTCTTTCATTTAAACCTTTCACCTTAAAGTTTTCGCCACCCTTTGATTTCCTAATTTCCTCTCCTTAGTTTATTTTTCCCCCTCCCCTGCAAGGGCAGTTAGCTATTGGCTATTGGCTAGCGCTTCAGCGTCTCCCTGACAACGCAGCACGCAGCACACGCGATTTAAAGGCATGGCTTGCAAGTCCGCAGATGACGTCCGATATCGAGCAGGGTAAGGAAGGTGATCTGGTGTGGGAGCGAGCGCCAGAGAGCCGGAGGCAAGAACCAAGGCAAGAATCAAGGTGAGCAGAGAGTTAGCAAAGGCGATGAGCAAGGGAAAAAGCGATGAGGAAATAAGGGAGGGCACGTGCACTAGTGTTTCAGCTCCAGGATCGCAAGATGCTGACTCCGAATCCTTAATTTAGCTCAGTCCCGCCCAGTCTCTCATTTCGATTTTCGCTAATCTCTGTTCACTGTGCGCAGCGTCCAACTCCCTTCCCTTCCCTCTTTCATACGCCCTTTCTGATTAGCTCCAGACAGTTCAGGATAGATACGCACGAGTCCCTGGCAAGGGGGGAAACAGCCAATGTCGTTCACTTTAATGGCACAGTGGCAGAATGGCACAATTTAATTCAATACTCACGATTCCGGGGCATGTGCAGTTCAGAGGTGTGCTCAGAGGGATGTGTTTTAAAGGAATGTCGGAGGGATGTCAGTATCGATATTATCACAAGTCACTCATGCTTCCGCGCATTCTCGACTTTTATGTGATGATAGCTCTTACAGCTGCTGCCTCCGCCATCGTACAACCCTCTTAACAGTTTTCTCAAATGTTATCTTCAACTTCCCCTTTGCGCTGGCTTCCCCCTGCTCTCCGCTCTCCGCTTTTGCGGTCTCCTTGCAGCCCTTGTTCTTCTCCTTTTGTCAAAAAGCAGCCATCGATCCTTATCGCTTCCTCTTTCTTCTCCTCCCGTATTTCCAGGTCTCAGGTTTTTTTCTCCCTGCAGCTCTCAGTTTCTTTTCTTTTTTTTCCTGCCCAGCTTTTCAGCGTTTTTCCTCCAGTTCAAGTTGGGTTCAATTCAGCTTCATGATTTCTAAACGACCATTGCGTTTAGTGCAGCATATCTCTATCTATCTCTTTCCCATATAGCAATCGCATGGGGAGATCAAAGCAAGATAAGGGAAGACCAGACCCGCGGAGCGATGCTGGTGCATCCTCTCACTCTGGCGCCATCTTGCCTCCCTATCATTACTATAAAAAAGAGGGAGGGGAAAAAAAAGAGGCTGGACGGAGGATATGGGCCCCAATAATTGAATGGAAAAGGAGGCTGGGAGAGATTTAAGATGAAATGGGGGGAAAGTTTGACGCAATTAAGATTATATGATATTTCATAACGATGGCTTTCTATTGTTTCTGAGATTAATTTTTCCCATTTTATAACTCACTCTTCCCAGTCTAAAGCTCTTTGTGTTTTTGAAAAATGCTTTATTTGTTTTAAACATGATGATAATGCTTTCTGAATTGTAAGATTATTTTTTGTTTCTGTTTCTCTGGCAATGAATTTGTAATTCTGATGTTGATGAAAAAAAAAATATTTTAAAAAAAGCCATTATTTACACTAACTATATACATGCATTTTCACAAATCGCACCCAGGGCATGCCAGAAACAATTGAGGATGAAGAAGCTATTATCACACATGTGAAAATGAAGGACAGAACAATTGCAACTTCTATGCCCATAAATCCAGCTCCAAATACTAGGAGAGCAACTGTTGCAACACTACCAGACTTTGTGGAAGGTGATGAAGGACAATCCCAAAGCAGGAACACAACTACATCTGTAGGCAGGACACATAGACGTCGTATAGTCCAACCAGCAACAGTCCACAATGACAATGTTTCTGATGACATTTTAGCCAGTTTGCCTGTGTTTGGTGGTCTGGAGAAATCCATCATCTCAGTACGGCATCTGGAAAGCATGTCAAAGTCAGTGCTGTAATTGCAGAAAGAACAAAAACCGTTGGATTGCTACCATGGAGAAGGAGCAATGTCTGCAAAGACGCAGGCACAGGCAGCACAACGTTTTTTCTTTGTGCCACACTCCAATTTTCACACATTACATGCTGTTGTTTTTGCATTCTGTTCTTCCCTGGGATTTAGTCTGAACACTGCAGTCAAGGTCAAGCAACAATGCCCCTTGTTATTCTGTTGTGGTCTAGCGCTAGCACCTAGACAAAACGTCAGATGTAGCTGTTGTTTGAGAACATGTACTTTGGTCATATCGGTATACACAGGTGAGTAACTCACACTTGGAGAGGGATTCTTCCAGAGAAGGGAGCGTGACATCACCTGTGATGTATATCTTCCATCTACAGACTAAGGTACGGGGTCTACTGTTAACACCCAGAGATCGGCTCATACACAATCGTTTTGCTTCTGTAGAAGGGGAGGGAGGTTAAGGTAGACTGTCACATATAATGACAGTACCTTTTCTGATTCACGGACTACCTGCTATGCTAACCGTATTTGTGTTAGGCATTTTCCTACTTGTTGTGGCACATATACTGCACACTAGAGCACAATAGTTAAAATTAACATTTTAAACTTTTCTCGTGTCTTTGTTAGATCATATTGTGAACTGGTACGAGAGTGAGAGCTAAAGGGTGTGTCCTGCAACCGTGAATCCTGAGAGGGTCGGAGTGTTGTGTTCTGGTGTACCCAATCACTTGTTCTTCTCTGAGTGAGTAAGATGGCAAGTAAGACACTATAGCTAGTCGGTCCTCTGGCTCATTGGCACTCAGGTGGTAGGATGACTCAGCCTTTGCCTCCTAAGGTTCCATTATCCCAAGCATAGTTCTGTGACTTCGCAGAATCCCTGTACCAACATAGCATGCTTTGACGAATAAATCTATTGGCAGTTCGATGATTGACTGTGGTGTCTCTCATGTGCACTGTTGTACTGCCTTGTGCTTTTGGTTCTTGCAGTCAAGTATGTTGTCAGTATCCAAGGACGCAAGGCAAATACAGTGTCTCCTTTAGGTGCAAGAGAAGGCTAAATCATTAGGTCATAGTGCACAGACAGTTCTTGCCGCTATATAAATTGAGTCAGCAATTCTCTAACCATGTAAAAAGCCATCGCCAAATTCACCCTGAGACATTTGCTTATGTATTTCACTGTGGGGGAACAGGAAGGAGTCATGGGTGCTGCCTAGGTTTCTGGCTCCAAGGTCTGTTATAATGCATGAGGCATCACAAACTACTTTTACATTGAGTTAGTGTGAGCTTTTGCTATATCTGTAGATACATTAATTTGCTGAGGGGGAACATAAGGCAATATGTGTGCCATTAACACAGCCAATTACACCAGGGAACACTGTTACCCAGTAAAATATTATTTTGGTCTGTTGCAAATATTTAGGGTATTTGGAAAAGATGTGTATTGGTTAACTTTGCTAACAGTGATGTCCAGAAACCTGTGAAAGAAACTGGAAAAAGCCATTTCTGACACACACCCTGCCACTGCTATGACCCCAAATTGTAATGCTTTGACCTCCTGTCCAGGCAGTACTCTCCTTGGCAGCTCCGCCAGTAGTTGCACACCCGCAGTCCCTCCCCAGCAGAGTTCGAACCTCGCGCCCGCCTCGGTTCAGGATTATTTGCGATTTTAGTCGGGTTTTTTGCTTTACTTCCATCAGCGCTCCTAGTGCTTCTGCCATTGTGAGTGTATAACTGTGCCTTGTGCACTATTGTATTAAGCGCTCTCAGTGCTTCTGCCTTGTTATTCTTTTTCACGCCGATGCTCCCGGTTAGGTACCGCCCACCACCTGACCCAGCCCCACTCCCGCCACCACCATTGTGAGTGTATAACTGTGTCCTTGTGCATTATTGTATTATTGTATTAGGTGCTCTCAGAGCTTCTGCCTTGTTATTCCTTTTCCCGCTGCCACTCCTGGTCAGGTACCACCCCCCCTTGTGACCGAGCCCCACTTCCGCCTCCACCTATACTACAGCCCCCCTCCCCTACATAATGGCGATCGATCGCTGCGGGGGGGGTGCATGTAATGCCTTGACCTCCGGTCCAGGCAGCACTTTCCCTGGCAGCTCCGCCAGTTTTTGCACGCCCGCAGTCCCTCCCAGCAGAGTACGAGCCTTGCGCCCGCCTCTCCTCAGGTTTATTTGCGATTTTTGCTTTACTTCTGTCAGCGCCCCTAGCCCTTTTACCATTGTTAGTGTATAACTGTGTCCTTGTGCACTTTTGTATTAAGCGCTCTCAGTGCTTCTGCCTTGTTATTCATTTTTACGCTGATGCTCCTGGTTAGGTACCGCCCGCCCCCTGACCCAGCCCCGCTCCAGCCACCACCTCTACTCCCGCCCCCTCCCGTACATAATGGCCACCGATGCGCGGTCCTGCAGCGGGCGCGCCGCTGGGAGCCAAAGTTGCACCTAAGGCAAGCCCATCTGTGCCCGTCCGCGACCCGACCTGCGACCAGCGCCAGGAACCCTAGTTCTCCTGGTCCCCACCGTTGCGACCCAGCCACCCTCCATGCTCACAATCCCGGGGGCCACACCGACTGACGCACTCAGGAGCCCCAACAGACCCCTGCTCTCCTCACATCTTCCACAAGGCTGCCACTGTCATCGCACCGGAACTAGGACCAACAGTCAACTCCTCCCTCATTTCAGGCGTCTGCCCAGATGACTGGAAGCACGCAGAGGTGAAACCCCTTCACAGTCAAAGTCACTGAAAAAATTGTGAACACCCAGCTAACTGCCTTCGATGAAGAAAACTGCATCCTAGACGCCCACCAGTCTGGCTTCTGCAGCAACCACAGCACAGAGACAACCCTCATCTCAGCCACCAACAACATCTGCATGCTGCTAGATTAGGGACACACCACAGCCCTCATCCTCCTAGACCTCTCTGCAACCTTCGACACCATCTCACATTGCACATTAACCACCAGTCTTCACAATGCAGTAATACAGGGAACCGCCCTCGACTGGATCCAATCCTTCCTCTACAGCAAAACCCAGAGGATCAGACTCACCCCCTCCCTCTCCGACCCCACTGACATCATCTGCAGATTACTCCAAGGATCGTCACCAAGCCCAATGCTCTTCAACATCTACATGGCCCCCATCACCGCCATCGTCAGACAGCACGGGCTTAGCATTGTGTCCTACGCCGACGACACCCTGCTCATCCTCTCACTAACAAAGAATCCCTAGGACACCAAACTCTGCTTCCAGGAAGGAAGGAAGAACGTGGCAGCCTGGGTGAAGGACAGCTGCCTAAAGCTCAACTCTGAGAAGACCAAGGTCCTCTACCTCTGGCCCTGCACCCCCGCCTGGTACAGCACCTGGCGGCCCCCCACCCTCGGGAGCCCACCCACCCCGACTGACCACGCTCAGAACCTCAGCATAATCCTCCACTCCTCCCACTCCATTAACCGCCAGATCAACGCCTCGCCTCCACCAGTTTCAACTGCCTCAGCATCCTCTGTAGGACCTTCAAATGGATCCCCTCAACTGCAGAAAAACAGACACCCACGCACTCATCACCAGCAGACTTGACTACGGCAATGCCCTCTATGCCGGAATCAACAAAACTCTCCTACGCAAGCTCCAAACTATCCAGAACGCTGCAGCCAGACTTGTCCTAGGGACACCGTGCCATGAACATATGATCCAACACCTACGAAGCCTCCACTGGCTCCCCGTCAAGAAGAGGGTCACATTCAAACTCCTCACCCAAGCCTACAAATCCCTCAACAACATCGGACCCAAATACCTCAACGACCGAGTATGTTTCCACGTACCCAAGAGACACCTCCACTCCGCCGACTTTGCCTTCGTAGAGGTCTTGATGAATGATTGAGCCTATTACACTCCCCAACCTGTTAGACATAATGGCGGCAAAGATTTTATAGTCGTTGTTGAGAAGTGAAATTGGGCTGTAGAATCCGCACTCAGTCGGATCTTTCCCTGGTTTGGAGATCAAGACTATCGTTGCTTCACTCCAAGACTTTGGAGGGTCCTCCCCATCAAGAGAATACTGTTAAAAAGGGCCGTCAAAGTTGGTATGATAGCTTCACCTAAAATGCAATAAAGTTCTCCTGGTAGACCGTCAGTGCCGGCCGCCTTCCCTCGCTTAACTTGCCCGATGACTTTCCTCACTTCTGCTTCTGATATTTCAATCTCCAAGTGCCTACTTTGCTCAAGTGAGAGAGTCAGCAAGGAAATTTTATCAAGCCAAGAATCCCTTGCGATATGGTCATTGTGGATGTCCTCCTTATAGATAGCCTGGAAAAAATCCTAAAAGGCCCTCCCAATATCAGAATTTGAGGTCCGGGCCGATGCTTCACCTTCCACCTTTATCCCTCTAATATAGTTTTGTGCTTGATTTTATTTTATTTTCCAAGCCAGAACCCGACCTGCTGCCTCCCCAAAATTAAAAGTGTGAGACTTTACTTGCCTCCCATCTCCTGGCAACCCTTTCTTGCAGAGTACTTTCAAGTTGCTTTTTTAACATAGCCAGCTTCTCTTGTTCATCTTTTGAGCCTATAGAGGTGCCGAGCTTTTGTTCAATAGAATTCATTTCCGACTCGAGATTTAAAATCTTCTCCCTGTATATATTCCGTCTGTGAGAGGCTCTGTTAGTTATACAGCCTCTCCAAAAGGCTTTCAGAGCATCCCACACGGTAGAGATATCTTCAGAGTCAAGATTAACCTCCAGAAAAAGTTTAGACTCAGCTAATAGAAAAGTAATTTCGGCATCCTCTAATAAAATAGTCCGGTCAAAAGACCATGATGCATGTCTAATCTGCTGGCCGGATTTTAAGCTAAAAAGGATAGCCGAGTGGTCGGAGAGGTGGGAAGGGAGATATACTATCTCCACCAACGAGTCTTTGAGACAATAACTAAACAGTGCATAGTCTATTCTGGACTTATGCTTGTATTTCAGGTTCCGGAATGAAACCCCCAGTTTGTTACCTGCCCTTTCTCTCTCCATATATCCGCTAGACCTAGCTGTGCCATTATTGACACAAGGATTTGCCTTGATTTAGAAAACACGCAGGCTCTAGAGTTGGGCGACTTATCAAGTTTAGGAGTTAGTACAATATTAAAGTCCCCAACCCAAATAACAGGGTCCTGGGAGGTTACCAGGTGGCTTCGAATAGTGTCTAAGTAGGATGGATCGTCTTGATTTGGGCCATAATAGCCCACCAATGAGCAGATCGAACCGCCTAACGATACTCTTAGTAGGAGCCATCTCCCGCTATGATCCTCTTTATACTCCAATATTTGGGCCTTTGCTTGTTTCTAAAAAATAAAGAGGGTCCCTCTTATATTTGCTGTTTGATCTGTACATACAAATTTATCGATCCATTTCAGTTTTTTTA
The DNA here is from genome assembly GCF_964263255.1 of Lissotriton vulgaris. Lineage (NCBI taxonomy): Eukaryota > Metazoa > Chordata > Amphibia > Caudata > Salamandridae > Lissotriton > Lissotriton vulgaris. The sequence continues at coordinate 1,436,015,080 of NC_141691.1, forward strand.
GTAGATCGGTAGTCTCTGCTTTGAGGAGATGTGTCTGGCAATGACCAGCGCAGGGGAGTCTCTCAAGTATTGAAGGATTCGATCTCTTCTACCCCTCATGCGCAGGCCATTGACTTTCCAGGATAAGAATTGGAGGGAGGTCATGTCAACACACCCCTCTCCTTGCCCTGCTCCCACCCATTGTCAAAACTTCCAAGCCCACTCAAAAACGGATTCTGGCAGCACCGAACCTGGAAATGACCGTAACCGAACCATAAATAAATCTGTAAAAGGGCTGACCTATGAAGATTTTTTTTTAAATGTTCTCCCTCCACCCTGACTGCCCCTACACTTACCCTCTCCCCACCCCCAGGATAACCCCTCCATGCTTACATTGGCCTGATGTATTGCCAGGTTTGCGCCCTCTAGCAGCCGCCCTACACCACTTATACTCTTGGGAGTCTATGCTAGGAAATGGCATTAAGAAAGTAGAGCAGGTCCTAGTTGGAATCTCCCCCTTATTTTTCCTTTCCTTTTTTTCCCTTCATTTTTTTTTTACTCTTTTTCTTCTTTTATTATTCTTATGACAGTAACTTATGGAAAACAACCTGTTCTCCTAATATACATACATAGTTACTATATGGCCACCTATATCAGAGATTGTTGGTAGTTAGACCCTTGTTGATTATTCCCAGAGCTTAAATTTACATTAATAATGCAAATTTAAGAGCGCTCTATATTCTAACTTATACTCACATCTAACTTTCCCCCGCGAGAAATCCCTTATGGATTCCAACAGTTCATCAGCCTCGAGGGGGGATCTGATATTGTGCATTTTATTATTGAACATAATCCGTAGAAACGCGGGGAACCTCATTTGCACTGTTGCACCTATGGATCTAAATTTGTCCATCCTCTGCCCAAGTTCCCATTGCCAATCTAAGGTGGACTTAGAAAGATCCGACCGTACTTCAAAAGGGAAATCTGGGCGCTTAAACGATTTAGACTTCAGTGCCAGGTTTAAGATCTTTTCTTTCAACGTATATGTGAGGAAATTAACCAGAATCTTTCTAGGTTTAACTCTACCAGGGTATAATCGAAAGGGGTCTCTATGTATCCTTTGGATGTTTTTCTCCAGGTTGTCGGACAACTCTTCAAGATTTAAAGATTCTTTTAGTAGTGAAACCACAAAAGACTTTATGTCACTCCCTTCTTTCCCCTCTGGAACCTTCAGGAGCCGGACATTGTTCCTCCGCAAGTAATTTCCCAGAGATTCCACTCTCTCCCGCATAGCATCCCCCTCTCTGCGTAGACTTTGGATCTTAATTTCGGCTGTCTCCAAGTTGGCTTTAAGTGTCCCCATAGAGCCCTCTAGGGATTCTGTTGTTTCATAGAGACTTTCTACTTTCTTCTCGAGTATTTCGCATGCAGCCCTGATCTTATTTTGATTTCCCTTAGAGACCAAAAAGCCATTTCTTATCTCCTCCCTCATGGATGTGAGAAGGTCCTCGAGTGAGTTTCCAACTCCTCTCTCTCCCTCGCCAAACACTCCAACCTCCAACCCAACACAAGTAGCGGGGCAGTAATCGAAACAGGAGGCCCCCAACAAAGGAAGTGACATATTCAGAACACCCCAAATCACCTGCTATGGTCTGAGAGCTGACTGCACCCTCATCCTGCGCCGATAGCACCCCGGTCTCAATCGCAACTATAGGGGAGCCCAATGGGGCGAGAGGGGCAAGAGGGGACTCAGCCATACTTTTATTGGGAGGCGTAGAATGCTCGAAGGAATTCACGGGGTGAATATCCAGTACCTGGGGCAATACCTTAAAAAAGGAGCGCAGTGAGGGGGTAATTCGTACTACGTTATTTGTTGTTTGGTTCTTTTTTGCCCCTCTCTGAGACCCACTACGGGTTTTTGTACGTGTGCCCCTTTCTTTATTCCTGAGTACTTGGTTCAAGCATACATCGACTTCATCGGCATCAGCATCTTTAGCCGCTTCTGGATCACTCCTCACAGCTACACCAGTTAGACCCTCCAAAGCCTGTGAATGTTTGGTGCCTTTGGTGCCTTTACCCCGCCTTCCCTTGCTTTTAGGGGCCTGTTTCTTATTCATACGCTTGCAAAGATTAGAAAGGGTACTCACAATTCCCCCCACAAACCCCCCAACCCTACTCTCACCGTCCACTTCGCCAGGATCGTCCCGAGCCAGCGCCACAACTGCCAGAGCCTTAAACCTCCTCTCAGCAGTGGAGCCAGCCCCTTGGAAGAAGGTGGAGATTGCAGGGTTGGATCTGACTGTTGCTGTTGTTCTGTCCCCGCCGGTGTTCCCCCAGGGGAGACCGCGAACCGCCGCCCTGCGGCAGTGCCTTGGCTCCACGGCTGCACGCTCCCACCACGGCAAGAAGGTGGGGTGGAGGGGCCGCAAAACAACGCCGAAGCACATCGGCAGAGCCAGGAAGACAAACACCAAAAAGCCGGTAAGAGAAAATCCTCCAGGCTACTCCTCCGAAGCGAGTCACTGCACTTCCATTTCCTAGCAGTAACCACGCAAGTCTTTACACTTTAGCGGGTGTAGCAGGGGTCCTCTGCAAGGATGCGCGCACCGCTTAGCCTTGCGGCGCCATGTTTTCCCTTGATCGCTGTAGTAACTTATTCTTGTAAATTTGGATGTACTTCCTATTTCAGGAGGTGGCGACATGTGCAACATACATGCAAGTGGAAGTTACCTTTGTGAATAGCCTGATAGTCTAATATCAGGATAGCAAGCAGGAAGAAGGAAGGAGGACAAGGATACAGGAAGCAGGGCTGGAAGCAAATGTCAGGCATGCTTTGATTAGCAGGATAATAGAAATGGGACACTGAGAGGGGTAGGGAAAGGAAAGATGGTGTTACAGACATGAAGTGGCTGGGCCAAAGGCTGGAAGTGATGATAATGGGAAGTAAGGATAACATATTCAGGATTTGGAAAGCAATACGGAATGGGACACAGAGATAAGAGAGCATATGGTAACAAAGGATCTGGGGAAAAGGATATATTAGGGAGGGATAGGGAATGGAAATACTTAAAGCTGGCTTGGAAGTGTTTTGAAGGGGGTAAGGGATAGGTTGTCACATAGCTAAATTAGCATTTATATTATTGGTACTGTGGGTCTCTGTAAAGAAAATGAAGGGGTTTGAGATTAGTGCTCCAAAAGATTTAAGGCCGTATCTTCAGTGCAGACCTGAGCAAAAGATGTGGGTGATTCAAATTCGTGCTGGAAAAAAGGTAATTAATATATTTTAAGGTGACAAAAGAGCTTGACTGCGCCTTATATTGATGCCATTTTAAAACATGCATTGTAAAGATAGCAACATATATGTGAAGCCTCCACAAATTAGAGGCAGCTATAATAATATTTAGGAGAGCATGGAGGACTTTATTTTTAAGTGCAGCTCTATGAATGGGCATGTGCCCCAACGGAGTAAAACAACTCGTACCAAAACGTATTAATATTTCTGCAAGCATATCATTGAATAGAACATGTTGTACTACTCTGCTTGTTGGCATGTGGTGCTAACATGATTGGGTGGGCAAAAGGTCTGTGTCACACCTTTCTAGTTTTGATAGGGAGCCAGTTCACTGTTCCACTTTACAAGCAATTTGAAGTCAGAGTTGTTAGCACTGGTCCAGCGTACAAGCCATTATAGCCACTTCACATTGACACCTTTGTATAGAGCACCAGTCACTAATTTAAAAATAAAGGTGGATTTAATTGCATATCAGTGCTTACCTGTTACCAAGAAAGACTGGTACTGTGGGCTGATCACAAATGCGACTGAAACTTAAACAAACCAGTATTAAAGGGGCTGACCCAAAGCCCCACTTAATTTATAATGTGCTACAAAGTGATCCAAAATGTAAATGATACACCAGCGAAACCATTGCAGAATAGAGGGGTAACTCAAATCCTAATGTATATTATAATTTCAAACAAATTACGTTTCTTCATGGTAAAAGTACTGCAGACAGTTAAAACCGTCTTTAGTCAGTTCTAAAACGTTCATAAAATTATGTTTATGTAGATTCAATCAAGATCAAAACAAATTTGTATTGTGCTCATAGTAATAAAGTAAACTTTTAAGACTTGAATTATCCCCACAAAAGATTGAACGTCTTTGTTCATGGAGAGAATTTAAATAAACGATTGTATGCAATGTAGGTTGTTATTAAAAGTATTAAATTAACCTCTGTGTAATGCAAATGGATACAAGCACACATATCGCTGAATGTAATAAAAATTGGATTAGAAATTATTTTGATAGACCAGCAACCAATTAACTGAAAGCTGAGTATTCTTGATCATACATTGATTGCATAGAGTGTGTCATCCAGAACAGATTCCAGCCAGATATCGTTTTCTTTAAAACAAATTGTCATAGTCCTGTGAACCTCACCAAGTGGGTCTAGGTTAATTTACATTTTAAGTTATTGGAAAATGTTGGCCCTATTAGTACAATCCTATAACCTTTGAAGAAGCTTAAATGTCTCAGCTCCCTTTGGATCCAAACATTGGGGTCGATTATGATGGCGGACTGACCTGCGTCCGTCTGCCACCCTCGAGGTGGAGGGACCGTCCGTAGGGGCAGCAGCGTTCCCTCATGTGGAATTAGGATGTGACCGCCACCCTGGCGGTCACATCCTGTATATTTAACATTGCGGCGGGTGCTGCACCCGCCGCAAAGTAAAAAATGCATACTGTGCATTTGCATGCACAAAGCGACAGGCACCTCTCAGTGCCTGCCGCAATGTGCATGCAAATGCAGGGGGGTACCCCCATGTGCACCCCCCCTTCACCCTTGAGGCCCAATACGGGCCCCCAAAGCTAAGACCGTATGCCTTTCCATGGCGGCAATGCCGCTGTGGAAAGGTATTGGACCGCGAGCATCATAATATGGTTGGCGGTGTCTCGCAGACACCGCCACCATATGTGAGTCCGGGGGCCATCCGTCCGCCACGGACCCCCCAGCCATCCTAATGTGGCGGGGGGTCATTTAAGGGAGAATGGCGGATGGATTGCACCGCCAGCCCGGCGGAGGCAATCCGCCCGCCATCATAATCGACCCCCTAGTTTCAGGGTGTGAAACAAGAGCTATATTGTCTATTGTTTAATGCAAATAAAGATATTTGTTCTGAATATTTCTTAAATTAAATGTGATGCTAAATTGAACATTTTGCAAATACAATATAGTACCTCAATGTGAGAGGCTGGCTTAGTGAATGGTGCTCACGTATATGTATGTGTAACACCCTGCATGTATTCAGACAACCCTTATGGTGATTTTAGTGGTCTTAGACAACCTTAGAAAGCTCTCTTAGTGGTAGCTGTGGAAAGCAGCCTTCAGGCTTCATCCAGAAGGAGTGCAAAGCAGCTTGTGTTACCAGTACATAATATTATGGTACAGTTTAAGTGGAAAAGAACCACCCAGTGTAGTTATAAGAATATATATTTATTATTAACACTCACTAACACACTGTATAATCTCCTACCTGGAGATACAATACAATACACATAATACTTTGTCCAAAGGATTCGTAAATAGCACAGACTACACTATGGTCCCCAGGGGTAGACCAAACCATATACTTAAATAGCAGAATGCGAACCACGAGCTAAGTCGAGACGTAGAAGAGCCCAAGAAACTACCCAACTGCCTCGCTTTGCCTTCAAACGCACTATGAACCTACGAGACCACTGGTAATACCAGCCATGGCCCAAGAAGAAATCCCAGGATACAACACTGTGGAACCTGCCCCCGGTATCAGGACATTTATTACCTGTGTGGGTTTTGCAGCGCCTGCTCATCCACTAGACACTCCAAAACTCTCCAGTTGGAGGATTTGCTCGTGGGAACAACGCACACACACTAACTGTTCACCAAGGGGCAAGTGTGTATATGATCACTTGCCCCTGTCCACTGAGATAAGTTGGGATGACCACTCGATGAGTGAAGATCAGGATCAGTGAGCACAAGAGCACCGTCTGACGCGGATGGACGGCAACCAAGATGACCAACCACTTTATTGAAAAAGGACATTCCTGTGATGAGATACAGTTGAACATCCTTGAGGCGATGAGATACCACACTTTAACCTTAGACTGATTCTCTCCCTTTGGCTACAGTGTTGGTAATAGTGAGGACTGCCCTTCATTGTACACCATGCAGGGGGCCTCCTCTGCCCTCCTCCTCCCTTCCCCCCCATAATTCTGTATCATGCTACATTCCCACACACGTGACTGGCATAGCCGTAGTTTCATATAATTAGTGTATCTTGTAACACTATTTGGCATTTGGCTTAGAGTGGACTACCACTGTTGATTTTCACTTTTAATTTCTGCCTTTCTTGTTCACATGCTGGTTTGCGCTAGCTTCAGAGCAGGCTTGTCTTTTCCCCATGGCAACCACTATAGCTGCACCTCCTTCTAACTTTGCCAGCAATGCCCAGGTCAATTTTAGCAGTCTCTTTCCTCTCGCACAAGCAATATGTCCCAGGACCTCAATACTACTCCTCTGCACATGCACGCATCACTGTAACATGACAAAGCATCCCGGAAGTAGGGGCCACCCTAACTGCCAGCAGTGCCACTATATCTGGGCTGCCTCCACCACGGCCAGATAACATTCGGGCAGGGGTATGGACAGGTAGGTGCTGAGAGCTAGCACTCTAGCAAAACCGTGAGTATATTCAGGAGACTCATGTCACGAAGCTCGCACATTAAGTCGCTTTTGGACTATCGTCTGTGGTAAATTGCACCTCTCTTTTTCCATGCTTTACTTTCTCTTCTATTAGCCCGTAAAGGTGGGGCTACCTACGCCTCTAGCCCATGGAGCAATTCTCCATTTGACTTTAGGTAAGGGCTCTCCGCGACTCACATCTACTGGCAATGTGACATTGTTTCATTCATGTATCTTTGCATATGCACCATCGCAGGTTCTTTGCTAGACTTGCTCGTGCTGGTCCCAATAAACGGGCTGTGTCCGCACAGCGCAAATTCCACTTAACAGCAATGCGAAAGTAACATTATCACATTTTTTGTGCACACCCAACATCTCTGGTCCAGTGCATAGATTGCCCGCATTCGACCCTTCGTGTCGGATCTTTACTTTGCCGCTCTTTCTTACCAATGGTTGCTTCTGGGGTGACCGGCAGTGCCTCACACGTGATCGGCAGCTACCTGATGTGACCTGTAGTCACCTGTTGCGCACACCTCGATAGCCACCCCAGTGAGAACCGGCCCTATGGCATTTTCACTCACTCAGTCTCTTGTCTCATGCGCTATGTGCACGTTTTGATGTACTTTAAGGAGGCATAAAATTCGCCTATCATGTATGTTTGATGTTTGTCCCTTTTCTTGCTCTCTCATTTCTCCCCTAGGTCACATCAGGAGGTATACACCCGTTACAACGCATCTTTTACTCCGCACTACCATTACAACGCGACTTTTACTCCGCATACCATTACAACGCATTGCGCTGGGGGGCGCTCTAGGATAGGGAATAAGTATAATTTACTATCCAACACCTTCCCTAGGGTCCACGGGGACTGGAGTTAGAATAGTAAATTATACTTACCACTATCCAGCACCCCAAAGCGCTATGCGTTGTAATGGTATGCGTTGTAAAAGTCGCGTTGTAACGGTATGCGGAGTAATAGTATGCGTTGTAACGTCATACATCCCATCAGGAGCAGTTCAACTATTCAGTTGTAGCCTAACTGTAGGGTACACCATTGTGGCCCGCCCTGACCTCACAGAGGGTCGTTTTATCCCTTTTACTCACTAGCACTTTCACACTACAACTTATTTTTTGGTCCCGATGAAGCGCCACAGACCTTTGTGACCAACCAGGTGTGAAACAAGTTAACCTTTTAGTTACCAGGGCACATTACGCCTACTGGAATACCACAACACCTTCAGGTTTTTTATTCTGACAAGGGTACCGCACAGGTGTGAAGTGACACCAAAAACTGCTGTGGACCACAATGGAGGACTTCAGAAAAGATGCCACTGGCAAAGAAGGGGAAAGTGTCCGGTGGAACCCAAACGTGGATTCAAGTTGAGCGGTACCTGCAAGCAGAGTCTATGCCACTCAGGAGTGACCAGGAAGCCTGAAGATTAACACCCAGTGATGTCCGAGATGCAGGAGAGTTGAATGTGCCATTTCGATTGAAGCTATATGGACCAGGCAATGCTGAGGAGGACCAGGAGCAGTGCATGAAGTATCCCACATCGAATGTCAAGAGCCAAGGGGTCAGTGTCTGGCAGGGGCACCAACCAGCCTTGACAACAGCAACCAACATAGAAGAAGAAAGAATTGATGTGTTGGGACCAGCGAGGCCCAAGTGACTAACCACGAGCAGGTAAGTTGGAGTAAGCTTCGAGCCAGCAGGGGAGCCTATTGGAACCAAAGAAGACCCATGGGCCAATGAGACAGGAGTCGCAAGAGGACCTTGAGCAGCTCACCAAAAGATTCAGGCCCACGGTGCAAAGGATGCAATGCAGGTGAAGATCCTGGCTGCAGAAGATGCTTGAGGTTGGAGATTCTTGGAGCCTGAGGATCCCTGGAGGAGAGAGTCAATAAGCCTAAGACACTCACTCACACTTAGAACCGATAACCCGATTTCAGGATTGAAAGGCCTGCTTCACGGGTGACTTATAGGTTTAAGTGCAGTGACCTCATATATAAAGAAAGATATATCTGCCATAAGTGGTGCTAGTGCTAGCTTACACAGGCTGCAATGGAAGACCTGTACTCACAATTTGAGTGGTCTCTCAGGGGTGGCGTAATACATGGTCCAGCAGAGGGAGATACCTGGTGTACCTATGCCATGTGTACCTTATTTCTATACACTAGGGACTTATCAGGGTACACCAGTGGCCAATCTTGAGTGTAGCTAAGTAAGTTGGTTATGGTTACTTCACTGGGGTCACATATGTTACAAATATATTTTGAATGTTATGTATATATACCTAGTGTGTCAACATGTTTTAAAAATGTTCATAAAACATTTTAAAGACAAGTTAAACCCCTTAGGCTACCTAATATTTTTTTTCTGTGCATACTGAATGAAACTACATACAACTAATTGATTTAGATATTCCATACTTATCTCGTCGGTCTATGATTGAATCTTTTTAAAAGCTTAAACTTGCTCAAGTTTAATTTTCTTAGAATAATTTTGTGAAGAAACACAGAGTTTGGGGGACTGATTAGCAGGCGAGTCTGTAAAATATAATGACACCTGCAAAAAGTAGGGGTGACAATGAAATCAGATCCTGCTTTCCTACACTCTATATTGTGGTCACAATATCTTCTCAAAAATGTATAATGTCTTAAGTTTAGTTTGAGCAAATATCACCCCTTTGGAGTTAAAAGAGAAAATCTACATACAACAGAGCAGTACATTCTTTTAACACTAGTTAGACAGCAAGATTTATGTCAAATGAGTTATTACTATCATGACGCACAACTGCAAACTCAGAGCAATCTTCTGTTTTTGAAACACCTTTATTAAAAAGGTATGTCTCCTTATATAAAGGTGTAGACAAACACTAGATTAGCATGAAGGTAGAAGTTTCCAAATGCTTTTTATCAAACTAAAAGAGAAAGGGGTCACTCTTACAGCTGTTAATTTCAAAGCCCCTATCAATCTGGAGAAACGCTCTTTGATTGCAGTAACTAATACTTCCACAAGGCATCATTTTAGTTACAGAGATAGTTACCAGTGACCAAGATACACTAGATCTTGAGGCAAGTGAACTTCCAATTCCTCTTACTCTGGTTCCTTTAGAGAGTGCATAAAACATGTATTTCTGAAATGTTCAAAGATTACTATGAAGTCATGACATCTGCAGACAATGCCAGTTTTAGCTCTAGATTTTTTACATGTTTTTGCTCACATATGGAGGTTTCCAATGGCAAAACAATTTTTGGTTGTGATATTGATCTGTATATAAGAATTGGATGCCACAATATTAGGTATAAAACCACTCTCACCAATGATTTCAAATTCATTTGTTGGAACTTTCAGCAGTATCTGTTGTTCTAGAAAATTAAGGAAAGGAATACATTTATTCTTGCATTTCTCCACATTCTGATATAATTGATAAGCTAGGTTGGGTTATTTATTTAAAATGTGCCAGCCATATCCAAGCTGTTTCTCCATACTGACCGCCATTGAGCTCCTTGGCCTCAGCAGGCTAATCACTCATTGACCTTCAATTGTTGACTTATTGACATTCCATCATTAACCCAGGATGTCACACATCTCCTTTTCTACAAACATTAAGGGTCCAATTATGAGTTTGGCAGTCCATAGGACTGCCAAACCCGTGGTGGCAGTCTGACCACCGCCATGCTGCAGGCCGGCCCATAGTATTATGTGTTTGGCAGTCGGACTGCCACAGGACTGCTGTGACCACTGGGGATCAAGGATCCCATAGCGGTCATACAGTGTCAGGCATAGTAATATGCTGGTGATGCTGCTGTGGCAACACCAAGCTTATTAGGAGTCGCCAAACCACCACCATTTCCATGGCAGTGAGCAGTGAGGCAACTAAGGGGCCCTAAGAGGATCCCATGCCACTCCTGGGGCTGGTGGTGCATGCAGGGGGCACTTGTGGGGTTCTTTTGGATTTGCAGTCCCATTTCCTGCATGGTGTGGCATGTATGCCACACCATGCAGGAAGGTGCAGTCGGCTATCTGACAGAAGCAGTCTGCAAGTTAGGCTCTACTATGGGCCTTACAGACCGCTGCTCTCCGCCGCCACAGGACCACCTGCCAGACCAGGATTGAACTCCTAATCTGGAGGACAGCAGCACCACAGTTTTGGCTGTCCTACAGCTGGTTGTACATCGCACCATCCGCTGTAGGACTGCCAAAGTCGCAATAAGACCCTAAACCTAAATTAATTATACAAAATGTTTACTTGCTAAATGAAATACATTAGTTTTAAATTAATAATGACCTAGTCTAGACAAACTAGACATTGAGAATATTTCCTAACCACCACATCTCTCAGTGGACTAATTTCAAACTACATTCACTTCATTTTTTTATTACCTTCCGTTTTCCATCCACTACATTTCTGTCCGAATGGATCTCATTAAAAAGAAAATCTTTGTATATTTGTTGAAAACTGTCACATTATACTAGCTGTGAATGCAATCATGCATGCTCCAGTGAAAGCTCCAGACACATCCCCAATGTAACTAGAAATTCTGTTTAGTTTCATGTGTGTCATTCCTGAGTTTTAACCACATTCATAAACAGTTTTATTACTCTGATTTGATTTGGGTACTTTGATAATTGCCAAGCACCAATGGAACTTTGCATTACAATGTTATCACTCATACAGAACACATTTGATTTTGACTATTTTTTCTACCAGCAGAGATCACTTTTCTCCCTCATTGTTTGTCCTTTAATCTACTTTATCTAACTCGCCTCCTGTTGTGTAGCTCCTATACATCCTATACAGGCTCTGCATGTTATGCAGCATAAATCACATGACTGGTGTTGGACTGATTCTAAACACCCCTACCAGGTATGCTGACCTTCTGTGTCAGCTAGCTCACTGTGCCACTAGAATTTCCTCTTACCAAGGAAAGAATAGTTATTGGAAACCCCTGAACATGACCACCCTGATCCCTCAGGACCGTAAAAACAATATATTACTTTTTTCTCTGTAATTCGTGCTTACTTGGTCAGCCTCAGAGAGATACACAGAATAAACATTCTGGGAGTTTTCAATAGGTATTTATTGAACAGTTGGTATTCTGGTGTAAAATAGATGAGCTGCAACAACTATTAGACAGTAAGAGATATAAATGATTAGAAGCACTATGAAAGTAAAAGGATGGTAAAGTTTTACCATATTGCAGTAATCATGAATACATACAAGTATAGAAAATACATGATCATAAAAAGATGCATACCGCCTACGATGCTTCCCTAATTAGATGTACCTAAGTGTACCTTTTGTGTGTGTAGGTGTTAAGCCAAGAATCCCTCTAGGGTAAAGTCAGCCCCATTACCTGAAGTGAAATACTGTGGGACACCACTGCGAGCTGGAGTGTCTGCAAGCAGAAACCTCAATGTCTCTGGTCAATGTGTCGACCGGGAAGTCTCGGTCTTTTCTGTCTGTCTTAGCATGATGTGATGTATATATACCCATAGGTCTCCACAGGGGTCCTACCTTGCTGTATCACTGTGTTGGACTATGGGTGATGTCGGGCATGAACTTTGAACATAGATATTATGCAAGAGATGGTAGTCCTGTTGTGCTTCCAAGAATCCTCATGCATAATGAATGAGATTTCAGACTAGGGAAAACCTGCGTTCTGAATGCAGTGTCATATCTAGGTAAAATGTCAGTCCCTGTAAACTCATTATGTATGAAATGTAGGGAAGAATATAGGTAAAGGGTTATGATGTTACCTGGACCTATTTTAGGGTACCTATATGGAATATAACACTACAGAGGTACTCCCATTCTTGCTTCTTCTGCTGCATCGTCTCCATGCATGACAAAAGGAGCATTTAGCTGAGTCCCTTCAACTAATTCAAAAGGAGTCCTGCCGATGGGTGCATGAAAGTCTGTCCTGTAAGCTACAACCACCGTGTATTGTTTTATTTTCAAGATGTGTGGTCTCATTATTCTACTTGGAACCAACGAGGAAGGACTTGTGTATGTGATGTTGTGGTATAACAGAGGGACATGGATTCCATTGGTGAACTAATAGTAATTGTTTACTTATAATTTTCTATACTAGGATTCTTGACATGTTAGTTCCATTTTCTTACCTTTGCTGCATTTAAAAGCCAGTGAGCATAATGGTTTCCTCTATGTCTTTAACACAATTGTTAAAATACAAATTTAACCAAATAGCTCATAATATAATAGTTCATGTCTTAGCAGAATTTGAAGTCAAAGGTAAACTCACAACCAGTATTTTATCCACCAGTTACCAACATCTAACACCTCAGTCATTTCCCTGATTAAGGTTCCAAATTGTGTCCTGCGTTAGGATTTTGTTCTAAGGTATGATTTAGTCCTAAATTAGGATTTTGTCCTAAATTAGGATTTTGTCCCAAATTAGGATTTTGTCTTAAGTTAGGATTTTGTCTTAAATTAGGATTTTGTCTCAAATTAAACTTAATTTTAACTAAAGTTTGTCTTAAATTTAATTTAAGACAAAATCCTAATTTAAAACAAAATCCTAATTTAGGACAAAATCCTAATTTAAAACAAAATCCTAATTTAAGACAAAATCCTAATTTAAGACAAAATCCTAATTTAGAACAAAATCCTAATTTAAGACAAAATCCTTATTTAAGACAAAATCCTAATTTAGGACAAAATCCTAACAAGCCAAAATCCTAATTTAGGAAAAAATCCTAATTTAGGACAAAATCCTAAAGTAAGCAAAATCCTAATTTAGGACACAATCCTAATTTAAGACAAAATCCTAATTTAAGAATTTTGTTGTAAGTTAGTTCTATGAATCGGCCCCAATATTATTTAAGATCTGATCATCCCTGAAGAGGCATTGCTACTAATGACCCAATGCTAATCTCGCCTTAGTCTTAGGAAAATAGGTATTCCCTGACTATGTCAAATCTTGCAACACTGCCACTTTAATACCAAAGAATATTTTCATAATATATTCATTAATTTATGGTGTGTAATTGAGCCTGAAAGAGAAAACCAAAAAAAGACAGAGGTCCATTTTGTTTTTATATTAATTTCAAAGTCAGGTGACTAATCAGAATACACCTTAAGAACAAGAAAGACCTACTGATCTAATAGATTAATTATAGAATTAGGGATAATCAAGCAGCTTAGATGGGGGAGTTTTAACACTGTCAAATGTGGATCAAAAGAAAATGAACTCATTCAATTTATTGTACACATTTTCTAATGTATTTGTCTGAAAAGTGTGCCCTGAAGGGATAGGTGTCATCCACTGAAAAGTAGACACAATGGAAATGAATTGCAAAGCATTTTGTCGACCTATGTCTAAGGTGTTTCATTCATTCCTGTGATTTGTACAATAAGGATTATTGAAAGTTTAGTTTTAGAAGTGAACATATACATGCACCCGTTCCTCCAAATGGAAGAATGGCAGCATCTGCCTATGTAGGAATATGATCCTATCTGAGTGGTTCACTCTGCAAAGTACCTGAATACCCACAAACACACAATACCAAAAGGTAGGAGCTAAATCAAATGAGGACTAATCTGAACTCTTGATCTACGAGCTGACTGATGAGTTTCCCCTACTGAGGATAAAAGCCCTTACCCATTGACTTTGTGGCATGCATCATTTATTTATTTTTTATTGGTTTTAGGAGTTTTCTATAGTGCTAGCCAGACCCGAAGGTATCGGAGCACTTTACAACAGTCAGCCTACGAGAGACATACAATCTAGACAAAAGTAAACACATTATCTTAAGGTGCATTTAAAGTCTCAGTGCAGTGTACCATATTGATGCAAGGAGGTCAGTAGTATAAAAGTTGTGTGTCTGTTGACTTACACCGAGCCTCCTTTGGAGAGGAGTGATAAGGGCACTTCCTCTCATGGAGGGGGGAGGAAAAAGGCTTAATGTCCCCATAACAGTGAGCAGCAGTGTGCTGGCTTATGAGCTTTGATGGCAGCTATCGGTTCGGGAGGGAACAATTGAGGAAGAGGTATTTGAGTGGGCGCTTGAATTTTACAAAGGAAGTGGTAGTCCTGATATGGACTGGAATGGAGTTCCAGAGTTTTGGAACATTTCCAGCGAAGGACGGGCTGCGGTTTTTTGTTTGTTTGCGTGTCCTGAGGTTCCTTGCCTGGCTGGCTTTCTTGAGCTTGGAGGCCAAGTATTCTGTCCTCATCATAGTGCTCCAACTCGTGCCTCAAGGTGTGAGCTACAAACCTGCAAAGCAAGGCAACTCTTAGGATGTTATTTAAGGGAGCACTATGGGACAGGGTTTGGGTGGATGTGGCATTGGTGTTAAATGAGGTTGAATAATTTCTGGTAAATCGGTACGGAATCATAGAACCAGTGTTATAAATACTCATAGGTGGACTGACTAACCTTAAGTACTGCCCTCAAAGAGATATATTTAAAACAGGGGGAATATTCACCCTAATACAGAGGTCGACATGTTTCAGGCCTTTAATGTGCTCCACTGAAAAGGTGCAAGCAGACTTTCTCCAGGACCAACAAAATGTTTTTTTGAGCTCTGTACCAGTCAGTCAATAGATCTTTATTCTATTAAAAAAATCGTGAAACAGTACAAACACAAGAATACAGCAACAAATAACCAAATTATCTCAAGACCAGGTCTTGAGATAATTTGTACACAAAACCATTCCAGCAATCTATGTACTAAGCATGGCAAGGAAGATAGTATCAATTTTATAAAACCCTACAATCAAATCAGTTTGTTAAGTGAACAGCGCATACCATATAAAACATAATCTTCCCTTTTAATCATGGAACCAAAAAAACATGACATATCGTATATAGTGGTCATTCCATTCATTTTTTTGCTACTATGCATGGTTCAGCAAATAAGAACAATTGTAGTGGACCCCACAGTCAGATTATATGTATACAAAACAATGATCTCCCCATATCAGCATGGGTTTAAAAACATATATCAATGCTACATTACTTGGCCACCATGTTACGCAATCTTAATGCAGCCACTATAAATCTGTATACCATAGGCAAGCCCATTCGGACTGTAGTAATTGTAAATAAAATAAATCTGGTCTACATCTTATATGTTAAGTGACCTTAATAAGATCATGAAAAATTGTTTCCTTGGCTATGCATACAAATCACAAAAAAGAAAAAAATTGAGATGGATTGTGGAGATTCTGAGTCCCAAGGGCATGCCAAAAGGTTAGTACCGCTGCGAACATCTCTTGGATAGGAAACCAACAATTAGGCAATATTGAAGCAAAAGTGGTACAAAAGGGGGTGGTGATGGACAGAGCATCTGAATCAATCAAACACTCACACCCAGTCAAAAGATCTGGGTTTAATCCATCACCGTTCTTTAGCCCACTCTGCCACCCCAGTTCAGACATGGCTATATGCAAATCAGTCTGACCCTGTGCCTCATGGGAACAGTCCAGCCTGAACTGCCAGCCATGTCTTCCCTGGACCGTAAACAAGCTTCCATGGACCGTTTTCTGGCATTCCAGCCGTCTTCAGCCCGGCTTGATTGAATCCAGTGGCAAAGTGAGCAAGGGACTCACGTCTGAGCATACCCTCCCACACTTATGGCAGCCAAAAGCGGTGCAAAAGGGGGTGTTGATGGATGGAGCATCTGAATCAATCAAACACTCACACCCAGTCAAAAGATCTGGGTTTAATCCATCACCATTCTTTAGCCCACTCTGCCACCCCAGTTCAGACATGGCTATATGCAAATCAGTCTGACCCTGTGCCTCATGGGAACAGTCCAGCCCGAACTGAAAAGCCATGTCTTCCCTGGACCGGAAACATGCTTCCGAGGACCGGTTTCAGGCCTTCCAGCCGTCTTCAGCCCGGCTTGCTTGAATCCAGTGGTAAAGTGAGCAAGGGATTCACGTCTGAGCATACCCTGCCACACTTATGGCAGCCAAGAGCTTTACAAAAGGGGGTGGTGATGGATGAAGCATCTGAATCAATCAATCAAACACTCACACCCAGTTAAATGATCTGGGTTTAATCCATCACCATTCTTTAGCCCACTCTGCCACCCCAGTTCAGACATGGCTATATGCAAATCAGTGTCACCCTGTGCCTCATGGGAACAGTCCAGCCTGAACTGCCAAGCCATGTCTTCCCTGGACCGGAAACAAGCTTCCAAGGACCGGTTTCTGGCATTCCAGCCGTCTTCAGCCCGGCTTGCTTGAATCCAGTGGCAAAGTGAGCAAGGGACTCACGTCTGAGCATACCCTGCCACACTTATGGCAGCCAAAAGCGGTACAAAAGGGGGTGGTGATGGATGGAGCATCTGAATCAATCAAACACGCACACCCAGTCAAAAGATCTGGGTTTAATCCATCACCATTCTTTAGCCCACTCTGCCACCCCAGTTCAGACATGGCTATATGCAAATCAGTCTGACCCTGTGCCTCATGGGAACAGTCCAGCCCGAACTGCCAAGCCATGTCTTCCCTGGACCGGAAACATGCTTCCAAGGACCGGTTTCAGGCATTCGAGCCGTCTTCAGCCCGGCTTGCTTGAATCCAGTGGTAAAGTGAGCAAGGGACTCACGTCTGAGCATACCCTGCCACACGTATGGCGGCCAAAAGCGGTACAAAAGGGGGTGGTGATGGACGGAGCATCTGAATGAATCAAACACTCACACCCAGTCAAAAGATCTGGGTTTAATCCATCACCGTTCTTTAGCCCACTCTGCCACTCCAGTTCAGACATGGCTATATGCAAATCAGTCTGACCCTGTGCCTCATGGGAACAGCCCAGCCCGAACTGTAAAGCCATGTCTTCCCTGGACCGGAAACAATATATTGAAGCAGAACCTGACCAAATAATACCTATATTGATGATGTGATAGAACATGTAGATAAGGCTCCTTATAGTTTGTGGTGAATGATAGTTGATAAACAGCTACCCTTCCCTTGTCAGACTGAAAGGCTTTTCTTCTCCTCATCAGCATTTGGTTCCTGCCCTTGGTACATCTACCTGTGCTTTCAACTGTAATGATTCAAATCATTAATGAGAGGTAGAAAAGAAAGGTTGCCATAACAGAGCCTAATCTTAACAGGGGAGGTGCACTCACCATTGGGATAATACCTGATACACCCCGGTACATTCTTGTGAAGTTGAAGCAATGAATGGACAATCTGATGATCCACTCCCGTTTCTAACATCCTCCTCCATAGCTTCCCTTGATCAACAAAATCGAACGCAGAGCTAAGATCCATGAAGATAGATATACACAGCCTCATTTCGCCTTGGAGTACTTACAGATTTAAAGATAAAGATTCAGGCCCCGTCAAGAGCTCCCAGGTCCCTGTCTGAGCTTGATCTGCACACCTGAAAGAATACCTTTTGCATTGATCCTAGAGTCCAACAGAATTCTACCCAGAATTCACAGCAGGGTAAATGAGGTAAATAGGACGATAGCATGGATCAGCTCGGTCCCCCTTCCCAAAATTCAGGACAATAATACATTGTATTCGACCAAGACTTTGGGGGACCGACCAGAATTGTACTTTGCAACACATTGATTAGTAATGGTGCCCAAAGATCTAGATTGATTTTTTAAAGTTCAATGGGTACTGCATCTGGGCTTAGTGCCTTGTTACTCTGGCACCGTTGTGTTGCAAAAATTACCTTCTTTAAAGTAACTGTCAGAATTATTCCGTTATCAGGGCTAGGATTATTCATCACTGTATTTTCTAACATGTATGTCAGAATGATGTTCTCATATACCTTCTTTAAATGGACCACCCACAAATGTGATGAAATTGTTGAATCAAGACTTGATTTGTGGGTGTTTATAAACCATCACAATGCCACACGCATTTGCTCCTACCTTACAGTTTCATTTCTCTCCTTAGTCACTTCCTTATAGCGCAATCTACACAACCTCCCTTCCTCCACATCCCTTGGTGATTTTTTTAGGGCTCTAGTAAGGCAGCTGTAAGCTGGGGGCATGTCCTACCAAACCATTTTTTTCTTAGGTTCCCTACTAGATCATGTTATGGTCAAAAGCTCTGCTACTGACTTGCAGATTTCATTGTAAGCCCTAAGTAGGTTTGAATGATTTTCACCAAACCCCAAACAATCCATTAGTTGTCCCCAATATCGGCCTACCAACACTGAAGGTTCTGGATCTATATCAGTCCATTTCCTCAGGATACCTCTATTCTTGGTGGCTTCTAATAAGGGAACAACATGCATTTGTTGCGGCTGGAGGTAGTAAATGAGCAGGTTCAAGGTGAGGCAGTTATGATCGCTCAAACAGTTCAGACTTATTGTACAGTTAGAAACCTCCTTACACCAACCATTTGAATAAGCGATAAAATCAATCATGCTACCCATCCCAGTGAAGGTGACTTGCTTCAGAGCTGCGACCTAAACTAAATCTAATGTGAGGATAAGGTCCTGCCTATTCATAATCCTGTTCAAAACATCACCACATGGACAATGGACTATGTAAATGCAGGTGATTTACATTATCGTACCCCAATAAACAAAACAAGGAACCCCTTGAAATGGAGCACAACCTACTATTAAAATCAGCCCCAATATTATAACAAAATCTCCCTTTAATTGAACAAGTACCAAGATTAGCACCCGGGCAAGTGAATTAGCCATTGCAATATTATTGCAGTTAAATAATTAGGATAGAAATGAATTTGAACAATAGATTGATGTGCCAGAAGAGACAAACAGATAACCTGGCGGTGGGGTGAGTTCAGGAATGATTTTGTTATGCTACCCACAAGGGAGACTACGACTGGGGTTAACAAGCCCCCACTATGATGTCCTGATCTTGAGGCAGTGGCTAATATCATCTGAGAGCAAAACATATTAACATATGTACAGTTACACTCCTATGTATCCTGAAGACACACAATGTGGTACCCCACAATCAAATTAGCCAATTAACATGATTCAATTTGCTGGCAATACCAACCACATTCCAAAATAACAGGTTAAGTTTCGACACTGATGAGGAAATACACAAATTAGAACTCAGCACTGGGCCTATTTGAGCCAGTCGGCATCATCACCTGTGTTGTTAAGGATTGACTTTGTTGCCATTTGCACAACACTTTCAATCGTGTCAGTATAGTATCATTGGGCATGTGAACAGGGATCGATATTTTGTGTTGTCAAATCACACTTTGGTATAGAGCAGGAATGTTAATGACACTGTTTTTATGGACACCGAGCCCCTAGTTTCTGTCCTGAGCCTGAGCATGCAGCACAAAATGTTGATTCCCTGTTAGATTCTTATTGCACACAGTCAATCAACCTGCTCCAAAGGGGTAAACTGAATAATGGTCATGATAATAAAAGAGCTGTGCATTGATTGTAGTGGTATGGCAGATCCTTGGGTCACAACATTACTGGGCCTAAATTAGTATCCAAGTGGAACTGCCTAATGTTACTCTTTGCTGTCCCGGAAACATGTTAATCTATAAAGCAAGAACCCAACCAACTGTCAATCCCTAAAGATGATGACAGCACAGTCCCTTTCTATCCTTTTATGGCAGTTACCCTACCAGGGTACTCTCCAGACAGCAATTATATCTTTATACAAGGCATTACAGTTAGGGCTCCTAAGAGTTCTTCCCACCAATGAATAGCTTTCTTTTTAAATTGGAAGTCATCCTCTATCGATTAGGATGCAACAATGGCAAATGTTGAGCACTAGGGGCGGAGCTTCTGGAGATAATTGCAGAACCATGTTCTACCTTTCCCCAATATGGGAAGGATGGATAGTACAAGATTTAGTTTGTTACTGGTTTGATCTGAGTGGGTTCTGTTGTGGTTATGATTTCCTGCCATCTACCCACTGCCCCAGTGCCATTCGCAAGCACAATTATCTCCTGCAGAGAGAACAAGACTGCTCCAGGACACACAGTCACAGGGCAATTTCTCACTAAGGTCTCAGGCTGTAACAGGGCACATGCACACAGCGTTGCTGAGACTCACTTGAGATTTGAGTGCACACAATCACAGGGCAATCCTCACGAAGATCTCAGGCTGAACGAAGCACACACACACAGCGTTGCTGAGACTCACTTGGACTCCGGGTGCACACGATCACAGGGCAATCCTCATGAAGGTCTCAGGCTGCACAAAGCATACGCACACAGAGTCGCTGAGACTCACTTGGAATCCGGGTGCACACGATCACAGGGCAATCCTCACAAAGGTCTCAGGCTGCACGATGCACACGCACACAGCATCGCTGAGACTCACTTGGACTTGGTGCACATGATCACAGGGCAGTTCTTACAAAGGTCTCAGGCTGCAAAAACAACACACACAAAGCATCACTGTGACACACTTGGAAACTTTTATATTCCTGAGTTTCCACAACCGGGAGCCAGCACTCCTTGGGCCCTTGGACACACGTTACTTCGGGACACAGCACACAGCAAAGTCATTTCAAGCAGGGGGTCACAGAAAACAGTTAAGTCCCTTAGCCTCTCATCAGTTAAATCAGCAAACTGCAGGCCAACCCCAGAACACACAGCAAGGGTCAGGCCTTCTCTTCAGGTATTTTTCCTTGGCAGAGGTTCCTCTTGACCGAGAAGCAGTTTCAAACCTTTTCAGTCTTGATCAGTCCAAAGTCCGGGGGTTTCAGCTCTCAAAGTTATACCCTTAAATGTCTTTGAAGTCTTAGGGGCCCATTAGGATATTGGGCAGATCGTCACCGCCATGCGGGCGGAGGCAATCCATCCGACTTCCTTTGCCGCCCGTCACCCATTTCCCCCCACCATATTGGTATGGCGGGGGGACCGCGAGGGACGGAAAGACCGTCGCCACTTTTCCGCCCTGGTCGCCTTGCGGCCGGGGCAAAAATTGTTTAATATGGTGGCGGTGTCTATTAGACACCGCCAGCCATATTATGATGGGCTTTCGGGAATGCCTTTCTGTGGCAGCAATGCCGTCACGGAAAGGCATGCGGAGACTCCCTGCGGGGGCACATTACGGGCCCCCTGGGACTCCAGGGGGGTGGGGTGTGCACATGGGGCATACCTATGGTACCCCCCCGCATTACAAAGTGCAACATGGCAGGCACGGCGCGGTGCGTGTCATGTTGTGCTTTGAAATGCACAACGTGCATTTTTATCCTTGTGGTGGGCGGCGCTTTCAGCACCGCCCACCGCAATGGTAAAAATACAGGATGGCGGATGCACCTGCCAGTGTGGCGGGTGCATCCTAATGGCCAAGGGGGGACCGCCGCTCCGATGGCGGGTGGTCCCGTTTTGCACAAGGATGGCAGGCGGGCAAAGTCCGCCGCCATCCTGATGGACCCCAAAGTGTTCAGGGGGGCACTGACCTCTGTCCAAACCAGTTCTGGGTGTCTCTCTGTCAGCAACACCTTCTTCCTTTGATAATGGGGGTCTAGGTCCTCAATCACTCAGCAGGAGATGGAGCCATTGTTTTATGGCAGCAGCCCAGGTCTCTTCAACTCCAGGGGCTACACCTCCCCCCTACACTCTAGATGCAGGTCAGCCCGTTGCTGTATCACCCCCTCCCCTGGGTCAAGACATTTCCCAGATCCTAACCCATTCAAATCCAGACAGTCAATCCACAACCAGGCAGACACACACACACAGAATTGTTAGAACAAAGAAACCAGCCACTTCAAAAAGCGTGGTTTCTAAACACACAATTCAAAATCCACCTTCACAAAAAGATGTGTTATTAAATTGTGAGTTCAGGCACACTAAACTTCACCTCTCCATCTTAAGCCTATGGGAATATAAGCTGGAAGCATATTACACATCCTCCCCCATTCGGTCCTATAGGCAAGATGGCCTTGCAAGAGTGAAAAAACGAATATGGCAGTTTTTCACTGTCAGGACATGGTACACACCTTAATACATGCCCTACCTCTCACATACACTGCACCCTGCCCATGGGGGTAACTTGGGCCTACCATAGGGGTGTCTGATGTGCATAAAAAGGGAAGGGTAAGGTCTGTCAGGACAACAAGGCAGTTTAATGAACTGCGCGCAGGCACTGCAATGGCAGGCCTGAGTTCTATTTTTAGGGCTACTTGTGCGGGTGGCACAATTAGTGCTGTCGGCCCATTAGTAGCATTTGCATTACCAGCCCTGGCACACATAGTGCACTTTACTATGGACTTTACTAGTTAGGCAAACATACCAATTATGGACAACCAATTACCATAACAATTTATACAGGGGGCACTTGGACTTTGACATTGATCAGCAGTGGAAAAGGGCACAAAGCATCTAAGTCGGCAACATAAAGTCAGAAAAAGGTCTAGGAGGAAGGCAAAAATTTTAAGAAACTTTAGCCACAAAGTGTCATGTCCAACTGATTTGAAATCTGAATCCTTATCCATGATGTTAAATAAGGCCTTCAGTTTTTAACCCTAATCTTTCCTTTACACACTCAATCTCAAAGTTGATTTCACCCATGGCATTATTTCGTGAACTAGTTATTGATTCTGCAAATAGGTGAAACTTTGGCACAAATAAGACAGCTGGCTTTCTCTTACCACCGAGAAAAGTTTGGTGGATAGGACACTGGTAATATACTTGGTCCCGCCAATCACATTGCGGCCTCAAGATCGCTGTGCCACTGCGTCCCAGGCGGAGTCAGTGGTCACAGGGCAGTCCGACCGCCCAACTCGTAATGGAGTGGTTGGGAAGCTGTGTGTCAGTGGCTGGACCGCCACGCCTCCACGAGTCTGGCAGTCCCCTGACCACCAGACTCAGAATTAGAGGCTTATACCTTCATTAATCAACAATAAGTGGTGCAGAAAATTTGGAGAAATGCATTGAACCTCCCAATTTTTTTAGCATACAGAATTTTTGGAATTCACTTTGGAAATATTTTCCTTGTAAAGAAAAACTTTAACATGTTGCTTGTATAGGAGGATATTTTGGAAAGATTTGAACTATTTATTTATTTTTATCTTTATGGAAAAGATATACTTATCAACATCTGTAAAATGATGGGGAGAGTTGTGATAGTTAAATTACTTGAATCTAAACATTATGGGCAATATCAAATACTTTAGTGGTGCAAGGGAGCGCAGCAAGTCACCTTGCTGTGCTATCCTGCGTCACAGGGAAATGGCAGGAATGTACATATTTTCCAATATAGTACATTCCTGCTCTTTACCCTTGCGCTGGTGCAGTTTTGGAAACCTAACCCTAAATCAAGCACCCATGCACCATAGTGCAAAGCTGCCTGTGTTGTAGGCAGTATTGTTGTTTTTGTGAAGAAAGGGGCAGCTTCCTGCACAAGAGCAATCCTGAGAGGTGTTTTCCTCTTTCTATGTGTGAAGCAGAATGCAGCACACATTGAAAGTGGAAAAAATTGCCATGGCACTTAGACAACAAATTTGCAAACCAGTTTGCTCAGCAAAACAGTATGCATTTTTTTTAATCATGAGGTTCATCTACTACTACTTGTGTGCTCAGCTAGGTACCTGCTTGTACCGGCTTGTGTGTATTTAGTCCTGTGGCCGATACCTGAAACCAATATGTAGTACAGTATATATTTGGATCCTGTTTTCTTTTAGGGGAGCTGATGAGCTAAACTGCTGATATATAGGGATCCTCATTTAGGTAATTTTTGAGATTCACAGACTATTTATTTTTGCAATAAACACTTTACAGAATCCATCACAATAAAAGACAGAGTTTTCTGCAGAGTATTACAATAAATGCTACCAGAAAAAATGTACAATCGTCGATAGAAATGAAATTCATATATAAGATAGGTCAAGCAAAAAATCAACTAACCTTCATACATATGTGGAAATCATCTGTTAGAAAGTATGACAAAGTGGAATCAGTAAATGTAAAAGGAAAAAACGTAATAAGTGCTACAAACATATGAAGGTGTCATGGCACTGTCACCTGTGGAACACAACAACTTATGTAGCAATTGCAAAAGTAACATTAACAGAAATATTACTAATATTGGGCCCGATTCACAGAACTAACTTAAGACAAAATCCTAAATATACTACTTTTGGTATTCACAGAAGGCATTTAGTAGTAGTAGGGTAGGACTTTGTCTTAAGTCTGACCTACGTTTGTCTTAAGTCTGTCTTAAGTCTGTCTTAAGTCAAACTTAAGACAAAATCCTAACTTCACTACTACGAAATGCCTTCTGTGAATACCCAAAGTAGTTGGACAGACTTAAGACAGACTTAAGACAGACTTAAGACAGACTTAGTATGTGAACAACAAGGACCCCCTGAGTGAAAAATAATAATATTCCTAGGACAGGGAAAACAAATTGTATGTATCAAATCCTAGGCAACAATATAACAATGAAAGTGACAAGGTGCAAGAAGAAACATGCAATAAAACAATCTATCATCAAAAAGGGTTCATATTTATTAAACACACATAATAAAATTAACAGATCATATATTGCAAAATACTCATCAATGAATACAATACTTAGTTAAAAACATACAATTAATTGTAAACAAATCAGATAACAACCATATAAATAAAAAAAGGAGACAGTTAATATTAACTGTCTCCTTTTTTTCCTTCGCATGCCCGCCAAATGACTGCTCCATATTGAAGCAGCGGTTAGGCTAATTGGGGTCCTGAGCAGGATTGATGCTTGCGCCTATAGAGGTACAAGGCCCATGAGTATTATGGCTTATGTTCTTGCATTTCTTCATCACGTAGGTGCTGAGTGTCAGAAATGGAAGGAGATAATTCTACCGGCTGAACCCCCTGTCCATCTTCATTTGTCCAAATGTGAGAGTTGTCACCCCCTACACTCTACTCCTCAGGACTATGAATAGGCCGCAGCAGTGACAGAGGACTGCCTTCTGCCACCACTGCCTTTTACATGCTGCTGCACTGCCTATGGTGACAATGTCTAAATGACAGAACCAAGGTCCAAAAGTTCTTAAAATGGCAGCCATGCCAAATAACAGTGGCCTGCATCTGAAATCGTCGGCTGCCCATACTGTAATGAAATGTATGACTAGGGGAGATCATAATAATTGCAGCAATAGCTTATGATATCTCACAGATGATTTGATGCTGTCAGCAGTGCACTGTCCTCTGACATCTCTGGTTGCAGGTCCTGATTTGAGCAGTGAAATATTGCCTGCGAAAATTAGAAGATCTCAGTGTCAAAATAATTCAGGATATGCATATCTCCCATTCTGATAAACAGCTAATATCTGGATTAGCAAGATAATAAAACTTATCAGACTACAGTCGAACAATTTCAGCTGGAGGCCGTTCATTTTGCAGGTGTCACTTTTAAGATCACAGGGTCAGGGTAGGATGAAAGACTCTCCACGGTAACCCTCTCCTGATTCAAGACTGAAATATTTTTCATGATTTTTCCAAAGTTTTCATCAGAGCACTGCCTGAAAGCATTACCTAAGAGGCCTGTATTGTGACATTCAAATCCTCAGAATTACTGGTTTTTAGTGGGAGAGAACTGGCTGTACAATCATTAGTCTGCATATCTCTGGCCTGTAATTTCAAATGATGGCAGCATTGTAATTGAGTGAGTAGAAAAAAGTGAATACTGTATTAGAATCCAGTTCTCTAGCTCCAAAGAAGACAGCCTTGCCTTAACACCACATCCTCGCAGAACTATTCTGCACAGTAAAAGTAATTACAACAAGAATGCTCACCAAACCCCAACGCAAGGCACATGGTCCTCAGGTGCCTTTAGTGAGGCCGAGCAAAGTGCCAACTGCCATCATCTCCTTATGTAACTCACTGTTGACATGCTCCCTGCTGGCGCCATCCTTCACTGCAGATTCACAGTGTTCCGCGCTTTTCCTCCTCATATTGGAAAGCGAACAGCGTAGGCTCCGTTAGGAGTGGACAGACTGTGTTTACTCAGGGTATCCTTGATTGGGCTATTATTACTCCCCCCATTGGTTGGAATCGTTGTTAGGGGTGAGCATGTCAGTAAATTCCAGCCCACCCTCAGTTGCAGAGTTTTTGCTGAACTCCGCACTCCAAGAGGAGTGTAGAGTTGCAAAACTCTGCAAATTCCATCGGCGGAGCGGAGTTTGCTGCCCAACTCTAACCTTATCCTTTAAGACAGACAAAGTCCTTTTGTTGTGAAACCTTGTGAATGCAGCAGGTGCAGTCCTCTCTTGTGCCGTTCAAGGGTCCAGCAGGGCAATCCTGCATCTCCAGACATTTCTTTTGTGTCTTTGAGGGTTTCCAGCACAATCCAAGATTCCATAATCTTGAAGTGAAGTTGGGACTACAAGACTCACAATGCACCTGGCCAAATCCTTCAAAGTCAACTGAACACTGTCCAGCTGAGTTCATCTTGGTGGAGCTCTTTTAACCTGTTGCTTTCAGGGAGTCCACTCCTTCAACTTATAGAGTCAGGCAAAGTCCTGCTATGCTGAAGCCCAAAGTGTGCAACAGGGGCAGTCCTTCCGAGTGTAGTCCTTCTGGTGCAGGCCAGGGGTTCATCAGGACAGTCCTTCTTTTCCTTGTTTCTTCCAGTTTCTGGGAAGCTCTCCCATATTTATCCATGCTTCTGGGGTGACAAGCAGGGGGGCACCCGTGAACAATGGGGGTACAGGGTGCCATCCTGAGGTATGATATCTACCTCCAAAGTGTGGCATATTTTTTTTAAAGAAAGCACTGTTTGTCAAAATCCAAAATGGAGAAAATCTCTCCTGGAGCTTAAGGTCTGACCAATCCAACCTACTGGTGTGGCTAACGTTTCCAACACTCCCATTCCAGCACCTCTGCTAATTCAATTACTGGGATTCCCATCAGACTGGGGGTGCCGACAATGGGAGGGGCTTTTCCTGCCCGAAACTGTCATTCTCTCTTCAAAGACCAGTTTGACAACTCCGCTCCCTTCCTGTCCTTTTCCGGGAAGCACCACTTCACCTCCCACTAGATGTCTCCTTTGTCTCAATGCAGGCCACTTCACACCTCATCAGAGCAGTTTGGCTCAGCATGCCAAAGTCTGGCCAATCAAGAGACTGCTAGAAGGCTGGAAGTTGGCACAACAGAAAAGCAAGTTCTCTTACTTCTTTTCCATCAGAGTTATAATAAATCCAACCATGGCAATCGGTTGAATTTATTCAAACTATTATTCTGACACTTTGAAGTATAATTTTAGCTCACTTCTGTCAATAGTTAGACTTTATTACAGTTTAATAAATCCTTCCCATGTTAGCCTATAGAGCTAATGCACAACAATGGGGAAATGCCAAATTGGCAGTTTTTCTATCATCACAGCTTTTTGAACATCTTTTATAATGTCCCTGCTTATAGTTACAGGGCACCGAATTTGCATATAATATTAATTTACACGCAGCCTGCAACCCACGGCTGGCTTTTAAAATGACAGCAGGCCAGACAGCAGTTCATACTTAAGTGCATTAAATCTGCTGGGCCTCTAAACCTACATTCTCTACCATATACTGGGGGTTACAGATAGGTTGTCAGAACGAAGCTGACGAAGTCATAATGGACCTGAGTACCTCCCATTGTCTTGCTAAATGCTCCAATGTTACTCCCTCACCTTACATCCTTACATTACCTCCTAAACTCAATCCCCTGTGTCACACACTATTTGCTCCAATAACATGTGTGATGAGCACGCTTCCAACCCCAATGGGCAGGAGGGATTGGATACTCACCCCTTAGGCCTGTCTCCTACACGCTGGCAAATGACAGACATTCACCCACACTTTCACTACACACTTTACCACCACCACTCCTCCGAATTCCTCTCTGCCTATACCCATTACCACTCCAAGCTCTGTTTCCTATCTCGATTAAGACCCTATCTCCCTATGTACCTGTACCAGTGGTCCTACCCAACCCTCTACTAACCCTACCACAGCGGAACCTGACCTACTTGCGTGGCCTACTCCTGCGAATAAGTGCTCGAATAATCATGACCTTGAGAAGAAGATTGATGAACTCATGCATGATATTTCGGTAGTCAAAGAGTTGGTGCAAAGCATTCTGCAGTTCTCCCTGAAGATGGAGAAGCGTTGGGTCTCACCCACCGCGCAGAGGAATTATATCTACAATTTTCAGAAACTGCATTCAACCAAAGACCTCATCGCCTTCTGCTCCTATCTTAGCTCCAGCTGGAGATCAAGGCCTCTACCTAACCACCACTCTCGGCCCCACAGACCATTACCTCAGCTATCGGATGTAGATATCATCACCCTGGTTGGGACCTCCGACCTACACTGACTCAAAGACTATCTCCCAACCCAACTCCACTCTCAACATCGCCTCAATCATTGCATACCCTGACAGGGAACTGAACCTTAAATTCAGAAATGTTACCACTGAGAACCTCCTTCACATTAACACCTCCACTCAAGAAGTGGTCACTTCCAACCACCACATTAACTCAATGCTACTCAATTGTAGATCAGCTTTGAAACATGCAGCTTATATTTCTGATCTCATCATTTCGCATAACTTCGACCTTCTGGTCGTCCCCCAAACATGGCTCAATGATCCTTCCTTCCCAATTCTTGACATCTTAATCCCTCTCAACTACTCCATTCTCAGAAGTGATCAACTAGATAAAATACGAGGGGTTATTGCCTGTATTTATCGCTCCAACCTCACAGTCAAACAATCCTCATGTACTGTCTTATCCTCCTGTGAGCAGCTAGTCTCTGAAATCTGGAACAAAGGCAAGAAGCTTTGTGTACTGCATTCGATCTATCACCCTCCCGGGGACAATCTGGTCTTCAAAGAGCAAATCATGGAGGTCATTAGCTCGAGCTTGGATCAACTCTGCCACTTATTCCTCAGAGACTTCAACCTTCATTGGAATGACACAAATGATCCAATTGACTGTTCCTTTAAGACTTTCCTTTCTGTCCTCAATTTCTCACAGCTCTTTAAAGGCCCTTTTCACAATAAAGGCGCCACTCTCGACCATATCATTACCAAAGACAACTTCATACAAGTAGGAGAAAGCCTACCCTGTGACTGGTCTGATCACTTTCAAATTCCCGTCCTCATCCTAGACAAGGGACCGTCTTGTTGGGTTCAACCCCTAAAAGCGAAACAACTGACTCGCAACATGAGAGACCTCGACATTAACATGATAACTTCAATCACCCAAAATAGACTCCACCCCCCCCCAAATTTGACAAACCATGACGATGTTTCTGAATATTGAATTAACACTTTTTCTAACATTCTTCACTCTATTGCTCCAATACAGCTCAAAAGGATCCCAGTCAAACATACTAAACCATGGGTTAATGGTGCCCTAAATAATGAACGGTGCAAACGAAGACTCTCCGAGAGACGCTGGAGAAATTCACCTTCCACCACTAAGCTATCTCAACTGAGGAAAGTGAGAAGCGTTTACAACAAACACATACGCTCGGCTAAAATCTAACACTTCAGAATTCAACTGGATGGAGCCAAAAATAGACCAAAACAATTCTTCGAAATCATTAAGGAACAATCTAACCAACATTCTAACCAGAGCTCTACTCCGCTAACCCTGCTCCCTAGTGGTAATGATTTCACAGTTCACTTCGCTGACAAAACAAGGAAAATGAGCTGGAGCTATTACCTACTACCCCAACCTTGTTAACCAGGATACCGCCAGCAGGATTAGGGGAGTTGGCAGAATCCACGACTATATACTCACCTTTGGGCAGATCTCTCAAAAACAATGCCTCTTGGAGCAGTTTTCCCCTACCAGACTGCACTGAGATACTTCACAACATGGCATTCATCAAACCCTCCAACCACGTTGGTGATCCTCTACCCGCCAAGCGCTATAAAGATTTAATCTCAGCCTTTCTCCCTCTTTGTTCTAGGATCATTCATGAATCCCTCATACAGGGAAAGATTCCGAACTGCCTAAAAGTTGGGCAAGTTACTCTCATTCCTAAGAAGCCCAAAGCCAACCTATCAGAACCAAACAATTTTCGACCAATCACCAGCAGTATGACTCTAGCTAAAGTGCTTGAAAAGTGCATACATTCGCAGCTCTGCAAACATATTGAGAAATATCAACTCCTGCATCCTCATCATTCAGGATTCAGAGCAGGGCATAGCACTGAAACGGCACTAACTCACATTGTTGATGACGCTGTGAGAACCCTTGACCAAAATGTCCGATGTCTCATGATCCTTCTAGACTTGTCCTCAGCCTTCAATACCATCAATCATGAAAACCTGAACAATCTCCTACAACATAGGATGGGATTTACAGGCCCGGTCCTAAACTGGTTTGCCTCCTTCCTTCACAACCACATGCAAAGGACCCTCGCTTCTAGTACCCCTGTCCTGAATGGAGTCCCCCAAGGTTCTTTGCTAGTGCCTACTCTCTTCAACTTATTTATGGAGCCTTTGCAGTCATTCTTAACAGAGCAAACATTCAAAACCACATATATGCGGATGACACGCAATTGTACCTGAAGATCTCCTTGCAAGAGGACATAAAAACGTTAAATGCTGCACTTGTCCAAACTCAACAATGGTTAGCTCAGAACCATCTCCTACTAAATATGCTCAAAACTGAATTTCTTTTGACCACCCCACCTAATCTCTCAGCTCCTACTGTTGACTGGATTAAAAACCTAACTGCTCTGAACTGCACACCTCACGTTGTAGACTCTGCCAAATCTTTAGGTATCACCTTGGATAAACACCTAAACATGCAAGCACACATCAGTAACACTACTAGAAATGTCAATTTCCAACTCAACATTCTGAAGAAAATCAAGCCATTCCCACCCCCTGAAGATGTCAGGCTGGCGGTTCAATCACTGATTATCCCTAGATTGGATCATGGGCTTGTGACCCTTGCAGGACTTCCTAACGCTAGCTTGCCCCACTCAGAGCTACCTTAAACGCATCGGCCAGATTTTAACGGGCTTGAGAACATTTGATCACATTTCACCTGACCTGTTGTAGCTAAATTGGTTATATATTGAAGCGACTCAAGATAGCTTGTCTGACTCATAAAGCCTTACTAAATGGCAACAACCTTCCGGGTAGGAAGGACTTCGGTGGCACCTGCCTAGAATAGATATGAGCGTGTAATGTCTCTGAATGGTTTAAAGTAGGTATCTCAGCTGGGAAAAACAAAATCAAACGACATACATGTAATCAATGTAACATTTCAGTGCATACAAACCAAGATACATATATAATGAACAAAAAGACAATGCTTTATTAGAACAGAAAATCTTATTATTATAAACAATACAAAATCAGAAGGATATTGCTCTATTAACGTTTGAGTCTAGGGTACAAAAGAAACAGTATCTACAATCATGTATACATATACAAAAGAGAACATATATTTCAAAAAGTATGTGCACATCTTTAATTACAGTGAATAAACACACCTTCCCCTTCAGGAAAGATGACCCACAAAACTTAAAAAACAACTCTCATACAAGGCATAGTTTAGACCATCAAACACCAAATAATCCATTCATACTAAAAAACTCTCTCTCAAAATCATACAATTAAAAGATCATGAACAATGGTGAGGGAAACATATGAACTAAGGCTCTGGTCAGGGTTCAAGAGACTTGGGGCCAGATGTAGGTAAATATCATTTACCAATTCTAAATACCGAATTTTACCGATTCGGGATTTTAGAATCGGTAAATAGTATGTAGCTAATGATTCAGTAAATTTTACTGAATCAGTAAAATTCGGTAAACACCAATTCGATATTTACCAATTCGGTATTCCTAATTCATTCCTATGGGCCTGGAGGCCCATGGGATAGAATGAGAATTACCGATTCGGTAAATACTGAATAGGTAATAGGGGGTAGACTTACAAGAGTGGCAGGGTGTCACATTGACATCCTGTTGCACCCCTGAATAGTGCATGGGTGCACATGTGGCACACTTACATGCCCTGAGGGCATGGATGTCTGCCACATGGCAATGTTAAAAAAGCACAAAATTGCTCTTTTAATGGTTTTCGTTATTTACCACCAACTTGCAGTTGGTGGTAAATAACGAATCCTTAAATGTGAAAAGCACTCACTTGAGTGCTTCCTACATTAAGGATTCAGTAATTTACCGAATCGGTATGTTAAGAATTCAGTAATTTACCGATTCCTTAAGTTACCGATTTGGTAAAATACCGAATCCTACAATCATGCCACCTACATTCCAAATGCCAAATACCGGTTGGTAATGGCCAAAATTCTGTAAATTCGGCCATTACAGACCGGTATTGGGCGACCTACATCTGGCTCTTGGTGTCTTGTTGGAGAGGAGTGGAAGGATAAAGAGTCAAACCTCTCTACAAACACAAGAGTTAAATACAGAAAGGATAGATTACAATTTACAGAGTTATTTTGTTTGTAAAGTTCTATGGTTTCCATCAACTCAAAGCCTTACACCACAATACCCCATACTACCTAGAAAATAAGCTTGAGCTATCAGGCTACAGCCGCAACCTCAGAAGTATATCCACCCTTCTCTTGAAACCTCCAAGATTCAAAAAGAAAAAATCATACAACCGCGCATTCTCCGGTCTTGCTCTGAGAATCTGGACTCCTTGCCATCCGAGATCAGATCCAATCCATCCACTACTTTCTTTAAAATACTGCTCAAAAGGCTACTAATGAACGGACGTTAACTCCTTGATCATGCTTGTGTGTTTTGTCAATACCCAAAAACCGTGAAGATATTCTATTATTTCTCTAGTCCTAGATTGCTCCTTTAACTGCATTAACTGCATTAATTGTTGATTGTGCTTGTTTCCTCTTTCTGTTAAAATTCTTTGAGGCACATTGCACATCTTGGTTCATTCTATTGTATGATGTTTACTTGGAGCGCTCCATGGCACCTCTGAGACACAATGGGGCATATTCTTAATGAGCTATCACAGAGTTAACAGCACTTTATCGCAGCCAAAGTCACAATAAATTTATCGCCCCACTCACAAGCTGGTGCTAACATCCCATAGTGCCAGATTACCTGCGATAGCAGCCGTAAAATACATCGCCACAGATGAGCCCGTAACTTTTGCTAATGAGATGCAGAGTAGGCGCTTCCGAGCAAAAAGCAGCGACAACACCACTCCCCAACATTCTCAACGACCAGCCAGATTGGCGATAAGATCAAAAAACATGATAAAGAGCGTTAGCAGCAGGAAACAAAGCACCTGCTCCGACCTGGTGTAAATTCGACCACAGCCTAAACCACAAACATGAGACAAGGCCAGAGAAACACCTGAAGAAGAACAGATGCCATGGAGCCACAGATTATGCAGCCTGGACACCCAAGAGGGCCACAAAACCCACCTCCACCACCCCAGGCCCCCCCCTCCCCAGGCCCCCCAAGAAGACATGCCACATCAACTACACAGAATCATGTACCAAATATTCTGCCTGATGTCGCACAATCACATCTGGTTACATGCATGTGTTGACACAAAAATGAGCATCACACATTCACCTTCGAAGCAACAAATGAAAATGTAGTAAAACAAACACAGAACAGAAATGAAGACACATGGTGGCATCCCTCGGGACACTCCGTAGGTCCCAGCCTGCAAGACAAAAATCATGATGAGAAGGTGTGTCCTGCACACATCAAGGGACAGAGAGAGCAAAGGAGAGATAGATAGAGGGAGAGAGAGATAGGCAGACATAGAGGGGGAGAGAGAGATAGACAAATAGATTGGGGGAGGGAGAGAGAGAGACAGACAGAGAGGGAGAGAGAGAGACAGACGGACAGAGAGGGGGAGTGAGAGATAGACGGACAGAGAGGAGGAACGTGATAGATGTACAGAGAGGGGGAGAGAGATAAACGGACAGAGAGGGGAGAGAGATAGACGGACATAGAGGGGGAGAGGGTACACAGTCAAAATATCGAGTAGGAAATATCGACCTACCATAATATCGAGTATGAAATATCGAAGGTGCATAATATCGAAGTCAAGAATATCGTACGACAGAATATCGACCCTAAGGTAAGTAATATCGAAATTCTTTATATCGATTTAAGTAATATCGAAGTTAGTAATATCGATAGCATATATATCGATGTTACTAATTTCGATGACACTAATATCGATATTTGTATTATTTTATAGTTTTTTATGATGTATGTGTTATATGTTTAACTTAAGTATTTAAAATAATGACTATTATATGTGTATTAATTTTATATAATAATAAATTAATTTATAAGAAAATTGTATGTTTTAGTACCGGAGCGGGTTGTGGGTTTATAGGGGAATAGGGTGGGAAGTAATTTAATTATGGTAAATTGATTATTAATTAGTAGGATTTATTAATAAATTATAATTAATTGGTAATTATTTGTAAATAATTGGAAAATAATTTTAATTAATTTATTAATTGATATATATGTTTTGTAGTGGGTTGTGGGTTTATAGGGGAATTGGGTGGAAGTAATTTAATTATGGTAAGTTGATTAATAATTAGTAGGATTTATTAATTAATTATAATTAATTGCTAATTATTTTTAATTAATTGGAAAACAAATTAAATTAATTGATTAATTGATATATATGTTCTGTAGCGGGATGTGGGTTTATAGGGGAATAGGGTGGGAAGTAATTTAATTATGGTTAATTAATTAATAATTAGTAGGAATTATAAAATAAATTTAATTCATTGGTAATTAATTTTAATTAATAGTTAATTAATTTTAAGTATTTGCTAATTAATTTTCATTAATTCATAAATGGATAAATGTGTTATGTTGTGGGTAGTGGTTTTATAGGGAAATATGGTGGGAAGTAATGTAAATTTAATTAATTAATAATGTATTAAAAATAATTGTATTGTTAATAATATAATTGTTAATTAATTATTAATTGATAATAAAATATTAATAAATGGTATTATTTTAAATTTATTTTAGGTTAAATATATTTTGCTAAGCATGTATTTTATAATTATGTATAGGTATTGTATATGGTTTATATTTATTTAAAAGTTTATTTTTTATAATTACAAAAATCTTTTATTTATAAGTATGTTACTTTAACCCTTATACTATCCAACACTTTCCCTACTGTTGCACTCTCTGGAGTTGGAATAGTAGTTTTTTACCCCTACGCTATCCAACGCTTTCCCTACTGTTGCACTCTCTGGAGTGGGAATAGTAATTTTTACCCCTACGCTATCCAATGCTTTCCCTACTGTTGCACTCTCTGGAGTGGGAATAGTAATTTTTACCCCTACGCTATCCAACGCTTTCCCTACTGTTGCACTCTCTGGAGTGGGAATAGTAATTTTTACCCCTACGCTATCCAATGCTTTCCCTACTGTTGCACTCTCTGGAGTGGGAATAGTAATTTTTACCCCTACGCTATCCAATGCTTTCCCTACTGTTGCACTCTCTGGAGTGGGAATAGTAATTTTTACCCCTACGCTAATGAACGCTTTCCCTACTGTTGTACTCTCTGGAGTGGGAATAGTAATTTTTACTCCTACGCTATCCAACGCTTTCCCTACTGTTGCACTCTCTGGAGTGGGAATAGTAATCTATACTACTACGCTATCCAACGCTTTCCCTACTGTTGCACTCTCTGGAGTGGGAATAGTAATTTTCACCCCTACGCTATCCAACGCTTTCCCTACTGTTGCACTCTCTGGAGTGGGAATAGTAATTTTTACCCCTACGCTATCCAATGCTTTCCCTACTGTTGCACTCTCTGGAGTGGGAATAGTAATTTTTACCCCTACGCTATCCAACGCTTTCCCTGCTGTTGCACTCTCTGGAGTGGGAATAGTAATTTTTACCCCTACGCTATCCAACGCTTTCCCTACTGTTGCACTCTCTGGAGTGGGAATAGTAATTTTTACCCCTACGCTATCCAATGCTTTCCCTACTGTTGCACTCTCTGGTGTGGGAATAGTAATTTTTACCCCTACGCTATCCAACGCTTTCCCTACTGTTGCACTCTCTGGAGTGGGAATAGTAATTTTTACCCCTACGCTATCCAATGCTTTCCCTACTGTTGCACTCTCTGGAGTGGGAATAGTAATTTTTACCCCTACGCTATCCAACGCTTTCCCTACTGTTGCACTCTCTGGAGTGGGAATAGTAATTTTTACCCCTACGATATCCAATGCTTTCCCTACTGTTGCACTCTCTGGAGTGGGAATAGTAATTTTTACTCCTACGCTATCCAATGCTTTCCCTACTGTTGCACTCTCTGGAGTGGGAATAGTAATTTTTACCCCTACGCTATCCAACGCTTTCCCTACTGTTGCACTCTCTGGAGTGGGAATAGTAATTTTTACCCGTACGCTATCCAACGCTTTCCCTACTGTTGCACGCTCTGGAGTGGGAATAGTAATTTTAACCCTACGCTATCCAACGCTTTCCCTACTGTTGCACTCTTTGGAGTGGGAATAGTAATTTTTACCCCTACGCTATCCAACGCTTTCCCTACTGTTGCACTCTCTGGAGTGGGAATAGTCATTTTTACCCCTACGCTATCCAACGCTTTCCCTACTGTTGCACTCTCTGGAGTGGGAATAGTAAATTTTACCCTTACGCTATCCAACGTTTTATATAATTAATTGTAAAAAAAAAATGTTTATTTTATTTTTTATATTAGTTACATTTTATTTATGTTATTGTTTTATGTTTGTAAATGTATTAGTAATTTAGAATATATTTTATTAATTTATAAATAAGTAAATTAATTATTAATACTTATTGTTCAGTACATATATATTATATATTTACTGTATATATTTAATTAATGTATTATTAATATATATGTATTATTTATTAAATTTAAACATTAATAGATACTTTTAAATATGTAGATTTTATTTATTAGTGTTATATACTTTATTTTACATTTATATATTAAAAGAAAAAAAATCGATATTTTTAACATCGATATTTTTTACATCTATATTATTTTTTCGATATTTTTGTACTTACCATGTTGTAGATAGGATGTCGATATTCTTGCCCTCGATATTGTTGACTCGATATTCCTGTAGGTCGATATTTAGGAGGTCGAAATTCTGTCAGTGATCCGGGGGAGAGAGACACAGATAACAGAAGAGATGTACAGGGAGAGAGAGTGCTTACACTGCGCACCCAGGCCACACTTCTAACCTGCTGCCACTGGTGTGTCTCCCACCATGGGCCTGTATGTAGTGCAGTTCACCAAGTCCCACATCTGAAACAGATCCATCATCTGAAACAGAGTCCAGATACATGAATGGCACAGTACATACAATTGCACGCAACATCAAAGATTTTCTGCCCCTGCGCACCCAGGTAGCTGCAGCCCAGCCTCTCCCACCACCTAGCGGTGCATGCCCGCTCCTGCGCACCCAGGCCTCACTGCACACCTTCTGCTACCGGCATGTAGAAAGGAGGGCCCACCATGTGCTGGTGCAAGCCCTAAGCTCCAAGCCTGCAGACATGGCACCCTCCACGCCATGCAGTATAATCACCCTTCTCTTGAAACCTCCAAGATTCAAAAAGAAAAAATCATACAACCGCGCATACTCCGGTCTTGCTCTGAGAATCTGGAACTCCTTGCCATCCGAGTTCAGATCCAATCCATCCACTACTTTCTTTAAAAAACTGCTCAAAGGGCTACTAATGAACGAACGTTAACTCCTTGATCATGCTTGTATGTTTTGTCAATAACCAAAAACCGTGAAGTTTCTTCACTGATATTCCATTATATCTCTTTACCTCATTTTTGTTCTAGTCCTAGATTGCTCCTTTAACTGCATTATTTGTTGATTCTGCTCGTTTCCTCTGTCTGTTGAAATTCTTTGAGGCACATTGCACATCTTGGTTCATTCTATTGTATGATGTTTACTTGGAGCGCTGCATGGCACCTCTGAGACACAATGGGGCATATTCTTAAGGAGCTATCACAGAGTTAACAGCACTTTATCGCAGCCAAAGTCACAATAAATGTATCGCCCCATTCACAAGCTGGTACTAACATGCCATAGCACCAGTTTACCTGCGATAGCAGCCTTAAAAAACATC
Organism: Lissotriton vulgaris; assembly: GCF_964263255.1. Taxonomy (NCBI): domain Eukaryota; kingdom Metazoa; phylum Chordata; class Amphibia; order Caudata; family Salamandridae; genus Lissotriton; species Lissotriton vulgaris. The sequence continues at coordinate 1,436,053,804 of NC_141691.1, forward strand.
GCCACAGATGAGCCCGTAACTTTTGCTAATGAGATGCAGAGTAGGCGTTCCCGAGCAAAAAGCTGCAACAACACCACTCTTCAACATTCTCAACGACCAGCCAGATTGGCGATAAGATCAAAAAACATGAAAAGGCGCGTTAGCAGCAGGAAACAAAACACCTGCTCCGACCTGGTGTAAATTCGGACCACAGCCTGAACCACAAACATGAGACAAGGCCAGAGAAACACCTGAAGAAGAACAGATGCCATGGAGCCACAGATTATGCAACCTGGACACCCAAGAGGGCCACAATACCCACCTCCACCACCCCCAGGACCCCCCTTCCCGGGCCCCCCATTAAGACATGCCACATCAACTACACAGAATCATGTACTAAATATTCCACCTGATGTCGCACAATCACATCTGGTTACATGCATGTGTTGACACAAAAATGAGCATCACACATTCACCTTCGAAGCAACAAATGAAAATGTAGTAAAACAAACACAGAACAAAATGAAGACACATGGTGGCATCCCTCGGGACACTCCGTTGGTCACAGCCTGCAAGACAAAAATCATGATGAGAAGGTGTGTCCTGCACACATCAAGGGACAGAGAGCGAGCAAAGGAGAGAGAGAGAGAGGGAGAGAGAGATAGGCAGACATAGTGGGGGAGAAAGAGATAGATGGATAGATCGGGGGAGGGAGAGAGACAGACAGAGAGGGAGAGAGAAAGACGGACAGAGAGGGGGAGCAAGAGATAAACGGGCAGAGAGGAGGAGCGTGATAGTTTGACAGAGAGGGGGAGAGAGATAAACGGACAGAGAGGGGAGAGAGATAGACGGACAGAGAGGAGGAGAAAGACACAGATAACAGAAGTGATGTACAGGGAGAGAGAGTGCTTACACTGCGCACCCAGGCCACACTTCTAACCTGCTGCCACTGGTGTGTCTCCCACCATGGGCCGGTATGTAGTGCAGTTCACCAAGTCACACATCTGAAACAGATCCATCATCTGAAACAGAGTCCAGATACATGAATGGCACAGTACATACAATTGCACGCAACATCATTGCTTGTCTGCCCCTGCGCACCCAGGTAGCTGCACCCCAGCCTCTCCCACCGCCCAGCGGTGCAGGCCCGCCCCTGCGCACCCAGGCAGCTGCACCCCAGCCCTTCCTGCCGCCCAGCAGTGCATGCCCGCTCCTGCGCACCCAGGCCTCACTGCTCACCTTCTGCTACCGGCATGTAGAAAGGAGGGCCCACCATGTGCTGGTGCAAGCCCCAAGCCCACAGACATGGCACCCTCCACATCATGCAGCTCCACTACGTAGGTCCCCAGGTCTTACATTTGGTGCTGGGTCTTGATTTCTCAATGGAAGAGGACATACCAGTGCACCTGGCATCATCGAAGGCTGCACACCCGCTCAACCTCATGGGTGCCATTAACTCTGTGATCCAGGAGGCAAAGCCATGTGGCAGTAGGCCTGCGCTGCCCGCTGGCTCAAGCCTACGCTGCAGTCCAGCAGGTCACACAAAACCAGAGCCGTCCTGCCCGATGGGTGGGGCATCATCGCAGGTTGCACATCCGCTCAGCACTTAAGGTTCAGCTACCTCAGTGCACCGAAAGTCACGTTCCGTGGCGGTGTGCCTGTGCAGGACGTAGTGCATCCGGTGCCACCAAGTCTGTGCCCCACAAGTCATAGACCCTCTATGATTGGGTATCGTGGTGAAGATGCCATCATGTCGCCTGCGGAATGTGATGTCGCAGGCCCCTGGGCCCCCATGCCTACATGCACACCACATGCATACACCCGAGAGAGGTTGGAAATGGCGTCGGGCACGTGCGCCCGGCCCTTTTTATTTGCAGGGTCACATGTGCCTTGACGTGTGTGCTGGATAGTTGTGGTGTGGGTGTATACCAGCTGTGGGGGAGGGGCCGTGGCATGCTGACATCTAGACCTGTGAGCAGAAGATCACCACAGGTAAGTCCTGGCACATGTAGCTTTGTTGTACCCACTGGAGTGTAGGTGTAGTGGGCTGACCTGGCGTATGCCAGTCTAGCGTGAGGGATTGAACAATGACCCCTGGGCTCTGGGCGTGGTTATGTACGGGGCTGGACAAGGAAGCAATTAATGCGTGTGTTGCTGTTTTTGCATCGGTGCCACCCGCACAGCATTCGGCAATGTGTCACCCTGTGACCCAAGTCTAATGACATGAGCCCCATGGACGTAGGGGGAATTCACTGACCCTACATTCATCAATACTACCACACATGAAAGACCATAGACACGACACATCTGAGTGATTCAGAATTTTTAATGCACATTCAGTGGAGTGTTGCATCTGGAGCAAACCTCACTTTACAATGTTGGCCCATGGAGGGCCAGCCAGAGTCCTTCAGGAAATGACAAGTCCAATGGAAGAGTAAGAGTTCAGTCCGCACTCTGTTTGCTGTGCCATTGGCGATCAAACAGAATATGGCAGTCCATTGCGAGGTCCAAGGTGAGTGTCGCAGAGTGTATCGGGAGACAGAGGAAGGTGATGATGCAGAGATCAGAACCAAGCTGAAACTCTCCATACGGCGGAGATCAATGCTACTGCGTCCTTCTTACCACAATGGAAGATTCAGCCACATCTTTGTCCTCTTCAGTTCCATGTGCCTCACGTGTGCGTGACACTGGCCTTTCTCCAGCACTGTGTGGCAGTGACACCTCAGGGGCCAGAGGTGGAATGTCTGCCAGACTGTGTGGTACTGACACTTCAGGGGACAGAGATGTGGATGTAGTGGTAGCCGCAGCATGCATCAGCGCCAGGCCTTGTGGCAGCAATGCCATGAGGATGATTTTGAGGTCATTGAGGAACCCAGCTACCACTTGCTGGTGTGCAGCTGTGGCAGCCGCTCTTTCCGCATTGGCCCGCTCCATGGTCTCCATGAGCCTCCGCATGTTTCCCACCTCCCGGGAGAGCTTGATAGAGCCACTCTGACTTGTCAGTCGTTCTTGTCTCTGAGTCAGGACTCTGGCGATGTCAGCCATGGTTTGTTGGAGAGCATGGAGCGGACTGTGGGTGTCCGTTAGGGAGTGTGAGTGGTCTATGATGGGACTTAGACACCCATGTATGGCATCTAGTTTGTCTGCCAATGCGGTTGAAGCCCACCTTCACCAGTTCAGCCAGCTGCTCCTGGCATCCCAACACATGGTATTGGAATTCCATGTGTTCTTCAGGGGGTCCTGGGAGACAGCCATGGTGGTGGGTGATGCCTGCTGTGTGGTCTGTGCAGTGGGGTGTGTCCTCGTTGCAGCTGGCCTGGCCTGCTCCTGGAGGTGGGCTGCTGAGGCTGTCAATGAACTCTTGTAGGGCATCAGAGTCAAAGCTGTGGTGGTCCTCTTTGTCATAAGAGAAGAGAGGTTCGAGCTGCTCTGCAGGAGGTGTTGATTGTCCCTCTGGAATGTGAGGGGGAGATGCAGTTTAATAATGTGTTAACATTGTGTTGTCGTATTTTACATGTTTACATACAGACTGCATGACTGTGTACATTGTGGCTGTTTCTGGGGAGCTGCTTATTTGATGGGGGACAGTGGACATTTCAACAACAGACTTGTGTGGGTTTCTACATAAACATAGTCATCTCACATTTCCCTGCAATTCCACTTGTGTTTGGCCAGTGTCTTCACCCAAGCGGCACCAGTTGTGTCCTGTTTTCTGTTGTGGACGTTTTGTGGTTTGTGCCACATTGATGTTAGTGTTGCTGTGCTCTGCATGTCATGTGTGTGTGTGCTCCATTTCGAGGGTGTGGCTCCTGCTGCTCTGTTTTGCTTCCCCTTATCCCTTTTCTGCAGTATGCCTTTGGGTTCTGTGCTTATACAGTGCTGAGATGTTGCATACTTGTGTACATTGGCCTCTTGGTGGGAGTTGGGTTCTGGAGTATGGTTTGTCCGCAGATGTGCTCAGCTCAATTATGCATGTGTGCCATTGTGCCCATCTCCCCCGTCCCCCCAGTGCCTGGTCGTTACTCACCCTGTTGCTGTTGTGTCCGGTTATGTTGAGCAGTGTCCGGTCCCCCGACTCTAGTCACCGCCTCCCTACTGATGACTGTGGACACCATTTTCTCCATGTTGTCCAGGTCCCCCTGTGACGCAGGACTACCACCTCCTGTCCGCATTGCTGCCTTCTGGTCGTTAGCGAGATTCAGCTTGGTTTTGTGCTTGACGTCATTCCAGCACCTGTTGACCTCATCCATTGTCCTCTTCAGCACTCCCACTGCATTCATCTTGTCCACGATGGACTGCCATAGTCCATTTGTGGTTACCAATCAAACAGTGGAGGTGACGAACCGTTGTTGATGGTGTTTGACCACCTCCATTATCAGGATCCTGCTTTCCTGTGGACTGAACTGCTTCTTCATACTCTTCTTCTCCTTGGCCTTCCCTGACCCCAAGGTCCCAGCCAGGTTCTCCAGGGGGCTTGTGGGATTCTGGTTCTCCGCCGTACTTGCTACGGCAACATCCATTGTGCTTCGATGTTGTTTAGCATTTGTTTATCAGTTTTATTCTACTTTTATGGTGATTTTTCCCACCTGATGCATTTGGATTGCAGGCCTGTTGCTGGTTTTTGCTGATTTTAGTATTGCGATTGGCCTCATCGCAGCTTTTTTGCATTTGCGTTTTACATTTTTGCAGCATGGCGTTGATTTTAATGCGGTCAGTTAACACGTTGTCTGGAGCCTGTCGCATGGTACCGTCGTGTTGAGAATGCTTGGTTAGCACAGCGTAATTTTCCCGCGATACACTGCGATGTTGGAAGTTGCGTTAAGTAACTTTTGCGATGGTTATCACACGTACTTGAGACTATGCCCCAATTTTAATGTTTTCCCACAGGTTGTACCTTCACTTACTTTGTTTATGTTTTCCATACTTGCTGCGCCAACTTTGTCCAGCGCTCTGATACCACTTTGGGTCTTGTTCAAGCTCTATAAAACTTTTCAAATAAGGAATATGCTACTTACCAGTATGCATCTGTTCTTGGCATAGAGGGCTGCAGAGTGGTACATTATGAATAGATCGCCATCTGGTGTTGGGCTCGGATGATTGCACTTTGTTTTTCTCTTGGAGAGTCTTTTGTATCTTGGTGACTCCTCCCTTAGTTGGTAGTGCGCATGGGCATCGGCTCCATCCTTAGATTGTTTTGCCATAGTAGGGTTAGATGGAGTAGTATAGTAGAATACAGATAAGAGTGCCCATGTAAGTGTATCTAAATAAGATAATGTTGGAACAGACACAGGTTTCCGGGGAGGCTGGGAGGGCATGTACCACTCTGCAGCCCTCTATGCCAAGAACAGATGCATACTGGTAAGTAGCATATTCCGTTCGAGGCATATGGGCTGCAGATGGTACATTATGAATAGACTATACAGCAGTTCTCTCCCTAGCGGTGGTCGCCCGTGTCTGTTGCAACTGTCTGAAACAATGTTTTTAATACTGCTTGTCCCACTCTAGCTTGTTGTGTTGTGTGCACATCTACACAATAGTGCTTTGTGAAGGTGTGTGGTGTAACCCAGGTAGCTGCTCTGCATATGTCATCTAGTGGAATGTTTCCCAAAAATGCCATAGATGCTCCTAGTTTACGTGTAGAGTGAGCTCTAGGAGGAACAGTTAATGTTCTCTTTGCCTTTAAGTAGCATATTTGAATGCATTTTACAATCCATCTGGCAATGCCCGCTTTGGAGATGGGATTGCCTTTATGTGTAGGAGAAAACGCAACAAATAGCTGTTTTGTCTTTCTGAAAGTTTGTGTTCTTTCTATATAGTACAATATGGCCCTTTTAACGTCCAGTGTATGTAGGGCTCTTTCAGCTACTGTTTGTGGTTTTGGAAAGAAAACCGGTAATTCCACTGACTGATTGATGTGGAATGCTGAAATAACCTTCGGTAAGAACTTTGGGTTTGTTCTAAGAACCACTTTATTTTGGTGTAGCTGCATAAATGGTTCTTGAATCGTAAAAGCCTGCAGCTCACTTACTCTTCTAAGTGACGTGATAGCTATGAGGAAGGCCACCTTCCATGTGAGGAATTGTATTTCACACCTATGCATCGGTTCAAAGGGTGGCCCCATTAGTCTGGTAAGCACTATGTTGAGATTCCAGGCTGGGGAAGGTGGTCTTCTTGGTGGGATGACTCTCTTGAGTCCTTCCATGAAAGCTTTAATTGCTGGTACTTTAAACAGTGACAGATGTTGCCTGTTTTGTAGGTACGCCGCTATGGCTGCGAGATGAACTCTGATAGAGGTATATGCCAGATTACGTTGCTGTAGGTGTAATAGATAGCAAATGATTTGTTTAGTGGATGCGTCCAGAGGGTTGATGTGCTTACTGCTACAGTGTATAGCAAACCTCTTCCATTTTGCTGCATAGCATGCTCTGGTGGTAGGACGTCTTGCTTGTTTAATGATTTCCATGCATTCTGGTGGTAAATCTAAATACCCAAACTCTATGACCTCAGGAGCCAGATCGCTAGGTTCAGTTGTTTGGGATCTGGGTGCATTATTTCTCCATGGTTCTGTGTAAGATGCATGGGTAATAACCTTAGCTTTTGATGTGGTACTTGTGAGAGTTATAGCAGCGTGGTGAACCACGGCTGTCTCGCCCACGTGGGTGCCACTAGTATCATTGTCATTGAGTGTTGCTGTAGTTTCCGAACCAGTAATGGAATTAGTGGTAGAGGAGGGAACGCGTAAGCAAATTTGTTGGACCAATTTATCCACAGTGCATTGCCCTGGGACCTTTGGTGTGGGTACCTGGATGCGAATTCTTTGCATTTTGCGTTCTGATGATTGGCAAACAGATCTATCTCTGGTTGCCCCCATTTTTGGAAGAATGGCTGTAGTATTTGGTCGTGCAGCTCCCATTCGTGTACTTGTTCTGACTGTCTGCTTAGGATGTCTGCTATTTGATTTTGAACTCCTGGTAGGTGTTCCGCTAACAGGTAGATCTTTTGAGGAATGGCCCATCTCCATATGTCCTGTGCTAGTTTGGACAGTTGGAGAGAGTGTGTCCCCCCCTGTTTTTGAATATAATACATTGCAGTCATGTTGTCTGTTCTGATCAGGACTGCTTTTCCTGCTATTTGTATTAGGAAAGCCTTTAGTGCTAGAAATATTGCTAATAGTTCTAGGTGGTTGATGTGCAGTTTCTTTTGCTGCACACTCCACTTCCCCTGTACTGTGTATCTGTCCATATGCGCTCCCCATCCGGAGAGCGATGCGTCCGCTGTTATTGTCACTTGTGGAATTGGCTCTAGGAACGACCGTCCCTTGGAAATGTTTTCTGTGTTCCACCACTTCAGAGAGCGATGCGTCCGGTCGTTTACCAACACCAGATCTGTAATCTGACCTTGAGCCTGATTCCACTGTGTCGCTAGACACTCTTGTAGTGGGCGCATTTGTAGTCTGGCATGTGGTATTAGCTGTATGCAGGAGGACATCATGCCTAATAGTTGCATAAACACTCGTGCTGGTAGTAAGTGTTGTGGTTGAAATCTTTGTATTAACCCGACCATTGTCTGTACTCTGATTGGGTTGGGGTATGCTATTGCCTTCTCTGTGTCTACTGTAGCCCCCAGGTATTGCTGAATCTGGTTTGGTTGCAGGTGTGATTTTTTGTAGTTCACCGTGAACCCTAGGTGGTGCAGCAATTGGATTGTCTTCTGTGTGTTGTGAAGACATTCTTCCTTTGACTTGGCCTTTATTAGCCAATCGTCCAAGTATGGGAAGACATGTATTTGTTGTCTTCTTAGGTGTGCTGCCACCACAGCTAGACATTTTGTGAAAACTCTTGGTGCTGTTGTGACACCGAACGGAAGGACTTTGAACTGATAGTGTTGTCCTTCTAACACAAACCTTAGGTATTTCCTGTGGGCTTTGTGAATTGGGATATGAAAGTAAGCGTCTTTTAGATCCAGTGTAGAAAGAAAGTCCCCTTACTTCAGTAAAGGGAGTACTTGTTGGAGCGTGACCATGTGGAAGTGCTCCGAATTTATGTACGCATTGAGAGGTCTTAGGTCTAATATCGGTCTTAGGGACCCGTCCTTTTTGGGGATCAGGAAGTATAGAGAGTATACTCCCGTTCCTTGTTGATCCTTTGGGACCTTCTCTATTGCATGCTTTTGTAGAAGTGCTAGAACTTCTTCTCTTAACAATGTTAGATGATCTTGACTCATTGGACGCTGTTTGGGGGGGATGTTTGGCGGGGTAGCTGTGAGTTCTAGGCAATAACCATGTTGGATAATTTGTCTCACCCACTTGTCTGACGTGATGTTTTCCCAGACAGGTAGGAACTGTGATAGACGTCCCCCGACCGGTGTTATGTGGTCTGGGGGGAGTTCTATGAAGTCACTGTTTTGGTGTTGAGGCGTTGCGGTTGTTATTATTTCCGCGGCCTCTACCCTTATTGTTGTTACCTCTGTAACTCCCTCTTGAATTACCTCTGGGTGATGTTGGTGTGAAAGATGTGGTTTGCTGATTTGTTCCTGTGTTCTTTGAGCCCCCTCTATAGGTGGATCTACGAAAGGAACCTCTGTGTGTTGGCTGTTGCAATGCTCCCATTCACTTAGCCGTTTCCGTATCTTTCTTCATTTTTTCTAATGTCTCGTCTGTGCTTGAACCAAACAATGTTTTTTGATCAAATGGTTTGTTGAGTAAGGCCGTTTGTACTTCTTGTTTGAATCCTGAGATTCTAAGCCATGCATGCCTTCTTAGCATGACACTCGTGTTAATAGACCTTGCTGCAGTGTCTGCTGCGTCTAATGCACACTTAATGGAAGTATTGGTTATTATTTTACCTTCCTGTATTAATTGATCTGCCTTTTTCTGGTGTTCTTTTGGGAGATGTATGAGAAGTTTCTCTAACTCATCGTAATGTGCCCTGTCATATCGTGCGAGTAGTGCCTGTGTATTTGCTATACGCCAGCTATTCGCTGCCTGTGATGCTACTCTTTCGCCTGATGCATCTATCAGCTTTGATTCTTTATCTGGTGGAGGTGCCTCTCCTGTAGATAGTGAGTTTGCTCTTTTACGAGCGTTTGAGACCACCAGCGAGTCTAGAGGTACATGTCCTTTAATAAAAATTGGGTCCTTTGGAGCCGCTTTGTATTTTTTATCAATTCTTGGGTTTAACACCCTGGCTCTCACTGGGTTTTCGAATATTTCCTCTGTGTGAGTAAGAAGACCCTTTAACATAGGCAGAGTATCTGATGTTCTCTGTGCATTAGGTAGAGTCTCTAACAAGAAATCTTCTATTTGAGGTTCTGTATGCATGTCTAACTTGTGATATTTTGCTGCCCTATTAATTAGCTGCACAAAGCCTGTGTTATCATCAGGTGGTGAAGGCTTTGAGGGATATAGTTCTGGGTCATTGTCCTCATCTGACCCTACATCATAATTTTCCCATGGGTCCTCCTCATCTGGGATGGTTTCATCATCCCCCTGAGGTTCTCCCTCCCCTAGATCACTGTCTACATCTGACTGAGGTGTAGCTGGTCTTGGTGTGGAAGGTGTAGGAATATTTGGCCTATTGTGAGGAATAGGAGAAGAGGGTGTGACCCTAGGACGAGGAGAAGCAGGAGGAGTTATATTAGTCCCCATTGTTCTCTTCTTTGGAGGAAGAGGTTTATCTTCTGATTGTTCACTCTTTCTCTTCTTTGTGACCACTTTCCCAGTTTGTGGATCAATAAACAAGATCTTTTGTTTTGGATCTGTCTGTTGCTCCTGCATCGGTACCGAAGGTGCTGGTTCCGAGAGGTGCTTTTGTTTTCGATCGTCAGATCTTGTTGTTTTCGGCCCCGAATGTTTGCTCGATTCCGACTTTCTTGGTATCGAGTGTCTTTTGGGCGATAAGGAATATTTATGTTTCGACATGGAGTGTTTCGGTACCGAGCTCTCCTTTGCATGTAGCCTCGGTGTCGAAGTCGATGTCGCCCTTTTGTCGGATCCGACATGGTGGGAGTCCGAGTGTTTCGGTTTCACTTTCGGTTTCGTTGCTGGGCCCGAGGGCGGGGCGTCGGAAACTTTTTTCAGCGGTTTGACCGGGCCCGAGGGCGGGGTCGTTACCGCACGGGGTCGGTTTTTCGGTAAGGGGACGTCGTCACTCACGGTTTGTTGATCGATGAGTTCCTCAGTCTCCGACTGGTCCCCTTCCGACCCCGACTGTTCTTCTTCTTCCTCGATTTCGATTTGGTCTTCTCCGAACAACTCCGGGATCGCTTCCGCCTGCATTCTGGAAACCTCGTGTCTTCGAGCTCGACGATTTCTAATCGTTAGCTTGGAGGAGAATGCTGCGCAGGCTTCGCAGTCCCTGGATTCGTGTTCCGGCGACAGACAGAGGTTGCACACCTCGTGTAGGTCCTTGTGTGGGAACTTAGCACCACACTTTGGACATTTTTTGAATGGAGTCCTTTCCATGGACTCCGGGCTTCACTGCGCCGAGAAAGGTCTCCTGTTCTTCGACGTAGATCCAAGTTTTTCTCTTTGATTTTAATTTGCAACGCGTCGGAATGGAGATGAACGCGTTCGATAACAATACCGTCGAATTGGAAAGGTAATACGCGCCAATAAATCACTTTCTTTCGAAGTTGATCTGGAGCGTCTCGATCCTCATCCGAACCCGATGGCGGAAAAAACAATCTAAGGATGGAGCCGATGCCCATGCGCACTACCAACTAAGGGAGGAGTCACCAAGATACAAAAGACTCTCCAAGAGAAAAACAAAGTGCAATCATCCGAGCCCAACACCAGATGGCGATCTATTCATAATGTACCATCTGCAGCCCATATGCCTCGAACATAAATATATCACTTGCTTCTAAGGGCTTTACTGCCTTTATAATTTAATATCTCAACTTCTATTTTAGTCTTGTTTTGTTCAAATACTTTACACATTGCCTCTTTAGGTAAGCCTGAATGCTCTGTGCCTAGCTACCAGAGGGTGAGCACAGGTTATCTTTTAGTGTGTATCTAGCTTACCTTGACTAGAGTGGTGGGCCCAGCCTGACCTGGGTGCATACCTCAGCTGACCAGGAATGCCATTTCTAACTCAGTATCCTTGCAACATACACATGCCTGGATTTCCTTTGGTGTTTAGCCTTCAGAAAGATAAAGAGCATGTATATTACTCCTGGGATCCGCTAATTCCTGGCCCAAATGCTGCAGCAAAACGCCTTCAAAGTTGTGAGAAAAATGTGTTTAATTTACCAAACATTGACTTTTGCAGGAACTTTTAAGTAAGAAAATCTAGTTTCATCCATACAAACCACACATCCCCAGATTTTGATGAGTCTCTAGCTTTCAAAAATGTCTAAGGTTTGTATGAAATTGTGAGGAAAGTGCATGCTTTAAACATTAGTGTGTACAAGGACTTCTGGGTTAATAAAAAAGGACTCTGGGCTGAACATGTGCCTTTTGAAGGTGGAGCTCCCTTAGTGTCCAGGGACTTTAGGTCTAAACACTACACCAGTCACAATAGAAGTTAAGATGAATGTATATGTTATGTACCGGTAGATTGATGTTTGGAAGACATGCTGGCAAAGAGTGCATTGTGGGATCCACCCAAGCCAAACTTTCCAAGATTTCCATGGGTCTCTGCATTTAAGAAATGCTGCTGCTGATAATTTCCCTGATCGCCAGAAATGCTAGAGTCAAAATACAGTAGCCACCATCTAAGTGCACCATAGTGCATTCACATGGCTGCAGATTTAGCCCTTTCCTGTCCAATACAATATGCCTTTCTGAACTTTCCGGACAAAGTTTTTTAAATTTCCTTCTTTATTTGTTTGTTTATATATTTAGAAAATGGGAGCTAAAAAGTCATATATGATGAATACATAATTGAACAAATACAATAAATATGTAGAGGAATTAATAAATATTTCAACATGATGAAAAATATCTAAAGTTCATCAATCCATTGCTCCAGAGGGCCAAACATTTGTTTACCCCTTTTGTGGGCTGCCCTCTCATTGCACTGATATAGTGAATGTTCCAGATAAAAACATCCTCGATAATGAGCGTGCCAATGCTGAAATGAATGTAATTCAATAATTGGAAGTAAGCATTGTCTATTTTCAACATATTTATTTTGGTGGCGGCAATAACCTGTTTATGAAATAATGTACCCAGAAATCTCAATATTTCATTCTAATGAGATAGGGATTTCAGACAACTAGTAAACATATGTTGTTGTGTAGTTCCTAATAATACATAGGATCTGCACATTTAGACAACATAAACTAAGGGATTGGTGTCTAGTCTGATTCCAGACAGCCCCACAAGATATGGTAGCCTTTGGACCAGCATGCTCACAGTGCAAATATAAGCTCCCTAACCTTACCAAGTTGTGAGTCGTTTCTGGCAACTATCGAACATCCTTTAGGAAACAGTACAGAACTTTTTGTTCAGTCACTCATGCTCACTTCCACTCAGAGAGATAAACAGAATGAACAATGGGGACATTTTCAATAAGCATTTATTGTACCAGCGTAATTCTAGTATAAAATATGTGTGCTGTGACAACCATTATACAGAAACAGATATATTTGATTGCAGGCACTGACAGAGTAAATAAAAGGATTTTACCATGGTGCTAAAAAAGTAAATATATGCAGGCTTATGGATCATAGCAATAATCAAGCATACTCCTAAAATGCGAACCCTAGCTAAGAGTACCTTGCATGTGGGGGCGCTAGAGGGCGCGCACACGGAATGGCCTCCTAGTTACGTGGCTCCCGTTTCCTGGAACAGTAATCCTGCCACTATCCTGTACTGCTGAGGAGTAGTATCCCACCATAGCTTAATCGGTGCGTGAGACGACCCACCACAATCAACCCGAATTGCAGTGCTCTGGCGGCGCCTGGTGCGGAGAGATCGGTCCCGAGAAATTGGCCGGTGGTGCCCCTGGATCTGGCGAGGTGAGGAGGCCCGCTGCGGACTGGCATTTGAGACCGGTGCTTGATACGAGGTGGAGGGCCTCTCCCGCGCCGCACGATTACGGCGCCCGGGGTGATACCGCCCCCTGGCCATGTCATCGGCCCAACACGCCTTGCTCTCTGGCGTCCATACCACCCTCCTGCCTGCTGCATAATTGATATTGCCGGCCAACCGGGGCGGCTCCTGCGGCCAGACAAGGAGGCTCCAGCAGGGGCCCGTGCGGAGTGCGGTGAGCTGCAGCCGTCGGGAGGAAGGCCTACTCGGCTGCCCGGACCTCTGACGCCTCAGCGTGTGAGCGGACTTCTACCGGTGCCCCTGTGTGATCGCGGCTTGTGGTGGGGGAGTGGCAGGAAATGCTCGACCTTGCCTGTGGCTGCAACTTGGTACCCTGCCGAGTGGCGGGTGGGGAGACCAGGGTTGCGCCCGTCGCCCTTCGGCCCGCTGGGCCTCTACCGGGGCGCGTGCATTACCCTTGGCCTGCACGCTGCTGACGGTCAGGAGGGCCGGGGGAACGACGTGTGATCCTGCTCCTCCCTGGGGCACTGCATCTGCCTGGCTGCCTGGGCTCGCGGCTGGTGATTCCATAGGCCTCATCCCCGTCCACGGGTAGAGACTACTCCCACCACAGACTATCCTACAAGTTGCTGCCTGCCTCTGCAGTCCCAAGTATCTACTAAGGTGTTACCTACGAGTGTTGCTACTATATGAGAATTGCCCACTTCAAGTGCCAACGAAAGCTGCATTCTTCTGACAATACCTCGCAGGTGGCCTCTGCTCGTCGACGTTAGTTTTCTATCTGCTGCTGAGGTGGACATATTACACTGTGTATTCGCCTGGAGTGGTGGGGCCTCTTTCCGTCGCCTGGGGACGCCCGGTGTGTCACAAAAAAGTAGCCCGGCGTGCAGTGGATTGAATTGCGACGTGACGCCCGTACCAGAATCGGTGGGCCTGGTGGCGGGGTGGGGTGAAGGGCGGAGAGACAAGATGGTGCGCCCTGAGAACCGTCAGACCAAAATCAATTTTGACAGTGCTAAACGAGGGACGAGGACGACTCCTACCGAGCCGGGTCCTAGTTCCGCTTCTCCTCCTGCTACTGCTACTCCCCCAGGGAGCTGGATCTACATCACCTGTTTCAAGAAATGAGGCAGGGATTCGCTACGTGGTGGAGAAAGTTGACAAGATGTCCTCCAGGATGGACGCTTTAGTGCACAAGGTCGATCAACACGAGGAACGGATCACGACAACGGAACAACGGATCTCTGACAATGACGACCTCACCGCTACTCATACCTCACAACTTGCCCATATGGATAACCTCCTACGAGTTAGAGCAACCAAGAACGAGGACTTGGAAGCCCGTAGTCGACGCAACAACATCCGCGTCACGGGAATTCCGGAGTCCACAGACACGGGCGAGATGGAACTATATATGGAAAAGCTCTTCAAGGGATCGGTGGGTGAAGATGCATTCTCTCCACAATTCATCGTTGAACGGGCGCACAGATCCCTGGCCCCCGTCCCCAAACCCGGCCTGCCGCCTAGGCCAATCATCGCTCGATTGTTGAGCTATCGCGATCGTGATGTAACCTTAAGAGCAGCTCGGACACAAAAAAATTCACTATAACGTAATTAAATTTTCCATTTATCCTGACTTCACTCCTATGGCACAGGAGGAGAGGCGCAAATTCATTGCGGTGAAAAAGAAACTACGGGAAGCCCAGCTCGAGTATGCCCTACTCTACCCGGCGAGGCTGCGGGTGACGCACCAGGGAAAACATCGATTTTTCACAAATCCACAAAAGGCAGAGGACTTCTTAAAGATGATCCGCAGGGCACAGAGGAATGGCCAGGATGCTGAAGCGGACTCCGAAGCTGACCCAGCCGCGTCAGCCGATGAGTACTAAATAATGGATGCATGTAGGACTCAGTCTACTGTACTCCAGAACTGATGGGCTTGCCCATACTATGCAATCTCAGAGGGCTCGGACAGTATGATGTCGAATGGGACTACATGAACACTTTAGTGGTAACGTATTCCAGGGACCACAACTCCTGACATGGCCTCCACCGAGGGCGGTACAGTTCTGGAGGCCACCGGAGGGAGAAGTGGCTGTGTGCCCTCGATGTTGTTTCCCCCACGGGTATACCCCATTCATGTCACTAAGTTGTGGATGTTGCGGGGGAGGGGGGGAGGGAGGGATTGGCGGCTGCTGTCATGCTTGGGATGCAGTGGTGGGCGGGGGGTTGTGTACTGTTGGGAAGGGGAGTTCGATGCATGGAACAGACAAAAGAGTAACGGAGAGTTATGACAGTCTGTATCAGTTGTTTCGGAAAGGTGTTGCTGTATTCGTAGGGGTGGGCATCAAGGGTATGCTGTGTCACGGAGTATGGCTGATCTGAGAACTAATGCACAATTGAACTGCATGTCGTGGAATATCAGAGGGCTCAATAATGCTAAAAAATGTTGCAATGTGCTTGCTTACTTAAATCGCCATCAAGTTCATATTGTCATGTTACAGGAAACCCATTTATCTCCACAAACACGAGTTGCCTTTGCCGGTAAATGGGCTAGCGAACGTGCATTTTCCTCTTATTCTACATATGCGCGGGGGCTTGCAATCCTCGTTAGACGCAATGTACCATTCCAAATGCACGGCGAGTTAACAGATAAGGAGGGGCGCTTCGCCCTGTTATGGGGGCGGCTGGGACATGATACTGTCACCTTCGCTCACTGCTATGCACCTAACATTGATATGCCATCTTTCTTCACTACGCTCTGGGGTAAAATTGTAGATGTAGGGTCCCGACACGTTATCTGGGGAGGTGACTTTAACTTAGTTCTACAGCCACACCGTGATAGAGTAGATGGGGCGATACACTACAAGCCCAGATCCAGGGAAACACTGGGAGATGTGATACTGGAGGGTGGGTTAGTGGACACATGGAGGTCTTTACATCACTCTCGGAGGGAGGGCACACATTTCACCTATCAAACAGGCACGTGGGCACAGCTCGATTACTTCCTTACGACCAGGGAGATATCTACTGGAGTGGGGAAAATACAACACCTACCGAGGACATATTCCGATCACAGCCCTGTTCTGATGCGCATGCAGGTGCCAGGTTGGGACACCCTAAGGCCGAGATGGCGGTTACAGCCTACTGCCCTACAGGATGCTGTATTTCGCGCAGAACTAGGAGAAGAAATAGCTGCTTACTTCCCTAGAAACAAGAGTTCTGTAGACTCGGTCGAGTGTATATGGGAGGCATTTAAAGTTACGATAAGGGGATATTGCCTATCTCAAAGCTTTGGGGTCCTTCGGGACATTCAACGCACTATCAACATGCTCAAGGGTGAGCTAAGGGCCTTAGAAACCCTCTCGCACTTCATTGCCATCACTAGGGGTACCCGCCAGGGGTGCCCACTATCCCCACTCCTGTTCGCGATCGCTGTGGAGCCTCTTGCCTGCAGGCTCCGACAGCTGCATCGCGATGGTGTTATCGGATGTTTTCAGCGTCAGATTGATGTGTCCTTGTACGCCGATGATATGACACTCTTGGTCAAACATCCAGCCTTGAACCTCAATCCTTTACTTAGGGAATTCGTCCTATTCGGCAGGATTTCTGGAGTGCACATAAATTGGGCCAAATCGCAATTTTATCCGCTCAAGGATGCAGTTACCGACTTCCCCCTCGACTACCCTCTCGAGTGGTGCAGGTCAGACTTACCTTATCTAGGGATACAGATCTCGCGTGACAAAGACGAAACGCTTCGTTCCAACTACGGCGTGGCAATATCGAAACTCACCTCATCGGTGGACCGCTGGATTGCTCTCCCGCTCTCCATGGCTGGTAGGGCTTCCCTCATCAAAATGATTGTCCTACCTCGATTTCTTTACCTCTTCCTCAACATACCTTACTATCCTGGTGCTTTCTTTTTTAAAACATTAAGGTCAGAGCTGTGCCGCTTGTTCTGGGGGGGGAAAACTCCGAAGCTTAAATGGTCCATATTGACACAGCCATACGACAATGGTGGCTTTGATGTCCCTGATTTCGAGGCCTACTACCTCAGCGCGCAAGCACACTATGCTTAACATTGGATGGTTCCTACCCCCTTCAGGCCACAATTGGCAGTGGAGGACTGGATTGTTCATCCCCTTCCACTCAACGGACTGCTCCATTGCTCGGAATCATCTTTTATGACGCCGCTTACCTCTGTCTCATGCACTCTGGATGCCTGGCGCCGCATAGCTAAGCGACTTTCTTGCCGCCTACTATACTCTTCACAGTTGCCACTGACATATCATCCTAACCTTGCACTCCTGCAGGAACGAGGCTTCCAGCTACTATGCGACCGAGTAAATATCGCCTGTTGGGGGGACCTTTTTTCAGACTGTATTTTCAAGAGCGCTGAGCTATTCTTTTCCTCCCATGCCCGCACTCCACTTGATGTATTCTACTATCTACTCTTACGCCAAGGGATGAAGGACATCCTACCTGAATTCCCTAGTGAACCTGAAAACACACCTCCACTGCACTACATGCTCTGCTCAAAAGACGGCTCACACCTAGGGGCAGATTTATGTTGAGAATGCGCCACGTTTGCGTCACGCAACTGTGGCGCAAACGTGGCGCATCCCTACGACCGATTTATAACGTGACGCATCTAGGTAGATGCGTCACGTTGTAAAGCCCTGCGCCGCTTGTGGGCGTTCCGGCGCAGGGTGGGCGTTCCGGGGCAGGTGCGCCTCGCAAAAGTGGCTGAGTGAAATCTATAAGATTTCACTCAGTCACTTTTAGGCCAATGCTGCGTCAAAACCCTGCGCCTGCTTGAAGCAGGCGTAAGGCTCGACGCAGCATTGGTCAGATAGGGCACCCCCGAGCCTTGCTGGAGCTGCATCGCGCTTGCGACACAACTCCCGCAATGCGTCACTTTTACGGCACAGATGCGTGACGCATCTGTGCCGTTTTTGCCCCATGGTGCGCCGCATTGTAAATGCGGCGCACCATGGGTGGCGGAGCTGCAGCGCACGATAACTGGCGCATCCCTGGGGATGCGCCAGTTATCATAAATCTGCCCCAGAGTATCTGGGTTGTACCGACATTTGAGGGAGAATGTCCCGGCTCCTGGAACTAGGGCCCGACTACACTGGGACACAGACTTAGCGATTGAACTCAGTGACGAACAATGGCAATATTGCTGTGCCCTTACGGCTCAAATATCAGGCAGCAGTAGACTTAAGATAATACATTATAAGTGCCTACAACAGCTATACTGCACTCCGTTTAAGAAACATAAGTTCAGACTGACAGATAACAACGGATGTGAGCTTTGTTGCGCAGAACACGCAGGCTTCCTGCACCTTGCCTGGGAGTGCCCTCCTATTCGCCTCTATTGGCAACAGGTGCATGACGCCCTAGTGGCCATGACAGGGGAGACAATGTCTCTCGACCCACTGCTTATGCTGCTCGGCTACACGCCGCGTATTCCTAAATCCTGCAGGAAATTCTTAGATATTGCACTGCTCTTGGCAAAGCGGCACATAGCATGTCGCTGGGGGCGTGGCAGAGCCCCTAAATTCAGAGAGTGGCATATAGTCAGGAACAGCACGCAACTTTCACTGAACTATTACCAATTGCAAGTCATCCCAGGGACATATGGGGTCCCTTAACCAGCTATCTACTAGCCCAGACAGACGAGAGAGACGGCCCATGGGAGGGAGATACCTGTACTTCCACTGATGCTGGAGAATGCCTAGTGTCGCCTACCAATGAATGCCCCACTAGGGCTTATTCACAGTAATACATCGGATTCACGCCTGAATATCTGTCCCTTCAGGTGACACACACGACCTAGATAGGCTGTCAGCCCACACTACGTCTATTATTACTCACGTCATGTTCGTACCCTCTATGGGAGTTCCTAACTTGACCCGTAATGTGCATGTTTGCCTATTGATGATGTGCCTCGTTACTAAGCAAATGTACCTACCTCGAAGACGAACTGTTATTGTTGCTTACGCTTGCGAATCAAAGTATACACCACCGTATTTGTTTGCTATTATGATTTTCCTGACTCAAAGCTCCATTCCATGTACGTCTTTGTATTTTTTCTCCCTTTAAAGTTGTTTTATGTTTTAAAAACTAAAAAACAGAATTTAAAAAAAAAAGTGTACCTTGCATTTATGTAGGTGTGAAGCCAAGAATCCCCTAGGAAAGAGCCAACCCCATTACCTGATGGGAAAGAATGAAGGACCCATTTTGGTCTTGAGTTGGACATCCCGCAAGGAATTCCTGACTATTGAGTGCTGGAGTGTCTGCGTATAGGGACTCCAGCATCTCATGTCAGCATGAAAGCTTCTCCTCTGGTTTACCCAGTGAAGATGTTGTGCTTATATACCCAAAAGGGGTATACCTAGATGTGTAATGGTACTTTGGACTTGTCGTTTTAGAATGACGATAGCAGTGACTTTTGTGCAGGGTTATCATACAGAAGATGGTAATCCGGCTTTGTGATACTAAGAATCCTTATGCATAATAAATGAGGCTAGTTTTCGAAGAAAACCACTCAAAATTTATTTGGCACATAACTAAGTAAAAGGTCAGCACCAAAGCTGTTATGTAGAGCAAGGTAGAACAAATGTAGGCTCATAACAATGTGCAATGTTATCACTGGAAGAAAAACATCAGGAGCAACAGTAATGATGTCATGCAGATTTGGAGAGCAGGCTATCACCCTTGAGGGTATCCTGGTGCTGAGCGGGTATGAGCCTAGCCAAACCAAGGGCCTAGTAGGACTACTCAAAAAGCCAGGTCCTCAGCTTCTTGCAGTATGCAAGAAATGAGAAGGAGGTTCCTGTGTGCAGGCTGTTCCACACTTTAGAAGCGATGTAGGAGAAGGCTTGACGGCTGAATTTAATTTTCCATATTCATGGGATGTGTGCAAGTAGGAGTCCAGATGAGCTGAGGTGTTTGAAAGGCTTATGAAAGCAGATGAGACTGTTGAGGTATGGTGGACCTGTGTTATGTAGTGCCTTGAAAGTGTGGGTGAGGACTTTACATTTTGCTTGTTTGTGTGTGGGGTGCAGTGGAGCTCTTTCAAGTGTACTGGGATATAAGTGAGGGGTGGGAGGTGGTGAGTGATTATGGCCACTGAGGTCTGAATAGTTTGGAGCCTTCTGCTGAGTATTTTGTTGATCCCAGCTTAGAGGGTATTCGGTACTCAAGCTTGCTTGTGACAAGGGCGTTTTTGACATTTTTCTGTATGCTGATTAGGAGGCATTTAAAAATCTTCCTTAGCATCTTCAGAGTATGGAAGCATGTGATAGTGATGGCATTGACTTGGGTGGTCATGTCGAGTTTGCTGTTGATGATGATCCCAAGGTTCTTGCATGGCTGGTGGGGGTGTGCATCAGTCCTAGCTCTGTCGGGCACCAGGTAGAGTCCCACAATGAAATGTAGTTCCCGAAGATCATGATTTTGGTTTTGTCACTGTTTAGCCTTAGACAGTAGGCTTCGTGTAAAAGAGGGAGAAAATGAGTTGCTTGGCATCGGCATAGAAGAGGATGTTGATGGCGTAAAAGCAGATAATACTGGTAAGAGGAATTATGTGTGTTGAAGAGGATCATTCTCAGGGAGGATCCTTTCAGAACCCCACAGATGAGGTTGCAGGCTTGTGAAAGGTTGACTGTCTGGGTCCTCTTAGTCAGTAAGGAGAAGATTCATCGGAGTGCATGTCCTGTTGTGTTGGCATTGGGTGAGTTTAGAGCCATTCAGAAGTCATCTGAAGCAGGAAATTGAGTCAAAATCCCCATATAAACAGTTTGGAAGGGGTAGAACACAGTTTAAACATTGTTTTATAATGCTGTATTTTCAAGTTGGCAGATAGCAAGAGAAATCTACCTTATTTGATAGACTCACAAAATGTAACCATAAATATATTAGTGATCAGCTTTTTTTCAGCTTTCTGCCCAGGCTTCATATCATACATGACTGTAGAAATGTTGTTCCATAACATTAATTCTAAAACATTGCACATCTTTGCCTGGATTCAAATCATAAATTGAGCGAAGATTGCAAACCACTGCAGTGCGGTGTTCGAACTATAAATAAAAAAGCTCATCTGTTGGATCATAGCCGAAACAATCTAAAAATTCAGAAGAACCCACTTTGCTCTCATTATAGGAAGTCTGTGATATTTATCTAGGGTTCTCTGATGGCATCCATATCCTCAAAGAAATCTGAAGCTTAGTGAGTCGAAATTTTAAAACAGGAGGAATGGAAATTTAAAAGTACTGCTCGACATAAATATAAGAGTAACAGCATCTTGATTATGAGCACTGTCCTGGGCACACGTGGTGAGGGTATTACAGAGTTAGTATAAATGTTTTCACAATTCAGACAAAGCGGCAGTTGACACCAGTGTAGGATTTGAAAAAGGTTTTTTATCACAAGGCAACGGCTGTATTAAACCAAACAATCAGCTGACACGTGTTTTGTCACACGAAGTAATCCTGTGACTCTTCAGGACTGTTCCGTGTTGGAGGTCTAGAGACACTCACCAATCCAGTGTCTCCAGACCTGCCTCACCAAAACTACAGGCGCACCCGCCGCACTACGCGTACACTGGGCACTTACTTACTCAGCTATGGGTGCCACAAGCCCATCGGCCACCACAGCATCTCCGCCTGGTTGCTTTAACTGATATCAAAGCCCACAAGGGTTTATTATTTCGGGGCCCGCACCGTGAACCCGCATCTTCTACTTGATGCAGGATTATCCAGTAGTTCTCGCCAACTCAGCGCCACCCCCAACGTCCATCAGTTCTTTCACACTTCACTCCTCAGACCTGGTTGGAATTGTCACCGGTCACATGGATCCTGTTCGCCTACTACTTCCAACATAGAACAGCACTGAAGAGTCACAGGATAACTCCTTGTGAGGAAACAAGTGTCGGCTGGTTGTTTGGTTAAATCAGACTCCTCAGGATATAGCGGCATGGATTCGCAAATTTAGCGGCACAAATATGGAAATTTAGCGGCACAAATATGGAAATTTAGCAGCATTTTTGCTGCACTTTATTTTACTCAGATTCATTAATTTTCATCCTTAAATCAATGGAACCTGTTTTAGCGGAGCATTCCACTTTGAATAGGCAACTAACTATCCGTTGGATGTCGGATGGAGGATAGCTGTATAGAGCATAGGAGGTTTTCGCATGTTCTTTGGACTGGTAAGCGCACTTTTATAGATCATCATAATACATCCAAGGCCTGATTCACAAATAAAGTACTGAATCTGTAATAGTAGATTTGCACCTATGTACAAGTGTAGATGTATAGCTTTTTTGAATTCTGTCAGGCACATGCTTCTATGTGTATTTCTGGAAAGATCAGGTGGCATTCCCAGAAGGATCCTATCCCTGCTGTGCAAATTTCTCATTGTGAAGAACTTCACACAGAGAAACCCTTCATCTAAATCCCCACTAAATCTAGGGGTGATCTAGACCCTTTACACCCGGGAAAGGTGTTTACTCCAGCCCTGAGCTGGAGTAAAAATCAACACTTTCCAGGGTGCAAAGCGGAGGAAGAGGAGTTTGTGAATGCCAATAAAAAGACATGTTTCTGGGTGTTCACAAAGTTATGTGACTTAACATTCCGCTTTCTGTGGCGTGTCTAGGTGTGCATTTGTATGTGTTTGAGGTCTTGCACACAGGGATTCATGATAGGAAAGTGCAATCCCATGGTATAGTTGGCAAGCGGTGCAGTGTCTTGGGTGATTGACATATTTAATATGTCCTTGATTTTTTGCTAAGTGCATTTTGGAACCTGAGCTGTTTTGCAAAAGTGAGTATTTTCTAATAATTATCTTATTTCATGGACATAAATAACTGCTTTGTTCTATTCTTGATCAAATGTCACTCACTGAAAACAAACAAACAAAGTGTCACACTTAAGCAAACTAAAAACTAAACATGTGATAATTGTGCCGTGTTCTGGAGGTCGTACCTGGACTGCTCCATCCAATTCTGGATGTCAGATTGGAGTATTGTGCCAAGGCCTCGAGTCAATACACCCAACTCACAAACTCGAGATAAAGCTGAACTAGCACAGGTACTCATGGGCACAGGTTTAGATTGCAGGCTTTTGGCTTCTCCTGTTGCACCAATCACAGGATTCCAGGCGTTCTCCAAGAAAGATTTTGTGACTGCTGTTTCATGTATTGACATAGATATGAACAATGCAAAGCTGTATGCAGGGATCAGTTGCAGGCTGTCCAATATTTGTGCAATAGCACATGTTTTTTCATGCGAAAAACAATTTTCCCGAGAAGAAACTCTTTCCTCTAATCACACAGTGTGTATCTTTTCTGTGCCCTTTCCACCTGGAGAGGGGTTTACTGCGCCATTCGCAGCAGCAGACACGCGACCATTGAACGGGTCGGAGGTTACTAACTGATGTGATTGTGGGCATTCACAAACTTACAAAGCATAAAAAAATACGAATTCTTCCTCCCATGGGTGGGATTTACTCCCTTAAAATGCCTTTTGTGGATATCTTGCACGTGTAAAATCAACCATGTGTGCCCTACAATGTACCTTTACAAGTGCCACTGGCTTTGTGAATCAGTTCCTGTATCTGCATCGCTGCCTCGAGGTCTGGACTCTACTTCGGAAAGTCAAGTTCACTTGCGCACTGTGATGTGTACAGTTTTGCACTGATATTCGTGACAATCAAGATCCTTCACTTCTGCTATTCAGGAAGGAACTGAACATCTTCCTCTTCAAACCACCCCACATGCAACCCTCAATACAGGGCATACTTCATAAGACCCCCCTTTTCCTACCTGCATCCTCTCCATGAGATCGCAAGTTCTTTTTACAGTTTGTGCGCCAATGCAAGCAGTTCAGCAAGTTACAAAATTACTCACTTTTACCGGAGGGCACAATACACTTAGACCAATCCTCATAAACCATCTCTAAAGGTTGTATGATGTTACAACTCAATCAAAATGATCGCGGTACATCACAACCCATGTTTTACAACGTAAGTCGTTACCACGACTTGCGCTGTAGGGTGCTGGACTTAAGGATAGTACGATTTACTATTCCAACTCCAGGCTACGTATAATAGGGAAGGTGTTGGAATAGTAAATCTACTATTCCTTAGTCTAGAGCGTCCTCCAGCGCAAGTCGTTGTAACGACTTGTGTTGTAAAAGACGCGTCGTAATGGCACCGCAGTGTTTTGACCGCGTTGTGAAGGATGTTCCCCATCTCTAAAGCACCAACAAAATCGTAGGAGCTGCCTGCACGGCCTCCCTCACATATCAAACCTGGTCCATAAAAAAAAAATGCCCTTTTGTAAAAATCGCAGCATTTTTACAAAAGTGCCGAATTTGCGGTCACTTTTGACTGCGCCTCCTGGCCTGGTCACCCCCACGCTCCTGTGCCTTCCTGCGCAGCCCCAGCCTCCGAGGACCGTCGAGCACACCAGCCTCCCGCCACCCCAGCCACCCGAGGGCCTCCGAGGCCGCGCCAGATTTTCCCGCCACCCTAGCCCCGCCCCCCCGCCAGCCGATTGGCTCCCGCTCCCGCCCCCCCGCAGACCCTCCCGACCAGCTCCCTTATTAAGGGGAGCCCGACCAGAGCCAGGGAGTGACCACTGCGCCTCCTGGCCTGGTCACCCCCACGCTCCTGTGCCTTCCTGCGCAGCCCCAGCCTCCGAGGACCGTCGAGCACACCAGCCTCCCGCCACCCCAGCCACCCGAGGGCCGCCGAGGCCGCGCCAGATTTTCCCGCCGCCCTAGCCCCGCCCCCGCCAGCCGATTGGCTCCCGCTCCCGCCCCCCCGCAGACCCTCCCGACCAGCTCCCTTTTTATGATGTCCCCAGAGCGACCGCGCAGCGGACGCGCGCAGCGGGAGCGCCGATTGAGCGCCGAAGGCGCGCCAAAGGTAAGCCTGTCTGTGCCCGTCCGCGCCTGGACCGTGCCCAGTGCCAGGACCCCTGGGCCCCGCAGACCCCAGCCCACCCGCCGGACGTACAACGCCGCCACCCTCAACGCACTCAACATCGGCCGAATCCCGGGATGCTACCGAGCCACCCTGAGACGAACCCATGGACCCTTCAGCTGCCACGCCTGCAAGTTCACCTGCATCCGGACCTGCCCCGCACCAGCACCCGCCAAGCCGAACACCAGCAGCAACCACCTCAAGTGCATCCTACTCAACACCCGCTCCGTCCACAGACACGCCATCGAACTCTGGAACCTCCTCGACACCACAGCTCCTGACGTCGCCTTTCTCACGGAAACCTGGATGAACGACTCCTCAGCGCCCGACATCGCCATCGCCATCCCAGAGGGCTACAAGATCACCCGAAGAGACCGCAGCAACCAGACTGGAGGAGGCATCGCCATCATCTACAGAGACACCATCCGCATCGCGACCAACACCGACGACACCCTGACAACCGCCGAACACCTGCACTTCCAGATCCACACGGACCCCAAAACCACCCTCAGAGGCACCCTCATCTACCGACCCCCGGGACCACGCACACAATTCAGCGAAGACATCGCCGACTTTATCAGCCCGCACGCCCTCCCCTCCGCTGACTTCATCCTCCTGGGGGACATCAACTTCCACCTGGAGAACAACAACGTCCGCAACACCACCACCCTGCTTGACAACCTCGCCATCCTCGGACTCAAGCAGCTGGTGACCACCCCCACCCACCTCGCCAGACACACACTCAACACTGTCTTCTCATCCAGCAAGGACATCGTCTTCAGCCACGCCACCGGACTCCACTGGACGGACCACAGCTGCGTCCACTTCACCTTCAGAAGATCCACGATCCACCACCAGCAGCAACAGGTTGCTCGAAGAAACTGGAACAAGATCACAGCAGACCAGCTCGCCGCTTCCCTGAGCCAGCACCCTCCCGCCAGCTCAGCGAACCCCAGCCAGGCCGCCGACAACCTAACAAAGTGGATAAGCAACTGCGCAGACGACCTCGCCCCACTGAGGACCCCGCCTAGCAGACCCGGCAGCAAGAAGGCCCCATGGTTCACCGACGAACTCAAGAGCTCCAAGAAGAACTGCCGAGCCCTTGAGAAAGCCTGGAGAAGGGAGATAACACCGGACAACATGACCACCCTCAAGCTCGCCACCCGGAAGCACCATCAACTGATCCGCGCCACCAAGAAAAAAGCATTCAAGGACCGGCTGGACAACAACGCACACAACTGCAAGGAACTCTTCAACATCGTGAAAGAGCTCTCCAACCCCAACGCCGGAATCAACGACATCACCCCGTCGCAAGACCTCTGCGACTCCCTCGCCTCCTACTTCCACAACAAGATCGCTGACATGCACAACAGCTTCAGCCCAAAAACAACGCTCCCCACGACCGCACCAACGTCCCCTACCACCACCCTCAGCGCCTGGACCCAGATCAACACAGAAGACACCATCTGCACGATAAACTCTATCCACTCCGGATCTCCGACCGACCCCTGCCCTCACCACATCTTCAACAAGGCCGACGCTGTCATCGCACCCCACCTGCGGGACATCATCAACACCTCCTTCGACACCGCCACCTTCCCTGAGAGCTGGAAGCACGCCGAACTCAGCGCTCTACTAAAGAAACCAACTGCGGACCCCACCGAACTCAAGAATTACCGCCCCATCTCGCTCCTCCCGTTTCCAGCCAAAGTCATCGAGAAGACCGTCAACAAGCAGCTAGCCGCCTTCCTCGAGACGAATGGATCCCTCGACCCCTCACAGTCTGGCTTCCGAGCCAACCACAGCACAGAGACCGCCCTCATCGCTGCCACCGATGACATCCGAGCCCTGCTGGACAACGGTGAAACAGCGGCCCTCATCCTCCTAGACCTCTCCGCGGCGTTCGACACTGTTTGCCACCGCACCCTAGTGCAGCGCCTCAGCAACATCGGAATCCAGGAAAAGGCCCTGGAGTGGATCATCTCCTTCCTCGCTGGAAGGACACAGAGAGTACGCCTACCACCGTTCAGATCTGCAGCCACGGAAGTCATCTGCGGCGTTCCTCAGGGCTCCTCACTCAGCCCCACCCTCTTCAACGTCTACATGAGCCCCCTTGTGGCCATAGCATGCCAACACAACCTCAACATCATCTCCTACGCCAACGACACCCAGCTGATCCTCTCCCTGACCAACGACCCCGCCGCCGCCAGAACCAACCTCCACGAAGGGATGAAAGACGTAGCCGAGTGGATGACGACCAGCCGCCTGAAGCTGAACTCAGACAAGACGGAAGTCCTCATCCTGGGCTCCTCGCCCTCTGCCTGGGATGACTCCTGGTGGCCCCCCGCCCTGGGCACAGCACCCAAACCGACAGACCACGCACGCAACCTGGGCTTCATCCTGGACTCCTCCCTCTCCATGACCAGACAAGTCAACGCCGTCTCCGCGTCCTGTTTCAACATCCTGCGCATGCTACGGAAGATCTTCCGGTGGATCCCCACCGAGACCAGGAAGACGGTCACCCAGGCCCTCGTCACCAGCCGACTGGATTACGGCAACGCCCTCTACGCCGGAACCACCGCCAAGCTCCAGAAGAGACTCCAGCGGATCCAGAACGCCTCAGCCAGACTCATCCTTGACATCCCCCGACGCAGTCACATCTCCGGACATCTGAGAGACCTGCACTGGCTCCCCGTCAACAAGAGAATCACCTTCCGTCTCCTCACCCACGCACACAAAGCCCTACACGGCCAAGGCCCGAGCTACCTCAACAACCGCCTCAACTTCTACGCTCCCAAACGCCACCTCCGATCGACCAACCACGCCCTCGCCGCCGTCCCCCGCATCCGAAGAGCGACAACAGGAGGAAGGTCCTTCTCCTACCTGGCCGCCAAGACCTGGAACACCCTCCCGACCGACCTTCACCTGACCCAAGACCACCTCTCCTTCAGGAAGAAGCTCAAGACATGGCTGTTCGAGCAGTAGCGGCACTCCCCCCCCAAGCGCCTTGAGACCCTCCGGGTGAGTACGGCGCTCTATAAATGCCTTGATTGATTGATTGATTGATTTTGTAAAAATCGCGGCATTTTTACAAAAGTGCTGAGTACGCGGCAAACCGCGAATATGCGAAATCCTGGAGGGTCTGTTTAATAGAGACGTTGCCTTGTGATAAAAAAACCTTTTCCAAATCCCACACTGGTGTCGATCGCCGCTTTGTCGAAATTGTGAAAACATTTATACTAACTCTGTAATACCCTCACTACGTGTGCTCAGGACTGTGCTCATTCTCCAGTGTGGATCCTTCGACCCACACGAATCCGGGGGTTATTGGGTAAATTCCCCGACCTGGCAGCACTGTACTTAGATCCTTATAAACATTACGCATATTACTCTGAGCGTCATTTCTTCCTGTCCTCACTAAAAACTCCACCCCTAGCTCTCAGCATCTTCATTATATTACAGTGACTGAATAAGGTGAACTGGAAATTATTCTATTTTTAAAACTATTTTAACTCTACATATAGATGTATTGTAATTCGCCATTATTAGTTTATCAATATCTGTTGTTAAGTTTACCCCGAAATATAACTTTACTGGAGTCTTGAATTTTTACATTGCTGTTTGAAAAATCTGGGGGGGTTTATTGTTCAAAGGGTAACCTGATATTGAAGCAAAAATATGTTTGCATGAAATCCTAGTATTCCTGCAATGTGGTAATAATGACAAAATCATGATCATAGATATCAAACAGCAGCAGATAGCATGGGTAGCCCTGTTGAGTCCCTCGCCTCACCTTTATATGTTTTGATTGCTCTCCCATAATATATGCTTTGGAAAAATGATAAAGAATCTTTAACAATTTAATGAATAACACTCTAATGGGCACATGCATCAACCTATTTAGGAAGTGCAAACGGTGCAAATCGGTAAATTCGGCCGTTTGCACTTCCTAAATACGTTTTTGGGATGCATCAAACTATTTTTCAGAATTCGCATTTCTAAAAAATGCGAATGCATTTAAGGAATCGCATTTGTGCGATTCCTTAAATGCAATGCATCAATTTAAAAAAAAATGCAAATTCTGAAATTGGAAGTGCAAATTAACACGAGGTTGACCCTCGTGGTAATTTGCGAAAATGTTTAAAATGCAAAAAAAATAATTTTTTACACTGTCATGTTACAGACACGCATGTCCTTAGGACATGTGTGTGTGAAACATGCACTTTCAAATGCATTTCAGGGGTGCAGGGGGGGTCCTTTGGACCCCCCCCCTGCACCCTTGGAATGCATCAACAAATTGAGAATTTGGAAATGCCTTCCCATTGACTCCTATGGGCCTTTTGGCCCATAGGAATCAATGGGAATTGCGAAAATGCACTTAGGAATTCGCTACTTATTTGGAATTCGGTAAAAATTGTGAATTTTACCGAATCCCAAATGAAAAGCCAAAAAAATGATGCATACCATTTTGCAATTCCTAATTTGCGATTCTGTATTTTTCGCAAATTAGGGAATGCAAAATGTATGAATGATGCATGTGCCCAATAGATCTTCCTATGTGACTCAACTTGATAATATGCCCTGGAGAAATCCAATAGAGGCCCATGTTCACACCAGAACATGGACCTCTATGGAAATCTCAAGGGCATATTATGAAGCCCATTATCGCCGCTTTAGCAGCAGTTTTCTGCCGCTAAACCAGCGATAATTTCTAACACCGTCCTTGATAATATTCCCCCACGATCTTTGAGTAGGCCGAACGCCTTTAAATCACTATTAATTAATGAAATGGGGTGGTATGAACTGGGAGCAGTGGGATTCTAATTAAGCATGGGCGGAAAATCCTTTCCGCGCGCGGATTTTTGGTAAATTCGCAATCCGCGAACTCTCGCGAATTTACAGAAAATACGCAAATTCGCACGCAGCGGATTTTTTTGCTTGATGATACAATATTGCGGCATGCGGCGTTCACTTACCGTCATTCAGCGTTTGCCGAGTTGTTTTTCTCGATATTTTGCAAGTGCTGCGCCATTTTGGATCTTGCTGCGGGATCCTGCGGGAGTTTGGCGACGCATCGCGAGAGTTCGCAATTGCGAACATGTAGATGCGGCAGGCAGCAACAATCTTGCACTTGCGAAATTACAAAATTTGCAATTCTGCACAAGAAATCCACTAGCAAGCAGCATAAACCTTCTGAAAATTATGATTTTTATCAGAATAACAGGTTGACATTTGCCTGCACTTTTTTGGATTTGAGGCATTTTTGATTTTCTTTGGATCACTTTTGGATTAGAAATCAACTTTCACAAGTTAGTTTGTTTGGGGCATTACAGTTGCTGTTCTGCAGAAAAACGAGTTTTGCAAAACTGAAAGCACTCAGCAGGTGCAAAAGTTCACTCATCATTAGTAACCATTCCCTGTAGTGCTTCCTGAGGGGCCCCTCCAGAGTTCAGTTGCCTATGTTTGTTTGGGGCATTACAGTTGCTGTTCTGCAGAAAAACGAGTTTTGCAAAACTGAAAGCACTCAGCAGGTGCAAAAGTTCAAACTCATCTTTAATAACCATTCCTTGTAGTGCTTCCTGAGGGGCCCCTCCAGAGTTCAGTTGCCTACTTGCAACCCTGCTCTGACCCTCACAGCAGGCTCATAGAATAGCTACAAGTAGGCCACAAAGGTCCTAGGAAAAAAATTGCACTGCAACAGAAAGCAAATTACAGAAAAGGAAGCAGGTGCCAGAGAGGAAGTTTAAATTCAGTGACACATTAATCAACCCCAAATTAATTCATGTCAGTTGAAGCAGGGCAGGTGTGCTTGCTTTCCCCCCCATAATCTACAGTGATGAATCAGAGGGTGGCAGTGATGTAACAGAGGGTGGCATGGGGGAATCAGAGGGTGGCAGTGGTGAAACAGAGGGTGCTGTGAACCTGTGATGATGAACCAGACGTAGAAACAACAAAGTCGCGACCGTTGCGAGCCAACAAGTAAGTTCGCAATTGCGAACTGGTACAAAACCCTCGCGAACTGGCAGAAACCCTTGCGGACACAAAAAAAAAATCCGCAAATTCGCGAGAATTCGCTGATTTTGCGGATTGTGAGTTCGCAAATACGCAAATTCGCGAACGCCAGATTCGCAAAATTCGCCCATGCTTAATTCTAATTTCTTTTTTTTTTTTAACCTACAGTGTTGGTTAATGCCCATGAATTTGTTATGTTTAAACCCTGTTGAATGCCCCTCATTAGAGGCAATAAAAACCATTGCAATTGAGATCATTATTTCATTGGTGGAAGTGTAGACACACTGGATGATAGAACCTTTACTATAGGCAGTAAACTGTGGTATTCAATGTTATGTAGATGTGAGGAAGAATGGTTACATTATATGCCATGTTTAAATGGTATTCTGGAAAAAAGAGGGGGGCCACTACCTGACTCCATGTCATCACAATTTTTCCTGTTCTAGGTGTATTATTCCAGTTCACAGAGTGGAAACAAAACAAGATACAACACTCAGAATGTGCTCTTTTGTCACATTATTAAGGCCCAGGTGAGATGGAACGAGGTGCCACTGTAGTAGAGAGAGTTTACGCAGTTAATGTAAGTCCCACCTCCTTAGATTTTCCTGAATCGCTACACGTCAAGAATATGTAAGGAAAAAGATTTCTTTTGGTTTTGTGCAAACTCAGGGGCAAAAACTACAGAAATACAACTTTCAGATCTCGCTGACAAAAAGATGTTGAAAATTCACAACAAATGAATTTGGGTTTATCTGTTTAGCTCCACCGTAGCATAGTCAACCACACATGTGATCTCATTTTGAGAACATCATATGCTGGCTAGCTAGATAAGGAGTCTCAAGGTGCCAGACACTAGCCAACAATGAAAAGGTCCCAAACGTTATCCAAGATAAATTATCCCTTGTTGCTAATAGGTTTCAACTGTCCTAGAATGTGATTATGTGTAACACCCCTGCTACTTACCTCAAGGGAATTGAAATGGAGAGTTGTGCAGAGGCCAGCATGAGGTACAGATTGTGTCAGGAAGTCCACCACTCCACTTTTTTTTATTGTTTAAACAAAATGTATTTCTTGTGCCCAAGTGGCATTAAGGGGTCTTCAAGAGTGTCGGATCAAAGGTTGCCAGTCCTGATCTCCCTAAAGTAAGTGCAGTCACACAGGACATAGAGATTCAATGGCATTTTAATTGTTAAAGTAAATGATTAGGAAGAAGGGACATTTCAATGGGCAGGTGTAGAATGGGTCTATGTCTGATGTTTTTGTGAAACAGCACTATCTACGGCACATATATTAACTCAGAAAATCTTTGAGCATGAGCAGCAGACAACAAAGCTTGGAAAGTCGGAAACACAAAGTTGGAATTGTCTTTCTGCATTTTCAAGATGTATTATTTGTTTTTTATACATTAAGGTCCTGATTACAAGTAGCTCTTTAAATTGTAGTGCTTGCTCAAATGCCTGTTTACACAAGGTGGCATGTTTAACATTGTTTCACGCAGCTCAATGCAACAAGCCACCTTCCTCTGCTGCATGAAATGGCAGAAATGCTCCGTATTTACTATTATACACAGGGCCGGATAGGTAACCAAAACCGGCCTTGGCAAAGTGCTTTGCACCCCCCCCCCGGGGGGGCTTAGGGGGTGCAGCCAAGTTGTTTGCAAGGCCCGGCTTCAGACCATTTTGTTACCTGGGGCCGATTTTGCAGGCCCCGGTAACAAAAACTGCCCCCAGAGGCCCAAAACCGCCCCCCACCCTGGGGGTCCACTAGGGAAACACCCAGAGCCCGCTACTGCCAATCCGACCCTGGGAACAGTCCAGACCAAACTGCCAAGCCAGGTCCTCCCTGGACCGGTCACAAGCATCCTGGGATCGGTTTCTGGGTATTACTCTGCATCAGCCAGGCTAGCTTGAATCCAGTGGCACAGTGAGGAAGGGACCCAGGTCTGGACATACTCATCCCACTTAGGGTGAAAAGTGCTATGCAAACAAATGATGGACGGAATGCTGACTAAATCATACATTCACCCTCAGTCAAGAGATCTGGGTTAAATCCATTGTTCTTTTGCTCACCATGCCACCCGAGTTTAGACCCAGCCATATGCAAATCAGTCTTTACCCTGTGCCTCAGTGGATAGCCTAAGCTGCTACTTTTCACCGAAATCTGAACACACCCTTGCTCCTGTCTCATAAGCAAATATCACATTGATTGTCCAAATGTTTCCCAATAATATGTTTGGGGAGATTATTATTGTGCCAAAATGGCCTGAGCTTGAGAGAGAATTGGATAATCCAGAGACTGGAGACAGATATAAGTGAAGAGAGGAATTCATAGGAGACGTGTTTACGAGAAGCCCACTTGACAATAAGTGCTATGCAAACAAATGATGTACGGAATGCTGAATAAATCATACATTCACCCTCAGTGAAGTAATGTGGGTTAAATCCATTGTTCTTTTGCTCACCATGCCACCCCAGTTTAGCAGTTTAGACCCAGCCATATGCAAATCAGTCTTGACCCTATGCCTCATGGGGACAGTCAGAACTGGACTGGGAACCGAAACCGGCTGGGGCAAACTGCTTAGTCCGGGCGGGTGGGGGTGGGAGTTGTGGCTGAGAGGATGCAGCCGAGCTGTTTGCAAGGGTCGGTTTCTGCCGATTTTGTTATCGGAGGTCAATATTGCAGGCCCTCGGTAACAAAACTGCCCCCCACCCTGGCGGCTCACCAGGGAAATGTCCGGTGCCCGCTACTGCTAGTCTGGCCCTGATTATATGACTCATACTGTCATTTCATAGCACTCGTGCACTCTTGGCTACCTAGCACCAACACGGGCACCCTTACATCATTTTGCAGTTCTGCTTTCATTTTATGCTACATTGTTTTGGTGCAGGAAGGGACACCTTACTGCAGAAACATAATCCTGAGAAGTATTTTCCAATTTCTATGTGTTCTGCAGAATGCAGCACATGCAGAAGGAGGAAGACACGAGGAGAAATAAAAATATTTCTCCTCGTTACACATCACCTAGGGAGGCATAGTATTTTGATGTATTTACATGTCTACCAGTAATGGTAAATCTGGGAATGTGGCAAAATTCATGGGTGGGTGAGTTCGAGCTCATGGAATACCTCATAGCCACAGAAGGCAGTGACTTGCACTGCCTTTGGTTACTCTAGATTTACCAAGCAATGCAGGACCACTCGAAGTGGCATTGCCTGCCTTGATAAACCCCACTTTATGAATATGGACCAAGGTTTCCAAGTATAGGTGGTGTGAAGCTAATTCTACACAACCTCCCCAACAGTAAACTCTGCTAACTTGTGTATGCTGACTTCCCGCCTGTGCTTCATGCCCATTCCATCCTGGTACCAATGATCACGTACGTGTTGCTCTGTTCAAAATGAGTAAATAAGTCAACCGTCGTAGAAGTAATTCTCGTTCTCTGTATGCACCTCCTATATCTTCAAGAGAAATGCGTTAGGCCCTAAATATGGAATAAACTCCACCTATGTGATTATAAAATCCTAGTAATAGTATTTTTGGGTATTTTAAATCTTGCTACGGCATCACTATTTTATTGAAAAAAGTTGAATGCATACATACACAATCCATACAGCGGACAGAAAATATATTTCCTACTTCTTGTTAAAATAACTGCCTTAAATTGCCTTAATCAATTAAATGTAAACTATCTCTTTGCACTGCAAAAGCAGTACACGTGCATGTTGACAATCCTAG
This sequence comes from Lissotriton vulgaris, assembly GCF_964263255.1. Lineage (NCBI taxonomy): Eukaryota > Metazoa > Chordata > Amphibia > Caudata > Salamandridae > Lissotriton > Lissotriton vulgaris. The sequence goes on from NC_141691.1 coordinate 1,436,088,520, forward strand.
GAGAACCCCCAAGCTGGCATTTGCTGCCACCATTGATCAATCTATACTGTCACCTACTTTCTGCTGCAGCCATTGGCAGGACACCTTGTGTCAGAAGACAGAGCTGCAGTGCTAGGTGGTGAAGCTGAAATTGCAGAACAATGTGAGGGAAATAATACCAGTGAGAGAATCCTAAACTCTGTGATACTCGACTGATTATGCCTTTATGGACTCAAATACAGCCGCTCCAACAAGTCCATGTAAAAAAAAACTGCTGGCTTTTGGCATGGGCTAGCTGGGCCCAGACTCAGGATGCCATTTTTCAGATGGGGGCCAGAGAGCTGTCTGCATAAAGGTCCTAAAGAGAGCAGTGTGTCTCTCATTTGCCTCTGAGAATACTCTGGGCCATTCCTTTCAATTTGATTCTGGCCAATAGACTTTTTAGAAGTCTGAAAGGAAAAAGGGTTAATAACAATATATATCTTAAAGTATAGTGTGATCATTTGGACCAAGCAATAAATAACTGAGTCAGTAACGTTAAAAGGTTTATTATACACTCAAAAGCCAGACTAGTATAAATCAATCAAAAGAATTGTACTATTTTCAAAGGAAGACAAAAGCATCTTACAATATTGGACCTCAACTGCAAACCACATGTAACAATCTCAGTAGCTGAGATACAGGAAATAAGGAAAATAATCTGATAACTAGGCAAACGGTTTCGATCCTTCTCCCATGCATGAAAATAATTAGCAACATTTACTAAACCCTTTACTTAACTAGGAGTTAGGAAAATCCTATTGAATCAAGGTAGAAAGAAAGGTGTCAGCCTCAGAACTTCTGTAAAAGTTCTATAAGTAAAGAATTGTGTATAGCATGAAGCCACACAATCAGAGATGTCAAGAGAGGTCTGTATCTCTCCAGGTCTAACAGGAATCTAATTAAACCCATGGAGGATTCATTAGTTAAAATGCCCAAGGAGTATTCGAGAAAACATGACCTCATACACATCATATGTTTTCCAGTTCCCAGAAAAGAACTTGGCACCTCAAACACTATTCCTATATTCCAGTCTCCACTACCAAAGTATCCTTTTCCTTCCCTTCATCTGATAGTACCAACTGGTAACACTCCCTTCGTTCTTTCTTAAAATCATTATCCTTTCCGGCTCTTTCCAGCTCTTTCTCACCTCTCCATCTCTGAAATACAATGTGCTTTTCACTAACTTATCAATGCCTTTGGTCTGCTTTGAGATCACAGGAAACACTTCTAGTATTTAGAGGATTTATTGTAGTATAGTACAATGAACCCCAGAGGCTACCCTCTCAGCTCCACAGCCAAGCTTCACTGCTGGACTCTGCAATCCAGATATCAGCAGTAGAACCTTGTTGCTAGGAGATGGAGAGAAGCACAGAGACCACAGATTAAATGAAAACATAACAGTCTGCACCTACAGAGGAACAAAACATGCTGGAAAACAACTTTCACGTTAAGGTTAAATGTCTCGACTGCAAATGTAAGGCCCAAAATCACGCTACCATAAATTTCTCTTTAAAACATATTAGTTCTACAACCTATACATGAGCCAATAAAAGAAATATTTAATAATTAATCAAGCTATATTGTGCGGTATTCTTATATGTGGCACCAAAATGAATAACATTTTATTAGCCAAAAATATATCAACTGGTCAAAATGTATAAAGAAAGCATTAAACACATAAGTGATTCATTATCACTAATCCCTGGCAAATGCACTGCATTAGATGTACGTTAGCACGGATCGCTGACAAAATATAGAATACAAAAATATAGAATACTAAAAATATCGAAGAAAAAATATAGAAAGCAAAAATATAGAAGTCCTATCTACAAACAGGTAAGTACAAAAATATTGAATCAAAAATATTGAAAAAAATATATATTTTAAATGTCTTAAAAGTAATTTAAAATTAATGAAATATTAACTATAATTAACTAAAACATACTTAAAAATACTTAAATAACTTTAAAAGAATTAAATAATTATTTAAGTTAAAAAAATAAACATACAATTTAATGTTTTTAACACTTATATATATATTAACATAATATTAATTAATAATATACAATATTTTTACTGTAGGATAGCGTCAGGGTAAAATTTACTATTACCACTCCAGCAACTGCAACAGTAGGGTAAACGTTGGATAGCGTAGGGGAAAAATTACTATTCCCACTCCAGTGAGTGCAACAGTAGGGAAAGCGTTGGATAGCGTGGGGGTAAAAATTACTATTCCCACTCCAGACAGTGAACAGTAGGGAAAGCGTTGGATAGCGTAGGGGTCAAAATTACTATTCCCACTCCAGAGATTGCAACAGTAGGGAAAGCGTTGGATAATGTAGGGTTAAAATTACTATTCCCACTCCATAGAGTGCAACAGTAGGGAAAGCGTTGGATAGTGTAAGGGTAAAAATTACTATTCCCACTCCAGAGAGTGCAACAGTAGGGAAAGCGTTGGATAGCGTAGGGGTCAAAATTACTATTCCCACTCCAGAGAGTGCAACAGTAGGGAAAGCGTTGGATAGCGTAGGGGTAAAAATTATTATTCTCACTCCAGAGGGTGCAACAGTAGGGAAAGCGTTGGATAGGGTAGGGGTAAAAATTTACTATTCCCACTCCAGAGAGTGCAACAGTAGGGAAAGCGTTGGATAGCGTAGGGGTAAAAATTACTATTCCCACTCCGATGAGTGCAACAGTAGGGAAAGCGTTGGATAGCATAGGGGTACAAATTACTATGCCCACTCCAGAGAGTGCAACAGTAGGGAAAGTAAATACTTCATGTATTAATAAAAATAAATTAAATATTATTACCAATAAAAAATTAATTAAAAGTAATTACCAATTTAATATAATATAATAATGAATCAATTAAAAATACAAATAAAAAATAATTATAAAAATTAATTACCTAATAATACAAATTAATTAGCAATTAACAATTAATTATTTAGCAATTAAAAATTAATTAACAAATAATTCGAAATAAATACCAATAAATAAATTAAAATATTTAATTAATTACAATTAAATTACTTCCCACCCTATTCCCCTATAAACCCACAACCCTCTACGGGAAATACATGTATAAAATTTACATAATTACCAATTATTCAATTAATACAAATTATTTACCAATTAACATTTAATTAATTACCAAGTAAAAATTATTTAACAATAATTCAAGATAAATACCAATAAATAAATTAACATATTTAATTAATTATAACTAAATTACTTTCCACTCTATTCCCCTATAAACTCACAACCCACTCCGCAAAATAAATTAATAAAATTAACATAATTATCAATTAATCAATTAAGTAAAATTAATTGCCAAGCAAAATTTAATTAATTACCAATTAAAAATTAATTAACAATTGATTCGAAATAAATACCAATAAATACATTTTAATATTTAATTAATTATAATTAAATTACTTCCCACCCTATTACCCCTATAAACCCACAACCCGCTACAGAATTAAATTACACAAAAATTAAATAACATAACATTCATTACTTAAAATAAATATACACTTTTCACACATATACTAACATACAAAACACGTTTACAAAATGTGATATTATTAAGAATTCGGTATATTTAATACCTATATTATATAATTCGATATTTTGACTTTCTATATTTATGAAAATCGATATTAAATTACTTACCTTAAATGTTATATTTTTGTTGACTATATTCTGTCCATTCGATATTTTGTCCATTCTATATTTTCACTTTGATATTAGTGCTATTCTATATTTTTGATTCAATATTTTGTCTGTATACCCTTTAGCACACCACCTAATTATCTACATTTATACAAGATTAATATTAGAAATCAAGATGTTTATGAAAAGCAAAACCGTTACTATGCACACACATACATGTCAAAATACATATTAGATGCATTTCACTACCTTAAGTGCGCCATATCTCTTTAGCAGTATTACGTCACACAAGTACATATTGTCAAATGTAAATATTAGTGTGACTTAGCCAAAGATAAAAGGATAGAGCCTAAATTCCTCTACTCCAAAATCCAGAAGTGTCCTCCCTTCCTTGGCTAAGAACGGTCACTATCAACAGGACAGTCAGATTCGGGTGAGGCTATAACACCTGCCATGGTTCCAAGCACAGAAATGGAGAGCATCCCAAATGAAGGAGTAGACACTGGGGAAAGAGGATGATAAGAGGATGATAACCCAATAAAGGGTCTTCAGAGGGACTGCTGTAAATAGCCTTTCTGGTTTCAAGGTGAGTCGCAGAAACAGGTGTGGTAAATAAGGGTGACTCGCTACAATTGAGTACTTCTAATATGGGACACAAGTATGGTAATTCACAAAAAAGTACATAGGAAACTCTAAGGTAAGGTATTCAGAAACCATACATATCTTACCAGCGCAATTCCAATTAGTGAGGTTGCAAAGTTCATGGTGCACAAATAACTCGTCCAGAATCTGGATGAGAGATAGATACTCTGAAGAGAGGCCTAAAACATGTTTACAAGCTGAAGAAACAGCAGACAAGGACACAGGAGTAATAACCGAGTAGCCTGAAAAAAGGAAAAAAGCTGTAATGTAAATCAGAATGTAAATCCGGTTTGAACTGCCAAATTAGAGAGTATGAATTATACAATATGCATCTATAAATCTCGCCTTGAAGGCTTTCAGGGAGGGGAAACCAGAAGTGACCACAAACCAAATGTGCAGTGCAGACCCTCCACCCTAGCAGCCGATGACCAGTACAACATCGCTGCATGTTTTAGAGGAAGCTAATTTCATAACTCCAAACCATGATGAATCTTTCATTCACTGTTAATGAAGAGCTGCACATGGACTACACCGATGATTCCTGGCAAAATGTCCCAGTGCAACAGTTTGGATCTCAGCTCTGGGGTTTACCTTGGAAGTAACATAAGTGAGGAAAGGCACCCTTGCTGTCACTTTTTTCTTCATACAAAGTGAATCGTGCCTAGAACATGGAAGCTGATTTGAGAGGAATATGTCTGAAAAACGAGTGCAAAACATTTAATTTAGCAGGTTAGCTACAGCTGAGTAGGTGCTTCCACTGTCCTAGCCACATGTCATCCAGCCTGCTGAACATTAGGTAGCCCCCCCTTAGTAAAGGTGTGGAACCACATGATGCAGCTCACAACAGTTGCTAGATGAATATGACCGTAAAGAGATACCAGGAGGAGCTAATAATTTAACAAATGTATAATTTATTCTCCCTAATCCCTGGCGAAATCACTGCATTAAATGCATATTAGAGCACCTCCTTACAATGTAAATATATAGAAGATTAATATCAGCAATCCGGATGTCTCTGAAAGTAAAAAAACATTAATATGTGGACGGAGATATGTCATAACAGACAATAGATGCATTTTCTATACCTTTCAAACACCATGGTCCCAATTCACGGAACTAACTTAAGACAATATCATAAACGTACTACCATTTTGGTATTCACAGAAGACACTTACGCATTTTCGTATTTACATAAAGCACTTACTCATTTTGCTATTCACAGAGGGCACTTACTCATTAATGAGTAAGTGCCTTCTGTGAAGACCAAAATGAGTAACTTACTAATTTTGAGTAACTTACTCATTTTGGTAATCACAGAAGGCACTTACTCATTGATGAGTAAGTGCCTTCTGTGAATACAAAAATTAGTAAGTGCCGTGTGTGAATACCAAAATGAGTGAGTGCCTTCTGTGAATACCAAAATGAAGTAAGTTTAGGATGTTGTCTTAAATTAGTTCTGTGAATCAAGACCCAGATCTCTGGCATTATTGTGTGAGACATGTACATGGTTCCAAATATAAATACGCATGTGTACTAGTCAAGAGTGAAAGGATGGAACCAAAATTATAACACTTCACCTCTAATAATTCAGAGTGAACTAGAATAAATGGGGGGGGGGGTTTGATTTCAGGGGCCAATCGCTGCTTTGATGGAATCACCCTTTTACTGGCCTGTGATCACAAAATGACTCCATGCTGCCTCATTGTATTCACCAGAAGCAGTGAGGCTGCAAATGGAATTTGCCTCTAGGGTGCTATCTGAGCAAAGGACCAGCTCTGAGACTGACTGAGATAAAAAAAAATTGCTAATGAAAGTGGGCTGGCCAATATGTGACTGAGAATCAGTTTAACCAAAGGCTGCAGGTGACTGGCCCTTTTCCCTATGTAGATGGAATTTGTCTTGCTTTGAATTCCGCAACAGTTACACATCAATCCTAAAATAATGAATGAATTATATATGAACTTAACACAGATAATGATTGATTAATGGGATTACTTAATTGCATGATGCTAAGTAAATCATAATTACTCAGACTTCAAAATATTTACTGTTGCTGGTCACTGAGTGCTGTCAATGTAATTTATTTTTTTATCAATCAGTGTGAGCTAAACTGAAAACAGCGGCTCTACTTTACTAGGTTGCTAATTACCTACTCACTATAATTTATTTCAAAACATACTGTACTATTTAACAACAATAATTAACTGGATAATTAAATGGCATCCTTTCCCATGTCATCCTTGTTATAATATCTATCAACAAAATATAATACATTATGAGAACCTTCTCCACTGTATATAAATACCTCAATACAATAATAATTAAAAGATGTGTCACCCCCTGAAAACCTCTGACTTACATTAATTTGGCAAACCTGATCTAATTAAAATATTGCTATTGAAATATTGCCATTTTTTTATCTAAAAAACTAAATATATTAAATCAGTTTCGATTTGGTAACTACATCCAAGCATACACATTTCAAAGTATGCTGTCAAATAATGGGTCTTAATGTATCATGATTACAATGCATACAATTATTTTCTAATGCAAATGAAGATTACACTGAAGTCCCAAGTGGAAAATAAAGAAGCTTCTAGATACCAATCTAAAATCTATATTTTAGCATGAGGCCAGGTAATTGGTGATGGATAATTTAGCAGAATGTTTAAGCTTCTTCCCCTCTAGCTGTGCCCATAATGATCATCTCTAATTTGAGTAATTAGGAGTAAACTACCAAACCATGAATGAAGATCAGTATACAATAGGGAGGGACAAATGTTGATAAGGAGTATTGTGTTTATATTATCTGCATATTGCTAGACCTCTTTGCTTTAGCAGAGAAAGCCCTAATTTTTAGACATACCTGGTTCATATTTTGAATACTCCCATTCTAATTTTATTCTTCTGACTTTAAGGCTGAGTTTAAAAAATGGTGCTATTTTCCTCCTTGGCTGAATTTCTGTTGAATTATTGTTGGAATGGAAAAGTCCCTTACATGGTGAGGGATGTGTACCCCTACCCTGAGCACCGCAACAACAATTCTGTCTGTACCTGTGTCACTGGAGAGATGTCTATAGGCTCACTCATGTAGAGTTCCACTGCTCTGTCCATAATTCACCCTTGACCTATATCAGGGTAATGTGTAGTACTGTGCAGTGTGTGTGTGTTAAATGCATGTGCTGGGTGCATGTGTGCCTATGAATGATACAATACATGGAAGATGTAGTGCTGTGCCATGCATGGGTGTTATATGCATGTGCCAGGTGTATGTGTACCTGTGAATGGTACAACACATGGAAGATTCTGGGATCCATTTTGGAAGACCCATGGCATTTTGGAGGGCATGAAGAGGTAGAGGAAACCCCCCAGACAGAATTATGGGATGCTACATTCCTGTGAGCTGGGTGAGACACACTGGTGGAATGGAGAGCCAGACTCTTTAAGTAACGAGGCCCTGGGGTAACCTTTTGATTCGAATATCACTGTGGCTGACATCCATGTGCGAACCCCTATTCACCTCCATGGCATGTGTGATTTGGAGTCGCTCCTGCTGTTACGGGCTGCTTTCTGGAGAAAGGGCAGGGCAGAGGAGAGGGCCCCTGGATATCATGGAAAAAATGCCTTAACAATCTGTGCGTGGGCGCAATGGCTCTTGCTTGACCTGTGGCCCTCAGAACGGGGTTCTGACAATTAGCTTTCTTTTGTTCACTTCATTTTGTATCCATTCAAACTCCCCTTTGTCACCTATCTTGATTGTTCATGTTTCTTTGCCTATCTCCTGGGTATAGACTTAATTTAATCTCTGTCCTCCCCTTTTCTAGTTCCATTTATAGTGAAAGTTTGTCATCTTTTTTTGCTCTCTTAACATATTTATATTTTCCTGAGACTGTCTGTTTTAATTAATGTTTTTTTTATGAGGTTGGTGTGAAAAAGAAAATCAAATTGGAAACAATGCACTGGAGGAAATTCAATGTATTCAATGGAAGAGATTATTTGCATATGATAATTCCCAGTATCCGCTTGAGCATGACAATGAGTAAAACATTTACAAAGGTATTTATATGGGATTCATTTTCTGGACTTTCTTATCTCCAAGGCCCTAGTCACTTCAATAGTTTGTCATGGCTCAGTTAGTGTTGTGCTTCCATGTTCCCTTTTATTGTTACTGTCTCACTTATTATTGTACTTCTTTTAATCTCTTGCTTCCAACCTCTTTCTTTCTTTCTTTCTTTCTTTCTTTCTTTCTTTCTTTCTTTCTTTCTTTCTTTCTTTCTTTCTTTCTTTCTTTCTTTCCTAGGTTTAGTTTTCTAATTGTATAGACCTCTTTAAAACACAGGTATATTGTTATCCCTTACCTACCTTGACCATGCATAGAGCTAGATTTTAGTCCCGGTCTAACTGCACAGCAAAATCATATTACAATGAATGGTACATTTGATGGCATTTGACTTGTAAACCACTTACGTCTGGTTTGCTTTAAATTCCTGTTTTTTCCTATTTTTTTTATCTTATTTGGGGAGAGGTGTGAGTGGCTACCTCCTTGACAATATTCTAAATGGCATGTACGCATTAAGGGTGATTTTCTAGACAGTGGTCAGCATAACTCCAATAGCAGAAAGATGTGTAGTTCTGATCTCTATCACAACCCTTATTTTAGGAACATAGACTGTCATAATAATTGTTTCCTTACTTCAAAAATTGTCATAATCTAAGTTGATATCTTAAAGTTTATCGGAGTAGTAATTCAAGCATGAAAAGTAGGCTGCATACTCAACTTTGCTGCAGGCTCACAAAATGGAGCAGCAGAAGAAATGCTATTGTTTCTTCAGGGTGAGAAAGGGCATGGTCACCCCCATTTAGTTTGGACTAATGCTGGTGGTTTTTGATCACTGCGCACTGGGCACTGCTGTCTGGTGCACAGTATATGTGCTCTGACACCCACAAAATTGTATAATTGGCTCACTCATAATTGCACTTAGGTGTGGGCATAACTTGCTTAATTCTGTGTAGCGTAACCATGGAAAATTACCTAAAAATTCAGTGAGACCACTCTGAATTCCTCAAGAGGATGAATTTTGCATTCCTACTTGCATCCAAAATGAACGCAAGTGTGAATTTTCCACAACGAAATAGTGCTAATGGAAACAGAACATAAACAGCAGCATGAGCAGCCACTTTTGCTTGCTAAATGTGCTGTCAAGACAAGATTTTCCCCCAACTTAATCTCGGCATTAAGCAATAGTTTCTTAGTGCAAAATGCACCTTGCATCCAAAAATCAGTACAAGGAGGCATTTTGCTATAAGAAAAATAACAATGAACGAAAAACAATACAAACAGCAGCATGAACAGCTACTCACAAAATGTTTTGTTTATGTCTGAAAACCCCCCAAAATTATGCAAGTGGATATAATTGGCTAATTATTGGTAAAGTTGTATCAAAGAATAAGAAAGAAATGCCGTAATTAGTTCGATTACTCCGGTGTAATTAAAATACTCTCAGGCCTAATATTTGTCTGCCCAGTAAAAGGCACCTGTGGACTGCAGCACATGTTGTAGCATTCACTAGGGAGACAAAGGAAACAAAACCTTCAGACTTACCTCTGTAGCCTGACTCATTGCAACTTTTAAACCTGCAGGTGAACCTGTCAAAATAACCCTTTTTGATAGGAAAGACTCTGGTATAGATGCATCAACAATGCCATTTACGATTTCTTATTTGCGAAAAATAGGGATTCGCTAATAAGGAACAGCAAAAGGCTATGCATGTAGAAATCGCAAAAATACTATCGATTTCTAAACATTCCTTAATTGCGACTCGCAAATTGCGAGTCACAATTAAGGAATACCTCCCCATTCATTCCTACGGGCCTAGAGGCCCCTAGGAATGAATGGAGAGACATTCTCAATTTGCGATTCTCAATTAGAGAATCGCAAATTGAGAATGCAATTTCAAGGATGCCAGGGTGTCAAAAGGACACCCTGTTGCACCCCTGAAATGTGCATATCAGAACATCTTGCACACACACATGCCCCAAGGGCATGTGTGTGTGTAAAATGGAACTTTGAAAAATGCACTTTAGTGCATTTTTCAAAGTTTTTGCAAATTACCACGAAGTTCAACTTCATGGTAAATTGCTCCCCCTAATAGCGAAATCGCTAATTTTTTTACTTTGATGCAATGCATTTAAGGAATCTCAATTTCAGATTCCTTAAATGCAATCACAATTTAAGTCATTGCAATTTTGCGATTTCTTAAATTGCGATTTTTGCATTTGGGATGATGCATCCCAAATGCAAAAATACTGGTCGCAAAGGGGCAGATTCTGAGAATCTCCCGGTTTGCTACCGGTTTTTCCTTTGATGCATCTATACCTCTATTTTTAAATAATAAATAAGTCATCCTATGTAGGTCTTTTAGCCTACAGGGCAGGTTGCTTGGTATTTAAAAAGGTACATATTAGAATTTAAAGTTTGCATGTACCTACAATGTCTAGCCCCCAAAAACTATTCTCACTGTAAATAACTCTAGCTGGCCTACAAGAAAAGCAACTTCAGACTAAAATCATAAATTGTCCCTGAACCATTTTTTTCATTGATTAGTTAGTGTCCCGGAGTCACCCCCACCGACTGTCTCATGAAACCTAAAAAACTGGTACCTCACCCACAGTTCATCAGAGCACCCTCAGGACCTGTGGAGAAACAGCAGAGTACTGGACTTGATGTTTGAGACCTCTATGGAGACCTGAAGGGCTGGTCCTGCTTCCATGTGTATCTGGGACAAGGAAGTGGACTCCAAGGGTCAACTGGCTGACCTCCTTAGTGGGCATAGGGACACAAGAATGTGCAAGAGACCTTTTTTCGTAAGTGCTCAGCTAACCAATAGCAACTGAAACTGGATGGGACCCTGCTGATAGCCTCTGCTGGAGTAAGTTTCAGTCTCAAAGTGGTCCTGGTAGCCTTACATGTAACTAAAAGGAGCATCACCAGAAACTCTGAAAAGTTGAGATTTAAAACATTTTTGGACTTCTAAGACTTCTGGAGAATTAACGGAACCTCGAAACTTGAGCATCTGAATCTAAAGCAACTTTGTCAAATAGAGCTTCAGGCTCACTGGATGATTTTGAGCTCCATTAAAAAGACTAAGTCCGAAGGTAGAAATCTTAACTAGACGAAGGCAAGAAAAGTATGCTCCTGACTCAAGGACTTTGGCAAAAGTGGAATTCTGAGCTTTCCCACCAAGATTAACATCTTCAGCCTCATACAGTGATATCCCACTTAGCAAGATACAACCTACAACCTTAACCAGCTGTTGAATTTTGACTTCCATGCCAGTGCTCGATTTTTATGTTGGAAGGGAAGGGAACTCCATTGAATTGGTGATGGAGTTCCTTACCCGATAACCCAGTGGTCCGGCCACCCTGTTTAATTTCAGGCAGACAATCAGTTTGGCCATGGCGTACCCTACTCATCTCTCCCATGGCCAAACTTCTCTGATGGCCCTTGGGAGTAAGGGCTCTCAGAGAAATGACTATAGTTCCATCCGCCCAATTTAGATGCATGGACATGTAACCATATTTTACTGTTTCTCACTGCCAGGGACAGTAAAATTCTAAATATGCTCACCACGCCATGATGGAAGACTCCCATGACAAGGACAGCTTTTTTTATTCTTTTCAAAATGAAAATAATGTTTCCCATTTCTGATTTTCTTTGTATAAAGGAAACAAATGAATCCTCTGTGCTACAGGGCTGCATCCGGCTGGCACAGCCTGGTAGTACAGAGTAAAATGGATTGACAGGATCCTGATAATACTTTTATGAAAGACCCCCTGCTTGGTAGACATTTACAAATTAGGCTTAGATATTACATTAGATGTATGTCTGGGCGTAAGTCAGAAGGTAAATTCTTTGACTGGGACATTCCCACTTGGTGTATCTGACGTGCGCTCTAGTAGATAGTAAATAGTAACTACTGATTGCTGCTTTAGTTTTATGTGGTGATTTTTGCCTTAAACCTTTCAAAAAAATCATATCTCTCGTTCCTCTTATTGGATGTTTGTCATTTCTGTGTAATTTTATTCATGACAGTTGTCTCTAGTTTTCTAAATTAGCTGTGGAATTTGTATTGTGTTGTGTTTTGACTGTTAACCTCCTTTCACCACCACCATTGCTGACCTCATCACACCCCACACAATCTCCTCCCCAGACTACATACTCATCGGAGACCTGATCTTCCACCTTGACAAGTGTGGTGACTCAGACTCCACTGCCCTCCTGGACAACCTTGACAACCTCGGACTGAAGCAGCTTGTCACCACCCCCACCGACACGGCCGGGCACATCCTCGACTCCATCTTTGCAGGAGGAACTAACATCCACTTTAGCCACACCTCGCAGCCTCTCTGAACAGACCACCACGGCACACAAGCCTGTCCCCCGCCCTTCACAATGGAACTGGAGCAAGGTCACAGATGAGTACCTCAAGTTTACCCTTGTCCACGATCCCTCTTCCGCCATGACTGACAGCAACTCTGCAGCCACAGCACTACAAGCCTGGATCTCCAGCTGCGCAGACAAGCTCGCTCCCCTCCGCCGCCCTGACAGACAATGCCCTCAAAGGCCGCCTGGTTCACCACCACCTCCTGTGAGCAAGACACTCATGCAGATGGCTCGAGAAATGATGGAGAAACATTAAAACAACTGAAGACCAGTCCACCTACAAGCATGCCATGACCGAATACCACCAACTCATAAGCACCACCAAGAGAACCTTCATCAGGAACAAAATCTCCACAAACACCAGCAAATCAAAGGAACTCTTCAACATCATCCAGCAGTTCACCAAACCCCCCAGTGAATTCACGGACATCACACCATCGCAGGACCTCTGCAACAAGCTCAGCAACTACTTCAATCCAAAGATCAAGGCCCTCTATAACAACTTCAGCGAACAGACTCCAGCAACCACCTTCCCCTCCAGCAATGACAGCCAGCACACCATCTTCACCTGGGCACCGGTTACCACCAAAGAAACAATTGGGACCATGAAAAGCACCCACTCAGGAGCCCCCAGAGACCTCTGTCCGTCTCACATCTTCCCCAGAGCCACCATCACCATTACGCCCAAACTACGCCGCATCATCAACACCACCTTCAAGTCCGGCATCTTCCCTGATGACTGGAAGCAGGCTTAGTTCAAGACCCTCCTCAAGTCCTGACAGACCTGAAAAGCTACTGGCCTATCTCTCTCCTTTCCTTCGCAGCCAAAGTCACAATAAATTCATCAACGCACAATTGCCACCTTCATTGAAGAGAATGCCATACTCAATGCCTCCCAGTCCGGTTTCTGGGAGCAACCACAGCACCGAGACCGCCCTGCTCGCTGCCACTGATGACAGCTGCATACTCCTCGACCGGTGACACACGACGGCCCTCATCCTGCTAGACCTCTCTGCTGCCTTCGACACCCTCTCCCACTGCACTCTTGCAACCAGATTCCACAATGCTGGCACACAAGGACTCACCCTAGACTTGATCCACTCCTTTCCCACAGGCAGAACCTGACAAATCAGACTCCCACCCTTCCTCTCAGAATCCACAGAGATCAACTGTGGAGTACCCCAAGGATCCTTGCTCAACCCCACTCTCTTCAACATCAACATGCCCCCCTCGCCACCATCGTCAGACAGACTCAGTGTAGTGTTGTACGCCGACAACACTCAGCTCATCCTCTCCCTCATAAAGAACCCTGAATACACTAAACTCGTCTTCGAAGAAGGAATGAAAGACATCGCAGCCTGGATGAGTGACAACTGCCTAAAAATGACTTCGGAGAAGACAGATGTCCCCATCCTTGGACCCTCCCCCACTGCATGGGATAGCCCTCCGCCCTTGAAAACCCACCCACCCCGACGAACAATGCCCAGAACCTCAGCATCATTCTAGACTGCTTCCTCTCCATGACTCGCCAGGTCAACGCCGTGGCCTCCACCTGTTTCAACTCCCTCTGCATCCTCCACAAGACCTTCAAGTGGATCCCACCCGAAGCCAGAAAAAAACCTCACCCATGCACTCATTACCAGCAGATTGGACAACGGAAATGCCCTCTACTCTTGAATCAACAAATCCCTGCTACAGAAACTCCAGAACATCTAAAACACCGCAGCCAGACTCGTCCTTGGCACCCCATATCATGAGCACATGATCCAACACCTGCAAGACCTCCACATACTTCCCATCTAGAAGAGAGTAAGCGTCAAGCTACTTATGCACGCCTACAAATCCCTCCACAACATCGGACCCAAGTACCTCAATGAAAGAATCTCTTTCCACTCACCCAAAAGAAACCTCCGCTCCGCCGACCTCACCCTAGCAACGACCCCGCACATCCGCAGAACCAGACCCGGAACTCGGGGGAAGAGTCTTCACCTACGTCACAGCCAAAGCCTGGAATGAACTCCCAGTCAACATCAGTCGCACCCCGACTCTGTGCACCTTCAGGAAGAGCCTCAAGACCTGGCTTTTCGGCTGGACTAGAGCTGAACACCTCCCCCTTAACGCCTTGAGACCCTCATGGGTGAGTATGGTGCTTTAAAAGCCCCTGAACGATTCATTGATTTAACCAGTTTTTTCACTGGTAAATATATTTTACACATTTTCCTAAGTTAAGCCCATCTGCTCTGTGTTATAGACAGGAGGTGGTTGAGTCCAGGTTTATATTATCGAAACCGTGTTTCACCCAAACAGGTTTGTGGTTTTATTCCTTGCAGTGACCTCCCCTATACCCTAAATATGGTTTCTCTTTCTTACATCCAGTATATATTTAAAACACGTATTGGCACATCTAATACGTTAGAACTCAGCAGACTGGGGTGATGTTAATCTATTTTTTATTATTTTATTGCAAGCATGTGGACAAAAAAAAGTAGAAAAATAGAAAACGTTCTGCTACCAAAACATGCAAGGAAGCCACTGCATACTTGTCAGACGATAACAGACAAAGATGTGGTGTTGGGTAAATAAGCTGTCAGCTTTGAAACAACACCCATGGAGCATATTAGACCTTCCCTTCATCACAGAGCACAATCTAATGTTTCCTTTGTTTATAGAGTAGAAAAATCAGCTAAATACATCATTGCTAAAGGCAATTACTTTTTGTATGTCTTTTGAGACAGTGGAGAAGTTGGGTGGAGAGAAATAAACGTGCACAGCTTTAGCTATTGTCAAATTAGGTTTTGTTGGTTTGGCCATAGTCTGCTGGTGAGGGTTACATTAGGTAACATAAAAATTGATTTTATTCCGACAGTTGGATAATGTCAAAAGTAGTGGGCAAAAACAAGGGACACTTTTGCATGCAATATGATTGAAAATTGCATTCTCTGTCTCTTTCATGCAAGAAAGTGATTGAAACTCTTTCAGTTTCAAGCTGGAAGCATTTAAGGAGCTGGCTCCAAAAGTATATAAAAGGTTGACCCCATTCCTGCTACACTATTAGGGTTTAGGGGGAAACAATGACATCCTTTACCCCACATGCAGAACCACAACCTGCCTTTACATTGCAGTCACTATCCTACCTGCGATCCAAAACTGCGTTCCTTAACCACAAATTAATTACAATGAGTTGCTTTAGTGGGAGCGTTGTTGGACTGCTGTTGGTACACTGACTGGAGATTTTAATAGTAATTTAAACTATTCCAAAGTCCAGTGCCCCCCAAGGCAAATCATTGTAATGACTTGTGTGGTAAAGGAACGCGTGGTAACGTCGCAGTCAGTGTAGTGACTGCAGAATAAAGGCATGCATGGGAAATGTATCCTGGTTTCCATCACACATCCATATAGAAGGTACCTAGAGCAAAGCACATGGGTTTGAATTTATTCACCAGGTAAACTTAAAATAGCTATAATGACTGGAATGATATAGAGATTCATTCAAGAGAGTTGTGGAGTGAGTCAAACTCACCCGCCCCCTCCACCACACCATCAGGCTTTGGCTTTCTGGGCATGGCACAGTAAGCTTCCTTTATTGACTCAGAAGGGTTCATGAACAACATTCTTGCTGAACTGTATTTTCAACAAAAGGCCTGTGATACTGGTAACCTTTCAACATGAATTCTGATAAGAAGAATGATTGCTGTTCGGTATTGGGTACGTTGAAGGAGAGCATCCCCAGATAAAGGGAAATAGAATTCATTACTGATTCTGAAAGTAAAGTTTCGAATGTTATCTAAATTATGAAAGTCTAATTTTGAGACTCTATTATTTCATTGGGTGTACACTGCACATTTGTTGGCGGTTTGAATGTGAGTGAGATTCCAGAACTGAGGGCAGAGATTTATACAATGAAAATCCTGCTCATTGGAAGAGGGTTAAATTGGTTTTAGGGTTCAAATCCCTAGCTCTAAACAATTAGCACTTTGGATGTTGGGGATACTATATCAAGGCTAGAGACAGCAACATTGGACCACAGACAGAAAGGCAGATCCTGCTCTTTCGCTATAAGATCAGCAGTCAAGGGAAGGGTGCTGTTTCTCGCACCACCAGTTACATACATGGGCCCAGAAATGCCAGCCAAATATTTTTCCAAAAAGGCTAATTGGAGATGGGATATCTCTCAGATCTGGAATTCTAGCATTATGATTGGGACATTGTTGTAGCAAGAGTGGAATTTGTTTGTCTGACTGTAGACCATGGAGGCATAATTTTAAAGATCAACTATTTTAATTAATGACACTGTCTTCTGGTAGATGAGGATGGAGTTAGGTAGCAATAGCCCGGTGAGCACACAGGGAGGCTCACATTATGGGGCTGATTACGATGTTGGTCAGAAAGGCTCCGAGCGGCATTTGGTGAATCTGAATCCGTGTCAGAAGCCTTATTTCTGCCTGACTCAGAAACATTTCCGAATGACCGATTACAATGGTTGGAAACCATTCAGATTGTCCAACTCTGTTCTGACTTGCATCCGAATAGCATTCGGATACACCGAGTTGGTCAAAGCCGACTCGTACGCCTCTACGAACCGCGTTTCCGACAGAGCCATTACAATGATTGATTCGACAGCCTTTCCGAATCGCTCTGTCCGACAAGGATCCGTTGTCGGAATCTGAATTTAGGGGCACCAAGCAGGCCTTCCTTCACCCAGAGGCCTCTGGTTGGGGCACGTGGGGGGAACCCAAGCGACCCCCCTTTCCAAACATGCACAGTGTGGCAGGCACCAAGGGGTGCCCGTCACAGGGTGCAAGGTTTTCCGCAGCCACCCCTTTTTTTAATGGGAGCCTGTGTTGTCGGTCGGAACACAAGCTCCCATTGAGGTCAATGGGAGTGCAACGGAACAGAGTTCACAAACATCGTAATCGCTAGGTCGGATTCCCCGAACAGGAGTTGGTCGGACACCATTCCGAACCAGAGTCGGTTGGAGTGCTTTTCGACCGATATCATAGTGAGGCCCTTAGTCCTATATATTGTGTAGATTAGGTATTGTGGTGAATGTGAAGGGGCACATACCTGAGAATATAATAGCACTCATCGCCAGCTGAAAAGAAACTCACATAGGATCACTAAAAAGAGAACAAGGACAATGTCAGGAGGGCAGGGAAAGGAAGGAAAGCCTAGAAAAAATAAGGAGGACAGATGGGGGAAAAGAGACAGAGACGAAGCACTAACATGTGGAACTTTCCCAAGGCCAGCCAGAGTAGAAGAGGAGAAAGGAGAGAAGAATAGTAGGAAGTTGAAAGGTCGCACAAAGCAAGTGAGATCAAGTAAGCATGAACGTGTTCCAAGCAGTACAGAGGAGTGTGACACCACAAGTGAGGATAGCCTGGAAGACACAGACGACCAGACTGAGGAGTTTTGGATTTCACCTCCAGAGACCTGTGAAGGTGACAAACCAACCACAATTTCAGGGGGCCTTGGCTTTGCCAAGTGAGCCTCAGGGTCCAAAGGGAGACCCTAATCAATGAGGGTATTTGGAAGGGGAACAAGAATAAGAACAAGCACCAAAAGAAAAAACACCTGAGTGAAGGTTTGGATATTGGGAAACACCAATTTTTCCATAACAAGAGACTCAGAGAGTGAGGATGGAGTTAGAGGAGGAGAGGGAAAGTACTTTATGAAACTCTCTAAGAGAGGGTGTGTTCTGCGTTGGGTTGGATTAAGTTATAAAATACCTGGAAGATGACATTATTGAGACCCAGTCCACAAAAATAGTCAAAAGCCTTTATAAGCAAGCAAAAGTGAACAAAAGATGTAGCGAAGTGCCTTTCACTTCACAACTAAATTAATAGACAATTGTTCCTCGAGTATTGTTTTCCTTTCAATCACTAAAAGAAAAGACCAGAAATAGAACTGAAAATTTCATGGAAAAAAAGACACAGCCATAATGATAGGAAGGGGTAGTGAAGAATCTTTGGTATTAATTTTCTTTTACATTTGGCATGCACACACCTAGTTATTTTTTTATTTGTTTGGTTTTATTCCACCAGATAACCATTAGCTCAGAGGAAAAGGAAGAGCCACACCTACGAGGAAATGAAAGCCAATGTTTCAAAGATCTCTTTGGGGACAATGAATTATAAAGCTGAACAATAAACACCATTAACACTAATGAGAATAAAGATACTATTTGTATCTGACATCTAGCATTGGCCTTTGTTAACATGCACCCACACACTGAGTTTATTACTTTAGGGCTCTGCAGAGTCCAGTATTGCTACGGCTGGTTAGTCCTACTAGGTAGTGGCTCAGGGTGCCCATTCCAGATGTTGTATGGTATTAACTGCCCAATATTTGGCCTATAGTGGTACCAACTGGAGCCGTTGGATTTACCATTTAGTTCTAAGAGTGAGATACATGTGTGATGTTATTTTTTAGAGTGTCTTGGAGGGTGAATCTGTACGATTATGTGGGGTCTAGGAGCGATGACCTTTGCATTGGTGGTATTAATACATTGAAGAATGGAAGCATTTGACCTTCTGGGTTAATGGGCAAGGGCACTCTCTGCCAAGTTCAACCTCAGTTCTCTTCTCCTCTTTCTGCTTTTGTTATTTTTGTTGGGGTTTACCCGTGACTTAGGAAACTATTTTGCATACATTTTATGTTAAAAAAAGAAAGTCATTCCTTAATATGGCGCACAACTAATGAATTCAGGGGCATATTAGCAGGGAGTAGCAATATTTATCGCTAAATGCGCTTAGCGCACTTTTTTTATTGCTGCATATCGCTGGATATTATCTCAGAGATAACGTGCTATTAGCAACGTATATCTCCAATGCGATAAATTATCCTGCGATAGCGGCGAAATGCGAGAATATCGCTGGAAAACCAGCGATATTCTCGCATTAATGCCAATAGGGTTTTAATGTGATAATCCACCGCCCATTGGCTATACAGGTAAGTCAACTTTTTAGCAGGCGTTAGATTATAGAGATAATCGCGCTTAGCACGATTATTTTTATTGCTTCGCCCGGCTTGCTAATAGGCGATTGCTGTGTTAGTGACTGTTTTCAGTCGCTAACAGTTTGGGTATGCCCACTTTGCATGTCATTAGCGATAATTATCAGTGACATGCAAAGCGGACTCCAAACCTGTAGCTATCGTCTACAACCTGTCGCTAACTGCTGTTAGCGACAGCTTGCTAATAGGATGATAAAATTATCGCGGCAATATGGCCCTTGCTAATATGCCCCTCAAACTCTTAACCAGTAAATTCATCGAACTGTTTTTGATAGGATATGTACATATAATTGGGGCCAACTGTCACGGTTTTTCAGTCACTGTGCCCAGCTTGCTTTAAGTTTAGCAAGTATGAATTTCAGTGTGATTGCCGTGCCAGTTTTTACATGCAGTGGAGGGGAAGTTGATGGTCTGCAACAGAATATTCACAAGAGATCTTGCTCAGCAGAAGCCAACATATGGATTATACAACTGCAGAAGTCACAAAATGTTAGTCTTTAAGTAGCGCCATCTACATTTTTGGACCAGACTACAATCAAATGGAGTGTCCCACCTGGAGGATCTTTGGGAGAATAAATGTCAACCTAGGCGCTGAAACGGACTTGTAATACCATACTAGTTTTGCAATTTACTAAACTGAGGCTTGGACTTGGCTCACAGACTTAGTTGATGAACAGGGCCTTTTGTTTACTGATGCTGACCTCAACATAATCAAGAGACAAGTCCTTAAGTTTCTGATAGTGTTCTACCCTAATGATTGGTCCTTAGTGTGGGTCGTTTCCCTGTGGCTCTGCAAATGATTGTCAGATACTTTTGTAATAAAACAGTAACAACAATTTCAAATTGAACTCCAAAAACTATTCTAACCCCCACCAGACACAGATCACCTGCTATTTTACAAAATGGAAATCCATTTTTGGACGGTTTTAAGCCAATTTTGGGAGTGTGCGGCTCTTTCCATCAGTCCATTTTATATTGAGCACATATGAATGTGTTTGTGTTGCCCCGGGATTTCTGCTGTCGCACAGATGTAGTTTGAAATGCAAAGGGGCAGATTTAAAAGCCCCTTGCAACACTTTTAAGCTGCTGTTGCGTCACTTTTGTGACGCAGCGGTGGCGTAAACCATACTCCACGTTGCGCCTTATTTACAACGTGGCGCATCTAGGCAGATGCGTCACATTGTAAAGCCCTGCGCCACATGAAACCTGCATCAGGTTTCATGTGGGCGTTCCAGCACAGGGTTAGCGTTTCCTCGCAGGAAAGCCCCGTAAAACTGACGCAGTGAAATCTTCAAGATTTCACTGAGTCAGTTTTACGACACTGCTGCGTCAAATCCTTACGCCTGCGAGAAGCAGGCATAAGGAGTGACGCACCACGTTAAGTATCGGCGGCTCCTGTGCATTGCAGGTGTTGCGTCGCGCTTGCGACACGACACCCGCAATACGCCGCCCGTGCACCACAAGATGCGTCACGCACCTGACCCTCCTTGCACCATGGTGCACCGCATTGTAAATGCGACCCATCCGTGGTGGCGCAAGGGGGGATCGCGTGACACATCTGTTCCGGAGCATCCCTGCTGCTTTGCAGAGATGCACCAGAAGTTGTAAATCTGCCCAAATGTCTCATGGCTTTATGAGCTATCGGGCCTCTTGTGAGGTCTTCCAGTGCTCATGGAATGGTAACGCACTTCACACAGGAATTTGGCTACAGCTGCCAGTCTGAAAATGTCTTAATGCACCAGGCAAACGTAATATTATTCTCTCACATTTGAAATGATTTCAATTATTTGTTTGTGCTTGCCAGAATTATCACAATCATGAGAATTACGCCTTTATTATTCGGAGCCGTCTTCAGAAAATTATATCATATTGCTACATCAGGATCAAATTACATATCTGATTCACTTTCCCTGGTTGTTCCTCGGTCCAACCTAAACTAGTGGGCTGCGCCAGGCGCAGACATAGGCAATGAACCCGATTATAATTTTGAAAATGCCATCGATTAATATTGAACATCTGTCTACATATGTTAAGCATCCACACAGTTCAAATACAAAAGCATTTCACCATTACAAATTAAAGATCAAAGGGAGCATAATGCCCGAACCTTTTCAGAAAAATTAGAGAAGAAACCCCATCTTTATAAAAGCATACTCAGTACAAAAAACTCACAAGTCTGGAGTTAATGATTCTAATGTAAATATCATCTAAAGATTGGCATTGTGTTAGGTGCTTACATGTGCTAGAACATTTGTAATAAAAACAAATTAATGCAATTAACATGTAGAAATAACGTAATCATCAAAATGAAAGGTCACACATAAAAGGCAAGGTTTTCATAGCTGCATAAATTAAGCTAGAAAGACTTGTGAATGCATTTTCTCTTTTTTCTTTCCCCTGACCTAAGGTCAGGAATGTCAGTAATGAAAGATGGGAGACTCCGAATGATACAGAAATGCTGAACTGAACATGAACTAATGTAAAAGGTTAGATGTTGACCTTCATTTCATAGAATATAATAATGTGTTAAACTGTATAATTTAATTTCCATTAATTGTTTCCTCATGAGTAAAATTCACAAGTAAGAATGTGTGAGAAGTGCACTGATTCATCTGTGAGACTTAGAGACCTAATCATGAACTGTTTTGTCTTGTAGTAGAAATGAATAGTGGGAACCAAACCTTAAATTGCACAGTGTTTAAGAAATGTTGCTCGCTGTGCCACTGGATTCAAGCTAGCCTGGCTGGAGAGGGGTGTTACACCGAAACTGGTACCATGATGCTTGTTTCTGGTCCAGGGAGGACCCGACATGTCAGTTCGGGCAGGACTGTTCTTATGAGGAGCAAGGTCAAGACTGATTTGCATATGGCTGGGTCCAAACTGGGGTGGTGTAGTGAACAAAAGAACAATGAATTTAACCCGGGTCTCTTGACTGGAGGTAACCGTTTGATTAATTTAGCATTCCATTCATCATTTGTTGCGGCGAGACTGACAGAAAGTCTGACTTCTATCGAACAGAATCAAAACATTGCATTTTTATATTTTGAATGTTGCCATTTATTGAATTAAATTTGAAGTCATTACATTTTTCAAAGTGATCAAGGATTTAATGAGAGGTGATGTGACAATTGCTGATCATGAAGGTGAAGAGGCACCTCCTGAGGGAACGCCTGCTCACAACATGATAATTGAGGAAAAGTCACACCCATGTGTATGGCTTTGTCAATGGGCAAGATAACTGTCAAGGTTTCCAAGAAAGGAAATGTTCAAACTGAGAATTATTGACAGATTGAGAGAGGCACTTTGTGATGTAAAACAACCTTCTAGACCTAAATAATTTGAAGCCTTCAGGGCTTGGGAGAAAATGTAAAAAGAGAGAGAGAGAGAGAACGAGAGAGAGAGAGAGAACTAACAAAGGTGAAGAAAATGAGCTGTGAAAAATTATGCAGATGCTGTATGGGATGAAAGACACGAGAATGGAGAAAGGCAATACAGGAGGGAATACGATTATTTCCTCAAAATACAAATGAGAACATTTAGAAATGCGAACAACCCGAGAAACCCAAAAAGGCTAAAGTCAAAGGTGAAAAAAAGACAAAGGAAGAAACGAAATCAGATACGGATACTGATTCAGGAGATTACATTTTAGACAAATTATTAGCTGCATGCCCACCACCTTATGTGGGTCCTGTGACTGATTCCTATGGAACAGAACTAATAATGTAACAGCGGCTACAGCTCCCGTTCATCCAAATGCATATCAAATTGCTAGACCATTGCCAATGACCCATGCTGTTGTCACTCAGCCTGTAGTGACACAGCCTGTAGTAACACAACCTGTTGGAACACAGCTTGTAATGAGATAGCCTGTTATAAGACAGTCTGTTTAATAACCAGTGATATTGAATAATGAACCAGCCCAAGTAGGGACTGTTCAGATGGTAAATGCCTACAGGTGTTACTGCTTCCATTGTGACAGCACCAGTACCCATGAAACGGGGAATCCCATACAGCCAGTAGAGATGTGCATACCGAATGCTCCAATTAATTCTGTCCCAAATGCAGTAGTTAAAAAAGCTGTTGGAGGAGCACAATTGATAGGATTTATCCCAACCTCAGAGAATTTATAGATTGCTGTATGAACAGACCACAGACTATTCAATCATTAGGGAAAGGAAGGAGACTTACATAGGGTGAGAACAATTTGTTTGAGGATGGATTTTTCCCCCATGGTTTGAGGATGCTGCCAAAGCCTGTGCACAGCGAATGCCTAAGAGGGTTGGAAGTTAGTCAGACTGCAGAAAGAGAGAGACCATTAAATGTCCTCAAACTAAAAACTGAATTAGAGAAAATTATTAGAGGATGTTTGGATCTCAAACACATAAATCAATGCAAAGAAAAAATAATTGTTTGACGTGTGCAAGGAAATTTCCAGAAGAACAGCAAAGGTACATAACAAACTGACTGAATTAGCAAACAAATATGAAGTTGATCTTTCAAAAAGGATTACACTACAGAGAAGTTTCAGGGTACATTTAGATGATGAATCAATTGAGACAATGCATTCATCAGTAATGCAATTACACATTAAATATTTAGTAGAGTGTGGCTCTATGGTTAGAGTGGCAGACCCTGATGCAGAGGTCTAGCCTGGGACCAGGGTTCAATTCCCTGCCTCGGCAGGTGTTGGGCTAAAAAATTCCACGGACCTGATAATTCTCGCCTCGGTGTCTATTCCAATCATGGAGTCCCACTCTGGGCAATAGCTTGCTTAATCTCCACAATGACCCCCACAATGCTAAGGATGCCTGGCCTCCACCTTGGGGGTGCCCAGGAGTGGACGCCTCACAGGAAAAGCCAGGATGGGTTCCACAGCGGTAGTCGTACAAGCGCCTTGAGACCCTTGCGGGTGAGTAGTGCGTTATACAAGTATCAATTTACAAGTATCAATTTATTTTTTACAATTTTAGAGGGCCTGAGTTTGAGAAATTAGAAAGCAAGGAAACATGTACAGAAAGAGAGTCAGACAGAAGCAGCTGATGTTAAATGAAAGCCACCTCCAGTTCCTCTGAATGATGGGAGAGCTTCAGTTTACCCATTGAGAGAATTACCTGGTGGAGGGTATGTTTATCTGCCTTGGAGCAGAGGAGATCTTGCATCGTTTATGAACAATTGTGCAAAATTGATAGAAAGTCCTATGTAATAGTATACCCAGGTTGACCAATTTGTAAAGATTTCAAAGGTGTTATGGATTGATTTGAATACTTTCTTTGGCAGTGTGGTTCTGAATGATTTGTGGATTTCTTTTTTTTAAACCTTTATTGTGCATCAATAGCATACATATACGGGCCTACAACCACCCTGGCCGGCCTCGAAAGCAATTTATAGCACATCCGTCAGCAGTAAAGCAACTCAGCAGTCCCCCCAGTACGAAATACGACAGTTTTTCCAAAATAGGACTTCAGTTTGACGTGACCATTGAGTTACAGGATTAGACAAGGTTATTTTTAATATTATAAAAATAAAAAGGATCAGATGCAGTCCATGATTTGTGGATTTAATGCAAAATTGATGTTCATTGGCCAGATGCAGAGGCGCCAAGAGATTCCTGTACTAATGCACCATCACCTACTGTGATAGATAAAAACAATGAGGTGATTACTTTCCTGAAGGACAGAGTTCCGCTGAAAGAATTGGATTATGTGAGATTTAACAGAATTCAGCAGGAACTAAAGGCATTTCAGCAGCATACGGGTCAAACGCATCTTGAGCCCACTGATAAAGGATTTTTTGTTTCACAGTTTGTGCTTAGTTTGAGACCAATCAGCATATACAGCAGAATGTGCTTTGTTGAAAGACTAAGCCATTAGACGAGGTCTTGAAGTATACACATTATTGTAGTAATGAACAAGAAAAGAAGCAGAGCAACATTAAATAGAAATGTATGCTGACACAGATGAAGCTGGCACAGAAAGGTTTTCAGAATCAATCTTTTTGCAGGAATTGCCGATGCATAGCAGAATGTTGGTTTCCAGAATGAGATGCAGG
This sequence comes from Lissotriton vulgaris, assembly GCF_964263255.1. Lineage (NCBI taxonomy): Eukaryota > Metazoa > Chordata > Amphibia > Caudata > Salamandridae > Lissotriton > Lissotriton vulgaris. The sequence goes on from NC_141691.1 coordinate 1,436,114,360, forward strand.
GTGTTAGCTGTCAGTTTGGTCAAGGAGGTATGGTTGGAATTCAGGCAAAGGTTGAGGAGTTCCAAGTGATCCAAGCAATGGGGTAGCTAGTGCAACAATAAAAAAAATACTCTTTGTGATCTTTGTAACAAAATCGGGCATAGGAAGCATGAGTGTAGGCTTAATCCAGATATAATTAATGCTAATGATAAAATGCAAGGAGAGAATCAGGTTCAGATTGAGAAAGTTCCTGTTCAATGAATGGAAGTACCTATGCAAGCAGAGATCCCAACAATGCCAGTCCAACAAGCCCCTATGGTTTAATAAAAGGTGAATGAACCTTTATCAGAAGCCCAGAATAAACAGAATGCATATCAGCAATTCCCTATGAAAGAGAGTTAGAATTTCAAGACAGATTATTCACAATGACGGTGCCTGAGGGGGAGGCAGAATGTGTGCTTGGTGGGTTCTTAGAGGTAGACCAGAGTGGACAATTTGTAGAAGGTGAGGTAAATGGCCTCCAAGTATAATTTCTTATTGACACAGGTGCTACCTATTCCACTGTTAGAACAGCGGATGTCCCAAATCTACCCTCTCAGGAAAGAAGATCCAAGTTTTAGGAGTTACAAACAAGCAGATTACAGATCCTGTTTCAAGTAAAGTACCTGTAAAAATAGCTTCATTTAAAGAAAATCACCAATTTATAGTGTGTTGTTCAAGTCCTGTAAACCTATTGGGACATAATTTGTTGTGCAAGTTAAATTGCACAATTTGTTTTACCTATAAGGGTGTTGAATTTGAAACACATGAAGAAGATATATAATTTTATTTGACACAACAAGATACCGCAGGACTTTACCCAATGAGAACTGTAGAACATTTGCCCCCTAATATATGAGGAACTGTGAATCCAGAAATATGGAATCTTACAGGGATAGAAATTGGACTAATGAAATGTGTAAACCAGTCCATGTCACGGTCAAGCCAAGAACACCTCATCACATGACCCCGAAGATAATAGAAAAAATAACACCAATAATTGAAGACATGCTGCAGAAATACATTTTGGGAGAAATAATCAGGAGTCTATGCAACTCACTGATCATGGCTTTGCAGAAGCCCAATGGTAAATTTAGAAGAGTTCATGCTTTGAGAACGATTAATGAAAGTGTAATTCCACGTTGTCCTGTGATAACAAATCGAGCCACCATAATATTCCGGTTTCTGTGTTCAGTTGAATGGTTCACTGCCATGGAATTTTGTCAGGCTTTCTTCTCAATTCCTTTACACAAGGACAGGCAGTTTTTGTTCTCATTCATGTTTTGAGAGGGAGTTTTGAAGTGGTGCTGAGTTCCACAAGGGTATACTGAAATTCCATCAATCATGAATCAGATATTAAAGGAAACTTTTGAAACTTTGCAAATGCCTTGTACCTCAGTCCATGTTCAGAATACTGACGACCTACTTGTGTGTCAGAAACAAAAAAAATCCTCTAAGCAATGCACCCTAGCAGTCTTAAATCATCTTGATATGGGCATAAAGTATATCAGAGCAAATTGAAATATTGTCAAAAATAAGTCCAATATCCTGGACATATCATTGAAAAGGGAAGGAGAAAAGTGTCTCTGGAGATTAGAGACAATTTCAAAAATGGGTCTTACTAAAATGCATAAATGAACCTGTGCTTACCCTCTGGTAGCTTGGCACAGAGCAGCCAGACTTAACTTAAGAAGCAATGTGCAACGTATTTCTGCACACAACACACAATAACACAGTCAAAACACCACAAAAGGACTCCACACCAGTTTAGACAAATAATCAATACTGTTGTGTGTGAGACAAAACCAGAAAAACACAAATTCAATAAGTCAAAGTCAAGATATGCATTTTTAAAGAATATACTGTTTTGTAGTGCTTAGAAACAAGTAGCACCAACCAGGGCTATCTGATTGTAGTTGACAGGGGCAAATGTAAAAGTTCAGGCTGGCTGCAATGCAGCAGAGGTGGGAGACAGGGACCAGCCTTGGCCCGCTGAAACTGTACCTTGGGTGTGATGATGCCCAGGGCAATGTGGAGAACCTTTTGAGGAAGGAGAGTCATTGGTTCTGAGCTTCCAAGAGCCCAGGACTCGATTGACACCACTTGGCAGAGCAGGACTCGCAGCTGATAGAGTCCAGGTACTGGTTGAAGGTTGAAGGGGGAAGTCATTGATATCCAGGAAACTTCAGAAAAAGGAGGCAAGCCAACAAGCCCTTGGAGATACTGTGGTTCTGTGATGTAGAGATGTAGACCCAGTCTTTCTCACTCTAGACAAGAAGCAGCAGGCATCAGGCCAACACTGCAACACTGTTCAGCAAAGTGTCAGTCCCTCCTGGCAGCACATCAGTATTTCATCGTGGTAGAATATCCTCAGTTTCAGAAGTGTTCTGATTTGGTGGTGTCAAAGTTCCAGTTCTTATACCCAGTTGGGCCTTTGAAGTAGGGAGCCTTCAAAGAGTTGTCTTTGACATGCAAAATACCCTGCTTTTCCTTCTATGGCTCAAAACTCACTACAGAAGGGTATGCAACCCTTTTGTGGGGACAGGGCACAGCCCTTCCAGGTGTGTCAGCTCCACTCTCCCATCGTGTCCAGGATGACCCATCAGTATGCAGTTGGCCACTCAGTCACATCAACCCTTCTTTGTGTATGGCTGTGTAGAGGGAATGCAGGAAGCCAGAGGTCACCCACCTCAGAAGTTTATACCAGAGAAAGGCAGAAGACACCAAATGGTTAAAGTAAGAAAATATCAACTTTCTAAAAGTGGTGTTTTCAGGATAGAAATTTAAAAAACAACTTAACCATAAGTTGTGTATTAAAATTGTGATTTCAGAGACACCAAAGTTAGGGGGTCCCATCTTTCCCCCATTGTAAATTACAGTTATAAATGGCTGAAAAGCTCATTTGCAAAGTTCATATGCAATAAAGTGGGATAAAGTTCCTGCTCTGCCTGCCTAAAACCCTTCACTGGCTAGCCATTCAAAAGGGAGCAAAATTCAAACATTCTTGCATACATAACTCTGGCCATGGGATTATTCATGCCAAAAGGGAGTTCTGCATATCCTCAAAAAGTCTGAGATCCAATAACCTAAGTTAGGGTCGGAGGCAAATTCTTTACACATCTTACTGCAGCCCATTGGAATCTGCTTCTCCTAGACCTCTGCTACCTCAGCTTTAGAAAGAAGTTCAAAACTTGTTTCTTTCCTGATTAACTGTTCTTACCCCTTTGGTCTCTCTCCTCCAGTGAATCATTAATACAAAATGTGGCAGCTATAGCGCTGTGATATCTCCCTGGGGATGACTGTTCATGCTATATAAATACAGCTCAATAAATAAAATAAATAAATAAGGCAATCCCAATGTTAGCCTATGGGTGAGATAGGCCTTGCAGTTTGAAAAACTGATGTAAGTTAATTTCACTATCAGGACCTGTAAAACTTAAAAGTACATGTCCTACTTTTTAAATACACTGCACCCCGCCCATGAACTGTTCAAGGCCTACCTTGGGGGTCACCTATATGTAACGAAAAGGAAGGTTTGGCTTAGAAAATAGGGAAACTTGCCAGGGCGAAATGGCAGTTTAAAATTGCACATACAGGCTCTGCAGTGGCAGGCCTGAGACATGTTAAAAAAGGCTACTGAAGTGGGTGGCACAATCAATGCTGCAGGTCCACTAGCATTTGATTTACAGGCCCCGGGCACAAGTAGTGCACTCTACTATAACTGAATCAAATATGCCAATTGTGATTTTGGATAAACCAATGTTACCATGTTTTAAGTAAAGAGAACATGCACTTCAGCACTTACTAACTGTGGTAATATACCAAGATTCCTAAGGCCAGAAAAAACGAAATCAGCGAAACAATCAAAAACAGGAGGCCAGAAGGCAAAAGGTCCGGGGAACCCAAACCAACGAGGACAGGACTAAAAACTGTGATGCCCCTTCCTAAAATAATTAGAAAATTCAGATGATTTTGAAAATGGTTGTTTAGATGTTACAGAGTTATGCACCAAGCCAAGACCCAACATAAAAGATGATCCTTTAATAAGACAACATCATGTACCTTGTGTGGCTGGCTCATGCTTGAGTACAAATGGTGGCTTCCTGAGAGCAGCTTATGCTGCCTGCACAATCCAAGACATTGTTGAAGCTTCCTGGCTTGGAGGTACAACCTCAGCACAAGTTTCAGAATTGATTTCTCCCACCAGAGCCTGCAGTTTGACATCCCAAATGAGAGAGACTATATTTAGAAATAGCCAGTATGGCTTTGGTTTTGTCTACGACTTTGGAAAATTATGGTCACAAAGAGGTTTCATGACATCACCTCGTTTACCAATTAGTTCAAGTTTATTTGTTTGCATAGTTACTAAAAACCATTTTAGCGAGATACAGCAAGCAATTTAAAATAAAAAAAGCACATCAGTTAGCAAAATTCCCTTGGATAGCAGTAGCTGCTAGACAAACTAAAGCTAGACCATCACATAAAATATGTTTAACAATTCACAACAAATTAGTAAAGCTAGTTGGCTGAGTAACAGCATCTAGTGGCAGCCACTCATTGCACATTGAGACAAAATGAAAATATGCAAAATGCAAAGTGTATAGTGGCTTTGAGTACTAAAGTGCCAATGTGCCGCCTCTTTACGTATGATCAGACAGCAACATAAATGCATCAAGAAGGGACCTTGCAGAACCATGCAATGAAATCCAGCAAGCAATTTAAAATCAAGAGTGCACATAAGGTACATAAAATTCTCTCTGATAGCTGTGGCAGCTAGACAAACTACAGCTAGGTTGCTACATAGATATATTTAGAAAGGTACAGCAAATCAGCAGAAGTTAGTTGGCTGCATAACAGTATCTATTGATGGTCATTCATTTCACAGTGAGTTGAAATGTAAATATGTTAATGTGCAAAGTTTGTTGGAGCTGGGAATACTAAAGTGTCAATGTACAGCTTCCTTACACACAATCTTAAAACATTGTAAATATTTCAAGGAGGGTCCGTACAAAGCGAGTATTATTTGCTTTGGTAACAATTTCAAGTTCAAATGCCCATCTTTCTCTGGATCAGTATGTTCAGCAGTTTCCACATATGATTATGCCATTCAAACAGGCTAAAAAAAATGGTCACCACCTAATGTTTGAGCAATGCAAGCAGGTCAATAAGAGCAGATTGGGTGGATGTGGAGAGAACTTGACAGCATCTGATATTGTCTATTCTTTGTTAGATGGTTTAAAGTGTTAAATGTGCCTAGTGCAAAAACTGTGGAAGCTAAAAGTACCGAAGTGCCAACGTGGAGACTCCTGTCACATGTTCAGACTATGATGCCAATACAACATGAGAGGATGCTACAGAATTGCTTAAAATCAGCTTAGGTGACAAGTTCCAGATCGAAGAACCATCGCACTCAGCTCACCGATTACAAACGGTGAACATGTAAAAAGATTACTGGGTGTGTAACAACTTTCCACTGTAATTGCTGTTGTTAAATGTGCAGCTCACAGAGGTGACAATGGTTATGTTTTATTGTTGTTCCTATATTCCCCATAGGCTCTGCGCATTGGAATAATATGTCCTATAGATTAGACGTAGGACTAAGGTCGACTAGGTCTCTATCGAATATACTCAACTTAATAGTGAGTGGCAGCTAGCTCAGAGGTCACTAGAAACTTTCTCAAATTCACAAGAAGGGATTAGTTTCTGACAACCGCATAAACATGACAACTTTGTTTCCCAAGAATAAGAAATATATCTCTCAGAGTCGCAGAAACAATAGATAAGTATTTCACGTAGTCAATCGTGCATTCTTCTTTTCAACAGATTTGTAGAGAAATAGAGAGACTGGCGTTTTCAATAAAAAGGTTTATTGAACAGTCTTCTTCCTCATACAAGAGAAGTGAACTTCTACAATCTTTATGCAGAATGCAAAATATAATGCGTACAGCGAGGATAGTATTATAAAATAATACTGTAAAAGCATTGTATGGTTTCTAAGCCATATAATAATATATACATAAATATACAGGCTAAAATACTCGACTGGTGCTTCTAAAATACGCCTGCCCCAATGTACCTAACCTAGGTCTAGTACGACGGAAGAAGTAAGTATTGTGTAGCATAGGTTTAGTTGTTTTTGCCCAGAATCTATCAAAGGTTTCTCTAGGTTCTATTCAGCTCCATACCTTAGTCAGAATGAAAGCGGTTTGGTATCTCAGTCTCGGGACTCAATTTCCTATCACCTCGCAAGGGGAGCTTGGAAACACTGGAGCTGGATTCTTGGCAGGAGAAGGGCAGCCTCTTGATCAGTGCGTTAGCTGGAGAGTCAGCTTCCTTCGGCACTTGCTGTAGTGAGCTGCGTCGGGCAAGTAGATAGTCGAACTGCTCTGAACCACTGTGTCTTGCTAGAGCAAGTGAAGGTATATTTGTACCTTGAAGGTGTTTAGGAATGCCATAGTTTGACGTAAAGTCAGACATATGAACGTCAGGAAAGAACCCCTAGGGAATAGTTGTTCTTTGCAAAGTACATTAGTTCTTGGACAAAACCATATTCAAGCAAAAGGAAGTTCCCTTACTGCTGAAGCCGATTTTCCAAGAAATCGTTGTGACGATTGGTGCGGGTGGAAGTAGCCATGCCTGTATTTGGGTAGCGTGGGCTAAGCCTAAATAAAGGATTGCTTTCAAAGCCTATATAAGGGCAATATGAATTGTACCTATATAAGGGCATGAATCAGGAAAATTCACTCGGAGCTCTAAACGCCACACAACAATGTCACTTTCGGCAATAGATATGCTGATGTGGTAGCACAATACTATGCCATGGTGGCCTGCACATTTAATGGAACATTCACAGATGAATCTCAGGAAGATGATGGTTTTTCCATGTTGATGTCTTTAGCTGGCACATGGGAAGAACTCAAGAGCTTGAATGAAAATATCACAAGGCAGAACTGCAGGGTTGGCACAGAGCAAGATGTGGGAAAAACTCAAATGGTTTTAGGTAGATGGAAGACAAGTTTTACCAGACAGTTTGTTATCTCCCACGACTTTTTTCCATGCTCCTATAGATTTAGATAGGAATGCTATGGTTAGGTCCTTTGGACAGAATTGGTTTCTTGCTAGATTCAGGATGCATGCAGCAGATCTATGTCACAGTTGTGTAACAGGAAAATGACACCAGTTACATTTAGTCACATAGGGAAATCAGGTGTTCCTTTAACAGAATGCAGATTTTTATTAAGATGCCTGCTTGTAATGGGCAGAGATATGTCCTGGTTAGTGGGTTTTTTCTCCTGGTGGATGGAGGCCTGCCCAACATGGAGAAATGAAAGTTTTATGTAGCTAAACTGCTGTTGAGAGAACTGGTACCACAGTACGATCCAGGAACTCATTTTAACACCTTGGCTGCTAGGTGTTTTCCCCCCCTGTGCTGGCACTCATTTATTCCCATTGTTCATGACGAGCTCAGCTCGTCATCAGCACAGCTCAACCGTGCATCATGACGAGCTGAGCTCGTCATCAGCATCGAAAGGGTTAATAATGACATCCTTAAGATGGTAAGTGCAACACTAGTAGAGCAGAAGTTGCTATCAATCAGAAGCTTCTGGGATAGTAGTGCAGCTGAAAGAAACCATAAAACTCAAATGGCAAAGTCTCTGCATCCACTTCACTGAAATGGCCTTGATGCTTTGCCTTTTGTGTTGATATGCCTTCAAAGTACACCTGACAGGAAGACGGATTTGCCTGCTGTACCTGCAAATATACCTGTGACTAGAACAGATGACATGGTACTTGATTACTCCAAAGGATTGGCTGATGTGGTGCATTCTGTTTTTCAACAGATGGAAGCTGCCACAGCAAATCCACATCAAGAGCAGTGCCACGACTTGAACCCAGGGGACTGGGTACTTGTTAAGAAGCATGTGAGAAAGTCCTGTCTGGCACAAAGGTGGAAAGGCCCATACGAGGTGATTTTAGTCACAAACCATTGTTTGTTAAATATGAGAGAGTGCCAAACTGAGTACACACTTCATATACTCAGAAAACAAGAGATCCATTTGAAGAAATTGTGTTCTATGAGCCAGAACCGAGAACACTGGTGATTGCACTATTGCTAGTTGAGGAAATTGCACAAATACCCCAAGTTTCAAAACAGTAAGGAAAAAAGGGTGAAGAACTGTAGAAAGGTGAAGATATCCAATTACTGAATATCGCACAGAGTGGCATTGGAGCTCTTGCAGTAGAAGGAAGAGTAAATACTCTAGGAAAAGTGATAGTTGAGATACTTACAGAGCAACAAAAAGGTCCAGGCAAAGGAGCAAGCACTGTATGGAAACCAGAAAGAACTTTTAACAGCCAAGAATCTACAATTGAAAGAAGTTAAATTCAAGTGTGTCAATTGGATCAACACCACCTACAATCAGTGAAGAAACAGAGTGACACAGAAAGTGATCAAGTACCAAAGAGATACATTTGATTAAGAGCACCTAGCTGAAGGTGTTCTGCAACTGAAGGGACGTACTATCTGAGACAAGTGTTCAATGTTCCAATATCAGATATTCTTGACTAAAGCAGAGTATTACCTGAGCCGTCTTGAAACTGATGACTTTTAAGTTTGGAAAGCCTTTTGAGAATTAAAAAACAATTGTTGACAAACTCATTGAATGAACTGTACAAATACACTGAAAAATAGACTGATGGTTGTCAAGAAGAATTAAGAAGATTACCCAGGCCCAAGGTAGCAGTAGAAGAGTAAAGATAACATTTTAGAAGAACACAGAGTAGGGTTAAGGAAAACTATACGTAGATTGTTGTAAATAAAGCCTTAAAAACTAACTGAATTCCAAAGAAAAAGAAGAAAAATATATAGACTGTTTGTGCAATAAAACAAAGCTACTATGCTCAATGTTTTTAAGAGATCTGATTTCAGGTAAACACGTGTATTCTAGCCAGAGCTAGAGGCAGTATTGTTGTAGGGATTACATTATTACTAGTAGTATTAATAGACATAGCATTATTATTGGATATACATTTCACAACTGAGAAAGAAAATTCAAAATGGTAATTTACTAATAGGACACATGCACAAGGTGTGGATGAGTTGAAAGCCTAATTTGTAGATTTCTTGAAAGGAAATCACAATTAATGTTTATTCTAGATAAGTCCAAGAGTATACACATTCTATGAATGCTAAGGAATGTTATGTGTGTGCCAACATGCCTTCCTCAATTGAGGAAGAGGTGACATACCATCACATTCCTTTTTCACATGCCATTTCATAGAGCATATTGCTTGATTTAGTTTATGGGCAACAGCATTTGTAATCATATTACTCTAATTCTGACATGATCCTTTCGAAAGGGCCAATATTGAAAACAATTAACTCACACCCACAAGCAAAAGAGATGGAGTGGAGAAGTGTGGCTCACTGGTTAGAGGAGGCAGACCTGGAAGCAGAGGTCAGCCCGGGACCAGGGTTCAATTCGGGGCTTGGCGGGGTCTTGAGTCCTAAAATGTCCATGGACTCGACAATGCTTGCTCCGGTGCCTACTCGATTCACGGGTTCAAACTCTGCGACTCTGGGCAATAGCTTGCTTATTCTCCACAACGGCCCCTCGCGGCGGGATGCCTGGCTTTCACCTTGCGGATAACCTGCCGGGGTTATCTCACAGGGGAATACCAGGACGGGTTCCCTAAGCAAGCGCTTAGAAACCGCTCTGTGATTTGCGATATATACATTCCTGTACATTTACATGGACACTGCTTGTCATTATTTTAGACCTTATCTCCCTATTTACACTATTAAGGCTTATGAAAATAATGTAACTTGCTTAATGAGACCATTAGAGAAGACATTTATGATGGTGTTAGAAGAAAGAAGGGCACACATTGCATCTAGTAAAAATCAGAGTGAAGATGTTTTGAAGGATGCATGGAAAAAGGAAGAAGATGACTTTAGAAAGAAAATGACTTATCCAAGGTTCAAACTGTACGAAATACAAAAAAGGACAGTATATGTTTTTAAAAGACATGGCAAACTTTACAGGTTGGTGATCCATCAATTCCCAGAGTTAATTTTGATTGTGGTGGGGATGCATATTCCAAATTACAGGCTGACTGGAGGGTATTTACTAATTTCGCTTATTGTTTCCTAAGTTGTATCATGCTCATAGTTTAAATGATTTAAGAATGACACTTATACACACACCTACTAGAAGTATATATGAAAAAACGCAATTGGTGTGAACCCTTTTTTGTACTTTATTCCAGCTGTGGGAGTGATACTGAAAGATGAGATGATAAAAAACTGTCAACAGAAGTGGACAAGCTTGCACCCAGTACATATAGAGATTTGTTAGTTACAAATACAGAATTAGTGACCGTTAGTTCAATGGTTTTACAATATACAAACACTTTAGACATTCTGAATTTTGAAGTTAGAACATTGTTGCATAAACATACCTGACAAGAGTAAGAAAATCAAAGAATACACAAGGAACATTTTAGACATCAAACTTGACTAGGAACCATCATATAACCCTGGAATAGTAAAAAGCTTCACAAAGGGAAATCCTGCAAGAGGCAGTTCGATTGCAACAGCAGGAGGAGGTTTCCACAAAGCCATATTAGTACATGCATTAATTATAGTTGGCTTTTTTCTGAATTCACTAGGAGTGTATTAATGTAGTAACGTGGCCCAAGCAGGCAATATGTGGTTCAAGATGTTTTAGTATAGTAAGTTACAGGATATGTAGATCAGCCCCACCAGAAGCAGCCAGCATGCTGTTCAGCCTGGATGTATGACGTTACAACGCATACCTTTACAATGCATGTTTTACAACGCAACATCTATTACAACGCATTCCATTACAATGCATGCCATTACAACACATTTTTAAAAACTACCTTTACAACGCATTCCATTACATCGCATACTACCTTTACAACACATACCATTACAACGCATAACATTACATTGCATGTAAGGTAAGAATTGGATAGTGTAGGGGTACAAATTACTATTCTAACCCCAGGGGGGTGCAACAGTAGGGTAAGTGTTGGATAGTGTAAGGGTACCATGTGTTGTAATGCTATGAGTTGTAATGGTATGTGTTGTAATGACTGCGTTGTAATGACATGCGTTGTAGTGCTATGCGTTGTAGTGTCATGCATTGTAATGGTTGCGTTGTAATGGCATGCGCTGTAATGGATGCTGTGTTGTAAAAGTATCATTGTAATGGTAGTGTGTTGTAAAAGTTGCGTTGTAAAGGTTGTTTCCCGTTCAGCCCAATCTCAACTGTGACTTCTCGTCACACTGGCTAAGCAGGTGTTGAATATGGCACAACATTACCATGGACAGGATACTACAGATCCCCCTTTCTTATATAACAAAAACAATTAAGATGGTAAACTGAAGCCATTAAGATGGAAAACTGAAAAGGGAGAACCAAAAATGAGGAAAGAATAAGAGGAATACAGAAACAGCATAAACAATGCAAAGAAGTGAACAACGAGAAGGGAACAGAAAGATAGATGGGAGTAGAAAAAGAGGAAGCAACAGATAAATAAAGAGATAAAGGCAACCCATCCTCCCTTCTATAACTAAAACAGAAAAAATTATTGAAAGACAGTTCGAAAGAAAACAACGAAAAAAGGATAAACGTGAAAGCACAAATGACTACCTCCCAGACACACCAGCTGGCCAGGCAAGCCTGCGAGGAGGCAAAGCATAGCACAAAATAATAACACACTGGAGAACATCCAGGCACACAAAGTGTTGAAGGAGAAGTAACCTAAAGAGGAAAGAAAAACCAAAAAACACTACAATAAGAAAAAAGATTATGTACAAAAAAAGCATGACAACAAGAATAAATTCCAGAATCCAGAGATGGAAACCCGAACAAAAGAAACAAGGAAGATGAGAGGAAAGTATATTAAGATCCCTCATCCAAACTGCAGTACCATATTGACAAAGTCATTTAAAATTAACACAACATCACTTTACTTTGCAAAAATTGGCAATGTAATATAAAGAAAGAATAACGTTGAAAATGGGAGGACTAAAAACCCAAAACCAACCCGTACCACGAGGAAAAAGGGTCAAAACTATAACGAATTGGGCTAAAACCCATAAAACGGTAGCCCTTGTAAAGGACAACATCATGTGGAGAAGTGTGTCTCAGGGGTTAGAGGCGGCAGACCCGGAATCTGAGATTGGCCCTGAACCAGGGTTCAATCCCCCGCCTCGGCGGGTCTTGGGCTCAAAATTCCACGGACTCGATAATTCTCGCTCCGGTGCCTTCTCGACTCACGGGTTCACACTCTGCGACTCTGGGCAATAGCTTGCTTAATCTCCACAACGGCCCCTCGCGGCGGGATGCCTGGCTTTCACCTTGTGGATACCCTGCCGGGGTTATCTCACAGGGGAATACCAGGACTGGTTCCCTAAGCAAGCGCCGGGAAACCCACTGTGGGTAGCTGTGCGCTATATAAGCTCAACTACATTTACATTTACATGTAGAAGTCAACATGCAGTGTAATAATGGGACTAAAACCCATAGAACCCAAGTGGAAGAACATGGGGCAGAAACCACTGATCTCCCTTAAGACGAAAAGGCTAGATAATGTACATAAATGTATATGGATAAGAACCCATAAGAGTAGGGAATATTAACTAATGCAAAAGGACTAACACCTATGCATAGGCACCCTGAAAGAGGTGTCTGTCGGCAACTAGTTGAAGAATTTCTCACGCTTTGAAGTTGGTCTGAAGCTACCTTAAGATGACATCTACAGTTGGTCAACATGTTGGGGAGAAGTGTCAAGATGTACAAGATCATACACCACATGGAAAAGTATGCAACAAGTCTTAGTTACAAGAGGCCACACAGAAACCTAAGAAGTCACAAAGGAAACTAAGCAAACTGGAACAGCATGCCTTCCAGCCGCACCAGTGTCCAGTACATCGGACAGCCCCAGGCCAAGTGTGCAGTGCTCTCTTTCATCTGGACACATCGACAAGAACTACATATTCAAGGAAATCTAGCCATTTCATTCTTCATGCCAACTCTTCTAATTTGGACACTGTACACAATGAGATTTTAAAGGACTTATGTTTTAATTGTGGAGGAGACGCATAGAGGTTTCAAGCAAATGAGACAGCTTTTGTTGGCTTGGTATCCCTCCTTGCAGTTTGTGGGTTCTTTCAGGTGAGACAAATGCTGATTTCCATAAAAAAAAGAAACTTGAAATGTCTTGTCTGCACTGATGCACATGGATCTTTCTTCACTTCTATAAACATTTCTAGGTCTATGGCAGTATTGTGAGTTTAACCACAACACACCATTTTAAACTGCAACCCGGAAGCTCTCTTACCTTCATTTTGGGGTTTGCACGTTGTTTCTTTGGTGAAGTCCTTCCTTCACGACTTAGGAACTTTCAGCTGTGTTGTTCTTGGCTGGTTCTGCTGTGCCTTTGGATCTTTTAGTGCACCAAAGTGCCGCGAGCCATACGACTGGACGTCTGTAAACGTGCCACCATCTTGTGTTTGGAGGCACTTTAAAGTGTTGGTCCTCTATGCGATCTACTTTATGTGGCTGTTTACTGCCAACCACAATGCTTTCTACGTGCTGCAATAACGTTTTTCAAAAATTAAAAGGTGTTCTGGAACGTCATGGTGAAAACCTCATGGATTCCGGTGATGTCACATTGTTAAATTGCTTGCGGATCTTCTCGTCTGTTTGTCTTCGTGGGAAACCCTTTCAACGACAGGATCCTTTGGACTCAGTTGTTTTTCAAGTCTTTACACTATCACTTTCAAGTAGGGCCTTTTGAGGTACTTATTAATTTATTTTTGATGTCTTGACAGTTGTTCTTGCTGGAGTCAGATTTTTCACAGGGGCACGTTACTTAACAAAAAGGTTTTTTTCTATGCATGCAATTGTTCACGTTACCTTTATGGCTACCAGCAATGTATATTTCTGGGGGTTTGCATCTGTATTGCAAAGCCATGAAACTCATTCCAGATAGTTTGCTTCAAACTATATCTTCTAAGTGTGTTTGTTCAAACACTGGTGTGTGTCACATGGATACAGTGATACGTACACATATAGCTGTAACTGCCTGCAAATGAAATGTTAATGTGTATTAGAATGTAAGATTATTTTATGAGTGGTTGTGTTTTACCATATTGATCTATGTTTTGGCTTGTAGTACATTTCATGAAGTTACTGTTTTTCTCCAAGTTTCTTCTCCATAGAATTATATGGTGGGTTATGTTGGGCTCAATATTGTATGTACATGGACTCTACATACACACCATCAAGAGTTCATTATTTCAGTGTACATGCATGCAATCTACATTTTTTTCTTCCCTACATAGGGATGGCAATGGGGTTTAGTCCCATTTGCTCACAATACACTTGCATTATTGGGCTACTTACGGATCCCCCCATTGTTGCCAAATAAATGTAGTAACGAGGTCCAAGCAGGTAAGATGTGGTTCAAGATGTTTTATTATAGTAAGTTACAGGATATGTAGATCAGCCCCACCAGGAGCAGCCAGCATGCTGCTTAGCCCACTCTCTACTGTGACTTCTCCTTACAGGCTCCCAACATTCCGAAGTGCATCATCATTGCAACATTCCACTGGCTGAGCAGGATTTGAAAATGGCATAACATTAACATGGACAGGATACTACATATAGGCTATCAAAATAATATTGCGAAGGAAAACAAAACAGAGAAGGAAACAAACATCTAAAGAAAGATTTAAAATTAAGTGACCACTTTAGCAAAGAATACCACAATTTAAAGGAGAGGTAAAACCTAACACGAAAAAGAAAAGACTTAACTGAAGATGAGAGTGAGTTGTGAGTTGATCGGTGATTGTTTTGTGATGGTTAGAAACAATCAGATAGGGGAGATTGCTAGAGCATTTTTAATAAATGAAAGTTAATGCAATTAACATGTAGAAATAATGTGTAGTCTTCAAAATGAATTGTCCCTCATAAAATGCAACTGAGAGCACTAGGCTTTCATGAGCTGCATAAATTAAGTTAGAAAAGCTTGTGAATGCATTTTCTCTTTTTCCTTTCCACTGACCTAAGGTTACGAATTTCAGTAGTGAGAGACGCAAGACTTTCAATTATATAAACATGCTGAACTTAACATGAGCTAACAAAAAATATTAGATTTCAACCATCCCATAAGCATAGTTTCATAGAATATAATAACGGACTACATTGTCTAGTTAAATTTCTGTAACAAGTTTTTTTTCTGATGAAATGTGCAAGTTACAATGTGTGATGAATGATTCTATCTGTAGGATGTAGAGACCTAACTATGAACTGTTTTGTCTTGAAATAGAAATGTACAGTGGGAACCTAACCTCGACTTGCACAATGTTTATGAAATGTTTTGTTTGAGCACTTCATGTCTGTAAGCCTTTTGTCTTGACCTGCTTGATGGAAGCTTTCCTGTTTCCATGAGGACATCAAGTGTTGATTTGCCGAGAAGACTGAATAATGCAACCTTTTTCCTTAGTGATAGATATCAAAATAGTATATTAGAGTTTGTTCCTAGAGTAGTGCACAAATGAGAGTGGAGATTCTTCAGACCCTTTCTAGAATCTTGGCAGTGCCCTTTACTGGGATTTTCTCTTACTTTCTAAGAGAGACCTATTAATTTCCTTTGCCTGTATCTATGCTACTCTCAGATACTACTGAATGTCATGAACGTCTCTTTATGGGAAGTGGTAACAGATTAAGAATTGCTTAAAAGCTTTATGCTTTCACCTCTCATTTAGAACTCTTTATGGGTTCTAATAGATCATTTCCTCTAATTTCCTAGACTTAGAATACAGATGTACTTGTATGAAATATGCGTTATGCAATTGTTCTGTATTACTGATGAATTGATTCGCTATTTTGAGAAACCTTTTAAAAAGCGATCTTTACTAAAAGATTTTATTAAAACTTTAAAAACTCACACCAAATCTATGTATTAACACCCAAGAAATTTAAAATTGAAATTTGATGTATAGAAAATTCGAATTTTTGATTTGCAGCTTCTGATTAATTCTCGTCTTATGTCCAAGGTCTTTAGGCCCGGGACCGGCTAATGAGCGAGGACTTTCCTCCAGATGATTAAAATAATTGATACTATCAACTAAATATTTATTTAAAGTGCCTGCTCCACCACATAGGCTCTCCATAAATGTTACCTGTCTCATTATTAATGCCTAGTTAATTCCTCCCATACTATAGATCACAGATTTGCAGCTGTTGGGTAAGCCCACCCACTTAAAAATTGGTTTTAACCAAAGATATGCTGTAATGCTAAAGAGGAAGACATAGAAATAATGTACAGCACATTTTGTTTGAACATAGACAGAGACTCCCAATATTACAACTGAAACATTACCATGACCTACTAACTCATACAAGGGATTCAACAAAAACACAAGATATAAAGGTAAGTTCATAAGGTGCATCGGCCTGTACAAGTAATGTTGATGCCAGGCATGTAAATAAGTATCAAACTCATAACCCTGTTGGTGACTGTGAGTGGCTAAAAGCTATATGAGGGGGGAGAGTATTGCAAACCCCAGGTGCTCTAATGGCTGATGCTGCCTACGATGCAGCAATATGCTCAGAGGTGCCTATTTCCTTTATTGGGGCTCCTGCTGAGCGAGAAGCCTGTTGATCACTGCGAGCCATAGGAGGTGGTAGAGTCCGTCAACCCAGGAGCTCTTGTGACTAAAGCCACCTACGAAGCCAGCTATGTGCCCGGGGGCACCTATTTCCTTTGTTGGGGATCCCACTGCACCAAGACTGGGCCAAGAGGGGGCCCATCTGTGACTATCTGAGGCTGGGCCCACTATCTTGGTTGGTTGACTTGATGCGCAGATCATCATCTCTATCGCCTGGCTGACATTGTCAATGCTAGCCCGCATTTGTGCGGCCGTGAAGATATGCACCGTAAATAACTTCCTCACTGCCTCTTGTATCTACTTGCAGTGGGTTTGTGAATTCTACGCTTAGCCCCTTGTAGTGCTTGGGGGGCTTTTAAGAAGCAGTCATATTGGCCAGCATGGGTAAGAGGAAGGCATTACCAACTATGACATTTTCAGGTCAGCCTTGTTCAACTATTGACTTGTTCTTGGCCAAAGTGGTGGGTGCCATCTCTAAAGAAATTGACGGGGCTGAAAGGTGGCTTTCAGTTTGATCAGGAAGTCCTGGTCTTTTGTCTCCAATTGTTGCATCACTACCTGGGTTTGGTCACAATCACTTCTATCTCAATTCTTGGGACTCCTCTGCCTAATCCTTCCGCAGCAGTGGCCCTTTCACCTGGGCCTTCAACTTCCAGGCCCCTTCACACAACAGGGGAAGGAAAGCATGCATGCCAGGAATATCCTTGAGGGCATGGTGATCTACCTGGCTCCTGCACTACAAAAAAGTATAGCTTCTCTCAGTGACTTATTTGCCACTCTTTGGGTTAGACTTGCCACTTTGGAGCAGCCTCTCTGAACTTATCAAATAAAAGAGTCAGTCTTTTGACCCTTCTGGATAAGTCACTCCATCACTAACCACTTCAGTTCCAAGTCACATCCTCTGATATGCCTTCAGTCAATCTCCCTAGCTGTGTAGTGACCCGCATGAAATTGACCACCTTAAGCCCCTGGCTGTATTTAGCCAGATTACTTCGTCAGGGCCGAGGGTTCCCCATCAAAACATAGATGGCCCAGTATAGACTAATATGCTTCCCTTGGTTCCTAATGTGGTAGGTGTCCCCTGTACCCGGGAGCGGTCATTCAAGGGCTCTCTGCCTCCGGTGATTGATCTTCCTCTGGCTTGTGCCCCTTACATTGTAGTCTTGACCGAGGTTCCTGGAACGACCACATACAATTTGGAACCACTGTTCAACTGATTAATAAAGCCTCACCCTGGTTATCTCTAAATACTGATTTTACCATTAATGACCATAACAGCATCTTGATTGCAAAGAGGGTTCCCTGGATAGGACTACAAGGAAAACAATTGGGGGAGATTGTATCATTATCTCTCTGCAATACCCCGAAATTGCACAGAACAGTTTACATGGAGCATCTAAATCATTTCTTTTAGGTTTGTGTATTAAACCAATCCCACAGTTTTTTTTATAGACCACCCATGAGCACCCAAAAGCCAGAGCAGCAAATGGATGATGGGCGCATGGATCACAGAGCAGGTACCCAAAAATCATTCTTAAACCGTTACGCTCCTCTGACAGTCCTTAATGACTTGGATTGACTCCATGAGGCAAAAGAGATACTTATTATGCTGTTCCAATAACTGAGCCCTTTACCCCTGCGCACAGAGGAGACTAGTGTCTCATTAGTTTCAAGACCAATTCAGATCCCTTCACAACCCTCAATCACTAAGTACTTACTAGATAACTCCCATTCTATGGGGATCCAATAATCACCCATCTCCATCTTAACTTCTCCGATGGGCAATACTCCCATTCCTGGGAAAGACCTAAGCCTTATTTCTTAGAATGTGACAGGTTTGGCCTCCAAGTTCTCTGATGATAGCTGGCTACTATTTATTAGGTTTTTCAATATTATTTGCTTACAGGAGATGTGGAACCCCAAGAATAAATTTTTTAGAGCGATATAAGACCTTTTTTTAGTCCAACGAGAGGCTTGAATATGGGAAGAGCGAAAGGGGGTCTTATTATCTTCATAGTTCTTAATTTCTGTAACAAAATACAGATTATAAAGTGGGACTCCCAGGTGTTCCAGGGTCTGAACTTTGCTTTGGGATAGCCCTCTCAATGGTAATAATTCATATTTATAATGCAAACAGGGGGTCGAGCTGGTCCTCTAGTTTTAAAGCCTTATGTAGTGCCTTAGACTCCTTATTGGGGAATGGCCTTGGGCATGAGAATGTTATCCTGGCTTGGGATTTTAATTGTAATCTGTGCGCATATTTCTTAAGTTGATTACCCATTGCACAATCTTGCCAGATCTTTGTGATTTGCACCTGGAGCATACCATGGAAGGGGAGGAGAAAAATAATTTTCCCACATGCATAACTTGGCTTTCTCCCTACATCAGTTTCTAACTTGGTCTAGATCTCAAATCCCTCCGACATATAAAGGAAGGGGTTCTGCCATGATTATAGATTTAATTTTGGTATCAGGCTCATTGGGTGGGCCAGCCGCTTTAAAAAATATTTTACATGGTCCCTTTAGCGATCACAACCCGTTGACCATGTGCCCGATTCACAGAACTAACTTAAGACAAAATCCTAAACTTTCTACTTTTGGTGTTCACATAAGGCATTTAGTAGTAGTAAACTTAGGATTTTGTCTTAAGTCTGTCTTAAGTCTGTCCTACTATTTTTGGTACTCACAGAAGGCATTTAGTAGTTGTAAATTTAGCATTTTGTCTTACGTTTGACTTAAGACAGACTTAAGACAGACTTAAGACAAACTTAGGATAGACTTAAGATAGACTTAAGACAGACTTAAAACAGACTTAAGACCGACTTAAGACAGACAAGACAAAATCCTAACTTTACTACTACTAAATGCCTTCTGTGAATTCCAAAAGTAGTATGTTTAGGATTTTGTCTTAAGTTAGTTCTGTGAATCGGGCCCCCTGTCCATGGTAGGGAACCAATTGGAGGCCCCTCGAAAGCTCTGGAGAGCCTTGATACCAATGGCCCAGGGGAGGCGCCTACGTTGGTTGCAAATAGACGCTACGGTTTTTAAGCATAGTATTTTTGTCTCTGTCAGCAGGAGATAATTACTTTACAAACAAAAATATCCCATGGTCTGTAAACTACTATTAATGAATCTGAGACGTTATTCCTGATTGTTGCCACCAGATAAATTCTTAACTGAAAAAATAAGCATTTTTTTTTTTTTAGATACTCACTTGCCTGAATTCTTTACCTCCTGACAAGGAGGTTTTAAGTTCTTTTGCCTCCATTGCTCAGTAAGTCTATGGGCTATTATTGACCCAGGCGGTAGGGCACTGTCCAGCTCTCCCTTCATGGTTTGACCCTGGGTGGTCTTGGGCCCTAAGGCAACTGAAGGAAGCCCTGAAACAGTTGCCTCAGGACAAAGCATGGGTGTCAAACTGCAGATGAAAATATAAAGAGGCCCTGAAAGAATGGAAGCATCAATTACATACACTGGCTTGGGCTGATTTAATTAAACCTGGGGAACTGAGGGACTCTATACCATTCTGGAAGATAATTAATAACCCCTGTTTTGTGGAGTCTTCTAAACCTATCCTGTGCCATCCCATTACCCAAGATCAGTGGGTTTCCCTTTTTGAGAGTGTATATATTGGTGACCTTCCTGAATGGCCCAGAGTAGCCATAATGCCTAGTGTGGCTGTCACACCAGTAATTTTACTGTTTAAGGACGTGTATAGGAGCATTTAGTCTTTGTCAAGGAACAAGGTTTCGGGCCCAGATGGGATTCCACTAGACCAGTTCTAACGATGCTGTTAAATGCTGTGGCATTGAAAGGGATGTTTCCCTCCTTGTCTACTGCCACCATTATTTCAATTTACAAAATGGGGGTACAGACAACCCACAATGTTATTGCCCTATTTCCCTCATTGATGCCATAGTCAAGGTCCTTGATCGGGACCTTCTAACCAGACTTTATGTGTGGGTTGATGCCAATCAAACATTATCGGAGGTCCAATTTGGCTTTTGCCTGAGGAAACCATTGATCAATACCTCCACCTTTACCTTTTAATAAATAAATACATGATCCCATACCCGGGAGCTCTGTTTTTAGCATTCATGGACCTTACATCTGTTTTTGATCAGGTTAATCGGAAGAAGCTGTGGGACATCTTGACCTCTCTGGGAGTTGATCCCTCTATTATGTCCCTGATAATGATTCTCTATGCACACGCAACAGCTGCAATTAGATTCTCTCAAGAGGGGGGCCTAACTAAACATTTTAATTGCATGCAGTGGTCCGACAAGGTTGTATTTTAGCGCCTTTTTTATTCTCTATTTATATTAATGGTCCAGAAGCTGTTCTCATGGCTTTACAGTCTGATTCCCCCTAGAGTTGGCAGGAGATCTTTGCCAGTTTTACTATACCCCAACAATGTAGTGCTTATAGCCCGCACAGCCCAGGATTTTCAGGTTTTAGTTGGTGGGTTTGTTGCTTTTATGGATAGGTTGGACTTGTCAGGTAACTTCACAAAGTCATACATTCTGGAAGTGGGTCCCTGGGGTTTCCTGCAAAAAACTTTTAAAGCAGGTTCCAGTTCAGTTCAAAAAGACTTTATTTCGGTCAGAATTACCTAAAAAAGTATGAGACACCGCAGTCAATCATTTCTAAAATGACATCATACAAACAGTTGAGATTAAAAAACAATGAAATTAATTATACACATATTGTTCATAATAAAATGCATTCAATTTTTAGTGTGTTCTTTCTAGGCAAAGGTTACACATTTAATTCCGGAAAGTGCCTAGTGCAATAATAAATATGTAAATTAGCTAAAAAGGTACTTAAAAAAGGGAAGCCCTTACATATAAAACTATACAAAGCGGTACAAAACGATTGAGCCAAATTACTACGCTAACACTGTTCATTCACCAGGGCAAGATCGATACAACATTACATGATTTCAAAAAAACCCTTCTGGTGCACCACATGGAGAACAGAAATCCTGCGACTGAATAGACTATTGGGAAACTGAGGTCAGACTTCAGTATCCTAAATGCTTCAAAACAACGCCTATTACGAAGATTTCTGCAAATATGAACCAGCCAGCGTTTCCTTGCTTTGTAATAGCCTGGGCAGCTAAAAAATCCATGCAGCTCTGTTTCTTCAGGGTGGTCGCACGCCGGGCAATGAATCATTTGCTGGTCTCTCCACTTAGATGTAAAGCAGCGGAGAGGAAGCACCCCATATCTAAACTGTAAATAAAGCTTCCTTGCCGCCGGGGGGTTAACGAGATCTATAACCGCCTCAAAGCAAGGAATGTCTTTTATTTCTAAAAAAGCTCTTGTGAGTTTCCCTGTTCTAGAAGAAGTATGAAGTTGAGCCAATCTACACTCTTTGTAGAGTACCTTCATTTGATTCCTAGATATTAAAGAACAGGCTGACTCAGGTTCAGGCCAACAATCCCCCAAACCCATGCTAGTTCGCAAGTATTTGATGTGGTCGAACCACGGGAACTTTACTGCGCCCCGTGCCCTCATTACCTCTGACAATTCCTCCTTATTTGGTAAAAGTTTGGGAGTGGGCCACAGGCGGCGCCAATACATTATAGGTTTAAGGCTCGCCACTTCGCCAATTGATGTTATTCCCATATCCAGTCAAAGTGGGATTAACAGAGTGCCGCGTGGCAAACTAAATAGCTGTCTTAAGTATTGGTTCTCTATCTGCACCATATAAAGCCCCGCCTCTAGCCTGTGCCCTATATATCTCTAACGCCATGCTAACTACTCTTTTGCTAGACTTGTTAAAAACCTTCATGATGCCACCTGAAGATTGTGTTAATTTTAGCGTAGATTTCGTGATATGAGCCCCCCATTCCATAGACTCGGAAATTGTAATACCTAAATACACAAAAGATGACACTCTTTCAAGTGGTTTACCATTTAAAAACGGGTTTGGGCGTGTACTTTTTGGGCAATTAAACGCCATAAATTTGGCTTTCCCTACAGAATATCTCAAATGTGTTCAAGATCCTTCGTAACCCCATAGGCGATTTACCTACCACCAGAGTGTCATCCGCGAACATCATTGCAGATACTTTACGGGAGACTAACTTAGGGGCATCTAGATTTTTTTCTGCCAGCAGGGCATCAATCAAGCCATTAATGTAGAGGCTAAATAAGGTTGGCGCAAGCACGCAACCCTGGCGTATGCCACATTTAATGGGTATAGGTGCTGTGGGATTACCATCCTTACCATGCCTAATTTGCCCATAATTGTACTCATGTAATCGTTTAAAAAGTAGGATTAAATATTTAGGGACCGCCATCTCACCAAGGACCAACCACAATTTCTCTCTAGGAACTAAATCAAATGCAGACCTCAGGTCTACAAAGATTAGGTAGAGACTGCAGTACAGGATTGCAATCTTAGTACTTGGTCCAGGGTCGACAACTTTTCCCTGAACCCTGCCTGCAGAGAGGACAGTACCCCCCTCTCTTCCATCCATGATTGTAGCCTAAGGAGTAAGACACGTGCAAATATTTCCTGCGAGATGTCTATTAAGCAAAATCGGGATTATTTCCTCACCAAGTCAGCTGGAGGGGGATCTTCATGCCTTGTATTATTGCATTGAAAAGCATCCAAAAGTATGGGGCCCAGATAGCTGGTTCACTCCTGAAAAGATCCCCAGGTATCTTGTCCAGGCCTGGAGCTTTTCCCGGAGCAATCTTTACCAATGCACCCTATATTTCATTTAGACTTATGCTTGGACCTACAACACCATCAGACAAGTGGATTATATCCCGGTTAGTTGTGGGACAAGCCACTATCGGGTCACAGCCATTGATGAAATCAACACCGGGCAGTGGCTCCTTGGCATAGAGGGATTCAAAATGCTCCCACCAGACCTCTGCATCCATGTTTGGTTCAGCCTCACTTCGAGGGGTAGTCGTTCCTAAGTTTACAATTCCCCAGAAGGTCCTTCATGTCTCTGTCCCCTAGTGCAGTTTTCAAGGTGGCCCAATTTTCCTCTTCCCACCTTTTCCTAGCTCTAATGTGACCGCTTTGTAATCTATTCTTGCTGTCCTTATTAGAGGGCGATCATTAGCTTTAATAGATGTTACTAATGCCTTTTTAGCCTTACGGCAAGAGGCATTATACCTGGGTGAGGCAGCGGCCTATCCTGCCTGGTAGTTTTAATTGGATAGAAGAAGTCAAAAGTAGCTTTTCCTAATTTGGCATGATTCACCTCGACCAACTCTAAATCTATACAATTCATACTTTGACTACATAAGATGACGCCTCTACAAGAACAGGTAGCAAGGCGTCATATAGACTGCCCAATTTGTCCTCTGATTTTCTAAAGTTTGTCCCTCTCACTCTCTTCCTACAATTGGGGACCACCACCCTAGAATCAATAGGATTATCTGAGAGGGACGTACTTCCCATGTTCAAAGCTTTAAGTTCTACTACTAGCGCATAATGATCGCTATCTAGGCGTGGGATAATTTTAAAATCTGTCATCCTGTCCCAGGACTGAGAGTTAATAAAAATATAATCTAATATAAACCTGCGGTTTTTACTGTAGAACGTATAGCCATTCGATAATTCAGATAAGGATCTCCCATTACAAGCTCTTAGTGAATGTCTCAATGTGAGACAATTCATCTGGATCACCAGGGGAGACCATTTTTTAACTTTTGGGCATCTCAAATCTGGGATTTTCAGAAAATGGTCCTCATCAAATAAACTATCAGGGGGCAAGCCCTCAAGCGGCTTAAACTGGCAGTTAAAATCCCCTCATACAATAATCATTTGGCTTGCATCAATAGAGCCTAAGACAGTAGTTAACTCTTCCACCGTGGTGGATTCTTTGCCCTTAGGAGTAGGTCTTGAATATACATTTATTAGGACATCCGGAGACTTAGAGGGAAACTGCAATAGAACACATAAAATGTCGATCGAACCCGTATCAATTAGCTCCACTGTACACCCCAAATGTGATCCTACCCATATGGTAAGGCCCCCAGATGGTCTCCCTATTCCCCCGAGGTTTCTGGGATACTAAAGGAGGCATAGCCTGGTTTAGAGACCTCTCCTCATGCCCAGGTTTCCTGAAACATGCAGATTTCAAAATGGTTAGTAAAAGTTTCCCATTCAGGGTCATCTAGTTTACTGTTTAAACCTGCAATATTCCAGGACAAAATCCTTGTTACCTGGGAGTTCAGTAAATTCTTATTAGAGGGCGCTAAGGTTAGCTGATTCGGAGGCACATTTATTGATCCGGTTGCATCCAGGACATTTAGCCCAAGATCTAGTATTTGTTCACAATTTTCAAAGTGAGTAAACCCACCGTCATGACGGTTTTTACGTCGGAAGCCGCTCATGCTCCATCTGGCTAGACCGTCCTCAGTCTCATGATTGGGGGCTATAGGGCTACCCTGACTCTCTAGGTCTAATGTTACTGAGGATATTTCCTCTTTATTAATTAGATTGGCTTCCTTCAGTCAATCTACTCCCTCAAGGGGACTAAACCTATTTCCAGTAGAAATATAAAAAATAGGTTGGTTATGCAGCAGCTGGCCTGGATGTGGTAATACAGTTTTTTTAGGGGCAAATCTCCTTCCCGACTCGTAAAAATGACCTTGCTGTAAGGGCCTAATTGGGAGATAAAAATAGCCTAGAGGGAGTAATAGGATGCTACCCATATTCCTCCCATACTCAGATGCTAGAACTTGTTTAATAGTACTTGGATTTCTAAAATTAATCACTATGCATTCTCCTTGAATGTCCTTGTGTCGTTCGCCTATCCCACCCACCCTTCTTGTGGTTAGGATCTCGTGGGTATTCTCATAACCAAAATTGCTATGGTTTGCTAACCAGTGAATGGTTTTATTTTTTAAGTTTGATGTGTTTCCACTAATCCCTTTCTTAATTCTGGAATCCCTGCAAGTACCAATACATATGGGGTTGACTCTGATGGTAGATTTATG
Source organism: Lissotriton vulgaris (assembly GCF_964263255.1). Taxonomy (NCBI): domain Eukaryota; kingdom Metazoa; phylum Chordata; class Amphibia; order Caudata; family Salamandridae; genus Lissotriton; species Lissotriton vulgaris. The sequence goes on from NC_141691.1 coordinate 1,436,140,060, forward strand.
ATTGGGGGGCAATGTGTTTGGTTTTTACGTTCTGAAATGCTACAATCCTGAATTAGAGAAATATCATCCACCACCTGCCTGGGGCTTTTTTGTAGATCCCCTCTTCTTACTGGCAGGGGGGGGGCCTGATTTACCAGATTTGTGGTCGGCAGATGTTGTCTCGCTACAGAAGTTCCATTTTGCTTCCTGTGGTGCTGATCATTATCTGCGTTTGTAGGATGGCGTCTTTCATTTGAGATTGGAGGGGGTCCAATTTGCGAATTACTTGTGTCGACCTGGGCACACGGCATACTATCTGTGCTGGTTATATCCTTAATCATCTCTCTATTTTTAAGCTTGTCAATACGGGCGTTCATTCTTCTGCTGCTTGAGATTCATCACCAACAGTGTAACCAACGCGGGCTGATCATTGATAGGTTCTATACTGGCCTTAGTGTGATTCCCCCCTAGGTTACCCTTTTCCGTACCTAATTCCTGCACTTTTTTCCTTCTTGCAGGAAATTTTGCATTAGGTTTTGGTTTTGTTTTTACATTTTCTTCGTGGGCACCTTGGGGTAATGACCTTGGGCAAGTCTAAACTCAACGACTCCATAGTTCTAGATTGATCATTGGTGGACTCTATGCTTGTTGCCCTTAGATCGACTGGCGAGTTACAATATATTGGGACCATCGTTAAGTTTGGAGTGATAGATAGGTGCCTCTCTGTTCATTCTATTTCTGTGGCCACCACTCCCAATGCTTTCTCTAAAATTCTATCTATGGACGTGGGTTTTAAAGCAAGTTCCCATACTCAAGGGAAGGTCTCAGCTTTCCCGTATTTAGAAATTTTATTAGATGACCAATACATTGGAAAACATGACTGGAGGGCAAGCTGAGTGTTCTGCCCAAATCTATGTGTGCACTTACCAGCTACACCTATAGACTCGGATCCTGGGAACCAGAGGTGATCCTAAAATTGTGCCAGTCTACAGGCACTTCACGTTATTATATGGTAGCAAAGTAGGGTGGTGTGTTGCAGCACATAAGCTACAGATGGCTGAAAATAAGTTCTTGTGCCGGATCCTGTGGGTCCCTCAGAGCACGCCAGCCTTTGCAGTGCACAAAGAACTGGTGGTCTACTTTCTTGTGGACCAGGTGGCAGTTAAGCCGTTATTGAGTTTGGGAACAATTTGGAAGAGGGAAAATAAGGACTTAAATTGACTAATCCTCTCAGATTGCCGATCACTTGCGTATTTGTAATGAATGCTATTACAAATATGAGTATTCTAGTCGTTTATTGACAACCTCAGGGCAGTTAGGCAGGAAGGTGATTACAAGTCAACAGCTACACCACAACTGACCCAAATCTAACATTCTAATACAAATATTCAGAATATGGAACATTGCACATTCTAAAATCTATAAAAGGCATATCACTACAGTATGCTTTCAAAATCCAGTGATTACATTATGCAAAGGAGTCATTCCTTGCTCTAGGTAGGCCAGATATTTTTCTCTCATGTGATACTGTACATCCCCAGATTCTTAATTTAAAAAAATCTATATTTTAAATATATTTATGCTCACCCCGAAAACCTCGAGCTCAGGAAACCAACAGTGAAGCCTCTCTCCTTGTTAATGTCCATCCAGGGAATGGAACATTATCTTTTTGCCCTCCTTAGTGCACTTGACAGGTTTTTATTCACTCGCTTCAGGTTCAACCTTCTCCATTTTCTTTTCGCTTCTGTGTCGGGATTTGTCCGGTCAAATTTAAGAGGACTCTGTGGCTGCGACTCTAGCTTTCCGCAGGATATGTTAGATTTTGTTCTCCTGTGTAATTGTTTTCTCTCTAAAGAAGGACATTTCTATGTCCCCTTTTAAAGAGCATGAAGTTTAGGCAAGCCAGAGTGCATTAATGTATTTACCTCTGTCGCCTAATGAACTCAAACTCTGTGCATTGAAAGGTTTTCTGTGTGCCGCTTATAGATCCAGACGTTCTAAACCTGATTGAACCTTTACTGGCCGCTGTGCCTATCTTGTATATCTTTTATATTATTTACCTGCTATGACAAGGAGTGGCATTCTTTTTAAATTGTATGTGCAATAGTTTTGTCTAATTTTGTAAGAATTATGTTATTGTTTACTGTATGCTTGCATCGTTTATTTTTGTGCTTGCTTCCGAATAAAGGTGTATTATTTTATAACTAACTCACAACTTATAAAAATCTTGCTGGAAAGCTGTAACAGATCAGACTGATTCGAACTTGCTTGAAGACTCTCATTAAAACTGTATGTTAACTCACTACATGGAGTCCAATCCTTTTTGTTTTATATAGCATGAACTTAACCCAAAGGTATCAGAGCGCTTTGAATGAGCACCAGTGGCATTACATTCTTTTTTGTTAGACACGGGGAGATTAGGTGATTTGCCCAGAATCAAAGGATATTGAGTGTCGTTGCTGAGACTCGAAACTGGTTCCCTAGATTTGCGGTTGACCGCCTTAGCGGTAGGCTACATCCTCTCCGTCTTTCCCTTTAGAAATCGTTAATCATTGAGTATCGCATATAGTGTGAACTTAACCTAAAGGTATCAGAGCGCTTTGAATGAGCACCAGTGGCATTACATTCTTTTTTGTTAGACACGGGGAGATTAGAAGAGATAATATTGCAGCAGCTTTCAAGATGAAAGTGTTGAACATTTTCAATAACTTTCAGAATTCCACCCGTTTCCCCTCAATAGATTTCACCTGTAGTGAGCATAACAACAATACTTTGCTTGCCTTTTCTCCTGTCTCCGTTGAGACCGTAGCTAGATACATCCAAGACTTTCAATCTGGATCCCCTTTTGATCCTTGCCCGCCGAAAACCCTCAAAGAAATCGGCTATGTGGTTAGCCCAGGTCTCACAGATATTTTCAATTCCATGTTTAAGACTGGCTGCTTTACATCAATTTGGAAAGGTACCTCCATCCTCCCATTGCTTAAGAAACCCTCACTGGAGCCTACTGACCCAAATAATTATCGCCCCATTGCCAGGCTTCCTCTTCCAGCCAAAATAATAGATAAAATTATGAATTCTCAATTGACACAATTCATTAATGATAACAATTTCCTGGATCCATCTCAGTTTGGCTTTCGCTGTGAACATAGTACAGAGACAGCACTGATTAAGGCAACAGAAGAGATCAGGTTGGCGATGGATCGGGGTGGCACAGCCATGCTCATACTCCTTGATCTGTCAGCCGCATTTGATACGGTTGACCACTCTCTCTTGCATGAGCGGCTTGAGAGAATAGGGATCGGGGGCACAGCATTGGCCCTGCTTTCCTCCTTCCTAAAAGATAGAAGACTCATGGTTGAGTTGGATGCCCACCCTCCCTTGTGGAGTACCTCAGGGCTCATACTTGAGCCAGTCACTTTTTAATGTGTATGTCTCAGAGCTGGTCCAACTAATTCAGAACTCTGGGTGTTGCCTCACGTCCTATGCTGACGACACTCAGATTGCCATTACCATACAAAAAAAAGATTAATCTCCCGCTGCACAATTCCAAACCTGCATGCGTTTGGTCAATCACCGGATGAACACCCATTGCCTCAAGTTAAACTCCTCTAAAAGAGAGATCCTGATTTTTTGCAATGTTCAACCATGCTGGGGCAACCTTTGGTGGCCAGTGGAGATGGGTGAACCCCCCAGACCGGCGGAAAAAGTTAAGAACTTGGTGGTGTGGTTGGATCCTAAACTTTCCTTAATCCACCACACCAATGCTACTGTGTCTGCAAGCCACTTTCTCATCAAAAAGATCAGAAAAATTCTCCCATACATTCCAGTAGATGCCAGAAAAACTGTTGTCACAGCCTTGATCCAGTCCAAACTGGACTATTGCAATGGATTATTAGGAAATGCCCAAAAACAGTGTCTCAAAAAACTCCAAATTGTGCAGAACTCGGCCGCTACATTGCTTCTCAATATTCCCAGAACCCACTCAGTTATCGCCGAAATCCACAAGTTGCACTGGCTTCCGGTGAAGAAACTGATTAAATTCAAAGCTCTGTCCATAGCTTATAAGGCCCTTAACAATAAAGGCCCAATCTTCTTTCAAAACTTGCTGGCCAGGAATGAACCTACCAGGAATCTCCGGTCCTCGGGCTCTAAACTTCTCCAGGTACCAAAAATCTGCACCGTGCAATGGGGCGTGCGTAGTTTTCATTTTTACGCCTCCAAACTCTGGAACTTGCTCCCTCTTGAGCTTAGAGAGTCTCCCTCTCTTATCGGCTTTCGGAAAGGCTTGAAGACCTGGCTATTCCAGAATTAGCCGTCAGTGCAGACTTCCCCGCCCGTCCATAGCGCCAAGACACCCACGGGTAAACGCCCGCTCTAGAAATTACAACAACATAACATAACATAACATATATAAATCAATGATTTGCCTCATCTTTCTCCTCAGGGACAGCTGAGAAGACATTGAGATCAATTCAGAATACTGATTATCGCATATTCACTATAACCAAATCTCATATTTAAAACAATATCACATTCATGTATTCACTAATATATTTATATGTATGTACCTTCTCCAATATCAGAAATATTCAAATGAAACACATAGAATTTTGCAACATAAATAGACCCCAATGGTACAAAAGTTCAAACCTCCGGACTCCGCTGGGGCTCTGCTGGGGCTCTGCTGGGGCTCCGCGGGGGCTCCGCTGGTCGGGGACATTCTCCGGCAACTAACTGCTGCACTGAGCAACGCTAAATGGAGAATTAGCGCGGCTTCAGACGTCGGAATATCTCTGCAACACGCTGTTGGGACTCACTTCAGAATATTGTACACGCTCCTGGAGAAAACTGATCCCGAAGTTGGAAAGCCATGCCTTCACTCGCTGGCTCTAAGATGGCGGCACGGTGCGTCCTATATCGAGCGGACGAATAACATCCTGTGAGCCTCTAAAACTGCCCAAGCTGCGGCATCTGACGGACTGAAAATGGGCAACAAGACTCCGCTGCTGAATGCTGTCGATACATGGGTAAGCTGCATGTTCTACATCTCTCCGCCACACTATTAAACGAACCGACAATCGGAAACTACAAAAATGGCGGAGCGCGACGGACGCTGCGATACTGCAGCTTATAGCCCTTGATGCTGCTCCCACCATCCACCGGAGCCTCAAAATTGTAAACTTGACGGTAATTGCACAGGAGAGAGCATTCCAGTACACCATGCAAGCTGTGGTGCATCAATCATCAGGCGAGTGCGGCAATCCATTCCCTTAGCACGGCGCGCTCCAACACATGATTGCGCAAATCTGTGCCATTTACATGCCAGTAACCAGTGGGCCCCACATGGTGCCATAATAGCTATATCCTATGCGAAGACGATTATTCTCCAATCTCAGTAAGTCTTTCCACAACTACGCGACTCTGCCGTGGCGCCTACGTGCACGTCCTTCAAGAGAGACACTCGATTTATAGCTTTATACGGTGATGTCTGTGGGTGGAAGTAGCGCCACCAAAGGGAGCTTTGTGGCCAAGAGACTCGCTAGGTGCTGATGAAGGCATCTGGGGCACTAGAGGAAGGGTTCAGTCTGAATATATATACATATATTCCACGTACCTGACTCCAACATCCCATGTACGGCAAAATCCACTGTCTTCCATTGAAAATGAAGAGAGTTGCATTCCGATGTGGGCAGACAAATGAGGCCGGACAATGAAGCTGATATTAACCTCCGATGGTCCCGTGAGGCACTCTCACACTTTGTACGCCCTGCTTCAGTGCATTGGAGGCGAAATGGTGGGCTTGGAGACTACAGTCCATTATGATTTGCAGACTCTGAACCGGTACCACTGTCCGTCCTGGTGATGCCCGCTGGGCAGTACTGACACCACCTAATTGCTCGCTAAAGTCTCCTCTCTGGATTGGCACCCATTTTGTTTCCTCCAGTTGTTTCTGTTTCTGTGCATATGTCTGTGCGTATGATAGTGTGTGCTTGTATTTGAGTGTCTTTGTATGTGTGCTTGTGAGTGTGGATGTTTCTGTATGAGTACTTGTATGCACCCTCTGTTCACGTATGTGAGTGTGTGCCCACATTTGTGTGTGCTTGTGCCTATCTGTACGTGTGATGGTGTGTGTGCAGCATGTATTTTGCGTGTACGTCCTTGGGTATTTTTGTTCTTGGAGCATGAGATTGTTTGCGTGCCTCTGTTTTTGATAGTTTCCATATGTGTGCTTGTGTGTGTGTGCCTGTCTGCGTGTATGAGAGTGTAAGCACATTTGTATATGCTTGTCTGTGCATGTGACGATGTTTGCATGTGCATGTATTTGGGTGCTTTTGTATTTCAGCACGGAATTTTATGTGTGCCTGTGTTCCTGGATGTTTTCTGTCTATGTGCTTCTGTGTGTGCATCAGTGCGCATATGAGAGTCTTTGCTCACATTTGTGTGTGCTTTTTCATGTTTGTGCGTGTGATGGCGTGTGCACGCTGGACTTGTTATTCTCTGGCGGCCGCTGTCCTGGATATTGACTTTAACTGCCAGACACTTGACCTTAGGATAGCCACCAGTGTACCAGTGTACAGTACTGTCCCCTGGCTGACCTAAGATGCCTTCCATAATGGCCCCCTACATGTTGTTTTTCTTCCCCCGGACAACAATTGGACCTTGACCAGACCTTGAACCTATCCCCTAACCTACCTTCACATCAGGCCTTGGCACCTGCGGAACTTACCCCAGACTGTGGAGACCTAGCGATTTGGCTGATGCCCGGTGGAGCTACCATGAAGTTAAAGAGGAGATGGGTTGTGGACTCCCCCCACCGTCTCCTACCCAGCCGGACCTTGGGGCAGTTTTTCTCCTCGTCTCTATGTCCTATCTTCCTCCTACCCCTTTACCCTATCCCCTTACTCTTCCTTGCTCCACTCACCTGTCCCCTATGTTCTTTAAATGCTTTTCTTGATACTTACATAACTTTTAACTGATGTAAACTGCAACATTATTGTTCCTCATGTTAGGCGCTCTAATTCCCTCCGCTCTAGCCAGCGCTATATAATAACTCATTATTTAAATTTGTTCCCATTTCGTACTCTTTCTCTCTTTGTCTACCTCCCTAGCTCCAAGCTACTATCCCCTCTCCCCATAATCTCTCATCTTGCTTGCTAGTCTGCTTAGCCCCCTGCCCTTTGCGCCCTTTGACTAAGCACTCCTTCTCCCCTTGTTGGGGTAAGATCCAATATTTATACTCTGGAGTCTCAGCGAACCTGCAGAGAGAGTCCACTGCGCCAAGGGAGCCACTCACAGATAAGGTATGGTTTGGCACCCCTTACCAAAGCACTCCCTCTCCCCTTTTTGGGGAAGGATCCAGAATGTAGGCCTTGGAGTCTCAGAGACCAATCTGAGAGAGTCCACTGCATAAAGGGAGCCTCCCGCAACTGAGATAGGGAAGTGTTACCACTTCCCCTGGGATCACAGCTTACTGGACTTTGGACGTTGCTTTGACTTGTCTACCAGTTTGTGTTCCTCGTCGCCCCTCCCCTCCTCTTCCCATGCGGTGTCCTTTACCCTCCCTTCCTCTTTCCTGCCTTCTTTACCTGTCTTCTTCCCCAGCCCCTCCCCCCTCCCCTGTATCTTTCCCTGTGCCTGCTTTTCCCCTTACGTATTTGTGCTGATTGTTTATCTCGACCATACAAGTAACTATGGTGCCATGCTCTAATTACTGTGTAACCTTTGTAACGATGTAACCTGTAACTATGTTCTGATGCTCATGTACAGCGCTCTGATATCTCCGGGTATAGCCAGCGCTATATAAAACCTTTTAAATAAATAAATAAATTAAATAAATAGATCATATTTGAGTAACCCGTTCCCTTTTTGGAAGGTATCTGTTATATAATCCTGCTAGCTGTCTTTGATATATTTTATGCCCTTCCATCAAAAAATGACTTGCATCAGAGTGAATAAGGCATATTCGTCCATCTCTGTTGAACTGGATGATCAGGTCTGAAATTGCAGAACTACAGTTTGCACTATCACTATGCCCTCTGTGATTTGAACTTCAAAACAATACCCAAGAATATGAAAAAAGGTATACACCAAACAAATGTCCAAATATTTAAATGTTTTATTTAATTTACAACCAACTATAGAAAAAGTTTTTAAATTCTCGATTTTGCATCTTTATTTGTGCATACATCATTTTAATCTAACAAATTTACATTTGTTTAATCCTGTAAAGCAGTTGCGGACCCCCTAAGTAAGCCTCAAGGAATGCTCGGGTACTCGGACAATAGGTTAAGAGCTGTTGGTCTATGTGTTCCTTGCTCAAACAGATTATCACCCTTCGACTGTGAAAACAATTTTGATATGCACTATGAAAACAAGCTATTTAAGTTATCATTTTCATGAATATTCTTCTTGTTCTTAAAGATATTAGACTATTATAAAACTTGATATACAGTATTTCTTCACCCTGCAATCTGCCTTATTGTGTTTATACTGATATAGCGGCAAATCAAATATCTTCTGGGTATCTGGTTTTGGTTTCCTAATCTGCAAGATCTATCTAGCATTACCCTTTTGTTTAAAGCTAATAGTAAATTCTCTACCTGCATTTTCTTTCTCAGATAGTAGGGATGTAGGTTGTATCATTTGACTTCGTAAAATTATTTCAAAATTGATGAATGATAACTGGATAAAAGTAGGTGTTTCAATTAGTTTGTTTCATGAAAATATTGGTATATATTCATTCAGATACTTAATCATTTTCCCATTCAAGAAACACTTTTCAGGCTGCCCATTCCAGCTGTAATTTGAGTCTACCATAAATCTCTGTAATGTAATAATTGTTTCTCTCTTATTTCCAAAGCCAGAGATAATTATAGACTCAAATCCACTCTCTTGTAATCTAAAGACGAGTTACCCATTTTGATATGCAGTCACCCAAGCACATCATGTTATTCTTGGCAACATTCACTACACTATTATTCACTAAATGAAATCTTACCACATCAACTAGTATGTAGTGTAAAATGACTGTCATCAGCGTAGTAAATTAAAGAAAGTAACTGACCACCCAATTTAGGCTAAAGGGCAAATCCTAATCTGAGATGATATCCTAATATATGCTAAAAAGCAGAGGTTCTAAAATTCACTTTTGCTGTCATCCTTCATTAGTGAAGATGTTACCACTGGCAAGGCTGTGTCCTAATTCACACTCAAGCGTTGAGATGGAGAATCTCCCTGTGCATGCACCTCAAGTTGATCACAACAAACTGCAGATTTTTTACCCTAACCTCGTCTGACATGATGACCGTGTAGGAGTGTTGGAGGTGTTTGGGACAAGAATGTAGATCAAGAGGGGGGTTCTGGAGCTTGAAGGGGGCAAACAATATGTAGCCTCCATACCAGGAGTGACAACTGTCAGCTCACCAGGTTGAGGAAGACTGACAGTGGTGCCAGCAAAGCACAATGCAGCACACATAGAAAGAAGAAAAAACTAGGAGAAATTAATGTATTTCTCCTCTTTGTGCCACTCCTACGTCACCCTTGGGGAGGTCGAGGATTCTGATGTATTCCCAGCTTTACACAACTTTGTAAATCTGGGAATGTGTCAGGTTCCATGGATGTTGCGTGGGAACACCGACAGCAGCACCCATGGAACGCCCCTTTCACACAGAGTCATGCGTGAAAGTTGTGAAAAGTCACGCAGGGTGACCTTATGTGGCCTTGTAAATGTAAATGTACATGTATTTATATAGCGCAAATCTCCCACATCGCAGGCATCTATGCGCTTGCTTAGGGAACCCGTCCTGGTATTCCCCTGTGAGATACCCCGGCAGGGTATCCACAAGGTGAAAGCCAGGCATCCCGCCGCGAGGGGCCGTTGTGGAGATTAAGCAAGCTATTGCCCAGAGTCGCAGAGTGTGAACCCGTGAGTCGAGTAGGCACCGGAGCGAGAATTATCGAGTCAGTGGAATTATTGAGCCCAACCCCCGTCGGGGCGGGGAATTGAACCCTGGTCCAGGGCCGATCTCAGCTTCCGGGTCTGCCGCCTCTAACCCCTGAGCCACACTTCTCCACAATATGGGCAGGCACACTGCGCCACCAGTGTTTCAAAAAATTTGACACACCAGTGGCCCAATGGCCTTGGTAAACAAGGCCTTCAATGCTTAGTCTGTCAATGTGGGACCGGGATCAAGCATGTACATATCTTTCTGCATGGGTAGAGGGTGGTTCTATGAAGTATGTGTGACACAGGTTTTTACAGCTACACAAGAATTCATTTACTATTTGCTACTTCCAAGTGGTAGCTAAGATGAAGAGTAGAGAGAGCCCAGGCAGCAGATGTGAATTTCAGAGCTCCCCCAGCTCATTCTAGAGATATTTTGTAGTGGTCAGACTTTTAAACTTAGAGAACAGGAGACAGAGCATCCCTTTGAAACATAGATAAATAGCTTTGCACTTTCCTATACCATTGTTAACTGTGAGGTCTATCTCCCACATGTTAACAGGTAGATCATTGGGAGAGGCTCGCTTACTGTTGAACACTGGTTTTGTGTCTCTTCTGACAGGAGATGATCAGCTCCAACCAAGCCTTTTGCTAGCACTTAGTAACATAAACATTGACTGTAGCAATCTAACTGGAATACGTAAAAGGGATGGAAGTGCCAGAACTGGGTTCATAGCTGACTGTTTATATGGGGAATCTAGGGCCAGATTTATCAAATTTTCAAGCAACACAATGCAGCAAGTCAGCTTGCTGTGCTGGGTTAAAGGGAGAGGGCAGGAATGCACCATGTTTAACATCATATGGCACATTTCTGTCCTTTTCTTGTTTTGGCGCACAATGTGCTGCCTTGTACCAATGCAGCAGCATTGCACCATGGTGCAAGAGTATGCAGAAAGGAACACGTCCCAGCACAAATATTACCCTCTGAGACATTTTCTTCATTTTAAATGTGCAGCAGAAAGCAGAACATTTATAAAGAGGAAAACAGGAGGAGAAATACAGATATTTCTCCTCATTATGCTTCCCCTGGTAAGATGTAGCATTTAGATAAATTCCCAGGTCTACCACTAACAGTAAATCTGGGAATGCACCAAAATCCATGGGTCAATGTTTGGGAACACTAATACCCAACCCATGGAGTGCTCCCCTGTGGCAGAGTATTGCAAGGCAGCAAGTTATGCTGCTCTGCATTACTCAGGATTTTCCATGCACTTCAAGGCCAAACAAAGTGACCTTGCGTTCCATGGTAAATCAGACCTTAGCCTCCGGTTGCCCTTACATTACCTTGAGTGATTCATGGGTAACACAATACTATTCAATACGATGATAAATCTGGCCCACAAGGGCCGCAAGCAAAAAACTCTTAGGGTTTCATGTTTGCGATATTCACTGAGTACTTTCCTTTGCAGGTTCTGGAAACACAAACCTGCAAAGACTTGCAAAAGCAGCCTGGAAATTGTGTTAATTAAAACTCCTAACTGATGGCAGGTGCCTTTGCAAGAGGGTGATGTGCAGAAGGAGAGAGTCTGTGAAGAATCTAGGGCAGGATGAGATGAAGAAATCCACTGCTACTGTAAATGTTCTAGGGCAACTTCAATTCAATAAAAAAGTCAAAACATGTCAAATATTAGTAGTGACACTAAAGGTTAGAGAAATAAAGAAACTGTTTTATTTACTATATATAATTTTGTTGAAAATGTAAGAACATGATAGGTATGAATTCACAGAGACAATACATAATGCAACAAACTCACTGGATGCATCCTTCACAGATGAGCAATAGGCTCTTTTAGTTGGTGACTAAGGTAGTTTTGGACAACCATCAAACTCCATGGACCCAACGGCAAATAATGAAGACATAAACAAACCGCTAGAACTAAAAAAGAAAATAAAAAGAATAGAAATGCATGTACACTTTATGTTGGAATATTTGAAGGCAGAGGTTATACCCCAAGGCTTAAGAATTTGCAATATTATTTGTCCAAATAAAACAGTTCCTTGAAAAATGGTCACTCATTGCAAATAGATGCTCATGAGATAATATGATTTTAATAGTAGAGACTGCGAAGAAAGTAATCCAAGTATTAATAGAAGAAATGTCGATACTGGAAGATAAAATTAAAAAATGCAATGCTGTGGATGAAGCGAAGAAAAAGCTTGATGAGCTAAATCAGGAGGTAGATTCTTATAGCGAATATCTAGTAAAAAGAAAAACAGACAAGTTGAGAAAGGATATAAGGTTCTATTCGAAAGAAAAAGCATACCCATACCTAATGAGCATTTTTACTCTGATACTCAATATCTTGAAGCAGAGACATATGGACCAGCACCAGCCAGACGCAAAGTCACCACGTTCTCGGACACATCTGACTCAGATAATCAGTCTAGTCCACATAATACAAATTACAACTTTGAAAGAGCAGGGTACCAACAAGATCAGCCAAGAGGTCGGCCTTTTTTAGGGAGACGAGTTGCCAGCAGAGGTCCTTGGAAACCAGTCCAGATTCCGAACAAATTATAATCACAACGATTTTCCACAGAACACCCCACAATATCTAGTGACAGGAAATGCCCAGTATTGGCGAACATAAAAACTATACCCATCTTCAACCTGTCCAAAAAATCTCTTACAAAACCTGAAATTACCATCCTCACGAAAGGTCTATCATTTGTACCCCACACAAAAGCTGACATGTTAGAAATTTTCCAGGACATCACTACTTTGTTTCGTAAAATACGTCTAAAAAAATTCTTTGAAAATAAATTAGGGTTGGTCCTTAATTAAGACAATAAAGCAGGCCTTTGACCGGTGTCTTGAAGCATTGAAAGAACTGAACAAACCTTAAAGATATCACAGTAAAGAGCTGTGACAAGGGGGGTGGGATTGTTATTTTAGACACTGAAGTGTATATTGACAACATCTATACCCTGTTGAACAACCCTATGCACTATAGAAAAGTCTCTTCTGACCCCACAACTAGAGCCCAGCGCAAAATACCAACACTTACTAAATAAGCGGTTAAGCAGGGCATTATTTGCCAACAAGAAAGTGACTTTATGAATATACCCGCTCCTCGCATGGCAAGTGTCTACGGGGTTCTGAAGATCCACAAGGATAGTAACAACCCACCTTACAGACCCATTGTTACCACAATGGCGTCAGTCACTGAACACATTTCAAAATATATAGATCAAATCTTACGTCTGCATGTACCCAATACTTTATCTCATGACCCACAGACATGATACGTAAGATAGAGGGACTACCCTTTAACAGACATATACTTTGGTATCTCTAGACATTGAGTCTCTCTATAGTAACATTCCACAGCTAGAAGCACTCACAGCTGTGGAATGGTTTATTTTGACTTATTCCATTGACTGTGATATGTCATTCATTATTGATTTGTTAACAACTGTACTCGACGAGAAAGCTTTCGAGTTTAATGGGGATTTATTCAAGCAAATCAAAGGCGTCAGCATGGGGGCATCTTGTGCCTCCACAGTGGCAAATATCTGTATGGCATACTTTGAGCATCTCTACATATACAATGAGGTAGCCCCATTTTAACGAGTCGATACATCATTGGTCGCGATATATCAACAACATTCTTTTTGTTTGGAATGATGACCCTGAGAATCTCAAAGATTTCCTTGAGTGGATTAACCTGTGTGATACCAACCTGCATTTTACAGCTAGAATTTTTAGACATTGAAATCAAAGACGTAGATTCCGCATTGTAGGTGGACCTCTACACAAAACCCACTGCGAGAAACACATTATTGCATTTCTCGAGTTATCACCCCAAGTGCCAAAGCATCCATATGGGACAATTTCTATGTCTTCGACGTAACTGTACTAGTGTACATGACTTCGATCTCAGAGCGGTAACCATTAAACAGAAATTTCTAGATCATGGTTATCCCAGGAGATTGGTAAGAGAAGCGTATAAAAAAGCTTGCTTCTATGACCGTGACCACTTACTACAAACCGAAAGTTTTTGGTCTCTGTGCACACTTTTTTTTGAATAAAGTTTTTTCTTTGATGCTTGTGGTTCTTGGTTTAGCGCTACACGTTGTCACACGATGCCTAGTCGTGTCCTTAATAAGCAAATCACCAAATCTCCCAACTGAGATTCACGGTATTGGAGACTATACCACAACGCAGCGACATGGACCCCACAAAGCAAAGGTTAAGAGCCGAATTCTTCTGGATCAAGAAATTGAACAGTCTACAGCCATCCGGGATGAATGACCGGATAGAATTTTCATGTTTTCTATAATAAGCATCTTTAAGGACCTTTCTAACCCCCGTTTGGAACTTTTGATATTTTATGTTTCATGAAATAGAAGCTCTATTGGTACCTCTATTTTTTGACTATATATTTCTTATTGTTTACTTTCACTAAAATAATTAGTACAGTACATTGGAATGTATAGATGTTTTGAATTTCTACAACATTTCCTTGCATATAATCATGCTTCAACCGCACACTATCCGTTTTCACCATGGTTATTTTTCCTTCTAGTCCTTTTTTAGTGTCCACATGTCCCTTCACGTAATTGAAACGACGGGAGCAGTCGTCCTAGTTTTATGTAAATTCATTTTCACTTTTTGAGTATAAACATCATGCACCGTTATTATGTATTATCTTCATTTTGCACTTCGTTTCCCAAATGTTCGACTAAATTATTGAGAAGTCTTTTTTCGACTTCCTTTGCCACAATGCGCCCACGTGATCGGAACCTAGCTCGGCTGTTTAAAAACATAACCGCGAGCATTTCCTCCTCACCCGCCCGGTATCCAGGAGAGCGTTTCTGAGTTACCCGACCGCTGAACACGGCAGGACATTCTATTGACTCGCGTAAGTGTTATCCCATCACTCGTGAACGATTTCGGTATCACACGCACCTAATTTTTGCACCTTGCCGCAATTTGATTACCGCACTCGTGAAAACGTTTTCCAAAACTATGCGCACTAATGCAATACCCTGTATTCATATAGTGGCGATCCTCACTCCACTTTTTTTATTTATTTAAGCCCCGAACCACCTCACCACTAGTACACTGTATCAGGACTCGTTTAAAGTTGTGTTATCTTTACCTAGACATGATGACATTATAACATTAATTTGTATTTTCATCTGATTGTTTGCATATTAAGGAAATGTTTTATATATATATGATATTGAAGGTGATGGTCCTGTATTCGTCTTCTTCCACAGGCCCCTGACGAAGGGTCACATGACCTGACCCGAAATGCATTGGGCAGAGTTGTAAAGAATGTTATGTTCCCTTAAGGACATTAATTGCCAAGATATTCTCTAATGAATGAAGAAAGAAATAACTGATCAATAAAACTCTAAGACAAAGAAAAAAATGGAGTTATGAACTTTCATTAATAATTGAATAAAATTAGGAGAAGAAACAAGTTCAGTTTCTAGTTGAACTACAGCGCACTGTTAGTGGAAGTTAATCAACCTCCGCACTTACTACAAACCACCACTAAGAATGAGGCTTCAAAATTAGTCAGTGTGACTAGGCATTCCACCTTTAATGAAAAAATTTGGCAAATTAATATTTGCCAATGGCATATACTTAATGTCAACGCTGTTTCAAGCACCGTACTTCCACGTCCTATGTATGCGCATAGACGTAACAAAAATTTGAGAGATTTAGTGGTATACTCTAGGATAAAGGCCAAACCCTCCTACATAAAAAAGACTATAGGTGGTAGTCATCCCATTACAGGAAATCACAAATGTTCCCTTTGCAAGGCTTGCAGTGGTGTCATTATTACGGACAAGTAGACTTATCACAAAAAAGAAATCAAGCTGAAAACAATTACCAACTGCAAAACTGATAATGTAGTATTTTTACTGCTGTGCCCGTGCAACAAAGGCTATGTCGGTGAGACTTCACAACAATTTTCCACACAACTAACAGAACATTGGTCAACTTTTAAGACAAACCAAATCATGACCCCTTTAGTTAAAAACTATAAAGAGCTTAACCACAAAGAAGATGATATAAGATGGTTAATTCTGGATCAAATTAAGCACAAAAATTAACTAGAAAAATTAACTAGAATATGAAGCAGTCAGGAAATGCAGGGAAGTGTTTGGGATTTTTAATTGGACACGCATGTCCATGGTCTAAATTCAGAAAATCCATGGGACCAAGCTAAACGTTATAACAACTAAGCTGGTTCCCATTATCTCGATCTTTATTTGCCCTTATGCATGAACAATACTTTTTTATTCTGGAACCAGTGTGTCCCTCATTTCGATCTAGTTTATGTATTCATGCTTTATTAACACATTGCTATTTAGAAACCGATGTGTCACATACACAGCGAAGTATTTATAAAGCATGTGAACGTTCTTTCCATTATTTGATACATTATTTGATTGCATGATTTTTTATCTATGATCAGTATTTTCACACGCTTTATATCTAAAATTGTGTTGGTTCTGTGTGAACCCTGCCCCAGTTGAGTATTGTGTAAGAATGTGTGCAGTCTAGTTGTTGGTGGGGTGGAGTTAAGGGGACACAGGAAGAGGAGGAGCAGCTACAGGAAGGGGTCAGTTAGAGTAGGGACGGGGAACAGGGAACAAGCATAATAAAGAGCTCGTCAATAAGGCATCCTGTGTAGCGTCATCCTTGTCAGTAAGAAGCAACAACTGGCGACGAGGGTGGAATAGTGCAGTCTGGCACCCCTGAACCCTGACGACGAGCGACCCGTCCCAGGACAGCACGCTGTGAAAGTCGCTGTCGCGACACGTGTGCTGTGCAGGAGACGCCGCCGATGGTGTCCGGCCAGCTGTAAGCGCTCGATGCTACACGATCAGCCAGTTGCGTGGAGCCCAAGCGGGAGAAGCCCAGTGAGTAAATCGCTGGTCAGCGCTGAAATTGCCCCCGTCGAATTGCGCAGTCGAGCGCTGGGTCCGGGTGCCCACCCCAGATGCGTGAGGTCGCGCGGTGTGGATGAAGAAAGAAGATCGGGACCCCACCCTGATCTTACCTGCTGCTCCAAGGAGTGTGTGGAGGTGCTGCTTGTTGTGGAGATCGGCGGCCGGTGAGTCCCGGTGGAAGTGCAAGCCTGCAGGAGTGAATGAGCCTAAAATCTCGTGGGAAACAAGATTTCCCTAGCGGCGGCCATTTTGAAGTCAGGCGGTGAGCCCCAATCCCTATTCAAAGCATAGGGCGGCCATCTTGAAGTCAGGCAACAGCAAAAGTAAACAAGCACGAGCAAAGGCAACATCAAAAGTAAACAAGCACGAGTAAATGCAAGAGAAGAAAGGCCAACAAACACGAGCAATGGCAACAGCAAAAGTAAACAAGCACGAACCAAGGCAACAGCAAAAGTAAATAAGCACGAGTAAAAGCAAGAGAAGAAAGGAAAACAAGCACACGCAAAGGCAACACCCAAAGAAAACAAGCACAAGCAAACACAAGAGTGACATACAAGCACGCGGAAAGGCAAAGGGACCAAGACACAAATCAGAGATGTCGACGTCACCGCAACAGAACGCAGCGGATGTGACGGCAACCACGCCATTCACAACTGGTGTCCCATATCTGCGTCCTCCTGAATCACTGCCCCTGATAGCTGGAGGGGCCATGGGCCCAAGGTGGCTGGAGTGGTTCGAGGATTTTGAGGACTATATGAAAGGATCGAAAGTCACGGCTGATGATGAGAAGTTATTTGCATTATGAAATTTGGTAGGGAAAGAAGTCATTAAGTTAATAAAGGAATTGCCGACAGCCGAAACAGGATCATATGTCAAGGTGCGAGATGCGTTAAATAAAAGGTTTTTACATAAAAAAAATGTGGACTATGAAAGATACCTGTTTCAGCAAGCCCGGCAAGAAAAAGAGGAACTGATTACCACGTTTATAATGAGACTACGACGACTTCTCGATACTGTGATTTTGACACGTTCTGCACGGAGGACGCTATTAGACTGCGAATAATTGAAGGGTGCCAATCTGAAACGCTCAGAAGGCGGCTACTAAAGAAGAGTCACAACCTTGATGAGATTGAAGAGATGAGCCGGGTGCATGACCAAGCAGAGGAACATGCTGGAAGAATGGAGACAGGACACGGTGAGAGACGGGAACAAACCTATTGTGTACAAGCCAAGAGCACTCGCAGACACTCTCGAGATCGACGGAGGTCATCCAGGCTGTCTTCCAGCCAACAGTACACAGGGCGCAGACGCCATGAGTCTGGCCGTGAAGACAAGAGACGAGACTGCCCACGAAAATGTTATCGATGTGGGTATGACTTTCCGCACACAGACGGCTGCCCAGCACTTGGTCAGCAGTGCCGTAAATGCGGAAGGGAAAATCATTTTGAGGCTATGTGTGGAGAATATCGCAAAGAAAGGATGAAAGAGTCAATGAGATCGTCTCGACCAGACACAAGGCGACATCATGCAAAGGCGGTGCAGGATCGGCCGGAGTCGTCTTTGGTTTCCACACACTCCAGCAGAGAGTCTTGCAGGTCCCAATGGGTGAGAAGGTCTCCATCCAGAGAATCCAGGTCAGCGTCGCTGGAATCGGTATACACTGACGAGTATGCCATCATGGTAGCTGATCCCGACCAACTAAAAAAATGCCCAAGACTAGACATCAGTGTGGGAACTCATTAAACCAAGTTTGTACTGGATAGTGAAGCATCACTGAACTATATCCCTGTAACTGAATACAAGAAAAAGGAAACCACAACCCACGTTGAGCCCGGCCCATGTCAGAGTGTTCACGTGGGTGTCGAAGAAACCCCTCCCATGCCTGGGAAAATTTGCAACAACACTCAAGCACAAAACCACATCAGTGCCAGCCTATGTACATGTCATTGAAGGTCCGGAAGCTGACTGTCTCCTCAGTCTGCCCACTGCAGAGTGTCTTCGGTTGGTCGAAATTCTATATAGAGTAAGCGATGATCCGGACATCATACAAAAGTTCCCTAAACTATTCACTGGACTGGGGAAAATGAACAAGTGCCAGATCCGGTTGCACATCAATGAACGAATACGTCCTGCTGCACAACATCACAGGCGAGTACCCTTCCTCCTTCAACAAGCTGTGGAAGATGAAATTCAAGAGTTACTACGGACGGACATCATCGAGCGGACAGAAGGGCCAACACCGTGGGTATCACCAGTAGTCATCGTGCCAAAGAAGGGCAAACCTGAAAAGGTGTGCCTGTGTGTGGATATGAATGGACATTTCTGTGCTGAAGGAATCCCCTTATTTTGATGTTGTTTGTTTTATCCTCTTGCGCCCTACATTAAGCCCGTTTTGTGAGAGAATTTTCTTCTCAGGCGCTAATAGGATTTCCTTTTTGATTTATATCACTGATAAGTGGGAGTGTATATATTTTTGAGAAAGGTTTCTTTTGCCTTTCTTAGGGTACGCTGTTCTTTGTATATTGTATATGTTGTATATAGATGTTGTATATATGTATATTTGTGATATGTTTTCCCTCAGATTAATTTCTTGTGCCACTTTTCTTGTGATACGCTTGTATGTCCATATCAAATGATGTATAATTATATGTGATTACATTAAGTTGTAAAGAACAAGACAATTTAATTTTTCTTGGTTCCAAATATTAAATGTGAAATTTACACCTTAATACCGTTTTCTCAACTTTCCTCATCTTTTTGATGACCCCTGCTCCGGTATGGGAGGGTAATGTGGGCAGAACCCCTTTAATATTTCCCTGTGTGTGGATATGAGGCTTCCCAACACGGCCATCGAAAGGGAGCATCATCCAGGACCCCATTTGCTTTCTCCCTTTTGGCCCCCAGACTGTGGAACTCGCTCCCGCCTGAATTGTCTACTCAACCTTCATTGGTGACTTTTCGTAAACTCTTGAAGACATGGCTCTTCTTCCTGGCTTACTAATCCTGACCTCACCCCTCATGTTGTGTTATACCTGTCTGGAGGTTATCTGCCCCTTGATGCCCCTTGGGGTTAAGTTTGCTCATTATAAGACATCCTTTCATTTCATTCATTTTATTTGAGTGACATGATTTCGTCTTTAAATGGCCCAAGAGTTGGCTCCAAATTGGACTTGAATAAAGGATAAGACCAGTTGGAACTGTATGAGAAGTCGCGATATATAACAACTTTCACCACACATCTAGGGCTGTTCCGCTACAAACGACTTAGTTTTGGAATTTCTTCTGCTGCGGAGATTTTTCAAGAAGCCATCCGCCAGACCATACAGCACATACCAAATACACTGAACTATAGCGACGACATTCTAGTATACGGTTCGAATGTCCAGGAACACAACAAAGCACTAGACCGGTTGTGCCATGCGCTTCTTGAAGCCAACCTCACCCTCAACAAAGACAAGTGCGAGTTCCATCAATCCACTCTTAAATTCTTTGGTCACGTGTTTTCTGGAGCCTGGATGAAGCCTGATCCTGAGAAGGTGATAGCCTTAAACGATACCAAAAGTTGTATTGTGCCAGATACATAAAGGACTATGCTACTATCAGTCACCCGTTACGGGCCCTTACCAAACAAGGGCAGCCTTTCGTCTGGACTCCCCAATGTGAGCAGGCATTCCAGGAAATAAAACGTGCCGTTGAGTCAGCGAACAACCTGGCATACTTCAGCCCCAAGAGAAATACGGAGATCACTGTTGAAGCCAGCCCAGTGGGACTGGGTGCAATATTGGCTCAATTTGACAATGAGACAGACCAGAGGCACATCGTGGCCTAGGCCAGTAGAAACTTATCAGACACCGAGAAGGCCTATTCCCAATCTGAAAAGGAAAGTCTTGTGGTTGTGTGGGCATGTGAGCACTTTCACATCTTTATATATGGCAAGCACTTCACGCTAGTGACTGACCATCAACCGCTAGTTACCATTTTCGGAAACCCCAGAGCCAAAATGCCACCTCGAATCGAACGCTGGGGTTTGCGTCTACAAGAGTACACGTATACAATAGTGCACAAACCAGGAAAGTCAGCGAATCCGGCTGACTACATGTCGAGACACCCTCAAGCATCACAGGCGTCACGTACATCTGTGGCCGAAGAGTACATACACTTTGTTGTGGACCAAGCCAGACCACAGGTGGTTCCATTGGAGGTCATATGTTAAGCTACGGCTCAAGACGACATTCTACAAAAGGTGATGCGTCAATTGTGGACCAACCAATGGCGCCATGACAGCGAGGAGGAAGGGTGAGATCCACACTTTCGCCAAGAAATGCAGGCTTTCAGGCATGTGAGTGAAGAACTATCTGCCACCTCAGAGGGGCTCCTACTGTGGGATCAACGGATCGTAATTCCAACACAACTCCGCCAGGGTGTCATCAATCTGGCCCACGAGGTCACCGTGGAGTGGTCGCTACTTATAGAGCGCTCAGAGAGCGAGTATGGTTCCCGCTACTTGACCAGATGGTGGAGCTCACTCTCAAAGATTGCCCTCAGTGCCAACTGGAAAATCAGGGAGATCCTCCATCACCACTACAGATGTCAAGGCTACCCAGTGGTGTATGGCAAGAGCTTGCCATGGACTTTTATGGACCCCTTCAGTCGGGCAAATACGTTCTAGTGATAATGGACGAGTACTCCAGATTTCCAATAGCACAGTTTGTATCATCTACCAGTGCTACCAGCCCCATTTCTGTGTTAGATGAAGTGTTTGCTGCCTGGGTTGTTCCCAAAGAACTCAAGACAGATAACGGCCCCCCCTTTAATGGGCACGAATTTGGAGATTTTGCGAAGCACCTAAACTTCAGACATCGTAAGATCACTCCCCTATGGCCTCAGGCCAATGGAATGGTGGAGCGTTTTATGGCAACTTTAAAAAAGACATTCCAGCAGGCCACCGTTGACAAAAAGGACTTACAAGTGGCCCTCAATGAAGTTCTGAGAGCATATTGAACAACACCCCATGCCACGACAGGGAAATGACCTGCCACTCTCATGTTAGGACGTCCGATCAGAACACGGATACCTATGTGGGAAGGGGCAAGGTGACCAGTGTCGCCTGCAAGAGCACAAACAGAGCTAGTCGTGGCTGACCGCGAGCGCAAGAACAAAATGAAGTCCTGCGCTGACGCTCGGAGGAGAGCCAGATCTCCATCTCCGCATGAAGGGGACTGCGTACTGGTCAAGCAGGAACAGCAGAAAAAGACAGACGGCAAATTCAGAGCTGAACCTCTAGTGATCACTCAGCAGAAGGGCACAATGATAACAGCGGAGTCGGAGAACAGGAGAATTAAAAGGAATGTGTCGCATTTTTAAAGGTGCCCCCCTGCTGTCAAGAATACCCTCAACAGACTGACTGAACGACAGGGCACAGAGAGATCTGGAGGTGCATCTGAAGTGCAGAGACCTGAGACTCAGGCAGACGCTAAATCGGGGAAAGGGGGTGTGATCCTACGCCCCAGACGACATATATGAGATGACCTGTACGGCTGATCGAAGAACTATAACCAAGTCAGACTTTTGTTTTCTTTACATTTGTTAACAAAGGGGAGATGTAAGAATGTGTGCAGTCTAGTTGTTGGTGAGGTGGAGTTAAGGGGACACAGGAAGAGGAGGAGCAGCTACAGGAAGGGGTCAGTTAGAGAAGGGATGGAGAACAGGGAACAAGCATAATAAAGAGCTTGTGAATAAGGCATCCTGTGTAGCGTCATCCTTGTCAGAAAGACGCTACATATTGCATTATGGCTTCTTTTGTTTTTAATCTTTATTACATGTCTGCACCCATTTATCTTTGTTGCAGTATCATTGTAGTGTAATAAACCACTACAAAATGGTCACCATGTAATCTTACGTTTAGTCTTATGGCTACAGCCGGACCGGCCATATGATGGTTAAGTGACCGAATCTCTGGCATCAATAGAGAATTTTTGTCCATCCATTACAATCAGCACCAGTTAGAGCTGCCTGAATTGTGTAAATATATAACAGTAAGCCACAGTGTGCTTTAGAGCATGTAATTCAACAATTTCTGCGGTCAGTTCCACAGGCGAGGATTAGAGTAGTGAGCTTGTGGATATAATTCGTCTATATAGCCTCTCCCTGATTAGCAACAGCACTCCTCAGCAGAAGGTTTGTGTCATGTTTAGAGAACCAAAGGGCCTTGTGAGCAGCACTTGTTAATACTCTGCATAGTTAGTCCATTGTTATAGAATAACAGTTAAATATCTACAGGACTACAGTTCATTTACCACTTAAAAATAAAGTCTATATTAGCGCACATGTATTAATATACATAAAAACACTAGCTTCATATCCATGGATCCAGTTGTTTCCATGCAGTGATTTTTTGCCACGTGTAGATAGGTGAATCCGTGTAGTAAGTCACAGTATGTCTTTGAATAATGGGTCATAGATCGACTATGGATGCCAATATTTGATTTTTGTTTATTTTCAGACCCTTAATCAGTTTGTAGCATCTAGTGGAGTAGCAGCTCGCCCCACCTAGAGAACTATTTTTCAGCAAGGTATTTATTTAGTAACTTAATATGACTAACATTGAATATTTTCTTAGTGGTCTACTAAAACACATGTTTATTCTGGTTATGACATGTCTTTACAGGAGCTTTTCGGCATCCAGAAGAGCTATAATCTTCACACTATAATAGCCATCATTGCTATGAGGAATTATCGCTAACTATCATATACTCTTTAACGGGATTTATGTATCGATTATATATAGAACGTGGATAACTAAGGGAATTTTCCCCTTTTTCATTCCTTTGTTCCATGGTCCACTGCAGTTTGGAAAAATTATTATATTAAGGAATAAGAATATATGATCCTTGGTCCGCTGCTTTTAAAATTATTGATGCACTTATCGACTCTGGTAATACTGGTAAGCTCTGATATTATATGTCATTTAGATCAACCTCCTTTATTCCTCTTTCCTACCTTCAATGTTATGTAATACCAGCATGTCCTTCCAACATCTTAGGGAGATTCACTGGTACTTAATTTGGTTAATATCTTAATTGGACTTAGATGCTCCCATATAGTTATTATGCCACCCCTTTTCAATCTCTATTTAACAATAGGACTTCACAGTCCATATAAGCATGCCCTTTTTCCATCTAAGGCCTTCACGCAGTCCAACATTAATTGGCCCAATAGGATCTAATAGGCCCTCGTAAACACTGTTGCTCTTATATCCATAGGACCCTTCTGGGTTGCAACCACTAACGTAAATAGAGTCTGTGATCTACACCTACAAAACATTGACCTCAATACTCCTTAAGATACTTACTAACAGGTAAACTCTCGATCTACTCAGGCCTTGTTCCATGTTAAGTAAATGAAGAAATCCATCTGCATTGGCTGTAAACCATGTTCCTCTTAGGAAGGAATATTTGTTGCTGTGAAGCCTTTTTGAGAGTAGGAGTATATATCTAGACACACCCTCCCCGTAATTTTTCGCTTTCTCATTTCTCTTTTTTTTCTCCAATATATGTTTCTAATATGTGTATGTTTATGTTTTGATGAGACACATCTTTAATTCGTCATTAACGGCTCTTTGAATGTGAACTTTATTGTAATGTTTCTTTTAAACAGTGTGGCATGAACTTTTATGTATATAGTAGTGACACTATACTATATGGTTGAGATATATCATTGTCTTCACAGAGAACAAGTTTGAAGGTGGAACTCCTGAGGAAAGCAGGTTACTGCCGAAACTCGCATTGAGACAACTTGGAAACCACCCGAGAATTATAAGATTAATTAGATTCTCTGTTATACTTGATACGTATTGTTATTGCCTTTCACTAATTATCATAAAAACAAAAAAAAATGACATTATCATGTATATTGACAATTTGAATCAACATCAGATTTTGGTATGTATGTGTGATGGATGCATGCAGTGAGATTGTTGCATAATTGATTGTCTCTGTGAATTCAAAGCTATCATGTTCTTAAATTTTCAACAAAACTATATATTATAAATAAAACAGTTTTTGTATTTCTCTAACATTTAGTGTCACTGCTATTATTTGACACGTTTTGACTTTTTAATTGAATTGAATTTGCACTAGAGAATTTACAGTATGTACTTCCCTATCTAGCCTCTTGCGTGCGTTCGTCGGCCAAGGGCCATCGGGAGCACTACCTCCGTAGCGCTGCGTATGTACATTGGCCGACGCGGCCCGCCCGCTCTGCTAAATCCGCCGCACCGCTACAGAATTATCGCTGCGGTTATGCGGCTAGGTGAACTTCACATTAGTATCAGGGGGCCCCTTATCTTTACAGTTATGTCCACTGATATACCATGGGAATATCTGCATTGCTCTGCAAAGGTTAGTATTTTTTAAGGATGTAGCATCCAGTTGAATTGTTTGTAAGACTGAGCACTAAGAAAACAAGTGTTGCTGAAAACTATTCTCAATGGTCCCTTCAAAAAGAGAAACCAAGAGTACTCTATAAATATCAACATGGTAATAAAGTCTATCCATCTATTTGAAGATGATAACTAGTGGACAGAAGAAATTCCATATCTGACTCTTTAACCACTTGGACGCTAAGGCTTAGTAGGCCCATATAATGAGATTTCCATTGAAATGAATGGGCAGTGCATGACAAGTTACCCTTGTCATTAGCATCCAAGTGGTTAAGAAATGCAGACCATAATTTTGAAATAAACTGGGACTCTCTATCAGTAATCAGTACCTGTGGAATACCATGCAAGCAAACAACATGCTGTGAAAAAATCTGTGATAAGTCTTTGGAGGTAGACAAAATATGCAGAGATACAAAATTATCCTGTTTTCTCAAATTATCTACCACCTTGGCTCTTGCGGAACTCTGCAACAAAATCCATGGACAAATCAAGGGACACCGTTCATTCAGTGTCTAGGTGGAACAGGCAAGAGTTTGAACAACCAAGAGGTTTAATTTGTGAACTCATCCTTTACTCTTCATTTGGACACAGATGGAGCATGTTTATACTTAACCATGAAAATCAGTAAATACATTCAACCCCACAAAAATATATTTTTACTGCTGAAAAAAGGCTTAGCAATTCCAGGATGACTAGACCCTACATAGCCTATGAAGTAACTGAGCTAATAGTAAACAGTCAACTTACATTTGATACACCAAACCATTTTCTTCATGTTTAATTAATTGGTCCTTCAAATGCCAATATGCCCAAAGTATTTTGTGACTAAATAAAAGGTACTTACTTTCTTTGTATCTTGGAAATTGCTTTTACAATTTCAGAAACTTGATAAGTCAACTATATACAAGAATTAACAAAACTCAAATATCTATGTTAACTGAAGTGAGTGGAGGCCATCCTAGTATTTCTCCTACTTTCCTTTATCCACCTGAATACTTTCTGACCAAAATCCTAATCTCTTCCACATCTCTTACCACATGTATGCCGATGATACTCAGCTCTACATGAGAGTTACCTCTCCTGAAGACATCAGCATCCTTAATAACACCTTGACCAAATGTCATCACTGACTGACTCATAACAACATCAAACTTAACGCCCTCTAAACAGAATTTCTACTGATCTCACCACCCAGTATCGCACCTAGCACCTAAGAATGGCTCCCTCATATTACTAGACTAATACAAGGCTACCCCCGATGAGAGGTAGACTCCCCAGTGCACTGCTTGAAAATGACACAGAGGTCTAAAGATTTGAAGCACACTTCATATGTAAGTTCAATCCACAAGGTTCAATGATTCTTCATCTTTTAATGCATATACATTATGCTCCAGGGAACATGACTCGTGATGAACTACTACAGGTTCGTACCAGAACTGAAAACACCCGGATGGTAGTAGTATCCAAGTACACCGTATTGAGTAAACAATTCAAAAACATCATTTCTAAACACTGGACACTACTGAGCCTGGAGCCTGACTTTCAGGGAGCCTTCGCACAACAGCCTTTGTTTGCATACAAAGGGGAAGAAACTTGAAAGAGATGCTATGCAAACCCAAATCTGAATGTCAACCAGTGACCTACAAGGGCCTTCGTCCTTGTTATAACTGCAGTAACTGTCACAATTGCATATTGGGGAACATTGTGAACCACCCCTTGAAGGGTTACCCAATTAAACTGCGTGTTAATGCCACATGCAACTCTGCGAACGTCATTTATCTACTGAAGTGTCCTTGTGGCAAGTGTTACATTGGACACACTGAACGGAAAGTCAGGACACGCTTGTTGGAACACAAGAGTAACATAAGGACTGGCAATATAAAATCTACTGTTGCCGCGCACTTTCTGGATCATAATCATACAGTTGCCCAGTTGAAATATCAAATTCTGGAACAAGTACCAGTGACACATGACAACAAAAAAACTTTACTGAAGAGGGAGAACTTTTGGATCCGGTACATGGCGACCATGCAGCCGCACGGGCTCAATGATCGCATGGAATTTCTGTTTTATCTCTGAATTATCTTGATGTGTGCTTTTGTGTGTCACTCTGAGTCTATTATCTTGTTGCTTTTCCTTCTGTCTGTTACCTTCGTTTTACTCTGCTTTTAGCTTGTGTTTATTCTCTACTTCTTTCTGTCTTCGGTTTTGTTGATGTCCATTGCAAGGGTTTTCTTTTGAGTGTTGTCATGTGTTGTTTACCACTCTAAGATGGCGCCCACAGTTGGACGCCTCACTGTCCAGCTTCTATGTTCACCAGTGTTGTTTAAACCGGTTCTACACTTGGCGCGTTTGTATCTTGGTCACCGATGTTGAATGTGTGATTGCGCTGACAGCGTTCCCTGTAAGTACCTCTTGGGGGGACTGTTTTCTACCTTGTCTGGTGTACAGTTACGGTCCGTTTTCTCTGAACCGCTCTCCATACAACCTGGGGTGTACCTTCGCTCCGTTTGACTTTCACTGTAACGGGATCTTTACACGTTCTGTACACGCATTTGATCATACCGCTAGCTGGGAGTCTGGGGTTCTGGCGGTTTCTTGCTGCGTTGTTGCACCATTGTCACGAGTGTATTACAAGCACTTTAATTCTTTCACGTGGATTGTTTTCTTCTTTTTATTCTCTACACGTTTTCTTACCTGGTGCACGCACTGTGGGAAGTTTGGTTCTTCTAGGTAACTACACCTCGTGTGTTACTTGAATGCTTGTTTCTGATACATTTTGATAACCTAGTATTTTTGTACATTTAATAATTCTCATGTGACGCTTGAACTAGACCTTATGATGGTATTTCCTTTGTTTGTAGAGCTACCCCTGAGGAAGGGCTACGTTTCAGCCCGAAATGCATTGGGAGCATTGAATATCGGATTATAATTTGTTGATGATATATATTACCAATGTTTGGATCATGATGACTTATACATGGAGCATAATGTATATGCATTAAAAGATGAAGAATCATTGAACCTTGTGGATTGAACTTACATATGAAGTGTGCTTCAAATCTTTAGACCTCTGTCATTTTCAAGCAGTGCACTGGGGAGTCTACCTCTCATCGGGGGTAGCCTTGTATTAGTCTTTGAATATACGCTGACCGGTTCAGACAGCGTTCACCCCTGGTTGCACGCCACACATCGTTACCTGTTGTAACTTAGATCACCTACAGCTGTGCAAATACCTCCTTCCTAATCTTTGTGAGTCCCTCATATTACTGCCATGAACATCACCCCACACATTACTGACTCAGCTAAATCCCAGGAATAATCTTGGACAACACCCTTTCCATGCTAAATCCCTTCTTTGCCATCACTAGAGGAGCCTACCACAAACTACATACTTTAAGGAATTTAACACCTTTCCTCCCCTCTACTGATCTCAAAACAGTGGTCTAAGCAAACTAGAATATGGTAGTGCCACTCTAGTGGGCCTTCCAAAAAGCAAACTTGCTCTGCTTTTGACTATCTTGAACCAAGATGCAAGGCTCATCACTGGCTAAAAATGAGATCATATCACCCGACCTTCAATCACTAAAAGGGCTACCATATGAGGCTAGGATCCATCCCAAAATTGCCCGTGTGACCTACAAAGTGCTACACCACAAAGTCCCTCCTTATCTGGCCCAGAAATTGACCCTGGCGGAAACAATTCTTTAGAAGCACAAGCTCCCTCCTACTCATGTAACCAAAAAAAAAAAAAACCTACAATCAAGCATTTTCTGGTATTGGCCCTACAATCTGGAACACTCTTCCTCCAGAGATCAGCTACAACCCTTCCACCTACATCTTTAAAAATGTCGACTTTCGAACAGATTCCTCTCATACTGAGTCCATAACACCCTCACCTTGTTCAAGACTTCTACATGCCTATCTAGCACTCCTTTCTAGATCACCAAGAACAGAGATGTATTCCATTTTCTAACTCTGACACCAGTTGGGCTCTCCTCACACCTGCATTTACAAAAGACTATGGGGTATATTAACAAGAACTGACGCTAACTTGCATTAGCGTCAGTTAGCGGCAGTATTCTTAACGCAGGCCATCGCCGAAAACTATCGCCCTGTTAGCGATGTATTTACAATTAGTAGCTACATTGCGATAGTTTCAGATAGCCACAGAGAAAACTGCTGCTGACACTAGTGTTAAGGCGATATAAATTCTCACGTTAGTGGGCAAAAACTGCCGAAAGGCCAATTTGCGAGAAAAAAAACTCATGTTATTCAGCAGAACTTCACCTTTTTTTACTCTAGAGGAATAAATAGCTAATAAGATAATTTGGAAAAAAGGGGACCCCTACTCCTAATGTATTCACTACTAGTAGGGAATAAATTGAACTATTTTTTTGAAAAGCAAACAGTAGTGAGCTTAATTAATAAGCCAGAAAACCCAAGGAAACCAGTCAACTTATTTAAATGAATATTGTGACATGTAGACAAAATTGATAGAAACAAAACTTGCTGTTTGTATAAAAAAAATGTTGTTAGTTTATTTAAATAGTTTTCTTCATTTTTGTTGAAAGTTTCTTTTATAAAAATACATATAGTCAATTAAAAGGTCAATGACATACATTTTATAATTCAAAAAGATTGTGAAGACATATTGACAAACAAAGAAAGAGAAAAAACAACACAAATGACTATGTTGTTAGGTCGGGCTAGTGGAGTTAGCAAAGCGGTGGAAACCCGCTTTGCTAACTCCACTAGCCCGACCTAACGCCAACACCGCAGCGCACAAACTCCACCGATGGAGCACCAACTGCGCCAAAAACCTGGCAGCTCCTCTGTGTCAGAGGAGCGGGCATCTGGGGGTCACTGGCCACAGGGTAAGGTGACAGCAGGCACCCTGGACACCAAACTAGACTCCATACAAAGGGGCACATCTAGGCATATATGTGACCTTGTGAACGCCTATGCCACATTATACCTGTGTCCGGTGAATCTCTCCTCGAAGTACAACCCAGAGACTAAAAGTTGGACAAACTGATATGTGTAAGAACCTTCAATACCAGAAGCCCTGATATAAAAAAAGTAATCAAAAAATACTGGAACCTTTTTGACACCGAAATCAACATGGCAGAAGAACCTATGTTCTCCTTTAAGCGTGCCAAAAAACGTCAAGGATTTTGTGGTCACCTCATACTTAGAAACTGTCAGGTTTTAGACATTCACGCGCCTACCAAACTACAATTCCCATGAGACTATGGACCCGAACTACAGTACCCATGATTCCTAGCGGCCGCAGGATATCACCGAGCAGCTGCTCCCAAGTGTTCCGGCGTTCCTGATTTGGATTTCCGAGGGTTACTCGGTTCCAGTCCTTCGGCTGAAGGACGCTTCCTGCACTTCGGTAACGCGCTGGCTAGCGCGTTCGTTTAGGTGGTGACTTTCATTTTCAGAAGCGAGCTCCTGAGCGCAGTAGTGCCTCGCGGCTGCGAGGTCTCTAGCAAGTACCATTTCTAATTACTTTTGGGTGTTGAGCCTCGAGGAGGGGCGCCTTCTTCTGGGGAACTTGATCACTTGAATGCAAGTGGCGGAGTGCAGGGGGAGTTCTGTCCTCCGCACTACCGTCATGAATAAATGACGATGAAAACATTTTGCCTATGGAATATAAATACCAAAGCGGATGGCAGTAGTGAAGGAACTACGCCATGCCGTGTTTGGTTTGATCTTGTAAAACTTATGGTGTAGTGAAATACTTTGTCGCTATCACAACATAGGAGGATTTGGCTGACAGTAGCAGTGACTCTTGTTGTTAGTTTCATAGCTAGGTGCTTGTTTGCACGAACCTGGTTTCTTTATTCATTCTCTTTTGGATTGAACCGTATTTTGTTAACTTCATTGGAACCCTTTCTTCAGAGCCTTGCATTAAGGAAATGGGGTACGTTTCTAGTGAGAACTATTAATGCAGGCAAATGAGGTTTTACCCCAGTATTAATAAGGTTTCTTTTTGTGTGTTGTTCAGGTAGAAGGAGAACAGAAAAAACAGCAATAAGGTGTACATACAAGGAGTATTACAGGTGAATCTAGTGTCTTTTTGGCTAGTGAGATTGTTAAGAGAGTAGGGTAAAAAGAATTGTATTAACCAGTGTATGCTTTTTCTTACAGCTTCTTATCCCCTGCTGTCCCTTCCTTCTCCCCTTTATTCTTTTGGGTTTTTTCCCCTTTTGGGGTTTTTTCCCTCACCGTATCGTCTGAACACCCTGTGATATTATTTGGGGTGTTTGGAAGGTCCGGAGGTGGAGCATTGTTGCTGCATGTGGATCCTGCGGAGTGCAATCCTGACAGAATCACGAGCCCAAGAATTTTACTCCGCCCGGTCCGTGTGCAGGGACAGGGGCGTCCATGGAGGATGTGTTACATGCTTTGGTCTTAGTACAGCAGGAGTTGGCCTCCTCTAAAGCTGAGACCGCTGCCTTACGGGAAAAGGTGGAACGTTTGACTAGTAATCCTTTTAACGCTTCTGCCCCGGCCTCTAATGTACAGGTTACTGTGCCCCCTCCCATTCCGCTGGCTACTCCGGAAAGGTTCTCAGGCGATCCTCACAAGGTGCATGTGTTTATGACTCAGGTTCTCATGCATTTTTCCTGTAAACCGTCATCATTCCCCACTAACCATTCAAGGGTGGCTTTTGTGATCTCGTACTTGGTGGGGGATGCGGCTGATTGGGCGGTGCCTTTGGTAAAACGCAATGACGCTATCTTGTCAAATTGGACAGCGTTCAAAGCAGAGTTTGAGAGGGTTTTCGACAGAAGGGCTACGTCATTTAGTGCTGATCGAGAGCTTTTGGAATTAAGGCAGGGCAGGGGAGAACTAGTTACTTACCTGACTGCTTTCAACAGGCTAGTAGTTGAAGCGGAATGGCCGGAGGAAAAAAGAATGTCCCTTTTTTATAAGGGGTTAAAAGATGATTTGAAAGATGTTGTGGCGCAGGTTGATCCTCAGCCTACATCCTATGTTGATATGGTGAATCTGGTGTTAAGACTGGATAGCCGGTTGTCTGAAAGAGGGAGTAGAAGACGTATGGGAAAGAGGTGCATATAGTAGCGAAAAGAGCCCTCGTAAGGTAACGGGGGATTCAGAGACCACTCCAGAACCAATGGAGATAGGAGCACTCAGGGCGCCTTTGTTGAGAGAGGAGAGGTAAGTAAGAAGAGTACAGGGCTTATGCATGTACTGTGGGAAGAAGGGGCATTAAGTTCAGGAATGCCCCTCCAAACCCAAGTTTTCGGGTAATGCCAATAAATTTAAGAAGGTGGCTGTATCTAAGACGGTGCATGACACAGAACAGAAGGAGGACAAAACAACTAGCGTGGAAGGGGGTCATGAGTGGAAACTCACCTCCTTGTCCTCCCTAGGAATTGATGAAACAGAATCGCATTTAGTGGCTGTCATCAAGCTTGAATGCGAACCAGACCAATATCAGGTAATGGTGATGTTGGATTCCGGGGCAACAGGCAATTTTGTGGATGAAGGCCTGGTGACACGATTGGCTTTGCCTCGTGTTCCCAGGGAAAACCCTGAAGATGTTTTAGCGGTTGATGGGCAGCCTTTAACATCGGGTCAGATAACCGAAAGAACCAGTGAGTTGAGGTTAACTGTGATATCGAATGGATATGTGCATTCTGAGAGATTGACCTTGAACATTATCGCTGCACCTCAATATGAGATCATATTGGGCATGCCTTGGTTATGTAAACACAATCCTGTGGTAGATTGGCAGACAAAAATGTTTCGTTTCGTACCCAAGAATTGCCAGGATCATTTAACACATGTTGCGGTGTTGGCCACCCCTTTTTTGGCAGCAACCGCTGTGGAAAAAGATGTTAAACTACCAGTTGAATACGTGTCCTATGGGGACGTGTTCGGTGAAAGTAAGGCAGAAACCCTACCACCTCATAGGGAGTATGACTGCCATATAGATTTGGTGGAAGGGGCCACGATACCATCTTGCCGAGTATACGCTTTGTCTGTGCCCGAGACCAACCATCTGAAAGAATACATCGAGCATTATTCACGTTTGGAGTTCATTCGGCCATCCCGCTCTCCGGCTGCCTCCCCTCTGTTTTTCATAGCTAAAGCCAACGGTGACCTGAGAGCGTGTGTGGACTATCGGGCCTTGAACAAGAACACCATACGTAACCGTTACCCTCTTCCCCTCATCTCTGTTTTGCTCGACCAGGTGAGAGAGGCTAAAATCTATACCCGTTTGGACCTACGTGGTGCTTACCACCTGGTTAGGGTAAGAGAGGGGGATGAGTGGAAAACGGAGTTCAAAACGGGATATGGTCTATATGAATACTTGGTTATGCCTTTTGGGCTTTGTAATGCTCCTGCAGCGTTTCAGTTTTTTATAAACGATGTTTTGAAAGAATATGTGGACCGTTTTGTTGTGATGTACATAGATGACATCTTGATTTATTCTCAGGATGTCTCCTGTCATGCGAATCATGGTTGTAAGGTTTTGGACAAACTAAGGGAACATCGTTTATATGTGAAACTGAGCAAATGTGAGTTTGGTGCACAGGAGGTGGAGTTTTTGGGGGTGAATCTGAGCCCATGTGGATTGCAGATGTCGGGAAGGAAGGTACAGGCGGTGAGGGATTGGCCAGCCCCTAAGAACGTGAGAGAGGTGCAGAGTTTCTTGGGGTTCGCCAATTATTACCGTCGGTTCATTTTACACTTTTCGCAGATAGCTGTCCCCATTACTAGGTTGTTAAGAAAAGGAAAGCCTTTTGTGAGGACAAGGGAGGCCTAGGAAGCGTTCCAAACTCGGAAAGGAGCATTCACCACAGCACCTGTATTGGCGCACCCTGTTTTGGAACATCCCTTTATTTTCGAGGCCGAGGCCTCGGATGAAGCCATAGGGGCAATTCTTTCCCAGAGGGATGCACACACTGGTCAGCTCCATCCTGTTGCCTACCTGTCAAAGAAGCTGAGCTCGACGGAGGTCAACTATACTATAGCTGAGAAAGAAGTGTTGGCTATTAAAAAGGCCTTTCAGGAGTGGAGGCCTTACCTATGGGGGCTTGTCAGACGGTGACGGTATATACCGATCACCGGAACCTCCAGTACATGTCCTCAGCGAGACATTTGACGCAAAGGCAAATGCGTTGGATGTTATTTTTCTCTGAATACAACTTTGTGGTAACCTTCCGTCCAGGCACAGAGAAAAGGGAGGCTGATGCTTTGTCCAGACAAGAGATACCTGTAGAACAGCATGAGGAAGAACAATCCATCATCCCTTCAGCTAAGGTGGTGTGTGTGGTCCGAGCTGAAAAGTTCTTGGACGATATCAAGGCCTCTAGGTCTTCGGGGTCTTGGGTCCGTTGGGCTGCTGCCAAACCAGGTCGGAAGGTGAGAAAAGGATTGCCTTTTCAGGGGTAGTGTTTGTTTTTGCCTAGGGAGGAGATACGAAAGAAAGCCTTTGTTTGGTGTCATGATGCTCCAGCGGCTGGTCATCCTGGAGTCACCAAGACTGTGAGTCTGCTTAGAAGACAATTCTGGTGGGAGTCTTTGGTCAACGACGCTACCAAATAGGTAGGGAGGTGTGAGACTTGTGCCCGAGCAAAGGGGGAAGCTGCCAAAAAGAAGGGATTGTTGATACCTATGCCCACACCCGATCGTCCATGGCAGAACATAAGTTTAGACTTTATCACAGGCTTACCTATGGATCAGGGAAAAACAGCTGTATTGGTGGTGGTAGACAACTTAACAAAGATGGGACATTTTATACCATGTGTAAATCTCCCCACAGCTGGCCAAACAGCGCAGTTATTGGCCTCACAGGTCATAAGATTACACGGCATCCCAAAGGTCATAGTGTCTGACAGGGGTCCTCAGTTCATTGCTAGTTTTTGGCGCATGTGGTGCAAGGCGTTGGGAATTGAGTCAGCGCTCTCTACCAGCTTCCATCCTCAAACGGATGGACAAACAGAACGTCTGAATCAGAATTTTAAAGAATTATTTGCGATGCTACTCTAAGGAGGCACAGGAATCTTGGGTGGAATTGTTGTGGATGGCTGAGTTGGCATACAACAATTCTTGGCACAGTTCAACAGGCATGTCACCATTTAAGGCTAATTTCAGCTACGATGCTAACACTCTGCCGATCAATATCCCCGCTGATTTGAATAAGCAGCCATCGGTGAGGGAACGTGTCCAGGCCTTAAGGAAGGTGCATAAAGGGGTACAAAAACATCTGCTAAAGGCAAAAGAGGCGTATAAACGATGGGAGGACAGACATCGAGATCCGGCTCCTCATTTCAATGTGGGGGACAGAGTGTGGCTCTCGACGAGGTACATACGTTTCAAGATGAGAAGCATTTTCCATCCGCGTTTCATTGGGCCATATCCCATTGTGAAACAAATCCACCCTGTAGCGTACAAACTAAAGTTGCCCAACACGTTGAGAATCCATCCTGTGTTTCATGTGCAGTTATTGAAGAAAGCCCTCACGACGCGCAGAACGGCGCCCCCACCTGTTGCTAGTGATGGGAATCTGGAATACGAGGTGAGAGCTATACGTGACTCCAAGCTCCGTAGGAGGGTGCTTTGGTATCTAGTCTTGTGGAAGGGTTACGGGACCGAGGATGACTCTTGGTAGCTGTGGCATCACATACATGCTCCAAGGGCGATCCGTTCCTTCCACGCGAAGTTTCCTACCAAGCCCGGTCCTAGGAGGCGCTTGGGAGGAGGGAGTACTGTCAGGTTTTAGACATTCACGCACCTACAAAACTACAATTCCCATGAGACTATGGACCCGAACTACAGTACCCATGATTCCTAGCGGCCGCAGGATATCACCAGGCGGAGCCGGGTGATCGGGGCTCGTGATTCTTGTGTCTCAGCAGGAGCGGCTGCTCCCAAGTATTCCGGCGTTCCTGATTCGGATCTCCGAGGGTTTCTCGGTTCCAGTCCTTCGGCTGAAGAACGCTTCCTGCACTTCGGTAACGCGCTGGCTAGCGCGTTCGTTTAGGTGGTGACTTTCATTTTCAGAAGCGAGCTCCTGAGCGCAGTAGTGCCTCGCGGCTGCGAGGTCTCTGGCAAGTACCATTTCTAATTACTTTTGGGTGTTAAGCCTCGAGGAGGGGCGCCTTCTTCTGGGGAACTTGCTCACTTGAATGCAAGTGGCGGAGTGCAGGGGGAGTTCTGTCCTCCGCACTACCATCATGAATAAATGACGATGAAAACATTTTGCCTATGGAATATAAATACCAAAGCGGATGGCAGTAGTGAAGGAACTACGCCATGCCGTGTTTGGTTTGATCTTGTAAAACTTATGGTGTAGTGAAATACTTTGTCGCTATCACAACACAGGAGGATTTGGCTGACAGTAGCAGTGACTCTTGTTGTTAGTTTCATAGCTAGGTGCTTGTTTGCACGAACCTGGTTTCTTTATTCATTCTCTTTTGGATTGAACCGTATTTTGTTAACTTCATTGAAACCCTTTCTTCAGAGCCTTGCATTAAGGAAATGGGGTACGTTTCTAATGAGAACTATTAATGCAGGCAAATGAGGTTTTACCCCAGTATTAATAAGGTTTCTTATTGTGTGTTGTTCAGGTAGAAGGAGAACAGAAGGAACAGCAATAAGGTGTATATACAAGGAGTATTACAGGTGAATCTAGTGTCTTTTTGGCTAGTGAGATTGTAAAGAGAGTAGGGTAAAAAGAATTGTATTAACCAGTGTATGCTTTTTCTTACAGCTTCTTATCCCCTGCTGTCCCTTCCTTCTCCCCTTTATTCTTTTGGGGTTTTTCCCCTTTTGGGGTTTTTTTCCCTCACCGTATGGTCTGAACACCCTGTGATATTATTTGGGGTGTTCGGAGGGTCTGGAGGTGGAGCATTGTTGCTGCATGTGGATCCTGTGGAGTGCAATCCTGACAGAAACTCCCACGCCACCTGATGTCAGACAGCATTGTGCTTACCCCACAAATGCAGTAATTGCAAGGCATGTAAACTTACTACAGTGGGACCTACATTCACATACTTTGGCAAAACACACCCCCTAACATAATTCACCAACTGTAACTGTCAGAACGTAATTTATGCTATCAGATGCCCGTGTCAAAAGATTTATGTAGGACAGATTACACAAAAAGTAAAAAACAGGATCTTACAACATTCAAGCAGAATCTGGTGCAAGGTCCAGGGAGCACCCTTGGTCAAGCATTATTTGGGCGCTGGCTATACCACTGACAACCTAGAATGGTGGGTTCTTGTTAAAATTACCCTACACCTCAGGGGCGGTAGCATAACCACAACAACGAATTACAAAGAGCGCAGTTGGATCCATACCCTAGATTCTGTGAACCGGGGCCTCAACGAACATGAGAAAACATACAATCAGATGGTTAGACTGAAATTTAATCCCATACATCATATAGTGCTTAAGGTTTCTAGCACCACCACATTGTCATCCATCTGCTCATGCACCTTGTCCTCTCTAATGCCTCCACGTTACATTTATAACTTCTGGTTGTACCACCATCATTGAAACGTCTGTTTTATATGCAATGTTTGGAACACTGGTTACTTTTTGTAAATATAATTGTATTTCGTAAAAATAATTCCTACATAATTTATACGTTTGATAACCAGAGAGTTATTTTCCGTTATACTAACTCATTGTGCCTTCCACGTTGAAGTTATTTGGGCATATATACCCATCGCAAGAATCCGCACCAGGTTTGCTTTAATTCCCCACAAGCCTTTCCTCATGACACAATTTAGCTGCTGCACCAACATGCACGCTAAATCTGCACGTCCACAGACGTCAGAGAACTGTCAAATACTGACGTTCCCTGGGACCGCGAGCTCAGAACTGATCTGACTTCGGCGGACGAGGACGTCTTTTGTTTCAAGTAAGCCTGCACATGCCCCCCTCCAAATTTCAAGCCGGCAGCACATCTAACATGAACAAGTGTGTAGACCTTTTAGGTCGTAGCCTTCCCTCATTGTGTTAAAGTAATTAATTTGGTGCATGGTTTTTAAAACACTTATTGCATACCTTTCCCTTTGGGTTTAAATTAAACTTTTGAGTTTGTTTTTCTAACGCATAATAAACATGCTAAATGCACAGTTTCTTTGCAGCTTTTGCATCTTGCTACCCCTAATTGATTGGAGTTTTTCCAAGGAGTATATGGTACTCATGAGCCCCCCATCTTTTTTATTCCTTAGTGCCTATGATCAACTCTGCGGCTTCATTATAATCATCTTCAACCTGCTGATGAAGATAGATTTCCAGATCTATGTCCGGTATGTAGGCACCATATGGGTCATCTTTGTTTGACATCATGTTGTTAGAACGATTGCCTGAGTACATGCTAACTTGTACCTCCCTCTCACTCAATTAAACCAGTACCACTGAATTACTCTAGCATTCTTTGACTTTTTAAAATGTAATTCTTATTGAATTGATTGAAAACCCTTTCCCCGATCATGGACTCTTAGACAAAGCAGAGTTGAAAAACTACAGGCCTATTGCCAATCTCCCTTTTTTGGCAAAGGTTGTAGAAAAGTCAATGAATACCCAGTTAGCAGCTTTTATTGAGGAACGTCACCAACTTGACGAGACCCAATTTGGGTTCCGCAAGTTCCATGGAACTGAGACCGCCCTGATTAAGGCTGCTGATGACATTAGAGTCATCCGAGACCAAGGAGGCTCAGCACTACTGGTGCTACTAGATCTCTCTGCAGCCTTCGACACGGTCGACCATCAGATTTTGGTCGACCGTGTTGAAAAAACGGGTATTCAAGGGACAGCCAAGAACCTGCTGGCCTCTTTTCAGAACGAAAGATCTCAGGCGGTGATACTGGGACCGTTCCAATCGGCTAACCTGTCCCTGCCGTGTGGGGTACCACAAGGTTCATCCCTTAGTCCGACACTTTTTAACATCTATGAGTCGGACCTAGCTAAAACATCAAAGCACACGGGATGAACCTTACCTCATACGCAGACGACACACAGCTGGTTCTGGCCATAAAAAATGATGGAGAAAATGTGGTGGAGGGATTCAAAGCAGGCATGCTGGCAATTGGACAGTGGATGTCCGCAAACTGCCTAAAACTTAACTCCGAAAAAACTAAGTGGTAACCTTTGGACAACTATCTCCAAGTTGGTCCCCCGTCTGGTGGCCAACCTCCTTTGGAACTTTGCCGAAACCAGCTTCTAAGGTCAGGAACCTGGGAGTTGTCTTCGATAACGACCTTAATTTTGTTGCCCATGCCAATCAGACTGCTGCCACAGCGTTCCATAAATTACGATTGGTGAAAAAAATTCTTCCTTTTCTACCGAAGAGTGTAGGCAAAACTTTGGTAAGTTCCCTAGTCTTATCCTCGTTAGATTATTGCAATGGCCTATTTGCCAATGCCCAGATCAGGGTCATTAAGAAAATGCAGACCGTACAGGATGCGGCGGCCAGACTTCTCTCTGGAATTCCCGGGTACAAACCCA
The DNA here is from genome assembly GCF_964263255.1 of Lissotriton vulgaris. NCBI lineage: Eukaryota > Metazoa > Chordata > Amphibia > Caudata > Salamandridae > Lissotriton > Lissotriton vulgaris. Next base: position 1,436,179,905 of record NC_141691.1, read on the forward strand.
TAGCCGATACAATCAGAAGTTACCATTGGCTCCCTATTGGAAACCGTATTAAATTCAAGACACTATGCATAGTCTACAAATCACTGCACCAACAATCACCTCAGTTTCTGAGAGATCAGTTAACACCGCATTGCCCCTCAAGACCACTCCGCTCCTCCCCTCTTATCGAACTGGTGGTGCCACGTACAAAGTCTGTCTCTTGGGGAGATCGCTGCTTTCTGGTTGCGGCCCCAAAACTATGGAACACACTCCCCCAGTCCATTAGGACCAGCCCCTCTCTGTCATTTCGGAAAAAAACTGAAAACGTGGTTGTTTAACCAGTAATGGCAAGTAGCTAGTAGTGGAGAAGTTTGCAGAAGTAACAGTGGCGGGACGCCCACGGGCAATTGTTCGCGCTTTATTAAATGTCATTAATAAATAAGTAAATAAATAAATAAATGTCACGCTATGTAGGTGTAGCACGCACCCCCATGTTTAACTACTCTGTATTTCCTTTTGGACCACAACCCTCTGGTGTGAGTCTTGGTGTCGGCTGATGCCTCCACATAATTTGCTTCACGTTGAATGCCCAATCATTAGAATCCTCCGTCAGCGGTAAGCATGATGTTGCTACTGCAGTACAATTTATAAACTCATCAGGAACACACCATTTTGACCATAGTATGGTTTCCATTATTCAACAGGCTGTCAATCCCCTTCACCCCCTATCCTGAAGAAGACCGGCTCCTGATGCCTAATAAGCGGCACAATTGCCAAGGGTCGAAACGCTGACGTTATTGTCACCACTAGTACACGCAATCTACCTGACTTGAACAGGAAACTAATACTAATGTTGGGGTTTTATGCATTTATGAGGGGACTTGACTAATTAGTGCCTTTCTCTTTTTCTGTATATGTTATTTATGTCACTTCTGTACAGCACTTGTACACACATCACCAGAAGTCACTAATTGTACACTGTAGTTACTTGTATATTCGCCTTGTGTGTTGTGTCACAGAAAGCCATCTCCATTAAATACAGTTGTATAAATATGGAGTAAAGAACTTTATTTTTTGCATCATCATGTTGTTTCTTCTGGTGTGTTACTTGAAAATATGGTTATGACTTATATTTCTTAAGTGTATTCAATACCTTGTACAAATCAATTACCATACCCGACAGAAACACTTGTTTTTCATATTCTAACTGAAATTAAATGCAGTTTTTGAGGTTTTGCACCATGCAAGGAATTCCTTGTAAATATCTATAAGTGGGGTTAAAGGAAGTTTATTCACAGGAACGCCCACCTTGCATCACATGTTCGTTAACTTTCGTTAACAGAAGAGGCAAACATTAAAATTCAAGTGCTGCTAACTCCAGTTAGTGGCAACTTGTATATATGGTGATAAACAAATAGCAACCATAACGTCAAAAAATTGATGCTACTTCAGTGTTAACTTTTGGTAAATATGCCTGTCTGTCTGCATTTCTTACTTATGTAGCTACCCCAATTTTAGTTATGTACCTTTATGTATACAAGTTATTGTTGTATCATAGCCACCTTCATTAATATTGTAAAGTGCTCCGTCACTCTAACGGGTCTTGTCTGTGCTATAAAAAACACTGCAAGTCATATAAATTATATACTTTGGAAAATCCACTGTAGTGGGTATAAACAGTCATTTATAACGCTTAGAAATTATGGTGCTCTTTTAAACTTGGCAACACAACCTTAGGTTGCGAAATATGATTTTCCAATCTGTCTGAATAAATCAAGGAGTCATCCAAATAGAAAATAGAGAGCACATCTAAAAATCCTCTCAATACCTCATAAGTAAAATATCAAAATGCTTCAGGAGAATTACAGAGCTCAAATTGCATGACCTTATACTCAAACAATCCAAGTAAATATTGATTTTTTTTCTACTAATCACCTTTTTTTAATCTAACCAGAGGGCATCTTTCCTCGGGATCCAATGCTTTAACTATTTTAGCAGTTCTCAGCTGGTCTTATAAAACTGATATCAATGGCAGAGAATACAATTTTTTACAGTAATGCTGTTAAGGGCATTGTAGTCTATACATATGTTCTGCTCCTTTGTTTTTTGGGAACAAATAACTATAGGGAAGAAGCTGGAGACCATGAAAGACCTATGAATCCATTTGCCACATTTTTATATAGCAATTTTCTTCTATCATCTATTTGTCATTTAGAATGTGCATACAATTGACTAGAAGGAATTGATGCACCAAGATCCAAATCAATCTTGCATATTTAACTTCTGTGTGTAGATAACATATATTTTTTTCACTATTGAAAACATCACTGAACTCTTGGTAACAATGAGGTATCAAGACAGCACATCCAATGATAGGCATATTTCCCACTCCTGAAGGTACTTTAGGAGGGTGAATTTCCCTGGAGGGACATGAAAACACAACTATTTTCATTATAAATTGAATTCAAATGAATTGTCCCTGCTGGCCAATCAGTAGAAGTATTATGTAGGGTCAGCCACTGCATTCTCAGAATCATTTTAACTGGAGAAGCAGAAATCAAATCAAAATTAATTAATGATTGCCAAAACACAAAAAAGTTATCATATATGAATAAAATAACACTAAATTTGAAGATTTTGTACAACCATCCCCTGCCTTAACAACAATATTTCTCTTTATTCCTGGAAGTTACAAGGAATTTAATATCAAGTCTGGGTGGTGAACTCCACAACACTCAGCTCACTGAGTTTTCCACACTCATGTTACACCGAGCTTGCGGAGTTCTGAAAAACTTGCGGTGCCGAGTTTTTTTCCTCACTCACATTTGTCAACGTCAAGTTGGAAAGTGCTTGTTAGGAAAATCCACATCCTGACAAGATTTTTCCTTGTTCCAATCGTCAGCCTCAAGTTGTCGAGCATGGAAAATCAGCCTTCCAGCAAGATTTCTCAATGCGGGCGATCAGATTTCTCTCTGCGAGTGGTCGCGTATGCTCATGGCCGCTTGCATTGAGAAACCATCTGTTCGTGTTGAGAAAGCTGCCACTCGAGTAAAAATCTACTCGAGCAACAGAAAGGAAGCAGCACCCCCTTGTGCTGTTCATGGTGCAGCTTACGATTATTGCACTGTGTGGACAAGCATCTGGCAGTGAAAATCACCACAAACGGCATGTATCTAACACACTCTGCATCTCACAGAGCTCCGCATCGCGCAGCAGTTTTTTTTGCACTTCACGGAGTTCCGCGTAGCGGAACTCCACAAACTCCGCCCAGACTTAGTTAATATCTATATAATTACCAAAGGTTCTAGACTCTAAAAATCATGACACTACCTTTTCTGTACACTCCGATATGAGAGAGCATAGGCTACCCTGTTTTGATCACCCGTAAAACATTCAGCGGACTCAAATTAAGGAATAATGCAGATTTCTTTGGACTTCCAGACAACCTATAATTGAAGTCACTGCAATGAGTAAATAAACATGGTATCTCTCAATGGTGGTGCAAATGCCCATGAAGCTGAGCTCTCAATATCTGTAGGAAAATAAACTTTTCTGGCATCCTTGTTCTCTGTCAGATGCTTGAATTACCTCCTATTTAATGGGCACTAACTCTGAATGGAGCACATTTTTTTTCTGATCTAACTGTACTACCTTTTAATGGTATTTATGTATGACCACCATGACCTGAGACATGGAGGTGTCTTTATTCAACACTCAGATTGGATGCTAACATGGACTAGGAAGGCTGTCAGGTTGCACTAAACTTGTGTGCAGGATCTAACAAGACAGATTCCTCTTTTTAATTTCTCACTACTCCACCAGTGACCGCATTTACAGAAGCATGATAGCCATTAGTAGAAGAGAACTGAGAATCTAAGAGAGAGAAACAAAGAAATATGGATCCACAATTTCTTGCATGTCGCTCCAGTGGTTGGTGATGTCTGTGGAATGTAGTGAAACCCTACAAGGAGTTACAAGTTACATTAAGTATCTTTTCCTTTAGAGAACTCCACATAACAGAAATTCTGAGTAGAAATTCCTCAACACTATCTCTGATAATGAACTATCTGTTCTTTGATATAATATGGGTTGTCAATGAACATTCAAAGAATAAGTATCTCTATTATATGCATGTGCATTAGTATTTCACGCTATGGTTTGGATGGCTACCTCCTGCTTAATCAGTGCCCATTCTCTTGTGGAAAATGAGTTATAACTTCTAACTGACTTCTGTAAAACTGAAAAAGAAATAATTCTGGTGATATCCTGTTGATTCCTAATCCCAGCAATTTGATAGGCTTACAAACTCTGATACCATATACTTAATATACGTAAATACATATGCAATATTCCCTTTAAGGACCCTCCCTGTTTGAGCATCAGCTTTCACTGAATACATTGGTATTCTATCTTATGTACTAAGGTCAGTTTGCAAAATACTGAATCCTAGTGGGTTGCATTTTGACTGTATGTAATGATTAATAATGATGTAATATCAATCTCAATATTTGTCTTCTGCAGTTTTTCTCAGAGTGGTATTTTAAAGTTGCTGTATTTTTCTTTAAATCTGAATAGTAATAGAGTGTGAGTCTTCTGGTTTTAGAGATGTTAATAAGTGTTTATTTCTCAGTATGGTGCTTTTGAAGATGAAGTATTACTATTGAATCTAGATATGGTAAGCCTTGATTGTGAGCAAAGAGTGTTAATTTTCATGTTAAGAGTCCATTCTTTTCATTAGTTTGTTTGTATATTTTTGGCTTGGGTTGGATTTGGAATTGTTCCATTATTAGATCCTGGTAGCTTTATTCTTTTATAAGTATTTCTAGGAACTAGTTGAATTGAAAGGGTGGTTTCTTCCAAGTATTCGTTGAAACCAATTGTGCCACCCTTCCACCGTGCTATTTGTCTTCGCCTCTTGTGACATGTTGCTTTTGTAGATATCTAAACAATGTGGGGCTGATGAACTCAGTCCCTAAGATGTGAGCACTTCAACTTGACATGTAACGTTTCTTTACAATGTTCTTCCTAAATCAAATGAAGTAGTTCAGAAAAGGATTTTTAAGCTTTAAGCTTTTATTTCCTTCTTAGGGCCCGATTCACAGAACTAACTTAAGACAAAATCCTAAACTTACTACCATTTTAGTATTCACAGAAGGCACTTTCTTATTTTGGTATTCACAGAAGCTAGGAGTCCTAACTTTAGGACTCCAAAATTCCTTCTGTGAATATCGAAAGCCTTAAAATTAGGATTGTTCTCAGTTTAGGAGTAGTAAAGTTAGGACTCCTAACTTCAGGACTCCTAATTGCCTTCCGGGAATACCCAAAGTCTTAAAATTAGGATTTCTCTCAGTTTAGTAGTAGCAAAGTTAGGACTCCTAACTTTAGGACTCCTAAATGCCTTCTGTGAATACCAAAAGTCCTAAAATTAGGATTTTTCTCAGTTTAGTCTACTACTCCTAAACTGAGAAAAATCCTAATTTTAAGACTTTTGGTATTGGTTATAAAAAAACTATTATCTCGATGATACTCGTCGGGGACTGCCCGTATCTAATTACACTAATTGAGGAATTCTTCTATATTGGCTTCAGTAATGCTGCGGAGTGGCGTTGCAACATAAGTTACCGTCGCATGTACGTTCTAAAGGGGACAGATAATTGTTTTAAAGGCACCTGAAGTTCACAGTGTCCGAATGTTCTTCCTGACATACCCACATACTTGTTGACTACGCCTGGCGCAACAATAAATTACTACTACATTGTCTTTTGTAGAGATACTGTTGAGTGAGCGCTATTTTTTGGATATCCCGTTGGACGCTTATTACGCAGCGAGGATCACGGGTAATGAAACCTGTTTAACTTACATATTCAGTGACAACGGCGACGCCGATAACGCAAAATCAGCTATTCTCCACTTCCTGGTTCCTGGATTCTGGGAAATGCGAATCGACACCCAATAACAGTAAGGGTTTTTGTACCTCACTAGTCACATGATATGAGAGCACCGCTTCAGCCCAACACCTACTCACGTGATTGTATCAGCCAATTAGAAACGAGTACGAACACTCGTGAATTGATTTCTGATGTGCTTATGTGCCTAAGATTGAAACATTTAGTCAAGTAAATAAAACATAGTAATTACAATGCAAGAAATCATCAATAAAATACTCAAAAACACATTATTTTAAACAAGTAAAGCTCAAATGGTGCAGAGTCCAATAAAGCTAATGTGGTTAATACGAATGTAGGCATTTTATAAGAAACATGCGAGTTCCATCCGATCATTCATTCTGAATAGTTGTAAGGAATTATATTTTTTAATCGAGAAAAATTCTGCTCGCAAGCGTTGTTTATGTGGATCCATGTCACAACGTTGTGAAACTGTTTCCAATATTGTATTTTCACTGATGGGCAAATTAGCACCCTGCATTGGCAATTTCTTCCGAGGGGAAGTTGGGCTGGGGGAACGTTTTCTCTTATTGGGATTCCCCGGGATGTTATCGAGACCGCCATATGAGGTAGAGGCCAGGGATATATCCAGTGATTGTTGGGAAGAAGTAAGGGAAGCAAGAGGACTGTCCTCAACAGTAAGCGGGCCGTCGGGCAAAGCAGGTAGACCTAAAGATGGAAGTGGGAGTGGGAGGGAGGCAGTGGGCAGAGCAGGCATGTCGTGGACATCAGCCACCGCTATAACACCCTCCCGCTTACCGATGTGATTAGGGGAAATAGCTGTAGCTATATGACCAAGAGAGGATTTCTTACGTGAGGCAAAATCGAGTGACAACTTCCTGGCCGCTTCCAGGTCAAGGGACACTCTGGTTTGCAGTTTGATAATTTCATGGTCTATAGCCTTGGTTGTCCGCGTGATAAAATCGTCCATGGGCCCGTTAGGTGCCAGCCCCCCCTTGGCCGCCCTATTGCGTGTGACGCGGGTACACATATGGTCTAATAAGGACTAACTGAGTCTAACAGCCCGGGCAGGAAAATGGGCAAACACAAAGTGCGAGGCGAAAGTGCAAGATAGGGGGCCCAGACCAGACCGCTCAGACCTCGAACGGCCTCAAACGGCCCGCTCTTTGCCCGGTCTTCGCCCCGCGCTTGGACCCGCGCGCGTCCCGCGTCGCGGGAGCCTCAGAATAGGATATATAGGCCGTTTGTAGGCGGTGGGCGGGCCACGGGGAGAGCGGACCGGAAGGTCTTGCAGGTCACGCAGGGACTCCTGGACAATGGAGTCCCTGCACACGCTCGCAGCCCCGCTGCGCCTCGCTTCCACAACCAGCCTCAAGGTGACACGAAGGTCTCCAAAGCAGCCCCCAGCCAACAGGGCGAGTAGTTGCTACAGGTCCAGCAGGCAACAAGGAATCCAAGTGTAGCGCCAGCAACAGCGCTACGGCAGCAAAAGCGTCCCAAGGAGCAGAGCAGGAAGAGGAGGTAAAGTACCCTCCTGTGGGCGGTGGGCGGGCCACGGGGAGAGCGGACCGGAAGGTCTTGCAGGTCACGCAGGGACTCCTGGACAATGGAGTCCCTGCACACGCTCGCAGCCCCGCTGCGCCTCGCTTCCACAACCAGCCTCAAGCTGACACGAAGGTCTCCAAAGCAGCCCCCAGCCAACAGGGCGAAGCGGCACCCGCGGAGCGGGTGCGGCGAGTAGTTGCGACAGGTCCAGCAGGCAACAAGGAATCCAAGTGTAGCGCCAGCAACAGCGCTACGGCAGCAAAAGCGTTTGTAAATCTGATTTGTGCTATTTGATGAGCAGCCTCATGCCAATGTGCTGCTATAGTGGATTTCATTTTCTTCATTCTCATGTTGCTTTTGTGTTCAGTCATTCTGATTTAAATTTTTCTTTCTGTTTGTCCAACATATAACATATATTTTGCCACACGGGCATTTGATGGCATATATAAAGTTTTTAGTGTTGCAAGTGCTTGAATTATATAATGGCATTTTATTGCCTTTCATTGGGTGAGTGAATTCTTTACCTACCATTACATTATTGTAAAGGATGCAGTTTTCGCATCTGTTCATGCCTTTGTATTTTTTTTCTTAATTTCTTTAGTGTCGCAAAGTTATTTCAAATTCTTTAACCTTTAAAATGCAAATGTGACTTCGTCATCAAAGAGGTCCTTCAAATCTGGTTCCAATTTAATTACTGCCCACTGTTTCTTGATTAATTCATTGATTCTGTTTGCCTGTATTAGAGAACGCAAACAGTTGGTGTTTTCTCACTGGATGCTTTAGGTGTTAATAAAGTTTCTCGATTCAATTGATTGACTCTGATGATTGATTCAGCAATGATGTCTTTAGGATAACCTTGTTTAATATATTTTGATGCCTGGTTATTAATGGGCGTTGGCAGCGCAGTTGGATCAGAGGTTATGCGCTTTAACCTAATGAATTGAGAAAGAGGCAAGTGCCTTTTAAAGGCTTCTTGATGGAAACTTTGGAAATGCAAGGATGCATTCTTGGTCAGAACATTCAGAACATCCAAAAATGCAATTTAGTGTTTATCCATTGAGTATGTGAACTTAATGTGTTCATGATGTGAATTCAACGTTTCAATGTTATTTTGCAGAGTGTTCCTGTCTCCTTTCCAAATGATGAATATGTCATCAATATATCTTTTGAATAATACTAAATTCTCGGTCCACTCTGGATTCTGTAAAATGTGTTGAAACTCAAACTTGGACATAACATTTTTTGCATAGGCTGGAGCCCCTTGCAAATCCCACGGATGTACCATTACATTGACCAAAAAACGTAGCTTGCCATTAAAAGTAGCTGTGGTAAAGTGCGAAATGCATGAGTTCTACTAGAAAAACTTTATTCACATCTTCATTTTCATTGCTCAGTAGACACCATTCTAGTGCTACCAAGCCTTCGTTATAGGGGATTGAAGTATATAACGCAGTGACTTCTACTGTGCATAGCCACCAATTTTCTATGTCTTCAGTGCTAATCATTTTTAAAATGTTCAAAAAAGATGTGGTGTCCTTGATGTGCGTTTCCCATTCTTGCACAAGAGGCTGTAAATACCGGTCAACATATTTTCCAATGGGTTCTCAGATGGAGCCACAGGTGGAAACTATGGGTCTAAAAGGTGGCTTGATAGCATCTTTATGCACCTTGGGGAGCATATAAAGTTTGGGTATTCGAGGGTATTTAGTCTCAAGGTACTTATATGTTTTGTCATTAATCCATTCCATTTGTAATGCATGATCTAGTATTTTCTTGAGAATGATTTAAAAGCCATGTGTAGGATCATTTTCTAATGGCATATAGGTTCTTTCGTCTCGTAGACGGTTGTTAACACTGGCTTCATAAATCTCTCAATCTGTTTGTCTGTGATTAGTTACCGCCAAAGGTTTGACAGCAAGCATGAATAATAATCGTGATATATGGCACCCCTAACTAGTTTTCCTATGTAGGGGAATCCACCTTGACATTTCCCAATTAACCAGTATTTGAGCACTAGGACAATAGTAACTGGCCATCATCCAGGATATCATGCGGTATCCCACCCCTATGCAATCCTTGCACCTTGAAAAGAAAGGTTGAGTTGACTCTTTTTCAGCATTTAGTGACAGTATAGCCATAGGAATGGATCTCAAATTGGCCTTTTCCACTACATGTAGCACTTGTCTAATATTATCTGCTTCTTGTTGGTGTGGGATGAATCCAGATCAGTCTGGGTCTATCAGGTACAGCATACAAGTCAGCAGTCTATTCTCTAAACCTTGGGAAAATGCTTGCATTGGAATTTAGCAATGTGATCGGTCAGTATGAGCTGCATTCATTGGCCTGTTTACCAAGCTTGGGCATCAAGGTTATATGCGCCTCTGCTATTGACAAGCTCACTGCTTGAGAGGAGACAAAGGAATTAAAGAGGGTTGCTAGGTGTGAGATCATGGTCTCTTTGAAGGGCTTTTAGAACTGATTTGCCAGGGGATTTATCGAGGTAAAGATCTAGGATTGCAGCTGAGACCACTTCATCAGTTAATAATTTCTCAAGCTTGTCCCTATTACTGTTGTTAAGGCATTGTAGTCGCACCTCCACAATGAAAGTTTGTGTATTGATAAGATGTCTTGGTTCCTCCCGGTACATATTTTCAAATTCAAATTCAAAAATTCTTTATTTAGACAATGATTGCTATTTACACGGTATTTTGTAAATCTCAATAATTTAACAAGTAATCCATAGTTTATCCTCAGGTTTCCTCAATAGCAAAAATGGTTAAAATACGATTTGATAAAAAACGAATGACTTAATAAGTTATTCTTTGGTTAAAGGGAAAAGCAGTACTGTCTGTCTATTTGAGTCTAATTTGTTTAAGACTACTGAGGTTCAAAGTTTCTCCCCTTCTTCATTTTGGGGCACTAAATTTATTCTTACTTGCTTCTCCACGCACCCCAAGTTTTACCAATTGTGATCGATTGCGGCTGCTCATTATTCAATAGGAAGCTGACGGCAGATGATAATGCCCATGTCCCTTCCTTATCCTATAGGAACCTAAGCAATCTTCTGCTGTCTTCCAGGAGTGTAGGGCATATACAAAGCAAGTGAGTTGTTGACTCCTAGAATAGACGGCATAGTCAGCATATTTTCGACTCTGCTTTACCAGCCTACGGTGGCGACAGGTCTAATGATGCAAAAAAGTCCATCTGAAGCTTTAGGAATTTCATTTTCTAATAGGCGGGAAATATTTTGCTGATGTATTTTTGTGGGCCTTTTCTGTCATAGCTGCTAAGGACCAAGTAAGCATGTTCTCTTCTAGGAAATGTTCTTTAGTCAGATTTATGAGATAGAATTTTTTCATTTCTGTTCAGGGCTATTTTGAACTGAAGATAAGGTAAATTTAAGTTCCACAGCTCTCTTGAGCGAGTTTGCACCAATGCTTCGGCTAGGACATGTGACCAGGCATTTGAATGAGTTGTACTGTCAAAACACGCAATTTCCCACCAAATTAGATGTTTTAACGATCCTTGCTCAGCCGATCTTGTAGAGTGCAAGTATTTTATTAAGCAGGCCATCTGTATGAGCAGCTGATCATGTAATGCAAATTCCATCCTAATTTGAGCTGGCAAGGTGTTGGCTGGCAATTGAAATAAAGACCTGAACACTGCGCTTTGTGCCCTGTTTAGGACCCGTTTTCCCGAGTAGGCCTCTGACCTATATGACAGTGTTGGCGCTAATTTAGCAGAGACTATTTTCAGCAGTGCCTCGAAGGAGAACTTATTTGCGCTCTTAAATATTTTTCAGAAAGCACCTTGCAGCAAAGTTAGTTTTTGGTTTTATGAGTTCAAATGCAATGTGACCTCCTTTGTTGTCCAACCAGCAGCCCAGATATTTATATGGATTCACGATAGTCAGGCTATGATTGCCGAAATGCCATTAACATTGGTTTTTTTTTTTCGACCAAATATAACTATATTGTTTTTTTCATAGTTGATCTTCATCTCATTTGCCAGGCAATGCATGTCTAAGGCATGTAACCGTCTTTAAAGCCCGACCAGTGTTTGGCTGACCAGGACAATGTGATCCGTGTACAGCAGAGAAGAGATGTGTTGATTAATCAGTTAGGGAGCGTGACTATTAACTTGATTTAATGCAGGAACCAAATTGCTCATGTACAGATTAAAAAGGGTAGGTGCTAATACGACCCCTGTTTAATCCCTTGTTCCATGTTGATTTTTTCCGAAACCGCAGTGTGTCATCCTAATTTTACTCTAGCCCATGTGTTGGAATAGAGTAGCATGATGCCTTGTAATAATGGTTTTGGGATTTTCCAAGCTGTAAGTGTAGACCACACTAAGTGACCGTTGACTCAGTCAAACTCTTTACTGTAATCAATGGAGCATTAAAGCAGCTCTTCCTTTTTCTGTGTTTGTCTAGTGGCAAGCATCATTATGGCCACCAGGTTGTCTTTTCATAAAAAACTTAAAAGGATTTCAGCTAGTCCTGGGCACTGACAGGCATTGTGTTCTCCTGACCCCAAATGGGCGGGATGCATCTAGTAATAGTTTGACTTCTAAGACGCTGTGCTTATAGTGCATCTGTTTTGTTGTCCTGTTCATAAAGGTTTTGTCTGAGGTATAGCAATGCTTTTTCCAATCTCTACCATTATCCTCAACATCGATACTGAATGCCTCTATAGTCGTTGGTTGTGCTGGGGATCCTGGAAAGGAGGCCCAGTCTCGGACCCCACCAGTAGGGCGCTATATCAGCTTGGCTCCAGGCCGTGCTCCCCGTCCTTTTATCTTCTAAGTTGACCATCAATTAATCTGTTGTAGGTTTGAAATACCAATGAGTAGGCCTGTTGCACTTTCATAAGCACTTGCTATAATATTTTTAAGGAGAGTCCCTGTTGGCTCTTGTGAGATCCTACTGGCCTCTTTCAGTCTGGAAAATACTTCTGACTTCTACTTCTGTTATTTTTGAGGGGTTGTTATGTTCCCTAATACTTTATACTATATGGGTTTTGTAGTAGACCTGCCATAGCATGTGTTAAAAAAATATTCCGTGCATTTCCAGTGTGTTTATTCACTGTTGGTGAACTCTATACTATAAGTATATCCTCTATAACTTCAAAACAGCTTCCATATTTAGGAATTGACATGTCTTGCCGTTTCAAACATTCAATCTGTGAGTGTTTACAGAATAGAAATGTATGGTAATGATTTAAAAATATATATGTTAATATATATGTAACATTTTCACATTGCAGCTGCACATTTTTATTACGTTTTTGATGTCTATAGTTTGTTATATTTGCAGACTTTGTTTTTTCCCCGGCCTATTTTGTGTTTTGTTTGCCACAGTTTTCATTTGTTGCAGTCTGTTGAGAGGAGGAGATCTGTTAGTTGTGTTGGTTTATATTTTTATTTAATTATAAGTTTACAGTTTATTCGTTTCCGTTGATTATGTCTAAGCTTAGTTTTAAGTTGAATGTTATTTTCATGCTTTATTTACCATGCTTACTTATGAGGTGGTCTTTTTATATTTTGTTTATTTTAATATAAATGAATACATGAATTTATTTTGTTAATATTGCAACTCGGTAGTTATTGTTAGTATCAAGTTTCCATAGGAAATTGATTATTTTGTCTTCTACCAACTTTGAAAAGACTTTCCAGAAAAAGTGTCATCCACTTTAGCTTCTTCCTCAAAGGTTTTGGGGAGATCCATCAAGCAGCAGCTTGCAAAATGTGTTTTCCCCAAGCAAATTCGTGGAGGATCTGTTGACACCACAGATGTGTCACTGTATTATTAGCTTAGGGAAGGGGGTGTGCGACCCACCCTTCTGGAACCAATAAGTCACCACGGGGACTTGATGCCCCAGGTCCACAGAATGATTTGAAGAGGTGGGAGCGTGCAGCCCTCCCTCACTAAGCCATTATATGGCCCTGGAACGTATTTCTGCTTGGCAACTGTTTTTTAGATTCAATTCAATAGGTTGGCTACAGAGTATTAGTAATTTATTTTTATTATTCATGCTAATATAGCCACTGGGTAGTTCTTGTTAGTATCGTGTTAGGAAATTGATTATTTTGTTTTCTACCAACTCTGGACCTATTGACAAGACTTTCCAGAAAAAGTGTCATCCACTTCAGCTTCTTCCTGAAATGTTTTTGGGGGATCCATCAAGCAGGGGCTTGCAAAACGTGTTTTGACCAAGCAATTTTCCATAGAAAAATTGAACAGCAAAACTGCAAAAATGCCTTATCAAAATTATACTACATTTGGCAAAAAGACAGATATTGATGATTAAAGAGTGCTTTTTGAGTGATTTGGTGTAATTCTAATTAGCATCTTTCTAGAAATTAGGGTTCAAAATGTATGTGTCTTTCACTCCGTGGAGGATCTATCGACATCACAGATGTGTCACTGTATTATTAGCTTGGGGAAAAAGGTGTGCAACCCTACTTCTGGAACCATTAAGTCACTACGGGGACCCTATGCCCCAGGTCCACACAATGATTTAGAGATGTGGGGGAGTACGGCACTGAGCCATTACCTGGCCCCAGTGACCCCATTCCCCCAGGGTCTAAATGAATAAAAAGTTACCTTTCCTGCCCTGTTTCTTCCTGGGACACCCACAGCAATCAGAAGTGTAGGGCCATGATTGGAGGCCCATGGCCCTCTGGCCCACTGGCGACCCATTCAGTTCCCATCTCAGATTCAGTGCGAATCAGCTGCATTGGTGTCCTCCCTCCCAGTGGGATCAGCTTTTCTTTCTGCTCTCTCTGGGTGGAAGCACACCTATGTTCCCTGCCAAGAGAGGGCATGCCAAGAGTTTAATTTATGTTCCCTGCCTGGGCTCTCACAGAAAGAGAACAGTTCAGTGTCTCAGGTGACAAGTTGTGTTATTTTTGCCCTAAATATTGGTAGGCGATATTTCAAAATGGCGTCAATGTTTTCCCGATATAGTGTCAAGCATGCACTCAAACATTGTAAAAGTACATAACTAGCTGAGTTGATGGCAGGACCAGCGAGTGACTTGAGGGAGAAGCACAAATTCTGCAGAGGAGCTTGAGAAGGAAAGGGAAAAACAGAAGCTCCTGCTGCCTCCTTTCATCGGCTAACCTTGTCATTGGTCGGACAATGAGAGTAGGACCATCCCTAAGTTATCACAGAGTGGTGTGAGGTCAGCAAAACTAACTGACCCCACACCACTCTGGGATGAGGCATCTTTGATAGACAGTCAGGGCTTTGCCAGTCTGATAAGGCCAATACCCTCAGGGGTAAGCAATCTTTAGTCCAGCAAACTGTGGCTCAATCTGCCAGGTGCCAGGATATTAGCACATGTAAAACACAGTAATGTCTGACCCTGACATGGAGAATGTCTGTTAGGCAGAAGTTTGCTCAGACTGATAGAGCCTCAATGTGCTTTGGAAAATGAAGGGGGCAGAGCCCCAGCACCCCTTGTGATGTTTCACCACTGGTAGACATCATTACTCTAGCTGTGACCATGGTGTGACTATTGCCATTCTTAATTTTTTTAGGCTAAAGATAGAAGTTCACATTCTTACCAAGAATATAAACTCATTAAACTGGCATAACACAGTCTGTGGCCGTCAAACAAGATGTCATGACATTGACTCACTTTGGCCCACAATATGCAGCGCAGCAGAGAAAAAAGCAGTGCTAAGTTGTGTGACAGGGTCAGAGCAGGAGAGTGTCATATTCACAGAGATATGGCACTCTCCTCCCCTCTCCATAGTGCACACACTGATTTCAGCTTCTGTGGGCCAGGCATACACCTTAGTGCCATAGTGCTAGGGTGTATGCCTGAGTCTACAAAAGGTTCAGTACAGGAAGGGTACTCTTCCTGTACAAAGTACTATGGCTAGGCAAGTGAAAAACTTTGTATGTATGCTGTACAGTGCAGCACACAGGCAGAGTCGGAAAAGAAAGGAGAAATTAAAACATTTCTCATTTTAACTCCTGCTTTTCAATGGCATTAATTTCTGGTGCAAAACCCTGTCTACTAATGTCAGTAGATAGGGTTTAGCATCAAAAAGCATGGATGGTTGCATAGGAACACCCATGTACCTCCCAGGCAACACCCCTTTGATGCAAAGTAATGCAAAGCAGCATGTTGAACTGCTTTGCGTTACTTTGTGTACTTTCCAAAGCAAAAAGATGCATCAGGAAATACACATTTTTTGCTGTTTAGCATCATTTTTGTGGTGCTAACTCAGGGCAAAAATTTTGAGAATCATCCCTTAGTACACTGATGAGGTATGTATGGATTGCTGTCTGCCTTCTGATACATTCCTTCCTAATTTGTGGGTTGTCGCATCCAAGATGCACTGCAAAGTACTGTGTTCTTCTGACCTCCATAAGTAAGCACAAGCCTGCTACCACCTGTCAGTGGGGTTGGAGTGTATAACGATTGTCTCAAGCCCAAGTGGAACCCACCGAGACAGCATGTACAGTGGCCAGATGTCAATTTAAAATATTCACTGTTCAGTCAACAAAGCAGCTCCCATAAATTCACACCCTGGCAGCGGTCAGATAGGTTCTGATTACAGTCACTTAGGCAGAGTGAAGGAAATGTTTGTGAAGTCTAACCAAGACCCAACTTGTCAGCAAGTAAAGAGTGCAAAGCTCAATTTCTAAACTTAAATTCAGTCAGTTAAGCAGATCCCACTTAGACACTTGGATTAGCGCTAAAATAGGTGTGAACAGTATTTGCCCCACTTTCAGAACTAGCTTTGATTAGGAGATGCGAACAAATTGAGCTCTTTTGCAGTTTGCTAAGATTCTTTCAGTCAGCTTAAAGCTAGTATTAACTGCCCATGAAAGGTAGTAATACTCTGTCCGAAAACAGAAGCAAAAACATTTGCTCATGTTCATCCCAATTGTTTCTAACCTTGGTGGTAATCAGTTACAAACTCTCATCAATACATGGATATTTTTTTTACGTATGCTGGGAATTTTTGCACCCCCAATTCTAGCAACTCAATGGCTAGTCACTTTTCAATGCCCTCAAAATAAACTGAAACACCTGTGTGCCAATGGTTTTTCATGTATGCAACTAAAATATCTATCTTAAGATAAGCCACAGTTTTGTAGGCCGAACTTATGTGCTCGTATCATTTGGTATGCTGGTTGAACAACTTTTCGGGGTATCTTATTTCCAATCAGCACCATGTCTTACATTTTGCTGCATCACTGCAGATCATTTAGTGCCAGGGTAGATTCCACAGATATGCAAGGCTTTTTTATAACTAAGGTTTCTCACTGTCAAAATTGAAACTGTGTTATGTCAACAAATCAAGGGGGATATCCTCAAGAATGTGTGAAAACTATCGCAAAATTAGCTTAACACAACTTTCAACATCGCAGTCTATCTCGGTAAAATTACGCTGTGTTAACCAAGTATTCACAACACAGATGTACCATGCAATAGTCTCATGAAAACGCATCAAATGACTGCGTTAAAACCTATGCGACGCCGCAAAAATGATAAACACGAATGCCAAAAAATCTTCGATAAGGCCAAACGCAATACAAAAAGCAGCGAAAACCAGCTACTGGCCTGCAGATCCCATGCGTCAGGCGGGAAAATGCACCATAAAAGCAGAGTAAAAAAATGGTGAGATGACAATGTACAAGCACAACCCCACAGCTGTGACGTAGAACAAATGACCATTGTCCCACATCAGATAGGCATTTCCTCACAAACAGCCATAATGTACATTGAAATGCTTTCAGTATGTAACATCCTCCAATGAGGAAACATACTGTCATATGGTTACTACATTTCTATATATTGTGTTAAGTTAGCATGAGTTTATTAAATGTTTAAACACCATATTTTCCTTCGGCTTCAGTTTGCACACGACACCTACTTGTTATTGTAGCTTTCAACCTAGACGAGAGATGTGATTTATTTGAGAATAATATGTTATTGCTCTGATATCAGTCGTGCTTGGTACACTTGGTACAAATGTCTGCACACTGAGAACTGCACCCTCTAAGAATAACCTAACACAAGGTTGCTGAAGGCCTGATCCTCGCACCACATTAGACATAACACAAATAATGTTGCTGCCAACATTGGGCTCTACGCGGGTTTAAGATAGAGTTGCAGGGAATGAATCAACACACTTGATGCTTCGCATGCAGAGAGCTGGTAGTTGTTGATGTGACCTACTCCTACTGAAATTTAGAGGTATGGGCCCGCCCTGCTAGAACCCAAATGAGACCTTCTTAGATATAATATAATATGCTAAATAGGGTGCGCGAAATATAGGTGATACAGATTTCTATAGATTTTGCATTATAATATGCTATCACCGTTCGCTTACTATGGACTAGTGACTATGCTGCTAACTCATATTTTTATAATATGTATATTGATATTATATAAGATACTGCGTTTGAGAACTTTGCATTGAAAAATAAACATTTCAAACTTGCACGTGTGTTCTTTGCCTCCCAGTTTCGGTTTGTAATGATTATATAACGAAAGAGTGTTCATGTGTTCCACAATACCTGAGGTACCCTAAGTTCATGTTCTGGATTGTCTAAGTCATTGGGAAGTTATTACTCCTGATGAGACACTGTAGCTAGCTTGGTAAGGGGATGTCTGAAACTAAGGTGAGTTTTGGGTCACCCTAACTCACCCAGGTTCTAGATCTCTGTGCACAGTTCTGTGGGAGAACGGAAACCCTGCTACATGGCGCCCATACGTTGTTGGCCTTATATCATGACACTCGAGTAGTATATCATTCAAACCTTACCCCTTGATTCCCGTTTCCGGAAAACGGCAGTGTCGGAAAAACCTACCTATTTTTGAAATAGGTCTTTTTCAAGCTTGAATCTATCTAAAAAACGGTTTCTTTGAATTACTACCCAGTTGTGCTACAAAGTAATCTTTGTTTTTTCAGCTTCCTGTGCTATCATGGCACAAGCCGTGGACATCCCGCAGCATAGTTGCATTGCGGTGCGTGACCACTTGCGGGCTTATAAAGTCCCTGTGGAAGGCTTGGCTGTTGTTCTGGTGGTGAGTGCGGAACATGCTTACCCGTACAAACTGTTTTATTCATGGGTGACATTTCCGGCGGTGGACGCTAATTCTGGAGTGTTCCATTCATACACTGCTTCAGCTGTACCGGTTGCGTATGCTCCGTACAGGGCACTGGAAGTTCCTATTGATGCTTGGCAGCATGGAGTTTGGTTTGGTGGCGCCCTACCACACGCTTTAACCGCTCCGAGGTTAGGTCCTTTGTCCATTCCGGGCACACCTTGGCCCGCTTTGGCTGGATTCACTCCTCACCCTAATCGCGCCACTTGTAACGTGGCTGATCTGCGGCGGCTTCATGAAGTCGCAGTGGCAGTGATTAGAGCGCTTGTTCATTACACTAGCCGTAATGTTCAGGACGTAGCCCCTAGGGGTGCACAGCTTCGTGCAGAACAGGCTGGTTTGAAAATCAATCCTGTCATGGTGAATTCCGTGATGGGCAAAAAGCCCCAGGACAAGGATGATTTTCCGTTCTGGCTTGCTGAGAAATTCGGCCAGCTGGAAGCTGTGTTTCCCAACACGAGTCCTGGTGATAAACACAGGATTCTTACACTAAGTTTACCGAAAGATTTGGCACCTGAACTTGTTGACTGTGAGACCTGGGGTAAGACTTTTGCAGCGGTCTATTCGAGGTGATATGGTACCCCGTCTGTGACTAATCTGGGTGCGGTCCTTAAACGTGTTCAGGATGAACACGGACCGGAGTCGGCGGTTGAATTGGGTATGCGCCTGTGTGGCACCTTTGATGTAGTTTGCGATCTGATCCTTGCGAATGTCAAGGGAGATGCAGTGAACTTTCAGGTTGCTAACGCATTGGTGTTAGTTCCCGAGGCCGAGAGACCCCGTCGGTTGGCAAGGATTTTTGTGGCTGCTTATAAAACGGTTGGCTGCAATGCGAAGGGGCTTAAGGCTTTTCCTGATAAGGAGAAAAAGCAGCCCAGGGTCAGTCTTCGGATACTAGTGGTCAACCTAAGTCCAAAAAACAAAATTGGCCTAAAAAGCAGAATCAGGGTAAGCAATATCAACAACAAACACAGGTTTCTGCTCCTGCGTCTCCGTTGCCTGCGCAGTCGGATCGAGTTTATGATTTGCGCGATCGCGCGATGATTAAATCACCTGAAAGGTTTCAGGCTTCTGACCAACGCTCTCCTCGTTCCTTTCAGGACTCATCGGCTCCGTCAACCGGTGGTGGAGGGGGCGGCGGGGGCTGGGGTGGCCAGCAAGGACGTGGTCAGCCCCGCCCGCGTAACGGTGGAGAGCAGCAGGAAGGCGCTACGCCCAAGAGACCACAGTTTGCCACGAAGAAAGTCGCCGCCCTGACAGCGCATCGATATGCCCCAGATAGTGAGAACGCGGCTTCGGAATCTGACGTGGGCTCTGACCTTGCTGGACAGCGCGGCAGAGATTACCATAGTGAGAGAGGCCCTCCGTCCACTGTTGAAGGTGACAGCGACTGACACTTATGTTGTGATTGAAACTGCTGATACGCATGTTGCTCCCCCTGAACGTCTTTTTGAAATTGTCCTGTTCATTGAAGGTAACATGCACCGAACTGTAAAAGGGGTATTTTGGGAAAATCTTTCGTCTACGTATGACATTTTGCTTTCGGAGGCTGACTGGCCCCCACCTTTTGTTCTCGCAGCTCCGCGAGGGGAGGAGGTGATCCTCCCCAGTTTCGCGCACACTGTATCGAGAGTGGAAGCGCTGAATTTTGCAGAAGAGTGGGCTCTGGCGCTTGCGCCGGCTGTGTACCGCAATCAATGTGGCTGGGATAAATTGTCTCCAAGCCATGAGATTCCGTTACGGTCTCAGCCGCAGCCTCAACCTCAATAGCCCATACGGCTTGAAGCCAAAGCTTCAGTCGCGGCTATCCTTTAACAATTGGAATATCAAGGTGTAATTGAAACGTGTGTGTCACCGATGAATAACCCCCTATTTACTGTAAACAAGCCGGACGGCTCATATCGTTTGGTTTTGGAATATAGGCATTTAAACTCGCATTGCCGTAACTGCGCAGTACAGAATACTCATGGCTCTGCTTTAGTGAATAGTCTTGAGCGTAAATGGTTCAAAACCACGCTTGACATTTCCAATGGTTTTTATGCCCATAGATTAGACGGTCTAAGTTCCCAATGGACCAGCTTCACATGCGGCGGTGTGCAAAAAATGTTTCGGCGTCTCCCAATGGGCTATAAGAATAGTCCTGGAATATTCTCCGCCCGCATAGTCTCTCTTTTGGAGGGCTTCGACCCAGTTGCTTGTTCGTATGTGGATGACATTTATCTCACTGACGACGATCTTTGGGAGCATCTGTGTCGAGTGAATAGCATCATTTGTAACTTTGCAGACATTGGTTACAAGTTTAACTTTGCAAAGTCGCACATTGCAGAGTACACGGTGTTGTTTCTCGGCTACGAGCTTAACAACGAGGGAAAGGGGTTGGAACCTCACTTCCTGGAGAAATGCGCACAGTTGCAACCTTTACTGGGCTTTTTGAATTTCGGGAGAAATTACATTCCGGAATATGCCCAGCGTATCAAGCCTTTGTATGCTTTGATACAACCATCTTTCTCCAAATCATGCTGGCTGCCTGAGCAGTCAGCCATTCTGCAGTCTTTGTAGGCTGATTTGCTCGCTTCTGAATACTTACAGACTCGTGATAACCAGACCAACCTGGTGATAAGGATTATCCCTAGGGCGGTGGGTTTCACGTACCTGACTTTTAATGAAGGAGATACAGTACCTATTGCTTACAAGTCACACTTGTACACTTCGGCTGAATTGCGTTTTTCCACTGTGGAGAAAGTTTTAACTGCTGTACAGATGGCAATTCTTAAAGAACGTGCCCTGTCACAAGGAAAACGCATGTTGGTTGTTACCCCGTGTCCTGCCTTGGAGGCAGTTACGAAAGCCAGTGTACCTAATTCCAAAGCTTTGCACCCTAGGTGGATTCAGTGGGCTGCATCCTTGACATCACAGGATGTCACGTTTATTTTTGACGCCACTTTATGGTCGCAGGAGTTTTTACAGTATGAATTTGTTCATCCTGCTCCTTTAGCAATGCGGCCGTTGGAGGATTTCCATTGCATCATTTACACTGATGGTTCGGCGCAGGTTGCGCATGGCTCTAAACAGGCCTACGTTTCCGCTTGCGCCATTGTGGTCGGTGCCATGGTCAACGATGAGTTCAAGTCCAGTGTCGTGCATACGCAGACACTTGGGGACTGCACCGCACAATTAGCAGAGCTTCGTGCGCTGATGCTTGCATTGGAGTACGCAGATCCTAGTGTGACGACTTTAATCGTGAGTGACTCTTACTACTGTGTCCAGTCTTACAATGAAAACTTGTTCTTTTGGATTCAGAATGAATTTCGTGATTCCAAAGGTAGCACAAAAAAACATAAAATGATCTGGGTCCGAGTGGCGGAACTTAAAGAGAAGTTGCCACTCGTGTTTGTGATTCATACTCTCGGTCATCAGCGCGTGGGGGTCCACGCTGTTGGCAATTCGCTTACTGATGAAGCAGCGAAGTCAGCGGTATCGAAATACTTAGTTGCAGCAATCACGAGGTCCAAAAGCAAAATAGATGATGACATCTTGGCAGCTGTTGCTGCGACCGAGAAGGGAGGTAAATATCCTGCGGGATTCCCTTCTAAATACACATACCACTTAAGTCCCGATAAGGTTCCTTATGTGAAAATTCCTGAAGTTGGCGAACGTCTAGTTCCCAACTCGGATCGCAGGGCTGCTTTGATTACAGCGGCTCATGAAGGTGTGGCGTCTGCGCATGCGGGCGTCTCAGCCACTGTAACTCAGCTACAACAAAGGTTCTGGTGGCGGGGACTGTACAAACAGACACGCGATTATGTCCTTCAATGTGACATTTGCCAGCAGATTAAACCTTCAACTGCTGCGCGTCCGCCTCAGACACAGTTGTACATCTCTAATAAACCGCTTGGATGCGTTTATTTGGATCACTGCGGTCCATTTTCTTCTGATACTGCATACAAGTACATCTTAGTAGCAGTTGATTCATGCACACGCTTTGTGTGGGTATGGCCACATCGGAGCGCTGATTCACGGACTGTCATCAAGGATTTGCGAGTCTTTATAGGGATTTTTGCCTGTGGTACCTTCCATTCGGATCAGGGTCCGGCTTTCGCCTCTAAGGCGTATAAGGATGCTATGGTTTCGTTGGGGGTAAAAGTCAAGTTTTCAAGTCCGTACAGACCCGAGGGTAACAGTGTAGTGGAGCGAATGAACCGTGACTTAAAGCAATCTTTGACAGCCCGAGTTATAGGCCCTGGCAGAAACTGGTTAGCCCACCTCCATGGCGTGCAGCGTGCGCTTAATAATCTCCCTAGAAGGTCTCTGGGTGGGCGGACCCCGTACGAAATGCTCTTTGGTATCAAGATGTACGTCCCTGACCTCGATGGTTTAGACTGCAAGGCCCAGGCCTCGGCCTTTGACGTAGATGAACATTGCAATGTTTTACAGGATCTACAAAAGACCAGAGACAGTCTATCAAAGGAACATTTGCCCTCCACATCGGATGATGCGTTGCAGATCCCGGTAGTTGGCTGGCTACCCCAAGTTGGAGAACTGGTTCGAGAGAAGATCGATAACAAGAAAGAGTTTGGTCCCTCATATCGTGCACCGGTTCGGGTTCTAGGAGTGAAGGGCACAAGAACAGTCATTTTACCGCCACTTCCAGGTCGTAAGGAAAACAGATTTATTTCTATTGACAATGTCAAGACACACAGGATGGCCAATTCTTCATAGCATGACACCGGCTGTTTCCTGTCCTACCATGGTGAGGCATTCTGTGCTGGCAATAACTTCTGGCGCAGAACAGGAGGTGTCCCTCGAGATGCCTGCCATATCCAGTCCTTTATTAAATTCTATTCCTGTTACTAACATTGATGAGCTGAACTACACCAATCCTGCTGACTTATCTATGCCAGATTTGCAGACTCGTTTGGCCGGCCAGTCGAGAATCTCTTTTGACTCTGTTTCGGAACTTTCAAAGAAACCCTCAACTATTGAAAAATATGCCACGTTGTTTAAAAAACATCTTTTAATTCCCCCTTGGACATACATTTGGTTGATCTTATTTTCATTTTACCTTTTTATGTCAATTGGTTTTGTGTTTTATTTTTTCCGCCTGATTGATGGTCACTATGTTAAAGAAAGAACAGGAATTTGGTACCTTAATGGAACATTGGCCCCTCTTTCCTCTCCACATTCAGCACACAGACTAAAACGAAACTTGAATACAGTCAACATTACTGGTTGGCCTGTCCTTGATGGTATTGTGTGGGATGCAGTTAGATTTCAAATACATGGGCCCACTGAAGTGATTAATGTTCCGAATGTGCTTAGAGTAAACATGGGAGATGTGATTAAACAGAATATACGTTCTGATGATTGGGATATTCAGGCCGTAGAAGCATTATTCTCTGATTTGAAATACTATGCTGCCTTCGATGCTGAGGATCTGTATTTAGATTCTATTAATTATGGTGATTTGTTTTGTTTTCAGCATTATGGTAATCATTTTTTGCATAAGACAAATTCCAGGAGGGTTGCTGTAAATTATACACAATGGGAACATTGCCCTGCTCCATTGGGAGGCAGCTCCAATACGTTTCTGAAAAAATACACTTATTTCACAGATTTTAATCAATCAAATCCTGAGTCATTTTATTTCAAAATGACACAAAAGTCCATGACCAAAGTTAGACTTACTGATACAAAATTGCTGTATTCGAAGTCCTTTCTAGACAGATTGGCTGTAGACGGCTACGAGTTTTGGAAAGGAACAATTGACCTTAAATCGGTTTGAGGTACCAAAGATTGGCAGGTACAAGGCACTGAGGCTTTGCACCGTGCATGTCTCATCCCGAATCACATGTTGTTTCTAAATTCATCCATTTTCCAAACAACATGCTTTGGATTGGCTACTTCTAAAAAATTAAATACACCAATCATCCCAGATTTAGAGGAATATTCAGGTTGGGGTAATTATACTGAATTGTCCATTCATGAGTTGCAAGCTCTATTGCACAATTCATCCTTTAACGTTTCCAGTTTGGATTCCAAGGGTTGGCTGATGTGGCATACGAGTGCTGATTCTTGCCAACGTCGTTTTCTGGGTTTGGCTGAAGGGTTCACAGAAGTCAGACCTGATCCCCGTTTTGAAGAAGATTATACTGTCACAACTTAAGCTGTGTCAGAATTGGTTACAACATTCCACATTAGCTGCAGTTAAACTACATCTGTCTCAATTAACTGAAAATGTGGATTTGAACGATTTTATAAAAGGCCCAGCTAAAGGTAGATCTAAACGATGGATTTATGCGATTTACAATGAAATTTGGAAAGTTTCTCAAATTGAGGCTGCTAAGCGCCTGAGGGCAATTGATCAAGCAAATTTAGAAAAAGTGCTTGCAGTTGTCGATAACAGTATTAACACGCGTTCTTCCCGAATTTACACGTTGAACAATAGTGTGTCTTCTGTTGTTGACATTGTACATGATGAAGTGTCCGTATTGTATCATGGTCAAAATCAATTGCGTTCTGTAATGCAGTTTGCTTGGACACTACAGACTCTGAAGGCTGGTCGAGTGCCTTGGAGTTATATGAACGTCTCATCACTATTTGCCCCATTTAATTTGACTGACAAACAGCGCATGCTTTCCATGCGAGATGCATCATTTTCTATGTTACACATTGAAAAATTAGAATCCTTGCCCTTTTCTGTGGCTGAGGTAACTGCTGCTACATGGCTTATCCATGGTATTATTACCTTACCTTTTGCTCTGTATAAATTTACAAATTGTATGAGATATATTGCTGTAGGGCGATATGAACCATTAGGCAGTGCTTTCCTCCATGAGACATGGTCTTTACCATACACATACAGATGTCTAAAGGAGGGGAATGAAGTGAATCTGAATGGTGAAGAATGTACACAGTCGCCTGACCGCTCACTAATATGCAGACACATCCAGTTGCATGGTTCTTGTAATCAGGACAAGCCTAATCTAGCCTGTGTTTTAAAAGGCACACCGGTTCCTGCAATAGTTCCCACCTTCACTTTATTTTCTAACGGTAGTTATTTACTTTTGAATAACGAAATGTGTTGTGGGTTATTGGTCGGTATCGCCTATGTGGTTACTGTATCAGAACGTGTGGTGTGTTGCAAGAATGTGTTATATCCACCCACGCATGGGAATTCAGATGTTTCCATTTGGCCACGAATACCAATCTTGAGAGCGGAGTTCAATGGTTTGAGCCGAATAAGAGCCCTATTGTCTCAAAAAGAAGTGGCCCTGAGCTCGGCCCGCGAAACTTATGTCCTTCACATAGCTAACACATGCACAGAGGTGCAGGCACTTTTAAATACTGATTTGCAGTTTCATTTCTGTGAGCTGGTTCATCAAATCTTTAATGCCTCCTCCACGTCTGGCCTAGCACATTTTTTTAAATTTGTTAGTAGTGGTCTCGTGATTACGTTTGAAAAAGTATTTGGTATTATCCCTGCGTTTTTTCATTCTATATTCGCAAGCTTGTTTGGTGGATTCCCTGTTTTGCTGGCTTTGGCTGCAGGCGTTCTGGTGATATTTTTCTTTATAAAACATGTATGCCCATCCTGCGCAAGGAAACGCTCAGCCCCTACTGATGCTGTTTCGCAACCGGATGCTTGATTACTATGGCTCCTTACCGCTTGGGACTTTAAGCACGGCTTTTGGATTATCGTTTCGATTTTCCTATTTCACATGTGTCCAGCCTGTGTTTCATTGCCTGAGCTGTGATTTCGACTGGGCCATTGATTTGTGTCTCTGCTTACCGACTTCTCCTGACGTCGATTTTGATCAGCTAATGAGCCCCGTAGTTGCTCACGAGTTGGTTTGTTCTGGCGAAAGGGTTATGGTCGTGGCAGCGATGCATGGACTAATGGGTCAGTGGGACATATCCGCAGCGGCGCATGACTTTCTGGCACATAGCGTTCTCGAGAACCCACTGAGTTGTCCTCTGATGTTGCTAGAGGATTCGGTGTTGGAGGAGCACGTATGTTCTTTCCCGTTACTTAATTGGATGGCTGAACTGTTTTCGGATGATGACAGTGATTTCATGTTGGAAGCTGTGGCTACCTATTTTGCATATTCTATCCACCCATGAGTGGCTTTGGAGACTTTCACTATTATGGCACGTGACTTTTAAGTAATTCTGAGTCGTGCCTTTTCTATTACGAACGTTGGACTTTTATATGTTCTGGGCCTATGATTTTATAAATGGCCTCAAGTTCAAGTTTTTTTTATTATTTTTGTGTGGCCACTATAGGCATTCATACATATTTTGTATTATTGATTTTTATATACATTTACATACATTTAGCTTGGCTCAATATTGTTGAACTCTGCTTTCATGTTTTGCCTTTATTATAGTATTGGCTTAATTTTTTCCTTTTTTGACCGTCCTCGGATCATTGGGGGGGTGTCATATGGTTACTACGTTTCTATATATTGTGTTAAGTTAGCATGAGTTTATTAAATGTTTAAACACCATATTTTCCTTCGGCTTCAGTTTGCACACAACACCTACTTGTTATTGTAGCTTTCAACCTAGACGAAAGATGTGATTTATTTGAGAATAATATGTTATTGCTCTGATATCAGTCGTGCTTGGTACACTTGGTACAAATGTCTGCACACTGAGAACTGCACCCTCTAAGAATAACCTAACACAAGGTTGCTGAAGGCCTGATCCTCGCACCACATTAGACATAACACAAATAATGTTGCTGCCAACATTGGGCTCTACGCGGGTTTAAGATAGAGTTACAGGGAAGGAATCAACACACTTGATGCTTCGCATGCAAAGAGCTGGTAGCTGTTGATGTGACCTACTCCTACTGAAATTTAGAGGTATGGGCCCGCCCTGCTAGAACCCAAATGAGACCTTCTTAGATATAATATAATATGCTAAATAGGGTGCGCGAAATATAGGTGATACAGATTTCTATAGATTTTGCATTATAATATGCTATCACCGTTCGCTTACTATGGACTAGTGACTATGCTGCTAACTCTGATTTTTATAATATGTATATTGATATTATATAAGATACTGCGTTTGAGAACTTTGCATTGAAAAATAAACATTTCAAACTTGCACGTGTGTTCTTTGCCTCCCAGTTTCGGTTTGTAATGATTATATAACGAAAGAGTGTTCATGTGTTCCACGATACCTGAGGTACCCTAAGTTCATGTCTAGGATTGTCTAAGTCATTGGGAAGTTATTACTCCCGATGAGACACTGTAGCTAGCTTGGTAAGGGGATTTCTGAAACTAAGGTGAGTTTTGGGTCACCCTAACTCACCCAGGTTCTAGATCTCTGTGCACAGTTCTGTGGGAGAACGGAAACCCTGCTACAATACATAGAACACACAGTGAAACCGCATCTCCTCTTCACATTGCAGAGGGATAATCAACACCCCCTGCACACCGAACGTGCCATGTCCATGATCAAACAATAATGAAAGCATGGACTAATGTAGGGGCAGTGACTTCCCCTTACGTACATGTCGCCCATGCCATGGGACTTGAGTCACAGGGTGCATCCCTGCATCATGGTGGCACATTTCAGAGCCCAAAAGAAGCCCTATTTTCATTTGTAGGCCACAAATGACAGCCAAAATGGAAGGAATTTGGACACATGTGAAATGCCGAATAGTGGGAACACAAAGAACTGGCAGTTCGAATACGTGACACTCTAAACAGCCTCACTGCAAAGAGTTGACACACCCACCCTCCATTAACAAATTCCAAAATTGTCAACACTACATGTTGCACCCACACTTGTCTGAGTGAAGTGCCTGTACGGATGAGTGACATGCACACAGAGAATGTGTTTTGGAATGCATTTATTTGCACATGCTGTGCCTGTGGTCAGTCATCTTACTGTCCCACTATTGCTAAGGACCGTCACAATGTTACGTCAACCAGAGAAGAGATTGTCAATGATGTATGCCCTACGGGCTATTCCTGCTGCAGCTGCAGTGGGGTGTGGTACACCTGCCTCATCTGGCACTCGTATCCATTGGGCTTTGCTGCATACACATATGTTGTTGTGCAACACACAACATGCAACAATCATCTCACAAACGATGCCTGGGCTGTACAGGATCCTTCCACCTGTGACATCCAGGCACATGAAACGTGACTTCAACATGCCAAATGTGCACGCCACGATGCCCCTGGTGAGTTTGTAGGCCCAAGTGTACTGCCTCTGGGCCTGTGTGTTCAGGGCTCAGAGGGGTGTCATCATCCAAGCACAGAGTGCATATCCTTGGGCACCTGTGACAGTGCAGGGAGACATGAGTCAAGACTACGTACTGCATGATGTGTTTGGCAGGCTCACTGGTTTATTGGTGTGAGATATGTGTGACTTAGTGATTCCTCTATGACATGAACTGTTTGTTGCAAATGAGCGGCATCATTGTGTCTTACGTAGCCTCACTGCTGCACCTCCCTCCCCCTAGGCATAGTCACTAGTGTGTGCTGTGGGGTTACATTACTTGCACTTGAAACAGTGATGATGTGCGCAGAAGGTGGCCATCCACTTGTGTGTAGGTCCATTGTAAGGACAGGGCTGACACAGATGTAGAGCACCTGCCTGGCTGAACTCGACATGCAGTTGAGGGTAGATCTTTAGCTCATGGTGAGCTAATAGCGACACACACAATAGTTGGCATGTGTGATCCCTGAACCCGAGCGGGCATGCCCTCCCCCATGTCCCCTTTTGGCTGAGCACGCACACCAGGGGCATACCAAATAGCAACATTGTCGATTTCCGGATGGGTGGCGCAGACACTACAACAGAGACACACGCATCAGCCACATCCTTGGCAAGGCCTACACTTAACCACACCCAGGTCCACGTGTGGAGGATCCACACCCCTACGCTGTACTGTTGTATGCCTGTCTACCCCGCTTACGTTCAAAGGGAGGTACAACAAGGTTACATGTCCCAGGTCTACACCACTGACTGGGATAACATGGTTGCGCCCGCTGTACACAGCAGAATGTAATGTGGAATGACCCGGTCCCTCATGCATACTTACTGACCACACTGACACACTGAGTGAGTTTTTGGAACTTGCTACGGGCATATTCGCCCGGGCCCTTTTATTGCCAGGGTTACATTTCCAGTGACGCCTATGCTGGATGGGTGTTGGGTAGTGTAAGCCACCCCTCAGGCGTTGCTTGGTGCTGGTAACAACCACAACAGTGATCAGACAATAAGCAGTACAAGATACAAACAGCAAGGGACCCTGACATGAGCAGCACAGAGTTAGTGGCACCGGATGCACTGTGGCCAGGACAGGCACACCGCCACGGGATGGTGACATGTGTTGTACTGAGGTAGGGCCACGTGAGCTGAGCGGGTCCTCGTCGATGTCCACAGAGAGTATTGCAGAGGGTTGCAAGGGACAGTGGAAGGGGTCCTTCAGAGCATGATGCAGAGGGCAGAAGCAAGCAGAAACAGGCAGTTGGCGGAGTTGATGCTACAGACTCCTCTTTTCCACCATGTCAGTATCAGCTACATGATGATAAAGACAACCCCCAGGTCATAGACTCAGACGCTACAAAGTTCCATCAGAGAGTGCTCATGGATTTCGCGGCACATGCTTAGTAGCACCATAGCTGAAAGGGGATGCGATAAGGCCTGTGCAATGACATGAACTCTGCCATGAAGAGAGCAAGACTCTGTTCAAATTGTGTGGCCAACTCCACCGCAGTGTGTGCCAGAGTCAGCGGTCAGCAGTGGCCCACATCCACGTGTGGTGAGTCAGTGGCACCAGTGCAGTTGTTGTTAGTGTCCCATCACCTCCGTAAAGGTGAGCCTCTTCTCCTCCGGACTAAAGCACATCTTCCTCTTACTCCTCTTCTTGGGGCCTGTGACATGAACACTGCCATGAAGAAATCAAGACTCAGTTCCAAAAGTGTGACCTAGTTGGCCGTTATGTCGGCCAGAGGCAGCGGTCAGCACGGGTTAGCCGCTGTCCAGCCATCTCCTCCTGGATCTCTAACACACGACGTTGGAATGGCATGTGGATTAGATTTGTGGCTGATGGAGGTAGGGGCACCAGAGCTGAGTGGGTGTGCAGCCTGTGAAGATGCTGGGTCCTGCCTGAAACAGACTGCATTGGATTGGTGTGAAGCCTGCAGGACCGCTTTGTAGGCCGAAGGCCAAAGTCAGCAAGGGCCCACAGACACGTTTGGTTGGAGTCCTATGCACAGACTTGGTGGCACCACATTGAAGGGAGTATAGTGACATAAACTCAGCCATATATAATGTTCTCTGCCATGGTGTAATCAAGACTCAATTCCAAATGTGTGACCTACTTGTCCGCTTTGTATGCCAGTGGAGTACATCAACGAGAAAGGGGTACTGCGGGCCTGTGTCATGGAGGCAGTGATGGTCTGAGGAGGCTGCCAAGGTTGGGTGCCTCAAGCTTGAATCTTGCAGCAGCACATGGTGGCCCTCTTTGACACACGCTGGATTTTGGCAGGTGAGCAGTGATGCCTGGATGTGCAGGGGTGGGCATGACGGCTTCGGGGACAAGCGCCCCAGGGTGCATTAGGCGCACAGGCTCACAGGCACCAGCGCTCATGGTGTCGGCCTTGTTGCGGGATGAGAGGCTTAGCCCTGGCAGGTACATTGGCCATTTTGGAAGAGAACCACACCCAGGGCTACAAGCTTTTTATTCACACCCCTACGCTAGCATGGCGTACGCCAGGCCAGCCCACTCCGCACCTGCTTACAGGGGGGACGTAGCAAGCTACATTTTCCTGATCTCCCCCACTGGCTGTGGCGACATGGTTGCGTCCACTGTCCACAACACTACAACCACCAGCAGTGTATGTCGCCATGGATATGTCTGTGGTCTGCATACTGCAGTCTGTCCAGCACATCAATGCCACACTTGGCATTGTGTGCAGTCTCATTCATCGGTCACGTCGCCTCCTTCACACATGCCTGGTTCCCTCCTCTCCCCACATTCTGCTAAGGTGTAGGTGAGGTGCCATGCGTTGATGGCTCATGTACATGGCTAGCCCAGGTTCCCACAGTAAGTTGTGCTGTTGTGACTGGATGGTAGGCATGTTGTTTTGCATGTTGTATGTGATTTAGTGACGTGTGCATTCCCAGAGTTGTGAATTGCATGATTGTGTTTTTGAGGTGTGTGGTGTGTTCATTTGGTACCTATCAACAAGCAGTGCTTTTCACTAGGTTCCATCCTGGAAGAGCTGGTTGATGAAGGACTGTCGGAAGATGTATGGATCATGCACACTGCCTGGGTAGTTGGTGACAACATTGTTGAAGAGTCCCCCGTGGTCCACTATTGCCTGCACATTGATGGAATGCGTGTGCTTTCTGTTGCGTTAATTGTGTGCAGTGCGGCAGGGGGCACAAGAAGTACATGTGTGCAGTCAATTGCCCCCAATACGTGCAGGAAGCCACCTATGGCGTAGGAGCCCTGCTTGGTCTCCAGCTCCTCCTCCACAGCGTGGGGGAAGTATAGGTACTGGGGTACCAAGCTGATGATGGCATCCAGGACAGGTTTGAGGAACTTTGATAGGGCTGGCTGTGAGACTCCTTTGACTCTGGCAGTTGTTGGTTAGAGGGTACCAGTGGCTAACAGATGCAGCATAGCCAGCAGCTCTGTCTGTGGAGGGATGTTGGTTGTCTGCTGTGTTAGTACTGTCAGCCTGTGGGCTAAGATGTTCAGGATGCGGAGGAGGATTGTCCTTTTGAACCTATATTGGGCAATGACATACTCTGGTGTTAAGTCTGTAAGGCAGGTGCGTTTTCTGAAGGTCCGCCGCTGTGTCTGCGCTGCCTCTGTGGTGGTAGGGGGGCAGGTGGGTGGCGGGCCTGGTGGTGGTGGCGGTGGGTGTTGTGGACCTGTTGGGGCTCCGAGCTGCATGATCAGTAGCTCCATGGCATCTGTTGCCCTTCAGGTGTGTCTCTGGGCTGGGCTCCCTTGTCTGGTGCAGGCTGTTGTCCGACTTTACACCAGGTCAGGGCAGGTGTTAATTTCCTGCTGCTAACACGCCTTATCGCCGGTTTTGGGTTCTTATTGCCGATCTCGCTGATCGTTGAGAATGTTGCGGAGTGGTGTTGTTGCTGGTTTTTGCACGGGAACGCCTACTCTGCATCTCATTAGCGGTAATTGCCGGGGTCATCTGTGGCACTGTTTTTTGCGGCTGCTATCACAGGTAAACTGGTGATATGGGCTGTTAGTAACAGCTTGTGAATGGGCGATAAATTAATTGCCACTTTGGCTGCGATAATGTGCTGTTAACTCGGCAGTAAGTCCTTGAGAATAGGCCCCAATATTTTATAAATATACAGATAAATCAGACTTTCCTGTTTCTATTATGTCAAAATAATTCAAGGAGCCACTACTAAGCAAACCACACAGATAAAAAATGTATATTTGCTATTTGTTTGAGGGAATTTAGTAAAGCTGCACATTGAGTACAAATGGATAGAGGCACAAGTGTTACAGGAAATTATTAGATTTTACCTTGACTAATATTGTCCCCAAATGTAAACAAGTCAAGCATTGAAAACGTTGTTAGGCGTTTCGCTTGGTGACACTCAAATCCCAATTGCAGGCTGCATATGTTTTCACCAAAAGTTAACTTAAAAACATTATATTGTATAGAAGAGGTGGCAGGATGAATAAGCGTTTTCACGGCACCTAGATCAATGTCAACTGTACTCCAAATCCAGCCATCTTCTAATTGAAATGGTAAACGTGTTCAGAAGCTGTAGCTGTGTCAGTCGTGGTACAATGTTTACTACGTTTGTGTTATGTTGCCCTTTAATTCTTTCAGAATGTGTCTGTATGTATTCCACTGTATCTTGGTTTCCCCTGCCTAGCAACTAGGGTAGTTGCTGATGAAGAAGTCCTGTGTAGGCTGTTCCCTACCTTGCTCCTGTGTTCTTTTAATAAACTACACCTTTTACTTAAATAGTGTGGTTTCAACTTTACAATTTTGGCGACTTGGCTTCCAAGAACACCAGGAATCTGAAGAACCCATTTCTTTCTACAATTTTTCTTCTTATTTTTTTTTTAAAAAAAAAGAGAGAAACTTCAAGGAAATTCATCTTGGAAAACTTCAAGAAATTCATCTTATAAACATCTATCTTCAAACGTTCAACTTCGACCTACTTCTAGTCGAGTTTCACCGTTTTATAACCTGGATGAACATTTCCTGAATTCTACTTCGAGGAACTTTGTGAGTAACCCTTCATTGTTTACTCCGCTCTCCTCTTATCGGCCATAAATCATTCCATTTTGTGCTACTTTACGTTTATGTGACTTCCTATTAACCTGGGATATCTCAAAACCTTGTTAACATTGAATGCGTCTTTTAAAACCTTCAAAACGATCGTTACCTTCATGCGCTTCAGCGCGCAGCAGCTCATTCCATTCTCGCTCTTCGCCTTCGCTCCTGTGTTATTGTGTGACGTCAGCTCGTACGTCTCCACGCATTGACGAGTGTCAAGATCTGCGTCAGGGATCATCTCCTTGACAACCCAGAGCGTCGATCAGAGAGTTCATCTCCATGGTAACACGTTTTCCCTACGCGTTTGGAAGCGCGTTTCAAAGCAAATTTCACACGTTTTATTTTACCTTTCTGCACGCGTTTGAGAGCGCGTTTTCAGAGCGTTTTCAGCACATTACGCTCAACTGTTAAAAGACTTAACTTTAATTGCCAAATACCTTAAGAGTGAATTATTAATTCTTTTCTCTTCATATTTTTCGTTTTAAGTGCACATTCAAAGGATTCTTCTACCAACCTAAGTCTTCAAGTAAGATTTTTATTATTCTTTATTATTCTCTTTGTTCAAAATGACTTCCCAGAATTTTACTATTCAATCTCCACAACCCTTTTGGCCTACTGGTTTAGAACCTTGTATGAAATGGCTTCAATGGAAAGCATATTTTATGAATTTTATTGACACTATTGATGAGGATGGTAAAATGAAACCAGAAAGAAAGAAAAAACTATTTTTACACTCATTAGGTGCTGGTGGTCTTAAGGTTTATGAAGAAATGCCCAAAAGTGGTGGAAGTGGTGATTCTAATGTTTTTGACGATATTCTAAAAGACTTTGACAGTCATTTTTCGCCTAAAGTTTGTATAGGTATTACCCGTTACAAGTTTTTTCACAGGAAACAAAGACCTGGAGAAAACATTGACGTTTATATTGCTGAACTTAAAAAGATAGCTGAAGATTGCAAATTCGATCATCTTCAAGAGCAATTTATTAGAGACCAAGTAGTTATGCATGCTTCGGATCCGTCCATTCAAGACAGATTATGGATAAATGGAGATTCTGATCTCAAAGATATATTGGCTATTGTCAGAAAAGCAGAACTTTCCGGTCGAAGTGCTAAAGCTATTAAAAATGAAGAAAAAGCCATTTCTGATGCTAAAATTACTAGTGACCAAACTGTTGCAAAGGTTCAAGGAAAATCCAACTATAAGCAAAAGCTTCAATATAAAAACAAACCTACTGAATTTAAAAAGAGTGATAGTTTAAAATGCTTTCGTTGTGGTAGCAGTTCACACTTAGCCAATTACAAGCTTTGTCCAGCATTGAAGGAAAAGTGCTCTAATTGCAATTTAATTGGTCATTATTCAAGAGCGTGCAATAGACTAAGAAGCAAAAAAGTTAAAATTGTTTATGATTCATCGTCTGATGATGAAGAAGTTTTGAGTAATAAGGTTATGCACTGTTATGTTGATGATGACTGTGTAAAGAGTATCACACCTTGTTCTATGAATGAAATCTGCATACCTAAACCTCTTGAGAAAGTTTACATTTTTAACGTTAATGACTCAGGGAAAAGGAATGTCCTCAAGAAACCTATTTGTAACATGCTTATTGGTGGAGTTCCCATAGACATATATGCTGACTCTGGTTCCCCATATTCCATCATCAATGAAAATGTTTGGAATTCTAAATTTGTTCGGTATTTAGGTAATGAACTTTATTCTCCTGACATCTCTGCTGAAGGATTTAATGGTGGTAAAATTGAGGTAATTGGTTACAAACCCTTAAATTTCAAGTTCAAAGGAAGAGAAGCTGTTTGTAAATTATATGTTGCCAAGGTTGGACCTTCTGTCCTTGGGTGGAGAGATCAGTGGGATTTAGATATTGTTTTAAATCCCAACAGTCCAGATCCTGTTTTAGTTATCAATGAGGGAACTGAAATTGGTGACACCATGCTTAAAAAATTTCCTAAAGTTTTTAGTGGTAAAATAGGAAATTTTCAAGGTTTTTCTCACCACATTGTTCTCAAAGATAATGCTAACCCTAAAATTTTCAAAGCCAGAAATATTCCCATTCTGGTTCGGGGCGATGTTGAAAAAGAATTAGAGAAACTTGTCAAGGAAGACATTATTGAACCTATTGAGTCCTCAAATTGGATTTCTCCAGTAGTTATCGCAAGGCGTGCCAATGGCAAAATCCGTCTTTGCGTGGACCTCCGTCACTTAAATGAGAATATTGTCGTTGACAAATTCCCTTTACCCAAGATTAATGAAATGCTGTCTCTAGTCAATGGTGCTATGTACTTTTCCACAATAGACTTATCCTCCGCATATCATCAGATTTCCCTAGACACTGAGAGTAGACAACTCACTGCGTTCATCACTCCCATGGGGTGTTTCCAATTTAAACGCATGCCTTTTGGCTTAGCGTCTGCTGCTGCCATTTTCCAGCGCATCATGCACCAACTTTTTGGGAAACATCCTAAGGTGAAATTCTTCCAAGACGATATTCTAGTGTACGGTAAAGATAAAGATGAGCATAACACCATCCTTGAAGAGGTTCTTGGCATTCTTGAGAATAAGGGTCTAACCATTGAATATTCTAAATGCCATTTTGCAGTTAAATCTGTGACTTATCTTGGGCACGTGCTGTGTTGTGATGGTGTTTCAACCAAAGCCAAATTGGTTGATGCCATAAAAGATGCTCCGCCTCCTTCCTGTAGAGATGATGTAAGATCATTTTTAGGAATGGTAGAATTCTATTCTAAATTTGTTA
This sequence comes from Lissotriton vulgaris, assembly GCF_964263255.1. NCBI lineage: Eukaryota > Metazoa > Chordata > Amphibia > Caudata > Salamandridae > Lissotriton > Lissotriton vulgaris. The sequence goes on from NC_141691.1 coordinate 1,436,216,547, forward strand.
AAAATTTCTCGTCCAAAGTATTCAATATTAGACAACTCCTAAAAAGCAAAGTTAAATTTGAATGGTCTCCTTTTTGTGAAGATGAGTTCAACAGTATCAAATTGGACATTATTAATGCTCCTGTGTTGTGTCCTTTTGATTTAGACCTAAGTTCTGTAGTCACAGTTGATGCTAGTAATAAAGGCTTGGGAGGTGTTTTATCTCAAATTGACAGCTCTGGTAAAGAACGCATTGTGGCTTTTGCGTCAAGAGCACTTTCTGTTCCGGAGAGCAAATTCTCAGTCATTGAGAAGGAAACCTTAGCTGTAGTATGGGCTCTTGAGCACTTTCGCAGTTTTGTATGGGGAAGAGAGTGTGTTGTGCGATCGGACCATAAACCTCTCACTAAACTCCTTTCTACTGAAGGTCTTTACAATGCTACTGCTAGAATTGCTAGAATGTCCATGCGGCTACAGGATTTTATTGTTAAAATTGAATATCTACCTGGTAAAAGCAACGTTATTGCTGACTTTCTCTCCCGAATGCCTACTGATTTAAAAGAATGTGAGGTGAATGAGTGGGATTCCCTTCACATTGCTTATATTCTTGATAGCAATCCTTTTTGTATAGACAAAAAATTGTGGAAGGATGATTATCTCAAAGATAGTATCTTAATTTCTATCATCACCTCCATTCGTGAGGGTTGGACAGATAAGAAAGATTTATCTTCTGATCTTAAACCCTATTGGGAGGTTAGAAATGAGCTGACTGTTATGATACAATTTTTAGAGGTGAAAAAGCCATTCCACCTTCTTCTTTAAGGAAGGGTATCATTGATCTGTGTCACAAAGATCATTGTGGTATTGTTAAAACCAAACAGAATGTTAAACAATGGTATTGGTGGCCTGGTATTGATGTCCTTACTGAAAGAATTGTTCGTGAATGTGTCACTTGTGCTAATTCTGATAAAGTTCTCAACACGCTCAAACCTGACATGTGTGAACCCTTAGTTCCAGAGGGTCCTTGGCATACTGTTGCCATAGACATTATGGGACCAATTGGAGACGATCATAAATTTATTATTTCTATAATTGATGTATTTTCCAGATGGCCTAATATCACCATTGTGGACAAGGTTGATTCTTCTTCTGTTTTGAATTTTATTGACAGAGTTTTCATTGAAGAAGGGCTGCCCAACCAAGTTATCAGTGATAATGGTGTTCAGTTCACGTCCAAATTAACTAAATCCTATTTTGAACGTGTGGGTATTGTACATAAGACTACCTCCCTTTACAACCCTAGCGGTAATGGACTTTGCGAGAGGTTCAACAGAGTTTTGAAAAATGCCATACAAATTGCTGTACAAAATGGTGAGGATTGGGAAACTTCAGCCTTCAAAGCTGTCTGGTCATATAGGACCAATATTCATGATGCTTTAAAAATGTCTCCCTTTGAAATCATGAGAGGTCGTGTTGCCAGAACTAAATGCAATCCCAAATGGTTACATAAAAAATCTTGCTTAGACATTTGCATGAATAAAGTTAGAACTGATGTTATTGATAAGCACCTAGAGTATAAGAGAAACTTTGATAAGAAATGTTGCTCTAGCACTGCAGAAGTTCATGTTGGCATGTGGGTTAAAGTTAAAAAACCATGGAAAGTCCGTAAGGGAGATTCCCAATTTTCTGAACCTCTTTTGGTCAAAAAGATACTCAGAAATGCCGTCCTTCTCAGCGATGGTAAAGTGTGGAATCTTAAAAGAATTGCCATCTACAGAGGAAAAAATTGTCTAACTAATGACTACTTTATTTCTCCTGACCTGCCATGTACTTCCACTCTTAATTCCACTCCTTGTGGGGATCATGGTGGTTTTAGTGTTTCTGAAAATCTTTCCTCCAATCCTAACCCTTCCTCCCCCAATGCATGTAATGTTCCTTCTAGTGCAAATGTAGTTGACCCTTTTTCCAATTCTGATGGGTCTGTTCCGTCCTCTAGTGTTCCTGCTACTCCTGTTTCTATTCCACAGAATCATGACGTCAATTCAACTTCTGTCAATGAACTTCCATGTAGCAGTGATGTATTTGTAAACCGGAAACGCATTTGCTCTAAACCCAAGTGGCTAGAAGATTTTGTTTGCTGAATGTCTTATCTCTCTAACTTGTTTTGTTTTCTCTTACCTCCTTTTGTAAAAGGGGAAGATGTGTTATGTTGCCCTTTAATTCTTTCAGAATGTGTCTGTATGTATTCCACTGTATCTTGGTTTCCCCTGCCTAGCAACTAGGGTAGTTGCTGATGAAGAAGTCCTGTGTAGGCTGTTCCCTACCTTGCTCCTGTGTTCTTTTAATAAACTACACCTTTTACTTAAATAGTGTGGTTTCAACTTTACAGTTTGCCATGCAATGTTTCATGAATGCACAGTTAGCATTGTCCGCTTGAGGCTTTAGAGCACAGCATAACTCGCAGTTAGATGCTGGGGTGTGTTTTTTACGGCGAGTGTTTCTGGATATCAAAGTCACTTGCGAATTGAGCGATTAAAATGACTTGTTAACCGTATCTGGGACCTGAGTTGGAACAACCTGTAAAAATTGTATGATTTTGACCTTCCAGGTACACATACAAAAATCAAATCCATGATTTTCAAACTATTTAACTGAGTCTGGACTCTTGACGCTCCGCATAATTTTATTGGGATAGGATAGCATACATATGTTAAGAAATGTTGGACGTAAAAACATGATAAATAATGCATATGCCAAGGAAATGAGCTGGGTACACTTCAGCATGTTATGATGGATTGTCCTGTGTTTTCTGCTGAACGAATGGTTTATCTTAATGCTTCTATCCAGCTCTTTCCAACAGGACAGCAGGAATTGTCCTATTTTTATCCATTGTGAGAGGAAGTAACATCTGCTAGCTAGGAACTGATCCTGTTATTGAGAAGTGCTGAACAAAGGACTAAGGACACTGATAAAATCACTGCTAATATAGAGGAATGCGCCCTATATTCAAGCTAGTCTATTTTCTTTTTCATTCAAATTAATTCTGCCATTTCCAAGGACAACCCTTATTTTATAGTTTTACAGGTCTGGTTTAGAACTTGTTTAGATAATTTTTCATGTTGCTGTAGTTGGCTAAATAGTTTTGCTTTTAGTATGAAAAAGGGCAACCAATGTCTCATGAGAAATGCTTTTCGCCTCTATATATGACGTTACCGTACAATTAAAACTAATGCAAATACACATATTTTGTCGAAAAAGCAGTTTGACAATTTTAAATTAGAAAATGCGCCATTGCTTTCTCCAGCTATTAGGTGGGTCAGGCAGTGTCATGCACAAGGAATAAACTTGGCATGTGAGGTGTATGGTTGTATTTAAATTCAAAGGAAAACTGTCTAATGGAACACCGTTACTGAGAAACCATTTTACCTAAACTAACTTCGGTATGTTTTTTTTACGTGTAAATGCAATAATATTAAAAATGTGAGAATGTGTTTCCTCAGATTTTTTTTTTACGTTGGTTGTTTTTCCCTACATGATGCAGAGAGAGGGAGGATGTGTGTGTGCATGTCTCTGAGATGAAAGGGATGTATTGTGAGGCCTTCTTCCCTAAACGCATCTGACGGGGGGGGGGGGTCTGTGTTTTGCAGACTATTGAAACAGCACTGCCCTACTTGAGACAAATAGCACCAGGGCAAGATTCAAGATGGAGAAGGTATAGCAACCTATGCTCTGTCATGTTTTGATGGTGTTAAGATAATCCATTGAGCCCTAGAACAAACAACTGACACAGTTTCTGAACATGATGGTGCATTAGAGAAGCACCTTGAATGCAGATGGACAAGGTAGAATTATATAGATGATTAGTTGGAAGAAGTGTGATTTATTAAAAAAGGAAGCCAATGATCAGATGAATAGGAAGTGTGATATGTTGCACCATGAAATGAAAGAAAATTTGTAACGCGCAGACTAAGCCCAAAGGGCATCAAGGCGCCTAGCTCAATATTGGTTATATGTCCCAGGAGCTGATTACTGGTAGGCTTTCTTAAAACACCATGTTTTCAGGGCCTTTTTAAAGAGGGGCAGTGAAGATAGAGACTTAAGTGCATTCCAAAGACAGGGGGCAACTGTAGAGAAGGCTCTACCTCCCCATTTGGTCTTCTTGGTCCGAGGGATAACCAGAAGGTTTTGTTGCAGTGAGCGCAGACATCTGCTGGGGACATAGTTGGAAAGAAGTGAACCCAGCCCAGCAGATGTTCCAGTTTTCAGAGCGCTATGCACTAAGCAGATGATTTTAAAGGAGATACGGTGCTCTATAGGGAGCCAGTGTAGGTTCTTTCTGGCTAGTGTCGCCGAGGAGGAGCGGGGGGTATCCAGGACAAATCTTGCAGCTGCATTTTGTACTATTTGAAGTCGCTGTATTAGTCCCTTATTAATCCCTGCATACAGTGAGTTGCAGTAGTCCAATCTTGAACCAACCAATGCAACCACTGTCTGTTTCCTAGCTTGCGGGGAGAGATAGTGCACTATTCGGCGGAGAATTTTGAGAATTCCCCAGCAAGTGGCCACCGTTCTATTAACCTGAAGGGTCATTGCCAACGAGGTATCGAACATGACCCCTAGGTTCCTAGCTGAGTGGGAGGGGACCGGGCAGGTTCCTAGGGATTGCGGCCACCAATCATTTGACCACACATCCTGGTCCTTTCCAAAGATCAGCACCTCAGTTTTATCACCATTCAGCTTCAGGGAGTTGACTATCATCCAGTCAGAGACTGATTGCATGCAACTCCTGAAGCTGGAGGCGGAGGTGCTGACCGGCTGGGCTAGTTACACCATAATCTGAGTGTTATCTGCGTATGACACTACTTCCATTCCCTGGGCTATTACCAATCTCGCTAGGGGGGCCACGTAAATGTTAAATAGGGTTGGGCTTAAGGCCGACCCTTGTGGTACCCCACATTGCAGAGATGTAGCAGGGGAGAGGTATTCTCCTAGTTTGATCCTCGCTTGCTCGTTTGATCCTCATCCTTGCTTTGAAGTACAATCTAAAAGGTACACATCTTAATTAGGACCATACTTAATTGTGTTCAAATATAGGAAATATAATGCTGTTGATACTGAGGGGAAGATGGAGTTGAACAAATGTGGATTCCAATAGTGCTCCCTTCCTTAGAACTAAAATTAGTGCTAATTCATGGAGGGTGATGGTGGCTTGAGCAAAAAACTGTCTGGTAATGCACCCCACCTAATGCTTTTGAGTTGGGTGTGGTGAAATGCTCCCATTGAATTGGACTGGTGGACATTTCATACCCTGCAGTATAAGGTAGTAGAGGTGGGGCTAGTTTATGGGGATCTGTTTTATATTTTTTGTGTTTAACGTTAGATGAAACTATTAATGCAGGGTGGTCATCTACTGAGGGACGGAAATTGTGTGATAGTCCTGAATATATTGGATCGCAAACAGGACTGACATAACAATGTGGCAGGCTTAGGATCCTCACATGGAATGCTACTAGCCTTAAGGCTAAGATTAAGAGAGATATGGTGGTGCAAATAGTAAAGAGATGCTGCCCTTGATTAATATTCCTCCAGGAAACATATCTTCAGGGAACGGAATAAGGTTTTTGTCTAATCAGTTTTTATGACTGGTTCCAAAAGGGTTGTGGTACAAATTTGGATATCAGTACCCTTTGTGACAGAGCGGTTATCGAGAGACTCTCAAGGAATCTTTGCTGCAACAGTTATTTTGTTGGCTGGACAGAAAGGTGTTCTGTGCTCTGTATTTTTTCCCCAGACTCCCTTTGAATTTACTGACAGAATATGACCCTTTTTAATGCAAATCCCAGATGGGATTGTGGTACGGGGTGGACCTAAACACTGTGTAGGCTGAAAGGGTGGATAGGTCACATGACAGACTGTCCGCTGGGGACGCACATCTAATGCTGTTGTTGATGTACAAAGGTTTACGAATGTAAAATTTCTATCTAAGAGGATTTTAACAGTATCTCTATGTGGATGGAAATATGTGTCACTGAGCTGTCAGATTTTTTTAAATGGAGACTAGATAAATGACTCCTACAAGGTAAGACTTTGGTGATCAGACTGCTCTTGACCACTAAGCATTATCGTCAAGAATATGAGATATCAGTGGGAACAGAATTCACTGTATGTGAGGCACGGATGGCATTTATAAAGAGTTGCACAATATTTCCTTTAGTTGACTTGCTCCTTTCATACTGCAGCACCGTCTGGTAGCTGCTGCTGCTGACCCCTTCTGCTGCTGGTACTGACCCAGAGCTCAGGAGTTTGAGGCCCACCTCCACCCGTAGGCTCCTACCTGTGCCTCATCCCTGGTGGTCCAGTGGTAGATCTTCACAGCTCTGCTGCTTGACTGCCCTCCTGTCTCTCTTTCTGCTGTTTCTGTCCCTCTTTCTGCTTTTCTATTTCAATTTTCTGCCTCTGCCTTTTGGTTTTACTTTTTTCTTTTCTTTTTCTTCTATTTTCCTGTCTTCTCTCTCATGGTCCCTGCGAACCCCCATTGCCCCGCCTCCCTAAAGTGTCCCTTTCCCACTCATGCATTTCCTGCCTCCCAGCTGCCCAGCCCACCGCAGCTCTACTTAATAAAGGCTGCTGAATAGTCAAAAGCGGGCACGCACAGCTCACGGTCCGAAGGCACACCAAAGGTAAGCCCGTCTGAACCTGTCAAGGCCTAGACTGCGCCCACTGCCAGGGACCCAGCTTCTTAGACATTCCACTGCTACAACACCAGCTCCCTCCTCGCCCTCCACCTGGTACACCACACCACCTGCCATCTAGCATCACCAAAGAAGACCCTTGGACCCTTCACTACTTCAACTACAACCTCCTCAACGTGTGGTCCCTCCACAAACACACCACAGAAATCTGGGACCTCCTTGACTCCACCTCTCCTGACATTGCTTTCTTCATTGAAACCCGGACCAACCCCTGCTCCGGACCAGACATCGCCATTACCATCCCTGATGGCTAAAAAAACACCCTCAATGACCACTCAACTGACCAGGAGGAGACATCACCATTATTCACAAAAGCACACTCCAACTGACCACGCACTCTATTGACCCAACAACGACCATGAAACACCTCCACTTCCAGATCTGGACTGACCCCAACACCACCCTCCTCGGCACCCTCATCTACAGGCCCCCAGACCCCCAAACCCTATTACTGATCAATTGCAGACCTCATCACACCCCAGTCGCTCCCATCCACTGACTACATCCTACTTGGAGACCTCAATTTCCATGTGGACAATTCCAGTGACCAGAACACCACCTCCCTTCTGGAGAAGCTCACCAACATCGAACTCTAGCAGATAGTCACCACATAGACCCACAAAGCTGGACACACTATCAACCCCGTCTTCTCCACCAGTGGGAAAATCAGCTACAGCTGGGGGGCATGGCCAAGATGGCAGCCGCATCGGACACTGTCTGAATAGCTCAATGCCAGGCTCCCTCATCATCCTGTTACCTACGAGGTAGTGGCCTTCTGCAGTGGACAACAACTGGTTGCCACAGCCCTGAAGCAGCCTGTACCAAACTTTCTTTGCCCCAGGCCCAAGGGGAGGCTAGTATTGGGAGACCCAGAGAGAACAGCCAATGTCGGCATGCACTGCGTTGGTGCACCAGGCTTGCTGGTGGATGCTGAAGTGCATAGGAGAGCTGAGGTAATTCGCTAGACTGCTGTGCGCAGGCACCCAGAATGCTAAGGATGTCATCCAGGGAGCCTACCTTATACTGCAGCGAGTAGCGGGACCTGGTGCTCTGTGAAAGACTGAGTCCCAGTAGGGGAGCCGGCTGTAGCCTTGTACGATCCCCAGTTGGACTGCGAGACCCACCGGTGTGGCTGGGCGTCCGTTGGGACTTCGATAAAGAAAGACAACTGCCCTGAACTGTATGGTGCTGAGTGTGCTGGGGACCGATGACCACTTAGGAGACGACGAGGAGGTAATGCCTGCCCTCTGCTTGACCCTGTTGCCTGAGCTCCGTGCTGCAGTAGTATTCTGTCCTTCCCCCCTTCTGGGCCCTTGTGGGGAACATCGCCACTCCTGAGTGTGGGCCATGCCTTTGTCCCGATTTACCTCAAAAGGTACTGGCACATAAAACCGTCTTGAGGTGCAAGGCCTTTCGGCTCTGTTGGCCTACTCTGGGGGTCCCTATAAGGTGGGACTCTACTGTGGCACCCCCCCGTCGAGTGCTGAGGGCAAATGAAAGCCTGAGACTACTGTGAACCGCAAGCTGCGTGAACTAGGGACCAGTGTAGGTGCAAGGATTGGCTGGTGGTCCAGCCTATCCCCAGCTGGCCCTGATGTACTGAGACTTGTGCTCCCCTCACTGCTTGTTTGCCAAGAGGCTGTTGGTTTGGTGTCTGGGCCCTGCAACTGTACATGGGAGAATATCTGTGCCTGACAGCTGCCTAGTTGAGCTGTTGAGGGAGGCAGCAATACCTCTGGGGTAGATCAGGACTGATGCAGAGCAATGCCAGGTGCCTCCTCATGGTACTCATTGTTGCACCTTAAACCGTGTGATGAAACTCGCGCCTCCATATCCCAAAATATTGACGACAATCGACAGGTGCATACCCTGTGCCACAGGATGAGGAAGAACAAATCAGACAGGCCCCAAGCCCAGATGGGGGGGTTGCACCGGTTCCTGCAGACCATCCAACTGACTCCACCCAAACTGGTAAATCATCAAAGAACGGAAAGGACAGAGAGGCGCGGATGAAGAAGGAGGGTGGAGCCATAGACGAGAGAGACCAATGACCCACAACCACGGACCTGGAGGGACAGAAACTAGGACCTGGGGCAGAAGGGAGAGAAAGGCTAAATCCGGAAGACTCCAGGAAGGAAGGAGGAGTCAGGATTCATCGGGATAAAAGAGGAGAGGACATAGACGTCGGGACGGATGTTCAGTTTTGGCAGCCGAAGACGGAAGAACAGCGCCAGAGGACAACGAGGCTTCAGAAGGGTGGAGAGAGGAGTGGTGTTTGCCCCAGGAGATCTGAAGTTCCACCAAATTGCACAGACTACTAAGGATGTGTTCAAACGCCTGTGTAAAATATGGGGATCATGCGATTATAGGTGGGCAGGCAACATGATGTTGACACTCCTGGAACCAACCCATAACAAGTCTCCGTATGTGGGAACACAGGGAACTCAAATGTTTCTATTAACATGGAATGTTCGTGGCCTAGCAGGGCAAACCAATAGGCACTGGGTTTACCAGTACCTGAGGAGACATAAGAAAACAATAACGACCCTCCAGGAAACACAGTTGACCAATCAGACACTTGCCTCAATGTGAAAGCGCTGGAGGGTCACAATAGTAGGGACCATGTATTCTGGTTATGCTAGAGGGGCCCTGATATGGCTAGTGCCCGGGATCTCACTTGAGATACTCCATACACATACTGATCTGGACAGGCAATATCCAATTTTGGATGGCTTACCAATATCGCTAATTTCACTCTATGCCCCAAACTCAGACCAATTCTTATTTGTGCAATTGATGAACCCAGCCTTGCTCCATGACCCATCAGAACCTATCTATTGGGGAGGGGACTTCAATTGCACCCCAGAGCTAGACATGGGCCGCTCATGCCCCCCTCACCCAGGTCTATGATCAGGGCTGAAAAATAATACTTTAAATCCAGGCAGACGACTATCGCATCCTCATATGTACATGCAAATAAAATTAGGTTACATTTATTTGCATGTACAGATGAGGATGCGATAGCCGTCTGCATGGATTGGTTGCCTACAGAGAACAGTAGTAGCCATGTACCTAATACGATAAGAAGAATATCGATATAGGATTTTAAAGTATTATACAATCCAGAAATCATAAATAGGTCAATTGGACATTCTGACCATTATGTCATCAGTCAGGACCCATTAGGTAGAATGACGCACCAGGTATCCAACATGGCTAATCTTTAATACAATGGAAAGGATCCACCACCTTCTATTTTAGTTCTATTGCTCCTAAATAATGCAGCGACACACCGATCCAGTGATATAGAAAAGACATCTACTAATTTCTTGAAAACATATATCAAGAACCCCCAGTTTTTACTTGGAATTGTATTTTTTCGGCCCTGATGAAGGTGATTACATCTTGCTTTCACCGAAATGTGCGTAGGCCAACAACACACATCTGAGAAATCCATCTAAGAATCATGTCAAGGAAAATGATCATTCAAAATTAAAATGATGGACTGATGCTTTCTGAATGTACATATATAGAACAAACAGTATCTTTGTAATAGATGTTTGTCTCAGTTGGTGTTCTTTTGTAAATATGTTTGCACAGTATGAGAGTTAGTATGTCTGAGAGGAATGAACGGTGAGAAAGGATGAATGAGAGAATGTGTTTAACATCACTTGAGTTCTTTATTTTTTGTGGGGGTTACTTAAATAATAATTTATGGAGTTGTGTGAGAAAGTGGCTCTATATATACTGGACTAGAATGTAGTACAGTGTGTATAAAGTCCACCAACTCAGAGGTATAACAGAGGTTAAAGTCAGAGCTGACCTTACTCTTCAAAGTGGTAGCTTGGTCGAGCAGTAAGGCAGTACCAGAGGACAGTGTAACGCATTTGTTGTACACACTCAGTCAGCAAAAGGTTTCACACACTCAAGAACTGAACTCCAGGCTAATTGTTGATATATCCTCAGATATAGTTGTTTTATTTTTAGAACCAACAGTTATAAAAATATACTTTTCTAGTTATGAGTACTCTTATGTAAATACTTTGCAAAGGAGCAATAAAGTTTGTGCACACAATAATGACAGCATAGATAGTAAGCAACACAGTTCTGAAACACACTCTAGCATTGAGCTCAATGGGTTTTTCACAGATAAGTACAGTTGATTACTTTATGGATTACTTTGGTAGTTCCAGTACTAGATCTTAGATTGAGTCCTGGGGTCTAAGCTGAAACCAGATTAGCAAAAACGTGTTAGTTACTGTGATGAATTTTCATGAATATAAAGCTGTTTTAAAAGTTCACACTTAGAAATTTTTCAATGTAAATCTGACAATGGTATTCAATGGGAAGAAATTCAGGTTGCAGGTAAAGTATGATTGTGTTACTTTTGTAACCCAACACTGGTCTACTAGGGCCAGCCCTGGGGGCTTAACTCAAAACAGGTAGGTAATTGCGTTTCAGTATTTCGTACGATTTTTAAAGAATACTTGCAGTTTTCAAAAGTGGACAGTAGAAATTTCATAGAAAAGCATACAATGGGTTCCTACGGAGAAAATACAGATTACTAGTAAACCCGCTAGGGATTACTTTTGCGGTTAAGTACTGGGCTGAAAGGCACAGTACTGGCTTCTCCCCTGATCACAGGTGAGTACTTTGGAATTTGGACTTTGGCTGATTTTCTAGGAATATTTTCAGTTTTCAAAACTTCACACTTAGAAAATGTTCAAGTCAAAATGGGTCAATGTTATCCAACTGCAAGTAAGTGAATTACCCGTTTCCAGGTGAGTACTTGGTTGGTGAAGTTAAGGTTCTGGGTATAGACTCAGAGGTCTCCCAGGGTCAGGTGAGTACAGTTAGTTCAGTCCCAGCGGCACAGGGGCTTCCGGATGCAGAGGTAGGTAGGCCCAATGATATCCAATGAGGGAAAGGGGGCCTTCGGTTGGTGGCTGCTGGCTAGAAGGCCACGCGGCTCTGGGAGCTGGGCTCCTGGTCACTTGCTCAGGGCAAGGAGGGAAGTAGGATAGAACACAGGGGTCACAGCCAGCGGCACTCGGGCGGCTGGGTGCAGGGTGCTTTTGAGCACTCAATGTTATCCAATGAGGATTTTGAAGAGAGAACAAAGGCTGTAGGCTCGGGGACGGAGACTCTCCAGGGGCGACCAGCACTTTGAGAGGTAAGTTGGGATGCTGGAGCTCAGGTAGGTACCCCAAAGGGAGGCACAAGAGGCCACGGGGCGCCGGGTGCAGGGGTGTCTTTGGGGACGGAAAAGCTTACCCTCGGCTGGTCGCGGTTGGGGTGGCCCCTGGTTCTGAGTCTGCAGGCGTCGGGTGGTTCATCAAGGAGGGTCTTTGGGCACTGGACTTTGGGTCCCAGTCACCGGGGGGACATCCTCGTGTTCTTGGTTTGGGTTGGCCCGGCCCGCGCTTGGCTGGTGGAGAGTGGGCTGGTCCAGGGCTTCCTGGTGAGCACCAGGTGGGTTGTTGCAGCAGAGCTTCTACTGATGGGAGTCCCAATCTTCGAGAGGGTCAAGGCAGGCAAGTCCTCTGGGGGTCCCAAGGTTGCCATCCACGGAGGTCGCTGGGATTAGGCACGAGCAGGTTCCAGGATCAACAGGTCTGTAGGGCTTGCGCCAAGTCAGTTGTTGTTGTCCTGTTAGCAGCTGCGCGGTGGGTCGTCTTCTTCTTGATATTCAATTCATTCTTCTTCTTGATATCGGGATCTGAGGAAGGAAGGTTCAGGGAGCGCCTAAATACTACATTTAGGGGCTTTACAGGTAGGGCAAGGGCAGGGACCAATGGGTCCCTGTCCTGGGGTGAGTACACCTCCTATCCTGCTCCTCTCCTGTGGGAGGGGGCAGGAGCCTAGCTGGGATTGGGCAGGGCTCCCCATCTACAAGATGGCCGGAGCCTGAGGTCGTGCTTCACCTCGCCTCCTCCACCTAAGGGGTGGAGTTGCCAAAGGTTGGCACACCCTCCTTCCTGACGTAGTTTGTCCTGCCAGTCTTTCTGCCAGAGTGGGGGTAGAACGGGTGGGGGGCCAGTTGCTGGGTACATCATATGGTCTGGAGAAACTCTCAGAGGCGGTATGCCTTTGAAGCTACCCCCTGACCATCCTGGGGGAGGAGACATAGCACCTCGCCCAGGTTGTGCATTGTTGCAGGCCCAGGAGAGCAGGGGCTCTCCACCCAGGGGTCCAGCAACATGTCTGCTGTGTGGCAACCTCTGCAGTCACTCAGCCCAGACGTGGATTGTAGGTTTTGATTTTGGAGGGCATTTCTAAGATGCCCTCTCGTGCATTTGACATTAAATCCCACACTGGCATCAGTGCGGGTTTAATGTGCTGAGAAGTTTGGTACCAAACTTGTCAGTCTTCAGTGTAGCCATTATGGTGCTGTGGAGTTCGTAATGACAACCTCCAAGCACCATATACTCTTAAATGGCATCACTGCACTTACAGTGCCCAGGAATGGCCTTGGGTACTGTAGGGGTACAGTGCTCATGCACCAGTGCCCTCACCTCTGGCATAGGGCACCCACCTAGAGGGGTGACTGAAGTATGCCAGCGCAGTGGGTTCTGTGGGCATGGCACACAGGGATGTGTGCCATGTCGACTCTTGTTTTAGTTCTGTACTTAGGCACTCAGCCTGCAAAGGCAGTGTGTGGGTGCCAGGGTACAGGGCCCCTGATGGTGGCACAACAAGTGCTGCAGCCCTCAGGGGTCTTCTCTGGTCCCCATGCCCTGGTTACCTAGGGTACCATTTACTGGGGCTGACAGGTGGCCAGAGATGCCAATTGGGTCTTTTGTTTCAGCATAGTTTTAGGGAAGGAACACAGGCCCTGTGTACCTGGTTGACAGGGACCCAGGGCACACTCAGTCAAAGCACATCAACAGTTCAGAAAAAAATGGGGGCATACCATTGCAAGAAAGATGGCACTTTCTCACACCCCCCCAAATGAAAGGTGATGAGACTAACCTTGCCCTAGGGAGTCTTCATTGTCTAAGTGTAAGAACCTGGAAAGTCCATCTGCATTGGCATTAGCAGTCCCTGGTCGGTGTTCCACTTCAAAGTCCATTCCCTGTAGGGAGATGGACCATCTCAGTAGTTTTGGATTTTCCCCTTTCATCTGCATTAGCCATCTAAGAGGTCTGTGGTCAGTTTGCACCAGGAAGTGAGTTCCAAACAGGTAGGGCCTCAACTTCTTCAGGGACCAAACCACAGCAAAGGCCTCCCTCTCAATGGCACTCCAACGCTGCTCTCTGGGGAGTAGCCTTCTGCTTATAAAAGCAACAGGTTGGTCTTGGCCTTCCTCATTGGGAGAGGACCGCTCCTATCCCCAGCTCTGAGGCATCAGTCTGCACTATAAACTGCTTGGAGTAGTCTGGTGCTTTTAGAATGGGTGCTGAGCACATTGCTTCTTTCAGGGAGTCAAAAGCCTTTTGGCAGCTAACAGTTCAGTTCACTTTCTTGGGCATTTTATTGGAGGTGAGTTCTGTGAGGGGGTCACAAGGGTCCCATATATGTTCACAAACTTTCTGTAATACCCAGTCAAGCAAAGGAATGCCCTGACTTGAGTCTGGGTGGTTGGAGCTGCCTAGTCCAGAATGCTCTGGATCTTGGGCTTTAAAGGTTGGACCTGGCCTCCACCAACAAGGTGGCCCAAGTACACCACAGTGCCCTGCCCTATCTGGCATTTGGATGCCTTGATAGTCAGTCCTGCAGATTGCAGGGCTTAGAGTACCTTCCCAAGGTGGATCAGGTGATCCTGCCAGGTGGCTCTAAAGACAGCAATATCATCAAGATAGACTGCACTAAAGGATTCTAACCCAGTCAGGACTTGGTTCACCAACCTCTGGAAGGTGGCAGGGGCATTCTTTAACCCAAAAGGCATCACAGTAAACTGATAGTGCCCATCAGGGGTGGAGATTGCTGTTTTCTCTTTGTCTCCTGGGGCCATGCCAATTTTCCAGTACCCTGCAGTTAAGTCAATGGTGCTTAGGAATTTGGCTGCCCCAGTTTGTCTATCAACTCATCTGCCCTTGGAATGGGGTGAGCATCTGCTGTGGTGACAGAGTTGAGCCCTATATAATCCACACAGAACCTCATCTCTCTCTTTCCACCCTGTTGATGAGGTTTGGGGACTAGAACCACTGGGCTAGCCCAGAAGCTCTCGGAAGGTGCAATCACCTCTAGCTCCAGCATCTTGCTGACTTCAGCTTTGATGCTTTCCTTGACTTGGTCTGATTGTCGATAGATTTTGTCTTTGACAGGGTTGCTGTCACCAGTGTCCACATCATGGGTACACCAGCTGGTCAGACCAGGGGTCAAGGAACAGAGGCTAGCAAACTGTTGCAAGACGTGCTTGCAGTCAGCCTGCTGTTGGGGAGTGAGGGTGTCTGAAAAGACTACTCCATCCATTGACCCATCTTTTGGGTTGGCAGAGAGGAGATCAGGGAGAGGCTCACTCTCTTCTTCCTGTTCCTCCTCAGTCACCATCAGCATGGTGAGGTCAGCCCTGTCATTGTAGAGTTTGAGGCGGTTCACATAGATAACCCTTTTGGGTGTCCTGCTAGTGCCCAGGTCTACTAAGTAAGTGACCTCACTCTTTTTTTCCAGAATAGGGTAAGGACCACTCCATCTGTCTTGGAGAGCCCTTGGTGCCATTGTCTCCAGAACCCACACCTGTTGCCCAGGTTGAAGTTCAACCATGGCAGCTTTTTGGTCATACCAGTGCTTCTGCAGCTCTTGTCTGCCCTCAAGATGTCTGTATGCCTTATCCATGTAATCAGCCATTCTGGACCTTAGGCCAAGCACATAGTTAACAATGTCTTGTTTGGGCTCTTGGAGAGGCCTCTCCCAACCCTCTTTCACAAGACAAAGTGGTCCCCTTACAGGGTGGCCAAACAGAAGCTCGAAGGGTGAAAACCCTACTCCCTTCTGAGGCACTTCCCTATAAGCGAAAAGCAGGCAAGGCAACAGGACATCCCATCTCCGTTTGAGTTTTTCAGGGAGTCCCATAATCAACCTTTCAATGTCTTGTTGAACCTCTCAACAAGACCATTGGTTTGTGGGTGGTAGGGGGTAGTTAACTTGTACTGGACCCCACACTCATTCCACATATGTTTCAGGTAAGCAGGCATGAAGTTGGTACCCCTGTCTGAAACCACCTCCTTAGGAAACCCTACCCTGGCGAAGACACCCAGGAGGGCTTTAGCAACTGCAGGAGCTGTAGTCACCCTAAGGGGTATTGCCTCAGGGTACGTAGTGGCATGATCCACTACCACTAGAATGAATGTGTTCCCCGAGGCTGTGGGAGGTTCCAGTGGACCCACAATGTCCACACCTACCCTTTCAAAGGGGACCCCACCACTGGTAGTGGTATCAGGGGGGCCTTTGGTTTGTCACCTGTTTTGCCACTGGCCTGACAGGTAACACAAGAGCTCACAAACTCTTTTACTTTTTGACTCATCTGGGGCCAGTAGAAATGTCTAACTAGTCTTTCCCAAGTCTTGGTCTGCCCCAGATATCCAGCTAGGGGGATGTCATGAGCTAAAGTTAGGAGGAACTCTCTGTACTTCTGTGGCACTACCACCCTCCTAGTAGCTCAAAGTTTGGGGTCTCTTGCCTCAGAATACAGTAATCCCTCTTCCCAATAAGCCCTGTGGGTACCACTGACATATCCCTTGGCTTCTGAAACAGCTTTCTGAATCAGGCTCTCAAGAGTAGGGCATTCTCGCTGGCCCTGGCACAGCTCTTCCCTAGTGGGTCCCCCTGGGCCCAGGAGTCCAACCTGGTAAGGCTCAAGCTCCATGGGCTCAGTTCCCTCTAGGGTTTCCAAGTACTCTCCCTGGGGAGAGGGGTCCTGAGAGGTTTGCTGTGAAGAAACTGGTTCCCCAGTCTTCTTGTCTTTTCTCTTGGTTGCTTGGGCCATATTTTCAGGCTCCAAACAGACTTGTTCACCCTGCTTTTTGCTCTGTGCTCTGGTTTGCACACACACCAGTCTAGGGATACCCAGCATGGCTGCATGGGTTATTTGCTCAACCTCAGCCCAGGCTGAGTTTTCCAGATCATTTCCAAGCAGACAGTCAGCTAGTAGTTGTGGAGAGACCACTACTAGTTTCAGGCCAGTAACCTCCCCCCAATTCAATGTCACCATAGCCATATGGCGTTGGGTGGTAATGCTGTCAGCATTGGTGACTGGGTAAGTTTTCCCAATCAGGTATTGCTCCGGGGAAACCCGCATTTCCTTCACCATAGTGATGCTGGCACCTGTATCCCGCAGGGCATCTACTTTATTTCCATTAATGGAGGGGTATTGTAAATACCTTTTATAGTTGGGTGGCCATCCAGCTACACTGGCAAACTCCATGCCCCCCAAGGAGACGACTAGCTTGAGTGTATTCCCAAATTTGCTCTGGGCACTCCTCTGATCCCATCTGTAGATTTACTGTCTCTTGAGTAGCTGGAATGGGTGCCTTAAGGGCTTTGTTGTAGGGGCAGTTTTTTTCTACAGTTAAATGTCCCAACTTCTTACAATTGTTACAATAGGCCTTTTTCGGATCAAAGTTTCTCCCCCTATAGGGCTGAGGCACATAGGGAGTAGTTTGGAACACACCCACCTGCACAGGTTTTTGGGGCCCTTTGGAAGACTCAGAATTTTTATCTTGGGGATTCTCACCACCTTTCCCCTGGGGAGGTTTTGTGACCACTTTCTTTTGATCACCCCCAGTGGCTATCCTTGTCACCCTAGTCTTGACCCAGTGGTCTGCCTTCTTTCCCAATTATTGGGGAGAAATTAGACCTAGGGCTACCAAATGCTGATGCAACTTTTCGTTTGTGCAATTACTCAAAATGTGTTCCTTCATAAACAAATTATAAAGTCCAGTAAAATCATGCACATTGTGTCCAGTTAACCAACCATCCAGTGTCTTTACTGAGTAGTCTACAAAATCTATCCAGGATTGGGACTGGGTTTTGTGAGCCCCCCGAACCTAATGCTATACTCCTCAGTAGTGAGTCCAAATCCCTCAATCAGAGTTTTCTTCATGAGGTCATAGGACCCTGCATCTGGACCAGAGAGGGTCAGAAGGCTGTCTCTGCAATTACCATAGAACAATTCCCAGAGAAATACCCCCAGAGCGATTTCTTTAGTTGTCTGATATCACAAGCCCTCTCAAAGGCTGTGAACCATTTGGTGATGTCATCACCTTCCTCAAATTTAGTGACAATCCCTTTGGAGATGTTAGGATCATAAGATTGCTCTCTATCCTTGTTATTGGTATTGCTGCCACCAGAGATGGGGGCTAAGCCCATCTCTTTTCTTTCTTTTTATAGAGCCAAGAGTCTGGTCTCTAGGTCTAATCTCTTGGCCAACTTTGCTAGGAAGTTGTCCTCGTCACGGGGGCTCTCCCCAATGTATTCACAGGGGCCTATTCCACCTGTGTGGTTCCTAGGTTCCCAGAGGGTGACTCTTGGAGTCAAGGGTACAGGGACCCCCTTCTCCCTAGGAATGATGGGGGGATCCTCAGTGTTATCCTCCTCATCCGCTCCTTCTTCCTCTGGCTGGGTGTCACCATGCTTAGAGGGGTGGTCTTTTGCATACTCAACCAGGAGTTCCTAGAGCTTTTGTCTGGTTGGATGCAGACCTTCAGTATTTTCTTTACTTTGCATAGGGCCTTCAATTCCTTGAAGTCCAAGTGCAAGTAAGGTGTGAGGTCGAGTTCCTCCACCATGTCGGTATTATCTTCACTAACAGCTGTGTTCTTTTGAGACATTCTAACCTGATAGTTCTAACCCTCTACCCTAGCTTGTAGTGACTTTTATTTTTCAAAAAAATCTAATGGGACTTAAGCAAGGCCCTATCAGACTTTTGTTATTTTTGAAAAAGATCAATTTCAGAATTCTAAAGGCAATTTATGAGTTCTGTCGTGTGATCAGATGGTAACCAAGTAGTTCAACAAATGCAAGTTTGTATCCCACAGCTGATCCACCAATGTGAGAAAGTGGCTCTATATATACTAGATTAGAATAAAGTACAGTGGGTATAGAGTCCACCAACCCCAGAGGTATAACAGAGGTTAAAGTCAGAACTGACTTTACTCTCCAAAGTGGTAGCTTGGTCGAGCAGTAAGGCAGTACCAGAGGACAGTGTAAAGCATTTGTTGTACACACTCAGTCAGCAAAAGGTTTCACACACTCAAGAACTGAACTCCAGGCCAATTGTTGTTATATCCTCAGATATAGTTGTTTTATTTTTAGAACCAACAGTTATAAAAATATACTTTTACACTTATGAGTACTCTTATGTAAATACTTTGCAAAGGAGCAATAAAATGTGTGCACACAATAATTACAGTATAGATAGTAAGCAACACAGTTCTGAAACACACTCTAGCAATGAGCTCAATGGGTTTTTCACAGATAAGTACAGTTGATTACTTTATGGATTACTTCTATGATTCAGTCTTGGGGTCTAAGCTGAAACAAGATTAGCAAAAACGTTTTAGTTACTGTGATGAATTTTCATGAATATAAAGCTGTTTTAAAAGTTCACACTTAGAAACTTTTCAATGTAAATCTGACAATGTTATTCAATGGGAAGAAATTCAGGTTGAAGGGAAAGTACGATTGCGTTACTTTTTTAACCCAATACTGGTCTCCTAGGACCAGCCCTGGGGGCTCAAAACAGGTAGGTAATTGCGTTTCAGTATTTCGTACAATTTTTAAAGAATATTTGCAGTTTTTAAAAGTAGACAGAAGAAATGTCATAGAAAAGCAGACAATGGCTTCATTTGGAGAAAATACAGATTACTGGGAAACCCGCTAGGGCTTACTTTTGCGGTTCAGTACTGGGCAGAAAGGTACAGTACTGGCTTCTCCCCTGATCACAGGTGAGTACTTTGGATTTCGGACTTTGGCTGATTTTCTAGGAATATTTTCAGTTTTCAAAACTTCACACTTGGAAAATTTTCAGGTCAAAATGGATCAATGTTATCCAATGGCAGGTAAGTGAATTACAGGTTTCCAGGTGAGTACTTGGTTGGTGAAGGTAAGGTTTTGGGTATAGACTCAGGGGTCCCCGAGGGTCAGGTGAGTACAGTTAGTTTAGTCCCAGCGGCATAGGGTCGGGTGCAGAGGTAGATAGCTCAATGACATCCAATGAGGGAAAGGGGGCCTTTGGTTGGTGGCTGCTGGCTAGCAGGCCACGCGGCTCTTGGAGGTGAGCTCCTGGTCACTTGCTCTGGGCAAGGGGGAAAATGGGATAGGACACAAGGGTCACAGCCAGCGGCACTCGGGCGTCTGGTGCAGGGTGCTTTTGAGCCATCCGGCACTCAATTTTATCCAATGAGGATTTTGAAGGGGGAACAAAGGCTGTAGGCTCGGGGACGGAGACTCTCCAGGGGCGACCAGCACTTTCAGAGGTAAGTTGGGATGCTGGAGCACAGGTAGTTACCCCAAAGGGAGGCACTGGGGGCCGCGGGGCTCCGGGTGCAGGGGTGTCTTTGGGGGTCGGAAACGCTTACCCTCGGCTGGTCGTGGTTGGGGTGGCCCCTGGTTCTGAGTCTGCAGGCATCGGCTGGTTCATCGAGAGGGTCTTTGGGCACTGGACTTCGGATCTCAGTCGCTGGGGGGACGTCCTTGTGGTCTTAGTTTGGGTTGGCCCTGCCCGGGCTTGGCTGGTGCAGAGTGAGCTGGTCGGGAGCTTCCTGGTGAGCACCAGGTGGGTTGTTGCAGCAGAGCCTCTGCTGATGGGAGACCCAATCTCCGAGAGGGTCAAGGCAGGCAGGTCCTTTTGGGGGCCCAGGGTTACTGTCCGCGGAGGTCACCGGGATTAGGCAGGATCAGGTTCCAGGATCAACAGGCTGGTAGGGCTGGGGCCAAGTCAGCAGTTGTTGTCCTGTTAGCAGCTGTGCGGCGGGTCGTCTTCTTCTTGATATTCTTTCTTCTTCTTGATATCAGGATCTGCAGAAGGAAGGTTCAGGGCGCCCATAAAGACTAAATTTAGGGGCTTTACAGGTAGGGCAAGGGCAGGGACCAATGGGTCCCTGTCCTGGGGTGAGTACATCTTCTATCCTGCTCCTCTCCTGTGGGAGGGGGGCAGGAGCCTAGCTGGGATTGAGCAGGGCTCCCCATCTACAAGATGGCCGGAGCCCGGGGTCGTGCTTCACCTCGCCTCCTCCATCTGAGGGGTGGAGTTGACAAAGGTTGGCACACCCACCTTCCTGAGGTAGTTTTTCCCGCCAGAGTGGGGGTCGAACGGATGGAGGGCCAGTTGCTGGGTACATCAAATGGTCTGGAGAAGCTCTCAGAGGCGGTATGCCTTTGAAGCTTCCCCCTGTCCATCCTGGGGGAGGAGACATAGCACCTCGCCCAGGATGTGCATTGTTGCAGGCCCAGGAGAGCGGGGGACTCTCCACCCAGGGGTCCAGCAACATGTCTGCTGTGTGGCAGCCTCTGCAGCCACTCAGCCCTGACGTGAATTGTAGGTTCGGGTTTTGGAGGGCTTCTCTAAGATGCCCTTTCGTGCATTTGACATTAAATCCCACACTGGCATCAGTGCGGGTTTAATGTGCTGAGAAGTTTGGTACCAAACTTGTCAGTCTTCAGTGTAGCCATTATGGTGCTGTGGAGTTTCTAATGACAACCTCCCAGCACCATATACTCTTAATGGCATCACTGCACGTACAGTGCCCAGGAATGGCCCTGGGTACTGTAGGGGTACAGGGCTCATGTACCTTTGCCCTCACCTCTGGCATAGGGCACCCAGCTAGAGGGGTGACTGAAGTATGCCAGGGCTCTATGGGTATGGCACACAGGGATGTGTGCCATGTCGACTCTTGATTTAGTTCTGTACTTAGGCACTCAGCCTGCAGAGGCAGTGTGTGGGTGCCAGGGTACAGGGCCCCTGAGGGTGGCACAATAAGTGCTGCAGCCCTCAGGGGTCTTCTGTGTTCACCATGCCCTGGGTACCTAGGATACCATTTACTAGGGGCTGACAAGTGGCCAGAGATGCCAATTGGGTCTTTTGTTTCAGCATAGTTTTAGGGAAGGAACACAGGCCCTGGGTACCTGGTTGGCAGGGACCCAGGGCACACTCAGTAAAAGCACATCAGCAGTTCAGAAAAAAATGAGGGCATACCAATGCAAGAAACATGGCACTTTCCCACAAGATGTAAAACTATTTGATGTTTTTCTCTGATTTTCAAATGTTATTGTAAAGATTTACAAATCAATTTTACCCAAAAAAGAAAAAATAGATATATTTATATAAATAAAACGTAAAAAAAGAGAAAAAATGAATTTTGAAAAATAAAACATAATTTAAATGAAATCCACTTCTTATTTGGGTTTTGTATCTGTGCTCTATATTTGATATTGTTAGCAGAGTTATAGCCAATTTGCAAATTAGATAGGTCTGACAAGAGGTTTCTTTACTTTGTATGTACCTAATCCCCCTCCTCTTTGACCTCAAAGAAATAGTGGGTACCTTAGTTTTATAGCGTTTAGACAAAATAAACTAAGGGATTGGTGCCCAGACTGATCCCAGACACTACCAGAGTATATCTTAGCCCGTAGACTAGCTAGTTTGCAGTGCCTCTATAATCCCCCTAACCTTACCACAGAGAGAATAGTTTCTGGAAACTATCGAATATGACGACCCTTGATCCTTTAGGTATCCAGGAAACAGTACAGTACTTTTTGATCAGTCACTCATGCTCATTAAGTCTCAGAGGTATACACATAATAAATAATGAGGATGTATTCAGTAAGCATTTATTGAGTCATTGTCATTCTAGTGGAAAACATGTTTGCTGTGACAATAATTAGAAAGAAACAGATATAGATTACAAGCATCAAGAAAGTAAATAAAAGGTTGAATTCTACCATGTTGCTAAAACAGTGACTATATGCAGGCATATAGATACTTGACAGTAATCAAGCGTACTCTTAGGATGCTAACCCTAAGTGGATCTAAGTGGACCTAACATGTATGTGTGTGTAAAGCCAAGAATCCCCTAGAAAAGAGCCAACCCCATTACCTGATGGGTGAGAAAGAAGGATCCTGTCTTGGTCTTGAGTAGCACGCCCTACAAGGGATATCAGACCACCACGTGCTGGAGTTTTGCGTGCAGGAATCTCAGCATATTGTGTCACCATGGAAGCTTCTACTCAGGTTACCCAGTGAAGATGTGGTTCTTTTATACCCAAAAAAGGTACCCTATGGGGATTCAACCTAGATGTGTACTAGTACTGTGGGCCTGTTGTCCAAGGATAATGTTAGCGGTGACTTTTGTACCGAGTTATTATACTGAATATATCAATCCTGCTGCGTAAATTCAGGGCAGGGGATTAAGATATGATACTAAGAATCCCATGCATATTAAATGAGACTAATTTTCAAAGAAAACCACACAACATCTATACAGCACATAACTAGGTAAAAGGTCAGCGCCAGAGCCGTTATGCAGAGCAAGGTATGACAAATGCAGTTAAACGGTTGTGCAGCTACCTAGGCCTAGATTGGGGTACATTGGGGCTCATAACAAAATCCAGTATGCCTATGTGGCATCCCCCCCTAGAAGCACGCAAAGATGTTCCATTATGCACCTCCCAATCACAATCTATCACAACACACTTTGTAGACAATGAGGGCACCGCATCTGATGCTTGAATAGCAAGGGACGCATTCAAGGTGGTCTTACGTGGACATGCAATAAAAACAGTACACAATGCTTCCATGTCCCTCAATAAAGAGTTGGAAGCTCTAGAGAAGGAATGACAGTGTTGCGAGCGTCTATCACCCGTTGATCCAAAAATCATACCCACAATGGCCCAGGCTAATCTATCCCATAAACCAACTCTTGACTGGTTGTGTGCCATAGACTATAAGCAATACCTGGCTCAAAAACACACAGAGGTCAACAAAGCGGGCAGAACATTAATGTGGTTATTGAAACCTGACTCATTCCAAACACCCATCACCAACATTTTTAACCCGGAGGGCCGGCTGGTCAACTCACAGGTTGATATTAACTCAACCTTCTGCAAATACTACGCCTCCTTATACAGAGCCCCATCGCCTTTTGACAGACAGGAGCTACAGCTCTTCTTCGGAAGCATAGCTTTCCTCCGGATCCCGCAGACACATTTGACCACGCTAGAATCTCCCTTTTATTTATTTATTTATCTATTTATGCATTTTTATATAGCGCAGACTTTAACCGAAGGTGTCAGAGCGCTTCACAATAGGAACAGTAATGATACATGAGGAGAAAATTATAAGTGAACAAATTACAAAAGCAGTCGTTAAATTACATGAGGTAAAAGTGACAATTGTGAGCAAACAAAATGGTAAACAGCCTTTACAACAAAACTTTTACAATGCACTACCATTACGACACAACCATTACAACGCAAACCATTACAATGCATTGCGCGGGGGGCGCTCTAGGATAGGGTATATATTTAATTTACTATCCAACACCTTCCCTACTATCCACGTGGACTTGAGTTGGAATAGTAAATAAAACTATTCACTATCCAGCACCCCAAAGCGCTATGCGTTGTAATGGTATGCGTTGTAAAAACTGTGTTGTAACGGCATGCGTGGTAAAAGCATGCGCTGTAACTTCATACATCCCAATTAGAGGTATAATACTGCAATATATGCTAGACACTCAGGCACAAGAACAAACGTTACGTAGGCAATGGTGGCACTTGTGCAAGTATCAAAAGCAAACAAAATGTGAGAGGTAGCAAACAGTGTGTTACAAGAGAAAAGTGTTGTGTGCATGTTACAAAAGAGTACCAACACAGGTACAAGGAAAATACTGCAATAAATGGCAAACACTCCAACCACAAGAACACACTGGGAAGGCACTTCCATAGTCATGGAGAATAGAATTTTCAATAATGGGAGGTCTTCCTTTAGATAATAGAGAGGGCGTGAATTACTTTTGGAGGTGTCTTTGGAAGAGGAGAACTTTGAGGTCCGTTTTGAAGGCCAGTGAGGAGGTGGTGGTCCGGAGATGTGGTGGAAGGGAGTTCCAGATTCTCACGCGTTGCCTAAAAAGGATTGGGCCATCAATCTTTCCTTCTTGAAAGTGGGAGGATCAAGCAGTAGATTTTCCACATTACGTGATGGTCTAGAGCCTCCAGAGAGTTTCAGTTTATACGCCAGGTAGCGAGGAGAGAAGGAGTACAAGGCTTTGTGGGTGATACAGGCAGTCTTGTAGATAGCTCTAGCCTCGATGGGAAGCCAGCGGAGGGTGGATAACATCGGTGTGATGTGGTCACTTCTTTTGGCCCCATAAATGAAATGAGCTGCTGAATGGAGAACAGATTTAAGGGGGGACAAGTGGGATTTGGGGAGGCCAGTGAGAAGAGAATTGCAGTAGTCCAGTCTGGAGAGGACCAGCGATTGCACCAGGGATTTAAGGTCCTGCTCCGGGAAGAAGCAATGAATTCCCCTAATAAGGCACAGTTGGTATCGAGCAGACTTTGCAATGGAATTGATGTGGGAGATTAGATTGAGGTTTTTGTCGAGTATGACACCAAGGGATTTTGCGCTGTTGACAATGATGGGTTTATTGTTAAGTAGATTCATCTGATCCATCCATGATTGAACCGGAGGAGGAGAGAGTGAGGAGGAGAGGAGGAGGAATTCAGTTTTGGAGGGATTCAAAATCAGTTGATGAGTTGACATCCAGTTTTGAATGGAGTCGAGAGTAGAGCTTAGGATGGAGAGATCGTGAGTGGAGGCAATCTTGTGGTAGATTTGAGTGTCGTCTGCATAGAGATGATAGTGGATCCTGGTTTCCCCAGTGGTTCTAAATAGAGATTGAACAATGTGGGTACAAGTATAGAGCCTTGAGGAACACCTTGACCTGCCGCCACAGGAGATGAAAGACTGTTCGCTATTTTGTTCATTTCGGATCTATCAGAGAGGAAGAAGCAAACAATTTAAGCACAGTGCCCTCCATGCCCATTCTCTGTTGAAGAGTGTTGAGGAGGATGTTTTGATTGACAGTGTCAAAGGCTGCAGAAAGGTCAAGGAGAATTAGAAGACAGGACCCACCCGAATCGAGTATTCTCAGTGCGTCATCAACAACTTGCAGTAGGGCTGTTTCAGTGCGGCAGTTTTGGATGAAGCCGGACTGACAATTGTCAAGAAGATCATTGTCCTTGATATGACGAGAGAGTTGTTTCGCTACACATCTTTCTGTGATATTCGCAAGAAAGGGTAGGTTAGTGATGGGGCGGAAGTTGTTGAGGTCATTCGCATAAGCAGTGGGTTTTTTAAGCAGAGGGGTGACCGGTCCAGTTTTGAAGGAGACAGGAAGGGAGCCTTGACAGAGGGAGAGGTTGACCAGAGTGGCCCAATGGAAAAGGGAAAGGGTATATAAGTAAATGGCAATGGCACTGGGGATGGGGTCCAGAGAATGGTTGGAGGGCTTTGTTTCGAGGATGCACTTGAGAAGGGCATCTTCACATATGGGGTCAAAGTTCTGCCAAATGGCTGAGGATTTGCGCTCCTCTGGAGGGGTAGGATGAGTGACCTGATCAACAAGTGATTTCACTTTTTCATCGAAGAATATAGCGAAATCCGCTGCTTTCTTTGTAGAATCCTCCAACTTAGAGGTTGGGGGAGAGCAGTTAGGAATCTTGATGAGGTCGAATAGTTTTTTGGGTCTATTTTTTGCTGAGTCTAGGAGGGTTTTGAAGTGCAACACTTTCCCAAGGAAGATGTGCTTGTGGTACTTGGTTCTTTCTGAACGAAGCGTGGCCAATTTATCGGTGGAGGGCACTTGCCTCCATTGTTTCTCCAGGAATCTTAGCTGCTTCCTTTCTTCATAGAAGGATTTGTTGAACCAAGGTGCTGAGGGAGTGGGCCTTATCTTTTTGCTTTTAAGTGGGTCAACGTTATTGATTTCGGCTGCAAGGACTATGAGACATTGGGAGTGATAACAAAACTGATTCACAGAGGGGACCGACATCAATATGTTTAGCATCACGGAACCAGGAGGTAGCCCTCTTAGGTTGGCCAAGAGTTATAGAGTGTGATAGATGAAGAGAGAATGGGATGAGGAGGTGGTCAGGCCAGTCTACATGAATAGGGGTAGTGATAGAAAACATGCCTGCTTTAGAAATAACAAGGTCCTGGGCCCTTATTTATGAGGCCTTGCATCAGTTTTGCGCCGCCGGTGCGTCACTTTTTGTGACGCACCAGCGGCCTAAAAAATGCGCCTTGTTGCGCCATATTTAAAAAGTGACGCATCTAGGTAGATGCGTCACTTTTTAAACCCCTGCGCCACATTATACCTGCGTTAGGTATAATAAATGCAGAGGGGGCGTTCCCCCGCAAAAAGCCTCGTAATAGTGACGCAATGAAATCTATGAGATTTCACTGCGTCACTTTTAGGATGCCGTTGCGTCAAAATCTTGCGCCTGCCTCACAGCAGGCGTAAGACTGACGCAAGCCCTTTCACATGGGGCTTTCCCCATGTGAAAGGACGCATTGCTGGAGTTGCGTCACTTTTGTGACACACTCCAGCAATGCGTCACTTTTGTGCTTGCAGATACATCAGAAATACTGACGTATCTGTAAGTCCTTGCGACATGATGCGTCATACATTAAATATGATGCATCATTGGTGTCGCAAGGAGTGCGCAGTGAAAAGTGACGCATCGCTGTTTTCACGCAGCGATGCGTCACTTTTCATAAATGAGGCCCCAGGATTGAGCCCTTGGAGTGTGTTGATTCTGTGTAGTGTTGGATAAGATCGTTTGCAGAGAGGAAGGTGGCCAGGAAGTTTGCAGAAGAGTCTTGCGGTAAGCCCCAGTGGAGATTGAAGTTACCCACGAAGGTCTGATTTTCACTTTGCGAGTATTGGTCGCTGATTAAGTCAGTGAGTTCCTCCATAAATGAAGGGCGACTACGAGGTGGGCGGTAAATGACATGGAACCTGAGGGGTGAGCAGTGGTGCAATTGAAGCTCAAGAGAAAGGCATTCAAAGGTGTGGGAGGAGCTGATAGGAGAAGCCTTAAGTTGAAGGGAGTTTCTAAAGATGACTGCAACACCTCCCCAATGTTATGAGTTCTGTCATTCCTAAATATAGAATAGCCTGTGGGTAATAGGAGATCAAACATAGAGTGAGAGGTATCGTTGAACCAGGTCTCTGTTAAGAAGAGCATGTCAATATTGTGATCGATGATGGTATCGGAGATTTCAAGTTTGTGTTTTATTGCAGATCTGCAGTTGTGGAACAGGCAGCGCAGCTCTGTCAAGACTGGTTCTTAGATTACTCAAAAATCTTGATTCAGAAAGGCAGCCACTACGGTCTTTGATCCACCTACTACCAGGCTCAGAATGGATAGGGATAAGATCGCCTCCGAGATGTTTGAGAATCTTGCCAAAGGCACACAGTCATCTAACACCAATACAAGTGGAAACCAACAAAAAGGAACCAGCTTGAAACAAAAATTTCTCAAATTAGAGAGACTCAAAAAAACAGAAAACTCACGTTGGTGGGATGGTGCAACATTGAAGCAGTATTTAAGGGTACAGAGAATACCGAGAGGTCTTCGATCACAGACCTTTCCAACCTTTGATGATCTGGATGACGACCTCCTGAACAAATGGGAGGAATCAGTAACCATGAATTCCACCAACTTGATGAGAATTTTGATTGAAAACGCTGACCGAAAAGTGACGAAATTACAGGCAGAAATTGTGGAACTAGAGAAGGAGATAGAAGCCCTCAATCTTAAAGATGCAACTGAAAAGAACTATAAAATCCTGGAAGAGATCCTGATCAAACATCAAAATGATATTAAGGATCGCAAGGCAAGACAAATACGCAGAGATGAAGCGGATTACCGTGAAGGAAGGGTATTTACCTTTGCGAAGAAATATGACCAACAATTTCAAAAACCAGCCAGCAACCAACAAACTGCCAGATCTGGAGCTTCCAACATTTCCTCAAGTAATACCTCCCTAAGCAGTGTTCCTGAAACAGAGAGCGAAATGGAAGAAAACATGAGAGCAGATCAAGAATCCAGAAACACACCAACAACCTCCGGGGCCAGCAATACTTTTTCCCGGGAAGTCAGGACAATGAAAATAACAAATCGCACAAGAGTAACTCAAACCTACTCAAAACCCGCAGAGGTCAGAGAGGAGGACAAAGACGACTACAGAGAGAGATTGCGATCCGGCAACAAGAAGTGAATGATACACGCGATCAGGATGTACAGGTGATTAACCTCTCATCCATAAACCTGGATAAACACATGATTTCATTGCTGAGCAAAGGTCTAAGTTTCAACCCCACGGAACAAGTAGATCCATGTAGGATGAAGATTGACCTTTTAAAATATATTAGAGGTCTCAAATTAAAAAAACATTTTTGGGGTACACCAACAGATAGTGCCACTGGCACCGACGAGTCTGTAGAGGTCTCCACCAACCCTATCAGCATCCAAGAGGTCCTGGCCTCACATCTGCTACTATCAATCACGGATTTTGATGATCCCCCAAATTCCTTCAATGACTTACTAACTGATTTGGAACTAAAGACGAAAGTACTATAGACAGTGGCTTTAAAAGCAAGTCCAAATGGACACCTACTTTGCCCAGTGGCAACACCATTGACACCTTCTACAAACTTGTGTTGGAAGATATCAACAAATATGAGCCTAAAGCTTCTAATCATAGACATGTTAAAAGAGACAATCTAACGAGGGAAGAAAGAATAGCATTAAGAACCTTGAGTGACAACCAGGACATTGTTATCCGTGAAGCTGACAAAGGTGGAAATGTAGTGATCATGAACAAAATAGATTACAACACAGAAATTTTTTCTCAACTGTCTGATAACTCCTGTTATGAAACTATATCCAGCAATCCCATGGGTCCCTTAACAATACTGATTAATAACCATCTGAGAGATTGGAAGGATGCGGGCTTGATAAATGATGCGGAATATCTATACTTAAAAGTGACACGTCCATCTTATCCTTGGCTATATACTCTCCCCAAAATTCATAAACCTGCTCCATTTCCACCAGGAAGACCAATTGTGTCCGGGATTGGGGGTCCCACAGAGAGACTCTCGCAATATTTATTTATTTATTTATTTTTAACATTTCTAAAGCGCTGCTTATACCCATAGGCGTCTTGGCGCTGTAAACCAATACGTGGATAAGTTCCTGAATCCATTGGTGAAAAACTTGCCATCCCATATACAAGATTCCAAACATATCCTGAGTATCCTATTTTTTTTTTTTTAAATATATTTTTATTGCAGGAATTAGAAGATCAATACAATTACGACCAGCATTGTATCATAAGCAATATTAACAGAATAAAGCCCTCTGGCCCCCCCCGTACAGTCCATACACAGCCATCCAGCCCACAACCCTGGGGTCGGGCGGCGAAATGTGATGGGGGGTCAGTAGGATGCTGGAGCTGGTCCGGATAATGCACTGTCCGTCATCTGCTTTTCCAAACAAACCTAAAAACCTCCAAAGGAACCCCCCCCTCCCCTTATACGTCTACTAACTAAGAGAAACCCCCCCCCCCCTCCCCACCACCAGCGCCAGGGAGCTATCAGCATAGGATCTGCTATTGGACCCACGGGGAAAGCAATAGGACTATCAGTTCTAACGTTCACCGGGACTCGGGGCGAGTCGCTGTTTCACTTTCAGAGTCACTGGGGGCACAATAATCCCTGAGGGCCTGCACCAACATCTCCCACTCCAACGCGGCCTCCTGCGCCTTCTCATTACCCTGCCTCCAAGCCAGTTGATAACGCAGCGCGCTCTCTCCCGCCGCCCACTTCAAAAGCTCACTGTGCCATCTGCTGCCCGCCGGACCAGCTCGTGCCTTCCAGTTCCTGGTCACCTCTCGTTTAGCAAGTAGGAGCCCTAGGTCGATGAATTTACTAGAAATTTTATTCCTGGGGGTATGGGGGAACCAGTGAAGGAGCCCCACCGCCGCATCTAATGATAGGAGTCTCCCTGTCACCTCCTCCAAGGTCGTCGCTACCTCCTGCCAGTAGGACGTGAGCCCTGGGCAGGCCCATAACATGTGTAGGAGGTCCGCCTCCTGAGCCGGACATCTAGGGCATTCCGCCGAAGCCGTGGCAAAATATCGCCTAATTTTCACCGGGGTCAGGTACGCTCTATGAAGAACATAATAGTGGACCAGCTGGAAACGGGCGTTACGTGTGCCCTTCCAGGCTCGTCTCACCAACTGGGACCAGGTCGTCTCCGGGATCTCCCTACCAATGTCCTCCTCCCATCGGTTCCTCAAAGTGGTGAGAGGGGCCAATCCCTCGCTGACCAACCTGCCGTAGAGGCAAGTGACCGCCTTCACCGTACCCGCCGACATCATTACGTACTGGCACACCTGAGATAAGTGGGGTTCTTCCTGCCCGCTCTTCCAGTGTGCCTGGGTCGCCCGCACAATGGCCGAGTGCAGCAGAAAGTCGCCCCGGGGGATCCCGAAGCGGTCAATAAGATCCTGAAAGGACAAGAGCGCCCCGTCTTCGTACAGATCACCAACGAGCTGTAAACCGGAATCCTCCCAGGCTTCCAAACGTGACCAATCCCCTCCGTGGGGGAGGGCCGTCAACATCCCCAACGGTATTTCAGGTGCATATGGTGTTCTCAGTTGGCCTCGGGCGTGAGCCCGATTCCAACACAGGCGGACTGTTCGCTCCTCCATCGACAGGTCCCGCAGGACTAAACGTTGTCGCAGCGCTATAAAGGAGAGAACATGCCTAGCCATACCCGTCCCCCTTCTGTCTTCCGGGCCCCGGAATTCCCTGGCGATCTCCTGGGTGAAGGTCTGGAGCTGCGCCGCCAGATAATACTTTTCAAAGTCCGGCACAGCGAGCCCCCCCTCGTCTTTCGGCCTCATCAAGGTGTTGAGGGCTACCCGCCGTCGGCCCGATCCCCAGAGGAATCCGACCACCATAGAGCGCAACTGACGAAACGTGGCCGGCGGGACCCAGATCGGTAGAGTCCGGAAGTAGTATAATAACCGGGGAAGCGCCACCATTTTGAGCAGGGCGATACGTCCCGCCACCGAAAGCGGCAGCGTGGCCCAAAAGTCCATGCAACCTCGAAGTGCTCGAATGCAGCGGGCAATGTTCCCATCTAGGAGGTCGGGTTGGTCGTGGTAAACCAATACCCCAAGGTACTTAAAGCAGTCGGGCTCCCATCTAATCTCCCTACTTAACGTAGGGGCGGGGGTACCCCTCCGTACCGGAAAAAGACAGGTCTTGGACCAATTCACTCGAAGGCCCGAAACCTCTCCGAACTCTGTGAGCGCCAACTCCGCTCCGCGTAAAGCGTCGATCGGGTCCTCTAGGAAGAGCAACAGGTCGTCCGCATATAGCGAGACGTAATGCGGGCCCGTAGACGACCACAAGCCCGTATAGTGGGCTCCCGATCGAAGGTGCAGTGCCAGCGGCTCGACCGCCAGCGCAAAAAGAAGGGGGGACAATGAGCACCCTTGCCGCGTGCCTCGTTCTACCTGATACCGCAATGAAATCAATGGGCCCGCCCGGACCCTGGCCGAAGCAGAGGCATAAAGAACCGCGGTCCATCTAACAAATCCCTCCCCGAGGCCGAATCTCCGTAACACCGTGCAGAGGTAGTCCCACTCCAGGCTATCAAATGCCTTCTCTAGGTCCACCGACAAGACAACCGGGGATGGGGCATCCACAAATGGTTCCCCTAGCAATCGGAACAACCTACGAATATTCATAGTCGTGTTCCGCCGTGGGATGAAACCGGCCTGATCCTCATGCACCAGGGAACTCATGTGTCCCAGCAATCTCGACGCCAAGATGCTGCTCAGAATTTTGTAGTCCACTGTCAACATCGACAGGGGACGGTAGGATCCCGGGTCTGATGAGTCCCGGCCCGGCTTGAGGAGAGGAACCACCAACGCCTCACACATTGAGCTCGGGAGTCGCCCCAGCCTCTTCGCCTCCTTGTAGACCACCAATAATCGAGGGGCCAGGAGGTCAGCGTAAGCTGCATAGAACTCCACTGGTAAGCCATCCAGGCCCGGGGTCTTGTTTTTCGCCATCCGTTTAATGGCCCCGCGGATCTCCCCTAATTCAATGTCGGATCCCAGGGTTTTCGCCACGTCCTGCTCTACTGTGCGGAGCTCTAGTGGGCGAAGATAATCATCAAGTCGGACAGGGTCGCGCGCGGAGCGGCTGCGGTATAAACATTCATAGTAATGCCGGAAGCAACTAAGAATCTCCGGTTGGGTGCATACCTCGGTTCCGTCCGTCCCACGCATACTTGTCGTCGTTTGGGACTGGCGCGTCGGGTTGGCCAACCACGCCAACAACGCACTCGACCTGTCACCCTCCGCGATGGACCGAACCGTATAGGCCTTGTAATCAAAACAGCGGAGCCGTTCGACCTCTGCCGCTACTTTTTCCCTTGCCTCCGCCGTTTGTGCTTGCAATTCCGGGTGTCCGGGGCGACGAATTTCAAGCTCGCGGAGTTCCCGGTCCGCTGTGTCTAATTCAGCCAGGATGACACGCCTCATGCCCACCTTCTTAGAGATACAGTACCCCCTCACCACTACCTTAAAAGCATCCCATTCCAATGCCCTAGTACTCGCGGAGCCGCCGTTGGATGCAAAATAATCCGATATTCTCTCCCCCAGATCCGCTTTGAAGACACTGTCCTCGAGGATCTCGGGTCGCAATTTCCAGGTGGGCACCGCCGGTGCCCCGGGAAACCAGCGAAGGTCCAGCAGGAGGGGGTTATGGTCCGAGATGGTCCTAGCTAAGTACTCCGATCGGACCGCTGCCGAAACCAGTTCGGGCGATCCAAGAAAGCCATCCAGTCTGACATGTAACTCATGGAGTCTCGAGAAATAGGAATAATCCCTGGACGCGGGGTGCTGCGCCCTCCAAATGTCCGTCAAACCCCAACGGGTTTTTCAATCCTGACGACCCTTAGCCGTGCGACGGACCGGGGAATCGGGAAGCGGAGGATGCGAGCGGTCTATGTCCACATCCACTACGGAGTTAAAGTCCCCCCCAAGCAGGAGGGGCCCGGAGAAAAAGTGGGCCAACGAGCCCGATAACCTGGAAAGGAAGGCAGTCTGGTCCACATTAGGAGCGTATACACAGCAAACGTTCAGGTCCCTCCCCCCTAGAGTGCCCGAGATGGCCACGAAACGCCCCTCTGGATCTAACACTGTCCTCGTGACTTGGAAGGGGACCCCTGCCCTGATCCATATTAGCGCCCCCCTGGCATAAGCGGAGTACGACGTGGAAAAGACCTGCCCCCTCCATCTACGCTGAAGCGCCGCCCCTTCCGACTTGTTCAGATGAGTTTCCTGCAGCAGCGCCATTTGCACCCCCCTACGCACTAAATAAGCGTGGACCTTGTGGCGCCTGGACATAGTGTGGAGCCCCCTTACGTTCCAAGTAACACATTTCAAGTTCGCAACATCAGCCATTGTCCCAGATTGTTCTTGCACAGTCCCCCCATCCAGGTCCCCACAAAGAAAAGACATCAATCCTCCCAGCGCTGATGGCGGCCATTTTCCCAAACCAAAACCAACCAACCCAAAAACAAACCAAGCCCCCACCCACCCACCCCAGGACAGGACCCAAACTGCACCACCTAGATCCCATCCAAACCTCGTCTTTCATCAACCCAAGAATCCCCACTAATCCTACGGTCGCCACCGTAGGAAGGCCTTATGGGCCAGGTGCGGGCTGGGCGGAGGCAGTGGTCCCTCGTCGCTCAGGCCACCAGGACTATAACAAGCCCCAAACAGTGCCAAAAACTTCTCGGGGCATGAGCAGAGGCCCCCCAACCCCTTTCCCTTTTTTTGTCAGCCTTAAAGGACGGCAACCGCCTCCCCCTTGCCGGGCCCCCACCCAAAACAAGTCAGCATACCCCATTACCCTTGTCCATCCAAAAGGTCCTCCACCGATTTCGGAGTGATCACCGGTGTATGGGTGCTATCGGCCACTGAGTCCTCCGAGTCCGATGGTGCTCCCTCTGCACCCGGGTTTTCTTCCTCCTCGATGGCTTCATCCCGTGCCCCCGACAACTCCGACAGTACTTCCAGCACTCCCCTCCGCTCCGATGACGTCTCCGTCGTTGAGGGCCCTCCTGTGCGGCCGCGGCGATTTCTGACCCTCTTGGATCGCCGCCTTCGTTCCGGCTCGTCTGCTTGTTGGTATGAGGAGCCAAAGCCATCTTTTCCTGCCCTGTAGAGCTCGAGCCAGACACAGACATCCTCCGGGGTGTCGAAGAACTGGGTTTTGTCATCGACAATGATGCGGAGCCTTGCAGGGTAGAGGAGTGAATACTGAATGCCCTCACTCCTGAGCTCGCGCTTAACCGCTAGGAAGGAGAACCGCTTGCGTTGAGTCTCGTAGGTGTAATCTGGGAAGATGTTCACCTGACTGTTCGCTACCTTGAACGGGCCATTGTGTCTGGCTGCATTGAGGATTAAGTCTCTGTCTCGAAAATGCAGCAGCCGCGCTACCACCGGTCTCGGGGTGCGTCCCTGTTGTAGGGGCCGTGCTGGGACTCTGTGGGCACGCTCCAAAGTGTAGAAGGAGGACAGTCCTTCCGGGACCACCGTGTCCCGGAGCCAGGTCTCCAAGTATGTGACCATGTCGCCATCCTCGATCTTTTCCGGCAGACCCACCACTCGGATGTTATTCCTCCTGTTGCGGCCTTGCGCATCCTCCGCCCTTTGTTCCAGGGTCGCAATTCGGGATAGGGCGTCCTTCATCGTCGCAGCCAAGGTTCGCTGCGCCGGCTCCAAAGTTTTCACCGTGCTCTCCACCTCCTTGACCCGGTCTGAAAGTTTTCCATGGTATGCTCTGAGGAGGCCCAGGCTCGTCGCCACCTGAGCAATGTCCTGTTGGAGGGCCGATCTCGTGGTCTCTATCGCCTCTAGGACACGGTCGAACTGGTGTTGCATCGGCGCGCCACCAGAACTTTTGGGGTCCCCATGCTCCTCTTTGTCCTGGGCTTCAGAGTCCGAGGCGGTCTGGGTGGATCCCTTGGCTCCTCTAGGTTTCCCCATGCCTCCAGGGGCACTCTGCGAGGGTCCCGGAGTAGGCGTCTCCACGTGCAGGTGTCGACCACGACCCTCCCGGGTACTCGTACTCAATTCGGGTGCGGGCGACCTCTTTCTCCAGAACCTGAGGAGATTCCGCCGCTTCGGCTCACGCCAACGCCATGGCGTCCGGGGGCACCGATGAGGGGGCGGAGACAACCGTCGTCGGGTCGGGCAGGCCCGCTCACCCACTATGGTCCCGGGGTGAGGGCCACCAACTCCCTCGGATGATCTGTGGTGCCAGAGTGTCGTGCCTCCCATGGAAGTGCACTGGCCAGGAAGGCGAAGCTAGTTGCGGAGTCGCGAGGCGGGCCACCGCT
The DNA here is from genome assembly GCF_964263255.1 of Lissotriton vulgaris. Classification (NCBI taxonomy): domain Eukaryota; kingdom Metazoa; phylum Chordata; class Amphibia; order Caudata; family Salamandridae; genus Lissotriton; species Lissotriton vulgaris. Next base: position 1,436,252,722 of record NC_141691.1, read on the forward strand.
GGAATCACAGGGCGTCCGCTCCCGGTGTCCTCTATAGCGTGGGCATCCGCTCGGCCATCCAACCGAGTGCAAATCCGTTGCAGAAAGTCCAAACCAGTAATTGTCCAGCGCTCGGGACAGCCGGGGATGGCGAAGTCGGGCGCTAGTCACTGCCCGCGCCGCCTCTCCAAGTCAATGGGTTCGACCCGGGGGACAAAGGGGTCCGGGCGCCATGTTGGGTCTCACTCCGCAACTCCGCAAACTTCGGTTTTACTCCGGGGCAATCCTCGTCCGAGCTCCACTAGGGGTCCCGGCAGGTCATCGTCAGCACGCTCAGCAGAATGCGGGGTCTGGGGTGCCCCGCAGCCTCCGATTTTCAGGATAATCCCGGGCTTAGTCCCGGAGCCGAGCTCTCAGGCGACCATCGCCATCGGCGCCCAAGCCACCATATCCTGAGTATCCTAGCAGACATCACGTGGCAACCTGGACTTATAATGGCGACCCTTGATGTGGTATCTCTCTACACCTCCATTGAGCCAGACCTGGGATTAGCAGCCGCAACCAGAGCATTGAATACCAGACCTATTACATTGCTTGAACACACCAAAATGCTGGTAACAATGATGGATATCATTTTGAATCAAATTTTTTTTGTATTTGACAAAAAATGGTATAGACAAACAAGGTGAGTAGCCATGGGATCTAGGTTTTCCCCTTCTTTTGCTAACATTTACATGGGAGCACTTGAAACTGACATGATCTGGAGCATCAGAGGAACTAAATGGATTGACTATATACTTTACTGGGGCCGTTATATTGACGACTGTCTCTTAATATGGTCAGGAACTGAGACTACACTTATGGATTTCTGTGCTTATCTAAATGACAATGAAATGAATATGCGATTCACCACGCACATCAGTAGTTCCAAAGTTTCTTTTCTAGACTTAGAACTATATGTGAAGGATGGGGCTCTACATAGCAGGTTATTCCGCAAAACAACAGCATGCAATGCAATTCTTCATAGCAATAGTTGTCATCCTATCCATCAGATAAATGGTATCCCCTACGGTGAATTTATGAGAGTGAGAAGGAACTGTAGCGAGGAACAAGAATTTGAAACCTGTGTACAAGACATGCAATCCAGGTTCTCCAAAAGAGGTTATAAACCTCAGATCATTTCTAAAGCGGACAAAAAAATCAAAAAAATAAGCAGGGAATCAACCTTAACACCGAGGAATCCTAGAACTGAAAGAAACCAACAACCGGTGAGACTTATCACAGATTTCAACAAATTAAGTCCTGTGGTACGTAAGAGTTTTCACAAACACTGGGGGATCCTTAGTGAAGACAGAACCTTGGCAACTGCAATAGGGAGTCATCCACAAATACCTTTTCGCAGGGGAAGAAATCTAAAGAACAGACTAAGCCCAACGGTGCCCAAAGACACAAAGACTTGTGATTGGCTGACCCAGAAATCAAAAGGTTTTTTCAAATGCGGAATGTGCTCAATGTGTAGATGGGCTAAACATGGAATTGAGACATTTGTGGATCATAGATCTAAACTATATACAATCAAAACAAACATCAATTGTGACACGAAATTCACAGTGTACATTATTGAATGTGCCTGCAAAAGCAGATATGTGGGTAGCATGATTAGGGCACTCAGAGAACGCATAAGAGAGCATGCTAGAGCATATGCAACTAAGGACCCGAGATACCCCATGGCTATACATATGGCCTCATGCCCCGCACAAGGAAACATCAAATCCTTTACCTTCTATGGCATTGACGTTGTACAAGCTGCAGTAAGAGGAGGTAACAGGGAACTACGCCTTAGAAGACAAGAGGCGCTATGGATCATGCGTCTAGATACGACTAGAACCGGCCAGAACACGGATGATGAACTGCATTTCTTCTTGGGGTCAGACAGCTAAGTTGATCCCCTATCTGACATTTCATCTCAAAGATCTGTATCATATGTAGCAAATGTACAACTGAATCTACATAGAGAGATGATTTTCACACTAAAGTACTGAAAGTGATAGTGTCTCTCAAAGAAACATATGTTTATTTGCACAATACATGTAATTGTCAGCCTTGGTTAAAATCGTAGACTGGTGTTAAGGAAATTACTACACAGATCATGCAGAATTATCATTATCTAAAGGATTGAATATTATAGATTTGAGGTCCCTATGTTCTTTTCCTCCCAATTTTGAAGGGAGTATGTTTTCAATTATATATTAATTTTGAACAGACTCTAGAATAGGTCACTTGGACCCATAGAATGATTTTCCCTTGAACTAGTTAAAATCACCCGACTACTAATTTTGTTAAGCAGCTGCGAATGACGTAAAAAATGTTCACACAACAATTTTCATTTGATTTTCTCACTCACACTTTTTCTAACTACTCCAGTACAAATTATACATAGATATTCACATCCACACTTGTTGTAACCACTCCAAGAATTAAATCAGAGTAAGTCATAGATATTAATCTTTAATTATTCTTTTCTCCTTACCAGTGAGACTCACCAACGTGAGTCCTGTAAGCTGTGTTAATCCAAGAATAAATCAAAATACTCCGTAAATATTTACCATATTCACACTGATTCTAACCACTCCAAGATATAATTCAGAATAAGCCATAGATATTAGCAATCATATATTCTTTACTCCTTACCGATGAGACTCACTTAACACGAGTCCTTTAGGCTATGATAAGCAAAATACTCCATTACAGGACCCTCACATTCACATCTACTCTAACTTGTCCATGTTTTTAACCTAAATAATTCAATGATAGTAGTCCATTAAATTTTCTTATATTCGTGAGGGTTACTAAACGCGAAATCTGTAGGTTAAGTTAATGACAATATTCCGTTACGAGTCCGAGGGGAAGTAACTCTTCCTTTTTTGCCAGTGATTGTTTCTGTTAACTTGAAGCGGTCTAGCTTTTCCCGCGACCGGCGCTTTCAAAAGGGGCGGGAACAACTGCCTTGTTGTTCCCGCACTTGGTGACCGATACCGAAGCTGAACGAAGCTTCACGGGCTGAACACGGGTAAGAATCGCGCCGACCCACGTATAAAACGACCTCTCCTTTTGAACACATTCACAGTGAAGGATCCCCGTTTTTAATACCCACGTTTGCTGTATTTTAATTTCCAGCCTGAATACCGCTAATTGACAACTTCTAGCTGTTAAACTTCACAGTCAAGCAACTCGCTGACGGCAACCGGACATACCGACTGGTGCCGTTTTCTTCCACATAAATACACACCCGATAAGGACCGGGTTGGAACTATCACCGGTTCCCCGGTGAGTTTGTTGAACCAGAGAGTCATCATCATTATATACGCGAGATAGCGTAGCCAATAAATGCACCAACAAACCCGCCCCTCTCCTTTTTCCCATTTCCTACAGACCACGCTCCTCGATCGATCAGATCAGGTAATAACTTCAAACCCCCTCATTTTCTTTCGCAGCTGTAATTTTGAAATTACTCTCTCGAGATTACATCGTGGCCAGAATTTAATCGTTCCTGTTAGACTTTAGTCACTGCCATTACCGCAATAGAGTGACATGGCTCATTTTCTACTGTCACCGTATGCCTAAAATAATACAACGTTACTTATTAACGAAGGATAACATTAAGAAAAGGGTATTATACTTTTAAATGTCACCGTATGCCTAAAATGATACAGGGTTAACGTGCTAACGAAGGGAATTGTTGAGAATAGTGTAAAGGCTTTGAAGTTACAAACATTTTTGGCTACTTACATGAGTCATATTATCTTTCGAGAACCTCCTGCATAATCGCTTAAACATGATTAGTATGTTAATACAGGAATTAGTTATTTAATGAATACAAGAATCTTGCTTTGCAATCAATTATAACTCTTTTCAATTATTAATTAGTGATGTTGTATACTCGGGTAATATAGTTTCCGTAGTACAAACCTAATGCAACTTAAATTCATGGATTTCCTTCTGACGAGTACCTTGGTGATCATTTAGATTTAACGATGAACTATTGATGTCGAAATGTATATTTAAGGCATGTATATGTTGTGTTTGTATCTCAATAATTCGCTTTACCATTTTGAGCATTAAGAAATTGGCATACAGTTTACCACGAATATGGTATAGACACAGTCATTATACTTTGAACAGCTTTCAATATACAATTGTTTTTTTAGGTTAAATCTGATTTTAAAGTGATACCGTCAATATAAATAAGTCACCTCACTACGCACCTTTTCATGAGTACAGATAGGAATTTACGAGATACTTAGCTTTCCTCAAACGCGCCGTATGTCACGACACATTACTCTATGGCACTATTTTTTGATGTTATTAAACAGAAATCAAGCTCAATTTGAGCTTTGGTACTTGAAGTCACCCTTTTGTTCTACTCCCGCCCCTCATATGTTGGTTTCCACTTCACTGGTGTCCCCCCCTTTCTTTTTACACGTACTTCTCATCTGTTCATGACATTATTTTGCTTTCTATTATATTTCTTATAGTCGTGAAGATTCACAGCCACATGCTGTGATGAAACACGTGTAGGCTTTAGTAACAAAGACAGTGATTCCCAAGGGGTGAACACTGATGATAATAAAAACTTTTTGAAAAAAACACATTTGGCTGATCTATCCCAAAGGAGTGAATATTTGTACACATGATCAATATTTAATTACGCATAGTGTGCTCTGGATCTTTGCCAGAGCTCTGAAGGGTGATCGGGATATTGTACTTATGCTGGGGTGCTCAGGAGGGTTTAGGTGGATGTCTGGTTCTGACAAAGGAGATAGTCAGAATAGTGTAGATAGTGGGGTTACTAGGGGGTGAAGGGTGGCGTTCAAGGGCTGCAGACGACAGGTTGAGCTTGGATGTATTGGGGTGAGGGGGCGAGGTGCATCTCGTGGGAAGTTGGGAAGGAGTAGAGGTGCATGGAAAGGTGGAAATCTTGGAGCTTAAAAGTGAAATGGCAGCTACAAGCTGGGAAATGGAGGTGATAAGAGAGCCTAGCTTATTTTCCAGAGAGAGTAAGGCAGAGCACGGAAGGTTGGGTGGCTCGATGGAAACAGTAGGGGGTGGAATTGGTGGTGGAAGGCAGGGAGTGGTGGGGGACAGGAGGTGAGTTGGGTTAGAGGGTTCAAAAGTGGGGAAAGATGGAGGTTAAGAGCGGGAGTTGGTGAATCGGAGGTGAAGGAAGAGTTGTCTTTGTTGGTGTTGCAAGAAGGAGGGGAATTAAGGACAAGTTTAGGGGGAGATGGGTGCGGAACACGGTGGTAGGGTAGAAGGAGAGGGGAGGACTGTGTGGAGTCATGGGAATGTAGGAAGTTTGGGAGGAAAGGAGGCGAGGTGGTTGTAGAGGTCCTGTCAGCTAGGACAGGTGGCTGTGGGGGAACGGGCATCTGGCAGAGTGAGGGGGGTTGAGAGAAAGGGAAATTGAGGAAAGGAAGTGTTTCTGCTGGGCTCGAGGGAGGGAAATGGAAAGGGTTACCAAGGGGGGAAAGGGAGCAGCACAGCATTGCTGGAGGAGTGGGAGGGAGGAGAGAGATGCAGTGGATTTGTGGAGAAATCGGGGTGAATAACGAGGGGAGGAGGGGGTGGAAGAGAGGTGGATGGAGGAATAAGGGGAGCGTAGGGAAAGTTAACTGGGGGAGAAGTGGACTAAAAAGGGGGTTACAGGAAGGAATATGGGGAGGAGAAGAGATTAGAGTACCGGGATGGTGCAGATCGGACGAGGAGCGTATTAGCTAGGGGTAAGGCTGAAGTGATGCGGAAGGGGGCTTACTGTGAGGGGGGAGGAATAGGAGAGAAGGTCACAGGGGAAGAAAGAGGGCTGACCTGTGCTTCTCGAGAGTTCAGCCAATTGGAGTGTAAGGGGGTCGGGGGAGGAGAAAGGGAGAAATGGGTGGAGCTGGAAGGAGAGTCAGGGGAAAACCCGTTCGCAGAGGAGGGGAGTAGGGAGGGGAAGAGGTGGTCAAAGAGCGAGAGACAGGTGTCTTTGCCTTGGATCATGACAGTACCATTGTTATAGAGTGAGATAGTGAGGTAGCCGTTGAAACACGCGGAGGGGGACATTTTTAGTTGTTTCCCATGAGGGATAGAGGAGGAGGAGGTGACGTTAAGGGAATTATATTAGCTGGTGGACCAAGAAGAGGTGTTGTGAGTGAAGAAAATGAAATCGTATTTAAACCTCCCGAAACGACCATTGCAAAATTGATAAACAAAAAGGGAATCTGGGAAATGTTCAATTGTGTTATGCTTCAATCGTTGTATTGCAGCTTTAGTAAATGATTTTGTAGCAATTAATTCCAGCCTTAACTCGAGTGGTGGACATATTGGGAAAATGAGGCGGAGGAGGGTGGGGGGGGGATATGAGAAGGGTTTACTTGGAAAGCGGTGGTGAGGAGAAGTAATAGGGCATAAAGGGGCACATATTCCGACGTTTGAGGTTCCGTGACAATTGTAAGTGGTGCTTTCGACTCGTACGAATATGGTCGAGTCTGGTATCTATGAACCGCAAATGACGAGTTTAGTAAGTGTGCGCAGTTTCGCTGTGCTAGCTTAAACCGTTCGTTTGTTATGTGGGTTTTTCATCTGTACCCACGGGTTCCATCTTAGATACGGCATCCATTTTGTCTCTTGCCCTCAAGTAGCCAGCGAACGGACGTTGTCCGCTTCGCGACCCTGGGACTCCCAAGATATTTGCGGAAGACACATGTTCTTTGTAAGTGTCTTTATGACGAGGGGGATGCTACTGTAAGGCAGATGACGCCGCTTGAGGCTCATCTTGCCGCACGGGCTTATTGTCTCAGCCGTGCATCTCATTAGGCACGTCCCTTTGATGCCTGCATCTCGTGTTTCCCGTTACCTCCCCTTTTACACCCTTTCCGATCTCCCCACTGTCTCCGTCTTCCTCTACACCTGTCCTTGTTCCTATTTCGATCTGTTTTACTGCTGATTGGAATTTGCTAATGGTGGGAAGATGTTTTTTTACAGTTGGGAACCGCCAAATGTTTCCGCACTTATGTTTCGGATCTCATGTGTTTCAAAGTGACCAAAGCGACCCCTCTGGGGGATAATTGTGAGAACCGAGTTGTAAACTTTTGTGTACCATGTTGTCTTATGGGTAAAAACTGTATAAAAGGAGCGATCCACAGAACCAATTTGAAGCAGTCTCCCCAAGTTGCACGCTGTGTACTTGTCGTGATCTCTGTGTTCCCTGCAGCAAATAAACCTTGAATCGTTGACGCCGAAGGAAGTGTCCCGTGTCTCTGTGACTTGTACGCCGGAGCAGGTTACCCACGAAGGTTTCAGGTGTTGTGCCCTGGCACCGCTGGGTCTTACAGAACCCAGTCCTTCAGTTGGCGCCCAACGTGGGGCTGCATCAGTGGTACCGGTCCAAGCCCGACGATCGTGAGGAACTTCGTGTGAAATCTCCGAGGGAAGGTGCACTCCGCTTCATCGATCCTGTTGTCGAAATAAGTGGCCCGAAGACTTTTCCCGCGAAGATTCCCGCCTCCGGACGGCTGCGACGGACTGCTGCCCTGACTGTAGACCTGTTTTGGCGCCTGGCGTAGACCTTGGTATAGCGAGACGATTGACGGGCCTTCCTGGTGACGCCATCGATTTTTGAGTTAAGTATTTGTGGGTCGCTCCCATAGCTCTTGGTTGTTGACACTTTAGCGAGTGTTTTTGTTGTACACGCTGTGTGAGTGTTTTTGTCGGTGACACTTTGCTAGCGTACTTTGTTGTGTTGTTTGACGACTGCAGCCGCCAAAAACCGAGGGTTTTGTTCTTTGCTGGGACTTGGTAAATCCCGTAACCCTTGAAGTTTGTGAAGCTCGGCTAGTGTGCAAGATGCCTGGTCGCAGTACTTTGTTTAGTTGTTTCAGACCTTGTGGTGCGGATTCCCGACTGGAGGACTCGTGTCCGATACCTCCGGTTGGAACTCCTACTTATGATCTATATAGCAAACATGGGCTAGGCCCAATTACCTTTAACGATTATTGGATTAAATATACAAAAAAGGACGGCGATCTTCGTTGGCCACCTCACGGTAGCTTCGAGGCGTCAATCTTAGATAATCTAGAAATGAAGTTGTTCGAACGAAAATCAAGGCCGGCCATGTTTGATGCCTTTCGGTTGTGGCGCAAAGAAGCCCGACAGAAAGAAATCAGACAGAATAAACGTAGTCAGCGAGATAATGTTGCTACCATAGTGAAGAAAGCTGAGCAGTTCCAGCGTGATAAGGAGGATAAGGATAAGGAGGTGTTTGAGAGACTACAGCGTATGACCATAGATAAATGTTATCCTGCTTTGCCTACGGAGTCGGACAAGAAGGAAGAGGTAGTTGAGGATCCTTTAATGTCCTATCTTATGAAGTCGCCACCCCCGTACGTACAGGGTACCGCAGCTCCTGTGGTCCCTGCCGTACCTGTCCTTCCACCTATTCCTCCTCCACCTGTTCCTCAATCTGCACCCGTTCTTCCGACTGTTCCCGCTCCTTTGTCTGTTTCTATTCCTACTGCTCCTCCGCTTCCACATACTCCTGCTCCCGCTACTGCTCCTGTTTTGTTAACCCCTGTTGCTGCTACTGTTTCTACTCCTTCTCTTGTTAGCCCTGTGTCTTATTCTTCTCCCTCTACCCGTAGTCGCAATTCTCCTCTTGCGGCTAGCTTCTTTCAGTCGCTCGGACCTGTTCATGGGTCCGCTGGTTCCGATGGTCCCCAGAGACGAAGTCAGCTTCCTGGAAACAGAGAACGCATTGCGCTATATAATATGGCGATGGGTTGGATGGTAAATCCGCAGAGAAATCCACCACGTGTTGTCCTCGAAACGTTTTGTCAATTCAATATACCAACCCAGAGATACGTGTTTGATGAAATGTGTAAGTTCCTTCATGATCAGATAGCGGCCGATGCGCCTGACGAGGTACTGACCGCCCTGTCTGAGCTTCGGCTTCAGTTCGCAACTGGACTGATAGTAGATACCAATGTCCGACGTGCTATTGAGCGGTTACTATCTTTTTGTCCCGCTCCGATACCTTATGCATTGTTTATTGAGGATATTGAACTCCAGCCAGATGAGTCTGGCCAATATCCCATGCGAGAAGTTCCACCGGTTTGGATGCCAGGTAACCCCGCAGCTGCCCCTCCGGTCCCACCGTATTTTCAGAGAGTATGGATACATCTCCCGTGGAAAAGATCGGAAGTGTTACAGGTGAAGCAATCTTTGCCTGACCCTCGCAAAAATCCTACAGGGTATTACAAAGAATTATCGCAGCTCGTAGATGCTACGATAATGAATCTTGCCGATATCGACATGTTGTTTGGCAATGTCGTACCGCAACCGGTATGGGCTAAGATTCGCCAGCAAGATCACGCAAATGAATTAGGTGGTGATTGGGCGGCCATCTTGGCGGCAGATGCTTTACAAACTGGTGGAGCTAAACCTGAGCAGTTGATTGCTGCCCTTCCCCAAAGAATAATAACGTTAATGAAGACTCTTATGCCGGCTATGAGGGTAAACTGGGACAAATTGTCAGCCTGTAAGCAAAAGAAAGATGAGAGTGTTTCCGACTTCTTTACGAGGTTTGAGGAAGCATTCATTGACCATAGTGGTCAGGATATGGGTACTGAGGGTGGTCAAAGGTTGTTTGTGGATAAATTTGTTTCAAATTTATTGCCCGACTTGAGCAATAAATTGAGAAATTCGGAGAGTGCATGGGCCGTTTCCACCTCAGCTCAGATATTGGCTACGGCACAATATTATGAGAATAGAGAGAAAGAAGAGAATGACCGTGCTGACAAAAAGACGAAAGAGCTGAAAACTAAGGTGTTGTTGCAACAAGCGTATCCTCCGCGGTCAAATCAGAATAATTCACAACAGAATCGATCGCAGTCGCAATCGAATCGGTCACAGCCGCGTAATGATTCCTCCTCCCAAAGATCATCGTTAGGGTACAATCAATGTGCTTATTGTAGACAGGAGGGACACATTAAATTTAACTGCCCTGTTTTAAACGAACGTAATAGTGGTAATTCGTCTAAAGGAGGTCGTGGTGGTTCACAGCAGGCGTCACGTGGTAGAGGTCGTGGTGCTCAGAATGATCGCTCAGATAACTCATCTAATTCTAATAACTGTTTTGATCAACGTGGATCATCGCAAGGACGATCTGCGCAGTACAATGTAGACGATTATTACGTCGATCAGGGAACTGACGGCAGTAATTACTAGGACAGCCGAAGACAAGGAGAGGGAGTGGTATCAGTTCCGGTTGATCAGAGAGGGCCTTACGTCGCAGTTGCTACATCGGGCGTCGTTGAGCCTTTTCTGTTGGACACTGGTGCAGCGAAAAGTTCTATCATGCATTCGAAACTCCCTGGCGCACCTTTGTCTGGCTTAACAAATGTTTCCGTTGGATTCTCTGGCGCCCCCGTTAGCAATCCAGTTTCGCGCCCTTTGCCCCTTCAAATTGGGCCACGTGAGCTAGAAGCTCCGTTGATTTTAACCACGGGTTGTGGCGAGAATCTTTTGGGCCTGGATTTGCTTAAACGTTTGTACGCAACCTTGTATTGTTCTCCTGCGGGTATAAAGCTTACGTTAGGAGAGAGGGTTGTCTCTCCTATGTATTTGTCTCTTGATAAGCTTCCACCGGAATTGAGTTCTCTTCCTGCGTCTTTGTGGGCGACGGGTCCAAATGACGTGGGCCTACTTGATATCTCCCCTTATGTTGTTCAGTTGAAATCTAATGTGCGATTGCCACGTATTCCCCAGTATCGTATCTCCCTTGATGGTGAACGAGCGCTGTTGGCGATCATTTATGATCTAATCAAGAAAGATGTTATTGAAGAGACTCGGGGAAACGTGTGCAATAGCCCTGTACTGCCTATTCTTAAACGCACAGATCCTACAAAACCGCCTGTTTATCGTTTTGTTATCGATTTACGGGAGCTGAATAAAATTGTGGTTCCTCAATTCCCTGTTGTGCCTGACATCACGGCGCTCCTGACTCTGATTCCAGCTACTGCATCATGGTTTTCGGTGATTGATTTGAAAAATGCGTTTTTCAGCATCCCGATTGCCGAAGAGAGCAGGGACCTTTTCGGTTTCTCTCTCGGTGGACGAAGCTTCCGGTTCAAACGCGCTCCTCAGGGCTACTGTGAAAGTCCATCGATTTACAGTCAAGCCTTGAAGGGTCAACTGGATGCGTTTCGGTTGCCGGTTGGTGCGGCCTTGATCCAATACGTTGATGACTTATTGGTGGCTGCCGATACTCAGGACATTTGTAAAATAGCTACGGTGTCATTGCTGCAACATCTCTGTGAGCTAAATCATAAGGTGTCCCCTTCTAAACTCCAATATTGTTGTCAAGAAGTAACCTATCTAGGTCACTTATTGTCAAAGGAGGGAAGGAGATTGACCCCAGAGAGAATTGCAGCGATTGCGCGAATGGCTGTGCCAAAAACCCAAAGAGATGTGCGTGCCTTTCTAGGTATCACGTCATACTGCAGGCAATGGATTCCTAATTTTTCATTGCTAGCGAAACCATTGGTGGCTCTTACGTGCAAGGATGTTCCAACTCCTTTACCATGGACGGAAGAATGTCAGAAAAGTTTTTCTGAACTACGTGATTCATTGTGTTCGGCTCCTGTGTTAGGTACTCCTGACTATAGCAAGCCGTTTACGCTATATGTTCACGAGAAGGAAGGTTGTGCTTTGAGTGTCTTAACGCAACCTTTTGGTGGTAAGCAGCGTCCATGTGCATATTTTTCCTCGACCTTGGACCCAGTAGCTAGAGCATTGCCGAGTTGTTTACGAGCAACAGCGGCAGCTGCGGTCTCCATCCGACAATCAGCAGGATTGGTCATGGATAATATGCTTACGGTGATGGTTCCGCATGCAGTCGATACTCTTTTAAATCGTACGAAAACTCAGCACTTGACGAGTGCGAGGTTGTCTGGGTACGAGTTGACGTTATTGGCAAGCCATATTCAGATAAAACGTTGTAATGTCTTAAATCCGGCAACTTTGTTACCAATTAGTGCAGAGTCAGATGAAGTAGCAGAACATGACTGCTACTTGAGGACTGAAGAGGAAACAAAAGGTCGAGTGGACCTTAAAAACACCCCATTGGAAGATCCGGATGGCACTCTGTATGTGGATGGGTCATGTTTTAAGTTGTCGAATGGTGATGTGACTACTGCTTATGCAGTTGTAACATTGAATACTGTTGTTGAGACTGCAAGATTGAATCAGAATTCTGCCCAAGCTGCGGAATTGATTGCTCTCACTAGAGCATGTGTGTTAGCAAAAGGTAAACGTGTGAATGTGTACACCGACAGCCAATACGCTTTTGGTGTAGCGCATAGTTTTGGACGATTGTGGCGAGAGAGAGGTTTCTTGACGTCGCACGGTACGAAGATTCAGCATGGCCAGCTTGGGAATGATCTTTTGGATGCATTGACTTTGCCTACGCAAGTCGCGATTGTTAAATGTAGCGCGCATCGTAAAGTGACGGATGATGTTGGTCGTGGTAATGCGTTTGCGGATGAGATTGCTAAGGAGACTACCCGGAACCTTAGTACTCGAATGTATGTGACGAGTTCGGTTAGGTGGCCTACGGAATCGAGTATGTGTGAAGACACCATTGAAAGTGTGAAAGAAATTCAGAATGAGGCCACCGAGACTGAAAAGGCGAAGTGGAAAGAAAGTACGGGAAAGTTGGATGCGAGTGGTTGTTGGATTGATTTGTCGGATCAGAAAAGATGGTTGTTGCCTGATGCGTATGTACTGGCCGTTGTGACAATGGCACATGGGTTAGCACATATTAGCGTGAAAGGCATTTGTAAATTGTTGTCGCCTGTGTGGAAGAATGATGGAATTACGAAATGTGCTGAACGGTTGGTGAAGAATTGTATGGTGTGTATGATGTACAATCCTGGCAAAGGAACCCCAACTCCTCCTGGCAGTTTTGCTCCCCCTTCGTATCCCTTTGAGGTGATTCAATTGGACTTCATCCATATGGAGCGATGCAATAACCTGAAATACGTGTTAGTTGTGGTTTGTGCATTCTCCCGATGGATCGAGGCCTATCCTCTCAAAGACAATACTGCTTTGTCTACTGCGAAAATCCTACTGAAGGAATATTTTCCTCGGTATGGAATGCCTAGAGTCGTGTGGTCAGATAACGGAAGTGAGTTTGTTGGAAGTGTGATGAAGAGTGTGTGTAAGGGCCTTGGAATAAATCAAAAATTCCACAGCGCCAATCATCGCCAGTCAGCTGGATTGGTTGAAGGGTATAACGGCACCCTTAAACTAAAGCTAGCGAAAATTCAGGCTACGACTGGTCTTTCGTGGCCTGACGCTTTGCCCTTAGCATTACTGTCAACTAGGGCGACTGTACACTCCCGAATAGGGCTTAGTCCCTACGAAATAGTGTTCGGCCGTCCTGCGAATGTGTGGGGGGTTCCTAGGCCAGGAATGTTTTCTGATCTTGAGTATCCAATGTTGATTGACTATTTACATGACTTGACTGCTAAACTGAGGTTAATTCACCAACAGGTTTACGACGCACTGCCGACGCAGACGGAGGGTCCAGGCCACCAGCTCCAGCCTGGAGACTGGGTGGTGACACGCAACTTTTCACGCAAGAATAATCTGGACCCGAGGTTTACCGGACCTTACCAGGTGCTCCTGGCCACGAGGACTGCCGTTCGTTTTGAGGGGCGTAAAAATTGGGTGCATGCCACCCATACGAAGCGAGTCCCTATCCCTTCACCGGCAGACCCGTGGGTAAGGAAAGGCATTGCGTCAACAGAAACAGAAACATTGCCGGCGTTTGTACCTTTCAGCGACGCGCAGCCTGTTGGAGAATCCTCAGCGCAGCAGAAAGACACTGTTGAACAATTGTCAGCAAAAGACTCAAGACCAGAACAATTGACTGATCAGCAGGACGCTGTCTCTTCTACGGATCCTTTGTTCGACGAGCAGACACGTCCCGGGAAACACCGATATTCTTTGCGATCTCGCACTAAGGACAAATAAAAATATTTTGTTTTGCTGAATTAACGACTGCATTATCCCCGTTTCCCGTGATCAGTTTTGAACATACGTATCACTATAATTTTTATATATATATATATATATTGAGCTTCCTCCCTTGTATCTTTTTACTTCCACAGCCAAGAGACTTTGTGCTTGTATATACATATTGTGTATTGAAGGCCGTAGGGCCGCGCGCGTACTTCCTTCTGGATAGTAGGTCTTGACGCTAGGTTAAAGGCCGTCGGTTCCTAGGAACTCCTAGGGATTGACTATTGCTACGCAGAACGAAGTGCGTCAAGAAACGTTGCGGACGGTCGTAGGGAATGGCATTCTCGAAGCTGAATGATTTGGAGGGAGCTAAGGCGCACAGACTCAAGCTGCAGCAACTCAGTCGTACCAAATGTTTCATATTGCAACTGTTTGTATTGTTTTTGACTGCTTCTGCATTATTGGCGGGTGGGGTGTACTACACGATGTCTTACTTCTTACCTGCTACACCTACTCCTACTCCTTACCCTAATCTCACCTCTACTGCTTCTCCCCATTCCTTTCACATGTTACCGGAACACGAGCAGGCTAGACGTGTAGAATTCCGCAACAATTCCTTTATTCAGCTCCTTCACCAGCATCAGTTAGTGGTTAACACTACTAATTGTTGGGTGTGTGGGTTGATGCCACATACTACGGATAAGGGAATTCCATATCTGGTGTTACCGTATAGTTCCCAAGGGTCAGCTCGAGCATTCCAAACAATGTTTCGAAGCGCACTGGGTTTCCACCCCATTCGAGAACCACGTTCCCCCTACTCTGGTCCTACCTCGTATCAGAAGCCTTTGTCGATAGCCATAGAGGATTTAGATAGCGATATCTATGATCCCTCGCTTATCCCTGAAGAAGAGGTACAAGCCTATAGAGTCCTAAGTAGAGGTGAATATAGTGTGTTCACTAGCGAAAAGCAGCTTAAAAGCTCGCCTCCAATATGGGTCGTACCCCACACTGGTAATTTCTGTCTTATGGGTCGTGGTCGAAGATCGCAAGCCCGACTTGGAGCAAGTGCTTGCACTGAAAATTACATTCTGCCGATGTCCTCGTCCCCTGTGTTTCTGGCTGCCAAGGGTACATACTTTATCTGTTATGATCGTGCATATGCATGGTTGCCCGCTGACTTCATGGGCTCATGCTTCATTGCAAATCTGTTGCCTCCGACGTTCACTGTAGATGCCGATTATCACAAGACTAGAGTTGTGCGAGGCGTAATTAGTGAAGAGGATACTGCCGGTCAAGAGGCAGGAGACTTTTTCAAGGGTTTCCTCCCGTTTTGGGGACCTATGGTTAACAGTAGGAACCTGAGACAGTTGACTCGAGTGGTAGAATCGACAGCTAATATTACTGCCAGTGCCCTTGGTAATATCACCACAGAACTTCAGGCGGAGAGACTTATGACGTTACAAAACCGTATGGTTTTGGATGTCATCTTAGCAGATCGCGGTGGGGTATGTAAGGTGATCCATTCGAGCTGCTGCATTTTCATTCCAGATAATGCTCCAACTGTCTATCAAGCCATCTCGAGGTTGCATAAGATCTCCGAATCCATACACGTGGATGTAGGGGATTGGACGCTGCTAGGATGGTTTTGGGGCCTGATGTCGACTCGGGGTTGGAAAATTCTGATGATCATCGGAGTTGTGGTAGTGTTCCTGTTCACGTGTTGCCTTTGTGTGCAGTGTGGTCCTGCCTTATGTGGCCTTTGTGCTACAACGTGTATGAGACAACCATCTGTTACCAAGGGGACTCAGTTGGACAGAGCTATGCTACAGCAACATCTCGATGGTCTGATGAATATCGAATATGATTCCGACTAGTGCTTGCCTACATGAGGGCAAAAGGAGCGTCTGAGGTTCCGTGACAATTGTAAGTGGTGCTTTCGACTCGTACGAATATGGTCGAGTCTGGTATCTATGAACCGCAAATGACGAGTTTAGTAAGTGTGCGCAGTTTCGCTGTGCTAGCTTAAACCGTTCGTTTGTTATGTGGGTTTTTCATCTGTACCCACGGGTTCCATCTTAGATACGGCATCCATTTTGTCTCTTGCCCTCAAGTAGCCAGCGAACGGACGTTGTCCGCTTCGCGACCCTGGGACTCCCAAGATATTTGCGGAAGACACATGTTCTTTGTAAGTGTCTTTATGACGAGGGGGATGCTACTGTAAGGCAGATGACGCCGCTTGAGGCTCATCTTGCCGCACGGGCTTATTGTCTCAGCCGTGCATCTCATTAGGCACGTCCCTTTGATGCCTGCATCTCGTGTTTCCCGTTACCTTCCCTTTTACACCCTTTCCGATCTCCCCACTGTCTCCGTCTTCCTCTACACCTGTCCTTGTTCCTATTTCGATCTGTTTTACTGCTGATTGGAATTTGCTAATGGTGGGAAGATGTTTTTTTAAAGTTGAGAACCGCCAAATGTTTCCGCACTTATGTTTCGGATCTCATGTGTTTCAAAGTGACCAAAGCGACCCCTCTGGGGGATAATTGTGAGAACCGAGTTGTAAACTTTTGTGTACCATGTTGTCTTATGGGTAAAAACTGTATAAAAGGAGCGATCCACAGAACCAATTTGAAGCAGTCTCCCCAAGTTGCACGCTGTGTACTTGTCGTGATCTCTGTGTTCCCTGCAGCAAATAAACCTTGAATCGTTGACGCCGAAGGAAGTGTCCCGTGTCTCTGTGACTTGTACGCCGGAGCAGGTTACCCACGAAGGTTTCAGGTGTTGTGCCCTGGCACCGCTGGGTCTTACAGAACCCAGTCCTTCACGTTGGGTGAAGATATCAGAACTAATGTGCCGTCAGGGAAGTGAGGTGGGTATTTGTTAGGCCCTTCATCTAGGACTACATGATGCCACCTGGCACTAGATAATATTTACATGGGAATTGTTTACAAATGATAGGGCTAACTTAACCACTTTCAGAACCATCACAAAACAAATATAGTCAAAGTAGAACAGAATATAAACAAACACCCAGTGACCATTTTCTACACTTGGTTTTGGAACCATACCCGTATTGAGGATACAACAGTGTACAAATACCTCAGAGTCAACATTGATAATGGCGGCCACTTTACAATTCAGAAAGCTAGCGTTAGAGGTAAGGGCATTGCTGTAGCAATCGCTTTAAAAGCACTAAATAGTAAACTCTCTAGTCCTACTCTCTTGCCCCTGTCACAAGTAATACGAGCCAAGCTCCTGCCAACAATTACTTATGGGAGTGAAGTACAGAGAGGCAGAGATGCAATGATTTTGGACAATACAGTTACAGCTGCATATAGGTTTTCAGCCTGCCCAAATACACCACCCCAGCTCAAATCAGGATTGAGTTTGGTAGACAGAAACAGCTTCTGGCAAGACAGGGGGCGTACATAATCGTTTGGGACAAAATCCGGAAAGCCAAAAAGGGTACCATAAATGAATATTTATGGTTGGAATTAGAGCGAAACCCAGCCTCCCCAGCCTCCCCAGCCTCCCCATCCTCTAAGTACCTGAAAGACAGCCTGGTGAATCTCAGCTTGCAACAGCTTTGGAATACCCCTACCGACCATACAATGGTTAAAAAACTGGTAAAGAAAACTATTAAACATCTCTCATGGACTGAAGACAAGGCATCACTTGCGAAAAGGTCTCACGGATGGATGACCTTAAACTCTTATTCCGCACAAGCACAACAGAGCTATCTTGATTTGGGGTACTCGAAAACTACTAAGTTTAATTTTTTAAAGTACATATTGGGCCTGTTACCCTGTATCTGCCATTTTCTACACTGGCGCCATGCCTATGTGGCATGGCGCCTGAGGACATGTTGCATCTGTTGTGTTCCTGCGACAAATTGCTGGAGGAACAAAAACGCTTGCTAAAGTTTCAATTTAACCAGCAAGGAATAGGCTCACGAAGACAAGCAATCCTTGCCTGCTTTTCACCCAATAACCCGCAGTTGAATTGCAGCTTTGTGAAGTTTATGAAGGTGGTGGAAAAGAAAATGTTAAAATTAGACTCTTAATTGTCCCTTAAATAACATTATGAATTATATTATATTTCATTTTAACAGACTACTATTGGACCCTAAGCTCCTGAGAATCACTAACATTAGGGGAAAAGAGCATAGGGTGGAGCAAAATCTGACTAGCAAAATCTAAATATGCAACCAACTGTAGAGGTACTCAGAACAGGGTGCGGAAATCATACTACAAGAAAAACATTCCTAGCATCACATAAATGTACAAGGGCATAGCGCCCTAAAAACCTTGCAGTATCCCTGGCCAACTGGCCTTCTCAGAGGGAACTCCAATGCCCTGAATCCATAGTGTCAATGGTGCTGCCAGTGCAGCGGGAGTCCTAACTCAATCAGAACTGTCCCCAAGGATAAAGTTGCCTAAATGGTGCAGCTGGCACTACTTGCTGCGCAGCTGTAAAAGGCCTAAACGGTGCAGCTGCATTACTTGCTGCGCAGCTGTAAAAGGCCTAAACAATGCAGCTGGCACTACTTGCTGCACAGCTGTTAGTGACCTAAACGGTGAAGCTGGCACTACTTGCTGTGCAGCTGTAAAAGGCCTAAACGGTGCAGCTGTAGATGAGGCAAAGGCCGCCAGGGCGCCGATACTACTGTTTTCTTCCGCAGAGCTTCCGAGGCTCAAAAATATAATTTTGGCCTTTTTCTGCCCGGTGTAAACTCTCGAGAACGATGTTATTCTCCCCAGTTACACAGAGCCTCCGGGCCCCTCTTGTCAGCATTCCCCGTGTGGGGTGGGGAACAGACACATAGACACCATTGTGCTATTATTTTGCAGAACTTTGCTTGCTGTAGCGTTTCAGCATGAGATTACACTGCAGACATGGAACATAGCAGGCCAAAGGCAGGTAAACACGCGTAGCTAACCAGACGCACTTTCCCTCTCTCCTGATCACTGTGGTTGCTCTGCCATTTTGGAAACGAATTTCCTTTTACCCTGATCGTTACGGTGCATGCATATTATGTGTGGTAGCTTGCTTCTGACAGATGTGTGGGCAACAGCATGCGTTTAGACAGGCTGGTGCTGCTTTATAATGAGTCCGCTTTGAGTTGTGGCGGCGAGTGTTACCAAATAACATGTAGCAGATCAGGACACTCGGGCGCCATTGCAGGGTCAGGCATGACGAGATCGTACAAGCAAATCCTTCAGATTATCCATAAATGTATCCAAAAGTGCAGTCACCCCCCTTCATTCACTGGGATTGCTGCAGAGGAACTTGATCTCTCAGCTTTTATTTCAATGTTTTATCTTCCGAACTCGGACGATCCATACGCCGCCATTTTGTTGAGTTTGTGTCTTGCAGATCTCGCAAACTTCAACTGCAGATTACGTCCACTCTGGGTCATAAAACCTGTTTCTTCCATTCACCTCTTGTGCTGTAGACTCTTACGGGGTGAAAACTGCACAAGGTCTTGAGGTACAGCCATTGCTTCCAGCTGGGGGGGCTCTGATACGGTTCCGGTCCACGGTGTGCTCCCGGTCCGGAGGCCATTCAGAATCTGGCTAGGAGGTCCCCTAGAATTTTATGTGGTGTATAGTACACAATGATCCCTACTCTACACCAGATATACACAGTAGCTTATGACCAAGGTATACTACTGGTCTCACTTCGGGGTGCCGTGTTGGTGGTGCTACTTAAGTCAGGTAAAGACCCTCTACAGAAGGGTTAGTACCACCACCTGTCCCTCCTGACATAGATTACAAAATATTGGGCAGAGTGCTGGCCACCAGCCTAAACCTATGTCAACTCTTTATGCTGCTAGAATGGGCACGCACAACAGAGGAGCCAGCATGAATAGCCTCTCTAGATATTGAAATGGCATTCAACATCTTGGGGTGGGAGCACCTTAATGCTGTATTAGCAGGTTATGGTATAGGCTCTCAGTTCCTGCAATGGATTAGGCTGCTATACAATGCGCCACAGGCCAGTGTCAAGACAGGTCGCATGATTTTTAACTCCTTTAATACCGAACGGTGCACCAGACAGGGGTAGCCCCTATCACCAATTATCTTTGCCCTGGCGATGAAGCCACTGCCCTGCCCTCTACATAGCAGTGTAATTGACTGTGGCATCAGGGCACGCAACCAATGGCATATTATCTCGCTATACTCCGATGATGTTCTCGTCTATCTCCGAGGTCAAAATGCAGTGTTACATGGCTTGATGGAACCGCTGGACACCTATAAACATATATCTGGCCTAAACATAAACTGGGGAAAACCTTTCTTGTTCCCAATAACACCCCTGACTCCAGAACAAAGGACAGGATTACCAAGTGCCCCATTCACCTGATCTTACGACTCCTTCAAGTTCAAATATATCATTGACAAGTAGATCTTGTTGACAGTAATCTGGGCAGGGTGATCGCCAATTCCCGCTTTTCCCTAATATTCTGGACAGGATTGCCATTGTCCCCCATAGGACGTAAAGCCATCTTTAATATGCTACTGCTTCCCAGACAACTGTATTATTTTTCGGCACTCCCCTTTCAACTACCAAGAAAAATTGTTTCGAGACCTGAAATCGCTCCTAATATCTCTAATCTGGGTAAAGACCAGAGTCGGAGTCGACCTTACAAAACTCAATGCCCCAATCACGGAGTTTGGTCTGGGGCCCATAATTATGCAGCTGCAGAGCTGCAATGTCCAATGTGGTGGTTAGCATGCCGCAATATCAGCAAATTAGGCCCCTGGGTGACCGGCCTACAACAGCCCAATCTGCTGGGGTGGCTGTCTGGCTCCAAGTCAAAGATCCAGAAGGAGCTGGGAAATATACTAATATCTACTGCTCACAGCTGGTGGTCCCACTATGTAATAGGAAGGTACTCACCTCCACCCTATGCTTCCGACCTACCCCTCGGTGTACTCCCCAGTCCACATACTAGTGTAATACACCCAGAAATGGGAGACTGGTCCGCGGCTGGTTTAACCACCTGGGGAGACTTATTCTTTGACTCAAATCTCTGCAACTTTAATACATTAAGGGATGACTATGGCATATCCCTGGTTCCTTTCTACTGTATGCGTCACCCACGCATCAATTATTTAAGACGTGGGGCAAAAAGCATGACATACCTAAAACATATAGTTCATTACAAACACTATTAACACATGGTTTGGGTAGGAAATCAATCACCACACTGTGTTAGTTCAATGAGACCAGATGTCATGCTCCTACAAGCACTACTCAGAGAATACTGGGATTCAGCATTGACAATCACACTAACAGATAAACAGTGGGCATAATGCATAGGGTTCCCAAAGGCAATATCCACTAATGCTAGAATTAAGCATGCTCAATTTAACTAACTCTACCACATGTACCTCACCCCACACAGGCTGGCACTTATGTACGCAAACACCTCCGATATATGCCCTAGATGACAAAACTCCGATGCCATGTTTATTCTTATGGTATGGATACTAACAGCGTACTGGAATGACGTGGCCACCACACCCTCTGAGGCCATGGACAAGACAACCACAGCACAGGGTCCACACTTTCTACTAGGCATTATCAAGGGTAACACACATCATAAACTTATCAACAAATCCCTGGACCTAGCACTAGACCAAGCTAAACATAGAATGGCCATGTCCTGGAAGTTGAATTCAGCACCTCAAACACATGTGTGGCTCTTCAACCTTCACAGGGCACTAGTGGCTGAACACAAGCAGATGCAATGTAATGCTCTAAATATCCCCATTGCTACCAATACCCCAGACTGGCACAAATACCTCACATTCATAGAAATAAAACTGAATTTCTCATCCTCCAACCCGGCCCACCCAGGACCAGCCACCTCCCAGGGATAGTGGATGCCCCTAATGACGATCTCCCCCATGTTAGCATCTGCTCACCCTCATCCCATTCTTTTCTCCCCTAGCCATCCATCACTTGCACAATTAAGAACCTACAGCCCGGCTCTACTCTGAAGCCCCCAAAGTCACACCAAAATGTAGCCCTCCTCTACGCATAGACATGGGTAGTACCGTTCTTTCCAATTACTAATATGAATTTACACTTCTAGGTTCACAATGATATGTCCAGCGTCAGTGTCCATCAAGGCATTCTCAAGGTACATGTCAGATACTAAAATGTTAAATGTTTGTTGATGGTGTATTGTGGTACTACAGGATCCCATTGCAGCATCAATATTAGACTGATGCATATACTACATGCAACAGTTGGTTTCTCAGCATATTGTTGTTAAATTATATGTATTACTCCCATTGCCCAAGGGGATGTGTAAGCAATATCGAAATTATTAAACATTGTAAAAAAAAAAACAGCTGCAGCCACACCGCAGAACTCTCAAGGACCAACCATCACTGCATGCATTTTGCATTTGCCATGCCCATCGTACACCACTGTCATCATTGCCGCGGGGCAGATAGATCAAGGTCACCAAAGAATTTCTCATCAACTCCGGCACCACAACCACTCAGCAAATGCCTATGGACTCCAACACCACAGCACGCAACCTCCACCGATGAATCTCCAACTGTGCTGATACACTGTTACCCCTCAAGAAAAGACCAGGCAAGCAATACTCCAAGAAGGACAGCTGATTCACTCCTGCCCTCAAGGAGTCTAGACACACCTGCAGGTGACTCGAGAAAAGATGGAGGAACAACAAAACCCAGGAAAATCACGCAACCTTCAAATATGCCATCAACACGCACCACCTCCTCCTGAAAACCACAAAGAAAATTACCCTCCAAGACAAAATCAACACCAACACACACAACAGCAAAGAACTCTTTGCCATCCTCAAAGAGTCCGCCAGGTCCAACAGGGAGACCACAGATGTTCCCCCGTCCCAAGACCTATGCAACAAACTCAGCATCTTCTTCCACCACAAGGTCAGGAAAATCTGCTACAGCTTTAATACCCTAGACCCAGCCCTTACGCCCACCACCATTTCACGCAACCAAGCCGTACCCCTATAGACCATGCTTTGCTGGACCCCACTCACAAAAGAGGACATGCGTAAAACAGCGAAGAACATCCACTGGGGTGCCCTGATGGATCCTTCCCTGTACCACATCCTCCACAGAGCAACCGCGGCCATCACCCCCCAGTTACACAGAACCATCATCTGCTCCATCAACACCGCCACCTTCTCCGATGACTGGAAGCACGCCAAAATCAACCCCTTGCTGGAGAAGCTGTCCTTCAGACCTATCTCACTCCTCTCGTTCGCAGCCAAGGTCATTGTGAAGGCCATTAATGCCCAACTCTCTGAGTTCATCAAAGTGAGCCAAATCCTGAACACCTCCCAATGCAGCTTCCAAAGCAACCCCAGAACGGAGACAGCACTCCTCCCTGCCACCAACGGCATCCGTTCCCTCCTCGACAAAGGCAAGACCACAGCCCTCACCTACTAGACCTCTCACCTACCTTTGACACCATCTTCAACTGCATCTTAATCGTGAGACTCCACAATGCCGGCATCCACGTCAAGAATCTGGACTGGGTCCACTCCTTCCTCACCTGCTGGATAGAGCTTATCAGACTACTACCATTCCTCTCAGAACCCACAGAGATCAGCCTTTGGAGTGCCCCAGGGTTCTTCCCTCTGCACCACCCTTTTCAATGTCTAAATGGCTCCTACACAGACAACACCCAACAGATCCTCTTCCTCACCAACGAACCCACTTCCACCAGAGCCAACTTACATAGTGGAATGAAGACCGTTGCTACCTGGATGACAGACAGTTGGCTCAAGCTCAATTCGGACAAGACCAAAGTACTTATTTTGGGACCCATCTCTTCAGTTTGATACAACTGCTGGTAACCAGCTGCTCTGGGATCTCCCCCCATGTCGACAGACCACGCACGAAACCTCAGCATCATACTGGACTCATCGCACACTATGAACCGCCAAATCAATGCAGTTTCCTCACACTCCGTCTGCTTTGAAAGACATTCAGATAAATCCCCACAGATCCATAATGACAGTCACCCACACTGATCACCAGCAAACTCAACTACGGCAACGCACGCTATGCCAGCGTCACCCAGATACAGCTCAATGAACTACAGAGCATCCTAAACACCACAGCCAGACTGGTCCTCGATATCCTCCACCACAGCCACATTATGCAACACACTTCCACAACTCCTCTGGTTTCCAGTCAACCAGAGAATCACTTTCAAGCTCCCTACTCACGCCTTCAGAGTTCTACATGACGAAGGACCATCATACCTGAACCACTGCCTCACCTTTCATGTACCTGCCAGACTACTCTGATCCTCCCAACTCCCCCTTGTATCCAGCCCCAGGATCTACAAAACCACCAGAGAAAGGTCATTTTTCTACCTCACTTCCAAGACCCGGAACACCCTGCTCCTCCAGCTCAGTCATTCCACGTCACTGACCTAATTCAGGAAGGACCTGAAGAGCTGGCTCTTTGAAGGATCCTTCACCCAGTCCGACCATCAGCCCACCTCCCCCAGTGCCTTGAGACCCTCATGGGTGAGTAGCCACACTAAACAAGACCCCGATTGATTAATTGAATCTCCAGTGCTCCACAATAAAAGAGGTTGACATATGCAAAGCCACCCATATGGAAGACACATATTTATAAACAACTCACTACCGGTGGGTCACTGCCTAGCTCAAATGGCTGAATTATCAAGTAATGACTGACAATGATGCTCATAGCACTATCTGATTACCCAAAGGAGATTCTATGAAGGGAGAAAAGTCAGAAAACTTCTCGCATGACTGGGGAACAGGATGAGCATTGTAGATGGAGGGTATTTGGACAACATATTGGAAATGGGAATATAGTGGGGCACAATATTATGTCTAAAATATTGAGGACAAGATTATTGTGTCATTTTTTATGGGTAAGTAAAGTGTTACTATATATACCTTCAGATATATGCACCTTAAAATATATATATATATATATATATATATATATATATATATATATATATATATATATATATATATATATATTTTAGACATAATATTGTGCCCCACTATATTCCCATTTCCAATATGTTGTCCAAATACCCCATATATATATTACCAACATTCTATTGTGAATAACTTTGGCGCCGGTTGAGGAATCTGCCTGAAAATTCCCTCAAATTTGCCTTGCGGCGCTCCGGTCCTTCCCTAGAAGTTTGGGGGGAATTCGTCAAGCAGGGGCCGAGATAAAAGGGGGTCCCAAAACGTGTTTTCTCTATGTTAATTTCCATAGGGCGGTCAACCTCACCTTTAGCCCGAACGGCTGAATGGATTTCCACCAAACTTGGCAAAATTGGTGGGACTGGTAGCCCGATGTGCCTTTGCTAGGTCTCAAGATATGTGCTCCAGTGGATTTTGAGTAATTTAGGTTAAAAAAAATATATATATCTAGAAGCGCGCCCCGGTACGCGCACCGGGGCGCCAACCAGCGCGCTACGCGAGTTCGTGCGCGGAAAGCTGATTGGCTCTCGGGTGTCTGTAAACATTCCAAACAGTCCGGAGAGGCCGCCAACTTGTGTCTCGGTAGGATCGAGACACAAGAGGTGGCAAAAACAAAGGGGGAAATGACCATAAGGGGGCAGAGTAGACTCCCCCTGACCCCCTAGGTTTGATGTAGAAGCTATAAAAGGGCCCCTCGGGACAATTATTTATTTTTTTCGATTTGCGTGGGGGGAGCGCCCGGTACGCGCACCGGGGAGCGTAGCATGGGGAAAACCCAGTTTATTCACTGCGTCACCTCTGCGACCCTTTCTTGCGTCAATACGCCCCTTTTGCATACATCACACCTGACGTAGGTATAATGTGGCGCAGAGGTTTACAAAGTGACGCATCTACCTAGATGCGTCACTTTGTAAATATAACTCAATAAGGTGCATGTTTTACGCTGCTGATGCGTCACAAAAAGTGATGTACCAGTGGCGTAAAAAAACAAAGTGACGCATCTACCTAGATGCGTCACTTTGTAAATATGACTTAATAAGGTGCATTTTTAACAGCACTGGTGCGTCACAAAAAGTGACGTACCGGTGGCGTAAAAGTGACGCATGGCCTCATAAATGAGGCCTTCAGTCTTCTACTCATGCGTCATATTAAATATATGACGTATTATGTCGCAAGTACTTACAGATACGTCAGTATTTCAGACGTATCTGTAAGCGCAAAAGTGATGCATTGCTGGAGTGTGTCACAAAAATGATGCAACTCCAGCAATGTATCCTTTCACATGGGGCCAGGCCCATGTGAAAGGGCCAGGATCAGTCTTACGCCTGCTGTGAAACAGGCGCAAGATTTGGACGCAACAGCGTCATAAAGGTGACGCAGTGATATCTCATAGATTTCACTGCGTCACCTCTACGACCCTTTCTTGCATCAATACGTCCCTTTTGCATACATTACACCTGACATAGGTATAATGTGGCGCAGGGGTTTACAAAGTGACGCATCTACCTAGATGCGTCACTTTGTAAATATGACTCAATAAGGTGCATTTTTTACAGCACTGGTGCGTCACAAAAAGTGAGGTACCGGTGGCGTAAAAGTGACGCATGGCCTCATAAATGAGGCCTTCAGTCTTCTACTCATGCGTCATATTAAATATATGACGCATTATGTCGCAAGTACTTACAGATACGTCAGTATTTCAGATGTATCTGTAAGCGCAAAAGTGATGCATTGCTGGAGTGTGTCACAAAAATGATGCAACTCCAGCAATGCATCCTTTCACATGGGGCCAGGCCCATGTGAAAGGGCCTGCATCAGTCTTATGCCTGCTGTAAAACAGGCACAAGATTTGGACGCAACAGCGTCATAAAAGTGACGCAGTGATATCTCATAGATTTCACTGCGTCACCTCTACGACCCTTTCTTGCGTCAATTCGTCTCTTTTGCATACATTACACCTGACGTAGGTATAATGTGGCACAGGGGTTTACAAAGTGACGCATCTACCTAGATCCGTCACTTTGTAAATATGACTGAATAAGGTGCATTTTTTATAGCACTGGTGCGTCACAAAAAGTGACGCACCTGTGGCGTAAAAGTGACGCATGGCCTCATAAATGAGGCCTTCAGTCTTGTAGTCATGTGTCATATTAAATATATGACGTATTATGTCGCAAGTACTTACAGATACGTCAGTATTTCAGATGTATCTGTAAGCGCAAAAGTGATGCATTGCTGGAGTGTGTCACAAAAATGATGCAACTCCAGCAATGCATCTTTTCTTACCCTTCCACACCCCTGTTCCTTTTCTACATTTTCTTTGAATATCCACATTCCCCATGTTCACTCTCCTTCTCCTTATTTTCCTTCCCAACACTCACCTTCTTTCAGTCCCCCTACTTCACTTCCTTTCTCCTCTCATACCTTTCTGTTCTTTCTTACTCATTTTCCTTTCCTTTGTCAATGCACTCCACTTCACTTACTCTTTTTCATTTTTTTAAGAATATAGCTCTTTGATGAGAATTAGAGGTAGTTCTGAAAAGAACTTTTTTTTTCTTCTTTTTTTAGAACAAGAACAAAAACAGGGAATTGAAACTGCTCAACAGGAGCAAAAAAACACAAAAAAATTGGGGCTGGGAATGGCAGTGATGGTTCTCCAATGCTCGAACCATGAGCAGAACACTTTGCTCCCCATAGCAAAGTAGCTGATCACAGTCTCTGCATTTAAGGACGCCTTTGTTAAATGCAGGCTGAATGTTCGGAACCAACTCTTGTGATCTCCCCCTCACTGATGTTGTTGGTCCTCCGGTTGATGTAGAATCTCTTGTGCCAGCGCCCTGACACTTTCTCGGACAAAATTCTGGGGCCCCAACCATCTTGTACCTACAACCTTGACCCAGCTTGATCGAGTCCTAAATCCAAGTGATGCCACTCCAGGCCTTGACCTTAGGTGGTGGTGCTAAAGGTGTCCAGATAGCTAAAAGCTAAAACTTGGCACTTAGTGCATTTTTGGCTAAAAACTGCTCGGAAAACCTTGGAGAAGGCAGGGATAAAACTGCTTCTCTATCCGCTGAAAGTGCATCACCGGTAAGCCTGACTTTGTGAAAGCTCCCACTATGTTCTTCTCAGAATGACGGATTTCCCTCCCTGCCAATATATGCTCCACCCCCAGTATTTACATGCAGACAGACCTCAGGGATATTCTCGGTGGAGACTACTCTGTCCCTGCCATTGTGAAAACAAATACTAATTATCACATATCTATACGACTCAATGTTTATCTGCAGATATTGCGAGGAATAATTCAAGGAGCCTTCACCTCAATGCGAGGAATAATTGCTCAATTATAGTGCTTGTTTAAATCACTTGATACAGCTAAAAAAGACAAAAAGTTCATATTGTAAGTCACACATTAGAAGTGAGCGATCTTATTAAATCATATTCATTCTGCTATCGAACCACCAAATGTTCATATCAATCTAATGCGACATTTGGTATATCTGTGCATTTGCGCCCTAATCTAAAAATACGATAACGCTCAAAAGAGCTTAGTAGGGCGAACTCTCCTTCTCACTCTGTGTGCAGTATTTTTATAAGATGTTTATATACCAAACATATCACACACGGAATAGGGTCAACAGTTAAACATACACCTGATCTCATTCCCTAGATACACAGCCCGATCTATACTTTTGTTTGATCGTGTTAAAAGGCCAACTGTATTTTTACCTTAAAAATTGTTGCAATGGTGCTTCCAACTATAAGACTGCAGAAAGCTGAATGAACCGCCACCTTCCCCGATCTATAAGTGTGAGGATAAAACATATGTCACTAACACATCTAATAGCGGGCAGAGACTAAATACCCTAGTCCAAACAAACTAGCTACCTAAAGCGTGGAGCCTACCTTCAACTGCCGTGTGTCTCGCCTTGGGGTGGAATGCCTCCGAAAATAGTCAAACGCCATCCCACGCTAGATTAGAGTTTAAATACCCGCCCTCAGACAAGTCACAATAGCGGAAGTACACTACCACTTCCGAATTTATGCTGGAGTGAGCCGCCATCTTGTAGCGGTTTATAGCTCTATTAGAAGGAGGTACTTAAGCGTACAAAGCACCTATGAGCGCACACAGTGCCCGTACGATGTATACCCATAATACCTACATACTCTACTTAAATAGTAATTCATCACACTCAGCCCCTAGCATTTATTTATAGACTCTGGTAATTCACTGCTAATATTTCGTAAAAATAGGAACGAAAGAGCTTGTGATTCACCCTATCTCACTAACCCAATTTCGCCCACTTACCAATGTCATATCCGGTGTTTCGCTTCAGATAAAAGGCATATTGATGGACCTCTTCTGTACTCCGCCATCTTGGAGTTATACAGTGCTGTATTTAAGATGAACACCTTCCTCACATATAGAGCATTATATATAGCATTATCCTATGCACCGGGAGTATCATAGTGCCATCAAATGGGAATTAAGGCGAATAAATATTATTGCCCTATGCTGGCCAACTTATATCTGTTTGTCAATTGCCAGACAGGTATTTACACATATTATGGTTAAGAAATGTGAGACCGATTAGTATACGTTTTTATTCAATTTCACACCCAAAATACGACCTCTTTATACTCTCCCACAGATTTAAAAATCACATGCCACCAATTAACAGTTGTGAGATCACACTACAACTGATAAACAGCTATATAGCAAGATCATCATACTACACAAAGTATAACAGAGTCACCAGACAGAGAAAGGAGTCAGGATACAAAGAACCACAAAAATTGGTCACCTCGTCCCAAGAATATGCTCCCACTCCTCTCTCGAATTGAGACCAGTTCTGGCAGTATTAAAGTAAGAAGTATACCACTGCTCTCGTGCTTTGCGCTTCGACTGAATATTTCCCCCTCTCCTATCTAGTTTGACTTTCTCCAAAATGAACCAGAGAAAGTCATTCTCTCCATGTACAAATTCAAGAAAATGAGGTACAAGGGGTGCTGTGATTTTCTTAGTCTTAATCGCAGACCTCTGCTCATGGAACCTAATTCAAACCTCCTTTCCAGTCTCCCCCACATAGCCCAGCCGCAGGGGCAGAGTAGGAGATATGTGGCATTCCGGCTTCTACAGTTGTTCAGGGTCCTAGATCTAATAAGACATCCAGTGTGTGTAATTTCCTTCGTTTGCAGACATTGTGGACATATATTGCAGGTACCACTTCTGACATTGCCAACAGCAGGTGTATTAAAGATGGTACTCTGAGTCTCCTGATTTTCCTCTCGATAGGTGTGCACCAGCATTTCCCTTAAATTGTGGTTCTTTTTAAATACATACAAGGATCTTTCTAGCTTCACATCTTCTTTATAGTTCAATATATGCCAGTTTCTATTCACAACATTCTTTATCTGGTTACTCATATTAAAGAATCTACTGACAGACTACTTTATTCAAGGGTTTTTTCTTCACCACTGGTTTATTGACTAATGCGTCACGATCATAGAACCTCGCTCGCTTCAAAGATTGCAAGAGAAGTTTCTTAGGGTAGCCTCTGTCCAAAAATGTGCGTTTCAGATCCTCAGAATGCATGTAAAAGTCCTTAAGGTCAGAACAATTTCTTCTCAACTGAAGAAATTGGCTGAAAGGTATGCTCTCTCATTGTGACTTCGAGTGAAAACTGGAGAAATGAAGGAGGGTGTTCTTTGCCATAGGTTTCGTAAACAGCTCCACCTTCAACACTCCATTTTCATCCTTAAACGAAGTATCTAAAAATCCACTTTCTGTTTGCTGTAATGAGAAGTGAATTTAAGATTTGTATCACCCAAATTGAGCCAAATCAAGAATTCATCCAACACATCTGTTGCCCCTTCCCAAATGAAAAAAATGTAATCAATGTAGCAGTACCATCCCGCTACATTTTCATAGAAAGGGGCCACCTCAATGTATATGTGTTTGGATTCAAACTGCCCTACGTAGAGGCATGCGAGTCTGGGGGCACAGGTAGCCCCCATGCTGGTCCCCTTCCTTTGTTGAAAGTATTCATCTTTGAATAAGAAGATAATATTCCTTAATATTAGTGTAACACATCTGACAATAAAGTCACTGTTTGCCCCGTCAAGATCTTGATTCTCAAGGATATCATGGATCACCTTGACTGTATCCTCATGAGGTATAGAGAGACTCAATGTCCAGTTTGACTAGACAGTGAGTCTCTCTACAGAATTGTTTCCCTTCAATAAGGGAAATAAAATGGGCTGAGTCCCAAATATATGACTGTAAGCCAAACACAATGGGCCGCAAAAAATGGTCCACATATTTGCTAATAGGTTCCAACAGTGAGTCAACTATTGGCCTCATCGGTGGATCAGTATAGCTTTTGTGGATCTTAGGCAGACCGTACAGTGCATGGGTCCTAGGTTCCAAGTTGTTTAAAAATGTGAACTCGTCCTCAAAGATCAATGAGTTTTCACTGGCCTCTATCAGCAAGCTAAGGCATTCTTTAGACACTTTATTCATACTCCTGATATTTGTGCAGACATAATGTTCTTTAACATTCAACATTTTAAACATCCTCTCTTCGTAGTCAACAGTATTGAACACCACTACCCCCCCACCCTTATCTGCAGGCTTATTCGTTAGATTTCTATCAGCTGAGGGAATTGAGTGCTTGCCTCTCTTCTCTACTGATATTATGTGCGCTAGGGTTACTATTACTATGGAGAATGTTATGTATGTCACTTTTAACTGCACTTTCGAAGGTTTGTACATTTTTTCCAACCATTGCTAGGGGGGGACAAACACAGATTTCGGTTTAAGCCCTGAAATATTCACATTGTCTCTACTCTCTTGGTTTTCGAAAAATCTCCTCAATCTGATTTTATGAAAAAAAGGGAGCAATTCCTTTTCAAGCTGAAACTTATCAATACTAGTGGAGGGAACAAAGCTAAACCCTTTACTGAGGATACTAATTTCTCTATCATTAAGAGCTCTATCTGAAAGATTTACTACTGGCGCTCTCTCTGACGCCAGTAACGTTGACTCCTTGTACGTATGTACTCCTGTTGTTGAGGAGGGCCCCTGTTCGATTGGCCCCTACCTGAGTTTCCATTGTATCGCTGGTTTCTCCTGGGGCGCAAGTCTAAACAAGGCCCATGTTCTCTTAAGATTTCCCTATTCATTGGTCCCTCTCTAGGCACATTCTCATCCTCACTACTGGACCCTGAGATCTCAGAGAAGGTAATCTGTTTTCTTCATCCTCTGTTGTAGATCTGTCTATTAGGTGGTCTTTCCCAAGATGTCTCTTTTTTCTGTTGAAAATAGTTCTCCCTAAGGTATGGGTAGGCTAGTTCTTGAGAGAATCTATCCATATCCTTTCTTAACTTGTTGTTTTTTTTGTTATGGAGATCATCTCTATAGCCATCTACATCCCTATTTATTTCCTCTAGCTTCTTTTTAGCCTCCTTCAAGAGCGGGGCAATTCTTTAATTCATGCTCAAGTTTTTCTATTGCCTCTTTTTCAATGATGATCAATTCCTGGGCAGTCTCTATAATCAAGAACATCCAGTCATGGCTGCATCTATTAGATATCAGAGCCCAAGTCTCCAAAAATGTCCTATTATCAATGAACAACCCGGGTTCATTACGAACCTGCAATCCAATAGGAATAGTACCAGATTTAACATAGTCAATTAAAAAATAGGCATGAGCCTCTTTTTGAATACGTTTTTTCTTCAGATTTACCAGTTTGCCTCAGTTCTCCCCTTTACAGGACACTACTGTAATCGTATTCCCATTTTTCATGTTGAACTTGAACTTGAACTTGAACTTGAACTTTAGCTTTATTCGATTTTTAGGTATAAAATCATAAAAGCACATTGCAAAATATATACACAATTACATTTCAAATCATATCACGGTAAATAACGTTACAGCTAAAAAATCTTTAAGAAAAATCAGGTACCAAATGCACAGTGTATCAAGTAAGAGTCTGGGTATTAAAAACCCCTCAACCCGGAGCCGTTTTGGTCCAGTCAAAAATTGGCCTCTTCGATGTTCTTGTGTGGGGATAAAGTGAATCTCTGGGATAAAAGTCAGATAATCCCCAGGTATGTATAGGACCATCTCCTATCTGTGGTTTCCAGGACTGGAGGTAAGGCACGACATTACTGTTTATAAACTTTATCAGAACCAGGTCACCAGATCTCTCTTTTCGGAGCGGACCCAACCATCCCACCCTTCTAACACATTGTATACTACCATCAATGTCAGGGGGTAGGGGTCTATTTTTTGTTAACCAAAATAGGGCCTTATTTCTCAGCTCCTGTTCACTTTCAGTTTTTCCCTTTGTGAGTTCAGGGACCCCAGAAAGGACACCCACGAACGGGGCAGCTTCTGGTGGTAGGTGGATATGATTTGTTCCTCTTTGTATGTTCCTTATCTTGGAAGGTGACCCTTTAGGTGGCGTGGTTACTTTGTTCTGTCCCGACTTATAGGAACAGCTGTTTGCTGTTTTTATTTTGGTGGAGACTTTCTCGGTAGCTTGGGTTAGTGTGCCTGGTGATGCCCGATGGAGTTGAAGAACACTACTTTGTGGAGTTGTCAGAGGCTTTACAATATCGCGTAAAGGCTGTGGTTGTTTGGGGTCGGCCTTGTTTTTTAGGAGTATCGAGTTTGTCCTAGTCATTTCCTCCATTGCCGCAATCCTGTCCCCAAGATCGTTCATTTTTTCTATTAAAGGGTGTATTGCGGCATTAAACATAGTCTGTATCTGGGCCAAGAGGGTTAATGAAGTTGGGGGTGCAGGTAATGTATTTTCCTTGGCTTGGGAGTCTGTTTGGTTTTCGGCTGATCGTTTTCTTTCACCTGAAAAGTCCTGGGGGGACATTATAGGGTTCGTACTGCCTATTTCAGGTGGGCAGGGGGAAGTAGCCAGGAGATTTCCATAGGGTGGGGATGATGTACTGGGATGGGGGCTTGTGATGGCTGAGGCGCAAAAGGAGGCATTAATATGCTCCGATGTCGACTTAACGGCCGCATACTTGGTTTTGCATAAACTGTTAAGTTCCTCCAGAAATGATAAGTTTGGTGATGTGTCAACAGGCGGTGTTGTTTTGATTAAATAATGAACCATCGACCCCTTTGCCAAGTTCCTAGTCACAGTGGGAATCTTCGGGGCCCCCTTATGAGACATGTTGTAAATAGCAGTAGGTACCGATGAGGAGTGAGAGTGGTTTGGCACAAGATGTCTTACCTATTATAGGTGCACGGCCAGGGGGGGTGGCCCGTCCCGGCCTCTTCTGTCCGATGAGGGCCGTAGAGGGCCCGCCCTTTGCCCGGGCTTAGCCCGGCGCTCCCGCGCGCGACTCGCGTTGCGAGAGGTTCTCCTCCCTTTTGCCGGCGCCTCCGGGCGCTCCGCTGACGTCACCTGACCGCCGGGGCACCTGGGGGATGTAGTCCCTTGCCCTCGCGGCGGTCAGGGTGCTGGCGCTAATGTGGCGCAAGAGTCTCGTCGGCCGTTCCCCTCACGGCACTTGGTAAGTGTTGGTGGACCTCCCCGGGCGCTCTCCTCCCTCTTGTCAGCTCCCCTGCAGCGCTCGCCACCAGCGCTCGGCTCTCCTCCCTTTTGCCTGCGCCTCCGGGCGCTCCGCTGACGTCACCTGACCGCCGGGGCACCTGGGGGATGTAGTCCCTTGCCCTCGCGGCGGTCAGGGTGCTGGCGCTAATGTGGCGCAAGAGTCTCGTCGGCCGTTCCCCTCACGGCACTTGGTAAGTGTTGGTGGACCTCCCCGGGCGCTCTCCTCCCTCTTGTCAGCTCCCCTGCAGCGCTCGCCACCAGCGCTCGGCTCTCCTCCCTTTTGCCGGCGCCTCCGGGCGCTCCGCTGACGTCACCTGACCGCCGGGGCACCTGGGGGATGTAGTCCCTTGCCCTCGCGGCGGTCAGGGTGCTGGCGCTAATGTGGCGCAAGAGTCTCGTCGGCCGTTCCCCTCACGGCACTTGGTAAGTGTTGGTGGACCTCCCCGGGCGCTCTCCTCCCTCTTGTCAGCTCCCCTGCAGCGCTCGCCACCAGCGCTCGGCTCTCCTCCCTTTTGCCGGCGCCTCCGGGCGCTCCGCTGACGTCACCTGACCGCCGGGGCACCTGGGGGATGTAGTCCCTTGCCCTCGCGGCGGTCAGGGTGCTGGCGCTAATGTGGCGCAAGAGTCTCGTCGGCCGTTCCCCTCACGGCACTTGGTAAGTGTTGGTGGACCTCCCCGGGCGCTCTCCTCCCTCTTGTCAGCTCCCCTGCAGCGCTCGCCACCAGCGCTCGGCTCTCCTCCCTTTTGCCGGCGCCTCCGGGCGCTCCGCTGACGTCACCTGACCGCCGGGGCACCTGGGGGATGTAGTCCCTTGCCCTCGCGGCGGTCAGGGTGCTGGCGCTAATGTGGCGCAAGAGTCTCGTCGGCCGTTCCCCTCACGGCACTTGGTAAGTGTTGGTGGACCTCCCCGGGCGCTCTCCTCCCTCTTGTCAGCTCCCCTGCAGCGCTCGCCACCAGCGCTCGGCTCTCCTCCCTTTTGCCGGCGCCTCCGGGCGCTCCGCTGACGTCACCTGACCGCCGGGGCACCTGGGGGATGTAGTCCCTTGCCCTCGCGGCGGTCAGGGTGCTGGCGCTAATGTGGCGCAAGAGTCTCGTCGGCCGTTCCCCTCACGGCACTTGGTAAGTGTTGGTGGACCTCCCCGGGCGCTCTCCTCCCTCTTGTCAGCTCCCCTGCAGCGCTCGCCACCAGCGCTCGGCTCTCCTCCCTTTTGCCGGCGCCTCCGGGCGCTCCGCTGACGTCACCTGACCGCCGGGGCACCTGGGGGATGTAGTCCCTTGCCCTCGCGGCGGTCAGGGTGCTGGCGCTAATGTGGCGCAAGAGTCTCGTCGGCCGTTCCCCTCACGGCACTTGGTAAGTGTTGGTGGACCTCCCCGGGCGCTCTCCTCCCTCTTGTCAGCTCCCCTGCAGCGCTCGCCACCAGCGCTCGGCTCTCCACCCTTTTGCCGGCGCCTCCGGGCGCTCCGCTGACGTCACCTGACCGCCGGGGCACCTGGGGGATGTAGTCCCTTGCCCTCGCGGCGGTCAGGGTGCTGGCGCTAATGTGGCGCAAGAGTCTCGTCGGCCGTTCCCCTCACGGCACTTGGTAAGTGTTGGTGGACCTCCCCGGGCGCTCTCCTCCCTCTTGTCAGCTCCCCTGTTACTTATCCTATTTAGTTGGTCTTCACTAAAGCCAAAAGTTTTGAATTGCTCCATGGGTGGCAACGCTCTAACCCACTATCCTTCTCAAATACAAGAGAAAACTCTCTCCAGCCACAAGGGCCATACCAATGTCACAAAGAACAAGAGAGGGACCCACCAGCCAAAGGGGAGGGGTACCGTTATAGACTTCAGTCACGAAAAAAATGCCCCAGTGGCTACTAGTAAATTAACCATACAATGCTTGCACACTACCTCATACCAATACAGAGAGAATGGACAGGATGTGATCGACAAATAGCTGTACTAAAAACAACAGCCTATTTTATTAAAATACATATATCAAATATGCTTCAATTAAATAAAAAGCATAATACATAGCTAGTTAAAAACATAAGAATTAAAAGCCAAAATATTGGTTACATAGAACAGTAAATTGGGAACAAAAAAGAAAAGAACACTTGTTGCTGATTTTAGAGGAAACTACTAAATCAAGTCAGTATTCAACTGTATCCACAATGGGTGAAAAATCTATATTAATCATGCAACACAATTGTCCCAACAGATTTTAAATAGTATTCTCTTCACAAAACATTGTCGCGTTTCGGTGGGCCTATAAATGAGTGGCTATCACCTTCTTCAGGAAATTACATATGTCCCAATCACAATATTAGTAGTCTGTAAAAATAAACAGAACAATGAGTATTACACAATCCCACAAATCCAGTTACACCCTCATAATCTACACCCTCATAAACTCGATACAGCCTCCCTATGTCCAACATCTCAGCCCACTGGTGATATAAAACTTGAGGCACTCATATACACATCACAACCATACATCATTACTTAGATGGTGTGCACCCATAAAGAGCATCAGCATCAAGATACTTATCAAGAGGATTTATTCCTTATTTTATATTATTTGTCATTAAAAAGGGCATCCCATCTATTTTTTGGAGAGCTTAAGGGAATATCCCAATATGATCACAACCAGGGGCCTATCCGCCTCCCTACTAGAGAGCCCTCCTACTCACAACTAACCTCACAGTTAAAATAAAAACTTTTTTTATATACCTGTGTTTTCAGGGCTTGTAAATACCTCTGGACCAATATTATCACTTGGTGCTCAATAGACTCGGTACTTGGTGAACTCGGTACCTGCCACGAGACAAATTATATTTACATTCCGTGGCTACTCAAGTGGCACACCTATGGGTTAGAGATCGTACCAAGATATGGTTACATATAGCATTTTTACCTTAGTCAGAGAAACAAAAAGGTCCACTGCTCAAAGCTAGACTGTTGGATTGTATTAGACCTTTCTTCGTCCTGACGCAGCACCTCTACCTTCCGAAGCACAATGGCACATTAATCTAACTAAAAAATGTTTTTATTTTGCCATTGTGAAAACTTTACTTTACTTTACTTTACTTTGTGGATTCATTGAGCCATACGAATCATCCCCAAGGGGATCTCTCAGCGCTGTACAAAGAGGGAGATAGGTGAGGATGTATATCTAAAAGAGCCATGTCTTTAACAGTCTCTTAAAGTTGGTTAGTTCACCGCAGGACCTGATGTTCTGTGGGAGCACATTCCAATGGCTAGCTGCCAAATAGGAAAAGGCTCTACCACCATTTCTACCACCATTGCGTGCCCTCTGTATTTTCTTGGTGCACAGAAAGTTGGAATTGCTGGATCTCAATTGTCAGGCCGGTTAATACCACCTGAGTTTGTTCCTAAGGTAGGCTGGGCCTTTCCCCTGCAGTGATCTAAAGACTACACAGAGCATCTTAAAGATAGCTCTTTACCTCACCGGGAGCCAGGTTAACTGATGCAGCAGCGGGGCTGATGGTGTCCTTGCTGGCTTGTTGAGGGTAAGGCGGGCCGCCGTATTCTGCACTACCTGGAGTTGAGATAAGAGATCTTCCCTTTCTCCCACCAGTAGCGAGTTTCGATAATCCAGCGGACTCACCAAAAGTGACTGCATGAGAGTCTTCCTCGCTGACAAAGGGATCCAGGGAAAGACCTTCCTAAGCATCCTGATGGTGCCAAAACATGAGCCTGAAACCGTCTTGATCTGTTCCTCCATGGATAGTTTGTTATCTATCTTGATGCCCAGGTTCTTTGCACAGCTCCTAGGTGCAGGGGCCTCGCCCAACTCGGTGGGCCAACACTCCGGGGACCAAATGTCTTAAGCCTTCCCACACAGCAAAGTTTCAGTTTTTGAGGAATTAAGCTGTAAGAAATTCCTCCTCTTCCAAGTAGCAATGCTAGACATGCAGCTTCTGAACCTCAATTGGGTGGATATGATGTACTCCCCAATGGAGACAATTAGCTAAGTATGAGATGGTCAGAAAGCCAAGGCCACTGATGATGTCGGCCAGTTGGGTTACATACACATTGAACAGGGTCAGACTGAGCACAGATCCCAGTGGCACGCCCCTATCTACCTTGGTGGTTTGTGATATGAACGTATCTAGCTGGATTCTCTGGGTGCGACCGAAAGAAAACTTTGAATCCACTTGAGGGCCCTACCCTTCACCCCAATGCCCCTCAGTCTGCCTAGCAGTGTCTTGTGCCAGATGGTATCAAACGCGGCTGACAAGTCGAGGAGGACTAAGATTACTGGGGTCTCACTATCCAAAGTCATCCTTATGGTATCCATCACCTCTAACAGTGCAGCCTCCATGCTATGTGAAGTACGAAATCCGGACTGTGAGGGGTCCAAAAGGCTATGTTGTTCCAAGTAGTTAGATAGCTGTCGGTTCACCAGAGTTTCCAGGACCTTTGAGCAGCAGGGGAGAAGAGAAATTGGCCTATAATTCTGTAAGGCATTAGGGTCGGCTGCCACCTTCTTTAAGAGTGGCTGTACACACGCACTTTTCCAATCATTTGGGAAAATAGCCTTCTCCAGTGAGATGTTATATATCTTGACAAGAGCGTCGGCCAGAACCGTACTAAGAGTTGCCATAACAGCTGGGGGCACCAGGTCTAGGAGCGAGCCTGATTTTACGCAGCTTAGTAGGGACTCAACTTGCTCTCTCGTTATATTAGTGAAGGACTCCAACCCACAGGACAAAACCCCTACATGAGGTCGGTCTCCAGGTAGATGTTCCTCCCCCTGATCCTGTAACGTCACCTCAAAAGAATGATAGATCATATCAATTTTTCTGGTAAAGTACCTAGCTAGATCTTCACATAAATCCTGAGTGGGGGGGAGCCTCCTTGGGGGGGGAAACTTCTTGCCCACCTTAGGAATTGCGAATTCCTTCAGGATCCTATAAAGTTACCTAGAGGAATTTTTTGCCTCTACTATGCGTGCACACAGATATGTCTTTCTTATATATCACATATCTATACGACTCAATGTTTACCTGCAACTATTTCGAAGAATACTTCAAGGAGCCTTTGCTACAATGCGAGGAATAATTGCTCAATTATAGTGCTTGTTAAAATCACTTAATACAGCTAAAAAAGAAACAAAGTTCATATTGTATGTCACATATTAGAAGTGAGCTATGTTATTAAATCAAATTCATTCTGCTATCGAACCACCAAATGTTCATATTAATCTAATGCGACATTTGGTATATCTGTGCATTTGTGCCCTAATCTAAAAATAACGATAACGCTCAAAAGAGCTTAGTAGGGCTATTTACCATCTAACTCTCCTTCTCACTCTTTGTGCCGTATTTTTAGAAGAGTTTTATACCAAACATATCGCACATGAAACAGGGTCGACATACACCTGATCTCATTCCCTAGATACACAGCCCAATCTATACTTTTGTTCGATAGTATTAAAAGGCCGACTGTATTTTCACCTTATAAATTGTTGCAACGGTGCTTCCAACGATAAGACTGCAGCAGAAGAAAAGAGCATCCGACTCCATCATTGAGTCCATCGCAGACTCTGTGTCCTGAAAGTACTGCAGAGAGCTCCACCCCGCTTTGGAACGCACCCCTGGTATCACCGACTCCGTCAACTAACCTCTGCTTTGACAGCATCCTGTATACACCGCGCTCCGTACCATTTTGCTACATGCAGCACAGACGTCACCGGCTCCGTCGCCGGCTTCGTCGCTGCCCAACTCAAACTTCAACCGGCTCCGTTGCTGCACCGTGACCTGACAGCACTGCATCGAGCACCATCTCACTCTGCAACGCAAGCCTTGGTCTCACCAACTCCATCAACGAGCCGCTGCCTGCACCAAGCCATGAAGACACTGCGTACTGCATCTCACATCACAACCTCAATGGTTGCTCCGACCGACTCGCATCTGCACGTTGGCCACAACAAGAAAGGTACTGTCTCCGAGACCATCGAGTCTTTGGCTGACCCATACAGACGCGGTTGGCTGGAACTGTCAGACTCTGTCGTGCTCAGTATTGTGGTAGCCCCAACCAAAGCTACTGAGTCGGAGGAACTGTGGTTTCACATTATTCCTGTAATTTATAGGTTATTTTGCACAGCAACTATTTTTACAGTATTGTATGTTGGATTTTTGTAATTTTTGGTCTTGTTGGTTTACATAAAGTTTTGCCTATTTTTCTAAACTGGTGTGGTGTCCATTTGTAGTGCTTCCACTGTATTACTGTATGCATGCACAAATGTTTTACACACTGCCTCTGAGATAAGCATGTCTGCTAGTCCCGAGCTACCAAGGGGGTGAACAGGGGTTATTTTAGAAGTACCCTGTCTTACCCTGACTAGGAATAAGGGCCCCTACTTTGACAAAAGTGAAAACCATTGCCAACTAGAGATCCCCATTTCTAGCAGGCATTGTGGCTGTTGCTTGAGCAGAGTTAATACCCTATTCAACCAACAAGCCAATTTCTTACAGCTCTGATTCATAGTGAGTCACAATTTGTGACTTACTTTATTAATATTCATAAGATAGGGTGAGTTGGCATCCATTAAGAATCAATAATTTGTTAGTATTAGTACATATGTTAATTCACAAATTACCACACTGGCCACAAATAATCACAATTCTAAAATTAATATGACTGATAAAATACAATTGCTAAAAATAATTAACAATTATTAAAACACTCTACATAAAATATTAAAAATATACATATACAATACATGTATTAAAATGAATAAATAGGATTACTAAAAAGATCAAAATTGTTAAATTAATATTCTCAAATTTAAAAAAAAATCTTAAAAAAATTAAAAAATAAAAAGATCTAATTAAATATAAACTTGTAGGGGGTCAAATGTACTAATACCTATCCAAAATCATAAAAAAGTTGGACTTTGAAATTTCTTGAAAGATTTTTACTGAATTTGGATGTAGTAAATCATTAAAAATACATTATTTGAAAAAATCATAGTTACGGGGATATTATGGTAAGCTTTTATCTAAGCAATATAACATATATTTCATGGTTACTACTAAAAAAAACAGGTAAACCCCAGAAATTCCAAAGTTGTGGTTTACTTTTCAAACCATAGCTTGCACACCTGCCATGCAAATATTAACTTGTACATCCTATTATTTGCTTATTAGCTCACACTATTTATAGTAATAAATAGGATGACAGATAACTTCACATCTCACCTTTAAATGACAGCTCATATTCAAACAAAATGACAGCTCATATTCAAACAAAGATGGCATACTATCTACATTGTCATGTGATTAATATTTTAAAAGATATGGTAATGTGTCATGTGACTAATCATTTGCCATATGTCAAGAAACATTGTATTGACATGTGCTGACATGTGCTGCTGTTTTTAAGAATGACTATTTTGCAATTTTGACTTCACTTTTAAAAGAGTTGAAATCATTATTTTTGAATTTGATAAAGAGAAACCTTTTTGGTCAAGCAAGTTTTTCTTACAATAG
The DNA here is from genome assembly GCF_964263255.1 of Lissotriton vulgaris. Taxonomy (NCBI): domain Eukaryota; kingdom Metazoa; phylum Chordata; class Amphibia; order Caudata; family Salamandridae; genus Lissotriton; species Lissotriton vulgaris. Next base: position 1,436,294,842 of record NC_141691.1, read on the forward strand.
CTGATTTAATAGTAGAGGAACACTCAGATTTTATTATGGAGTTTTGGTAAATATTTTTAGCAATTAAGAAAGGAATGGGGTCATTCGTTCAATATAGTGTATTTGATTATTTTAATTAAACTCCATTTTCCTTTCCTCTTGTAGAAACTGAGGGACTGATTCACAAAAGAAACTTACATGCTTGTGCATTCTTTTTTAGTATTCACAAACTGCGATTTAATAGTCATAAATTTACTATTAAATCGTAGTTTTGTGAATACCCAAAAAGAGTAATCTTCTACAAACGTGTAAGTCTCCCTTTGTGAATCAAGCCCAACATGAGTCCCTCTTGATCCTGAAAACTGTTGATGGAGTGCAATTTATGCAATACTTTTTGAAGATTTTATTAAATTCTTATAGGAAGAACATTTTGGGCTCGATTCCGATCCGGTAAAAAGCGCTCTGAATCGTCGTACGGAGCAATTTTCCCCGTACGAATCGTACCCGTACACGTCCCCGTACGTACGACGAAGTACGATCCGTACCAGGAGCCAAAGACCGTACGAGTCGTACAGGACTCCGTACGACTAAAATATCCGTACGAGTCTCACTGGGAACCCGCTGTACGTGACATCGCTACGGTTCGCGGCTGATTTTTACGACCCAGCAAGTACGATTCGTGTCGGGTACGCAACGTACAACCCTTTTTTTACGGGAGCTGGAAACAGCCGTAAACGCATAGTTCGCGCCGAAACAAGTACAGAATGCCCCCCCGGGGACGCCGCGTACCCCACATGATCGCCGGGGTACGCGCCGTACCCCTGCGATCATGTGGGTACGCGGCGTACACCCAGCGTACATGGGGTACGCACCGTACCCCATGTACGGTGGGTGTACGGTGCGCACCCCATGTACGCTGGGTGTACGCCGCATACCCCACATGATCGCAGGGGTACGGCGCGTACCCCGGCGATCATGTGGGGTACGCGGCGTACAGTGTGTATGTGAATGAGCGCTTTTCCGTACGAATCGCCCTTACCTGACGCCGACCGTACGAATAGCGTCCTGATCACCCGGTCCGGATCGTACTCGCCGGGTCGTACGGTGTGTTTACGAGTCGTACGGAAACGGCTACGAATACGAATCGTACGGGGGATTTTTTTTACCGGATCGGAATCGGCACCTTTGTCTGAATCATATAAATAAAATGGGTACATTTTCTCATTTGTGTGCCACCTGTATGTGGTTCAGGTAAACCAACTGTCAACTGGATCCTTTACATTGGCTGTATTTAATGATGGCCTGTAGTATGATAAGCACCATCAAACTGATATAAATAATTTGAAGCAATATTCAGAAGTATTAGTAAATAAGAGCTAAAAAAGGCTACCCCAGGACATTGGTAAAGAAATATTGATATCCAGCTGAAGGGGTATTTCTAAAATTCAAATCATATACCTTGAGCCACTGGTAATATTTTGAGAGAAGGTGAAATATAAAATTTAGCTAACGCATGGAACCCAGCACAAAACAAAAGTAACCATTATGTTTTTAAAATTATTTTTTAACTTTTTTCATACCATATATACCCAAAGTAGTCACAAACTAAATCAGGATTGTTTTTTAACTAAAGCTGTGATTTAATTTAATTTATTTAATTTATTGCTACTGCAACTTAAGTTGGGATCTTCTCATGTGTGAGGGTGTGAAGCTGCAGTCTCACGTCGGGAGAGTAATGAATTATTGATTGTGCATTAGGTTAAGGATTGAACAGTTTTAAAGGTGGATAGGAACTATTTTCATGTTGTGGGAGAGGGGTATGATAGTGTGCCTTGCTAACAGGGCTTTGCAAATGGGTAGGGATTTTCAGCAGTTCAATGACCATAAGGTTTAGGCTTAGTGTTAAGATGTAGGCTAGCAGGTTAAGGGTGCATGTAGTTAGGTGGGGTGATTTGATGATGAGGGGTCACACGCTACAGGTTCTGACTGTGAGCAGTAGGATTCATGGGGAGACAGATAACACCTTCACAGGATTCACGGGGAGACAGATAACCTCCTTCCTCACCGGAGGAATCCAGAGAATCCATCTCCCACCTCCCACCTTTCACCTCTGACCTAAGGAGATCATCTGTGCTGTCTCCCAGGGCTCATCCCTCAGCCCATGCTCTTCATCATATATGACCACGCTGGCCAACATCGTCAGATCCCATGTTCTCAATATAATTTCCTATGCAGACGACACCCAACTCATCCTTTCATTCACCAACAATGATGATAGGATAGGATAGGATATGAGTTGATATAGCGCTCCAATGCCGTGGCGTTTTGGCGCTGATGTAAGTGTAAATGGTGCGATCTACATTATCTGATTATATTGAAGCAAACAGCAATGTCTTCAATTCCTTCCTAAAGAGTTGTCTATTAGACTGAAACCAAATGGATGTAGGCAGGTTGTTCATTAGCTTTGCAGCACAGTGCGAGAAGGTCCGTCCCCCCCATCTTACTCTCCTCTCAATCTGGAGGCCTAGCTTGTTGGATCTTAAGGGACAGACTGGGAGGTGATGCCATCAACACTAGGAGTGGGCAGTGAACTCACCTGCGCCAATTTGCAGAGTTTTGCCAACTCTGTTTCTGCCATGTGGCGGAGTCTACCAATGACCCCCCATCCCTAATAATCACCTGACATGAGAGTAATTCGGTGTCCAAGGGAGGTCTGAAATGAAAAGATTAATAAGGTGATTACACCATAGGTGGCACTGCTGTGTGCCAGAGTGCCATCGTGCGGGTCAGGCAAGCAGAGTTTTAACTTTGCAGATAATCATTATTGTTAGTGTTACCTGTTTGGATTTTTCACTAAGTGCATTCCAGCATGTGTTCGGTGTATGCTTCTTTGTCATGCATGCGCTTAGTTCCGTCAACTTCACCCTTAAAAAAACTATTACCAAAAGTCTGTTCATAGTGGTGCTGCGACAAGGCCAGATGATATCTGCAAGCGTTGCTCGTTTTCCTTGCATTGACCTGCCATTGCACCATGGACTGTAGTGAACCTCCCCGTGTCGAGAATTCGAAATGGGTGAATGAGCACCAGACCAACAAAAAATAATCAAATTGCTGTATCATATATATCACATCGTGGATTTCGCAGTCACACTTGTGTTCTTGGCCGTTGAAAGGAATTTTACAGCCACTTGCTGTTTCAGTAAGGTTAAACTTGTGCAGTAGGTTTGCTAAGTGGGAGAATTATATTTGTTTTTTTAAAGCTGATCTGTAGCTTCTTTACTTTTTTTTTGTTAGTTATTTGCTTTTGCACGCAACAAAGGCCTGGATGCAATGAAAACCACAGACTTTTGAACACTGATATAATTTAAGAGCTAAAAATAAACCACCAGCTCTGGCACTGTTAGCAATTAGAACTTTAAGTATTTATGTTTTAGGTTGCATAAAGGACTCATAAAAGAAATACCAGCTGGAGAGCCTTCCTTGCTGCACACAGGGTTTAGGCGAGGTACTTGGAAAAGTGTACTTTAGCAGTAGTTGCACACTGTGGTTATTTACTATTTTTGCACAGCAGACTTCATTTTACTTTTGAAGCCTGAAGTGAGACTCTGTGGATTTGATTTGGGATATGTGCATGTTAAACCCGAGGTCTGGACACCATCAGCAACAGGCATCACCCTCTGCTACCCTACCCACTACTCATCCACCATCCTTCAGCTCTGGGCCCTAGGAGCTGCTGGGAACCAATGCTGGCCCTGGCAAAGTGCTTGGCCGCCCCCCTCCCTCCGGGGTTTGGGGTGCGGCCGAGCTGTTTTCCAGGGCCGGTTTCAACCGATTTTATTACAGGGCCGATATTGCAGCTACGCTGCAAAAACGGATCTGTAACAAAAACGGCTCCCTGGGGGCCCGTAATAGGCCCCCACCCTGGCAGCCCACCAGGGAAATGTCCAGTGCCTGCTACAGCCAGTACGGCCCTGGGACTAAATTCTGAACATTTGGACTGTCGCCCAAACATAATAAATAATAATTACTCCGCTTGCGTGCACAACTCCACGGAGTTGGGTGCAGTTTAACGGTTACTTTGCATAATACCCTAGATGCACGGCATTAGCACTCTTACATATTAATAATCATCCTATCAGTTTTAAAATGAGAAAGGTCCAAAAGGAAAAAAACATGATCGTGGGGTATGCTAATCGTTTTAGTATATTTTAATCACTGACATATTCTGATAGCTCTTCTTTATTATTTCCCTTTTGAAATATCTTTTTTCCTTTTTTCTTCTTTTTTGGTATAGTCTTTCATTCATTGAATTTTATCTGTATTTTGAGAATTAGTTTGTATAATAAATTGTTCTTATCTAGCTCACACTGGATGGGCATTGTAGACTTTTGTGGTCTATAAATTGATTCGGACTTATTCCCAATTGGTGAATGTAGCGGTATTGAACACCTCAAGTGGTTAATGTACTCCGGATTTGATTTTGTTACCATCCGACTGTCAGCATGTTTTAGTGCAAGGAAGAACTTGCACACTTATTGTGTCATGTGCTGTACGAACCGTTCATTTTTATCTTTCTTAAATGATTTTAAGCTGTGTTTTTTCTAGCTTTCATGACATGACCTGTAGAAATAAAGCGTATGTTGATTGATTGACTTCGCATAATTCTGCAGATTTCAACTCCGCTCAGACCTGACCACCACCAGTACCATTTTCCACAGATGCATGGCATATTTCACCGACTGAATAAAAAAGAACTGCCTGCAGATGAACACAACAAGATGGAAGTACTGATTTTTGGAATGATTCCTAGTGGCCATTTAGATCTAGGACCAGGACCCGCTCCCCTCAACGATGCCAGAAACCTCAGAATCATCATTGGCAACAAGCTAACCATGAAATCACATATAAACGCCATCTCCTCTGCCTGCATCTCACTCTGTGCATGCTACATAAGCTCCTCAAGTGGCTACCCCTACACACAAGAAAACCGTGACACAAGCCCTCATCACCAGTTGACTGGACTGTGGCAATGCACTCTAAGTAGGAACTGCCGCACACCTTCTCCAGAGACTGCAGACCATACAGAATGCAGCAGCCAGGTTTATCCTCTGCCTTTTCCGATGAACACACATCACACCACAACGGCCCCTCGCGGCGGGATGCCTGGCTTTCACCTTGTGGATACCCTGCCGGGGTTATCTCACAGGGGAATACCAGGACGGGTTCCCTAAGCAAGCGCCGGGAAACCCTTTGTGGGTAGCTGTGCGCTATATAAGCTCAAATACATTTACATTTACATTTACACCCACCTAAGGAAACTGCACTGGTTCCCCATACAGAAGAGATGTCAGTTCAAGCTGCTGACCCATGCACATAAGGCTCTACAAAACCAAGGACTACCCTACATTAACCATCACCTGAATCTCCATCAACCATCGAGAAGACCACGCTCCACCTCCCTTTCACTTGCCCATACTCCCTGCATCCACTGAAGCAGATGTAGAGGAAGCCCCTACTCCCACATCTCAGAAAAGACCTGGCACAGCCTCCCCATGCACTTTCGGAGCATCACCTCAATTCCTGAATTCCAAATGGCTGCAAGATCTAGCTGTTCAAATAAGCCTCCTGTGCATGCAAGCACCTGGATACCCTAAGAATAGCTGTGCTTCATAAATCCTGATTGATTGAGGCAGAGGTTTCTGAAAAGAGGGGTGTGATTTGCTGTCTCTCCACTTGATAAAATGCATATTGACTCATACCACTTCTAAACACTTTCTTCTGTCTGCCAGGTGAAAAGGATCCTACTGGAGTTCCTTTGGGATAGAGAATGCATACCATTCCTCACACCATTACCACTTTGCAGCACCTGGAATAGATTTGTTTAGGAGCCTTAAGCCTGCAAGATGATACCCGTTAAATAGGGTCAGCATTTTATTTTAAATGCTGATCAGAATTTCTCCATCCACCTGAGGACAATGAGAATCTGTATGAGTATGAGATACTCAAATTCTGTCTTCGGAGGATCTGGACTGAATTAAGTGGTATGGCTAATAGCTGGTATACAGCAATCTGAACTATACAGGACAACATGCAATACTTGAGAGCATGCTCTGAAACTCAGCAAATCGATTTATATTAGCTTTCAAGAAGGTGAAGAAATTAGACTGTTAAAAAGAAAGCTAAATTGTACAGCAAGACAATTGACTCATGATGGCTGAAATAACAAGAATAATCTCATTCCAAAATAAGGAAACGGTACATGAGAAAACACTGGTAACTCAAGCAACATGGGCAGGAGAAACAATGGGTAAAATTGTTTGAGGCTTCAAAATCCTCAAACCCAGGCACTTTCTGGCTCCATGTCTATCGACTGCTGAGGCTAACAAAAGCCTCTAGTTCACAGTAACATTACAGTAGCAACATGGTTCAGATATCTAGCAACCCTATATGCGGTGGATGAGGTAAGAGCACCAGAGAGGCGCACAAGCTAGGATGCTGATTAGAACCAAGTCATAAAGTATGAAGTATTGAGCCAACCAATGAGATTGTGCTGCTTGGAATCAAGTCAGTCAGTCAGTCAAGATTATGTTTATTTAGACTTTAGTCTTTAAACAATTCAAAAATATACAGATAAAACATTCTACTAAACCATTTATATAACATTTACAGATTACAACATTTCTTAAAGTAGGTAGCAATAGCAGCAGACATTCTTTGGGCATACCTGTCCTAACCAAAAGAAGATAAAAATGTATACACTTAAAAACAACCAATTTCATAAAAACTTCATAGTTCATCTGTTTATCGATAACATTTCTAAAAATGTGATCATAAGTTTTTTAGAAATATTTGAATTACCTTTACAAAATTCCCTAGAGCAATTGAAATTTCGATGGTGGGCATTTCCGTGAGTAACTTGATCGCCTGTATTCGTGTCCTTGTATTATATTTTAAAAATATAGGGCGAAGGCATAGTTTTCGCTGCTCAAGGATTAAAGTCCAACATCTTTGTTTTTAATTCTTCATTTGCCAGCCAAGGGTGTATACCAATTGTCAATCTTAGGATCTCCTGCCTATACCAAGGGTTCGGCAGAAGATCCAGGTAGTGGAACCAATTTTCATTAGACCAGGATTCAATCATAAACTGGACCGATTTTTTCATGGCCAATTATTCCATATCTATTTCTTGAGACTTCTTGCCTCTGATACTTCAAAGCACTTTTAGTGCACTCTACTCGTAATGTGTCTGGGCAAATCTCGACCTTTATATTCACACATACCTGCTCGATTTTCTTTCTATTCATTTTAGCCCATCTTAAATTGCTGGATTGGATCTCACTTCTACACCAGTGGGATACTTTCTGTCCTTTCTCTTTATCCAGCCATTTCAAGAACCTTAGCAAATCAAGTCAATGAGCACCTCAGGTGTGCCAGGGCCATATGGGGTCCCAGTGAATATATTTAAAGGGGCAAGTTGTGAATGAGTGAATTTGATGTTGCATTATTTAAGATCTGCCTATTATTCAACACCACCCCAGACACTGGAAGAGGATCCATCCTGTTTCCAATACACAAGAGGGGCCCCAGAGATCAGCCAGAAAATGAAAAGCTCATAGTCCTGTTGGATGTTTATGAAAAAGCCTTTGAAAAAGTGCTCCTTAAAGAGCTGGAGCAATGGGAAAATGTAAAAGACCTCATACCAAGCATCCAGACTTCCTTCAGAAAAGGATGCAGGACTGAGTATAATTTGATAACAGTCTCTGCCTTGTCAGAAGCTGCAATTGAAAAAAGGTGCTCCTCTACTGTTTGCAGCTTGCTTTCATAGATTTTCCACTGCTTTTGACTGCGTGAATAGAGGTCTACTGTGGGCTAAGCTGCAATAATGAGTATTGCCAGTGCCATTGTTAAATTCCATTATCAGTCTGTACTCATAAACGAGGATGCTGATACAATTTACGTCAAACTGGGTTACGACGGATAAAACTGAAACATGAAGGGGTTGAAGCAAAACTGTAACCTTGCTCCTATACTCTTCAACCTGCACATATCAAACATTAATGAACACCTAGAAATAGCACAAGCGTTTCCACCGCAATTGATAGGCCTGAAAATTCAACTTCTTCAATACGCCGATGATTCCATTATTTTTTACCGTATGCACATTGGCCAATGTTCCCTGAGTGCTCTGGAGGTTTATAGAAATTGCGAATAATATTAAAACTGACAGAGCCAAAAGTAAGATCTTAGAAGTAGGCTGGAATCTTTATAACAAAGGGGCCTGGATTCTGTCCAAAAAGAAGCTGAAGAGAGTAAGAGCAATCAACTATCTGAGCGTGTGTCTCAAGGAATGGGCCCGCCATTCTGATCACCTAACATCTCAGAAATACGGCCGTTCTACATTGACATTGATGTTCTGTAAGCTGATGCAAAAAATGTATAGAAACCATATGTCATTCTTGATATATGGAGCTTTGACGCTTTGAGACTTGGCTTGACCAGGCACAAAATAAATGCTCAAAAAAATTGGAGCAACAGAGGGAATATAGCCAGGTCGCCATACACCAATAGCCTGGTTATGTAGAACACTGCAACATTTAAATGTTACATCAGCAAAGAGGGTATATTTGTATACTCCTAGGTTAGGCTATGCTTGTTTATCCGTCGTGCCCACTCCCAAGTGTTCTTTTCTAAAAGTTTTAAGTTTGTCACCCAAACACACACAAGATCACATCAGTTAAAGAAAAAAGGTGAGGGAAGTCAGAAAGTACTTTTTTCTGACATTGAAGCCCTTACAAACTTGCCTTCATAAGCACTGTTCCACTTATATATAATGGAGTCAGCATCATGATTTTTTGGGATTATCCGTTGAAACGCTACATTAAAAAACAACAGTTATTACGACTGAATAGTGGTGTTTACTTTGTCTCAAAGAGTATCTCTTTAGTCGCATAACTGGTATGACAGACCGGGCCTGTAGACTTTGTGGGCTGTATTGGAGTCCTTAATGCACATTATCTGCATTTGTGAGCCTGGCCCAGAGACTGCTCAGTGACAGAAAATACCGGACAAGTATTGTGTGGGCATAATATTGTATCAAAAATATCCAGGACAAGAATATCGAGTAGATAAGTGCAAATAGGTAAGTATAAATGTACTATTCCTAACTCCAGATCTACGTACCTTGAAGATATGTATATCATCAAGGATCATATAAGTGGAGGTATACACAGTAAAACAATACTTACCCCCTTAGAATGACCTAAACAATATTTTTGTCAATAGATATTCTTGATACAATATTCTATCCCACGATATTTGTCTTTCCAATATTTTGTCCAAATACCCGATAAACCTTACTGGCTGCGCCCAATTTTCTTACAATTACCAATAAAATTCATGAACCTGACGGTATACTGGCAGTATACAATAAAGTTGCTGGAGGCTGTTACAGATTTAGCATAGATGAGAGCAGAGGTACTGCTCGCGACTTCGAGGAATGCACACTTTTCTGTGGACCACAATAGGTCCTAATGTTTAAATCATCTTTGTTTCAATCAATGAAGACTGGTTTTTACAACCACTAGTCCAAAACTGGTGCACCCACATAAAAGACACTACAGCGTTTTTGAACATACTACAGGATGTTAAAATTTCAGAGAATGAAGAAATCTGGCTAAGTTCAATTGACGTCACCGCACTATACACTTCGATCCCTCATGACGAGGGACTTGAAGCAATGGAATGGTGCTTATTAAGAAATGAGATTGAAGGATCAGAAAAAAAATTTTTGATGGAAATTTTACATTTTGCACTGTTTCACAGTTACCTTGAATGGGAGAAAGAGTATTATGCACAATGCAGTGGGACCAGCATGGGCTTTGCTGGGGCACCGTCGTATGCGAACATTTTTATGTCCAAATTTGAGAATGATCACATCTTAGATAATCCGGATTGGAAAAAAGGATTGTTAGTCTATAAACGTTTTATAGATGACATATTCATCATGTGGAAAGGCAACAAAGAAGAATTGGAAGGAAACATCAGAAGGTTGAATTTGATAGATGAGAGAATCAAGTTCACACATGAAATTGACCAACATCAATTAGCTTTTTTGGAAGTGAAAGTATCGATTAAACAGGGTCAAATTTGCACTAATGTACATGTGAAAGAAACGGATCGCAATAGTGGGTTACATTACTCAAGCTTCCATCATCAGGCTTTAAAGCAACACTTACCAACATCTCGGTTCATTCGTTACAAAAGGATTACATCAGATCCCATGGATGTTTCTGACATTATCGACAAACAGATCAAAAAGTATGAGATAAGAGGATACCCAAAAAAACTACTACAGGAATCTAAAACCAAAGTCATGGCCATGACACGAGAGTCTTTATTAACCAAAAAAGATAAAACTGATCAGAAACTCACAGTGTGTGTTCTAAAATATTCAATGCAGGCTTCACAAATAACCAACATCATGAGGAAACATTGGGCCATTATAACTCAAGAACCTGATTTACAACCTTTGTTTGCGGAACGGATAACATTTGCCTACAACAGACCGAAGAATCTAAAAGAATTGTTAAAGCAGGAAGAAAAAGAATCCAACAAGACAATGTATAAAGGAATGCGCAAATGTGAGAACTGTACACATTGTAATAATGTAATAACAGGACCATCCTTCACACATCCCAGAACGGGACAAACAATTCAACTGAAGCATTCAAGCACTTGTGACACTAAAGGAGTGATTTATGGCATCAAATGCCCTTGTGGTAAGTTATATGTAGGACAAACGGAACGCAAAGTTAAGGTAAGAATAGCAGAACACAAAAGCAATATAAGGCAAAAGAACATGAAATCCACAGTGGCAGCACATTGGGCAGAAACAGGACATAACATCTCCCAATTAAGGTTCACCATATTGGAAGTGGTGGAAACACGTCCAGGCCTGGACACACACAAAATGAGACTTAGATCGGAATATTTCTGGATAAGAAAGATGGGGAGCCTCCAGCCGGATGGGCTCAATGATAGATTGGAATTGGCATGCTTTTTATAATTAATGAGATATGAATTTGTTTTGCTCTGTCATAACTTCAGTTAACAACATTTATCTTTGATTACACTCATTTTTGACACATAACCCCGTTCACAATGTAATGGTTAATGTACGCTGGTTAGAACAACGTATCCACTAAGTCATGATCACATGAGTATGGACTAAACTCCTTGAACGCATTTCACCTTAAAATATGGCCGACGCTTTACTGACGGAACTTGAGTAATCTGGGATATATAGGTGTTCCGTCACCATGGTTTTTCATACAGTATGTTTTCGGTTTGACCATGATTATTATTTTTGCATTAAGTAGATTTTACACGGAATTCATTGAATGTACCATTTAAGTATTGAGTTGGAAATTTGATATAGTAGAATAACGTACGTATTTTGGGAGAAATGTATACGCTATATCTTTGTCATCATACACATTTATTATTATGGGTGATGTTATGCCGATTAATATTTCTTCAGTGAAGCCAGACCGTTTTTTGAATCAGTAGCGATCATGTGACCAGGTTACTAACCAATGAGAATAGTTATTAGACCACAGCGTAGAGTGTGTTCGTAAACCTGACAGCCATTGGAGGAGAGGACGTATGACGTTGTTAGACAGCATTTCAGTGAGTAACTGACACGGAACGCTTGTCGCTCCGATTAATAATTAACAATGCAGTACATGAATGTATTTCTACTTGATGCGCAAAGGTTATGGTGGCATTTGT